>NC_139405.1:44208679-45438974 GCF_905368555.1 Meleagris gallopavo
CTATTTCTTGTATCAGAGAAACTTGTGCCTTGGCCATGTAGGTTCCTGTGTGGTCAAAACAGTGATTACATAAAAGTCTTTCCATAGGAAGGCTGAAGATACGTAGTGAAGAAGGGCTTTGCCTTGGGCAGGCTTTGCTTCTTAGTGTACATGTGTTCTATCACTAACCATGTTACGGGTAACTAAACTCATCTATAAATCAGTGTGAAAATCTCTTGCTCATTCAGTGTCCCCTACTGGTTTGTACAGGAACAGCTCAGTGAAGGAAGCCTTGGATCAACATGCATTTTTGTTGTTTTCTAGCATAAATTAAGAATTGGGAGCTAATAGCACATATTTGAAATTTTCACCTATTTGTGAGATGATTTCCATGGAGTAAATTGTTGTCCCAAAGGAAAATATCAGTTTCTGGAAATCCTGGCTTGGAAGAAAAATTCAATGTGGTGAAATGCAAAAGTACTTTAAACTGAGCCTACGCACATCTTCTGTCACAAGGAGTCAATGTCTGCATATCTTCTTCCTTTTACCCTCACCTCCTTTGAGAAATGTCACCTCCTAAAACAAAAGACAATCAATTTTTTAGTTAGTGCTATTATTGGAGATGCAAGAAATTCTGCTTAGGACAGGAGTAAGTAAAAATAACTATATTTTATAACTTAAATTAGTGGTTAATAGCTGTAATAGGAAAAGTAAAAGAAAAACTCCTCTGTTAAAGAAAATGTGAATATTTGCCTTTCCTCACTCCACGTTGTAGAGTGTGAGCAAGGAAAGTTTTCAGACCTGGGGAAAGTTAGCAATTGCTTCAATTATAGCATTGTGAACAGATTTGTGTAAGAATTGCAGGGAATGTGTTTTGTTGGTGTCTTCTTTGGTAAGTAAATAAATAGAACTTTTTTAGTTACAGAAAAGTTTAATATACTGAATATACAACTGAATATACTTAATATACAACCACAGCAATGTAGTCTGTGTCACTGTAGCTATGCAAGTGTTGCAAGTAATCAAGGCTCCTGTACTGAAAATCCTTTATCATATGATGTTTACAGTAATACCGGCAGTGGTTTTGCTTGCTGGGAAATAGGAACTTTACAAACTGCTTTTAAGTCTATGGACATGCAGAAAATGTGCGTGAGTGGTTCTTCATTTGTCTGTAAGCAAGTTCTGTGTCTTTTTTGGGCCAAACACCTCTTCATTTGGACACTTTCCCCACCTGTGACACCCATCCCCAGCCAGCCAGCACAGTGCACAGCAGGATAGGAGCAGGTGGCTCCATACCTGTCATCAGCACTCCCTCTTCTGTCCTCCAAACGAGAGTGCAGCCTTTGATGAAAGGGTGAGGGGTAAACACATTGCCTTGGCAAGGGCCAGGCAGCAAGGATGTGGGGCTTTTTTTCTTTGCTCTCACTCCCACTCCTTTCTTTGAGATGGAAAAATAGGCCACCGAGTTAGTGAGAGCTGAAGCTGGCTGGGCAGTGCTGTCAGCTTTGTGTATGGTGTGGCTGTACGCCATTTCCCAGACCATCAGCAGCTCTCCCTCACTGTTCTCCCTGGCTGCATAAAGAGAACATTGTGTCTCTTGGAAGTTCTGGCACTCACCCTGCCCTCTGTGTGAGAAAAGGAAATGTTCCCTCTGTTCATGACTTAGCAATGATTGGCATAAATGATGTCATATCCATGGTAGCAGCAAGACAAAAAGAGGGAGAGAGATGGCTTTTTCAGAAGGATTTTACGCATTATGTTGCTCTGTGGAGAACTGAACAAAGACAAGGCATTGTGAAGCTTCATTTGGAGCAGAATACCAGGGTATTTCTTCATGTTGGGAAGAAATGGGTATTATTTACTACTGTGCTTAAGAGTCCCACTTAGTAACGCTATAGCATATGGGATTGTTTCTCTTGGTTTTGTATCACCATATTGTTTGCTACTGCCTTCTATTCCATGGTTGCATGCTCTCCGTAATTCTCTATTGCTACTAAGTATATAATAATATTAAGTAAAATTATATTAGGAATTGTACGTGAAAATATCCCAAAGCTACATTGTTTTGTTTTTATGATCCCTCATTCTGTGACCATACTGTGGTCGTAGCATACTGTGGTATTGCTGAACTATTTACATCGACTTTGATAAATTGAGGGTCAATATGTGAGCTGTTCAGATACAATATTAATGCTCCTGTATAATTCATGGTTTTTGGAATAAGCCTGTTCAGGAAGCATGTGTCTCCATGTCTGTATAGGTGTTTAAGACTGAAGGATAAAGGGAAAGAGAAGCTGGAAATGTGGTATTTCATATTATAAAGTCAGTGACTCTAACCTCCATAGAGTTAGTTGAGCAAACTCTAAAGCTGTTATGAATCAAGTTAAGGCACCTCCCCAGTTTTACTGCTGGTAATGCTGTAAGATCTATCAGGCTAAATGATAAATCTTTGACAGATTTATAATGAAATCAAACATGTTTTATCTCCCACTCCACCTTCAAACTGTAGGCCTTTCCTAGGTAATCTTTCTTGCTTATCAGCAAAATTTGGAAACTCATAAAAAGACAAGTCCCTGGATATGTGAAGTGCACTCATGCTGAGCATCCTTCACTGACTTGAAATGCTAGGCACCTTCTAGTGTAGACTGCATCCAGAGTGTGAACTAATGATCCCTCTATAAATCTCTGGAACTAAAAACTTTTTTCTTTTTTTTTTTTCTTTTTTTTTTCAAATAGCATGCCAGGTTCTGCTGCTTTCTTTGCTATGTTTTTTGCTGTGCTTGTTCTCTTCTTTGTCCTCTATAACTTACTAACATTGCTGTCACTGGGGATTCCCATACTGTTCCCAGATGCAAAGCACCCAGACTACTTATAGATGACATATACTGTGGTTGTTATTGTCATGGTCACTACTTCCTTCATGACTTTGTCCAAAAATGAGGAATACTGCAGTTGTTTTCCAGAGTCATGCTTTTGGGAATTGAATAAAATAGGATGTATAGCTTTAAAATCAAGTGAAAAAGCTTGTGATGGGCTTCTTTGAAGAATGTAACAGTGAACTACACTAACTTTTCACCCAGACTGATTTTCCCTTTTACAACAAGGTATGGCTTTTTAATGTGGGTGAATCAAATATTTCTTCGGGCATCTTATTTGAGGTAGCGAAAAATTCTTTTGTATTCTGAAGTAGTGCCAGCGAATCAGGTATAGAGCTTTCTGGCTCCACAAGCTCCTATAGCATTTTGTTTATTCTTTCTGCAAAACTGCATAAACTCCTTAAGAATAGACATTTCTGGTCCTTCTAAAACCAGATTCAACATGATTTTTGCCACTGCTGTGAATTGATTCAGCTCCAAATTTTATTTCTGTTTTCTGCCAAATTTTGATGTCATTAATCTCTACTGACTGGAAGCACCATTGCAAGTAACAGGTCTGGCAGGTGGAGGTAGGTGACCTCCCAAGTACACAAAGCACCAGGAATGGTTTCTGGAAACCTTCAGGCATCAGCTACAGATTAACACTACTTTTGTATTTGCTCTGCTTAAAAAGTGCTTATGAATTTTTGGTTTGGAATGAGTTTAAACTGTAGCCTCTGTAGCAATCGTAATAGCATAGTTACTTCTGAGATATCAGAGAGAAATTGCACAGCTACATCAAAGTAAGCATTTGAAACTTAGTAGGGTGTTGTACATGATTGTTATAGCTGTTTTAAGAATATTTTGCTTTTATGAAGGGGAACACTTTTGTCTGGAATTGGTGACTTTTTGGTATTTTTCCATTTTAAGTCAAATTGTTGCTGTATTCATTAAAATTCTAACATATTTTTATGAATTTATGGTAGGAGCATAAGTACATCAAGGAAAAATAAAGAAAGGTTCTGAAAGTGTGTTCAGTTTGTTAATTTGCTGTGTCAACAGCAAATGGACTTTTCTTGCTGTCCGCATGTCCTTAGCTACCTGGAACTCCTTCATCTAGCTACAGATTTATTATCAACCAGAAACCAGCCGGAAACCAGCCAGAAAGAAAGCACCCTGCTATTACAAAATGAATCTTTTCTGAAGGACTCTCTGATGACAAAAAATGAGGCTATTTCTCTTAGCTGCCAGACAGAACTTGCGTGTTTGAGTAAGGAGCATGAGCTTTTTGCCCGAGCATTTTCAACATTTTTGAAGTGTGGTATCCACAAACATTCTACATGAGATGTTGCAAAAATGGGAATTTTTTAGTTTGAATTAAAGAAGCCTGGGGAAAAAAAAATGGGGCAATTGTAACATTTAAATGCAAATGGATTGACTGTTTTATGTAGAGAGAATAACCTGCTTTTAAAAATGCAGAAAGGTACAGACTCCTAATTAACCTAACTTACAGAAAGAGTATGTTGTTCTCTTGAAGATTTAATTTGAAAAGTATTAGACAAATACAACAGAATAAATATAGTGGAGGTTGACCTGGATACAGTCTTGGACACCCTAGTTCTCTTAAAGATCAGAGGTTAACTTTATTGTGGAGGCCTCAAAGAGTGAATTAAAAAAAGGTGCACCTCTCATCTTATGTGTGTATTCATGTTCTGAAAGTTATTCCCTTATGTAGACCATATTTGTGTGTCTGACTTTTGTACGTGAGCCTTTTAAGTTAAGCAACATCTATCTTTTCTACTGAAAGCTTGCTGCCATTTCTTTGAATTCAACCTCATGTGGAGAGAAATTATCTGTTTTCCTTAGCAAAACTGGGTCATGGAAGTATTCTGGCCACAGTGCCCTACATTTGTATTTGGGCCATGTGAATCAGCTGTTACAAGCAGGCCCTAGTCTATCATCTGTAACTTCAGTGGACCTAGGTGTAATGACCCAATCTGCAGTTTTGGCACAGTGTATTTATTCATTGATTAATTTATCCCCAAGGTTCTGCCTATCCTAGATACCACACAATAATGAAAAAAAATCTGTAGTAAAAGAAACAAGTCTTTCATCAGATGAATATTATTAAAAAAAATAATATATCCTCATATTGGGTAAAAGCAATCTTTACAGTAACTACTGTTACTGCATGCAGTGCTCCTGTGTCTGCAGGGCAGGATGTCTGAGCCAGCAAATACTCTAGAAGGCAATTAAGATACGTTCACTGCCAGTGTTGTTGCTTATTTTAACTCTACATAGCACAGGGATAGTACCATTTAGATTTTACTGCATGTGTGTAGGTGCAGTGAAGCAGTATCAATCTGATATCAATATGCTATTGTCTTGAGATATTTGATAGTGCTGTCTGACCTGTATTAGACTCCGCAAGTCCCTACTCATTACAGCTGCATTCTTGAATTCTGCTTCATGTGAACTTTTGTGTCCTCCCACACAGACCTTAGACTTTTTTTATCTCTGTCCGTGTATACCCCTCTACCTTCCTTTTTATGTTTCCACTCTTCCTCATGGAATTGAACACATTTGATGCCTATTGTCTCATCCCTTCTGTTCTTCTCTGCTATGATGCTCATTCCTTTTCTGATGCTGTAAAAAATCCCTTCATTATTAACATTCAAATGCTGCGCTGTGATACTTCAAAAATATTTGTTAGTAATCTGGTGTGCTGGAGTCTGTAAGGGTGCGTAGTATATTTACTATCCTGAGGGCAATAATGGTTTTTCCATTCTGCATTTGTTGCAGAAGTTTTCCACAGTGTAACAAAATACTATGCTACTAGTATGAATGTCAACAATTTGTACTTGGCTTGCTTTTGTTTATAGCTCTCACATAAGTCTTCTGAGCAACACTGCCAGTAGTTAACCAGCCATCTTACTTGGCAGGCATATTGTTACTTTCACTAGAGGAGCCAAGAAAGACAGTGTTAAGGAGAGTACACCATGTATGATTTGTGATGGTCCCTGGAGGTTTAAATTCAAGATAAAGAAAGCCAAACAGTTTCATAGGGTTTTGTACTTACCTTCAGTATGATCTTACATTCAATGCTAAGTTAATTTTTTAAAAGGAGATCTCTGGCATTCTTCATGTTTATCTATCATTTCAGTTATTGCTTCGCTGTTTAGTTTGGCTTCATAGTTGCTTAACTTTAAATGCCTTCAGTAATTTTGTTTGTGTGATGAACAAAATTCATTATCAAGTTTTATCAAGTTGCTATCACGTATAGCTATGAGTTTAGTTAAAGTTGGCATTGAGTAATCTGTTTCCTTGTCATTTGCTTGCTGTGTACATGACCTTTCAGTTGTTTTTCAGAAAGCTCACAAAATTAGCAGAATTCCTTCCTTTGCAGAGCAGGCTGTCACACAATGCTTAATGCTTGCAATGTCAGTATTGGTTGAAGTATTTATTTAAAACAATGCATTACCAACAGTTTTGGATTGCCCTGAAAGCCATCCCCAAATCAAGCTAGCATTTCGGAAGAGAACTTGCCAGCATCTTTGGCATTCTCTTGGCCTGGCACTTGATGTCTATACCCCTAAGCACTTGATACCTTGGCTGCACTTTCAGTATCTATCAAATATCTGTACCATGGCATCAAAACAAATTAATGTTTTTTGGCAGTGACTTCAGGAAAAGCAAGAGTACCATTTCATGAAATCACCAAATTACAGATATTGTTAAAACATTTGTGGTTCCTGCTGTTGGAATCAGATATAGGACCTAGTATAGCACAAAGACTCTCATCATCTATGAGAAATCATGTAAGCTTAAGTAAAAGCCCATAAAACGTCTAGTTTTTTGCATGTGTGTTAGCCATCAATATACTATGACATTAAAATGAACAGATGTATAACTGCTTACAGGAGCTATACACATTCCTGCTTTAATTCAGCTATTAGGTGGTTTCACATAGAAAAAGAAATTGCTCTGGGAGACAAAGGTTGCTATTTTTAGGAAGTAAACAATTCAGCCTCAACATTTAGCAACTCAGCTCTGTGGGAAGCAAATTCTGTAAATTTAATATCTGAAATAAGAGAAAAGCTCCAGTAGTGTTGCCAGGTGTGTTCAGCTGCCATGGCTCTGAAGTCCTTGGGTGAATTCAATACCACATGAGCACATGTTCTGTTGTACTGCATCCAGAAATGAAAAACTATTGCAAGCATTGTCTAGATTACTGCTGAGTGCAGCCAGCACCACACAGCTGTCATTCTGGTTTTGTACCTATTAGCGTTCTGTCCAAGTTATTCTGGAATAAATAGTTAAAATGTTAATATATGTGTTGTTATAAGATGCATTTTAAGTGAAGTTCCTCCTGAGTGTTAAACTGATGCTATTTAGTTTCAGTAAGAAATATCTGTCTGAGCAAAATAATTTTAAATAAGGGTGAAAACTCTTGTTTTCTTGAACAGGTGGATTTGTTACACTTCAGGATTCTCTGTGTCTCTCCGCTTATTGGCTGCAGTATTATTGCTGCTTCCATTTACACAGTTAAGAAGATCATTATTTGTTTCTCATCACAATTCCTTTGTGCTCATCATAGTTTTTCTGTCTTCACATTACAAGTTTCTGGTGAGGTGTATGCATACGTACCATTTACCTTTGTGTTTGTACTCTTCATGAGTAGAGAGAGTAGCACTTGGCAGCAGTATGACTGCTGTTCGGCAGTGCACTATGCTGTTATCAGTTTTAACATGTGTTGGCTTATATTGAATATTCTTGGTTGGGGTGAGTAACATTGGGGTGGCAAAGAGTTCCTGCAGTAAATGTGAATACTTGCATGCACATCATCTGTATACTTTCAATGAGCTGAAGTCGTGCTTATACTAAGGATATGGGGTTACCTTTTTGTCCTATAAAGTTTTGATCCTTCTAATTTTCCTCCAGGGATTCTTAATGTATTCTGTTATCCCTCTACTGCAATTTATGCAGAATTGCATATTTGAACATGCTTCTCTTGGCTCCATTTTTTGGAGAAGAGCAAAAAGAAGGACAATTTCATGCAATGAAAATGTTTGACTGTAAAAAGAGACTTTGCATTGTCTAATTTCAAGGAATTATTTCTGTTTCTTAAAGCAATTCTGTCTGTAGGGTATGACAAATAAAAATATTCTGACATATATGCTAAGAAGGTGTTGCTATAGCTTTATATATAATCATAGAATCGTTTGAATTGGAAGTGGTTCTTAAAGGTCATCTAGTCCAAATCCTCTGAAATGAACAGAGGCGTAATCAGTGGGTAACACTTGATTTACAAAGTGAAATAAGAGTAGGATTATGAAGTAGAGACTGAAAATATCTGGTGTTGTTTTGCTTTGGTTATTTGTGTGTGGTGGGGGTTTTTTTCTGTCAAAAAGCAAAGGATTGGAGAAATGAATGGATCAGAGCAGCAACTCCATATTTTTGTTTTGTTAAATATTTATCACTCTGTTAGTAAAAATGAGTGCATGCGAAAGAGACTAGAAGCACATTGGCTGTCTTAGGTTCTTCACTTTATTTATGTGCTTATGAATAGCTGGGATTTGCCAAAAATGTAATTGTTATTGTTTTATTATGCTGCATAAGCTCAGTTGTTCAAACAAGTCAAGTCAAAAGCTAAACTTTGAGCTCCATTGCCATAAAGATTTTAAAGCAATATTTTTAAGGGTTTATTTATTTTTGGTTTTGTTTTGTTGTTGTTGTTGTTGTTCTTACTTGTTTTGTTTTGTATTAATTCTGTCTCTCCACATTGCTATCAGATAGAATTCTGCCCCAAATGTCAGATTTGGTGCAATTCATATCTGCCTTGTGGCCAAACACAAATTAATGCTTTTTTTTTTTTTTTCTTAGCCACAGTTGCTGCATTCTGAAATAGCAGTAGAGGAAATATCTACTTACTTGTCTCAAACTTTACCGAATCATTGAATGTCTTGGGTTGGAAGAGACCCAAAGGATCATCAAGTTCCACCCCCCTTCCACAGGCAAGGCCACAGAAATAAGGATCTGTATTACCTTATTCCAGATAAATACTTGAATAGCAAGTAAGCTATTCAAGTGAGAAAAGTAAGCCACAGGTGCTGACTTATTTCGGCCTATTAATAGCTAATAGGAAATATCTTTTCCAGGTGTAATTTCCACCTGTGTATTTGTATGACTTTATCATCACTACTCTCAAAATGCACTTACAAAGAAGAGAATTATTAATATTCCTGCTTTACTGATGGGAAACTAAATGTTATGTCTTTGGTTTGCCCAAGGTGACATAGCAAGCCTATGACTGGGGTGCTGTCGCAGGGAGTACTTATGCAATTCCCAAATCTGAAATCTCTCTTTTATGGTTCCTGAATTATTCATTTCCCATTGGAAATAATTATCACAGAAACTTATGCATTTCCTAGGTAGAATACAAACATATCATAGAAGAGTTTGTATCAGCCTTATATGTGTCTTTCTTCAAAAATGGCTAGCCCTACTATATCTGTTAGATTTATATGCACCTTATGAAATGGGTATTTTTATTTTCGTGTATTGTATGTGAAGTACACGCATACAAAAAAGAAATAATACATATATCTCATCAAAGAGAAATAAAGCTGATTTTAAAAAAAAAACAAAAACAAAAAAAAACAGAAAGACTGAGTGGGAAATTATAATTTGTCAGCAAAAGTAATCTAAACAAACAGAATTCCAAGATAAATTTATCCTATTTCTCTAACACTAACATTGCAAACTATTTTCATAAGTGTTTTCATAGTAACAGATGCAAATGTATCTCTGTTACTGAGTAAGCAACTGCTTGATCACACGAACTGCTAGGGAATGGTTCTCTGATGAAGCAGGTTACAATGAGTGTGAAATATACATGTCCCAAGTGTTCTGTTCTACTGATTTTTTTTTTTTCTTATAATTTATAGTACATTCTGTGTGATTTTTAGGAAGTGTTTAAGGGTAGCAAAATTACTTACTAAGTATAACACATTCAGTGTCTATTTCTGTCTCCTAATGAAAGTACAAGTGGGGAAATCTTACATGGATCACTCTTTATGTACATTTGGTGAGCTGTAAAGCAAAGATGTGTTGCACATCAGCACAACACAGAGTGTGACAAGAATAAAAAGAGAGCATAATAATGATTGTGGAACCAAATATCTAAATTTCAGGATTGAAAATTGATGTCATAGCAAAGATAGTATCCAGAAGAGAATGTGTGGACTTTCATTTATGAAAACCAAAAGATGTTTAAAAGATTAGTGGATAAAATCTCTCCAGAAAGACAAAGCAGAGGTATGTTGTAGGTCTTTCTGGCCTTCACTACTAAGGCTTCAGGAATGTTATATTGAACAATGAGTTTGCTATGTTAATTAATTATAATTATTCAAAGTGTGACATTTAGAAACACCTTGTTAATCTATTTGTTACAAAGAGTGTGTGAAAGTAACTATTCTGATCTAGAGCATTTGTTCTAGAGCATTTGTGCCTCCCATATGTCCATATGCCTCAGTGAGATTGTAAATTTAGGAAAGTGTATAGCTCCGTTCCGACCTGTAGAAAAAGAGTATCATGAACTCCTAGGGGATCACTTTATCTTCATATGCCATCACAGAATGGGAGTACAGGTGCTGGCTTTTGTTTCAGTGTGCTATTCTTGTAGTTATAACAGCAGCAAGCCATTCAAACCAGTCATGATTGTGTGCCTGCTGACTGCTCTGGCTTCCTGAACTCTTAGCGCCTTTAGCTGAGCAGTTGATGCTAAAGCTAGACAATGGTGGCTGGCCATTTCATTGGACTTTTTTCTGTGTGGCATAATTCAGTGGAAGTTAGCAATGGAGATAAAACATGGTAACATCTGAAGAATTTTACGTTTACATTATGTTCTGTGAATTGCAGTGCATCACCTGAACAATGATAAGTGCCCTGCATGTGCTCCTAGTCCAGAGGAAGACACTCGGCTTAATTTTGCTTAACATTTTTGATTGAGTGCTAAGATTGGGTGAGCAGGCATTTACCACAACTCAGCTGTCAGAGCTGACAGTAGCGTGTCTAGATGTACTAATTTCATGATATGTTTGAAGCCTTGGGCTGACTTCTTGGCCTAGTCTTTCCATTTCCATACCAGTCTTTCATTTCATGAAAACCTTTGAAAGTGCTCATGTCGTGACACTTGTTTTGGTTGCCAGCTCAAGAAATCTGATTTAAAATTTAAAAAGGTGTAACATATTGTGAAGGTGACCACAAGAATGGGAGAGAAGCAATGAGTTTGGTCTCTTTAAACTAAAAAAAATGAAGATTTGAGCAGGAATGTCAGTGCTATCTTGAACTATTGCAGACACAATATCAGAGCCTAAGAGCTAAAGGGATATGTTCATATAAACCCAAATGGTTATAAACTCTCTGAAGATCAATTTAGGATGGAAAACATAACTTTTCCAACCCTGAAATCTGTGGTTCTAGAGTAAGTTTTGTGGATGTTAACAGCCTTTACGCTTCTATGTTAGAGCATGATAGGTTTGGGATAGGAATGGTAAAAAGCAGCTGTCTGTAGGAATAAGTTCCTCCTTTAAGTAATATATGTGTGTGTATATATATGTATTTGTAAACACATTAGGAAAACTTAACAAATATTTTCACTGAATTTTATAAATAAAATATTAATAGACTGTTAGCAAATGAATACAATATACCACCCTTTTTGGATCCTGTATTTGATCAGACTAATGATGTATTCTCTGTTAAAAATAGTAGTGAAGATGGGAAAAAAACAAAAGAACATTTAAATCTTAACTATTCAGATTTTTCAAAAAAATTGTTCCAAGATCTGAAATAGAGACTTTAATTTCATTTATCATTTCCTAAGACTTGCTGTGCCCCAGAAGTCTAATATTATACTTGGAAATTTAAACACTTTCAGTTGCTATGTTGACAAATAAACTTGCTTTCTTACATAAGTGTTCAAATGAGAAAAAAATATTCTGATATCACTGCTTTAATTCAACTATGCTATTTTATATTGTGGAGAATCAAACTGTTACATATACTTAGTTCAGACTGTGAAGTGACTAAATCAAAATTCTGCTTTCATTTACACTCATGTAACATCACTGAATTAGTAACTAAATAGGGTAATATTCAGAGTGGTGCTCGGGGACCTTGTTGGATAAATTCCATTAACGTTAATTCATAGGCAGAGTCCTGAAAATGTACCTTTAAGTATGTGGAAGACCAGTGATTCTTATAAAAACTTATAAGGTAATTTCATTTTTAAGTAGAGGTCTATCAGTGCAAATATAAAGTTATTAAATATTAATGCTTTAAGAAATCAGTCTTATGATTTTCATTTATAAAATAATCGTTGCAAATACATCTTCCACAGTTTTAGCAACACTTACTATCTTCTATTTTGGAATGTGTCTTGTATCTATTATTTTATACCTACCTAAGCTGATCTTTTCTGGTGATTTAACATGTCTGTTATACTGCTTACTTCAGAACAATTTTTCTTACTTCACTACTTTTGAAGATGTACAAAAAAAATCTACAAAAATGCCATCTCTGATTTATTTGTTCATCTGTATTATTAATAAACCTTTGTGAATGCTATTTCAAAACATTTATTTTTTTTTACTTTGAAGTTAAACATATTTTTGAAAAGTGGATGGTGCTCAGAACTTTTTTTTTTATTATTTTTTTTTGGCAATTTTAGTGAAGCTTTAATTATTTACTGTTCAACAGAACATGGTAACCCAACAGATATGTAGCAGTAAGATGATGCGAAGTTCAGCTAAGATGACCTGATAATTACCGTAGTCATTGTACTGCTCAACAAAGAGAAGTTCTAAATTCAGCCTGCAGCTGCAGGAGCATAACTGCATTGATGTTAAGAAATTGCAGGTAAAAATATTTTTAAAAGAGAAACAGAATTGTAGGTTTTGTTCTGACAAGGTAAATATAGTGTTGCAGCTTATCCTAAATGAGCCTTTTTGTTACTAAGTCTGATTCAGCCCTAGCGTGTGCCACCTTAAAGTGGGAAAAATTCTGTTCGGTTGTGTCCAAAATTCAGTGAGCACTTCTGCGCTTTTTGGGAAACTGGGAGTTTAGCAGTAGTTGAAAAAATCTGCAACTGCTGGGTAGGAGGCCTAGCTGCTGGCCTAAATGTCAACACTAACTAAATCCCTAAATCCCTCCCCCAAGGGAGGCTGGCAGCCCCACAACAGGTCTCAGCCAGCTCCAGGGGGAGATGCCACCTGCCTGCGCCATGGTGTCCCCACAGCACCTTCAACAGTGCTCCCCTCCTGCTGCTGGGGAGAGCTTCATTGCAGAGGTGTGTTTTGAGAGGGTGGCTACTGCCTTCTCTTCTTTCCCTCCTTCACCCAGTGCAATTTACACATTCAGGAAAAGCATGGGGGAAAGGAGGAAGATATTCTCCATACCACTCTCTATCTTCAGGCTGACGCAACAACAGAGGTGACTTGACAAACCTGTAAATAAAAGATTTCCTGCCCATCTGGGTCTCCTGCCAAGACTTCCCATCCAAGCATGTTGACTCTGTTTTTTGAAGAGAGAGATTCCCAAGAAAATTAGCCAGATCTTATCAGAGAACTACTTTAATGTATTTCTGCTACTGCTCTGCTTTATTTTCTAAAGCAAATTTATTTTACAAATTTTCTGATGTCCTCCATTTATTAAAACAGCAAAAATGTTTTTCTTCTTCTGTTTGGGATGTTGCAAAGGAATGATTTCAGGTGTCACAGCCTGAGCCTCTGGCTGCACAGGTTTGCTTGAAAGGAGCTAGCTGGGAAGTTTTGCAGACTGTTGATGCTGACATATGCCAGTTCTTAGAGAACAATTTTGAAGAGACAGAAGGGAGCTAATGGGCTAAAATGATTCAGAAAGGAGAAGACAGGAAAGTCAAGTAGCTGAAGGCCTGTTATTTTGCTCTGAGACTCAGATCGTAAATAGATAGCATTAAAAACTTCTGAAAGTGAATTATGGAAAGTGTGTCTTCAAACTAGTCTTTATAATTGTTACAGTTTGGTTGGAAAAAAAAAGAATGATATTGAAATAGCAGGCTTCTAAAAGCCTTTTATCACTGTTTGGTAAGGCAAGACATCTTAATGTACTAGAAGAACACAAAATACATGTCATGATTTTTGGTTGCGTGAAAACTCGGATGTCATTGTAAGTGAGTCATGGTTAAGCTGATAGATAATAATAGAAACATGAAATGTAGGAGAAATGCATTATTGACTGTATTTAACTTTATGAAGCAAACAGTTACAGAAATAAAGACTGAGTAAATGCAAATAATACAAAAAAAAAACCTCAGCGATAAAGAGCAATCTGACTAAGTTGATAAACTGAGTAAAAACAAGAAGTGAGCATTTCATTAGGGTAATATATGTGGAAAAAGGAACATGAATCGTATTTACTGAACAAAGGAATTTGTGCACTGCAAGCCTGTAGTCTGTAAAAGACTCATGGAAAATAACTGTGGTAAATAATCAATCCAACATTGGCCACCGTGCAACAGCTATGGCATATGATGCTAAAGTGATTGTGTCTGATCAGGTGAACATCATGTAATGAAAAAAATGCCAGTACTCTCATTTTTGGTAGTGTTGTGAGAGTTTCTGCAGTTCTGAATTCCATGTTTAAAAGGCCTGAATACTTTAAAGGATTAGCTAAAGAGTCCCATAAATCACAACAGAGGAGAAAATAGATGTCACAGGAAAATAGTTCCTTGGTGTACAATGAAATAAGTAGCCAAGTCTTCTTAGTTTTACAGTGAAAATCTTAAAGCATGACTTAATCAGAACTGTTGTGTCTCTGGGAGACAAGTTTGATAACAGTGGTTTTTCACTTTATCAGACTCAAGTGTTAAAGATAAACAAATGCATTCTTTTAACAGCAAAGGTGGTTAAATATTGGATCAGGTTATCAAGGATTGTGGGGGGTTCTTCATCACAGGCATCTTTAAACTTAAAGCTGGATGCTTTGCTAAAAGAACAGAATTGGTTTTGGCTTATAAAAGAGCTAGTTGAGGCAAGTTTTCTAGATGTATAACAAGTCATATGAGCATAGAGGTTCCTTCTTATTTTCAAACATAAACATCAACATAATAATCTCTGATTTAAGTATTGCACATCATACGCATAATGGGATACTTCATAGGCTTTCTCCAAGAAGCACATATATATATGTACTTGCCGCATACAAATATTCAAAGTTTGATGTTTATTAAAAATAGTAGGGTTTTTTCGTTTGTTTGTTTTGTTTTTTGTTTTGTTTTGTTTTTTTCATAATCTCCTGCATGTTTTGTTTTCTGGAATATCCTAAGTTATTAGTAATAAAACAGTTACTGTCCACCAGAAAAAAAAATATCTTCCTGGGATCCACTAAAAAGCTCTTCTTAGCCTTTAGGCCTGAAACAAACTGTCCCTACTACTCTTCATGGACATGTTTTTGAATACTGCATATTGTGACCAAAGTAGAATCTTCATTGTCATTTGTTAAAATACAGTCATTCTCCAGACAGTTTGTTACATGAGGCAGATGCCATGATACTGAAAGATTATACACAATGTTCTGAAATGCTTTTTCTGTTTATTATTATTATTATTATTATTATTATTATTTGGAAGAAAAAAAAAAGTGTATTTTTTTCTTACTTGCCAGTATAATACAGAGAGGTGAAATCACTTGCCCCATACAGTGAAGCTCCCCTCATTCCTAGGACAGTTTCCTATCCACATGTGTGTCCCAGAACTGTGACTCCAAAGGAAAAATATATATATTTATACAAGATACTTCAAGAAAGGAGTGTAATTGATGGATACTGGAGAAAGAAATGTTTCTGAATTTGTCAAGCATTCATCCCTTCATGCTTTCGAATTATATATTAGTTTAACTCATGGGAATAAATCTCCTTCTGTGTACAAGGAACGTCACATGTTCACTGTATCTTATTTTGGCAATGCTATTAGACACAGTCACATTTATTTCTTGTTTGATGAATTCTGCTCCTGTCCCTTCACTAGCAACTTTAGTTTCTTCATGTCATTGCCAAAAACTAGTCATAGACAAGACTGCTCGTATAATTCTCTATCTTTCCATCTAGAACTGTTAGAAGATGCTAGCAATCCTTCTGTAAAGTAAATTGTATAACTTGTGGAAATGGTATTTATATGCCGTGGACTCCCACTCAGTGCTTGCTACCTTTGACACAAGTTGTAATCACGCAAACTGAAATAGCACTTCTGAGGCACTACCTCACTTTTTACAACACCCTAAGTACTACTTGCACAAAAGCAATAACATAGCCTATTAATCTTTTTGCCTCTTAAGATATTTATCACTTGACAGGCATACATTTATCAAGATGTCTCTGAACTTTCTTGGCTTCATAGAAATAGTAATTTAGTCTATCCAGATGCTAATTTATGAATAGTCTATTGTTAGCTTGTTTTAAAGTGAGCTTTAGATGTAGCCAACTTTGGTTAGTAATGTCTCCGTGTAACTTAGAAACATTCCAAGGCAATAACATATTTATAGTAATTGGGAAGAAAAGCAAGCAGACTTTATTTTCTTGGACAGAAACACTGTATCATGTGTAGAACAGCTACCCGGTTCCATTTTCACTGGGCGCTTTAAATGAGGTTTCTGGCAAAACAAAAAGCTGGATTTTTTTTTTTTTTTTGTGAAACTCTTTGATTCATCTTAATATTTATATATGAAATAGTGTGTGATAAAGGATTGAGGAAAATGATTAAAACAAAGCATTCTATAATCTTTAGTACCTGGCATCTGTGTTACACTCTCAAGCTACTGCCAAAATTTGGCCTTTTTGATTTAAGAAGGATAAACCTTTCCAAAAGTGTTGTTTATAGAATTTCTCTCTTTTTGTAACCATGTCAAAGCTTAGGCCATGCTTATGTTGTTACTGAAGTTCACCTTTCTTCGTGTTTTTCCTCACTGCTTCTCCTTTGTATCACTATAACTACGACATAAGCACTATCCCTTCTCCACTTGATATCTTTCAAATACAGCACACAATTTTGTTCACTTCACAGAATCACAGAATCACAGAATTGTAGGGGTTGGAAGGGACCTCTAGAGATCATCGAGACCAACCCCCCTGCCAAAGCAGGTTCCCTACACCAGGTCGCACAGGTAGGCGTCCAGGCGAGACTTGAATATCTCCAGAGAAGGAGACTCCACAACCTCCCTGGGCAGCCTGTTCCAGTGCTCCGTCACCCTCACCGTGAAGAAGTTCTTACGCACATTCGTGCGAAACTTCCTGTGCTGCAGCTTATGTCCGTTTCCCCTCGTCCTGTCTCCACGTACCACTGAAAAGAGACTGGCCTCACCACTATGGCCGCCACACCTCAGATATTTATAAACCTGGATCAGGTCCCCTCTCAGTCTTCTTTTCTCAAGGCTAAACAGACCCAGTTCACTCAGCCTTTCTTCATAGGGGAGATGCTCCAGGCCCTTCACCATCTTTGTGGCCCTCCGCTGGACTCTTTCCAAGAGATCCCTGTCTTTTTTGTACTGGGGAGTCCAGAACTGGACACAGTACTCCAGATGAGGCCTTACCAGGGCAGAGTAGAGGGGGAGGATCACCTCCCTCGACCTGCTGGACATGCTCTTCTTAATGCACCCCAGAATGCCATTGGCCTTTTTGGCCACGAGGGCACACTGCTGGCTCATGGCCAACCTGTCGTCCACCAGGACGCCCAGGTCTCTCTCTGCAGAGCTCCTCTCCAGCAGCTCATAACTTCTGATTCACTCAATTCATTTCTCCATTTTCTGTCATGAGAAATGTACTGCTTTCTAAGGAATGTCATTTACTGAATGGATATTGTAGCCCTTCCTCATTTGTCCATGCAAGTCAGTTTTAATGTTAAAGGCTCTGCTTGTTTACCCTCCTCAGTGCATAGCCTAGCAGTCACTGCTGGGAAAGGCATGCTGTCCTGCTGATTACTGAACAGTTAGGAAAGATCTTAGCTGCTAAAGAAAACTGATATGATAAACTACAATGCAAGGCTTGTTGCGGACTGCATGAATTTGCACTCCATAGTAAATTTAGTTTATATTTTTAAATATAGTTTTTATTTCTATATATTAAGCTGTGTGAATCTAAGTGAAACAACCTTCATACTGATGAGGATGAGGTTCTAGTATGCTTGACTACTAAACTTACTGTTTCAGGTATGAGACTGTCATGATGGTACTGGCAATGGAACTGTGTTTCTAACCAAGGTGTTTTAGTGGATCCTGTTGGAGCTTTTGTAGTTGTACATGTCCTTGTTGATAACATTTTGCTTTGAACAATAACAAAATATTTTTGAAAGGAAAAAAAAAGTAAAACCGGAAGAGAACAAACTTTGCAAGCACACAGCCCCTACAGTAGAAAACTGTTTTTCAGTTTGAAAATGACACAGTTATTATCTCTAGCTGATATTTAATTAAAATGCATACACAATTTAGTTTAAAATGTCTGCTCAATTTGAAGGTCATGGCAAATTGAGGGTTTTATAGATAATGGACTATTGAAATGCTTTTTTTAAGTAACTGTTACTGGTGTGACTCAGATTAGAGATAAAAATATGCATGCTGAATATGCCATTCAGATACAAGTTTGGACCCCTTTATAGATTTCTTAGGGACATGAAATATAGGAATGCCTTAGAATGAATAGTGCCACATGTCACAAAAGAATCTATTACTATAAAAAATAATGTTGGCATGTGGGCACCTGAAATTGTTCAGCAAACCCAAGTGAACTTTTAAAGCAAGCTTAAGGCCATTAGAGTGCGCAGCATAAGACCTCTGCTTTTCAGTGTTCCTGATAGCACAGTGTGAGTTCCTTGATATCGCTGTGGCTTACTTGCACAAAAGCAACTATTTTACTGAAATTGCAAATCCTACTCAAGTTTCTCTTAATAAGAGAAATCAGACCTGCCGTTTATGGGGAGGATATTGTACACAGCAGAATGGTATTCTCTCTTTATTCATCATATTTCCCATTCTTCTTAGGAGACTGAGACCGTGCTACCTACTAGGTGAAACATTATCAGTGGAGTTGAGACTAATTATGAATTTCTTAATACTCTGGTTTCTGAGAGATCTTTGCTTGCTTCCATTGTACCTTGTCAGGTAGGAAATGTCAAGCCTTTCTACAGGTATAAGATCTGTGGCTACGACTGACTGTTAGTAGAAATTGCATATCTGGGACTTAAAGACACTTTGTAAACTGATTCTCTAAATTGTTCTCAGCAGAGCCTTCTACCATCCCTCTGAGAACTAATGCAAATTTAAGTGTCTTCAGAAGGGAGGCTGGGAATTCTAGACCTAATTCAAATGTTTTTTTAGTTCTGTAGTACTGATCATAGAATCATAGTTCTGTAATATCTAGCTAGCAGTGGAAAAGAGCAAAAGAGCTGGGAAAGAAATGAAAAATCGGGCTTGTAGCTAGCTGCTTAAAATTATCAGAGCAAGTTAAAACTGTCAGTTGGTGGTTTCCTGGACACTATTGCTTATCAAGGCTCGAGGCCAATGACAAGGGAGTATTCTGTGAGCATTTAGTTAATATAGTTACCTATGTTTGATTTAAGACAAAAAGCCCTGTAATAAGCCTTCATAGAACTGCTTCTCAGTTCATTTGAAGTTGGATTTATAAGATATGTTCTAAAGGTAACTCAGAATTAGCTGCACTGAATATCAGTTAAAAATGTGTTAAAATTAATGCACATTGTGCCTAAGACCTGACCTAGTGATTCTGATTTTATTTTACGCACATTCAGACATTCCCAAATAGTTTTGTTAGATTTACTTCTGTTCTAAAAGAGAATAGTAAAATACACATGCCATTCAGTCAAATATGGACATGTTGATTATTTTTCTGTTTCTATGATTTTATTATTCTTTTGAGCTGCAAATGCGTGTGTGTATATATATATTATTTTCTGCATTTTCTTTGAAAACTCATTAAATGGCCAAAATTCAGTTGAAAAGTTTGCAAACAAGTTTACAAGACGTATCACTGAACTTGATATCAGATATAAAGAATAAAATGCAGTGAAATTCTTTTTGCATTGAGGTTGCCTTGGCAACATTTCCTTAGTATTTTAGTACAGTACATTTTACAGAGTTCTGTAGAGAAACAGAGATACTTAAGTCTTCCTCTAGAATCTCAGGTTTTCATTGTAGAAGCAGTGAAATTGATAGACTAGACTATAAGATGAAAATAGGCTGAGTTTTGGTTAGTCAAGTTAGAAGGAAGATGTTGAGTCCTGAGTCCTGGAGGTTCACTATGACCCAGAGACCTAGTGAAAAAGAGAAAGGTGTGTGACATTTTTATTTTATTTTATTTTATTTTAGCTGAGTGCTAAAGAGAAACAATAATTTTCGGAATTTAGTGGGAAGATCTATGATGCAGCTAAAATTTCTTGGTTTCTTCGCACTGGCAGGTGTAGTGGAGTCTTTCAAAGGTCCTTTTCTATGCTAGGTGATATCCCACATATAGTCTTCAGAAAAGCAAATTGCTCCTTGTGCTTCTGCTTTCAGCTGCAAGAAGAATTTTAATATGTGCATTCTATGATGCTGCTGGCTCTCCATCTGCCTAAGGAGCTGGAGAAGGCAGCTAGCACAGCTATTAGTTCATCACTACATAATGAGGTATGCTTGCAAACCAAAAGCTGCCAGATCTCTCAGTATGCAGCTTGTGTGCTGTGCCAGGTGCATAATTACTGATATTGTTGCTTCATTCCAAAGTTTGTGTTACGATTCATTCACGTGGAGACACTAAGGAGTTTGTAGCCCATATGATACTGAACTATGCACCAAAAATTCGGAGTTTATGCTGCATCTCATGTACTATTATTGGACTATTATATGAAAAATAAATGAAACAGTGGCACTGCAGTACCACATTTGTTGTGTTTATGAGTACTATTCTGTATACTTTGTCTGCAATTAAAAATAACATTTTCTTCATCAACAGTGAGTATTCAGTAGATAGCATACAAAATAAAAACAAAGCTTCTCCAGATTCTCCTTGCTCATTATTGCTTCCTTGCTTATTGATTTCCGAAGAGTCATTGGGGTCCAACCCTGCTCTCCCTAGCCTGTCATAAGCTAGAAACTTTTTCCAGCCAATGCAAGGCATAGCAATGTAAGCTTTTCTCAAACATTTGTTTCTCCTACCCTTAGCTTGGTTCAAGTGGCTTCAGCTAAAGCTTTAAAGCACAATTGATATATGTAGGTAGATGTTTGGGAACCAGGAATTGTTGAAGTATCACTGGGTTAAGGTTTGAAAAATCTTTATGCCACTGGATACCTTGGTGTTTAACAGATTATGTAGTCATTAAAGAAGACATAAGGATTAAAATAAAAACTGAAAAATAAAGATTTTTAATACTGGAATAAAATCTTGGAAAATTGCTGCAACAAAATTAATCAAATAATTGCAATTAGTATCAGTATTGAAGAACTCTTCATCATCTTTACAATTTCAGGTCATTTTCTTTCTTATTCTTAAATCAAAGATTTGTCTCCTTGTCATAAATAAAGATTTATGCTGTATTTTTTCTATAATATAAACTCTGGCTTTTTCCCTAGTTCTCCAGGAGGAATGATGATTGGCAGAGTGCAAAGCAGAATTTCAGCCATCTTTTCCATGTTGCCCAAGGATTAAATAACTGCCTTAATGCTTCTTTTCATTTTTATTTTTTTTTCATTGTTGGCTAATGATCCCATTTACTTCCTCCACCTTTCTTAAGATTTCTATTATAGACTTTTCTGTGCTTAATCTTTCTGCCTATGAAAGTGCTCTGTCACAGTGTTTACACATCACACTGCAAGAGAAATTAAATTCTTAGTCTTATAGGATTTATATGGTGTTTTTTCAATTTGGGGTTTGTGTGTAGGTGATTTTCCTTTTTTTTTTTTTTTTTTTCCTCATTACTGTTGTTTGAATACTAAATAGATATGAGGTGCAAGTGTTGAATTACTGAGACTGGGAAAGAGGTGTTTATGTTCAGTAGTATCTCCTACTCCTGCATTATATTACTCTGGATTTACAGAGATTTTTCTTTAAGATCCATTCTTTTCACAAAAGTTGAGGCTGAGGCTGCCTGGAGAGGTTGTGAAGTTATCCAGAACCTCCCTGGATGCTTTCCTAAGCGATATACTGTAGTGAACCTGTTATAGCAGATGTTAGGACTAAATGATCTCCAGAGATCCCTTCCAACCCCTATGATTCTGTGATTCTGTTTTAATTACGGTTATGTTATTCTCTGCAAAATTCTTGGCTTTTATGAGTGACCAACACAACTGTAAAGCTGTAGCAAGGCTTAATTCCATGTTTCTGAGGACAAAAAATGAAAGTAAGGTGGTTCAATCATCCTCAGAGTGTGCTTCAGTAATAAATGAGTAAAGAGCTAAAATCTAAAACAGTAGGATCCATATGAATTGGTTGTGGAACAACGTAAGGTTTGTTTGTAGTTACTTTTGGACTACAGAATTATACTTTGGAGGTTTTTTTTAATCTCTTTAAATGCATCTTAAAATGGTGAATTCAATTTAATAAACACCTGGTAAAACTAGATTATTTGAATGCATAAACTGAATTTATGCAGTTTTATGGGCAGAAGGAGCTATTGCAATTAAAACAATATGAGGTTTGCATGTGCAATTAGCTGTTGATTTCAGACGTGCATTTGCTTTTGCAATGTATTTGAGAATCAACAGATGAGATCCTTTTGTATGTGGTAAATTGAGCATGCAAATATTTTTTCTTTTACAGCGCAGTAACAAACAAATAGCATACTTACTCGCATAATGTTAATTAGTTATGTTAACCACATTCATGAATGCACATTTTATCTTTGCTGCAAGTTCCTGTAATTCTGTATAGTACTATAAAAATGTATCATACCTAGTCCTAGACAAATGATCTTATCACTCTGCCTTACAATACAGCAACAGATAATCTTCGGCCAAGTTTTAAAAATAATGTCACAATTCCAGAACTCCAAGGCTGGCATCTAATTTTTATTTTTTTTTTCCAAAAGAGCTCAGCATGCAGCCATTCTCATTGAATATAGTGAGACATGATGAGTAGTGAGCATTTTTGAAACACTAGGCACTTGTTCGTATCAACTGAATTTACACTACATTGGCCAAGAAAATTCTGTGGTTTATGTAATACACCTTCTTTCCTGAGATATAGTATACCAAGTATTACAGCTGCAGAATTGCTTTATTCTTTCTTGTTTGAAGAGGTAACGAAGGTAAGTGATGGTGGGAACAGAAGGTGAAGTAACTACCATGTATCTAGTCTGGAAAATGGAAGAAAACTGGAAAACAATTTCAATTGAAGATGCTTCTTGTCCTTTTCTTTTGCAGAAGTATACCTGATTTGTTCTTAATTAAATTTTAATTGTGCAAATGTCCTTCATTCTGAGTCATTCTTATTCTTTTTTTTTCTTTTTTTTTTTTTCCTCTCTTTTCAAAATAGATATACATAGTTTAGCCCAATCCATGTACGTCTTTTACTTTGTTTGCAATGAAGATCTGGGTTAGTAAGGTTAGATATTTTTTATGCAAATCTTGCATTAGAGGTTAGAAAATCTTCAGAATAAAGACATTCATTTGTTAAAAAAAAAAAGGAAAAGTTATAATCAAGATTTCTCAATAATTTCCCACACCATTCCGTAAGTGTGTTTTCACTCAGAACAAGGGGAAAACAGTTCCCCTTCTTCAGTGAAAGGGATTAGATTATTCACAGTCAGTGGCTGTTTCCTTCACTGAGTTGGCAGCCATCGGCTTTGGAGGCAGTTTTTTGGCTAGTGAAAGATGAGGAATGCCTTCGGAAAGCATAGTAAATTCATTGCTCATAATGTAGCAATGTGTTCAGACTTAAAATGTCCTTCCATTTTATTTGGAAGCATGAAGAGAATACTCTGCCCAGAGGATTGTGGAGACTCCTTCTTCAAAGATATTCTTGACCTGCCTGGGCACTTTTCTGTGTGACCTGCTGTAGGAAACCTGCTTTAGCAGATCAATTGGACTTGATCTCCAAGGTCCCTTCCAAACCCTACATTTCTATAATTCTGTGAGTAGAAATTGGCAAAAACTGAACTGGAAGACTGGCATTTGTTGATTTTGTTTTCAACAAAATTACCAGAATTCTTTTCAAGACTGAGGCATAATAATGTGAGGAGCCTTTCTGACAATTATTGCTTGTCTTACGTATTGCTGGGTTTAGCCTGGAAGCAAATGCATTGAGAAAGCACTGAAAAAATGCTAATGAAAGGAAAGAAATACCCTGAGTTACTGAAGGTGCCAGCAATTCCATTGTATGTGAAAGAAGAAATAATTTATGAAAAAATTTATGAGCTTGAATTAAAAGACACGCAGCTCTATACTTACATTGTGTAACTACCTTTCAAAAGTTACAAAATCTTTCTTTTCAAAACCACAGTTGAGATCATTTTATTTGACTCTCTAGCACTCTGTTTTCAAGTAATTGCTCATTTTTGTTAATGTTATTCAATACAACCTATTTCCTTTTGAAAAATTAGTATTGAATTTGTTGGGAGTTATTTCAGTCTCTGAAGAAAGTACGCTTTTCTTTATGAATAATTTTAACTGCAGTAAAAAATACAATTTCTTTTCAAGAAACTGAACATTGAGTAATTTGTAAAGTTTAATAGCTCTCCATTTATCCGCAGAAGGAAAGCAAACAATATGTCTTTATGTGTTTTATTTTAAATGAATTCATATCTTAGTCTTTTATGTGTTGATGGTCAGATGTGTGCCATACAACTAGGAAACACCAATTGGAGAGCCAAAATGAAGTGTTCAGAATGCTAAATCTTGTGGGGCATAAAACATTTTGAATGCTCTAGTAAAAATGACAGTGACAAATGCATTCTAGCAATAGGACTAAGATTATTTTGAAGGATTCTAAGTTCTCTATTTTTTGTTTCCATGTGTAAGAAAGTATTCAGCTTTGATAAATGACAGGAGGAAGAACGATAACCAATTTAAAAAGAAAAATAAAGAGCCTACAATTTGGAAAGTTATATATTCAATCTATGCAATATGTCTAAGCAATCAACTCCTATTCGGTACATATGAGAAATAAGAGTTTCGTCAGTTGACCAAAAATTACTAAAGATTTAAAGATGCTTATTTACATATATTTGATAAGTGAAACTTTACCTCTTTGTAGTGAAAAGTGTCATATAATTTTCTGCAAATTAATCCCTACATCACTGATTTCAGATCCTCAGAACACAAATTTCTGTGATTTTGTGCTTTTTTTTTCAACTTAATTAGATGATGAAGAAAAAAAAACAGCTAAAAAAGCTCATTTTGAATACAATATTGCAGATTCTGTAACATACAGACATTTTTTCAACCTGCTTCTAAGTTTTCAGATTGAAAAGCACTAAAGTCTTTGATTGTTTTTATTAAAATCTATTTTTTTAAGATTTGTGCAATTGTATCTGATGCGTTCATTGTATATCGTGCCAAGTGTTACTCCTAACTGCAGTGTAAACTTCAGTGAATGAGATTTGTTTATTAACAGCCCACTCCAGAGTCACTAACTGCCATTTAGACTGAGAAATTCAGTAAACTAAAGAGATGAGAAGCTCTTTGTATACCCTAGTGATTTTTCTCTTTAAAAAGGAGCATTTTGTGTCTCATGAAGCAAATATTCTGACACGGTTCTGATCCTAAGTACTTGGTTTTGTAGGAGGCTCAAGGTAATGGAGCTTGTTTCTTCTTTTCTCCCTCTCTGTCAAAGATGTCCTTCACAAAATGCAAGGACTTTTAAAGTGGTTTCAAGGCTTTCAATCCTCCTTTATCAGCTGCTTAGTGCCTCAAGCTAATCTAACTATAATATATGGTAAATATTTTCCCTTGCAGGAAAAGTGCTTAAAGCTATTTCTATGCATTGATTGAGCACATTAGGCTAATATTTATCCATTTGAAACCTGGAGTTTAGCAATACATCACTTAATAGCTATGTACCGATTATAAGAAGTAATTATACATATGAATATCAAAGAATATTAAGTCCCTTGTGGAGGAACCATAATAAATGGTTTAATGATGATTAAATCTGGAAAGCTGGAGTAGTTTGGAGCACTTATTAATTTAGGAGGTGCATGGCTCTCTGAGTATTACAAATAAATAGGAGTACAAACACTCATGCATTTAATGGCATTCTGAGTTGTAGGAATATGGCCTTCAGGTTACTTGCTGCAAAAGGCAGTATATGTTTGTTACAGAGGCTACATTCTCCATTAGATTCAGCATTTTTCAGAACTGTATCAGTATGTCATAGTTTTATACAGAGCAATTAAACATATCCCATTTTTTTTCTGCTTGATGGAGTTTCAGCCAGGACTTATGTGATTTTCTCTGAGTTCTTGAGATTGTTTCTTCCTCTCCTTCTCACTGTTGTTACCTCGAAACAATACTACTGTCTTGTATCTCCACTGTTACTGTGCCCTGTCTTCTCTCCTATTTTTATATGAAAAAGAATTTTCTCTGCCTACTAAAGACCTTTTACATAGCTAGTTTTTGCCATTGCAATTTCTTCTCACCAAAGGAAAAAAAAAAAAAAAAAAAGTGAACAAACTGAGAAAGAAAGGAGCCCTGAGCTCTGCAAATTTCAGAGGAACAATCAGCCATACCAGCATGATGTCTGAGTTACCTTTATCAAATAGGCATATGTTTATTACACATTCCGTTTTTGAAACGTTTTTCAAGTTCTGAGGTTCAACTTCAGTTGTTCTCTATGGAATGAATTTTTTTTTAATTGTGAATCTTATTCAACTGTGGAAGAGAGGTAGTGCATCCAAATCTGGTTTCCTATATTAAAAAAAAAAAAAATAAAAACCTTTTCATTTGCAAACTTAATTTTAGTTACTGTCATGGCATGGTGTGAAAGTGCTTAACAAAAACATGCAGTATTTTTTTGTTGAAATATTGTTCAGCTTTTGTTTTAACATGGAGTTAGTATAACTTCCCTGGAAACACTACTAAGACTATAAGCCCTGTTGGGAAGATGAAGATATAATGTAATCCCATTGACTTTTGATGTCTGCTTGCTAACTGACCTGTTTTCTTTGCCTTGTTTAACCAGATGACCCCTTGTGTAATTCCATAGCATTACATCAGAGATAAAATTGGCGTGTGTATAATAAATGTATGCCCTTTTAATTCCCTTATGAAATGGAGGACACATTATTTATAATGTACAGTGATGTCAGACAATAACTTAATTTTTGCAGTTTTATCTTGTTAGTCTTAGATGTAGATGGAATGCTAACTTGCAATTACGGTCTTGGGACAGTGTATGATACAGTGATCTGTACTTCCACAGTTAATTTGAATACTCTTTCCGCTCTAGACCCTTTTTATGTTATTGTTTAAAATGCAGCTCAGTTTTCTAAAGCAAGTCTGTATGAACGTTGATATGGAATACCAGCCTCTCCAAGAGCCAGTGTTCGCAGGTACTTTAGGACAGAATTAAGAAAAAAATGAGCGATCACCATATGATTGTTTGCATTTCAAAAAAGGTACAGTGTTAGACCTTCCTGAGCTCAAATATCCTTTGGAAAAAGTATCTAATCTGTTTTAATCCGTTTTTTTCTCATCTTCCTTTTACACTCTTAGGCACTGAATCCCAAACTGCACTGGTAGTTTCTACCAAATATTGGTAGAAACAATTCTAACTTATGATTCACGCTGAGATTCATACACAGGTAAAGATATAATCTCAAAATCTTGAGATATTTTAATTACATGTAGAGAAAGAATTTACAAAACAAGGAAGCCAACGGCCTAAATAATTTCCTAACTTAAAACTATATAAATAACTTTAGTAAGTCAATAAAACAGAAATTAGTTTGTCAGAAAATAAAGTATATGTTCATGATATAATGTGTAATCAAAATTGTTCAGTGTTTAAATTATAGATATCACTTAAAATCCTATAATGCTGGTTTGTTTAGTTACAGAATACAATTTGTGAAACATTTGGAATTGATGTTGCTGCATGGAATTGACGTTGGGAGCCTTGCAAAATTTTGAGCAAAAGAATGATGGATATGAAAATATGTAAGATCATTTATATTGTCTTGAGTAATACTGTGTTTCTCTTGCAGAAATACTGAAAATATTCTCCTGCATATTTGTTACTGGGAGAAGAGTGAAGGATCTGACATTTTTCCTAGAAATACGACATGCATTTTTGTGTTTAGCTGAAGTGTTCGGTGTAGAAAGTCACTCTCGAAGGTTCTGATAGCTGTCATTAATATTAACAGGGAAGTTTAGAGAGGGGGCCACTTTTCTTTCAGACTGAGCTCTGGACTGATTATCTTTCCTTTTCTAACCTGAAGTAATGACAAATTAAGACCTCCCTTCCTCAAACAGTAACTTAGGTACTTTTTTGGTATACCTCCACATTCCTTGGCTACACAGCTTCTGTCGTACCTTTCTGGTAAAAAGCAGCTCTAAAGCATCGAGTTTCTTAATAGGTGCTAAACAGTACAGTAGGCTGAGCAATATATTCATGATGCACAATGAATTCAACGTGTGGATCTGTAGTTTTGTGTCATATTTTATGGCATTATTGCTATCCACGAAGCTTGGATCCAGATATGAAATTTCTTAATCATTGGATTATTTAGTGCTAGAAGTCTGTTTCAGGTTATTTATGATTTTCTTTCATATGGTAATGGGGAACTGTTTTTTTTTTTTTTTATTGGCTTGACTAATAATCACCCTTTGTTAATTAATTTTACCTTTTTTTTGCACATCTTCATATTTACCATTATTTGATACATTATTTAATCCCAGTGCAACTTCACTTTTTCTGCATTTTTTCACTGAAGAAGTAGAAATACAGTTATTTGGAGGTACTTCCAACAATGATTGTTCATTTCAGTCTAAAAAAATTTAAGCCAGTTATAGCAAAAGTTATTATTTTTGCTCAATCCTGAAGCCTGAAGATTTATAAAATAAAATGCAAACTCTATCTGAAACCAAAGTTTTAATTACACTTGTCATCTCATAGCAAGAAAGCTGTCACCAGCTACCAGGCTTGAAGATGATATAATCTGACACTGACAGGTAGTGATCCTACTGTAAAAGACTGTAAACAAATTTCTAACCTCTAAAAGATTGATTTAGTGATAGGAAAAAAAAATTAATCTTTAAACAATATGATAAACAGGAAAAGAAAAGATATTTTTTTTTCCCTGTGATTCATAAACAAATATTAAATCAGGATGGACACTTGTTGAAATAGCTCATCTCTTGCAACTGTGTAGCTATTGCCACAGATTATATTACTTTTCAGGCAGATGGATGCCATCAAAAGGTGACTTAGAAATCCCTGTAGTAATTACCTGTATTTTCAAATACTTTTCACAGTTTACTCATATTATAGATGGCGTTTTAGATTTTACAACTTCTGTTTTATAGTAACTGGTGTCTGTTTTCTTGTAATGAGTGAAACCAATGTTTGCAGCTGTTAATTATAGAAAGTGCAAGAACATAAACATTTGTCATGCTAAAGTATAATCATCTTCCCATAGTATTATAAATTCATTAGTCTTAACTCTACATCCATTGATTCAATGCAAACTAGAGCAAAAGTGAGTTCTTAGACCATTGATCTATTTGAAAATATATGTCTGTGCACACTATTTTCCTTGGCTTTTCTCTCAGGCTTCACTGAACCTGTGGCATCTCCTATGTACCCATTGGATGGAATGCTATTCTGTTTGTAGTCTGACATTATTGTACAATTGCAACAGATACAATCACAGGAAAAACTACCTTGCTTTGAGAGAGACCATTTCTGTATCCATTGCAGTTTTAGGGAAAACAAGTTTTGTTTTCACCAGACCGCCTGATCATCTTCTCTCCTTTCCTCTTGAGGCAGAAATGGAGACAAGAACCACTATTCTTACAAAGCAGGTTCCAGAAGCAGCATGAACTACTGCTTTTTAGCTGACTAGGCAGTAAATGCTGTTTCTACAGTAAATGCTGTTTCTACAAGCAGTTGTTCCAAGATCTGTACTCTGAGTTTAGGGAACAGTGAATAATTCTAATCTTTATTTTAATTATACACAAAGGAACAAGAAAGAATGCCCAAATATATTCCAAATCTATGGATGAAAATGAAATTGAAACACCAGAGAGTAAAAAAATATGTGCTGTATATACCCATGCCAGTCTCAAGTTGTTCATATTCCAGCCCTATGTTTATCATTTGTCTTTTCATTAAACCATTAACAGGATGCTATGATGTTTTCAGCAAGCAATGTGAAACAGAGTAAGAATCTAAATTATGTACCATACTTAAGCAGAATGTGACATAATATATGTATCAGAAAGTTGCATCAGTAGGTAAATAATTTGTTAAAAGTGTTGGCATAGATACTTAGAACTAACTTATGGCCACAAGTTGTGCCAGAGGAGATTTAGATTAGACATAAGGAAGAACTTTTTCTCTCAGAGAGTGGTCAGACAGTGGAATGGCCTGCCCAGGGAGGTGGTGGAGTCGCCATCCCTGGCAGTGTTCAAGAGGCATCTGGATGAGGAGCTGCAAGATACGGTTTAGTAGCTTGTGGTCGTAATCGTAATGGGAGGCTGATTGGACTAAATGATCTTGTAGGTGCTTTCCAACCTTCTGATTCTACGATTCTGTGATTCTAACATCGTTATGCCTAATACTTAGCAAATATGCTAGTTTTTTCAACAAGAAAATGCACAAATGCGCCAGAACCCTCAAAAAAATATATATATATATATTTATTTAGGAACCTGTTTTACAAATAACAGCAATTAATTGTGAATCTCTAAATCCAAATATTGTTCAGATTTGACATCTGCCCATCATTTAAGTGGCTGAAAATTGATTGTATGTCTGGCAAATCACAAAGTCTCAGTGTTTGGGAAACTGCTGTTCAAGTTAGGTTGTTTTTCTTTTTTATGTTTCCAGAATATCTATTGGTTTTATTTGTAACTAGGGATGCTAAGAACACAGAATAAATCATGTCAAAGGATTTGTGTTTATCTGTTTTGATATCTGAGTTAGTGACCATGTATCTTTAAATGCACTTCCCTATGCTAAATTCTAGTGTGCACATTAACTGTCTGGGTTTTCTGGGACCTATGAGTTCTTTAAGTGCTTCCATTCCCATCCCAGACTGTTTGAGTACTTAGTAGCACCAGATGTTTCTCTGGACTTCTGGAGAATTAGATTATTGCTTGTAGGTCCTATTTTCAGTAGCATTTATGGAATTATTTGACGTTTATTTTTTGTCATTAATTATTTCCCCACAGTCAACAGAGCAAATAAATACATATAGATAAGTAAACATTTTCTAAATAAAAGAAGCAAAAATATGATGTTGATCCTTAGCACATAAGAGATTGATCTTGAATGTTTGTTGCACAAGGTTTTATATGGGAAAGTTATTCTGTTATATGTTTGAGCATAGAATAACCCCCCCATGTCTACAATCCTTCTGTTTTTGTTGCAAATAACTTGAGTTGTACATGGCTATTTAATTCTGCTGTGTGGAATATTCATTATGATTCTTAAGCAAAAAGCAGAAGAAAAAAGGCCTATGAGCAAAATGTTCAATTTCTGATACCTAATATGTTTAATTCCAGTTTTATTTTTCTGTTTGCCAGAGAATCAAGGTTTTCTCCCCACAGCTTTTGTTGTTTTGTCTAGTTTCCAAAGCTTCTAAGATTTAGTGTGTATGAGTACCACATGGGGATAGTTTTTTTTTTTTTTTCCAGTGAGAAAGGAAGTACTGTCCTTTAAATAAGCCTTGTAATGTTTGTCTCTGTTAGTTCTGCAAATCACAGTAATCCAGTCGCGATTTCACCCAGCAGGCAGCTCAGCACCACACAGCCATTTGCTGACTCCCCACCAGCAAGATGGGGAAGAGAATCACAAAAAAAAAAAAAAGGTAAAACTTGTGGGTTGAGATAATAACAGCTTAATGGGGCAGAAAATGAAGGGAAAATAATAATAATAAATAGTACCCAAAGAAAGTGATGTACAATGCAATTGCTCACCGCTCACCAAGCAATGCCCAGCCAGTCCCCAAGCAGTGGCAGCCCCCCCCCCCAGTCAGCTCCCCCAGTTTTATTGCTCTGCATGACATCATATAGTATGGAATGTCCCTTTGGCCAGCCTAAGTCATCTGTTCTGTTTCTGTCTCCTTTCAGCTCTTTTTGCAACCCCAGCTCCTCCACACTGGCAGGGCAGCACAATAAGCAGAACAGTCCTTGACTCAGTGTAAGGACAGCTCTGCAACCCCTAAAACATCAGTCTGTTGTCAACACTGGTTTTCTCTTGAATCCAAAACACAACATCATACAGACACTATGAATAAAATTACCACAGTCAAAGCCAAGTCATCCAGTTTATTGTAAACCTAAATATGTGTATTAAGCTGTGACTTCTCTTTTTCTTCCCAAGATGGAGTGCCCTTCAGAGAGGCAAAGCGGTTCATCTTTGTGTTCATGTCTGGTGATATCTGAGATTCTAAATTAGTGTTTCCCATTTTAGTACTCACCAGTGTATTCTGCAGCATATTCACCGTATTAATCACAGTATTGCCTTATCTCTGAGCAAAGGGTAGGGTATACCTTCCCTTTGATGAGGCCAGAACATCCACGTGGCAAAATTTAAGTTATCAGCATTCTGAATGCTACAACCATCTATTTTCCAGCACTTAGAGAAAACTGGAGTAGTGTTTTGGTGAGTTAGTAGAGATCTGTCTGTTTATTAAGATTTGCTAACATTTCCTTTAACTTGAAAATGGAAAAGGAGATCTATGTACTGTTGCTTCCCAGGTTTTTGTATGTGATCACAAGTTGTAGTAAAACCAGTAGGCTGCATTCTACATCCTTAAAGTAAATGTGCAGTCATTCCGATACTTTAGCAACTCAGCAGATTACAAATAATTTCTATTATCTTCCCAGGCACATGGTCAGAAAACTATTTTTATGTCCCTGTGATTTCATTCCTTACTTTTCTGGCTCTGAAAGATAGCCTGTGTCTCACAGACAGAATGGAAGAAGAGGGTACAAAATGAGGCAAGTGGAATTTAGGAGGGCATGTTATGAATACAAGCATAGACAGCTTAGTTGAAAAGTATATAAAACCAATTAAATAATTAATTCTGTGCCTTAATGCTGTTACTCTTTGTGACTGTTGACTGTTTTACCATGAAATTCAGTAATAGGCATTGTACCTCTGGTGCTTTTAAGTTGCTACCTAATTCCAGAAGGCAAATATAACAAATATAATCTGAACAGCAGCTGGTGAAGCATCACTGGTTCTAACCCTTTTCTTTTTGATGTTTATGTCACCCTTCCTGTTACTTGCTTACACAACTTCCTTAGTCTTCCTTCCTAAATGCCCATAATAACTATTCCCCAGTGATAGAGTTAATGTGATTATGACATTTTTCTTACGTAGGACCACCTACACATAACTTCATTCTGCATTCACTCTGAATCTAAATCTGGCTTTGACATCATAAAAAATAAAATAAAACTATTACAGACATCTTTCAATTCGCATTCATCATAAGAAGCATCTTAGGATTTTTTCAGTTCTGAAAGCACTTATTTTAAAATGAGGCTGTGTATTATGTACATTAAAGTTGAGGACGTAACATTGACTGTCATATTGAGATATAAATAAATTCCTTTTATAATATTCCCTTAGATGTGCTTATAGATTACTGACAATATTTTATTTATGAGAAGCTATAAGAATATACAGGATTTGGACTGAATCATGCAGCTTTTCAATAATAGCTCTGTTGTGTGTCTTCTTAAACTCTGAGTTCTTCAGACGCTATTTTTCTCTCTTCTGTTGGTGTAAGAAATCTCTTTTATATGTCCTTTCTCAGCAACTAGTAATGACATTATTACAAAAAAAAAAAAATGTAGTTTATATTCTAGTGTTCTGACAAAACATATAATGCCCAGCAGTTGGAATTTAATTGGTTTTCTTGAACCTCTGTTCTTTTTATGCATATGAACCATTAGACAAAAGGGAAAGAGCAGAGGAGGTCTGGGGTCAAATTCATTCTGAATTTGCTTACTTCCTACAGAGAGATTTTAAGCTGCTTGATATCAAATGACTGTATGCTCATTATCAAGAGAAAGAAAAAAATCAACCACTTTAAACCACAGCACTTCTAAGAAACAACTTAGAATAGAAAATATGTGGGAATTGAGTAGAAATGGCAGATGAAATCTAGACAGGCAGAATGTGAAAGCCTGTTAAATTTAGCTCCAAGATTTCTCTTTAGTAAGCCCCTGTGTTTGACAGAATCTCTATGTATGACAAATCTGTATCACAACACTTCCAGTTCATGATGTATCTCAAATAGAATAGAATTCTTAATACCTTTCATATTTTTATGAATTTACAGATCTATCTTTGCAGGTTTATTTTTATGCATGTTTCTCTGAGTTCCGCCTCATCCTTCATCTTTTGAATGGACAGATGACGAGAAAGTCATCATCATAATCTATCAATGGAAAGGGGAGAATTTACAGGGAAATATAAAGGGGTCAGACAAAAAGATAAGAGTTGAATGAAAAGAGAGGAATTAAAAAAAAAAAACAACCCTAGAAAGCACAAAAAAAAGAAGTATTTCAGTGAGGATTCCAATGGCCAGATAATAATCAATACTTGTTAGTTGGTAACACTGCCATAAACTACTCTTTACCTATATCCATATGCTCACTGTGTCCTTCATATCTTCACATTTTTATGCTCGGTTGTGCTGTTGTTTTCAAATGCAATCTCATGATATGCCATTTTACGAAACAAGTGAAAAGCACCTAGATATTGTTGAATCCTGCATGGAATAAATGTGCTATAGATAAATGTTTAGCATTCCTTAGTAGTTAAAAGCACATAATTAATTCTGATATCCTTACCCTGAATTTTGAAGTTTTATTTCTTGAATTCCCTTAGATCTTACACATTGCTGAAAAGGTGGCAAAAGCAAAAGAGATAGCAAAAAAGAGGAACTGTCATGCTGAACTAAAGTAAATCTGGAATCAAGAAACTGAGCTCCTGATCTGTCTTCTGAAGCCTCAGAAAATTTCTTTCTATACCTAAACTCACCTTTATAAATACTTTTTAAATTTTGTATTTAATAATAAGACACAGGTCAACTGATCTGCTAAGGCTATTTAATGCTACCTTATGTCTGTGGCATCAATATTCATTCAGTAAGCTTTAAAAGCTGCTTTAGTTGGTTGCAGACAAAGAATTCAGCTATTTACTCAGATCTGTTGAGTTTTTAAATGGCATTGGAAATCTCTCTACAAAAAGCATTTGAGAAAAAAACATTAGTTCCACAGCTTCTGGGAGCATTTCTTACATGAAAAATGTTTAGCAACATTTGCAAACCGTAAGGCTTCGGTTCCAAAAATGGAGAGGGGGTGGATCATAAATTTTTGTAAAAATGATGAAATAGAGTTTTTGCTGTGCTATATATGTGTGTGTGTAAAAGATCTAATGGTAAGGCAGGAAAAAAGAATGCTTTTATCTTATTTTTCAGACTTTTTTGCATGGACACTCAAAAATCAGAATGTTTTTCAAAAGTAAGACGCTTCCTTTCCAAAGCATTCTGTATTAGTCCCCCAAAATTCATTTTCTTTCTCATCCTTTGACTTTTTTTTTTCTCTTCTTCATTTGTAAAAATTTTTTCTCACAGAGATACCATGGATCACTACCAAGAATAGTCTTGTTTTGTGAAGTCTGTGTATCTTCCTACATAATTAAAGATAGCAAGCCCCCCAGCAAGGATAAGAGCCCCCAAATCAGGCTTCTGCTTTGGGCAGGAGGAACCTGCCCTGGAGGAACCCCTCTCTCACCACTGTTCACAGAGAAAGACTAAAAATATCATATCTAAAGTTATGAATATAGTAAATTAGAAAAGTATTTGTTAGCACTCTCACATTCAGTTAGTAAGAAAAGTGATCGTGAGGTTAACTCTAGAATCTGTCTAGAATGATAGACAGGATCAGTTGGAGAAATCACCATGTATCCATCTGCATAACTGCAAGGGATACTTTCAGTTATGGACTTGAATAACTTATCTCTCTTACTAGAGATCTTACTCTGTCTAAATTAGTACCTTATTGGATATTAGAATTTCTTCACAGAGCAGATGGTCAAAAACTGTAATGCATTGTCTGTGGAAGTGGTTGAGTTCCCACCTTTGGAGGTAATTAAGAGTCATGGTTTGGTTGGACTTAGCTCAGATTGATGGTTGGATTTAATGATCTTGAAGTTCATTTTCAAGCTAGGTGCTTCTACAGTTCTATGTAGGTCACTCCAAAAGTAATGGGTCCTATTTATTATGGAAATTAAAACAGATAAAAGGAGCACAATAACACTATTTGATAGAGCAAATTCTCAGCTCCAAAACACTTTTTTTCAATATATTCACCACCATTAGCTATGCATTTTTGCCATCAGCTAACAAGAGTCTGTGTGCTATGCTTGTTAAAAATCTGCAACAGAGAAGGTGACCCACTGTAACCATTGCTGAAACACACCACCTACCATCTCACTGTGCTTGTTTGGTCTACATCAGTGTTCAACTAGCGCAGATGAATGTCAATGTGTGCAATTATTTCTCCATGGAGGAATTCAGTGACTTATGATTTCCTTCGTACACTTTTCCACGTCAGATACCATTTGACAACAGTGTCCACCTCTGACGTCATAGGCAGACATAATAAAATAGGTGGCATTACTTTCAGAGCAGCTCTCATATATGTGACAGCAAACATCTATTTTTATGTTGTATTTACAAGGAAGAATATCTTTTGATTGCAGTAAAAACTTTACCTGGAACTGAAACTCATTGCTACTTGCCATCTCTCCTTAAATCTCTACTTAGTCTGAAGTAGATTTTTCTTTAGAAATTGATTGATTTCTGCCGGGCTGTCTGCCAGATAGTAATGCTTGGGGTTTGGCAACTTCATTCTTCAGCTGTTCCTTGAAGTGGAGCACTTGTAGTTTAGTAACTTTAAATTTCCTGATAGCATTTTTACAAAGGGGAATCTAAATGTTGTGGTGTTTTGGAGGTTGTTCCCAAGGTCTTTAGGCATATGTTGCCAAGCAAATTAGCAATGGTTGACACAAAATTTCATGATGAGCATCTGAGACAAAAGGTATCATGCATCCTCTATTGTCTGTTGAAAAATTACAGGTGTTTTGAAATGGGAAATAATGTTTCATTTAGTCTGTGTTCCTCTTTATTATGGTAATAGCTGTGCAGGGAAATACAACATTAGAAGCTTTTACATTGTTTAACTCTCTGAGCCATCTCTATGGAGCAGTCCTTATACTTTACTAAACAGGTGTACAAAATATTTACATTAGTTATGAAATGGGAGCAAAAGTAAATCGTATGTTCATATAAGCCTATAAAATGTGATGCAGAAAAATTATCTAAGTAAAATGACTTTGTGCTTTACCTCTGTAATTTGATTTAGGATATTTTTCTCCAAGTGCAACTGTTTGGTACAAGAATTTTTTTCCTCTAATAAGGAGAAAGGTGGCATTAGTTTTTCAGTCTATTTGTTGCCACCTTATATCCACGCCTTGTTCACCAGCACAGTGCAACAAGTTCTTCAAATTCAACCTTGTCTTTCTTTCTTTTTTTGGCAGTTAGTAATTAAATCATAATTTTATAGCATAAATTATCCTACTTGAAAAAGTTACAACTTCCAGTGATTTCGTAAGACAACTTTATTTCGGTGTGAAGGCTGATGTTGAAGTAGATTCTTACTTTGTTTCCTTGGTGATAGTGCCTGCTGTCTGATCGCATCATGAAATGCAGACTTGCAAGAAGACGAGCAACTTCAGTGTAATATTTGAAACTCTTTATTATAAATGATCTGCTGATAAAGACGAAGCAGTGATTTTGATAAATCCTAATTATAGGGACAGACTTTTCTAATTAACTCTGTCTTGGTTTGGAAACTTGTTAGGTATACAGATTACCAATTTGTGTTGAAAAAGTAGCATACAGAATGCCTTGTTTGATGAGACTATTGATAATCAGTTCTTTGGGAATTTTCAAGGAAATAATTACAAATCAAATCATATTAGGTCTCTTCATCTTAAGTCTCTTTCATTAGCAAGCGGATAAGAAACATGCATTGTGATAACAAGGTGTATTAGTTCCATAACCCAATTAAACTCTGGTGATTATTTAGAAATGAATCCATAAACTGTTCTGATTATATCATCTCAGAGTTGTTTACATTTTATTTTTAATCTGTTTTGCTTATTTTATAAACATCTTTATTATGGTGAGATGAGTTGCTTTTTTTATTGTTTTGTTTTCTAGTAGAATGCCATGTTGTCAAAGCAATGGGTTTTTCTCTATCTCCTTCTATTAACCCAACAACAGGGTGTAAGATGAGTCTTTCAGTTCTTAACAATCATGTAAAATTGCCTTTTTCTTACCAGACTCATCCAGTGTTCTGTGAACCACAAAGAAAACAAAAATGAAATCTTCCACACGGTATAAATTAGAAATGTTGATTGTTATTGAGAAGGTTTTGTGGCATACATTTAGCAGGACAGGGAAGCATCTTTTACTGCAGTGGAATGCCTACTGGAAAATTGTGAATTTGAATTAAAGACAATAAACTGAATTTGATTTTGATTTAATTTGATGCTAGGGAAGTGCTAGTTATTTGACGAAATGCATAGCTGTCTAAACAAAAAATGTTCAAGTAGTAAAAATTGTGTTTCTTTGTTTAGTGATATCACCCTTTGCTTTACAGTGTCTCCGTTTTTATTGTAGCTAGAGTTGTGGAGGAAAATGTTATCTTTTTATAGTGTAATATCAAAATTTTAATGCCTAATATATTTTGTGAAAGACTGTAGTATGTTTTACTACTTTGATCTTTTCAGTGTTCAGTATTTTGATTGGCCAGGCGTTCTACATCTTCCCCACAGGTTTTTCAGACTATAAACGGGGGAAAAATTAGAGTAGCCAGTCAGTCAAATTAGGGAATATTGAAAAGGTCAAAGCCATACAGAGCTGTACTTACAGAATATATGAAACATTAACATTCTGATAGCTCATTCTTATGCTATGGCTTGCAACAAGAGCAAGAAATACTGCAGAATTGATTTGTACCTATGATGGTAACTGTAATGAGAATGGGAAATGGCACAAACATAGCTTGCTGCCACCATGACAGTCTTTAAAGTTTTAGCACGAAGACCTTTTTAAAACATGTTCTGCTTGTAGATCTAGAAATATATACTTGTATGTTTATTGGAGCTCAGTTCTCGTACAGGCCCAAACTAGCACTCTTTATGATCATGCCCAAATTGAGAATAATGTAAAAACAAAGCGACAGAACAAAAGGGTCAAACTGGTATCTCTCATTCTATAGTCCTTCTAAGAAACACATTGTGATCATGATTATATAAATGAAATTCAGAAAAAAATGTCTAGTTCTAGTAATTTAATATAGTATCTTAGCAAAATTTTCTCTTCCCAGGGAAGATAAATTGTATCCACATTTTCACAAAGCACGTTTCGCAATACACATTTTCCCAAAGACGTGGCAAGGGAGATGCATGTTAGAACCACTTTATTTAAGAGTTAATTGTAAAATTTTTTTTTCAATTGTTTCTTAACCGAAAGTGTTTTTCTATGTGAAATCTAACTAGACTCTCTTAAACTCCATCTTTACTCTATTCTTCTAATTCTTTTTTAAGTGTGGATAGTATGACTCTCTAATGTCTCCATCTGTGCCTGAGTTGCAAGATGACGAGACAGTTAAGTTCTACCAAGCATGTTAGGTATTTTAAAAGTACATTTTTGACTTGCAAATTCAAGTGCCAGTGTAAGCAGATCAAGGACAATACTTCATCAAATCCTGATGCAATTAGATTATAATTTGCTTCCCAGTTATTAATTATACTGTCCTAAGCACATGGATTTTACTTTTCTTTTAAGAAAATTGAAGTCATGTGGGAAAAGTAGAAAGGGATGAGAAATATAAGAGATGAGGAAAAGGAGAAAGTATAAGGGGATTTCTAGCCATGTAAGTTATTATTTTCTACCAGATCTTCTTGTGTTTAGATTTACTTTCTTGGTAGCAAAAGCTAATGTTTCAACTTTGTAGTGATGTTTTTTGGGGGGGGAGGAGGAGAAAGGGAAAGGATGTCAAATGTTGGAGTTTGTTGTTGTTACAGCACAAATACTTCTGGAGTAAAGAGATTAATGATATATATATATATAATTTTAATATTGTAATATTACTTGGTGGATTGTGTAAGGATTGAACAGAAGTAATTGATGTGTTCTGGCTCAGGTCTAGTTAATTAAGTTGCAGACACTTCAAATTTTGCATGCCATTTTTCCGCATTATTTTCTTCCCTACCCATTTCAATTATGCCCCTGACTGAGGTCTTTATATAAAGTGGTGGCATTAATGTTGGCTGACTAAATCTGTGTGTTGTGGGAGTGTCAGGGACAGTATGTTTTGTTCATTAGAACTTTCAACACCTGATAAAACCATAGGCTGGAAAAAGACATGTCAACAGGCAGCGTATGTATGATGGTTTTTTGCATGGCCTGTCTTTTTATTAGAGATATACAGCAACATTATCTCAAATTAGGAAATAGGATATATAGAAATATTTTCCTAGTGTCTGCCCACTTCAGCTGATAATTGAAGTCTCTTTAGTAAAATGCGAGAGTGTTGATGTCATACCATTGTGTATTGGTTCTGTGAAAATACAAATTTGGGAGAACGGGCTTTTTTTTTTTTTTTTAATTTCTATATGGAGCTTGTGAAAACCTACTTTCTCATGATGACTTTCCAAATCTGTCTGATTGTGTTTCAATTTTAGTAATCTCTTTAAGCATTACCTCACTAAAGGAATATTAATAACAGCAGTCTTCCCTTCCATTCTCTGTCTTCCCTCTCCCTTGTAGAATTTATGTAATTGTTTCAATTATATTGTTCATACAGCTCTAACACAATGGATCCTGCTCTTAGCTGACTGAAGGGCCCTTTATACATTATTGAAAACTCTTACCTTCCTTTTCTTCAGTCTTTTCATGTCTAAAAAACAAAATCAAGCACAAACCAGATAAACATGTAACTATTTATTTTTGCTTCCACACTCATCATTTGTCTCTTATACTGCACTAAGTAAAACATGGCATTGTTAGTTTGGGTCCATTTTAGCCAGGCCAGGTAGACTAGATAGAACTTCTTTTCATGCTCTGAGCATGACAGTTCTTTTCACATAAACTTATTGTGTGTTAACTTTTTCAGCATGGCATCAGGTGTTGTAGAATTTGCAAATGCAGTGTTTGCAACTCCCCAACTAGAATCAGCAAGCAGTGCATATACTCAAATATTCTGAATACTGGTTAATTTTATTTAAATTCTCAAGTGATGCAGAAAAAATTCATGCCAGAGAAGATGATAAGGAACTCAATAGACTGTTAATAGAGATGAGGGATTAGCCAGAATGAAGGCAGATGAAATTCACAATGCCAAATGCAGGTTATGCGTACTGGAAGTAGTCTGAATCATACATGCACCATGGTTCCAGATAGGATGTTTGTGCTTAATGTTGTTGTAAATGTGCAGCAAGTATGGACATTTTAAGCCTAGGTATATCTGTGTTAGAAAAAAAAATGTAGATAAACTTGTTTGCTAACCAGTGGTTCTTTTAGCTTTATAAGTTTCCTTCCCTGTTCAGTCTCTTGAAAGATCAAAATCATTTGGTTTGTTTTTTTTACCTCAAATTTTAAATGTAAAGGTATTTTCAGCAGTGTGCTAGGATAAAGTTGTAATTTAAAATTTTTCCTTCTCTATAATATAGTGTTTTGACAAATACCATTTTACTGAACTTAAATTTTCTCCAGTGAAAAAGCAAGTTTTACAGTAGAGAGATGATGACTGAATGTGTTGAGCTGATGGGTTATCTACACTGAAAGTATAAAAATATATAATATGTGCCAAAGACATCCAGTGGTTTGGATTCTGTATAATTCTTCTTACAGCAGCAGGCAAGCAATTTTCAGCTGTGGAAAAAAGTAGAAGCTTACTGTCTTTAAAATTATGTGTGTCAAAGGGGAAAATGCAGTAGAAACTAACCGGTATTGTGAGAATTACTAGTATTCAAACAAAGAACCTAAGAAGTCAGAAAACACTAGTAGTGTTCAAAAGCTATAGTGCATTTCCAAATAATCCAAATGAAAGTATTTGGGGGGAAAAAAAAAAAAAAAGCAAACAACGTATCTCCTGAGATACTAATTACAGCAAGTTTCTATCTGTGGAACAATAATGTTCACTAATCCAACCAAAATGAGTGTTCAATTCTAATACCTCTTTCCTCATACACTCCTAATTTTCTAATACTAAAACAAAATGCATTATTTACTAGCATATATCAGTGGTGTTGTTTGTAGAATGTGGTCACATGTTATTAAAATGTTAAAATAGTATATTCCCTCATTTCTTGAATGTGAAGCTACTATTTTGGAAATCAGAAATTTAAATGAAGACAGACCTGGAACAGACATAGAGAAAAATCTGCATTATGGAAATTTTAGAGAAGCCGAATCTATTCCTGACAAAGTGTTTTGCCATTGCTGGAAAGTTATATACAGGAATAAGTAAAACCTGTGGTCCTTCTGGGCCATTTTACTGTCCTATAAATGTGGTTGGAGTAACTGAGAGATATAGTAAAACAGTAGAAGGAGTCTGCTTGTCTGCTGTAGTAGTTCAGCTTCAGTTGCAAAAGAAATGTTGAGCCCAAAAGTTCTATTTCTGTGCACTTGTTTTGACTGGAATAGAGTTAATTTTCTTCATAATAATTCATACAATGCTATGTTTTGAACTTATGAGGGAAACAGTTTTGATAAAACCATATAGTTGTTGCTGGGCAGTGCTTACACAGAGCTAAAGACTCTTGTTTCTTGTGCTACCCTACCAATGAGGAACTGGGGGTACACAAAAAGCTAGGAGGGGACACAGCCAAGTGTAGTGACCCAGGCTGACCAGAAAGATATCCCATGCTCAGCAGTAAGAACTGAGGTAAAGAAGGAGAAAGAGGGATGTTTGGAGTGAAGGCATTTGTCTTCCCAAGCATCTTCTGTAGGTTAATGAGTCCTGCTTTCCTAGGAGTTTTTGAACATCTGCCTACTGATGGATAGTAGCAAATGAATGCCTTGTTTTGCTTCGCTCATGTGAACAGTTTTTGCTTTATCTAACAAACTATTTAAACTTCACATCTTCTCACTTTTGCCTTTCTGATTCTCTTCCCCATCCCACTAGGGAGGAGTGAATAAGCGTCTGTGTGGGGATTGGCTACTTGCTGGATTAAACCACAGCAGTCTAACTGCTCAGAATTATTAAAAAACACTTCAGTCAGAAAGCATGGTTCTTAAAACCTAGGATGTTGTTTTATTTCTTAAGCAATGGGTCCTGTAAACTGACACATTGAAAATACCATGAACGGAAGTTTTCTCTTGGTATTGCTTTCATACAGATTGTGTGCAATATGAGAAAAGACTTGTAAGATTATCCTCATTAGCCAGCACACTTCTGTTCTGAGCTGGAAAAAAAGGGGTTCCTACAGTCTTGTAGTTCCTTGCTTCCCTCTGACACTGATGGAGGTAACATGTGAGATACTTTGCAGGTAGAATTTTGCCTGGTCTCATTTAATTTAGACTGAAAGCTCATCTCTATCTTGTAAATAAAGTCTGTATTCAGACAAGTTTCAAGAGAAGGCTGTGGGGAGACCTCACTGTGGCCTTCCAATATTTGAAAGGAGCATATAAACAGGAGGGAGAATGACTGTTTACAAGGGTGGATAGTGATAGGACAAGCGGGAGTGGTTTTAAAATGAGCCAGGGGAGGCTTAGGTTGGATATTACGAGGAAGTTTTTCACTCAGAGGGTGGTGACCCACTGGAACGGGTTGCCCAAGGAGGTTGTGGATGCCTCATCCCTGCAGGCATTCAAGGCCTGGCTGGATGTGGCTCTGGACAGCCTGGTCTAGTGGTTGGTGACCCTGCACATAGCAGGGGGGTTGAATCTAGGTGATCATTGTGGTCCTTTTCAACCCAGGCCATTCTATGATTCTGTGATAAGTTATAGGGTAATAAAAAGTATGGAACTGTCTCATTACTTAACCTTGAACCATCAAGTCTTTGTCGAAGAAGTGACAATATATAGTGACGGTCTTTGAAAGTAGGAGGTTACAGGTGCTGCTGCAACCTCAACAGTAAGCGATAAAGTAGAAGACATTAAGTAGGCAAACTACCTGCTTTACTCACAGTTAAATCAGTAGGAATATCTGAATTCCATGGCCTGAAAGAGTTGTGTATCTGGATCATCATGTGTTGAAGTCGATTATAATTCTACTTTATTTTTTGCGTATTTCTTTATTTGTTTATCTGTGCACAGCTAAGTATGTTTGGCTTCTGTATTTTATAGTATTGCTATCTTAACGTTAGCAATCCACGAAGTGAAAGCAATAACCACCAGCTTCTTTGCTGTGTATTGATAAAATGATGGATTTATCAAGTGTATTATGGAGACACTTATTGAAAATCAAAGGACTGAGTTTTGGGTCTTCAAGAGGCATTTCTTTAAAAACATCCTAGTTCTAAAGAATAGCATTGTATTTACAGGAAGAACACTCCAAGAGAAATACATTTGATTGGGTTGTTTTCAGTTTCAACTGAATGAGGAGACAGAAAGAGACTAGTTGGAAAATTAATACCTAAAAAGTTTAAACTTGAGTAGTGGGGTGAACAATACTTCGCGAAACAAAAAGTGGTACAGAAGTGGTAAGAACAGCAAGATTTGAACTAAGGGCTGGAGGAGATACAACGTGGGAGATAAAGGTGAAGATCATGGGGAGCCAAAACTATCCCTCCTTTCCATGAAAATTCCTGTATTTCTTTTGTCAGTGTATAGGCTTTGTCCAAGACGAAATGGTCAAGATCCTAGCTGATTGTATCATCTCATGTATCATTTCATAGAAGAAGACAGCAACGTCTTATTAATGATGGACTTGATGATAAATTGACAGCTATGACTGTAAAATAAACTGATGTCAAATGTTACATGAAAATCCCAAATTTTTGCATGTTGCTTAGGTGAATTTACAGTTTTTAAACTGGGATACTGGTACATAAAGACAGCTAATTTTTGTGTTCTCATCATTATCATCAATGCCCATTACACTGAAGCTATTCAGGAATTAATTTAATTTACTTATGTGGTGCATTCAAGTCCATGTTTATTTAGGAACCTATATAGCAGTTAAATGTCTTTTAAATGTCTTAAAGCTTCACTGGATCTGTGTGATGCCTCTGGCTGGATATCGATGGCTATTTATTCTCGTTTGAAAATTTCTGACTATGAGTGTTGAAATACAAGTTTTTTTTATGTTTCTTAAAAAGAATTCTCATTACTTTATTCTATCAATTTAACATACAGATCTGTAAACATCAGATCAGTTTACATGTAAATGTTATATTTCATAACAAAAAATGTTTAGGAAAGTGTTTGAACCTGGGGTCTAAACCTACTGTCATGTTGTATATAAGTGATTGGATGAGGTAATAGAAAATCTTTCTATATTATGCTGATATCAGTTACAATGTGTGTGCAAGCTAAGTTGCAAGTACTACCTGCCTTCTAGCTGTAGTGGTTGAAAACATAATAGATTTTCTCATGCTAAGGCATTCTGCTTGTTTTGTATTGATGCATGTATTTAAGTAACTGATTTTCTGAAGTGGAACAGAATCAACAGTGACTGAGGAATTTTCTTTTAAAAAGAATTTATATTTTTGACCTATTTGTTCACCTGATAGGTCATTATTAATATAAGACATCCTCTTAATGAAGATATAGTTATAAAAGTCTCAGCTTCAGTTACATCTGTGATATATCCTCAATATACTGAATTGTAATATTTGACAGTTTTCTTACTTTCATTTCAGTCTTATCTTTTACACAAGTATGTAAGTGGGAGAACCTTACTTGAAAAGGAATCAAGAAATGTGTTCATAACCATGACCAGCAAAAGGAATAGAGCCCAGGCTTCAGCGAAGTTCAGAAATTTCCTTGTTAGCCCCTATCTACTCTGGGTAGCTTAAAGAGCATTGCTAACCTAACTCAAAGCTGTTGGTAGTTTTCTTACCGTCACAGACTTTTTTTGTATAAATTGCTGTCCACTCTGCTACATATACACTTTTGCCATGCTGCTATTTTCATGATTTCCTGGAAAGTTTTAGTTCATGGCCTATTCATGAAATGAGTAATAACTTGATGTAATATTACAACCACACCCATAATACCAAGCTATATTAAGACTGATTTATATCCAGAATATTGATTTTTCTTTTCCCTCTAAGTTTGGACTGAAAAAAACATATTCTTTTGCAAAAGTGATTATTGGTATTCTGTGTGACATAGACTCTTCTAATAGTCCACGATATAATTTAATCTGTGCATGCACAGTACTTCCTTCCCAGTACTGTAGAAACACAGCTGTCTCTAGATATGATAAGCTGTTTAGTCTGGAGAAAAGGAGGCTGAGGGGAAATGTTATCATTGTTTACTATTACCTGAAAGGAGGTTGCAGTGCGGTGGATGTGAGTCTTGTTTATCAGGTGACAAATGATAGGGCACAAGGAAAGGGTCTCAATTTGCATTAAGGGAACTTCAGATTGGATACCTGGAAGAATTTCTTCATGATAGGGTTGGTTAGGCATTGGAATGGGCTGCCCAAGTAGATGGTGGAGCCTCCATCCCGGGTGATATTTAAGAGACGTGGACTGGCACTAAGAGTGTAATTTAATGATGGACTTGATGATCTTAGGGGTATTTTCCAACCTAAGTAATTTGATGATTCTGTTTTCTTTTTGTCTGTCTACTTGATTGCTGTGGGATGCACGTTCACAGAAAACTATGTGAACAGGAATTGGAAGGAAGTTAACTGAAATGGTAGTAAATATGGTTTTAGTTATTGGATGTGATTTTCAAGACTGTATGTGAATTTTTCACCTTGCCTCCTTCTGACATGAAGCCCTCAAAAAAGAGGTGGCTGTGGAAAGCAGTTATTTCAGGGATTCAACATCTGCATAACCAGTTGTTCTGCTTCCCAACTTGTTATGGTTCAGTCACAAGAAGCTTCCTCTGTACTGAAAAGAAAGAGCCATGTGCCACTGATTTCTATCTTACTCCTTTTTGTTGTTTTGTTGAGGAGGGTGAAGTGAGGGAAGTAAAGGGAAAGGAACTAAACTGACAATGCAAAGGACAAATATTTCCTCCTATGAACTCTAAAGCAATGAGATGTAAGTGATCATATGACAGCCAGAAAGGAAAGGCATTACTTTTTGGACATTCATGTAAAATACTTTTATGCATCAGATAAACTGTTCTTAAGCCATTATACTAATAGTTGCCAGAATGCAATCCCTTAAGTCTCAAATTTGAGGAAAAGTCTTTCTGATGTTTTTTGTTTGTCTGTCATCACCAAACTTTATTTTCTTTTCCAGCTTAAAAAGCACAGCATTCATTTTTCACTTTGCTGATTGCTGCGTTTTATCCACTTAATCTTTTTATTATCACCAGGGGACAGTTTCTCTGCTGCACACTGCAACATTCATTAGGAACACTTTACTCCCAGAGGTACTTGACTTCTATAAGACACTGACTGCCCTCCAGCTGCTTCTTTCTGAGTTCTGCCTGTGTGATAGAAGATAGTAAAGCTTTAGATTTCATTCTCACAGTTGACACTAAGAGCACTCTGGCAAAGTAATTAGTCTTTGAGGTGCGCATAGCATATCAGTTGGGTCACCTGATCCAATTTTAGAACCAAATGTAAAAAATGTAGTAAGCTTAGAGGTCCAGAACAACAAACAAAACAAACAAAAAAGTTAATTGTAACAAGTGGAATTTGTGATTTGTTCACATTTACAAACACTATAATAAAAAATGTGACCTTTATCTAAATTTTTCTGTATTGATGCTTAGAATTTCCTCTAAAGTGCAAGTTATCCAGCTGTTATTGCTATGTGTACACAATTAACTTTGAAAGTATAATCTCTGTTTTATAATACTAACTTGGTCACCCCACTGGAAGTCAATTGGCTGGAGTTTGTAGTACTTGTAAGTGAAGCAAATATTTATAAAAAGCAAAACCAAAAGAGATACAAAGGTGTAACATAATATATAGTTACTGGCTGAAATTCCCATGAATATAATGGCCATCATTTTTATGCATTTTTTAGTTCATTTCTTATTATAGCAGGGAGGATTATGTTTAAGAAATGTTACTTTACCGTCTGATATGTCTAAGCTCTTTGTATACCTTTTTTTCCTAGCAGAATAAATAAATCATTCTGAAAGGATGAAGAAACACTGCTGTAAGATTCTACTTAAAATCAGATATTTGACCAATTAGAACATTTCTTAGGGCAGAAGTGAGTGTCGTATCCCACCTGTGGAGGGAAGGATGTGAGATTCACAAGTCTGAACTGGCTAAATTATACTAACTTGGCTAAGCTAGTATCTGTGGAAATTGAAGTCTAATTTATCTATTGTACATATATGTTAGTATTATAAGACAGAAATTATACTGACGCTCAATGTCCAAAGTCATCAGTTTTAATGAGAATCTCTGTACTACAGCTATGTCCAAAGAATTGGGACTCTTACAGTGATATCTATCTAATATGTGCAGCTAAACTATGTGACTTCGTACGAAATTGAAATAAGCCTTAAGTTACTTAACAATTTTAAAAAGGAAAAGAAAGAGAGAGAGAGATGGAGGGGGACAGAAAGAGAGAAATGTACATAGACATCACCAGTCCAGATTCCAGCACTGGAGTCCTTTTAGTCTGTGAGAGTGCTCATCCAGAAGTATCAAAGCACCCCCGGTCTCCTCTCAGGCATCCTTTTATTCCTGCTAGATTTCAACAAATTTATCCAAAAGTTTGCCATAAACAAGTTTATTCATCAGAAAGTTAGTCAGCAAACAAGGAAAGGCCAGCCGTAGGGTTCCCTCCTTCAACCACATCTTCAACCTTTAACCTGTTGTCATGGTGATGGTCTTTTATTGCAAGTGTTTGAGACAATTCCAGGCATACCTCAAATGAAGTGTTTTTCCTTGATCTGCTGCATGTATTTCTGAGATTTTCTCCACTATTTGAGCTATTTCTTCTTGCTTTATATTTCTTTAAACTCTTGTTACAATGGCTACTTAGAATTTTGGCCTTTAACCAGATATTCATGATGAAACACAGAAAATCTAATAGGATTAACTGTAATCAGAGACATTTATAGTTAACTTTTTATTTATCTTTTCATTTGTTACATCTTATTAAACTTTTTGTAAGTGAATGTAGTGTTCACTACCAAGGCTAAGCTCGTATCTGTGGAAATTGAAGTTTAATTTATCTATCGTATAGATATGTTGCTGTTATCAATATGCTGGTATCTGGAATGGTCATCTTCTAAAAGCTACTCAGCAAGCATGTGCTAATCTGTCCTTTAGGTCTGAAATGATTATTAGTTCACTTGGATTTGTCTAAATTTTGTTTCTGCAGATAAGAAATCCACCTGATGCCAGTCCCTGGTAGCATTTTCTGGATGATGTGATCATTTTTGTCAAAGAGCTCTAGAAAGACATCATAAGTACATTTAACATAGGACTTAATGAAAATAACTTGAAAAATAATCACATGAAACTATGGACTAATGCAAAATTGTAGAATATTTGGATCCAGTAACAAATATTAAAAATAATGTTAAATAGAAAAAAAAAAAAAGCACTTACTGGAATCAATTGCCTCTTGGAATTTGAGCCATCATTTCCTCTATCATTAATTCTTTCAGTTTTATATTTTTTAGTGCTTGTACTCTAGTAGTAAACTACTGTATAATACCTACATATATTTACTATTGTTCTTCCAATAAGGTCAAATATTCTTCAACTGAAAAAAAAAAAGAAAAGAGAGAGACAATGACTCTGTAACTGCTCCCTCCTGAAGAAGCCAATGTCATAGGTTATGAGCATTATCCATTTCTCTTTTGTCATGACCTTGAGGAAGAAACTGCACATCAATACAGTTTGACTCTAATTGCTCCAAATAGTGCACAGCTGCATCCAAAACAAAATCTGATACAGAAGAATTGTTTAGCTGATACTGCACTGCACATGATTAACCTGAATAGATCTGAACTCCCACTAGTTGAATGAACAAAAAGCAAGCCCCATTTTCTAGACATTAAAATACAAATGTTCACCTGTATTTCAAGACTGAATTATATTAACCTGTGTGTTGACATTTTAATTGGGTCTAGAATTATTTTGCAGATGAGTTTAGTTTCGCTTTTATCTTGAGTAGTTTAACAAGGACAACAAGAGAGTGAAGGGAAATTCTAGGACAGTTATCTAATGCTACCTTTCTACAGAGCCCCAGCTGATGAAGGATCATTTATATGAATATGTACTGTAATAATACTAAATATCCATTCTCCATTCTTAGGTTGTCCATGGAACCTGGAAAATGTATACCTGGAAAAATACTGCCCTGTAGAAAAACAAAAACAATGTATGAAGAAATAGATACATATTAGTTGAAAGAAAATGTTACAGTTCAGTGACCTTCTGTAAAGCCATTATTTTGTATTAATAAATTACTAGAAACACCAGTTAGCAGTAATTTCTTAAATTGAGATTAAATAAGGGATGAACTTAACCATTGCAAATTAAACGAGAGCTCAGGGCCATGGAGTCTTGACAAACAGAAGAAAGAGATGATGGATGCAGGCAGATAGAATCTATTTTTAAATGCGTATTTCTCTGGTTTTGAGTTGTGAGCAGTTTTGTTCCTCAGGAGATCTGCGGAGAGCAGAATGATTTTTTTTTCCTTCAGCGCACCTTTCTCATTTTGAAGAATTGCTAACCATATTTGTCAATTCATTGTGCAGAAACAAAGATCTTAAAATAATTTATTTTTTTTTAAAGAAGCATTTGCTTTTGTTTTGTTTTTAAATAAGTTTGCAGGCCCCATAGGATGCAGGCATTTAAATAATGTCTTCTGTTATTTGTTTTGCTCTAGATAGTCAAAAGATTACATGTTGAACTCAACAGAGAAAGACTACTTAGGGTAATAGCTAATAGGAAAATGAAAAGTTTATCAAACAACTATGTTGATACAGGACTTCTATCTTCTTTCTCCATGCATGCATACATCAGAATGTCATTTCGATGTCGTTGCACTGCAGAGTAGAGAAAGCCAGGGTTGCAAGAGCTTTCTGGGATGGACGTAGCAACCAGAGCACAGCAAAAGCATTTCTTCTGGCTTATAAACAGACTGGAGTACATTAAATTTTCATGAGGAATTTCCTTTACATTTTGTTATAGATATCTGCAGAGCGTTTCAGACACAGAATAAAAGACATCACATAGTCATTTCGTTCACACTCAGCACAGGTGTGATGTCTCAGAAATGCCAGAGAGGCAAGTTCAACAATTCCTGTGTAGGAAGGATCATTTGGGGGACTCGGAAGGGGAAGTTCATTATTCCTACTTATATGCATATCCTTGTGCAAGCTATTAATTTTTTCTGTATGTTAGTGATCAAACTTTGGCCTCTAGGTTAACTTCCTTATTAGTGAGATCTGAAGATGTCAGTCATATTTCTTCTGGTAGATTATAGAATTCAGTTCCTTCTTGAAGTTATGCAAATTCTCTCATGAACTCCTCTTTTTAATAAATGCGTACAAATAAATAAAGAAGGTTCCTCAGTATGACTCAATATAAGGTCCTTTTTGCATACAGCAAATAATACAGCATACTTTATATTGTTCTTGCAATGTAAAAGGCTTCAGTAGTTTTTGATGTAGAATCTTTAAGAAGTCACATGAGATAGTGGCAAATGGGTTATTTAGTTTTCTGAGCAGACAGAAATGAAAAGTAAAAGAAGGCAATTATATCAACCATTACAAAAAAAAAATTGGCATTGAAGATGGCACTGGAGGACTTTGAAGTACCTTGTACTGCTGTTTGGCTAGTCTAAGTGTTTTACAAATGAGATAAGGTTACTATCTGTCATGCTAGCTAAGCTGTCTTGCTGACACTGTTTATTTCCTTGTTCTTTTATCATTGTTGATTTTTCTTCATTTTGTTTGGTTTGATTTTTTTTGCTTGAGTTTTTTTTGTGTGTTTTGTTTCTTTTTGTTTTGTTTTTAAATAAGATTGCTGGCCCTATTTGATGTATTTTACCATTTTATTTGGTGCATGCAAAGTATGAGCTGCTAAATTTGTAGCTAGATATTAATCTGATTGTAGAATAATCCAATAGCAGTAACAACACAAGCAATCGTTAGTAATGATCAGTCACATTTTAGCACAGAAATCAACTATTCAGATTTTGGATTTTAAGGCATTAGTATGTGTTGTGGTTTAACCCCTTATCCCATGCCATTTACATCACACATAAGTCTCATAATTTGCATTATGTGTGGAGGGGATCCTCACTTTGAATGCTCATCCCAGCACAGGCATTCAAAGTGCCACAAGGGAGGTATACTTCAGTACCAACTACTTTCAGAGTAGCTCGAACCCCTTCATACGCTGTCAATACATTTTTCTGTTGGAGTGTAGCTTTTAACAATCTTATTTTAACACGCTTTGGTCAGGTCTGTAGTTATCTCAACCATTTGAGTCCCACACTGACTGCAACAGGGACTACTGTCATTTAACCTGGCAAGCAGCCAAACGTGTTATCAACATTGTTTTTTTCTCCTAATGCTAAAACATAGCGTCATACCAGAATCTCTGGAGAAAAACTCTGTTCCAGCTGTAACCAGTGTGTATAGATTTTAAAGAGCCTTATAATTTTTGATTCCACCAATTTGCAATTAAGGATTTGGAATCCAAAGAGGCTAAAATCAAAGGTCATGCAACAAGTCAGAGCTTGGGTGAGGAACAATGCCTTTACTGTGAGATCTTTTGCCCCATATTTTACTCTAATTGCAAGGAGCCTGGTAGATGCCTCATTTTTCTATTCTAAGAAACTCAGCAGTGCAAGTAACACATTATTATACAGGAATAGGAAACATTTGTCCGTCTTGTCTCTTTAGATAGTGCCTTGAAAGGACTCAGCACAAATGCAGAAAAGCTTCATGTATGTACTCATGTCACATAATTTGATTAGCAAAATATATACCACATGATATGTCTTAGTGTTCAACTTCTTACATATTTACCTTTGTGCTGATGTAAAACCTACCTATAAGTGAACTGAACCTATGACATACTTATGTCATATGCTCGAATGATGTATTCATTTATCTTGAAATTTTATACCTCACTTTATGTTCCACCCATCTTCATGTGTTATTGTTCAGGTTTTCGGAAGAAAAAATATGTATAGAAGTGCAGACACTCACAGATTTCCAGTCAACTTTAAAGGATGGCATATGAGAGTATTACCATAAATACTACTAGGAAATTTCAGCCTCTCTTGCTTGCCTATTTACTGGTGATAAAAGATGGCTCTCCCTCTATTTCATGGCAAGTGTTGATCCTGGCCAGCAGCTAAGCACTCACTCAGCTGTTTACATACTCTCCTAACTCCAGCAGGTCAAGAGAGAAAATAGGGAAGGGAAAAGTAAGAAAACTCAGAGGTTGAGATAAAGACAGTTCAGCAAATAAAAATTCACTACTTCCTTTTGGCAGACAGATGGTCAGCCACTTCCCAGAAAGCAGGAACTTATTAAACTGTTGTGGATGATTTTCCTGAAGAGCTCTATATTGCATGGCAGCTTTGATTTTTGTTTCAGGACATAATGTTGCACTGCAAACTGTGCTAAAAATGTCTATGGCAGAGATTTGAAATTAAATATAAAGGATTATGGTTTGTAGCTAATGTGAACATCTTAGTTAAGGCTAGACATTTAAATTACACCTTTCCAGACACAAATGTGTCAGACCAGTGTTTATTCATTTGTGTAGGCATTTAGTATCTGTTAATGAACATTTTCTTATCCAATGTTTCCCCTGAAGATCTATTGGAAATATTGATTCTTAGTACTTACAAATACTGATTCAAAACGAGACTGCACAGATTTTGAACCTCTTGTTCAAATCCTGCTGAGTTGTCTGAAGATTCATTGCTGACATGTTGGCAGTATGGAACCATCATACACAGTTTGGCACAGTTGGAAGTCAACATGAGGGTAAAAAATTGAATGAACATGAAACCTGACTGGCCATTTTGCTTTAGAAGAGAGCATAATCTGGTCAGATGTGAAGTGCATCTGCACCAATGGAATAACTGTGTATTGTTTCCACTTGAACTATTCCTAGCTGGTGCGTATGTAGACGACACAAGCTTCTGTGCTGTCAGTTCGTCACCCGTCATGAGCACACTGGTAATAAAAGCTTAAGTAAGCAATGAGAGGGAAAAAGCAAAACCTTATTGAATTGATTTTATTTCAGTGAGCTGCAGTGCCTATTAAATTTCTTGGATGCATGAAAATATTAGGATCTTTATTGCTCAATTAAATCATGATTATTCATGCTAACTGTGCTTTAAAAAAAAAAATACAAAATTTGTAAGTGACATTTCCAAGAAAAAATGTTTAACGCTCAAGTAAATAAACAAAAAGACTTGCTTTCTGAAGTTAAAAGATGAAAAACATTAAGCCATTCCCTAATCTAAATATGAATATCTGTTCCTGAAAACAAAATGCCAGCATCAGCGTTTCCAACATTTAAAATCCTCCAGTATTTATACTGACCTAGAGAAAATACTATTTGCTGTTGGTATTTATTTTATCATCCTACTTACTATTCCTCCCACACCCATAATCAACATTATAAGCTGAAGTGATCAGTTCTTGGGGGAGGAAGGGAATTTAGTTGATTGTATTGTCTTGGCTCTCAGTGGCATCTCTTCTTTTTTTTCCAAATACTCATTGATTTTCACTGCTAACAGATGATTGGTGAAAGTTGTCAGGACTAATAAAATGATGCTTACAATAACAAATAGAAAATGAGAGCAGCTATTACTTACCTATCATTAACTGATTTGTGACTGTTAGTTATTTTTATTTTCACTCTGCTTACAAACATTTTTCCTTTTACAAGGGTTTAGTGTTTGCAATATTTGATGTTGCCATACTTACGCACTGTTTTGTACTTTTCAGAGAATACTTTAATTCATTATTTAGTTGTGTCTCTGTATCTGCAACATTTCCATTAACAATAAAATATATTGTAGGACTTCAAGTTTTTGAATAAATTTTGAATTTTTTTAATTTTATTATTTTTTTAATGCATGGAAGAAAGACATTTACCAGCTGGGATATTAAAACACTGCAAATTTATTTATTTGTTTGTTTGTTTTTTATTTTTAATCAAAGTAACAAAATAATTAGTAAGGATAAGCTCTCCTCTCTACTTTGAATTGTGTTCTTATTTTCAGGTAAAAATCCTATTCATTTCTTGACCTTTCTAAGATGGTGCTTGAATCATGTTGCAGATTTAATGTGAGCTCATGTTACACCATTTACACCTTTTGAACAAGGAGTGTATAGGTATTTATGTTATGATTAAGATTTTTTAAATTTGCATTGTTTGTCTGAATAATACAGATTTATTTGTGAAGAAGTTTGCTATTTGCGCAAGGAATGCTATGGTGCTTTGCCTTTGTTTTGGCAAGCCGTGTCTGCTTTCAATATACTCTCAGGCAGTAAAGAAAAATATCAAGTTCTGTGCTTTTCAGATGATGAATCTTAACAGACTGCTTCAAGCTTATTTACATGCACTCAGTGGCTTTAGAAACACTGGAGGAAATATTCTTTTCAGACAAAGAAAGAATGCTATAGAATTTTTCTGTTTTTCCATATGCATGTTCACAATGTAGAGAGCAAGTGTGCAAGTGCTGTTAGCCATTATTGTTAGGATCTTCCTCTAATGTCCTTGCCTCTGCTTATTCTTCTGTAGTTCTAGGAGGAGTGAGGCATGCTGTTTCTTTTATGTTTCTTTCAGTATTTTGCTCAGTAGAAATAGTCCTTCTTTGTCTACCTAATGTGGAGTGCCATCCACTTTCTGTTACTGTTGAAGACTTCTTACTGCTTCCTTGAGGAACTATCTGTGTTCCTCACAGACTTCATCACAACCATTAAAGTGGTCCATCTTTGACAGTACCACAGACAAAGTTATAAATTTACCTTTTTAATGTTTACCATGGCCTCATTTTATTCAGATAATCCTGTGGATTTTCATCCTGACAAAAGTCCTTTTCTGTCGCACTACAGCTCACTATGTGCCATTGCACCACCTCTCAATAAAAGCAATTAAAAAAAAAAAAAAAAAAAAAGGAATTGACTACTATATTGTGAGTGTTCACAAAGATCTCAGACTATGGATTTTTTTCCAAGAAAGCCTAATTAAATTAGCAATAGAAATAGCACAAATTTGCGTAGTGGCACACGATGCCTATAGTTGTTCTAGGAGTTTTTGAATATATCGACTTCATCTTTGACTATTTCACCAGAGTAGTCCTCTGAATAACATATGGTCTTGAGTCTCCATCATCACTTAGCTTCTAAATTTTTCTTGTCTGCTAGTGCAGGCCATTCGGATCAGTGTGATTAATTTGACATAATGCACTTTGGGAAGAAAGGGGAGAGGACTCAAGGTGAATGCACTCCTTGTTGAGATACTAGATTTGCTGTAACTGCAACTCTCTGGGAACTTCCATACCTGCTGAGAACCAGAAACTTCAGACTTCAAATATTGATTCCTTAGTGGGGGGGAAAAAAAATGAGTTTTCTGCAGCTCAGCTGTAGTTTTGAGCTGCATGTTGTAAGGGGCTCTGGGGCTGTTATTCCATGCAATTCTTGCTCACATATTGTCTTTTAGATTTAGTTTCCACTGTATTTAGGAATTCAGGAAAGTATTAGAATATTTTCCTTACAGATAGTCAGCTTGGAATTGCAGGTCCTTAAATATCTGTGGTTGGAGACCAAAGACATTACTTGCTTATATACTTATATATATACTATGCTTATATATCACCTGGAGGACCATAGGCTATTTAGCGCTAAAAAGGGAAAAAATAAATATTGATATTCTATTGTTTCAGATCCCAATATTCTGCTGTATCTTCTTTCTTGCTGTTAAGGCACTGAGAGGCTGCGAAATCTGCAGGTTGTTTTAGATGCTGATGTTTTCTCTGAATGGATGCAGCAGTTCTGCAGCCCACTGAGGTACACTTCTTGAACATATGTTATACATGAAATAGAAGTGAAGTCCTCTTCTCTTCATCGATTCCCATGTACCTGAAAACTAATCTCTGGGGAGCAGGCTGACATATGTGTTAACCAAATTAGTTTATCTGTCACATGAAACAAATGTTCTTGGCAATTTAGCCTGAGATTACAGATTGTTTGACTTTGCCACCTTCTAAACCTTCATTTCCTTCAGTGTCAGTTAGTCATATTTGAATCTCCAGTGTATTAAAACTGGTGTTAATTCATTTCTCAGAAAAGAGAACTCCATGCAAAGTACTGATGGTTGCAGAAAATAATGGGGGATGGAGAGTAGCACTAGGTACCAAAAATGTAAGTGCTTTTAATAGAAAACTCACAACCAGAAAGTGACCTCAGCAACAGTTATACAGTTGCTCAAGAAGAGAGATAGAATTGCATCATTTGATCTGCAAGATACTATCAACTTGTTATTTTGGAGTATGTCTAATACTGGGAACAGAGGGATTATCAAATCAGAATCCTTTCTCTAGATCTTTTCATGCCAGCCAGAATCTACACAAAGACTTTGGCTATTATACATAGAACATTATGATTACTCTCTATGCTTGACTCATGAAGTATGGCTCTTTTCATCATCTGATGAACACTGTCAACCTCGAAGTAGATGTGGTAGATTTACAGAATTCAGTTACTGTGAATATCATTCATTTGGTTCTCTCTCAGTACTCAGCATTTACAAGAGCAAAACTGACTTGAAATGAGCCTCTCTTTAGTAGTTAGATCTTCATTAGTAGAAGGAGCATTGTTATACTGTTTTTGCTCGTTATTAAATCTTTTCATATGATGAACAATGTACAAATGCCACTCTGTATACCTGACTTTCAATATGATGTTTTTAAGCATCATATTTTTTTGTAATTCATCCCTGAATGAATAAGCAGCATCAGTCATGCTCACTTGATGCATACCACGTATAACTACTGTAATTTGTATTCACTGTTCCACACATTACTGAAAGATTCTAAAGTATTTCTGCAGAAGCATAACTTTTGGTTCTCACACTTTTTGCAAGATGATGACTAAAACCACTTGCCTTTGTTACTGAAGAGCCCATTCATGGCAGTGTGATTGAAGGTATTTCGGGGAGGACTTCTTATTGTGTATTACAGAATTGTAAATCCATGAAGTGATAGGCAGTACTGCTGTCATTCTACATCAACTAATTAGATCCCTTTAACTATGCATTAATTATGAATTTTGTCTCTGGAGGCCATCAAATTCATTTGTTAGTGTTTGACTATGCAAAGGTAAAAACTGCTGGAAAGAATTTAAATTTTTTGATGATGCAAGACTATGTGTTAAATGTGAAAATGATGGATTAGATTATTTTAACAACGTTATTTTAGAGTTGGATCTGTTCTGAGGCTACTCTCTTTTTTGCTTCAGGGATCATTAAAAAGACAAGAAAATTCTGAACCAGAACTATACTGTTTCTTGGATGTCCAGAAGTTATTTTTAGTTTCATTGAAGGGAGGGATGATACACACGTTTCCTTCAGTTCCCTTCTGTTCCAAATTAATTCTCATGGCAACATGGAACAGATTACCCAAACTAAAAATGATTCAATCTACAAGCCCAGAAAGTAAGAGTTTCGAGACAGTTTGTGGCCCTTGATCCATTGACATAAAACCCTCAGTCTGTCGACACATTTTTCCTTTAAGCTAATTTTTGTCAACTTAAACTCACTCACCTGAGATGCTGAAAAGCAGATGCTTTTTGGTATTGAAAAATCTCCCATTGGAAGCATCCTTCTTATCAAAAAGTTTTCTAGAAAGTGCAACTAGATGATACTCTCCTGTACTGAAAGCGTTTCTAGAAATTCTTGCTTATTCAGTGGAGCTAAATAACTTTTATCTTTTACTGGTTTCCTTGAATTTAATTTAGGTTCAACTTCTGCATTCTGAGATTAAACCCATACCCACTATATTCATTTTTCTACTGGTATCTTTTAAAGTATATTTTTCAGTCTAATTTTACCTATCAGAACTATGTTATTCAATGAGATCTTGATCTTATATTGTTTTTTCTAACTAAACAGTCAGTTGATCTACTGATAATGTGCTCTTTTTAGGGTGAGTCTTGGTTATGAACACACTGTTGGCCAAAATGTCTGCCCTGTGCACGGACATGTGTCTTCTGTATGTTTTCTTAAAATATTTTAATCTTTCACAATTCAACTGTTTTTGTACTGTTTTTGTGTTGGCTTTTTTTTTTTTGTACATGTTTCCATGATCCCTTTCCTCCTCTTTGTCTCCTGCGTGGTACTAACGAAGGACATTGTAAGGACGAGTCCATTAAATGTGGAGGGTGAGCACTGAGATCTTTTGCAGACGTATGGCTCAACTAATTGTAGTAGCTATTCAGCAAACAGGCTCTTCCTTCGAGTCCAATAATTGTGTTAATTTTCATAGATTGTCCACAACTCCTTTTCACCATTGGACTGAATCTTGTGACCACCCTCTTTAAATTATTATAAAAAGGTTTGAGTTTTGTCTCACAACTAGGAAAGCTCTTTGAGCAGCAGTGATGTAAATGCCACGTTACACTGAACATGAAGTATGATTTTGTCATCTGGATTCAGATCCTAAGTGGGCTGAATTCTCAATTCCTGCACCAAAATATAACAGATTTGCTGGGAATATCTCCAAAGGGAAAGATACTGTCCTCCATGAAATTTTATCATGTATTCCTCAGCCTTGGGATGCTGTGCCTGACACATTTAGGAAGTCCCTCAGCAGTCAGAAGTTTTAGCATAGGTTTCATATTCAACAGTTTTTAGTGTTTGGAAGAGTCATGTCCAAAACAGGACAGGTATATTGTGTAAGAACTTCACAATTACATGCCTGTCTTGATAGCTGTAATTTTCTTATGGATGTGTCCCTCTAAAATAAATTTTCCTTGAGCTCCTAAAATATTCTTCATAGTTAAACAGAATACAAAAGAATACAAAAATCCATATTATTTTCTATATTAAAAAAGACATATTTTTGAAGAAAAATATAGTCATGTACTTAAGAAAGAAATTTGTGTCTAAAACACAATAGCTTCCATAACTTCAGCTAACAGCAAAATTGCATGCAGCTTTACTTTGCTATACACCACAATATCATATTCCAAAATCAGAACTTTATGTATTGTTTATCATAAAGTACAGCTATCACTTTACACTGAATATTTGGCACATCCTTTTATCCCCTTAGTAAAGTGAGGGATCGGGAATCTGTATAATTTTAACAGCTGTTAAATCTATCCCAGGAAAGCTGCTCTATTGCTAAAAGGTCAGGTTTTCTAGTAAGATTTAAAATGAGGGTCCTCAAAAGTACTCTTGTACATTCAATCTTAATTCACGTAGTTATTAAAATCTGTGGTTTTTATTCAGCCACTGAAAAAGTGATGTCATTAACAAAGGCAGCATTCACTCTTTCATTTCAAACTGATACAGTCTAATTGGCTCTAATAATCACATCTGTTTTTTCAGCATTGCTGAGTATAAAGTGACTGCTGCATCATTTGCATTTGTCTCTATGGCCATTCCAATATATTCCTTTGTGGTAATATGCAATTAGAATGCACCATAAAGTTCTGCAGACTTTTATCTCAATTTTTTCAACATATTTTTAACTAGGGCTAAGGTTGTTTAAATGCATTTTGTTCAAAGTACATATGTTTCTCTTACTGTCCTAGTTAACTAAACAAGTAGAGTGTTCCACATGTTGAGTGTACAGAATGAGAAGCTTCAGAGTGCAGCAGAGAGATCTGTGTATCTGTTCAGAGAGTTGAGGAAAGTCCCGTAGGATTTTCAAGCTCAGATTCAATGCCACACTTAGCCTGGCTATTAACTGTGGTGTCGTAAGTTCAGCTAACAGCAAATTCCCACCCTGCTACTCACTCTCCTCCTGGTGGAAGAGAAGAAGAAAATAGGATGAGAAAGGTCATGGGTCAAAATATGGAGATATTGCTTATCAGTTATCATTGTGGGTAAAACAGTCTCGAGGAAAATTAGACTGATTTATAGCCAATTAAAATAGATGGTGATAGTGAGAAAGAAATATTAAAACACCTTTCCTCTCCCCTTACTAGTGCTCAACTTCACTCCTTCACTTTTGACCCTTTTACCCTCTCCCTAACATTCAGGAGCACCACAGGGAATACTGAGGTGGTTACAATCATGGGAATAGTCACTCTCATGCAGGTTGTTCAAAACTGAGTTAATGAGATAAACCAAGAGATGCCTAAGCCACAGTTTCCTCTCAATTGAAAGAAACCTTTTTTATTTTCTCTTACGTTATGCATTTAACTGTTCACTTATATCCTTTTTTTTTAAAGTATGATAACTGTGCTCTACTCTTACAGTGATTTTAGGCATTTCAGCTACCTACAGTAGGGTTGGAAGCTTTCTTTCCCCTTTCTTGTCCAATATTGTAGCCTAACATAGTAAGGAATTTGTTTTTCACTGCTGTTTGCTGTGTTGTGGATGTTGCTGCTGGAGACAGATACTGGGTTAGCAAGGTGATTGATTGTTTTCCATGGGGTCAGTTTTCTTTGCCACAGTTAAAAGCTTGGTGTGCCCTACCTTGTACACAGTTGCAGGCAGAGATGCAGGTGAACATCAGGGACTGAGCTCAACCTGCATATAGTAAAACAGGAAGCAAAATAAAGATTGGAAACACAAACTGAGAAATGACCTAGAAGGCACATCTGAAAAATCAATACAGCCATGTCATACTGTGCTAACTCAGAAGTAATTCAGTGCATGTATTAGCCTAATAACTAACACAAATTTATCTTCAGTTGTATTAATGTGCTTTAAACTCAGCCCAAATCAAAGTTTGTGCAAGAGTTGTGTGCAGTGAACTCTAACCTTTTGAAATTAGACAAAGGCACCTAAGTAATTAACTCAAGAAAATTAAGAAATTTTATGATCAGGGAGCTGCATAGCTGGGACAGGAAGCATATCTGATCACAGGTTGTAAAAGCAGCCATTGGGGGTTTTTTCTTTGACAAATTAATCACTGTCTTTGGCAGGCTGCCTTGGGGCTGAGACCACAGATGGGAGCTACCACTCCTGTCATTCAGCAGACACATATTTTTCCACAGTATGACACTGTACCTGTGCTGCCTGTACTGCTTTTTTTTTTTTTTTTTTTTCCAAAACAACGTGATTCAAGGATTAGATCAGAGACAGTATTTGGGAAATAGCCTCAATTAACTGTATTTATTGACTTAATGTAACTGTACTTTGCCAATTGTAATTATGAGAACAGGTGAGTTGGAGAGAGTTCCAGTTTGAAGGGTTGCATCTCCTTTAGTTAACCCTAAACTGTTATTTCCAATCCATTTACTTGTGACATTCTGTCAGTCCACTCCTTCTTATACATAATGCATGACAAGAATATTTAAAGTATACTTGTGTTTTGACACTAATGACCAGTACTCATAATACTTGTATTTTCCACACAAGAATGAATAATGTTTGGGAATATATATATACACAAACTGTATAAAAATGTCTCATTCACAATTGTTAAATTGCTGCTAGAAATCATGACTCTGAATTTCTATGCTGAATTTTAAAATGAATATTACCACTTAATCACATTCATCTGCATTTCTTTATGTAATACACGTAAAAGTACGCACCATGAAGGTGACTGCTTGAAATATATTTTTTTTAATATTGTTCATTGCTATACCTGGTGATAAGAATGCAAAAGAAAATTGTCTTTTGTTTGAGACCTCAACCAGTAACACCGTCATTGACAGTTGAGCATCTCACCTCAAACTCCATTATAGTCAAAAGTGAAATACAGATGTTTCTAGAGGACTCCCAGATTCTGAAGCAGTAGGAGTGATTTTTAAACACCATTCTTGGAAGTACTTTCTCCACTTTCTCGACTTCTAGTGAAAAAATTCTTTGAGCACACATAGTATGAAGATGTTGGAGTTTTCTGGATTTTAGTTGGGATACACTGGAAAATGAATACACATATGTCTTTTTCTTAAGCTGAGAGCAGAAAAATGGAAGGAAAAGGTTTGAAGATAGCACAAAGTGTTTCAAGTTGTGAGCACTCAGTATACCAGCCATTCAGATTTTTTTTTTTCCACAACTAGAATTATTTAGTTACTAATAAAGGAGACAGTGAGGTCATCTTTTTGTCTCTGGAGTTTATCGATTCACTTTGATTTTATGCAAAGATTTCTCTTAAAATATTCACTTTTTCTTCACTTTTTTCCTCCCTTTCTTACTATAACAGGAATAAAATAAAGATTCACTCTTCCTGCATATTCTTGTCCTTGACAGTTTAATCAGAGAAAATATATTTCAGCCATTTGACATTTATTTATGGTAATGAAATTGATTCAGATTTGTAACCTCCCAAAGCTCTTCAAGGTAATGTGCTTTCTGCTTTTATATATAGTAAATTTAAGTGAATGAGTAGGGGGAGTAATATCAGCAAGATAAAAAAAAAATGTCTTGGATCCAGTTTACAAAAGTATAATCACAGTGTAGAAATGATCAACCAGCAAAACATGTCACAAAGTTGCAAGTTACTAAAACACTTTCTTCTATTTAAGAAGTTCAGTTCATTCAGGAATCTCATTTCAAATCTTGTTCTTGGTCGTGCTCTATTAATTCTGAGGAGAAGCTGCATACTGAACCAGTTGCTGCTTACTTCAGATGTTTGTGTGAGATGACATGGCACGTTCAGTAAAGAGTATTAATTCTGTGTGCAATCTAATCTAAACATAGACATTCGTACTTTTGGCATACTGCATAAGTATCTGTATGCTTTGCAGTTTTTCCTGTTTGCTGAGTTTTACTTGAATATGTTGAGTGTTACTTCTGCAGACGAAAATACTGTGGTGGGTTTCAGATTTCCAGAATCTGCAGTAGCTGTCAGGTACCACTGTGAGTTATAACATCACTAATGACAGCCTGACAGTCTAACGTCAGGATTGTTTTCTAGCATTCAAATGCATAAATACTTGATGCAGGGATGCAATAGTTCTGTTGTATTTTGAACCTTATCCTCCTGACCTGATACATTTGGCTTTTCTGCTTTATATACTTTCCTGCTAAATATCAGAGGACATTTTGGACAAAACCTTGTTTATGAAATGGCTGCCAGGACCTGTGATAGCTCTGGCTTTCAAGAAGTCCTTTCAACAGCCCTTCAGCAAAATATTCTTTCTTCGTTTTAAGCTTATCTGGACTTGAGTGCACATGCAGCCCTTAGCCATGACTATCCAGTGCGCTCAGTGAGGGGGTTAGCATTTATTTGTGTTGTGTAGAGTTCTAATCTCTAAATAATTTTTATGAAAAGAAAACTCACCTTCCTTCCACCATTGTCATAAGCCAGGTTTACTGCAGTACCATGCAATAGTCAGTGAAAACTGGAATCAGCCGCGGTAGTCTCTGTGCAAGAGGAACAAACAAATAGGCTCTTTGTGCTCTGATCAAAAAAAGGCTCAACATGAGGGAGAAAAGATGTGGGACCAAACTGTAGGCAGACCAAACTGTAGGTAGGTAGAGGATGTCTCATATTTTAGAACTGCTTTTGGATGAAGATCGGTGAAGGAGGGAAACAAAAGCTAAATGAGAAACCTGAAAGGAGAAGGGATGATGGGGGAAGAATTGGGAGATGGGAGAACTTCCACTCAAGAAGAGTGGAAGTTACAATAGCAATTAAGGAGACAGACATGTAACAGACAGTGCATGGGAAATAATGCGTAACTTAGTGTGGTGAGAGTTTAGAGTTTAAGAAATATAATATTGTAAGTATCTGGTCTTCTCCATAACACAAGCCAAATGGAACCTCCTTCAGTAATTTTGTCCTCTAAAGAGAAATAGCAACGCAAACAGAAATAAAATCTAGAGGGAAGGTCATTGAACACATAACGTTCAGTGTTCATTCAACTTCATTCTTTTTTTTTTCTTTTTTGCACTTGTTGTTTCTTCTTTTTTTTTTTATTTGAATCAGAAAACATTTTTAAAAGAAATTTTCTTTGTGACTCCTAGTTTTTATCTTTGATTTTCCTCATTATGAAAAGAGCCAAGAATGAATGGACCCGCATGTGTGAGATACAGAGAGCCAGAGGGGTACCTTCCTCATGGTACTTCTACCAATTATTAACTTGCAGGAACTGGAAATGTCTCAAGATTTTGCTTCAGTGTTTCAAATTTGGCAGATATTTGCACACAAAGGGGAATTTTGAATGCTTGATGACATTTTGAAATTTCTGGTTTGTTGTTTGTCTACTATCACTATTATCTGCAAGCTTTGTCGCTTGAGAATTTGCACTACTAAGCAGTCATAGAGTGTAATTGTAACGTATTGATTTTTTTATTTTAAATCAAGAATGAATGTGTCAGGTAAATATTCACTACATCTGGATTTAATTAACATTGCCCTGCTGTTTTGTTCCATTGACTGAATACAGAAGCACGTTACAGTATTATAGGATCAGTACAGCACTTAGTCATTATGGATGTCTGGGAACAGCATGTCTGAGTCATTTATCATTATGCAATTATGCGACATCCTCATTGACAGAAGAAGGTGCAGGAAGGGAGGAAATGCTTTTATTTTGACAATTACTTTATTCAAAGCATATCTCATTTGATGGAATAGGACATTCCTGTGTCAGTTTATAAGCACGTGGCAACTGGATGATCCTAAATGTGCTTTGCACCATGGAAGCCTGTCTGCTGCATGCTCTGTGCCCCTGTACAGATGTGCCTGTTGCTTTAATGTGTGATATTATAATCAGCTCTTCTCACTCACTGTTAAAAGTCCATAATGCTAATTTGTTTGATTAATTTCAAAAGAGTACAGCCAGATTATCCCATTAAGTTATTAAGTTAATGCTACTGATTTTTAGCAGATGTTTAAAATAGAAAATACTACTAAGGGGAGTATTGCAGGAATCATAACAGAACTTCAAAAGTAAAATATTAGTTACAATAATCTAAATGATTGTAAAGCTTCATTATATAGGTGTTCTAATAAAGAGCTATGAACTGTGGGCTTAGCTAAAATGATAGTAGTTTGTCTTTAAATAACGTCTCATTTGTTTTGCAGTGTGAATTAGATAAGCTTCTTAGCATCTTCAAATGAAAGTCTAAAAAGACGTACATCGCTTACTGAATATTTCAGCCTTGCAATGGATGAGAATTCCAAAAAACTCCAAATGGAAACTTTCCAAGGGCTGCCATGTGGGAAACCGTTGGCACATTCTGGAGAGAAAAATGTGGGAATAGCATCAGAAGTAGCAGATCACTTGGGTAGATATGACTGTAAACGTTTCCTAAAAAGCAAAGTATTAAAATCATTCACGTTCAGTAGCATCACAATTCTAATTAGAGTGTAATGTAAAGATTAAATCTGTCCAGAATTTGTATACATGCAGAATAAGAGTAATGTCTAAAAGGGACATCAGAGTTTGAGAAGAAGCTAGTAAAATCAACCAGAGAAGGAAATTTGTACCACAGTAGTTATGGTAGTCAAATATAGATTGAATAGGATTTAGAGGAGCATGGGAGAATTGAGTAAAAACACATTATTTTGAGTAATTTGGAGACAGAAAGCAACACACTTTATGCGTAAAGCATTTTCAAAGTCAATTTTTTCTCTTCAAGGACTTCATTAAGATGAAAATATGTTTTACAGAGCCAGCTTTGAGTCAAGTCAGTTCTGTAAAGAAGAAAAATATCATACTGTATATATAAATATAATATCTGTATGGAGAGAGGACCACACTGTAGTTGGGTGGTACTTTGTCATTTTTTGGAGCACTGTAAAGGAAAACAACACTGAGATTAAGTCAGATGCTTCAGATAACATGGTAAGTCAACAAAAGGCCAGAAGTACAACATTGCAAACTTGTCCCTTAGGCATTTGTGTCATGAAGTGGACTCTAAAGCACATTTTAGTAAAATACGTGTACACAAGCTTCTTCCTTTTTCCTTTTGAAAAAGCAAGATAGTGCAGAGTTTGTGGTTTTCTTTACCATTAAGCTGAAATAGTAGTAGTTTAAGTGCAACAGTTGGTAAGTGAAGGAGCTTTTCTCTCAGTCTGAGAATTCAGTTACAACTGAATTCAGAAAGTCTATTCACTCAGGCAGCATACAAGGACTGTGGCAGACAGAAAAATGATCATAATGTTTACCAACTCTTCTGATTATATAAAAATGTATTTTCTGTAGCTTCAGTTCTCCATTTTTTTAATGACAAGGTTATTTGCATGAAAATAATACTTTGCATTTTAAGTGTCAATATATTTTTTTGCAAATACAAGTTATAAAAACAATTGTTGTGGAAATATGTATGATATTATAAGAGTATTGGTGCAATTCTAAGTATTTAAAAACCACAGCTGTAGGAGAAATATCCCATTCTCATGTAAGTATTCTTCACAAAGCTATTACACGTAATAGTAGAGAAGAACATATATATTGTGTGTCTTGCATCAAAACAGTTATCTGTAAAAATAATTTTGTTTTATATATTTCAATTCTTACTAGTTTGTTAACTGTCAGACCTCTCCATGAAGAATGAAAAGTTCAGGCCAATTAATGAGCTGCTAATCCAAACTTTAAAAATGTTAGCTTTAGCCTCTTATGAGAGGTTTGTCTTACTCTATTAGAACAATAGTATGTTTGGCTAATTTAAGTTTTAGCACTAAGATTGAGGAAGAAAATTGGAAGATCCTTGGAGAAAATTGCAGAGGACATTCTGTCTTGCTAAAGCTCACGTCTGCCCCTACCCACGCCTCCAAAAGAAAAGTCCTGTGAAGGTTTGGATTAACCAGCTAACAAACTGTTCTGATAATTAGCAGCAGAGGGATTTTACATGACAAGACCTTACAGAATTTGGAAGTGCTCATATGAAAGTTAAAGAGCTGTTTGTATTTCTTCTAAAATGAAGTCTTTTCCAGGAGATATTGCCCAGGCACAATTAAGTTTTACTTCTTCCACAGTTTTCATAACCTTATGCCTCATCTATATTAATGAAAAGAATGTGTTAAGGTGGAGAAAGGTTTTTAAACTGGATCTGTTGGGGGTTTTTCTGCTTGTATTTTTTTTTTTTTTTTTTTTTAAATACACTCACTGTCAGCTTGTGAGTTTTGGGTTGTGGAGGTGCATATATTGGTTTTAATTGGTAAAGCAGTTCTCATGGTTCTGTATACAGAATAAATACGGTCTGTTTTATTTCCAAATTCATCAAATGTTTATGCCAGCAGCCTGTTGAGAATATTTTTCTTTCTAAAGGAAAAAATAAATATAAATACAAGATGAGCTGTTGGTTACAAGAGCTGCCAGAATGTTACCTGAGAGTCTGGGTGTTGCTGAGGTAAACTGCTTGGAGTAGAGGTTGTCAGTGCTACCTTGAATTCTACTAGAAGTATGAGTTAATCCATACTCGAAGAGGTCCCTAAAACAGAAATGAAAAAAAAAAAACAACTCATAACACAGGAAAAAATAAAATGAGTTTAATGACGCAAACTTAAACTTGTAAAGACCAGGAAACTTGGTGTATGCCCTCCTCACTGTGTCATCCAAACTCTGTTGCCGTAATGTTTCTCAATTATTACCAGATTAGCTGGTGCAGACTGGTGTAAAGTTATTGCTCTGATGCACTAAGTGGCGTATGTACCTCTTGAAGGACAAAATATATCTAATTTCAGTGCTAAATCTAGGTAGTATTTCAGGATTGCTGAACAGATGGGATTTATCAGCAGTATGATGGCAAACATGACTGTCATTTATGGGCCCTTGTGAGGGATAAGTGAAGGTTGTGTCTTGAAATGAATTCTTAGGGCAAAGGTAAGCCAAACAATAGCTGCTACAGTGACTTTCTCATCTCCCCTTGTGATGAGATGATTTTCCTTTGCATCAGATTGGAAGAGAAAATACTCATCACATTCACCATGCATTCAAATCCTTATTTACTTATAAGAAAATATTAACTCTTTTTAATGTGGAAAAGTAGATCAGTTTTCCATTTGTAACAACCTAAATGCTTTATTTTATTTTAACTAGCATCCTTAACTTGAACTTAGGTGTCCTCTTAATTTAGGAAGGGCAATATCAACATGATATTTTTGTAAATTTCTTAATTAAAATTCTTTTTTATTGGGACTTTCTCAAACAACCTAGAAAGCAGTATTCTTGCTTAGCAAAAGAATGTGAAGTTAGTGCTTTGCATCCTTGGGTGTGCTCAATAGTCATCTTTATTAGAGAAGTGCAGCCTGTTTACCCATCAGTTCTCTTTCCTTTCAAGTGGTTTGGATGCATTAAATAGAGCATATTTAAGGAACAAAGATCTGGTTTCATAGGAAGTTTGGCAAACGAACATAATATTAGATAGTATCATGCACAATATGTAACGATGCATAAACCATGTATGAGAAAATAACAAATGTCATATCATTAAATTTATGATTAAGAGAAAATTCCAATGTACACAGTTCAAGTTATCTATAAAATGGCGATCTGTACCTAGTGCCAGATTTGAAGCATGGCCAACCATTAGACTTTATGTTGCAGTGTAAACTTCCCAATACTAATATATGGACAAAATGATTTAGCAGTTGTACCTTAACCTTTATGTAGCAACACAACAGTTTTGTTAACCTGTAAGCAAGTAGTGAGATTCCACCACTTACAATAGCAAATGTTACATATGTATGCTGGGAATGCCGTGAGATGTCCTTTTTTTTTTTAAACTGTTATGGTAAAAGAGCAAGGAAGACTAACACACCAAAAACAGCCTTTCATCTTTTTTTCCAGTCATATTCTTGATTGTCGTCGTAGTTTCTTTTGCTTGCTTTGATTTCCGTCTTTATGACACCGTCTGCTTCCAAATTTGGTAAAATAGTCTGTTACTCTCTTCATCGGGTGCATAATACTTGTCAGTCCTTCCCTCTCCACATCTCTTCCTCAACAGTTTCAAGTTGTTTTAAAGCAGAAAAGTAGCCATTCTGTTTCTTGCTATTCCACACTAGAAGTAAGCTTATAAAGCCAACTATACTTTGGTAAGTGCACATCAGCTGTGAAAAAGGAATAGTAGATTAGATGCCTTGTGTTCTATCCCAAACTTGGGCCTGGAGTCTGCAGCACAGAAGGTGTCAAATAATATTTAGTGTCCTCTTTCACCTTACCTCTATTATTTAACGCTATCATCCTCAATAGAAACAAAGCAACATCTGTGTCAGTCTTTGAGCTCAAGAATTTATTTACTTAAATGAGCCCCAGCTTAAATTAGCTTGACCTAGCTTACACCCTGAGAGGCAGCAAATTTAATTGAGTCAAGATTTTCAGAGGGGGACTTTTAGACAAATAGCAGCTCCCTTCAACTGCAGTCGTCACTACCTTTTTGTAGCTCTGTTGAGATTCAGTTCTTTAAAACTGTGCAATGACTTCTCAGTCCACTTAAATGGCACCACGTTTTGGTGACAGAAAGCAGGAAGAAAAGATTTCTACATTCTCCCAACCTATACAGTGAAAACTATCAATTTACTGTGTTCTTTCTCTTCTTTTTTTTCTGTTTTTTCTTGAAACATACTGAGTCAAACCCAAACTCCTTTCCCTGATGATGTTCTACTATGTGAATGGGTACAATTTTCAATCAGAGGACAGTCAGAGAAAGAACATGACAAAAGCATATTAGACTGTAAAAGGAATTCTGTAGCAGTCCTTTCTTCTGTGCAGCTTCCCTGCTATAGCTGCAGCATAGCTTTCCAGCTATCTGCAGTACAGTACAGTTCCCTGATTAGGGAACCTGCTTTCACTTCACTTCACTTCACTTCCACCCTGGTTATACCTAGCAAAATTAATTTCGAAATGCTCTGAATACCAAAGCTGGGTTTGTGTGTTTGTGTGTTTGTTTTTTGTTTGTTTGTTTGTTTTTATATTTTTGGTTCTTTTTTGTTGTGCTTGTTTTACTTTCTAATCTTTTGTAAGGTGAATTACTCCAGAAGAGTCAGCTACTGTGGAAGCTAGTGCCTGGAAATCTGATTGTCAGCATACATATATAAATCCTCTCTAAGTGTTATATCTGTGATCCAAAAATGTTGTATCATTATGTAGTTCTTGATTAAAGCTGTAGACTATTTGATATTATTGACGACACTTGTGCTTCATTTGTTATTTTTTTTCAGCAGCAACTACTTTCGTCATAAAACTGTGAGTTTTCTCTTAGTGTAGTATCAAACTTGAATATGTTTGAAATAAACTTAAAAGTTAGTGATTTCCCCCTTTCTCTTTATCTGTGTCTTGCCATTATCATGTAAAGGACAGATATCTCTATTTGAAGGGCAGAGCTGTAAATGATGAGATATCTGAGGCTGACAAACCTCACTCACTGTAATATGTGTTAAGGAATACTGTTTTTCTCTTAAGTGGTGCTGTCTTGTTCACAGCTTGCTTTTGGAGGAATTTCTATTCCTCTCCAAGCAACGACCTGACTCAAAGAGACAGTTTTGTACTGTGAAAGGAATGGAGAAGATGGGTATCAACTGTGACATCTCTTCAGTTTCTTCTTGGGTCATCAAGAGTTGAAAAGCTTATTATTTGAGTCATATTCAGGTGTGTTCTCAATGCTTCATTTGCTATGTAGATGTAGGGCTGTCAATTTCCTGAGTCCTATTGGAAAATCTTTAATTATATTGCATGAAGAATATTCTGGATTTGTGAAATTTTATAAATATTCATGGAAATGAAGAACTAAATGTACATATATACGTGCATATTTATGTACCTGGCATAGCATTTAAGACTATGTACTGTATAATTTTATATAATTTCCATTTTTATATATGTATGTTCATTCATACAGAATTTTGTAGCAATTTTATATAGACATCTGTGTTCGTAGCTACTGTGCTACCACAGAGTAACAATTATTCTTGAACATCCATGGGTTCATAGTTCTGCTATTATGAGTGAACTGTGCAAAAGCAAAGCTTTTCAGGAATTGCACGTTGCAACAGATTATAGAAATGCATGAATTGAATACTGGGACAAAGTAGGACTCTTTGCCCTGTGTTCTGTCACTTTCAACTCTCTGCACCAGATACTTCACAGAGGAGTGGATGTCTGCCCTGCTCCCCAGAAGTAAAATAGCCTGCACTGCATGGTGGGTATTACCATGCAGTGTAGTATAGTATAGGATAGTACATTTCTCTGAAAAATTTTGTTCTACACAAAATCAGCTGGTGCTTTCTGCCCTGACAAAATTCCTGTGAAAGTTCCACCAAACCACACACAGCCTAAATTGTCTCCTACTGTCACATCTAAACATTCCCTTTTCCAGATTAAATTTAACCCCCAGCCCCAACTGTAGTACTTGATAAAAAGTTCTATCTTGTAATTATGCAGTCTGAAAAAGGGTGTTTTTTTCCTGTTTTACATCTGTCCTCTCAATTCAAAAGAGTGTTTTCTTTTGTTCATTTTATGTATCACCTTCTGCTTTACAATACCATGTATGATTTGGGGGCTCTATTATTTTGGATGCTATTAGTCAGCTTTTAAGATAAACATTCCTGATCTTTAAATCTCTGTTCATATCATAAGTTGCTCATGTCCTTAATTATCTCTTTCCATGGGCAGAATTCACTTTTATGAGTTCAGTTGCCTTAACAGGCATGGATCAGACAAAATTATAAGCTTGAATTAAAAAGTCTGTATTTTGTCATTGCAGTAATATCTTCAAACCAGTCCATAACCAAATGAACAGGAATATCATATTCTGAAGAACAGAGAAATTCAGTCTTGTCACTAGTTTTTGTAGCCAGGAGCTAGGATTAGAATATAGATCAGGTTTTTGTATTCAGAGAGGTTGGTTATTGTACCATAAAATAGTACAGGAAATTATAGTCACTAGCTATTCTGCATTTATTTTCTATGTTTTGGTAACCCAAGGTGTCTTTCCCCATAGGAAAATTAGGTCATTACCTTTACTTTAAGGTAAGAGCAAACAGGGTAGGTAATTACCTTCCGGACAGCTATTAGTCTATCCTTTCCTTGCCAGCTTTTGTTGTGGAAACTTGTTGGCTCCTACTCTAAATTACATTTGCTACTGTGATTTTCAAATGGAGTAAACTATGGTGGCAAAAATAGACAAAGAGTGTTTACAGATCTAGGGCAGCTTCATGTCACAGCTTTCTGAACTGTATCTTCTTTGTGTAGATAAGCCCTGAGACGTTTTTAACTTTCTGACAACTAAGAGGAGAGAGATAAATTTTTCTGCCTGTTATGGAGGTAAATATCTCTACCAGTGCCAGCTTCCTGTTATACCTAATTTTGATTTTATACTGCAGGTTCCCTCCCTACAGCAATAAAATGATGCTGTTCTTTATTTCCCATAAGAAAGCAAATTCTTCAGTGTACCCATCCACAGCCAAGAAGAAAGGGTTAAGTGGCAAATTTGTGCAGTGAAAGGTTTTGCTAATGGGCTTGGTTCCATTGGCTAAACACAACATGTCACTGGAATGCTTTCTGTAACTCTTGGCGTCTTGAATCAATTCTAGATAATGTGTGAAGTGCAAAGCCATATATCTTATCACTAATGATAGGTATCTGATGTCCCTGAGTTCATTTTCCAGTTGTCTCTCATGCTACCATTGCATGATATCTACTGGAAACAGTATAGTATATTTTTCTTACCAGAGTCTAACAAATAATTCAGCTTATAACACACTTTTATAAATCACATTTCTGCTTTAAATTGCCAAAACTCCTGATCTGTGGGCTGTCCTCCCCACCTCTTAAATCTTCTTTCCTCATAATGACCTGCAGAGTCAATTTTTCTCACTGGTTTCTTGAACATTGTTTCCTGAGGTTTGTTAAGAAGCTATGTCATTCGAAGTACCCAATTTCAGCAAAATTCAATGATGCTATGAAGGCCAGAATCATGATATATCAAGGTACAATTCTATATGGGGAGAACAAATTAGAAAAAAAAAAAAAAGGTTCAAAAATCATGCAAATCAGCATGGAATGACTTTTTTAGGATATGTTCTGCCACTCAAAGGAAAAAAGATCTCATAGATGGATACAGATTCAGAATTTTTTTTCAGAACTATAGGACAGTCTCATTTCAATATTTCTCAACTGGTTTGTATGACATATTTAATTCATGTGAACAAAAATACGTATTTCAAGTAAATAAATGTATGGAACCAAGGAAAATAAATTGAATTTGTGCATTGATCTACTTGTATATATTGTTAAATGTTTGAAAATGAAAAGCATTAGTATTGGATTAAGAATATTGTTTCAGTTACTGTTAAGATCACTTTAAGTTTTCCTTACTTTGTAGACATTTTAAGATTCCTTTTTATAAATTGCCTTTAGCCCTTTTTATTAGCTTTGGTTATAGCCATTGCCTCTGTTAATGGATTTTATTTGTTTCTGCTTGTGTTCCAAAACCAAATTACTGTAACTAATGTACCACTGTAACTTTTCGTAACTGTTTGCTGTTGAAAGCAAAAAGCAAATTCATCAAGTCAAAATATAATGCCTTTATATCCTATTAAATATCAAGTCAAAGAAAATTGTGCTAGTGTCTATAGGACTCAGCATTAAACCTACAATATTTAATGTACTGTAGCAGATTGAGATTTGATGCAATTTCCATCTGTGGAAATTGTCTTCACTATTAAAACACTTATATTAAGCAGCAGAGCTAGGACCAAGTACAAGAGAGATAAGCACCATTTGGAAAGGTGTATTACTCCCAGCAGATCAAGAAGTCTACTAACCAGTGTTTAAAACAATCTGGATTGTGCCTGGAATAACTTTGAGGCTGTCTGTCTGGGTACAGTCATGATGGCATTTCTTCAAATTTTATTTCTTCAAACCTTCTTCTGTATTTTTTCACTCTTGAAGCTTTTTGGTTTTCTACATGAATAAACTCACTGAAGTATAAAGGAAATAATGGATGGATATACTATCCTTGTTGAGGGTATATGCAGGTGTTATAGTAATTGATGGGGAAAGAAAATGGCTTTCCAGCTCATGCAGCAGTGGCATAATGTAGGGTAGTATACAAGAGCCATGTAGAAATTAAACATAGCAAACGTTTGATTTAAATACGATTTTCTCAAACTAAATTCAGTATGCCCTGTGACTGCTTTGTTTTTATTTTTTTATTTTTTTTTTCTTAGCAACTATTTCTCCAGCTCTGATTATGTTGGGCAATAGCACTGAGAATAACTAGCCTGAAGGTATCTAGGATGAGCTAAAAACCTATTTCTCTGGTACCTTGTTTTTGAAACCACCTTGAGAAGTAATATTCTTGTAGGCTCGGCAGTATAAACTTGGTTCCCATCAGTTTCCCATTAATTTTTAACGAATCTTTTTAGAAACACATTGTTATTTATCACTGTAGTACAGACTGAAACATGAAAGAAGTCAGAAGGTTGGCATTTACCATAGGATGCAAACAAGGGAGAAATTGCTGCAGATTTGAAGATAGTAAGAAGTAAACACGTTCCCTGAATAACCAAGAATGATATTGCTTATGCATGAAGGCTACTATGGTTATTTCAAGCAAACTTGTGCAAGTATTTTTTATTAGAGACAGTTGTTTTGCATCTTTCTTGCATTTTATCTTTCATTTGCATAGTGACATTCACACTATAGCAAATATGGCCAAAAACAGTGCCTCCTTACAGGGTCCGTTTTCTTCACTACAAATTCACTAAAAAGAGGAGATCCCAAATATGACTAAAAAAGAGGTAAAGGGGCATTAAAAAAATAAAATTTGAATTGGTTAAAAGAAAAAAAAACAGTCCTTAATAAGCTAGACTAAAGCTGTCCCTTTGCAGTGTTTCAGAATATTTATATAAACAGTTTTGCACCATATTTTGTAGTTTAAACTCTAATATTAAGCTTATGAATATGTCATTTTTCAATTCTGTCTTTTGTCTGTTAGTTCTCATACATACCTGTGGGTATGCACATGTTTTATTTATATGTCAAATTTAAGAAATGCTCTGCGAGCAGTAGTGACGGGATTTTCCACATAGGCAGACCTGTTAGTATTCAGGAACATCACTGATTATAAAGCTGATTTTCATGCAGTTTGGATATTTGCAGAATAGACTGCTGACCATCAGATTGTCCTGAGACTGGTAAAATTTAATTCGCACTTGGCACTTTGGTAAGGTTCAGGCTCTCATAGGGGTTTAACACAGAAAGTCACAAGCAAACTCAAGAGGAAATTAGCAATTAGAGTTAACGCTCTGTTTATAAAGCCAAGGAAGCGTTTTTATGAAGCTGGATCTTGCTAGTAATTTGTTAGCCATTTCATACTCAGATCTTTTTGGCATGGCAGAAGAAGGAGGCCAATAGCTGTTAAAAATAGAATTTTGCTAAGAGCTCCAGGGGGCTATTTTTTAAACATGCCCTTTCACAAACAGAACTGTCTAAATGAGAAATGTTTCAAAATACCTTTTGGGTGCTTTATTCTTTTGGTTAAAGAGCAACATATTTAAATTTTCTTCCCTTCTGTATCTGTAACATCATTTAGTTCACAGTGACCTATTTAATTCAATATTTTATTGAAATCCACTGTGATTACTTTAACTGTGCTTACATCTTATCAAAAATCTTTGGTGTAAGATCAGTCTAACCTCCAAATAGGCTGTTATAATATTTCTGCCACAGTTTCAGAGCCACTTCAGATGGTTTTCAAACCAACAGATAGCACATATGAGGGCACTATGTTGTATCATTTTTTAGCCAATTAAATATGCTTTCTATTATGTGAAGTGCAAACCATTCCTGTTTCTGTCACTATAGCCAACAAGATTTGCAGTCAGTAAGGTATGTCATCTTAGTATTCTTCTTCTTAGACTATAGTACAAAATCCACTCAATTACAATAGCAACGTTCATTCAATAGCTACCAGAGCAATCTAAGTGTAGAAGTACTTTTTTTCCCCTTAGTTTTAAGGCTAAAAGATTCACATTACTCAGCCTTATTCCTTACTGTCATCAAAAGTGAAAATGTCCTCGTTGCATTAACAAGTTTTGATACCTCAATTTTTAGCTGTGGTGATATCCTCCATTTGGAGGCTGTAGATCCTGGAAGAATTGTCAAACCTTGATTAAGTTAGTGGCTCTTAATTGTGAAACTGGCAAGTGGTAACTCAACTGGGTTATAGTCCTCAAGTGGTCCACAGAGCTACACTACCTGCTTAATTGAAAGCAAAGTTTTGCAGTTTTAAATAAAATTAGTCCTGCTGGTCAACAACAAGTTTGGGCAATTTGTTGTCTCTGGTCTAGGAAGTTTAGAAGGACTGATTTTTAAGTTATTAAACTATAGAGTGTAGATCGAATAGTTATGTTCCATAAAAACATTATGTTCCATCTAGTATTAATCTCATAATTTCCAAATGTGGTGAAGTAACTGTTATCAGCTCTAAGCAGTAAAGGCAGATCATCAGGTTGTTCCTGTCATAATTCTTTCTTTGGATAGGTATTTGGCCCTTCTTTCAACAACTGTTTTTACATGTTATTTGCTTTTGGTTTCCATTTCAAAAGTTCAGCAGATTATAAATATTCTTCTCATTTAGATCCTCTGTCTGCCTCCCTGTTCTGTTTGGTATCAGTCATTTAAAATATAAATATTGAAGTAGATTTTAGGAACAGCAGAAGAGCAAAGGAAGAAAATGTTCAGTATTCGCTTGAGTCTACTCTAAGGATTAATGGGGCCTTTAAGCACTTAGTATTATCCATGACTTCTCAAAGTTTGTAAACACAGGTCATAGAGTACTTTCAGAAATGCCAGTAGTTGAATGTTCTCGTTGTTCCTTAGAGCAGTCTTTCATGGACTCCTTGTATCATTTTGCCCTTTCATATAGCTGAGTCACAATGGTTTCACTGCCAGGAAATGTGATTTCTCCATGGGAGGTGAATAGAAGATAAATCTGCTTCTGAATCAAAATATTGTTTGAACTGTAGCCACAAAGATCAATAGATTTTAAGTTTGAGGTGCATAATGAAATAATATAGTCTGCTCTCTTGTATGTCACAGAGCATTGCATTTTACGTAGTTGTATGTGTATTTCTCCTGAAACTGGCAAAGCAAAAGTATTTGGCAAAAGCACGCCTTTCAGAAAGGCATTGGATTTGTATTGGAAAGTCACAATGGAAGTGCTAGTTTTCTTTCTTGTCAGCTCTAGAAGGTTATCAGACATCTTTTAAAAACAAATTGGGCTTTGCTGCTTCATCCTTGATTTGATTTCCCTGTCCTTATCTTCCACCAATAGTTATGACATATTTCTCCAGTAGATTGAAGTATCATGTACTATCCAGTATTTTGGTTTTTTTGTTGTTTCGTTTCTTCTTCCTATGAAAATACTTTGTAAACAAGTCAGATTTCAGTCTTCTTTTTCAGTAAGTTCAGCTGGTCAAACTCTTCAGGCCATCACTGCAATACATTCTCTCCAAAAGAATTTCATGCGTCAGCCATTCTTGTGAATCTTCACCGTCTCTAGCTTCTCAGCATCTCTGTGAGACTAGGTACGCTACATAAACATAGATTTTCAGTGTTAGTTTTGTAGCTGCTGTATGCAAAACTGAAATCCCTACCCTTGCCCCTGTGAATTGCAATACCTAGAAAACCCCATATTGCTACAGCTTGTGTTTACATAGCTTTCCCTACTATATGGCTTTGGATGCAGATGATCTTTCAATGCTGGAAAAAAAATAAAAGCAATCTTGCGATAGTTATCATTATATCACAGAACCATAGGAGTTGGAAGGGAGCTCCAGAGACCATGAAGTCTAACGCTCCTGCTAAAGTAGGTTCCCTACAGCAGGTTACACAGACAAGCATCCAGGCAAGTTTTGAATATCTCTAGAGAAGGAGACTCCACAACTTCTCTGAGCAGCCTATTCCAGTGCTCTGTCACTCTGACAATAAAGTTCTTCTTTGCATTACTAAGGAACTTCCTGTGTTCCATATGGCCCATAGAATTTATTATAATTCACGGAGGAGCCTCATAAGCACTTCACAGGGGATCCATACAGCTATAGCTTTGATCATAGCCAAGTTTTTTCCGCTATGTTTAGATCTACAAGGTAATAGTCAAAACTCATAGTAAATAAAGAATCTTCAGGAGTTTTGTGGTAGTGCCAAATAAATGTAAGGCAGAATCTGGAGTAATCTTTGTGTAGAAGGGATCATCAGAGTTCTGAGTCCAAGCCAGCTATCAAACTCTTTATTCTCTTAACTTGAAAAGCCAGCAGAATTAAATAGCTGTTAATATTCAGCAGCAACTGAGACCATCTTCTAAAAATCTTTTATTTCGTATGTTTTCTATTGGACTGGTGATACAAATGAAAGTTCATTTTTTATCAGCAGAAAACATGCAGATATTTTATTCATCTATTCATCTGTGTATTTCACTGGTGTTTTTTGTTGTTTGTTTCTTTCTTTATTTGCAATCACAGTTTAATATGAAACATGGCCACACTTGTTTGAACTGGCAAAAGGCTATACTTTGTGTATGTACTTACATTTAGATTTTTAAACTTTAAACACTAGTTAATCTGTTCTGAAATTTGGGGAGGGTCCTTTATATTTGCACAGTTATCAATCAGTAGATTAAAAAAGTGAGAATCTGAAGAATTTTAATTGGTTAATAGAAGTTGGAGAATAGGAACAGGGGGAAGACATTTTAAATGTCATTCTAATCCAGACTAAAATTAATGATGTCAATAGCATTTCAACATCACATTAAAGTACATAAATAAATGCCTTTGTAATTCTCACATGGATTTCTGTCCTTTTGATTTCAGAAAGATTTGGGCATATATTTAAAATTCAGAACAAGTTCTTTGGGGGTGAAAAAGATGATTTCTTGGATGAGGGCCACAGCACTTTGTATCTTGGCATTCTTCCTGGAGTTATCATAGCCATTCCTGAAGATAATTATAATTTTTTTGCACTGTTTATTATTGAAAAATTGATTCCTCTCTCTCTTTGAGTTCTAATACAAGTGGAATTAAATTTCCATCCTTTCATTTTTCTGTGTTTCTGAGACTTGTATTATGCAAGATGCTTCCTTACATTTGTAAGAACTCCAAATCAGAGAGCACAAAATGAAAGCTAGTAAATTGGAGTGCATTTCACATATATTCATGAAAAACTATCTGTATTTAACAGGTATTATCAGGTTGCCAGTTCTTATCCTTGATGTTGTCCCCTTTCACCAGTTAAGAGGACTGGCATGATGGGAGAGGCTCTAAAAACCGTTGTTACTGCTCAGGAAGCCCATACATTCGGCACTGGAATAAATTCTCTCCCTCGGCGGCTTATGAAAATTCACAGGATCCTTCAGAGGGGTGCCAGGTTGAAGCAACAGGCTCTTCCATTCCACATCCCACTTGATTGTGAACCACTTTGACTTTTGCCCTTTTAACCAGTACTTTTCAGCGTGTTTATTTTTACTCTACGCTTGTTTCTTGCTGATACAGTCTGTCTCATTCATTGTTTCAGCACTTTCTATCGTCAGTCACTGTTGTGTAGAGTATTAACACTGCCTAATCACAGTGCAACTACTACAGTCATCAAAATGATTGTGCAGGTTGCAGGGCAATTAATATTCAGTCCTTCTGCCTCCTTTATTGAAATAGGGACTTCTGCTATTCCATAGTCCCTTTTCCACATTATCTTCATGTGTATAATAAATATGCCTTGCTAGGAGGAGAGAGCAGAGTGGAGGAGAAAGAACAATAGAGAGCATATTGAATGAAGGAATTTCTTCTAATATCTGTACTTAATAATTTAGTTTGAGAGTGATATCAAGCTCTTTTTTGCATTACAATCATTCCTTCAAAACTAAATTTTAAAGTATCTTTAATTACACTTAGTGAAGGTAAGACATGAGTACTGGTTTAATCTTCTAGATGGCCTTGTGGATTAAAATTAGATTTATAGATTTGCATAATAAAAATAATGTTGTGAAAGAAAGCTGTTTGAGTATGTGAGAGATAATTGCATTAGTATGAGTTGCCTTGGGGCAGCCCTTATTGGATTGAGCTCAGCACCAGCCATTATACCACTGGAGCATTTTGCATTTTTATGTAGCAGTGCAATAGAATTTAAATTTTATGCACAATTAGTCTTGTATTGACATACAGTTTGTAGGTAGGCTTAAGCAATAAACTGCAAGTAAGTCTCTAATGCAGCTTTTTGTTTGATGAAGGGAAAGAGGGTAGAAAAAAAGTTTGTGAAGACAGTGAAAATTCTGAGTCCAGCAATATTAATGCATTTCTATTGGTTTCTACCCAGTAGCCTGAATTAGAGACCTTCTTCAGTGTCTCCACTGGTGAAGTATTTCATACAGAAGAATTTCAGTGTAAATATTGACAAATACGGTGACAGCTTTAATGGCATCTCTTAAATTTGAATTTCTCCTCTACCATTTGCCTTTACACACTGTGATATTTGTGCAAAGAGCTGAAGCTGAGGTATTTACTCATTCAGTTCATAAAATAAAATGCTGTTGCAGCACACTGTGTTCTAGTAAGCAAACAGTATTTAGCAGTTTGCTGAAATATGGACAACAATATTAGCAGTATTAATTTCAGAAATGATTATTAATAGATTTCCACTCAGCAAAGCAGAACACACAGATAGAATGGCAGAAACAGAATGTTTTTTGCAACATTGATATCTCTTTGTATTTTGCAATACCTATTCAAAGATGACATGAGAACAAAATAACCTGATTATGTGTGACACAATATTTTACACAGCATTCAGATTTAAAGGGAATTTTTGTTTCTTTCTTTGTTCTGATGGTCTTCAAGTAAACCACATACCTACTAAAGCATGTATCTTTACAGCAGCATAGGAATTTATAACAGTCTGAGACTTGAAAATACATTTTTCAGTCTATGCAGGAAAAGTCAGAATGCTAATGTGTCTTCTACAAATCATGGTTTGTTCTTTATAATTTATACTCATGACTCCAAAAGTCTTGTCTTTGTCAACTTCCCTGTTGATGTAACACCCATCAAATTGTTGGAGGATTCTAATGATGAGCATTGAATGAAATGACAGGCAGACAGAAGTCTCCCTCATGTGTCTGATCTTACGGTATTATGCTTTCTAAATTATACTGTTTAAGCTAGTGCTGTTATTCTTCTGGACTTAGTACTTCTGATATGCTTTATTGTCTTCTGCCCAGAGAAGAATATCTTCTCTAGAGATATTCAAGACCCACATGGACACTTTCTGTAGACTTATTTAGGGAACCTGCCGTAGTCCGGAGTAGAAGTAGATGATCACAGAATCATAGAATCACCAAGGCTGGAAAATATCTACAAGATTATCCAGTCCAACCATCCACCTATCACCAATAGTTTTCACTAAATCATGTCCCTCAACACAATGTCCAAATATTCCTTGAACACCTCCAGGGTCGGTGACTCCACCACCTCCCTGGCAGCCCATTCCAGTGCCTGACCACTCTTTCAGAGAAGTAGTAGTGATCTCCTGAGGTCCGTTCTAATTCCCACAGTTCTGTGAGATGCTAAGTCTTTTCACTGTTTTTTGCTCATCACTTCTTCCTTAAATTTTAGCAGTATGTGCAGAGTTTATAAGGAATAATCTGTGATTAAATTTTGAATGCATGTGAAAACTCTTTTGGAGAATTGAGAGCAAAAGTAACATTTGTGGGAGGAAAAGTTGGTTTCCCTACCAGGGAAAAGTCATCTTTTCTAGATTTTGTGTATTGTCTGGCATAGTTTAAATGAAACATCTGTCACTTCCCTGCTCTCCTGCTGCATTTATTTGCCCATGATAACTGTTATGAAGACCCTTCACTTAAGCCCACAGTCTTCAAATTTGATGTCTTTTGTGCCCCTCATAGAGTACGAGTGTAGTTAGATGAAGTGAAATTCAGTGGCGAAAACATCTTAGGGAATTCACATGTATGCCCCTCCCTTCATGTCAGCCACTTTTTACTCCTGCACCTGTCTCTTCTTGTGTTGATACAATTCCATTCGAGCCCAGGAATTAAACTGTTTTATTTAAAAATAAAAATAATAACTAAAAAAAGTTGATCTGAAAGCACTGCCATTTTCAGGTATGCCTGTACTATCCATCTCAGGATATCAGTTCCCAGCTCCTTGCCATATCTGTCAGTGGGCCAGTGCAGCTTTTGGGGCTGACCTAAGGTGTAAATCAGTGAAAGTGGTTGGGCTAAAATCAATGTGGTTTTGATGAGTAGTTTGCAATATTACTTTTAATATGCACAAGTCCATCATGTAATTCCCAGTGTGAACTCAAAACAATTGTTCTTGCATGGCTTTGGGGCAGCAAGAGTGCTTAGCCTGGCATTCAGAGATGGAACCCCACAAGTCTGTTTTGCCAATTAAAAGATGTTATTCAGAACAGGTTTTTTTCAGTCTTCCTTGTTTTCTATTCTACGCCCAAACCTTCACAGAGAAGAGAAAAGGAAAACTTTTCCAGTGACACATTCTCTTGTAGCTGTCTTTTGTTTGGGTGGGAGACCACATCTGCGTCATTTGCCCCTTCAGAAATTAATGTTAATTTTTATTGTGCTTCTCTTATTTTCTTCATAGTAGAAATAGCATAAAAAGGAGAAAGGGAGAAAGAATGGCTCTCAGATCTCTTCTAGATCATTATAGACATGATAGAACCTAATTGTCTTCCAAATTTTGGATGATCTTTAAAAATCTTCCTTTTGGAAAAATGCCCAGAGGGAAGGAAATTTAATTTCATTTTATTATATATTTTGATAACATAACGGCTAACTTAATGGTACCCCATCTTAATCTGGTCCTCCAAATCCTTACTGCATTATAAATTCATTATTATCTCCATTAAACTAAATTTTCCAATGGCCAATTCAAAGAATACAGGTTATTGTAATGTTAACATTTAAAATAATGAGAGAAAGCATAGATTATTTGTAATGATGGTTGGAAAATTTAATTTTTCCATTGAAATCATCTTTGAGAGTAAAACCAAATCAGTGATGCATGCTGCGCCAAGCAAGCTTTATTCAGTTCTGTACTTAAGTAACAGATTTGGAACTCTTTTGGAACTATTAGCAAAAATGTTTTCATTTTTCTGATATGAATTCTTTGTGAGGTTTATGGGGTTGCAATATCATCCAGTATTTTATAAAATGAAAATTTAACGTACAAAATATCATGATTGCATATCCTATCCCATCAATAGGGTGGAGCAGACAAAGAGGGAGAAAGGCTTTGGGCAAAATTTCAGCATCTTCAAAGTCTCACTCTGGGTTTTAATCTCAAGAGTTAACACATGGAGATTGAAACAAGGAATGTTTTTTTATTGTGGATATCTAAGAGAGAATTCAAGATCACAATTTTCGATGAGAACTTTCCTTTTAAAAATAACATACAAGTAGAGTCAAACACTATCTTGAAATAATTGTCAGAATTTGGGAAAAATTTGGAACTATTTTTGTGCCATCCCAGTATTTGATGAACAGAACTTTTGAAATGAGAAATGAATGTTCTATGAAAACAGGTGTTGAAATATGTGGGTAGTGCAGGGTTTTTTCTCATGTGAGCATCTTTATTAATACTTGGGGAAAAAATAAGGTAGTGAGGATTTTTAGCTTATTAAATATAGCTTTTCTCTGTGGTACTCTAAGAATAGCATTTCCATTTTCAATATCCTGTGTTTTGAGATTTTTTTTTTTTACTGTTATGATCACTGTATTTAATTTCTAATGCTAATTACACAGTCACACATCCAGTGACATTTCTGAACTATCACAGCACAATAGTTGTTAGAGAACCAGCTATGATTTTATTAAAACTGCCCTTAAGACACAGCATAATCTGTTGCTTTTCTACTCTAGGCTAAGCTTACTCTTCTGAATTTATATCTGTTCTTACTAATTGTGTTTTAGATTTCCCATTCCGTGTTTATGAATTGTTTGCAAACTACGAAGACTCTGCTTTTTAAATTTTGGGGCATCTACTTTAAATAACTAATTCTTTGTATGGTTTATGAGCAGTAGTAGGGAAATATTTATTACTACGAGTTTGAATTGTTTTGTTTGTTTGCAGAAGATATGTTTTACTTAATTATATGTGTCTTTACAGTAGAATTTTGAGTGGAGTTTCTTAATGTTACAATTTGAAAAAACATTTCTCGCTGTGTATCTGAAATATTCATTTTAAAATGACTTTTTCACCACTTCTAGTAAGTGCCCTTTCCAAAAAAGCTGTAAAATATTTGTCAACAATTGTTCACCAAATTTTGTGTTTCAGTAGAGTTCACAGTAAGATTACCATCATCATTTCATAGTAACCTGAGTTATGGAGATCTTACGGTTTATTTCAAAATCAGGCACTGTAAACTGTAGATTTGTATTTGGAGTAAAACATGATAAATACAGCTGAGGCATTTAGAAGTAACTTTTACACAGTAGCCATTCCATTCATAATTTTCAGATCATCTTTGAGAAAGTGCAGCTCTGGCTATGTACTGAAGAAATGCAATACGTATTCTAATGGGCTACTCCTTCTGCCACCCAACCTCCCCCCCCCCCCAAAAAAAAAAAAAAAAATCAGACTTGAGTCCAGACTGTAAAAAGCAGTACTGGTCTGGAAAGGTTGTCTCATTGTAAAAGCATGGATGTAAACAGCATTTGTTAAAATACCGAAATAGTATACTCAAAAAATCACCCACTCAAAAGCTTGCATCTCCAAGAAGCTGGCTTAAAACAGTGTTTTAAAAATTTGCATTTTAAACAGTTTCATATACAGCCCCTTGACCTCTTGCTTTTCAGAGAAGGTAGATAAGATCACCTGCTGGAAAAAAAATGATATTTCACATACAGTGTTGCTTGTTTTGTTAGCAGAGCAGCCAGTTCTGCTGCTTTGCTTACAAATGCATCAGCATAAGCATCCGCAGTGCTTACCTAACACTGAACAGTTCTGCAGTACCCTTTGCTAGTAGTACCTTCCTCCTTTTCAGTTATGTGTGTTGTGGTCCTTTTCTTCACTTTAGTTCTCTGTGTTATTATTTATTCTTTTGAATCTTTTTTTTCTTCTTCTTAGAAGAGCAACAGTAATGAATGCACTTCAGTGTATATAAAATTAGTCTTTTTTAGTCGAGGGAGAGTTATTGGACTTTGTATTGGAGCTTCTACAGCCCTCAATTTCTCAAGTACTGGAGAAGTAGGCATAGAATACAAACTTACACTGCTTTTATACTGATATACATATATATATATATATATATACCCACATTTTTTATTATTTTTTTATTAACATGCTACATTTCAATAAAACATACATTTAAGCTACTTTAGGAAATTAGCAGACATTTAAATGGTTTATATGACTTGATTCTGCTGTGTATTTGCTGTACAGTGGAAATGAAGCCCTTACTAAGTCTAAACTAGTAAATTTCTCCTCTTTAATAAAACCCTTGCCTTATAGACAACTTAATGTTAACAATTTGCAAAAGAAGATTTTAAGTCCTAACTGAATGTAAGTAATGATTTCCAAAGTATAGCTATAAATCTACCACAGTTGAAGTATATAAGGTCTCAAAGGAAAAGGAACTTATGGCCATTGAAATGAATAATCTGTAAACTGCCAGTAATTCATACAGTTATTAAGACTAGTAATTTCTTTGATAGGAGTCTTTGAGCTAGAATATTAAAACAATTGAATGATAAGCTAATACAGCAGCTCATACACATGAAGCTCTATTATATGAAATGATTTGTGTTACTTCTTTTTCCTGCAGCCCTAGCAATTATTGTAAATCTTAGGTAGTACTTTAATCCTCAGGACGTAATATAAATCAAAACCTGGATTTCAGAGACTCACAGCCAGCAAGTGAGTTTATATAGGATTTCACCAATAGGCATATACAGATAACAAATTCTATTCCCACTCTTAAAAAAAGAAATTTACCATTTGCCAAAAGCACCATATCTATATTGACTTTTCTAAACCACTTCACTCTGGCCTAATTCTGCTTCCGTTTTAAGACAGAGAGACCTTTGCTTACACTGAATTAAATTGCAAGTTAACGCTGATTTCAATTGAGAGAGGGAATAATTGATATTTTTTACTCCAGGTTTTTACCTATGTTATGATACTACTGGTGAATAAAAGAGTAGATCATTCAGGAGATTTTCGTATGTATTGTTGTGCAAAAGCAGGAATATTTTGCTACAGATTTGTTATTTAGAGAAGTGAAATAAAAGTGAAAACATAGGTATTCAAGTGCATAAAGTTGTTTTGATATTAAAGCAGCCTATGCTTTAATGCTATGCCTATGCTAGGGAATTCATCTAGACTCCAAACCTGGGCATCTGTATTCAGAAAGCCTTTGGGAAATGGCCCCTGAAATGTTACTGGTCTGAAAACATATCCAGATATTTCTGAGGACACCAGAAGCCATTAACTCCAGAAATGACTGGTGAATTTATCTGTGAGCATGGAAGTGGCCACTGAGTTTTCTGTAGGAGGTCTTGAGCCAATTTCAAGCTGAAAAGCAGTTCGTATTTCTTAATCTCCTGGAATGTGACCTAAGTGTATTGATTCATTTCCAAGAGTTTTTTATTTGGTTGGCTTGGTTTGTGGGTGGGGTTTTTGAGATTTTTTTTTTTTTTTTTTTTTTTGGCATAGCAAAAATATATAGGCCTGATAATATTCCTTTAGCATAAACAGATTGCTCCAGCTCCCTTAGGTAGGCTTGTCCTTTGTCTAGTTGTAATATTCAAGAAAAGCAAGGAAAATGTTGTGTCCTATTTCTTGCTCTCCCTGTATTCTTCCCTGTAGAACCTAGCTTAGGTTCTGGCTAGGTATTTGACAGTATTTAGTAACATGAAGCCCAAATGAAAAAGATTCTCTGTCTGCTCACAACAGTGGCTCTCTTCTACAGAGGCTGTTTCACCCTGTTTTATGTTACTTACTGTCTTGGAAAGGTAGAGGTTGTCCAATGGCTTTGTGAGTGTACACTTTCCAGCTGTATCAGCTCATTGCAGCCCTGCTCAGCACTGCAATGCATATCATAGATTTCATGCAGTAAGTAATCCTCACAGGATTACAGCAACTGTTTCCTCTGTTTTTGATCTTTCAGGATTTCAGTAAGGGTCTGGGTAGGTTGGTAGATCTTCTCTTTAAGTGTTCGATGTTGTATCGTTTATTTCCTCTTAGTTTTACCATCATCACTTACAGCAGGTACAATATAGACTGTGTGGTGAATTCAGAAGACATTTGCATGTAAAACAATGAAGTCACTCTGAAGCCAGAATTTATCTCTAAAATGATTTCCAGCTTCCACTGAATTCCCCCATTTCACCTAAGAACTTCTGGAAATATTCTTCTATGTGGAAAGGGCAGAAAATCTGATCAGAAGGAATTGACTTGCCATCTTACATCATCCTCTGTTTTCTTGTAAATTCAGAAGGGTGCAGATGAAAATAACATTTCTGATCTAGTTTTTAGGTGAAAATATGGTTCCAGTGACAGCTTTGTAGTCTGTTAAAGCTTTTTAAAAATTTCTCGGTTTATATTCTGAGCTTAGCCAAGTTTGGGTTTGGAGGAATTTGTGGAGCAGTTTCAGCAATGTCCTAAAATAAAGAAAGTAGTTTATGTTCAAGGGTGAGGTTTCCAGTCTCATGTCTTTCTGCTTATCTGCATGGTGGTACATAGGAAATTGTTCCAGTGCTCTTCATAGATATATTGTCAATAAGATGATAAAACAGTATTAAAATACTTTACACTTTCCTTCATATATGTCTTGCTTACAAATTATTCTTCCAGATATTGTTGACAAGTTATCAAAAAAAAAGGTGAACTTTGAAAATTATTTTAACTGCCTTCCTCAGAACTTTGCAGAAACACAGCATCCCTATAGAAATTCTAAATCTCCTCTGAGGATTGTGACAGGATTCTGCCTTACTCAGTCAATAATCTTGCCTCATCACTTTCAAGGCCTTCATGCCCAGCTCAGCAAGGCCTTGATGTTACAAGGTCCTTTGAATTTTACCTAAGGGGAACTAAAGCCCTTTCACACTCCAGTCCTACTTTTTGTTTCATTTGACATTACTCAATAGCTTTTGCTGTGTCTAAATTAGAACAGTGCCTAATAGCTGTCTGATTGCATTCATCATTGCTACAGCCTGACAGGTCTGCAGCATGAAGGTCATATCAAATCCCAGTTCACATAAGGCAAAGTTCTGATTTATTTTCATCAAGAATTCTTGTGAAACTACCACAGCTACCAGAAATTCTTTATAAATATACACAGTGTATTATTACTTAGAATCAGACTTCTGGATAGAAGAGTTCATGTTTATTTAGTCAAAAGCGTTGGTTACTCACTTTGCTACACATCGACAGTTGATTTTATTACTTTGGGGAATTCATCTTCAATTTTATTTCTGCAGTATAATTTTTTATACCATAAATTTATTTTAAACCCAGTTGACCTCTAAGTCAGTGATTTGCCCTTCCAAGAATCTTCTTTTTAGATAAGTTTATTAATTTGTCACCTTACACTGATACAAATATGATTCTATTATCAATTATTTTTGCAAGGAAGGGTTTATTTGAGAGTGACAGCTTTGGCACACGTTGCCCAGAGAGGCTTTGAAATATTCTTCCCTGGAAATACTCAAAAGCTGCCTGGACACTGTCCTGTGTAATGTGATCTAGGAGACCCTGCTATATAGCAGGAGGTTGAGCTGGATGATCTCCGGAGGTCCTTTCCAACTTCAACCATCCTGTATCGCTGTGATTATGCACAGAAAAGCCTCTTGCAATTTTTCTTTGATTTTATTTCAGCACACTACCTCTATATCTTCAATATGGCACTAAATCAGTTGTTCTTTCCTACTCTATCTTGTTTGTCACACATATTTGGAAAAATTATTTTGAGTGTCTACAAATATCCTAAACTTCTTCCTATTCTGATGCATGGAGGACTGTCTCACTGCAGTAGAAGTCATCTATGAAACACAGCAAAGAGAATTCAGACCTGCAAAATAATAGAAATTGAAGAAGAGGATTCCTCAGTGATAGGTAAATTCAATATGCTTTGTACAGATAAGAGGTGGATACCATGTTGCTCAGGTTTGTAGTAAGCAGCCTCCATTTACCTTTGTCTATAATGACAGCGTTCTTTTCTTTTTAAATGTTGCTATACTGTCATAGAGCGTATCCATTGGTTCATCACATTGCAAAGTTGAGGTGATAACAAGTAGTCAACTGTAAATTTCTTTCCTGACTGCTGGCACAGAGCTGTGGTACTACCATTAGGAACCGCAACCTACTGTAGGTATCTAGGTATCTACTTTAGCATGATTCTGTGAACTCTAGAGAAGTATAAGCAGATAAAGTTTATCAGTTAAAGGCATTCTTAGAAATCTCGATGCCAAAACATGTTCAAAATACTGCAGTTGGCAAAAATTAAAATACTCTGCTATGAATCATGGCATAAGCTGAATTACAGTCTGGCTTTAGAAGTGAAGGATGGAAGGGGAAAAGGCTATCCTTAAAACTTTTTCCATGCTATGTCTATTTCCAATGAGGTTTCTCCTGAGTTATTATGGACCAAGTGATGCACAAATCTTAATAGATGTCAATGTTGGAAAAAAATGTACTTAAACTATGGAGAAATTGAAAACATTGAACACAGACTGTGCAGCTATCATAATTAGCTGGATTTCACAGTGCATCTTGTGTGATAGATGGGCCAAAAATACTTCTTAGGGTCAAGGATCTTATCAGCAATGAGCATATTGACAGTCCAGCTGTTATTATTTCATTTATATGGAGTTGAAAACATTTGACATCAAGTCAAGGACTTGAAAACATTTTTCTCTGGTTTCATCATGGTGAACCTGTCCTCCCAGTGTTTTCAAAGGAATCTGCCAGAAGTTCTGAGTTTGCTTCACTCACTTCTTTAGTTAACCTAAGGTAACGTTTGGGAAGTCACGTTCATAGAACAGCTTTGCATAGCTGAGAAAACTAATGATCTTTTCCAGCAGTGCCTGTGCATCCATGTACTTACCTCTGGACCATATCTGACTTCACCTGACCTTTCACTCTCTCCTTAGAAGGGCAGAACCCTAGAAATCCTCTCTCTACAACTGCTCACAGAACCTCCAGCACCTTTTGATCTTTCCAAGATCATTTTTCAGATTAGATCATGTCCACAGATGGGCAAGGATAGAGCACGCTTCTATGAGTCACAGGAATTTTTCATTCATGGTGTGTCTTCTTGCTTCAAGCAAACAGATCACCTAGTGTGTCTACCATATTTGGCAGGAGGAGTTTTCACTCTCGGGTTTGTCAATGATTTTTGGCTCATTTTTAATTTGTTACTAGTTTGTTCTATGTGTAAGTTCCTGCTAGGGAGTATAAGTCTCCACACAAAGTGACCAGCCAAATTCTTCTCTGCAGAGAGGCAGTTTTTTCCTGGGAGATGGAGAAGTCCCTCACAAATTTTGTCTCAGTGAGGTTTCTCTGGCCACAGATGTGTCTCAGCCCAGCTACCCCATCCTGCACCTCTCCTTGTGTCGCTGAGATTCTCTTGCCTTATAGCTCCCTCAAGTGAAGCCTATCACTTTCCATCTGCTGGGAAAACTTGCATATGTAGTTCAGTTGGGTTGACGCACCAAGATCAGTGTACTAATGGGTTTGGCCCTGAGCTTTCAGATTAAAGATCTGACATGAAAAATAGTTTTGCTGGTGATGAGTGCCCTCAGTGTTCCATGCTTCTAAGCACCACTATCCGTGTCTTCTCCTGCTGTATACCACCTTCAGATTTGCTAATGAAATTATCTCCATTGTGTCTTCCCTCTTTGCTAGCTACAGATGATTATTTAGGCAACTGTTTTCTTAGTTTGCTCTCCTGCCCACCTAATTCTTTCTTTCAAGTCAGAGAGACTTTGTTTCCGAGCTCTGAACTCAGACTAGTTAAACTATCACTGAGAATGTAAAAGGCGTAATAAGCTGCAGATTGCATCCTGACAATTAAACATTTTAGTAAAAATATTTACTTAAAAGATAGAGCTACTACAGGCCATAAAGATGGTTTATAAAATACTTGGATTGCTATAGCATAAGAATCATAGAGTCATAGAATCTTGGAATCACCACAGTTAGAAAAGATTTCCAAGATCATTCAGTCCAACTACAACCTACCACCATTTCTCACTAAACCATGTCCCTTAGTACAACATCTAAATGTTTCTTGAACAATTCCAGGGTTGGTGACTCCACCACCTTTCTGTGCAGCCTGTTCCAGCACCTGACCACTCTTGCAAAGAAGAAATATTTCTAATCGTCAACCTGAATCTCCTCTTGTGCAACTTGAGGCCATTTCGTCTAGTCTAGGACCAAACAGTTCTGGTCCTTTGGGCCGATAAGGAGCTTGTATTTTTTAAAAAACAATACTAATTTTCAGTCTTGCTGAAGATCACTGTATATAGAAGGCTGAAATGGCTGTGAGGAGAAGACTTCAGCCTCTTGAATAAAAATTATGTTACTACATACGTAGCTCTGAAAGGAATGCCTCCTATTTTTTTCTATGGAAAGTACAACAAAGTGTACAATAACAATTTGATAGAGCAGATTCTCAACTACAAAGCAATATTTTTCAACATAGTCACCAACATTATTATGCATTTTTGCAAGCAATGACTGAGAGCCTGCATACGACACTCATAAACATCTTCACTACAGGAGGTGATTTGTTGTCACCAATGCTGAAACACACCACCCACTGCCTCACAGTGCTCACCTCCACTGATTGGTCTCCATAAACATTCAGCAAGCATCAATGAATGTCACTGGGTGCCACGTCTCCTCATGGAGAAATTCAGTTACACACCTTTGCTTCATCCTCATTTCCATTTCAAATGCTTTTCTATCAGACTACCCCTCTGTTGCTATCTGTCCCACAGCAAAAAAATGTACTGGAATATTGATGGGAAGAGTCAGCCTCTTCCGCCATACCATCAATGGTCCATCTCTGAGATTGTGGGCAAACGTTATAAAATGGGAGGTGTTACTTTCTGAGCAGCCCTTGTATATTCCATAAATATGTGGAATATGCATTTTTTAATCTTCATAATACGTGCATTAGTGTGCAGTGAGCCATATTTGAATACTGTTTAAATTTTGACAGGAAACATAGAAAAGTCAGAAAATATGGAACTGACATTTTGTCATGCAGTTATAATTGTTCTTTCTCCAGAATGTCATAAACTGAGGTTTCAGAGACAGATGTTGTAACTTTCAATTGCCATTGCCTTTGGTAGAGATTCCCAAGGTAATTGCATGGCAGCATTGCCTTGTCATTGTCAAACAAAGATTTGAGTCTGCTGTAGATTGTTGGTTTATATTCTGTAAATTCAAGACACGGGATTTATCATTTTCTGTTTGTGAAGTGTAGCCAAAGGATTACCTTTGGCAATGTAATATTTTTATATGTAAACTCACAAAGTGAGGCCATGCCCACAGCTGATGATGCTGAAAGACAATATTAAAGTCCCAGTTCGCTTAGGTTATTACATCCATTGTACAGAAGAATTCTCAGTTCTCAGCCCTCTCCCTTTAGGCATCTGCCAACAATTCTGTACCACCCTTTGCACATGACAGCCTCTGGTAAACTTACAGATGACCATAACATCTGTTCCATTTCATGCCCACTTTTTGACACGATGGGGCTAGGAGCACAGAGGAAGCTTTCAGCTCAGTACTGATATAAATAAAAACAAAAATTGGCTTTGCACGTCTATATGCGGCATACTTTACATAACTAGGATTTTCAATCACAAAAGAGCTTATCCTGACCACTCCTAGGAATGAAAAATAATACTTGCTAAATAAAAAATAAACGACAAACAAACTGTGGCTAGATCTGCAGATGAAAGATTAAGCTACAAATGGAGATTTCATTTTCCATTTACTGTGGGTCAAATGCAGTGTACGTTTGAGGTCCTACTATCACTTACCACTGTCAGGACACATAGGGTACCAGACAAACAGTATCATCCTCAGGAGCTTTCTGCCTGAGTTCAGTCAGCTCTATATAAGCAGCAAGTGCTCCGCAATGCAGTGTGCACAAGTCAGGCAGAGAGGAGCCTCTCTCTGAAACTCGGACAGAACTCATCACATTTTGAATTTTGAGAAATCTTTCTTCACAGTTTTTAGATTCAGATCTCTGAGGCACATATGCAGCAGTATTTTCTTCTTCTATTTCTCTTAGCTTTGATGAACTGAAAAGAAGCTGAGAATATCTTACTCAATATATAGCAGAATACAGTGCCTTTGCAAATATTGGGCAGGTAAGAGTTACTTACACTGATCTTTTCCCACATTACTCAACATGCTTTGGAGAAAGTTGGGATGTTCAACTAACTATCAGTCACTGTCCAGCATAGAATTTTCCATTTTATGCCATTTCATCTGTCAGAAAATAAAATTACCCTTGTGATGTTCTTGTTAGTGCATGATCTTTGTAATGAAAATTGCAAAGCTACTTATTACAGAGTAAATATAGTGCTCTTCAAAAAGTATTTATCTTTCAAAAGTTGAAAAGGAGAGGGATGATAGTGCTTTACTTTTTTCTCTCTATTTGTTTGCTATCCTGATCTTTTGTTCTTCTGTTTCAAATTTCAGATAAAATCTTTTAGTTGTTCATTTTCATGTGTTGCTTCCCAATTATCGGGTTTTTGTCTATTTTGTTTTCTTCTCTGGTATCTCACACAACACCTTAAGGAGTCTATAGCTCCTTGGTGATCCTTTAGGTGATTTTGCAGTGCAGTACAGTGACTGCTTACTGGCAGGATGTGTGAAGCACACCACCCCTGGGACAGCAGTGGAGCTGACTGAGCCATGCCAGGGTCAGAAGGGTAACCAGGGTCCCACAGGGTGAGCAGTCACATTGTAATCACTGGGGAAGTCTCAGCACAAGGGCAAGTTGTTCTGGAGTCAGGAAAGTTAGATAGACCGTCAGAGTCCAAGTTGATGGAGTGTACGTCCATGGCCCAGACTTGGCTGTAGTGCTGTAGTGTAGCTTGAGTGCAAGAACAGAGCTAACAAACTGTTTCAGTGTACAGACCTGTCAGCATGACACTGCTAGTACTTTCCAGTAAGGCTTTTTAGGAAGGAGGGGTGGCATTATCTGGAATATATAGAGAAAGCAAGCCAGGTGGTACTGGTCTCTCATCTGCTGCTTTTCATCTAGTAGTACTGCCTGAATAGTTTTCTGGAAATACTGTACCATCTGAGCGCTTAGTGGAACTCATAAACACAATTAGGACCTGAGGAACTATGAGGAAGAGCTAATGACAAAATGTTATTTCTCTGCGATAAAGCAAGAGCTCATCCTCCTTTGTACTGACCAAGTACAGTTTTGGTTATTGCACCTCAGAACAGAAGTACTAGCCATTACTTAAAACATAGGACAACAGAGAAGACAAAAGTTATGGAATGGTTTCTGTACAACAAGGTACTTATTTTTTGTTCTGACGGGGGACATCTGAATGGAGAAGTGATAAAGTTTTCTAAAATCATTAGGGGAATGGAGTAGATCAACAGAGATTTATCCATTCTGGTTATGTAAGAACTAGAAATATCTACAATTGTAAGGCAGCAGATATAAAACAAACTAAAGAAACTCATCCACTGCAATTAATATTATGGAATTTATTGCTTGAGGATACTGTAGATATCAAAAGTATTCAGGGTTCCCAAAGTGATTAAATAAGTTAATGGAGGAGTCCAAGGTTGGCTAGGTAAGATGATCTGGTGATATCCTGTATCTCAAGATGTCCATAAACTACAGTCTGTAGATTAGTATAGCATACAGAGACATTTAATTCTTTTTATGTTTCTCATAGCTTCTCATGGTTTCTCTTAACTTTTCTCATAGCTTCTGCTAATGACCTGCACCAAACCCAGGATACTGTAAGAGATGGATTTTTTGTGAAGTTCAGTACATTTGTTTAGCTATAGTACTTACTGCTTGCTCCAGCTTCTTCCAGACTAAAGATATCACTTCTTTCCCAGAAGCAGTAAGAACTGGAAGAAAGAGGACAAGGAAACAGGGCTGGGTGATTTCTACCTTTCATTCATTGTGGATCTTAGTGTTGTATCTGTGTCACAAATATGTATTATGTCCAGCCTGTATTGCAAAGGGCACAATTCAATCCAATCTTTTTTTGCTCTTGCTGACCTCTCAAAGATTGTTTTACAAGCATTTTCTAGCAAACAGTAATGCTAAGGGCAACTGTTCTACAATATTGTCAAGCCTATTATTTTTGTGGCCAACACAGATGGATTGCTGAGACCTAACTTCGAAGACAGTTAGCTTTTCAACTATTTAGATGGAGGATTGGCTCAGCTGAGGAGAAAAATGCAGGCAATTATTTCTAACACTAGGTTTCTTCTTTATCTAATGTTCAATTTTCTCAAATACTGCTGTGTCTTTTATCAAGAAATAGAGGCTAACTGGCTTGGAAAATCTAAGATAAGGAGTCTTTGATGCAGGAATAATTGGTTGTGGTAGATTGGGCCAAATTAGAATGGTGCTCAGCAGAATTGTCTACTGTACTGTGTGTATAGCACTTATTTCAGCCACTTCCATCATGTTTTCTCATGTTTTCCTTTGTCTATACTTATTTATTTAACTACTTAATATTGATATAGTTGACATTAGCTTACTTTCCTACGTGAGACTCTCCTGAATAACAAAGACACAGAGTATTAGCCTGAAACATAAAAATGTCACGTCCTCTAAGATTATGCATAGGCTGTCTTTAAATGTTAGTATTAACCTTCAGTTCAGTTGTATCTGCAGACAGAAGACTGAAAAAAATATGCAGACTGACACTGTGGTGTATTTTTTTTTTTCATTGTAAATATTTACATTTGTCTTCAGATCATATTTTCCAGGTGTAGAAAGAAGTTAGGCAACTATTATTTGAGTTGCTGGAAATTCAGTTGATTAAGCACCTGTCATCGACTCAGTTTTATAACACAACTTTCTAATTCCATAGTGATAGCACAGAAAAAAATATTCTACTTTTGTAGATGTTTGGTTAGTTGATTTGTTACCATCCTAGTGAAGGCGGAGATGCTCCTAATGATCTCAAGCGTGTTGTATTCCCACAACCCATTCTCTATCAAATTCCAAAAGTAACAAAAAATAAAACCAGATAATGCTCCATAACCTTCAAAAGGGAACAACAAATATATAAGAATGAAAGGCAAAGAGAGGGAGAGAGAAGGAAGATGTGCATACCCGTACTAAAGAATTTGCTATAACAAAGTTAACTTTCACTCTGGATGATACAGTCTACTTGATGGCAACCACACTATTGTCTCTTTTCTAACAACTGCGACAAGGTGGGAGAAGAATTACAATGAGTAAAACAGATGAAAAACCGTGTTGAATGAATGTAGCATCATGTCACATGCTAGGTAAGGCGTATTACTTGTTGTAACCAGTAAAGCGGGAAAGAGCTCTCTAAATGGAAAGTCTCGGGTAGCTGTGTGTTGTAAAGCTAGCAAAGTGATCAGTGATGGCAGTCTGTACCCAAACATCAAAAATCCTGCTTTGCTCTTTTTTCTCTCCTCCCCTGTTTCCTCAATAGACATCCATCAAACTTCAGTAGGATTTCTGCTGGCCAGTTTGTGTCTTGAAATTGACATGAGTCAGGAGAATCGCTTTGCCTGGAATCCCTGCTAAATTACAAGAAAACAGGATTTATGCTGCATGTAAACTGTGTAAATCCAGTCAGCTTTTAAGTGGAAACCAATTTTGTAGTGTGTAAGTATCATTGATTTGTTAATCTGACAGTTTTTTAAAACAAGCTGGTGCGGATTAGCCTGTTCTTATTATTTGTCTCCTGCAAGTCATTTCAGTGCTGGAGAGCTCAGCGACTAAAGCACTAGAAATTAACCTTTGAGGCCTGCCTATAAATAAAGTATTGATCCTTAAAAAAGGATCAGATAATCTTATTAAATATAGTTTTCTGTAGCTTGAGTCTAAATCCTGCCATAGAGAATCATTTATCATAAGTGACAATCTTTTTTGCTGAAGCAGACAGGAGCTGAGCTACAACAGAAAGTAAATCCTACAGGAATTGGTACAGTATAAAGAATTTCCAGCTGATTTAACAGTTAAGGGATGTTTTGTTTCCCCTCCAAATAGTTCTAAGGGCTTTTAGCTTTTATGCATATTTTTATAGCTGTATGTCCAATCATTCTCAGTCAGAAAAAATGTCTCTCTGAAATTTCATGCATGATGGTATTCTGGAGCCAAGCGTCTTTGAGAAGGAATGAATTTCTGATCCATGACATTACAGACACAAGTGGAAAATACATAGCAAGCAATATAATGTTGAAAGGCAGAAATGATACAGAGTTCAGCACTTAACATATAAATGACTGCTCAGAAGTACTCTACAGAAAAAGTAGTTAACACAATGTCAAAAGGTAAGTATACAGATGATGAGACCTAGTGTTGTTATTTTTTACAACTGCAACTCAGTGATATACTGAAACGCAGCAAAGTCAAGTGAGCATTTTAATGATCAGAGAAAAAAAAATCTGAACCTTATGGTTAGTTTCAGTAACTTGATTTTTCTGTTTTGCAGAAGAGAAGTAAAACAGGATATTCATGCCTGTGTCTTTCTGCTGCTAGTGGATGGGGAGGCAGTGTGGGGGCAAGGGAAAAGGGGGGTTCCTGGGGAGATCGAAGTTCTGACTTGGTTCATCAGTTTGCTTCAGTATTAGTCATGTCCTGGTACTGATTTCTGGTGTCTACATCAGCATTCATAGCACCAAGCTATGTGACTCTAGAATCACACTAGATATGTATTTTCAAAAGAATTTGGTTGCTAGTTAGGAATGAATGATACTGTCTTACCTGTACCCAAGGGGAAGAAGAACACTCTGCAGCTGGGTCTGTACCCTGTGGGTTTCATATCTACAATTGGTGAAACTGGAAATCTACTCCTCCACTTGTCTATTCCGATTTCAGGTTTATGGCTTAGAGATGCTGTGCTGTTGAAATAATGCAGGAAAAAAAAAAAAAAAAGATGTATCAGAGGGAAAAAATGTGCATGCTCTAGATATGGGCTGAGTAATTCATAGATTAGAAGAAATAGTACCTAATAGAGTGTCTAATTCAATAAGGATATATTGGACTTTTGTGATAAGGGAACTGTTGCGAGTTTAAGAAAAAGTCAGACAAGACCACCTAATTACAAGGCATAACATATCTCTGCTTAAGGTGGTAAAGATGAAAGATGTGTGCTGTTGCTCTGGATTAACTCAGAAGTTATTTGTGGCCATGTAAGTAAAGACTAGAAGGAGTATCCTTCAGCGTGGAGCGGCAGCTGTTCTGTACTAAATTGCTAGCTTAATCTCATGAAATTGCTTGCACTAATTCACTTCAGTGTACCAATGAGTCTGTGATGGCATAATGCTGAACTATGGGGGTTTTCTGCTTCCCTGTGCACAGCACAGTGTCTGTCCTCCTCTGTGTTCCAAGCCCAGCGCTGGAGATGAATTTTAACAGCCTCGGGGACTAATGGCCATAATGCAAGAGCAGCAGTCTTTCCTGAGCCATTGCAAGAGCATGAGGTGACCTAGCCATCATGGCAGCATCCAGGTGGCAGAAAGCACGTAGCAAGGATTGTGTTTTCTCCTAACAAGAGGGATAAGATGAAGTCAATCCGTGCATCAGCACTATGACTAGCCAGGATAGCATATTTCTCATTATTTTGCATAAATTTGTGGATATTTAAAAATACAACTTCTTCTACCAGGTGGAAATTGTTCTGAAGGAAATTACTTCGCTGGTATTAGCGCAGCAGTTTTATCCTTTTTATTAAAACATTTATCCCTCTTGATAAAGGAGGGGCGCGGTGGACTGGACTTTTAGCCGTACAGTAAAAATTATTAGGATTTGTTTTGTTATTCTCAGTTATTTTTATTTTGTTATTTTTGAAGTGTTGCAGAAAGAGAGCCGGGTGTTAAAGTGTTATGTTTATTTTCACCCTAATAAAGTGATCCTAACAGCCAAGCTTGTGCTGCTTAATTTGTTTCCATGGGATGATATTGTAATTCTGACGTACTGAAAAATTGCCTTGCAGAGGCTCATATTGCATTTGTTGCTGAGTGCATCTTTGATATAACATTTGTTATTGTAGTGCTTGGGGTGTCTTCAGAGGAGTAATATACTAAATGAACCTGGCTGAATTATCCCTTTAATGTAGAATAGAATTTTGCATTACATTTTCAGCTTATTTCAAATGTGTTTTGCCAGCTATTGGTCTGTCCAGGAATAGAGCCAGTATATCAATATAAAATCAGAAAAAGCCTTAGCTCTGTATCTTTGGGGAAGCTCTCAGGTCGTTCTGATCCTTTTTTGTTAGACGAGCAGACAGCATGAACTCCTGTATTTATGCCTGTCTGTCAGGTTTTTTATAGCAGAAACACGAATGATTGTTTGTAATGCAGGATTAGCCTGTCTCACAAAATGTTACTGGAATTAGACCTGACTAGAGAATGACTTTTTTTCTGTATTTAACTTTAGATTGTATCCCATATCAGCTTTTGCACTCACAGGATCACTTTTCCTCTTACGTTGGAGTAAATATTGAGAAGTATATGAATTTTTCTGTATCTGCAGAGACAAAATGAGAGCTATATACACCGCCTGCCAGCAAAATGTTAAAAGATTGTACTATGATGTCCTATTAGACCTCAAGACTAGAAGGACGGTTTGTCTTGAACACAGGCGTTTTTCATAATTATGTTGCCTGCAGGGTTACCACCTGCCCTAATTTGATCTGATTAAGGTAAATGCAAAACTGTCCTCATTTCAGAAGTGGAACTTTGCCATGTTCCATCACAGAGAACGATAGTATGCATATATTGCTAGTGCAAGGGAGCAAGAAAAATATTAGAATTAGGTAGCAATTAAAATTTCAACTCCATTACTAGACTGCAGGTTACTCTTTGGCAATTAGCTCATTCTTAAATATTCTTGAAATGATTTTCTGTCATGAAAACACAATGAAAGAGTGAAAATCCTAACCATTCATCCAGGTATGTCTGTCCTATTCTGTGAGACGTAATATATTCCATGGCTTTTTTAAATTCTTTTTTGGTTGGATGAGTTTATTGTCCGTGAACATTTATTTTTAGAGTAGCCTAGGCTTGCCATGTAGTCTGAGTCATTTATGCAGCAGTTTAAATAATTGTCTAAGCTCTCAGTGAAATAGTCTCACAAACGCTGCACAGACCAAAGGTATAGTATTTTTTCTGTATTGTTTGTACAGAATGACATCATATCCCTGAAGGAAAAAAACAAAACAAAACAAAAAAAAAAGATTCAAGAAGTAGCAAGAAAAAGTGTTGTTCATGGGTCACTGAATATTGTTTGCCATTCTCTTTTCTCCGGTAGTAATTTTCTGCATGCTTATGCATGTATAGGAGTAAGAGAGTGAGACTTGCATGTGTACATCTTTTTTTTTTTTTTCAGATATATTTTATACTTGGCATATTGATTTTCCTTTACTGTGGATGAAAAATGACCTTTAAAATGGCATTTTAGTATAATTTAGCACTATTTTGCAATTAAGGAGATGTGTTTGTTTTCTGGTACCTGACCACATCTTTTTTGATGGTACAATGGCTGTTCTGCGTTACATAGCCTGCATTAGTAACTCACTTGGTAGTACATGAGTGAGAGAGAAATGTACTGCAGTGTGAATTGCTGATGCTGTTCTATCTCTGAATATCAAAATTAGAGGAAAAGAGTTTTCTTAATTCAAGTTTTAAGGGAGAAAAGAAAAAATATTATCTAAATTTGATTCTCACCACTAGGGTTTTACAGTATACTTCAATTATCAAGCTGTCATCTGCAAAATGCCACTATGAACTTTGGTTAATTTCAACTTAGAAATCTTTTAGTGATTTCTACATTGCACCTTTTTAATTCTATCATCCAGAAATAAGTCTCTTCAAAACTTGCCCATCAGTAGCTGACAAATGAAATTATTCTACAGGTTGTGGATTTAGGTTTTTTTTTTTTGCCTCATGTTGACTTTTATTCAGGAAAAGTTGGGTTTTCCCTGAGAAGACAATCTCCTCTCTTATGTGGTCTCTAACACATGCTAGAAGCTCCTGACCTCTCACTTGCCTTCTCAAAAGGACTGATCATCATCAAAGGCCAGTGCTAGCATGAAGGTGGGAATTTGAGAGAACAGAGTTTGCTTTGGAGATTTCAACTACTTTTTGAATAAAAGATGAGAAAGCCTTTCATGAATTGAGCTGATTGAGCTAAAAACGTACTATACTGAGAGCGAAGAGTTCCTTTCAGCCCAGATCCCTGCAATAAGATTTCCATGACCAAGTTTTACATGGCAGAAGGTAATATGCCTTCCAGAGGAAGTTTAGAGCAAGTCTGTTGTATCTCAACTGAAAAAAAAAACCACCAGGGTTGTCTTAGAAGTCTCAGACTTGGTGATTTTCTGACTCTTTGATGTTATAGTAATTGTAGGATTAACTTTTGCTAATTAAGGAGCTTTAAAAAAAGAAATTATATTTCTGTAAAAGCTACTTAAATTTGACATGTCAGTATTTGTGCTGAAAGAAGGAAGTCTCCTTATTTCTGCTCTTCAAGCTGTTGCATTTGAGCAGTAAATGTCCTTGTTCAGTTCTCATTACTGGTAGACAGTATAGCATGGATTGCATTTTGTTGCAGTAGTTCAGTATTCACTGACTTCACTGACAACTGCATGGGTGAATTTACACCTATAATTTAAATTGGAGTATTGAACAATCAGATGGTACAGACTATTAGTCAAATAAGTTTGCACTATGGCATGGTTGCCGTGAAGTCTTTGACTATTGGGTGACACTGAATTTCATTTTAGAAAATCCCCTCCCTGAGACAGATTCTTTTGACAGTTCATCTTATAGTGGTGCAGCATATACAGAAAACTGGCAAAAATAGCAAGTGCTGGCATGCTGGGATTGTGCAGCTCTTTACAATTCATGTTTGGAATACTGTTGTGAGCAAGCATGGATTCTTCAAGTATCGTCTTATGCAAAAAGCAAGCGAGTAAACAAGTTCTAAACTGAAATGGTAGGTCAATATTCGTACTGATATTTTCTGTTGTAAAGATTTAAGGAAAGACTCTAAGAGGAAATTGCTAACATGGTTCATTACTTTGGATCATTTGGCTTTAAAGCATCATTAAAAACCAGTAGATGCACAGTGAAGGCCAGAGCTGTGTGCAGTGTGAGACAGACAGGCCAACAGATTTTTCTCTAAAGCATCTGAGATGCTCTATTTGCCACCAGTAGTCAAACTTTATGTGATCCTGTCCCATCTCTGTTTCAGTCCTTTTGCAGATTTTTTGCACTAGTGCTTCAAAAGAGCAAAAATACTTTCTGTGTCCCTAGAGGATTTTGAAGTTAAGACACAGATAGAAACAAAAATATAACACGTTCAGCTGGGCAACTAACATCTCTGGTAACTGTCAGAAATTCTGTCCTGAAAATCAAGCTTTTATGAAACTTTTGCTAATATTAGCTTTAGTAGCCTTTTTGGTGGCAAAATAATGTATAGGTTTTGTTTAGTTTTGTTTTGTTTTGTTTTGTTTTGCTGAATTCAGCTATCGGAAGTTTGTCAAGACAAAAGAAAATGACCATAATACTGTTTGGCAGGCCTATTAATCAGGACAAAAGGCTATTTAATTCTGAATTTTAACAGCACCTACATAAAGAAGCAAGCAGACTTCTTATTGCAAATTAAGCTTTACAAAAAGGGGTACTTGATCTTTATTGTGTCTTTATTGGCATACAGTCTTTTAAACAAAATATTATATTTCACATGTAAACCCATCTTCTTGGTAGAGTGAACACATGCAAGTAACATTTACTTATTTGTACCTAAGCTAGTTTGCTTGAACTGAAGAAATCTGTATCTAGAGACTTAAGAAGAGCTGTAAGAAAGACCTGCACCATGTTGACCTCTGGAGATGTAAACCAGACGCCAGTATTTCTTGTTTAGCCTCTGGTTTAACATCAAAAAGTGGCAGAGCTGAGCTTTGCAGACTAAAATCATACCTGTTGACTTCAAAAGGACCGAAGTCCATACTCATTACTTCTGAAAATATCCCCTTTTATATCTTTCTTTTTTTTTTTTTTTTTTTTTTTCAATAAGAATCTTTATTATTTAAACACTAATTCATTTGAGGTTCATATTTCTTTACTTTCTGCTTAATTGGAAAAATATCATCTGGTAACAGATGTTGTCAAATGACTTGTACAATCAAAGAATCCAATGTGACTTTTTAGTTTACAATTTTACTGAATATGTTATTTCCTACACCAACTGGTGGATAGTATCAGATATGTAGGTACCAAAATGTTGTTTCCAGATTAAACTCTGTAGTCAATAGCATATTTACAAAAATAAAACAAACAAAAAAAAATTAAAAAAAGATAATCAGGTGTTCTAGTATGCCCAACAGGCAAAATGCTGCTTACAGAATCATAGAATTGCTCAGGTTGTAAAAGACTTTAAAGATCATCAAGTCTCTTTGACACATATCTATAGCTAAAACAGATTCCTGAGAAAAGTTCTGATACTTACAGATAAGCAGGAAACAACCCCTGTGCATCCATTGAACTAAACGTCATTTGCTTTTCTTTCTTGGTGAAAGAATATTCTACGTGAACCTATCTCAATCATAATAGACTATCAAAATAGATATTGGAAGAAGTGTGAGCTAATGGGTCTGAGAATTTAGTTTACTCCAACACATAATCAGCATTGAGAATTCAGAAAGTAAACAAATAAGATCTTTTATTAATAAATGAAATCAGTAAGTAAATCTAGTGTTTGCAGGCTGATTTCATGAGAGAGTTCTGAGTCAGACTTGCAATTTTACCATTAATGGTGGTTAGCACTAATTCGTCTTACAGATAAAGTTGCATACCCACATGAAATTTCTGCATTTTAAGATCTGCATTTTTAAGGCTTGGGGCTTGACATGCCAAATTATTCACAGAACAGTTCTGTCACTTTTATTTCTTTAAAAATTAAACCTTTCTTATACAAAACATGGTACGAGTAAACACAGTGTAAGTCTAGAAAGTAATGACGCTTTAAGCTTGGTTACATTCAAAAATTATCTAGGTAACACTGAAAAGAGAAATAAAGTCAGTAACTTACTATTTACAAAGATATTGTTCATTAAGATTGGAAAGAAAATTTGGAAAATGGTTATAATGGTACAATTTTGAAGAATCAGTGGGAAGACATTTCCATACCTTTCACAGTACGTAAGTACAAACAATATTCCAAACATAAGGCTTATGTACTTATGTTCCGTAAACTACGTAGTTGATATTCTGCACAATTTTCAGTAAAAAAATTGTGCATTCCAGACAGTCTCTTTGGCTTTGTGTTTCTTCATGTTCACATAACTTCAACGATGAGAAAAGGTCACCTGCAACATCCAAACATGTAATTAACAAAAATGCAGTGAACAGACATTTTGCTTTGAAATTGTTGTCTGTTCCCATGAGAGTGACAGTACTGTCACCAGCATGGGATTGCTTTTCTCTGGAACAGACTCTGACAGTATAAAGGCTTATTTTTTGCACCAATATTCCAATTAGTTGAACAGGTTGGAAGAAACTGAGAAAATGACAGATCAAACAAATGCATGCTAGTCGTGGGATTTCAAACCTGCTGAGTCTTGTTTTGTGTTTAAATCTCCTCTGACTCCCTCTTTGTGTTACTCAGTTACCATTCCTGTTACTATCACACAAAATGGGGAGCTGGGCTCTTTTTCTTGTTCTTCTGCCCTCTTACTGAGCAGAGCTGGCTGTGCTGTACTGTGCCTAGCAGTTGAAGTTTGCTTGCGGGGTCACATAGGAGCTGGCTGTGCCCTGGAAAAGGACCCTTTGTAACAGGCACCTCAGAGGTGCATACTTACCTTGCTACTTTCCTACACATATAGTCAACTACAGGACTCATCACTACTATAGTGCAAGCACTGCCCTTCAAGTGCTGCTTTGCTGAATGTTTAGAATGTATACTTTTTTGAATGTGAAATATTGTTCTTATTTGTGATCATCAAATATTATTCAGTGCAATCAGGAAAAAACAAAGGCACACATGTATTAATTTTCTAAGCACGTGGTTATTCTCATGTATTTGAGGCATTTTTCAGTTGCAAGCTTGGTTTAGCAATTAGTGCTGTAGAAAGACATCCTTAGAAGGACACTGATAGATATCCTTACATAGTTAAATTCAGTACTGAAAAAAAGGGTATGTACTTTTCAGAATTAACAACTTTTGACACAGACATAAAATTTAAGTGAGAAAAATTGAGTTATGCTGTGTTCATAATACAAGTGCTCAGCTTAGTTCAGGGAGCTAACCATTATGGAAAACTTACATGCCCAGAGCATGTGCAGAAATTATTTGGTTTGGGACTGTTGTGCAGAACTAACCCATCTAACCATAGAAATCTAAAAGTTAGTTGTATGAAACCTAATCATCTTAAGACTCCACAGTCAATGGGGAGAAATGGATGTCTCTTTTGTGTCTATCTCAGACAGAGAGAGTTACCCTTTGAAAGTGTATGCTTCCTTTTATTGACTACAAAAGAAGTGTGCAGTGAATAAATGGACCTTGGATAACTAATATTTAGATGCTTAAATTCCAAGAATTGAATCTCACCCAACTGTACGGTTTAGGAAAGATGAAACTTCACAAGCAAAGAGGGAAATAGTGCTACAGATCTATGATTGAAGTTAAGATGTAAGATGCAGTTGTAAAAGAGGAGCATATCTGCTTGTGATTAACAGCTACTGAAGACATTGGGCTTGAGGAGAATGTTCACCCCTAGAGATGAAAAGTAGTACATTTATCATCAACATTCTCTTCAGTTTTATGAAGCTCACCTGTTTCTTTTCCTGGGAGTTTATATAGTCTAGAATCTCTTGCATCAAGGCCCAGTGAAGTGCTGAAGCTGTCCAGCAGTCCATCAGAGCAGGGCCAGCAGCTCATCCCATACCCTCCATCCTACCAGGGGCAGGGCACCAGGCACCCCCCTGAGGCCAAGACCTGGGCTCTTGTCAGCACAAGGCTTTGGGGAACTGGAGCATTGCCCTGCTGTAGCCTCACAGGGGGGTTTGAGCTGGTGACCCTGAGCTGACATGGAGACCTGGGCCTGAGGGTGAGCAGGGACAAGCAGGGCTGGTGGTATCCTGTGCTACTGGTGCATACATTGGCTCTGCCAACTGTATTTGAAACTGCTGTCATTTTATTGTTTTTATTTTGCCAGTATATCACAGAATCACAGAATGGCTTGGAAGGGACCCTAAGGATCATCAAGTTCCAACCCCACTGCCACAGTCAGGGCCACCAACCTCCAGATCTGATACTAGACCAAGTTGCCCAGGGCCTCATCCAACCTGGTTTTGAACACCTCCAGGGACAGAGCATCCACAGCCTCTCTGGGCAGCCTGTTCCAGCACCTCACCACTCTCTCTGTAAAGAACACTGATTTAAGTTTTCCTTTGCTTTCTCACTGGAGAACATAAACCATACAAAGTGATAGTTTTAAGTAAAAACAAAGCCAGAAGCTAGTTCGGAGAGAAAAAAAAAATATATATATATATATATATACACATATGTGAAGAGTTGGGTAAATAAATTGGTGGTAGTTGGAATCACAGTTTAATTATTTTAGTTACAAATTGAAAATTTATGTTCAGAGCTGTTCAAATCAAGGGATTTGTGATGTTAGGAGACATTAAACTGGCTTTCTTAAATTCTGCTTTTTTTTTTTTACTTTTCTCACGAATGTACATTCCCTTATAGGAATGAATTAAAAATGTCTTCATGTCCTTATGAAGAGAAAACCACAATGTAAATTGTAAATGTACAGTTGTAACCAGCATTTAGAGTGAAATAATAATGCAGTTTGGGGTTCAAGCAACAATACAACGGTTAAAACAAATAATCTGGTATCTGATAGAACATTTAGAAAAAGTAATAATCTTTAAGCAATGAATAAAAGCTTAAATAAAAGGAAAGAAGTTGCTTGCAATGGGTTTATAAAGATACTAGTGCTTTGAACTGGGTATCATCCTTTCATGACTTAGTTTCCTGCTTAGATTCAGGCTCATCCCTAAACCATAACATAATGACATTAACATTAACATAATGAGTCTTATCCCTTTGAGGTCAGTTATGTCACAGGAAAAAGTGGTGTAAATAAAACCTAAAGATCTGCATCACTACTATATTTCATGTATCTTGTTCTGCCTCCATAGCAGGCAAAAGCCTGTAACAGCCCTTGTAGCCAAGAACATATGAAACATAGAGGCTTGAATGTCAGTTGAAAGAGGGAATTAATAAGCCCTTTAGCTGTCATTTTATCAGTCAGCAGATGTCCTCAATCCTGAGTTTTGGCTTCTGATTAAAGGCAATTGTTCATGCCTATGGATCATTTGCTTTTAACGCTCATGTTTAATTGTTTCTGTTTTTTTCTATATTTTATTCTTTCTTTTTTTTTCTATATTTTTGCTTATATGTGTAGAGACTTCCTGTGTTTTTCAAGTAATAATTGGGAGAAGAGAAATGAAAGTTTCTGATTAATTGTTTAGAATATTGAATGTAAGGATGTCCTATGGAGGACATATAATTTAATCCTCAAAGCATCCTATACAAAACAGTAGAAAGCTTTAAAGTGCAGATTGTTTATTTCACGTGGCAAGTTCATGTTACAAATCGGCAGGAGAAAATTCATTTTTCTTGTAAGCTTTCATATGGAGTTTGCCAGTGAGCCCAGTGGGTATGATGCTTGTAATAACGTTGAAGTTCCCATGTATGTTTGCATCTACATGTAAAAATCAACAAACATATGATTGTTTCTGTGGGCGTGATGAAAAGTATTTCTTAACAGTCTTCATTAAAATAGGTATTTTTTAAACAGAAGAGGCTGACCCCCAGCTCACCACAACCTCACTTCAGGTAGTTATAGAGAACAGTAAGGTCTCCCCTGGGCCTTCTTTTCTCCAGACTGAAAAATCCCAGTTCCCTCAGCCACTCCTTATAAGACCTGTGCTCCAGACCTCTCACCAGCTTCGCTGCCCTTCTCTGAACATGCTTCAGGACCTCGATGTCTTGCAGTGAGGGAACCAAAATTGAACACAGTACTCGAGGTATGGCCTCACCAGTGCTGAGTACAGAGGGACAATTGCTTCCCTACTACTGCTAGCAACGCTATTTCTGGTACAAGCCAGGATGTCATTTCCTTCTGGGCCACCTAGGCAAGAAATAAGAAATATCAGAAATATATCCAAAAATATCAAAAGGAAAGATGTTTTTATCTTATTTCTTTTATTATTTTCCATGTGTCTTCATTATTTCCATTTTTTCTTCAAATTATTTTTTCTTCCAATTGCTTCTGCAATGTGAGTTTCTAAAAAGACAGCAAACTGTTAATCTCTTTCGATGTAAGTCAGTATCACAAACATTTTGCATTTCTGAACTGATTGTTGCTGAAGTCCATCTTGCCAACTGTGACACGATTTTTAAATCATTTTCCTTCTTTGCTAGTGACTTGTGTAATCATCTTATGATCCAGTGGAAGTCTGGACTAAGAAAAGATTGGAAACTGGTTTGGACAAATCTGAAAATTAGGCTATGAAAAGTACGCTGTTGGGAAGAGAATGTGTCAGTAGCCAACCAGTAACAATAATAAAAATATGTATGGATGCTCATATACGTTTAATAATTTTTTTACAAACATCCTTAGTTCAAAGTGTTCATAAGAGAGATAAATGGAGAAAATTGAAATATAGGTAAACAGTTCATCTGTAGGCAACTATATAAATCATGCATGAAGAGAGCAAAAAGGAATGGACTTCTGGGAGAAACAGGCATTTGAGAAATACGATTTCAAGGAGAAGAGAAAAAATCTTTGGTAGGCAAGAAAAGGGGAACTTTTCCATCTTAAGGGTGGGATTACAAATTGGGAAGGATAAGAGTGGAAGAAGATTCATGGAAGAAGATTCGTAGAAAAATCTGAGAAGGCTGAAAGAAGCAGAGACAACCATAAAGCAGTTTAGCTGTTGAAACAAAGTTATTGTCTGTCAAAGATCATCATGCAGCATTATAAAATCAATTGTCTGCGTCAGTTAGAAATTCCTACAGAAGTGTACAATCAATGCAGATATTTTCAGAAAAAAATATATATATGAAAAAATTGCAATAAATACATAGGATCTTGAGGGTAAGAAAGAGGAACTTTATTTTAGGCGCTATTTTTTTATCTGACTCTCATCTGTGACCTAACAGGGGCTGTGGTCATAGAGAATGAGAAGAATAAAAACCTATTAATAACAAATCACTCCGAGCTAAACTTGCACATTCAAATACACGCATATCCTTCTGTGAGGGGATGGAGATGGGTGAAAAGGATAAGGATATCTTGGGTTTCATTAAATGGGAAGAAAGTAATATTTAGTGAGAGAGAAGCAAGTTACAGAAAATTCTTAAAGTATGCTTAAATCTTAACTGCTTTTTAAAGGATTCAGTGATGAAGTTATGTTGATGTTGCATTTTCCACATGTACCTTCTCTGAATAGAAATAGAACCTTTTCCAGCAAGAAGTTTTTAGAATATCATTTAAATCAACTCCGCAGGTAGAAGAAGTTAAACCATTGAAATACTCGTACTGTTACAAATGTGTCCAAAGTAGAGTTTTTGCTTTTTTTAGTTATGCGCTTGTAAATATAAAGGCTTTTCCCTTTGTATTCTTAGCACAGCCATGCCAGCAGGAATTGTGAGTGTAGGCCATGCCTCATTGCCTTTGAGTGAAGCCATGGTGCTGATGGAGATTTCCTGACAACTGTCTCCAAATTCATTTACATCTTTTTAATAGCAGTCATTAAGGGTGAGAGGTAGCTGTTCGCACTTGCATCAGCAGAAAAACAGGTTGATAAAAATTTTAGTTCCTCCCATATTCTGCTTTTAATTCCTTTTAAGGAATTTTCTCTGTTCACAAGCAGATGCTTCAATTTGTGGTAAGCAGAATAAAGCCCAGATTGCTTTCACAGTCTGCACTTTTATCCCTTGCCTAACTAGTAGTGCACAAGAGTGATAAGCATACTTGAGTTTCATCACCAGGCAGGTAATGACAGTCTGAACAGATCAGTAAGGTGCATGTCGTGTAGCAAGATGTTTTGTTTCTTACTGGCTGGTATAGATGTAAAAAATGTTTAAACTGATTACAGAATTCTGGCAAATCTCTCTCATGCCTGTGTAGTTGATTTGTGTATCACACTTGTGGGTGACAAGTACATATATGTGATCGTGTCTGGGATAGCCAAAACTAAAGTGATCTGTGGCACCTGCAGAGCCTATCCTTCAGGGAATCAGGGAAACACTCAGAGTTGAGTTCAAACCTGGTATGTGAATCAGAATGCAGCTTTGGGCAGCTCCAAGGTTCTGATGTAAGAGCTTCTTTTAACAGACCTCTTGGGTTACACTAAGAGGTTGGTAGTATCTGGCAGACGGTGCTGCCCTTTTCATCTTGCTTTTTGTTTCTAGTCCTTTGGGGAAAGGGCTAAAATATACAGAATATAACCTTTCTGTGTGTTCTTGGTAGCATGCTCTGAAATGTGGAGGGATTATTTGATAGATGGTTTTCAGCATTCTATTGCCCACAGAACCATGGCTTATCTTTCTAATCTTCTAAATCCAACATAATCTGTATATTCTATCCTCTCTGTGTGTATGTATCTTATAGCTGAAACTGCACTGGCAGGGAGTTCTAAAGTAGCTGTATTTGTTTCTTTCTGGCAGCTGGCTGTCCAGACTCCTTGATTAAAGAGGTTCATCACTTCAGGATTCTGGGAGAAGAACAGGTGAGTAAGAATCTCGAAGTTAACATCTTAATGTCATGAAAGATAGACACTAATGAGACAGTTTTGCCTCTCTCCAGAGAAGCAGAGTGTGTCTCCTGACCCCCAGTGACCTGAAATATGGGGGAAAATGCACACAGGAGATATATGTGCAATTTTTTTTTTTAATTCTATCCATCAGCCTTGACAGGTTATTAATTGGTACATCTGCTATATGCCACAGCTTTTCAGCTTTAGACTACAGCAGTAAACAGGCTCTCTAAAACAGCAGATAGACAAACAATCTGACTAAGGGACTGATATTTACAGCTGTTTTGTATTATCCATCTCTTATTTTTAGCCTATGGTCTCTTTTAAAAGAATGTTTCTTATTCATAATTATAGCTGTGCTTTGCACTGACAAAGCTGTTTCTATACAGGGACCTTTCAAAAGCATGAGAGGTATGCTTTACCATACTCACAAGATGGTCGTTGTTAATGTTTTGTTAGCAATGAAATCGATGTACAGAAATATTGAGAAAATAGCCTTAAACATTAAGAGGCAAGTTGAATTGTCATATACTCAGTGCTTCTGCAATTCAAGTTGTCAGTGTCTCAGGTATCTTTCCTACTGTACTGTTATGAAGCCCAACTGCCTACCATAGAATTGCTATATGTACTTAGGGACCAAGTGCCTGAAAGCTCAGCATTGGTGCATTGTACCTCAGAATATCTGCTTCCATTAAGGAAAACATAGCCCCAAGAGTCTTGCAGAACGTTATATGAAGTCTATGACAAAGGCAGGAACATGTCCTGAAATGTTAATTCAAAGTCTGATAACTTAACTATTAGATCAGATTATATTGTCTAGAACACCCTGTTCCTTCACCTTTCCTTTTCACTATCCTACAGGCGTATTTTTCTTACAGTTAGGACTGCTGGTACATTTTCCAGACTTTCAGTTTTCTTCCACCAGTCCCTCACTTCAGCTGTTATAGAAAATCAAGCATGTTAGTCCTCAGGGACTAAGTTTCTTCTTAGCAAGAGGAAAGCAGTAAGAACAGTGTGGCAGGATTTGTCGGGCAAAAATGGAAAAATAGTCAGAAAACAGGCCAGAAGAGAGATTAGAAACAAAAGTCTAGTGAGAGCGAAAGTTCAGAAAGAAGAAATAAAAGAAATAAAGACTGGGATTGATAGGGCTGAGAGACTGCTGAGAACCAGCTGACAAATGGAGAGCAGAGCAAGATGAAGCTTGAGGTTACTGGAGGAATGGAGCTGGCTAGTCAAAGACTGAGTGGCAAGGATTAGGATCTGACAAGGAACTGGGACCAAGAACTGGAAGGGACCAAGTACAGAAACTTGCTGGAAGAGACTAGTAAATAAAGGAAGTATATAAATCTGTATGTAATGAGCTGTCAAGTGGTGAAGATAAGTGGGCTAGCAGGAAAGGGAAGGATAGAGATATAAAGGCAAGGTAGGAAACCGCTAAATGAAAAGACTGTGAGTAGGAGTGAGAGGTCTCAAGCCAGGCACAGATAGATAATTCCACTGGTAGTGGTCTGAGTAGTACATCCCAGCTTTGGTAGCAACCACTGACAGAGCAATGGAATTTAGTTGATGAACTTTCTGTCGTGGGTTTGTTGTTTGTGGTTTTTTTTCTTGTTTTTTAGAAGTAGAAGTGGTAGGCATCAAGATGAAGGCTTAAAGAGTTAGTACTGCAAATCTGATGTTAGGAGATGTCAGACTGGAGACTTACCAATGTAATCTTTCTTTCTTTATTCCACTCTCCTACCTTTACATCTTTTTAGTATTGAACTAGATGATGTTATACATGATTGTCAGAAGTGAGATGTTATGTAAACCATGAGGAACCTTAAAAGAAAAGACTGTATTTTGCCAATGATAAGAAAAGTCTTGAAGAGAGTTGAGAATTTTAATAAATAAAGTTTTGCTAATCAAGCAAATACTGTATTTTACCACTCAGAATATTTGAGGTATTTTTACTGGTTTTCATAATGAAATTGCTTCTATTTGTAGTGACTACACTTGAACAGATGAAAAACTTTTGTTAGCAAGCATTAGTGTAAAAATATGCAGCTAGAAAGTTGTTTTACAGAATGGATCAGACCTGTAAAGATTTGTCTTTCTCTTAAACTGGCTGCACTAACAGGTTATTCAGGTACAGTGATTATCATTACAGTCTTAATAAATGCTTTTTGAAGTAGTGAACATTGCTATGCTACTTGAATTATTCCCTGAACCCACAAAGGCGTGAAGAATATTGCAATTATGTCTTGTCTCTGTAAAAGCTTTGTTGTCCTGAATCTAGTGATGACCACAGTAGCTCTTGTTTGAAATCAGCATGCTCTTTGATAGTTAAGGAAAAGTAGATGCAAAAACAATGTTTTTTTTTTAAAAAAAAAAAAAAGCCTAAAATGCCTCTAAATCAATAGAGGAAGGAATTTCAGGAAAAAAAAAATCTAATAACCTCTTATACTTGTGTTATGTATATACTTTTTTTAAGGATTTTTTCTCTGTTTTCATGCATGCTACATAGAAAATTCATAATTAATTATAACACTGTTTTATTCAGACTAATTAGAATTTCAGCATTATCAATCAACAAATCTTTTCTTCAAATCCAAGCAAGGAATAACAGAGACAGGCTACTGCTACATGTCGAAACGTGATTTATTTCTAAATCAAGGCCAGATTATAAAAGCAGAATGGACTATTGTGATAATCTTTTCTGATCTCCTTCAGAATCCACATTACATGAATTTCTTGGATTAATTCTTGTTTAAATGGGAGTACATTGCTGAGAAAAACATCCATTATTTGTTTACAAATCTCTTAAAAACATTAAATCCTATTATACCTTTCAGCAATGAAAGATAAAAATTGCCAGTCTCTTTTTTTCCCACTCTACCAGCGCCAGCACCTTTCCTACTTTGCGTAACTGCCATTCCTCAGAGTCCAAATACTTTATATTTTCAGTTCACTTTATTCTATCAAAAGGCAATAAATGATCATACAAAAACAAACAAACAAATAAAACACTCAAATGTATGAATGTGACTCAGAAAGAGCTATCATACTCCTAAAACAGATCTAAACAATTTGCTTTCACAGCAAAAGGCAGCCAGACTGACAAATACATCAGACAGAATGAAGGAACTTTTTAGTTTTAGATGGGCATTTCCAGTATAGCTACCTGCTGGTTCCAGTTCAATTAGTGGCTTCCCAGTAAGGAACATAATTTCTCTTCTAGAGATTTCTAGTTATTCATCAAAGATTTGTCTTAGTGCTTTCAGACATGTGCGGACACAGCTCAGATTCAGATCACAATAAATAACACTGCTTCCCAGACAGAAATCCCAATGTGAGATTGTGCCCTATGCTGGTTTTCCATAGAAAAATAGCTGAAAAGTAAGCTGTTTGATTAAACTCACCTGACCAACAGCTCTGACAGCCCTGTAGCATGGATTCAGTTGTTCATTTCTCCTCTTCTCAAATTATTGCAAACTTTTTCACTGCTGTTCTGTATTCCTTGGTTTTCTTCCAAGTCACTGATAAAAATTTTAGATGTCATAAGTCCAGGAATCAATACCTTCAAGATCTTTTTGGAAATATATCTGCCCAATGATGATTACCTATTTACAATTATATTTCAGACCTGCCAGATAGCTAAATTTTAATCCTCTTAATATATGGCATATTAATTTTGCATTACTCTAGATGCTTAATCAAAATGCCATGCAGTACCAAGACAAATGTCTTAGAGAAGCCTGCTTCATCAACTCTCTTACTTTTATCAACAAAATTTCAGTCAAAATCAATAATCTGTTTCTAATAGAAAACAATGATCTCTACCATTTCTTCACTGCATATTTTTTTCCAGTAAAAAGTGAGTTTATATATATTTTTATTAATGTCAGTGAGAGGTAAAGGTGTTGAGCCACTTTAATGATCAGTCCACTAGGAAATGTGCCTACCTACCTGTCTGTCTATCCAAATAAACTGTTTCTTTATCTAAACATAAGCACTGAATGAAAATGCTCAGAAACAAATGCTTTATATTTTACTTGAAGTGTGAGGAGTTACTGATTAATATTTGCTAAAAGTTCTATAATAATAAAATTGTTTTCCAAATAGTCTAAATTCTCATTAGTCTCTTTGACATGTAAATCTCCCACGTCTCCTATTCCCTCAGGAAAATGTGTGGTATAGGAAATTCATTCTTGCTAGAAACTCTGTCTTTTAAGATTTAATTGGAGACATCAAGGTAGCTTTTAAACAGGGAATTGTTTGTAGATTTTATGGAAAGAGTCTATATGGTGAAATAGAAGAGTATAACCTCCTCTGGTACATAATATGCATTGTGGATATCTAATTTACCAGATATAACTGGCTTCCAGAGTAATTGATTTAAAATGCAACACAAATACATTTAACAATTGGTAGCCCATTCAGTAATGGACACTTTGAGAAGGAGCCAGAGACTATGACCTAGAAACGTCTCCAAAGATAAGCCTCCTCTAGAGCTGGAGAAAATAAAAAGGCTTATTCATTTTTGGATCATTATTCTTTTTCTGGTTGCTGGTTTCCTGATACAGTACATGAATGGAAGAGATGCAGGAAAAAGTTCAGAAAGCAGCTTTGACTGAGTTGTTTTGGATCTCCTTTTCACAGACAGTCCCAGTGCACCAAAGCTTGCACAAGGCACAGAGTCTCCTGGATGTGCAGTCCCATGAAGGGTAAAACCTGAAGCCATCTAACTGGCCTTAGTTCTTTTGAGCATTTTCTTGCAGTTCAGTGTCACTATCCATAATCCATCATTTTCCCCTAGCATAATGGATGCAGTCCAACCTGCTGTCTAACCACTTCATTTCATAGGTACCTTGAGAGATATTCAGGAACGGGATGAAAGATTTATTAACTGATGAGCTATTGAGAAAGAGCACAATATAAGAAAGTTACAGTCTCCTGCAGCAACCGTTTGCCCTGTCAGGCTGGCTGTCTCCAAGTAAACATAAATGATTCTACAAGTCATGATCATACAAGCTGCTTACAAATATATGTTAAAGATGCGGTAAATATGGGCTGTGCCCAAATACAGTGTAAGGCTGGTAATTCAAAAAGCCTGTGCCAAAAAACAGCAGAGAACACTTTAATTCAGACCTCAACACTATGATGTACAAGCATAGCAAGATGACTTGCAGTGAACTGTTAGAGAGTCTCCCTAATGACTCTCTGAGAAATTTCCCTCTTCTCCCCAACGTGATAAAAAAATCTTGTTTAATTGTTTAAATGGAATATTTGATTCATGAATAAAATAGCAGCTACATCTGAAGGTTGGAAGGGAAAACAAATAATGCAAGAGCAGTCTGCTGCTATACCTGAGTGCCCCCAACAGGCCACAGAACAGATGAAGCCGATCACATCCTAGTGGCAGGAAAAGAAGCTGCAAAGTAATGTATAGCTACATTTCTCTACTATATCATCTGCTCTGACAACTTTGCAGAATGTATTGGCCAGTTTCTTGATATTTTGACAGGAGAATGATCAATTCTAACAGATCTCTTCTATCAGCTACTACTGCCGCTTGTAGCACTGCTCTCTTTTTCTTTACAAATGTGGTGGGTGTTTATATCCCTGAAATCAGACACAGCCTGAATGGAAATACTCATTCCTTATGAGCTGGGGGAAGCTTTTGCAAAGAGTACTCTGTTTTGAAAATCAGCAGGTGCACATTCCCATGCTTTTCAAAGGTGATGTGGGGTTGTGCTCTTCTTCCTATGAGATGTAACTTTAGAAGACAGGGGAATCTAGTATGAAAAGAGCGCAGTATGAACAGAAATCATATAACATGAATTTGGATTTTATAAAGATTGTGAAATACATATGTGTGGCAATGATATTTTTTTTTTGCTTGCAGTATGTCCTAGAGTTTTTTTTTTTTTAATATATGTTACAGAACATTTGTATTTTTTGTCTTTTTTGCATGTCTCCTAACAATCTTCTTCCTGAAGTAAGTGACATCCATGTGAGTTCCTCAACTTTGTTGCTTGTGGATTAAAGAATGTTATACTCTTTGTGTTCTTATCACAGACAGCATTCCTACTTTCTTACTCTTTTTCTCCTGGTTGCCTGTGCACTAAAGTAGTGAGAGAAATAAAAAATGAGGGAGAAAGAAGGGAGAAAAGTACTTGTGACCAAAACAGTTATTTTCTTATCTTGTCAAAATCAAACAAAAATGTCACTTTGCATAGGAACCAAATTTCCATTGTTTATTTCTCTATAGAACCTATCAATGAAAAACATCCTTCTAAAAAAATGGAGAAATTCTCTTCCACCCAAGCTTTTATTAAACACAGAGGAAATATTTGAACTACAGTGTTCAGGGTCTCAGGCAGGTGTAACAAGTTAGAATTCTTATATCCCCTAGGTGTACTTGATCTACTTTCATGGAATATGCATACACTGACTCTTGCAGCCTGAGAAGTGCAGTTCCTTTGAGCCATTCTTTACTTCAGTGAATCTCAGTTGTGCAATTTATAAAAGCATAAGTTACAAGCCTTGAGGTTTGCCATTTGTAGGGAACAAAGGAATGCTCACAAGGGTCTGGAGGAATCGAATGTTGATTTCCAGCATTCAGTCTATTCACACTGATTCCATATATACCTGCTGTAAAATAATAAAACTTTCAGTAGTTTGTTAATATGGTGTTAAACCATACAATGTGCTTAGTCAGCTTTCTTCCCTGTATCGTATTGCCTCTTGTGTCTTCAGTTTGATTTCCAATATATGCTTCTCCAATGTTCTCTCTTCACAGTATTTTTTCTTAATTATTATTTTCATACTCCTTGTGCTCTTGTGCTTTCTACCATTCTGTGCCCTACAGTCTTCCAGAAATTTATTTTCCCTTTCTCTGTCCTAGTTTTATTTTGTACATAAGCTGTGTTGTATTGGTCTAGTCATGGGTTCCTTATCTGAAGTATTTTCTTGAGACTGTCTTACGACTTTCCCAAAGTCATTCAAATTGCAGCCTTGTGTGTAAGATGATTCTCTTTCTGTTCTCCTCTGTGGTTCTCAGTGATCCCGAGGGAGTAAAAAGCTGATGCTTTGAACTTGATCTTCCCATTCTATCCAGGCAGTAGAACCCAGTAACTCAGGAAAAATTAACTAAAGGTAGTCCAATGAACCACATTATGATGGACAACCATCACAATCAATCTTTTTTTAATCTATTTTTAAAGTCATTGATATGCTGTCTCTTTTATAAGTGCTTTTGCTATTCCAGTGTGTGGTAAGGGTTTTATACTTTAAGTTACATAATTGCATTATGTAACAATTTTATTTTATTTTTGTATGTGTATAATACATATAAATAAAATGCTTAGTCTACATTATGGACTAATAGGCTCCACAATCTAATTTTGAAACACACAGATGGTTATTTGATTTATATGAGCAGTAAAAAGAATTTGACTCCAGAAAGTAGATTTTCTTTCCTCTGAGACCATTGCACGCAGATAAAAAAAAAAGCAACTAATTAAATTATCTTAGAAATTTTGGCTTTATATACGTGTTTAACTTTTGTCCAGAGTTCCCTGTGAGGCTACTACTGAGAAGATCCTTTTAGGCCTAAGGGAAAAAAAAAAAAAAGAAAAAGAAAATAAAGAGAAACTATGCCTAAATTTTAAAAGTGACGTTAAATACATAGCACAAGGCATATTAAAGCATAGCTTGCAAGAATATAGCAAGAAAGCACTGTATTCACAAACTATATTTCACAAGGGTTTTGTGCATCCAGGTGCATTTCAGGTTTGTCTTAATATCTAAATCTCAGTGAACCTTAAAGTAGAGCAATGTATAGTTGACCCTGTTTCATTCTTCGTTCAAGCCAGTGATTTCAATTATATTATCACTGATTTACAATATTAAGTGATTGAATTTCCTCTGGTTGAAAACCTGGTACTATTCAAACTCTCCAGGGATATCATCCCAATCTGCAAAGTGGGGAGCAGGGAATAAATGGTTACTGCTATCCAATTTCTGTGTCCATGTCATAATATAATTTATAATCATTTATGAAAATCATTTCTAAAGGCCCTGACAACTCTTTTTGAGCAAAACTTGCATGAAAGACCTTTATGATGTGATTAAAATACCAGAAGTAGCTGGGAATTTTTTCTACTCAAAATTTTATTCAATGGAACATACAGATTTGGGTTGACTGGGACAATTAGCAAACCAAGGGGAAAGTCCATGTCAGAATGTTGTTTTCACAAAAAAAAAAAGATATATATATATATTTATATGTCATTATCTTTTAGAAGTACCTTGTTTCTGTACCTTTATCTATCTTAGCACTAAATGTTTGGAGTAAATCATATTTTATAAACTTATTTTTCCAAATACATATTGAAATACATGATTCTGTGGTAAATCTGGCAATTATATATCTACCTATATTTCTAAGGCATATTTCTAATGCCTTGCATGCTTTGCTCAGAAGGTGATTTCTAGCAGCAGTAGACAACTGGTGATTTCTCTGTAATGCTATGCCTCTTATTACCATAGTATTTGATGTCCTCATAACTATTAATGGATTTTGCCTCTCAACACTACAGTGAAATCAGCAAGTATCACTCTACCTCCTTACAAATGGGGAACCAATGAGAAGCATAGATTAAGGGACTTACGTGAAAACCACAGGAAGGCTGTGCTGCTGACAGGAATTGAAATCAGGTGCTATGAATACCAGTTCAGTCAAATTTCCCATATATTACATTTTTCAGAAGTTTTTCCTAAAAAAAATTTGCAATATTTTTCTTACTTTTAACATGCAGAACACTTTTCACTTGGTGAGTGCATCACTGAATAGGGTGCACATTGCTAATAATTGAGTAATAAATAATGTGAAATATTTTGAATGAACAGAGGAGTTAACCTTCCAGTGACAGCTCTGTAAGTGTTAGGTATCTAGCTTAAGTTAGTATTCTGAGCTTCAGCTAAAACATTTCTTCGGGGTGGCTTATCCCACCTATCTTAGACATCACATTTAAGTCAGGATAAATTCCCTTTCTGGGGTAACTGTCTCTTCACATTCTGTATATTTGGAGCCTATATGATTTGCTTAGGTTAAATGTTTAATTTTTGAAGAAAGAATGTTGTGTAGGTAATTTACAGTCTAACTTATTTGGATACTTAATCCTTGGATTCAAAAATAGCTTGGCCCAGTGACTTAGGATCAGAATTACTGGTTCTGAAGCAGCTATTACGGGAGTTACCTAATGTCAGGTGTCAGTATCTAGCAAATTATCTGATTTGTCTTTATTGTTAATACAACAGGGCGCTCTAAAGCTCGGTTCTTCCCATACTTAGGTATAAATCTAAAAAGAAAAGACAAATTGCATCCTGTCTCTCCCCGTCAAATGAGTTTAAGCAACTTATACAACCGTAGGGTATCATAACTGTAGAAACTGAAATTAAATTAAGTGAATACTACTTTAAATCTCCAGACAAGTGATGAGAAACACAATCATATACTCCAAAGTCATTTACGTGCTTCTTCAACTTTTTTTTAACTTTTTTAAGCATATTGATTGCGTCAGGACTGTGTGATATGTATGGCTGTGTTATATCAAGAGGAAATACCTCTGATAGATGTAATCTGTCACCATATTAAAGTTGCCAATTAATAATTCATTAATAGTGTTTTGGTCCTTTACAAACTTTTGTAAATGCTCCTTAATGTAAATTGAGACATTTTATTTCAGATCACAGAATACAGCATATAAATCAGCAAATTATGTATGATAGAACATGTACATATTCTGCTATTACATGTTTCAGTTAGTAGCTGAGTTTAACAGCTACTGTGCAAGCGCAAGGAAACAGGAAAATAGCTTCTTATGACAGATCACTGAAACAGGTTGCCTAGCGAGGCTATGGATGCCCACTCCCTGGAGATGTTCAAGGCAGGGCTGGATGGGGCTTTGAGCAACCTGGTCTAGGGGGGGTTATCCCTGCATATAGCAGGGGGATTGGAACTAGATCATCTTGAAGGTCTCTTCCAACCCAAACTGTTCTATGACTCTATGATCTTGTAAATGTATCTGAACTGTGAAAGTAGGAAACTGGCTGATAACTAGATATCATGATATGCAAATGCACTTTGTGTGGTCTTTCCAGCCACTGTATTGATCCACTCATTTGGCTTTTATTGTGTGAAAATCACTGATAAGAGTGCTATAATTATGCATGAGTTCTGTGCTGAAATCCTATAAAATATCAAACTTTTCAGGCAGAATAGAACTTCTTTGTCCATCTTGCCAAGAGGACCATTTCTTACCTGCAGCTTAAGAAGACAAGTTGATTCCCATCTTACCTGTCCTGTGCTTTTGTGAATCAAAAGAAAGGGAGAGGTGACCAGAGCAGTCTCTTCATGACCTCTATTTTAAGTTAGAAACTAGAAAGAATTATTTTTTTTTTCAGCTGAGAATTTATAATGGGAATGCTGGCAGAATCGCAACCAGGTTTTTGTTTGTTATCCAAGAAAAAAAGGAACAAGTGGATTTCATGAGCAGTTACAAGAAAAAAATTTATGAAGCACTAAATACTGTTGTGAGCACTATAACATAAAGTTTGTTTTGTTCCTTTAGCTCACCATAAAGTCATTCTGCTCTAAAAGAAAATTCATGCTACTCCCTTTTTCTTGGGCCTTTTAGATTTTCCTGTTTTCATGGGGCTGTTTAAATGAAATTCTTTCATTTATTTCACTCTACAGTAGATCAGATTTATAGGTGAATCTGTAGCAGTGGTTTTATAGCCTCTAGGGTGGAACTGCGCCAGCGCAGAGCCCTAGAGTGGATGTGATTTACATGTTCACAGCATGATTTGGACTTGTTCAGTTTATCTCAGTTTGAAAACACGATAAGTTAGACCAGGGAAAGTTATTGCTATGTCATCAGTCATCTTAGAGTGGGCGTTTTTTGTCTCAGAGGATAGAATGGGTGTGTTATTCAATATTCCTGTATGTCAGTGTGTCCACCATTAAATTGGAGACATTTCCAAAGCCCTCCAAGTTATTGGTAGGGGACTAGATGAAAATTGCAGAAACTAAGAGAATTTCCTGGAAGACCCTGGAAGTAAAACCACCTGCATCTAATATTAAATTAAGTGGATCTGAGACAACTAATTTATCAATCAGTATCATGAAATGTATTTTGAAATGGAAATTGACTGACTGAATTTTGCAACTGTTTGGCTCAAAAACATTATTCTGGGTCTTTCTGTGGATTCTTTTCAATGTGTACACAGCATTTATCAGTGTTTGTTGTTGAATTATATTTATGATGTTTACAATAATTTTGGTATATCAGTATAAGGGTTCTCACAATTATTCGCAGGAACAGTCTGCTAGTTTCTTGATTTTAGTGTTGCACACAGTTTTCTAGTTGCTTAAAAGATAACTGAATGATACATAAAGTAAATTGGAGGAAAATGGGCCCTGGGCAGTCTGATCTAGTGGGTGGCAACCCTGCCAGTGGCAGAGGAGTTGAAACTGGATGATCTTTGATGTACCTGCCAATCTAAGCTATTCCATTACTCTATGATTCCATGACACCTCTTTTAGTGATCTACACAGTTTGAAGCATTTGTCAAATAAGCTGAACTTAGCACGTAAGCTCTTAGGACAGCTGACTCTATATGTGGGATAGATTCAAACTCTAAGCTTGTGGGGTTGTTTTTTTTCTTTGCAGTCGGAAGTTTAACACCTGTCTGTTATGTTGCAGTACAACCGCTACCAGCGCTATGGTGCGGAGGAGTGCGTGCTGCAGATGGGTGGCCTGCTGTGTCCAACTCCCAGCTGTGGAGCAGGTCTGCTACCCGAACCAGGAGTGAGGAAAATTGTATGTGAACCAGGCAATGGAATAGGCTGTGGGGTAAGAACATGCATTTTTCTATCAGCTCTGTGAAAAACAAATGCTTTTTTAGGATGTTAGAAAAATCGGAAAAAAGGGCTTTTTCTTTTTCTACTGGTGACTGAATCGTCCTTTATAAGAGAATGGGATGCTATATCTCTATAAACTATTGAAATACAGTACAGTGGCTTAGGAATGACTACTTCATCATGCAGACCGTGTCCATTCCAGAATGCTTCGCTTTAATGGGCTTTAGAAGATGCTGAATATTTAACAGAAGAAAATGATTTGTACAAATAACAGTCCAAACACACTTTGGTTTTTTCTCCTTGCACTCAGCAAAAATGAGAAGAGTCTTGACTAAATCATTTGTTATTATATTAACACCACCTTTCTTCATTCATAAATGAGAAAAAGAAGACAAAAAGAATAACCGGTTGGTGATATTTCAGTAGCATTTATTATATACTTTAACATACACAATGAAAAGAAACACGCTTTTAAGTAGAGACTATGCACAATTAATGGTGAAATTTTGGAAAACAGAAGGCAATGACACTTGGAAATGTTTTTGCTAATAGGTCATATCATACAGGTCAGTGATTTTTTGGCAGTAGAAGTAACAGTACTTTTCAAGAATGAGTCTGCAGGGAAAACAAATATGCAGAGAGAAATTTATATATAAAAGAAGCTGTTAAATGTGATGTCAGTGTGACTGATATTTTACTAAGTGACTGTTTCTCTGCTCATGTTACTGAATTCCATGCAGGATGAGAGAAGAGAAGACATCTGTATTTATAAAATATTATCGTGCTCTTGCTGTTGTCTTTCTTGTGGAAAATGTACTTTTTATTGCAGTTTTGATGTTGCTCAAACTGATACCACGGAAGAATAATAGTTTGCCGAAGTAGGAAGTTGCAGTAACTTGTCTTCTCTGAGTAGGTTAGCATCTGTCGACCTTGGTAAAACTTTCTATATGTCCATGCAGTGGTGCATGTAGAAGAGAGTGCTCCCCAGCCTCACTGAGCAGACATAGGGCAGTAAAATAAAGCAGAAGATGGGAGAGTAATAAGAAGCAAGACTGAGTAAATGAGAAGAAATGCATCTAGATTAACCATTAGGGATTGTTTAAGAAAGATAAAATCACAAGTAATTTTTACTCTACTTTCTGCCACGAAATGATGAAAATCAAACTGTGTTTTGCAGCTTCATTCATCATCATTTTGAATCTGCAAAAGCCCTGTGAATAAATTTCACAAAGCATAAAGGATTGGTGTATTGCTTATCTTAGCAAAGTGTTCTGTTTCCTTCAGTGGAATCTGTGTTTTCTTTGTAATGACCAGATCTACATTCTGGAGTTTAACTTCACCCTTTGTTTGGACAATGTAATGCCTTTAACGTTATGAGCTACATTTCACTGGGAAATGAGAAGCAAAAGCTTGGTCTGTAAGCCAATTGTTATAAATATTAAGGCCCTTCCTCAGAATCTGTAATGGAATGTGGTGAAAACAACACGTCATTGAGCCCCCTGACAAATGATAACCTGAAAGAAGATCTGTGGCAGAATATTACCTGTTGTGAGAGTCCAAGTGCTATGTATATTATGTCCTGCTTCGTGCAACTCACATGTGTCTGTATGCTATCCAACTAGAACTTGTGCACAGATAAGGCTTTTTTTCTTCATCTTTTTTTTTTTTTTTTTTTAATGTTCTTTACAATGTCTAATGCATAGAGTTGTGGTGGACAGGAACTGTTCTTAGAATTACAAACGACTAGTTCTCCTTCATGAGAGAGATGAAGGGGATTGTTACTTCTCTTGGGTGCTTCTTAGCTTGCTCAGGGTGACAGAGTCTCACTCACTGCCTTCCCAGAGGCTACAAGCCCAGAGCTGGGAATGGCAGCACATAGAGAAAAGCAAGGGAGAAAAAGGAATGCCATGGCATCGGAGAGTGATGGCCAAGTCAGCTGCTGGTGAGAAACTCATTGAGCTGGCTGAAGGTAAGGATTTGCCTACAAGCACACCAAGACAAGTAGGAAAGCTCTTTATTTCTACTCCATCTTCTGGAGTCTCTTTGGGTGTTTTTTATTTAGAAATTTAAGCTGTGGTGATACTTTTTTCCAGACAAAACCTGGTAATTTTATTGTGAAAGCCTTCCTTGTGGGATAAGTGTTAGAGAAATCCAGGCTCAGACACTTCAGAGCTCTGGGTTCTTTCACAAGCAAACATAGTGCTTTACAGGCTTAAAGAAGGAGCATCCTTTTTCTTCATCCAAATAAATTCAGCAGAAGACGTCTTGCAATATTTACCTTTGCAACTTATGTTAGAGACAAGTTGCTTGTTGAAGCAGCTAAGCAAAGAAATAAAGCAATATGAATCTGGAGATCCTTTGTGAGTACGTGTGTCATCCTGTAAGCTACACTTTAGATGTGTAGAGTCTCTTCTGGGCTATTTGAATTTCTGTCTATTGCTAAAGTTCAAATAAGTGATGACATAGACTTAGCAGAAGAAAACAGACCTAACATGAGTTGTCACTCCTTCACTCAAAAGCCACCTTAGATAAATATGTGTCTGCTACGCAGAATAAACAGATTGCTTGGGTCTGAATTGCAGTACAGGGAAAGCTAACAACCATCAAGCAGTTAAGGATTTTAATTAACAGGTAAGATTGATCAAGGGAGGGAGGGGGGAGAGCTTTTGAAGAGAAAGTTGAGACAGTAAGTGAAATATTTTTTAGAAGCCATTTTAGAAGCAGAAGCCAAATAGAGAATAATTTGGTCAAAGGGGATTAAGGTAAAATAACTATTCCTTTAATTAGAAAAGAAACTGTGTGAAGCAATCCCGGATAGGCAAGGATGTGACCAACCCTGTAAAAGAACGAAAAAGATGAACAGGTGACTGAGCCAGGCTAGGATGCAGACTTTTTGCCTTTCTCAGTTTTTCCGTGCTATGTAAAATGAGGAACTAAAATCTCTTTTTGCAAAATAATTGCTATCAATGTCTATGGAGAGCAAAATACATCTCCAAGAGAGTGCTCTTAATTTGTTAAAAGGCATTTACAAAAATTAGAGATGGTAGATTTTGCTTTGTCTCAGCACCAATATAGAAACAGCCTGGAGAATATCTAGATAGAACTGTACCAAGAAAATAAGCGTCATTATGTTTACTCTTTACAGTGAGTTGGTGATATGTATTCAGGCTTTCAAGCAAAGAAATTGAACAAGGAGGGATTTCTTTTGACATAGAAAGTAACATGCTGAAATATTTTTAATGATCGTGAACAGTCATCAGCCACATCCATGTTGTGGTACCATGGACTGACTTCACTCTTACCTAGTTTTTTGTGTTTTTTATTATTAGCCATTAACGTATTAACTGATTTATCAGAATGTTATCATTTTACACTGTTAAATTTGCATTCATTACTGTGCATCAGACCTATGTTACTAACTTTTATTGCCAAGATATAAAAGTTTGACATATTTAATACAAGAAAGCAGCAACAAAACATAGAAGAAAGTACATATTGTACCAGCTGGCCTTAGTACAGGAAAAGCTGCAGTAATCAAGGCACGCAAGAGCTCTATGAATAAAACATTTTTGTCTTGTTTTATTTTATACTGTGATATTATTTCCTACATATTTTATATTTAAAAAAAAAAAGGAGTTAGAAGTAGGTTAGAGTGGAGCTTGAAGGAGGACTTTACTACTTGCTTATTAAAAAGTTTGCTTTGAGATATATACATGTATAGCTCATCTGTCCTAGGAAACTTTCACTGCTAATATCTTTCAGTGGGATGATAACTGAATAATGTGTGATTGCATCCCAACCCTTTCTTCTAGCAAAAACATTTTGCAGCATACAATATCAGTTAACTGATCCAAGCAGAGACTTCTGCTATCAAGACAGGCTGGGAGATGTGAAGCTAGAGGACTTGGAGATACTGGTAGATGGGAAGCTGGACGTGAGCCAGCAGTGTGCCCTCACAGTGCTGAAAGCCAACCATACCTGGGCTGCATCTAAAGAAGAGTGGTCAGCAGGTTGAGGGAGGTGTTTGTGCCCCTCTGTTCTGCAGCCTTTCAATACCAAAAGGAGGGCTTTAAGAAAGAAAAGATCAGACTCTTTAGCAGGGCCTGTTGTGATAAGACACAAGGGAAAATTGTTTCAAACAGAAAGAGGGGACATTTAGGTTGGACATAAAAGAAGTTTTTTGCAATAAGGGTTGTGAGACACTGGAACGGGTTGCCCAGAGAAGTGGAGGATGCCCTCATCCTTGGAGACACTCAAGTTCAGGCTGGACTGGGTCGAGCTACAGATGTCACTGTTCATTGCAGGAGAGTTGAATTAGATGACTTTCAAAGGTCCCTTCCAACTTAAACTATTCTATGATTCTGTGATTCCCTTGGCATGGGATAACTGAGATTATGGAGATAGAGCCTCTGACATTCTTCCCCTTTGAGTTTATTAATTCCTAGCAAGCACAGTGTATATAAGCAAGAAGAATAATGTAGTTCCAGTTCCTCTGTGTTTTGTTGATCCCTTGTTCAGGGATCTGACTGCTAACATTATAGCCGAGTGACACAGTTCATGGAAGTCCTGAAACCACTCCAAATTATGCTAAGAACAAGCTATCATCACTGATTTTTGTGGTCCAGTCCACAAGTGAGAAAATAACTGTAGTGAATTGCATTGTACAGTGATAATGGAAGTTTTGTAACCTTGCAAGGGGAGCAAAAAAATTGGGGTCACTTCACCTCTTCTATACCATACTTACTACATAATTTATCCTATATGTGTGAAGACAGTGCCATTGAAAAATACGAAGATTTCACAAAAAAATGTATTGTGTTCCAGAACAGGTGAAATTTTAAGGCTGCAGACTGCAAGAGTTCCTTGAAAAATCAATAGATGTAGATACCATGTCTTCCTTATATATAGAGTTCCTAGGCCATTTTACCGCAGAGAACAAAATCTCAAAGGCAATTTCGCTTTCCCTGCAATTTTTTCCTGTTGATTTCTTCTTGCATTCTTCTTTCATAGCTAAGGAAGCATATGTTAATGCAATCAATTGCAGTATATTTGTGGAATTAATGATTGTCTGTCTTTTCAGAAAGCTTAATAAAATAGAAGACATTCTAAAGTAGTTACAGGAGAAGTGCAGTGCACATTTCTATGGTTTGCAAAGTTTTTTATTTTGGTTCATTATTTCTTGTTCATGCATTTCTTAGCATATATGCTTCACCATTGGTGATATCTGTGTTAAGCATAATAATATTTATATGGGCAGACATTTCTAATTGGGAAGAATATTTTGTTCTGATGAGATAAATCTGAATTATAAAAATTCCAAGCAAAAAGTTCTCATTTATTAAATTTTGATAACCCAAATGAGGATTTTGTTTGTTCGGGGTGTTTTATCTCTCCAAGGCAGTGTTGTTTACCTTAGGAGTTTATATCTTGGTTGGAGTAATGCGTGAAAGTGCTTAAACTCTGAGGCAGGAATTAGCTTGGAAATACTGTTTCGGAGCTATTTCATACATATGAAAGCATATAATAGTTTGTAAAATTCCTCGATCTTGAAGAGACAATTTGTTTCAACATCTGGCAGTTTTAAGTCTGTTGTTGTAAAGTTTACCTCTAATGCAATATATTTTCACGATCAGCATGTACCTTCTTTGTGCAAATTCTCTCTTGCATCTGTTTTTTGGCACATTTGAACCTAAAAGACTTAATTTCTAAATAGAGGTGCAGATAGAAATGTTTGATTCTTCATTAGCAGCAGCAGGAAAATCTTGAATGTATGCAAAAAGAAAATAGATATTTCTTCAGATACTTCAAGATTTAAAGACAGTCAAGATAAGTATTGGTAATTCAAGACAATCTTTGAAGATATTTGGATTGAAAAAGTTTTGCTTCTCTAATCAGATTAATAAAATGTTATGGGTTAAGAAAGGCTGTGTGAAAAGCAATCTGAATTCTTGTCTCAGTTTTATGAGTGGAATGGCAGTGAAGGCAGTAGCATGAATAGGAGATTCTGAAAAACAGAGTAATAACTCAAAAAAGAGAAGACCTGGAGACCTTTATGTCATTTGTAATATGCTAAAATGGAAATAGGAGATAGCCACTGTCTAGTACTATCTGTAGTTAAATTGCTGGGTTACTCTTTGTTATTACATTTCAGGTATCTGTCCTGGTTCCATATGTCATTAAATTTTTGCTTTTAAGAAAATTCACTAAAAAAGTATTACCATGGATAAGGTAATAGCTGAAGGTATTGCTGCGATTAAGAAACCAACTCACAGTAGGAATGTTTCATAATATACTATAGGGAGCTTTTTCAGGGAGAATGAAAATGAGAAAGACATTTTCTATTATGGCTAAATGCTGAGCTGCTAGCACTGTGCCACCGACTCTAGCCAATCATCATGTATTACTTTCTTCTATTGAGTGGGCACTCCGTAGTCTTCAGAAAGTGGAATTCTATCTTGTTGATGGAATGTGCTGTGTTTCAGTAGCTAAGCAAGTTGTTTCATTGCTAAAACATGACAGGCTTGCTCAGACTGACCAAAAGTTCTTTTTGGATTTTTGATTTTTTCTTTCTGTTAATGTTTTATGTGATTTAAAATGAAGTCTGCAAGCATGAAACTTTAAAAAATGCCAATGTTTTAATAAAAGCTTTTCACTAGAACAACACTGGGCAATTAACAAATTGTATGTATTGTTGTCAGGGTTCATTATTTCCATTGCCCATATCTTGCAGTGCTGCAATTCATTGATATCTTGTGACTGATGGGAAGCTCAGCTGCCAATGAGTGGATAAAAAACCCAGAGAATGCTTCCATTATTGGTATAATAGATCATGTTCATTCATATAACTACAAAAACAAAACAAATACTTTCTAAGAGGAGAATAAATCAATTACTTGTGCTTGTTTCAATAGTTAATAAGTGTTGGGTTTTTTTACCTCCCAAATCACAGAGAACTAGCTGATAGAAACAGTGTTAGAAAGCAACAGGTGACTCTTCAACTCTGACTGGCCTAGACTTGAAACACCATCAGCTTTGTCTGCTAGATGTCTAGGACAATATAAGATGTGCCATATTAGGTGATCAAATTCTGTATCCCTTCATGTATGTAAGGTATAGCTTTTTCCTTATTTCTGCATCATGTAGGCATCTGGAAAATGGCTATTCTACATAAACATTGAACATTTTGTATTAAATGTGCTATGTCTTCAATGCATGGACTTGATTTGTTATTTAGTGGCTTACCTAGTACTTCGCTTTTTAAAATCTGCCAGGTGGGGTCTGAGGAAGAAGGACCAAAGAGTTAGAGACACAAGGTAGTTACCTGATAAGGGAATGGAGGATGCTGGCCTCTGCAATCTAGCATGAGAACACGGATAGCAGAAGTGCATTACTTCTGAGTGAAGGAAATTGTATTAGAGAAAACTAGGATAAAATCAAATTATCGCTTATAAATCAGAGTCAAACCTGGACACACAGACCTATGACAAAAGGGGATAAACTTGATCTGTATGAACCTAAACTGGGTCAAACTGTGATTTGTAGACCAATGTTTTGAAAAAGAAATGGTCCTTGTTTTAGTGATTTAGCTGAAACTGCAAGTGTATCAGACCTGTTTTAAATTGAAGGCTGAGATAAAATGGGAGTCAGATTTAAAACCACATTGTCAGTTGCTTTTATGATTTATCAACTAAATCATACTCTTTGTAAACTGTTGCATGGAACAATCACTTAGAAGGGTGCTGGGAATTTCAGTTTTAGTGACACTAATCAGTCAACTTTGTCCCTTGCTCTGTGTTTAGATTCCAGAGCTGAAGCTGCCTTCAAATTTCTTTATCTTCAGAAAGGGTAAAATGGCATCTACAATAAGAAACATGAACATTTGCATGGCTTAAAATATCCACTGTTTGCTGTAATTGATATCAGAACACTGAGTTGGAGGAACAGCTTCACGAAAGTGCACTGTTAAGTGGACTGTGATTCCAGTCTTTTGATGATTGAAGTGCTCTTGTCTAATTAAAATAATTTGGCTCCATGTAGCAGTATCTGGGTGATAATTGATTGTTCGTGATGCTCAGATTATATGAGATAAACTCACAATTCTGTCACACCTTATATATAATGGAAATTTGTGACTTGGAATTAGTTTTTTCTCATTACTCCTGTCCTGTTCAACAGAGTGCCTGGAAATATCTCTGACAGTCTGGGGACAATGTTTTATCATGTGGCCCATCAGAAAATATAAGGAGTGTAACATAAGAAGTAAAGGAGAAATAAATTCTGATTATAGAAATATCCATTAAATTCTACTTATGGGAAACTAACTTTTGTCTTCTGGCTTCATATTCCATTTATATATAGAGTAAGATTATTTTTGCTTTTATGACATAGGGGAAATGCTGATGGAAAAGTATAACCGTCTTAAACTGACCTGTATTTCCTTCAGCTAATGGATTAAAACTCCTGGTTTTAACAGGCTAGCTGAGCTTTCATGTTTACACAGTTTATGTACTGACTGCAGCTGTATAATAGATAAGATGAATACAGATACCTTCCAAATTAGCAGAACTAGGGGTTAATGGAAAACTTGATATGAAAAAAAAAAAAAAAAACAGATCTATCACTGAGGCACTGGAGGGGGAACAATAATGCAATCAGCAAAGACTGTACTTTTAGAGAGAGGCAGCAACCGAAGGCAAGATCCTCATTGTGTGAGAAGCTCATTTGAGCAATCTTCTTAAAACTTTCTGAATTTGAAGAGGAAGGAGAAACACAGGCTGAATGCAGAAAATTGCTTATAAATGAAAAGGAAAATAAATGTGAATCAAGATAGGATTATTTATTACCTTTCATATAAAGGCCTCCTGAGGCACTTTGGATTCTATTACTGCATTAGTGTAAAATGCAAGAGCTACTTAATCAATGGGAAACTATAGAGTAAAAAAGATAGGAGCCAAACAGTAAGATCTTAGATTAGAATGAACCTACTGACTGGCAATTGTAGCTTAGCCATGGAAAAAAGTTCAAAGTTCTGAATGCTAAAGGAAAAATGTACTCTTTGGGTGCCACAATACACAGCTTTTGTAGCACCTGTAGCCTTTGTTTCATTGAATATCAGACTGAAAATCTGTAACAGAGCTTTTGAGATGTAAGTTTATTCTGCATAAGTTCTGGATGTGGCTCAGGGCAGTCTGGTCTAGTGGTTGGTAACCCTGCCTGCAGCAGGGGGGTTGAAACCAGATGATCTTTAAGGTCCTTTTCAACCCAGGCCATTCTACGATTCTATGAAATACAAATACGGAAACTGGCTGTGTTAGCATGGCGCTCATGAGTAATTCCACCTCTTTTTTTTAATAAACATCTACTAAAAGGAGTGTCCCAATAAAAAATGTTTGTTAGCTTTATATATATGTATATGTATTTCTTCATTATCTGATTAAAGAAATGTCCAAAGAATTTCTTTCTCAGCCTTGCCTTGGCTTTCTGAAATGGGAAGTTCCCTATTGGTGAGCTAGGCTCTTGGCTCATTCTTCCAAGATAACAACAGCATTTTTCAAGTATTAGGGCACGAAATTATTATATATTGAGACTGTGAGACTCTGTGATGAAAGGGTATTGCATAAAATCCACACTACAAGCACACCATGGAGAGGAGCCATAGAAAAGGTTAGGGTAGTGCGCATTAACACTTCCTAGCTCAAAATCCTTTCTGTTGAAAGCATACAAGAACTTGTCTGCATCTTACCATTGCTTATCATTGCTTAAGCTTGGGTTTACAGCTCTGCAGGATTTTGTACTATATCTTTGGACAACATTTTGTAATTATAACAGTATGTCTGTGGAATAAAGAGTGGCTGTTTTTTCTTTTCACCAGTCTAAGAAAAATATTTGCATTATTTCCAGATACTGTATTGAAACCAGATTGACTGGGCACTCTGTAACATATTTAGTTGCATACAATCCATAAAGAGTAAGGGGAAAAAGACAATAAAAGATTTAGAGATAAATAATATGATTTATTTATAAAATATAAGTAAGCATAATTTCCTTATAGAAAATAAATATCCTTTACAATTTTTAGGTAGAGCTGTTATTTTGTGATCAACTTCCCTCACCACTACTGCTTCAGAGTTATTTAATAATGAAGTCACATATATAACTTTATTATTTCCAAACAATTTCAAAGAGGTAGCAAAGCCACCATTCCACAATCAAAGTTGATTTTGAAGTGCTGAAACAAAGCTGATTTTCAATTATCAGAGTCCAAAAAATAGCATCTGAAAGCTGTCTTGACTGCTGCAGAACTGCTGTCTTTTCATGTTGGCTAAATCAAAACAAATAGATGATGCTTATGAAGCTTCAAACAAAAATCCACTTCTAACAAAGCATAAGTGTAAAAAAAAAATTCAGCCTGAAAGAGATTATCTGGGGAAAGTTTTAAGCTTGTGCAAGTGAGTTTGAAATAGAAGTTGCATTTCAACTTTAACAATGATAATAAGGTCACTAAGCTGTAATAGAGTAAAGAGAACATTGTGAAGTCAAAGGCAAATTACAAAAATAAAGTGAAATGACCAAAAATAAATTGCCAAATTAAATAGAAGATATCTTTATGCTGTAAAGTAATAATATCCTTACTGAAAAGAAAACATATAGATTTGGAGAACAATGACTAACTGTAATTCAGTGGGAAATTGTAGAAAAAACAAACTCAATATGTGCTTATAAAACTATCATAAGGCAGAAGAAAAGGGAAAATTCTGAAAAGCTTCCATTCTGTGACTAGAGCACTTGACTAGGGTCAGAAAATCATGGGTGAATAACCAAGTCTCAGCTACCTCCACTTTATCCTTACAGTTCTCAAAAATGAAAATATTGGTACCATTCTTATTATTTTTTTTCAAAAGCTTTTATGTTTAATTGGGTGATAATAACTACCAGTATAAACAGTCTATTCTTCAGGCATTTACAAGACATAAATGAAGAGTAAGAGTAAGAGTAAGTTTTTACATACTGGTGGTTCACTTGTTTGGACTGAGTCACCAGTAAAATAGACTGGTTAAGCTTGCAGCTATTTCCATATCAAATAGTGATAGGATGTTTTGTATTTAATCTCTGTCATTTTCTATTTAATACTAGTGAAAATGCTCACGTTTGTAATACCAAATAACAGCAGTGATTAAGTCCCCTCTGCACACTTGAAATGGCTATATTAAAAAAAAAAAGATTAATTTTTAAGTCACTAATTTAAAGCCAATGGCTAACATTACATATGCTGTACAAAGAAAAAGTAGTAACGGATTGTCTTCTACAATAGTACCATAAGTAAAGAAACCTGACAAGACTTACTTTTCTCCTTACTTTTCCTTTCAAACTAAACTGAATGTAAGTTTTATTGTCCTATTTTGTTTAAGAAACTTCGTGTCTGTTAAATATTCACTTTGAAATTTCTTAGTCTTTACGATGAGGATGCTTATGTTAAAAGCTTATTAAACAGAGCCATTCTTTAAAAGTTTTAATTAGTTGAATATGCCTGTTGATAACATAGTCTTTCAGTGACATTTGACCTAAGCAAGAAAGCTAAAATCTGAAGAAAAAAAAAAAGAATAAAAAGCAGAAGACCAAAGCTGAAATCCTCAAGATCTCCTCTGGAGATAGAAAAGGAGTAAAAAAGGAAAATGAGAGCAATAAGGAAGCAGTCTCAGGGTGAGAGCTGAGAAGACCTGGCAGGATCTTAATGAGCATAGAAGATTCTCAGAGTAACACCAATATCTCCACTCTATCCATTGACCTGTGGAGTGAGAAATATCTCCTGCATTTTGTGAGAATAGCTGGGAGGGAGAGAGAAGGAGCTTTAACTTGCTTTCTGTGCTGGAACTCTTGACTCTGCATGAGGCAGTATGAACACCTCTGAATGCCTGCATGGTGCTCAGTGACCAGGCAGAGATGGAGCCCAGGCAGAAGTAGGAATTTCCTTACAGATCCCTGACAAGGTCTGAAATTCTATATTCTATTGGAAAATGTTTAACTTATTAAATCCTTTGATAGGTGAGCCTGGTATAAAGGAATAAAAGCGTTGGTTAAAATATGTGCCTTGGCTGTGTGTATTCAGCACACATTGGGAAACTGCCTCCCAAATCTGTGTAGATACGAAGACAGAATTGGGATGGTTATATCATAAACTGTAACTAGGAGGAGTGCTGTGAGGGTGTAAGAGGAGCAGGGGGAGCAGAGGGAGAGAACTGTTAAGTGGATGAAAGCTTTAATTGTGCAAGAGCTGGATGTACAAGTAGCGCTCCAACCACATGACCATGCTGTTTTGCATCCACTCCTGTTTACTGCAGTGGATTTATGTAAACACAAATTAATTACAACCTATCAGATGTTACGTTTTCAAGCATCTACAGGTATCATATTGTAAAATTCTTTATACTGACAGGAGGTTTTATCTAGGCATGAAGTGCTTCTGTAAAGTTATGTGGGAAAGCAGCCACATTTGGAGATGGGAAAAAAATACAGCTTCCAACAAGTTGCTTTGCTCTAAGGAAGCATCTTATCAGATCCTTAAGTTTTATGAACAATCAGAGTGAAAGCAACTGGTGGTTGGTGAGTTAAATAAATCAGACAGCAAATAAAGTCAGCAGTAATTGTACAGTACAATAATGGCTTTTATATGCTGCTGTTGTTCTCACCAGTGGTATTTTCATAATATGCATCATAAGCTTTCACTGTTCTGGAAATACATTAGTGTTTTTGAATTGTTTTTGTTATAAACCATGCAAATAGTGTTTCTCCCTGTGGGAGATTACATTAATTATTAGCAAAAAATCTCTTACATGATTTTAGTCAACAAAGAATGAACAGTTCAATCACTATTTTCAAAGTGTGACATATGACTATTCAAAACTGTATAAAAAACATTTAACCCATGCTGAGTATTACTGCTGAAGAGATGGCACGTGGCAGAAACAAATTGCCCTAATAACATTTGCAAATGTTTAGTAGTCACAAAAAATGTTATCTGTATAATACAAACGTTCTCCCCTTCATTATTTTTCAGAAAAATAAAAAAATATTAAAATAATTTCATATGACTAGTGGTCAACTCTTGAAATGAAGTTTGAATCTTTTAGACATGTAGATTTTCAGAATAAGTCTCCTAGACAAATACAAAAAAAAAAAAAAAGAATCAGAAGATACTTCTGAAAATGATACAAGAAGAAAACTAGGCCCTCAAGAAATTATAAAAATGCAAATCCAAGTATTTGACAGGAAATTAGTATAACCAGAAGGAACTGAAGAGTTCAGTAAGTAAATTGCATTAAGGACACAATGGTGAATTGTCTCAACGTAAAGGACTAGAAACAGTCAGGGAAGACCTACTTAGCTGAACAAAACCCTTGTTTATACTGTGAAATTAAGAAAGAATTGCATAAAAAAATGCTGGAATCAGATAGAACAATAAATAATACATGGTGGAAAAACTCAGGAAATGTGGGACATGAAACAGAATACTTCTAATACAATATGGAATCTATGAAAGAATATTAAGAAAGCTTTCCAAAAAGAAATAATATAAACTGTAGCATGCAAGATCAAGGAAGATGTTAGCAGGCTCCTCGTGGAGGAGGAAAATATTATCATCAAACAATTCCAAGAAGGCAAAAGCATTTCCTTGTTTTCTTTCAAGCTTCATTCAAAATCTCAAACCTGCTCAGGTTAGCAGATCTATAAACAGTAAAATAGGAGAACAAATACAAGCTATAGTGGGGATAAGAGGCACTAGAGACATACTTTCAAGTTAGTTGAGGATGAGGAAGTTTGTCTGAGTGGAATGACTGAATAAAACTAAGAACATGAATGATGAAACAGAATATGGGTAGGGAAGTTTTGGAAAAAAGATGAAAACATGACGTTTTAGTTATTGGGACAAAAAACAGCGTCAGAAAATATGATTTTAACAAGAGTTATCACATCAATCTAACCCTGCTATGTCGACATGATAGTCTATAATTCTATTCTGTGACATGTGGGTAGGAGAGTAGATGATGTCATTCCTCTATATTGATGCCAGTAAAACTTGAGACATCATTTCATATGAAATTCCTTCAGACAGACATGGAAAATACAAAATTAGGTGACAATTTCATTAGGTGGGTGTGTGATGAGTTGGAAAACTGTATACACAATTTATCAGCATTCTGCAATTGAAGTGCAGGAATGCTTCAAATCATGTTCTTCAAGCATCTGTCCTAAGGTTGGCAGTCTTTAATATTTTCTCTGATGCCTTGATGAATGATTACAGAGTAAGATTATTAAATTTGCATATAATATATAGCTAGGGGGCAGCAAACAATTTGAAACTTGTTAACAATTCAGTCAGGACAAACATAAAGTTTCTTAGACAAGTACAAATGACCACAGAGAGAAGTGAATAGATTTTTACAGAAAGAGTAACATTGCAGAAGGTAATCTGAGAACCTGGAAATTGCAGTGGATCACAATCTGAACTCAAGTCAAAAATGCTTTAGTACAAAAGAAGAAAATGCTGAGCCAAGTTTTATAAATCACTTTTATAAACTGTGTTCCCTACTCCAAAACTACAAATTAAAAATACATTGAAGAAACCTGAACTACTGATTAATGAAAGAACAGCCGTGCTTTTCTGTCTGATGTTATGATCCAGTTAAAGAGGAAAGATGACCATTGCATTAATGCTTCTTGTCCAGGGAAAGTTTCTTTTTTTAATTTTTTTTTCTTTTTTTTCACGGTCCACTTGGTTCTGAAGAAAATAAACTTATGACATGTACCAACATATCTATTTCTCCATATCTGTTCAACTCTCTGGTCATTCTAACCTCTAGCAGCTTTGCTTTAGAAATAGAGTACCAAGAAAAGCCAGCTGAAACTGATTAAATCAATTAAGTGCAGTATTGCTGAATGCGTATATGCTTTGGTGAACAACATACATAAACCTAAAAAGGGTATATATCCCTGGAGACTTTCTAAATACTGCTTTAAAGAAAGCCAGTCCTACCTCAGAATGCCATTACATCTTTTTCACCTCTTGTGAGTTCCAACAGCCAAAATTGGATTAGAAGATCTTTTTCCTTAGAATAGCCTGCTGCTTATGAAATGATCTTGTTGATACTTCATGATAACACCAAACAAATCAGTCTCTGTGTCACAGAATAACTGCAGACATTTTATGAGGAAAGAAACATGCAACTTAACCTTAAAAAAAAACTCAGTCCCGTAGTCCCCAGTTTCAGAGCTCCCAAACATTTGAGCTATCACTCAGCTATTTGGTTTGGATATATGTAGCCAAAACTGTAATTAGATTCATTCTGCAATTTACTTCAAAATTTTCACTGAAACTGAAATTTTACGTATAACATTGTCTAAAAGGAAGGCAACTGTCTGGCTACTTCCATATGCAGCATTAATATTAGAACAAGTAAGTGAAAATCAGGGAAAGTTTCAGTAACTAAATCCTTTTTCTTCTAATTCACATTTTCTGCCCCATAAATCTCACAAATATTTTGTTGAATTTTCCCTTGAATGGGGAGGTAAGTCACCAGCTTGTTCGTTCTCCTTCCTTTGTTTTTTAGGGCAATTTTTTTTTTCCTCAGTAGTGATTAATAATACATAGTTGTGTGTGTGCATGTGTATGTTCATGTACATATTTTTTCTATAACTAGTGGGATGAATTTACTATTTTCCATAGCTTCTTTGTACTATTTGAACTCTATTATTTAGTCCTGTGCTTTCAGCCCTCTTGCCCCTTCCTTAGCAAGTTCTATGAAAACCACACTTGTGGTAAAGCCTCCATCGAGCTTTGTCAAGCAAAAGAAATATTTTAGTCTTATTTTTTATCAGGCATTTTCAGATATTTTGCATTGATTGTAATAAATTCAATTTAGAGTTTGATTCACTCCCTCTCCTTCTTATTTTATTTGGTGATTGTTCCTTTCTACTCTATCTCTCCCCCATGAGGCCCCATCTGGAGTATAGGAAGGATGTGGAGCTCTTGGAACGGGTCCAGAGGAAGGCCACTAAGATGATCAGAGGGCTGGAGCACCTCTCCTATGAGGAAATGTTGAGGGAACTGGGCTTGTTTAGATTAGAGAAGAGAAGGCTCTGGGGAGACCTCATTGTAACCTTCCAGAAGTTCCTTTAAGAAGAAATAAGAGTGATTTTTACACAATCTGATTGTGATAGGACAAGGAGGAATGGTTTTAAACTAAAAAAGAAGGGAAATTTAGGTTAGAGGTTAGTAAGAAATTTTTCACTCAGAGAATGGTGAGGCACTGGAACCAATTGCTGAGTGAAGCTGTGGATGCCGCATCTCTGGAGACACTCAAGGCCAGGTTGGATAGGATCCTAGGGCAGCCTGATCCAGTGAGTGGCAACTCTGCCCATGGTAGGGGGTTGGAACTGGATAATATTTAAGGTCCCTTACAACCTAAGCCATTATGTGATTCTGTAATTCTGTGATTGTTTCTAGATAACTTAGCTATTCATTTACTATTTGAATTTTGTGTGTGCATATTTTTTTTTATCTTTCTTTGTAAATAGATTATTTTCTCCACATGTACTTCTCTCTTAACTGCAGCACTGAGCTAGAGTATTATTATTACTGTTTTGAAATAACACTGTTTCTGCTGCAAGAATTTACTGAAGACATTTTTCCGTTTCCCTATTTTATCTCTTTATTGAGGCTTTCCTGTCATTTTACATGGAGAACAATCTATGCATTTACACAATGCAGCAAATGATGGCTTTTAGAGCATTTGTAGACAGCACAGAAGTCGTATTCATTGAAAAGGACTTTTTTAATACAACTGTTTTCTATTTCATTTTGCTTTGTCATATTGTTATTTCATGAATAGTATAACATCCTTTTCACAGTCCTTCATTTTATTTTAGCATTCATTACACAGTTTAAATGAGACTTTGTTATTACTTTTTCATGTATTCTTATTTTTCAGACTTCTGTAGCCTAACCTTTCTATTTGAATAAGCTGAGTAAGGAAAAGTATTAGGTTTCTAAGAGTAGAAATATGTTAAAAAAGTTACCCAAAGCATTGATCGGGAGACAAAAATTTCTTATTGTACAATAAGTTAAGAAGATGTTCTTGCTTTGATATGCATATACAGTACATATGAACGACTGATGTAAGTGACACAGAATATTAAAAACAACAAAAACCCTCTAAACTTATATCAGTAATTAATCACATGTTACAAGCTAAAATTATACTTAGGAATTGATTTAAAGCCCTAGTTTTTTTATGGATGCATTTAATTATGTCTAAAAATGCATACTAAATACGTATTTTTCTAAATAATCTGAAATATTTTATTTTCCAAAGAAGAGTTGTGCACCTTGCAAATGGTATTCCTAGAAATATAAACCTAGCTTCTGAGAAGTATGGTTTTAATATTTAACAAATATCGTGTCACATTATTTCCGATCATGTTGTTGCGCTGGTATTTTAAGCCTTGGTGATCAGAAAGAAGGAAAAACGTAATGGGAATCTTAATTGGAAATTTCCTTTTGCTGTAACATCACTTTTGGCATTGGCTACTCACTCATTTGGTAATCTGTCTTGATTGTCTGATATTCCAAGCAATTCACCGTGACACCAACAATGAATAAGATGAAGATCTTAATCATGACAGAACCTCCTTGCATGCTCTGCTAATCAGGTAGTAAAATCTTTTTCTAAAGAATTATTAGCTGCTCGTATTTGGCCTTTATTAGAAATAATCTCTAGTGACTAGCTATGGAAAACCTTTTTCCTTTGTACTTTTTTTAACTTGAAAACATGGCATAGTAAACAAAAATTAAAATAGACAATTTCTGGCTTGTGTTTTTGATTTAAAGCTAATCATTTTTTGAATGTAACCAAAGCTACTCTTTCTGATCATGATAGGTACAATGAGATCAAGCAGGTACGTTATCTGGTTCAGTATTATCTTCAAGTAGTACACTTTAACTGCAGCTGCCATGTCATTGGAACTTGTTCTGCATTGTTTAGTACTTGATTATGGATCAAGGAATTGAAAATAGCAACCAATAGAACAAGCTGTTTTATAAGATTAAAGAAAAAGGATGGAATAACTTTACATGCTAACAGTCTGTTTTGTGCACATAAGAGAGTTCTGTAAATAGCTGCAGAGATAAGTGCATGGGATCATTCCAGTAAAAGATTATCACTGAAATCTACTGTTCCTAATTTCCATTATTAGAAATATTTGAAAATGTTTGTTTGTATGCTTTCAAGCTGGGTTTGTCAGCAAAGAAATTTGTAAGAATTGTTCTAAAGTCTTTACTTGCTCTACCACATAGCCAGAGTTTGTGAGTACACTTTGATTTTTTTCACAGAGTCATTTCTGTGTATTTTGAAATATGACAAAAAAAGCCTGGTAATATCACCAGCATAGGGATCTGTATCTTGCTTCCTGTAACGTAATAGTTTCATTTGGAATATTCAGGTCAGTCGAGATTGAGAAAAGTGGTGACTGCTGCCCATCCTAGAATGTTCTAACAGTCAACTGATTCATTTTCTTACAAGGAAAGACGATTTCAAGAAGAGCTAAACAGTTTGGAGAAGATTAAGCAATCACCTGATGTCTAGACATTTTCTCCTAATTGTTAAGAAAGTTCAATTTAAATTTACATAAGATTGAAAAGAGACTATCTGACTTCTCTCAAATATGAAGACTAATGCATTTGACACACAGGAGACCAGAAACAGCAATAAGCAACAGAGCTTCTAATAAAGTCAATTTTGTCATCACAGTCAAGAATTACCTACATCTTCTTTCTTCTCCGTCTGCCACAGCTCTCTTGTATCATCATTTGGCTGTGCAATGGACTTGCAAAGAATTCCACTGCCAGAGTATTTGACCTTCTGTTTCCATGACATTTTGAATGAAAAAATAAAGGACAACAAAGAAATGCAGTCAAAAGTGCTCCCTCTGCTTAAATTCCTGAATACAGTCTGTATCTCCAACTCCTGCTCTACTTTGTCAGTCCTAGTAATTACCCAGACATCATGAGATTGCTTCCTAAAGTGGCCACTTGTCAATCAGTCAATGCTGTTGTTTCTGTTCGTATAATGTTTAGATGGTATGCAGATGGTGTGCTAGTCAGAGGAGGAACTTTTTGCAGGCCCCCTGAAGACAGGGGACTAGATACACTCTCAGCTCTTCTGTGAAACAACACTAGCCTTGAAAATGTGAAATAGTCTATCAAGTGTTAGGAAGCATATTTCCCTTTAATGAAGTTGATACTAATTACGCACCTGGACACATGTTGTTGGGCCTGCTCTACTAATGGGAATATTTTCAGTAACCATGCTTGGATCTGGATCTAGTAAGTTGGAGTTTGCTTCATATATGATCAGGAAATATTTTCCCTAAACTATCCTTGATCAAAATATCACAATAAACGGTCATGGTTTTGATTTATTTACTTGGTGGATCTTATCTTTGTGTACAGTGTAGAGGAAACACCTCTTTTCTGGTATAGAAGTATCACCTTTGTTTACTCACTACCTTTCTCTCGTATCCAAACCTGTGTGACCTTTAATGCCCTAAGTTTTCAACTTCTTTCTGAAAGTGCCTTCCAAGTCAAATGGTCTACAATGCCACTTAATCCAGAAGTATCTTCCTCAGAGTTGACAGGTAGAGGAGGTTTTCATCCCAAAAAGTCAGATGCAAGAAGACTTGTAATTCCTTTTACCACATGATTTCTCCATTCATCCATCTCCTCCCTTACCTCTTACAATCTTCAAATCCTTATCTTGCCAAACTAGTCAAAACTTGCAGGAATGCAGATGCTGATACCTCAAGAAATCCTGTCTTTTCTTTCCATATGGTCCTGGAAACTTTGCCCTTCTACATCACTCACTGGACTTAGAATATGACATGTCTTCTTTATTTTCCGGTTTAAACTTAACTGGAGATTGCGTATGTGACTAATGAAGAGTGGATTTGTGCAAAAATAAAAACACAGTTACTGAAAACAAGTAAAAATTTTAAAAGCATTCACTGTCAGAAAGGAAATATTAAAAGTTTCTATGTTTTCCTGTTACTTAAAACTGTTATGCTACAAAGCTGCCTAAATTGGCTAAACTTGTGTTTTGAAATTCATCTCCACCTGAAGATGAATTGCCTGCCACCTAGTGTTATTCCTATCTCCTCAAGGCTTTTTGTCTTTTCTTTCCCTGCAAACTTTGCTGAAGTTCTCTACAGAAATGAAAGGCCTTCAAGTTGAAACTGATGCTCCTAGACAGTACAATGCTGTTGTCATCTATGCATTTAGATTTTCCATTCTCCTTGGCTTGGCTATTTACTAGAAATACCAGCTTTCTATAGCCTTAAGACAGAAAGAATGTCTTGCACTATGTACTTCCAGAAGCTGTTGCTGTGCCCTGTAGGGCATCCTAACTGTTGTCCTAAATTGAGATGACAGTGTTGCTCATATTAAATTGCCTTCTTGCTTGGCTTGGCATGCTGGGATCCGTATCTATTAATGCAGGAGTGTCCAAATGTCCTGCTAGGAAAGCAATTTGTTCCTCAGTAGGGTGTCAGGGAAGCAGCTGGTCTAAGAAACTATCAGAGGTGATGTTAGGGGCAAGTTGTGTTTTTCTTGATTTAATGGAATTTTTTACTGATCCATCTCTTTGTCCCCACCACTTGTCAACAGAGCAGCACATATCCATCTTCAGCCATCTCCTTTCCCTCCTGACAGGCCTGTCATATCTCTCTTGTGGAGAGACAGGCTTTCACACAGCCTGAGTCTCATAATAGACATTTCAACAACGGCAAACACATTATCAATGGATTTTTTTTTAATGCCCTACAGAGACAACACTTCAGAACGTTTTTGCTAAGTATCAGTTTTTAAACCTCCACTTGGAGAGAGACTTTCACAAGCTGAAGCTTATTTTTGTCCCTCTTCTCCCCTTTTGCAAATATACTGTGCAGTACTTTTAACTCTTTGATTAACTTCTACCAATTCAGTTGTTTTCCTTGTACATTCTAAATTTGCTTTTAAGTTATCTAATGAAAGAGAAAGGTGGATGTGTGGGAGTCGGTAATATATTAATATATGTTAGCCACTCTGAGAATTGTTGTGGAAGAGCCTGCATTTATGAGGTTAGAATATGGCTACGGTAAAATCATTTTCTAGTGATCTTAAGAGCAAGTAGAATACAAGTAGGGTGGGACAGTCTTTATAGCCAGTATGACTGTCATTGTATCGTGATAAAGGTACGGACAGCATAAGGCTGTATGAGAAAACTTGCTAGCAAATAAGGAACATGCATATTAGAATATGCCTCTTAATTAGGTCTCTGAAGGTTCCACGTTTTTAATAATATTCTCTATACAGGTTAAATTATCAAACTACTTTACTTAGAGACCGTAGTGTTTATATCACAGTAATTACAATATCAGCCTTATGGTATTGTATGGTATGAGATGGGAAAGACCTTTATTTTGGCATAGAAAAATGGAAACTGAAACTTACAGTTTGTTCCAATTAGATGGATAAATGCTGTTTTAAAAGCACCACATGATCTCCTTTGTCCTCTAAGTACTCTATAATCATGTATTTTGATTATTGAAATGGATTCATTGCATATGAAAAATACCAAATGTTGCCAACCATAATATTTCATCTGCAAGTAGCTTTCTTTTTTTTTTCCACATTACTTTGTGAGATTTGTTGGTACAAACATTAGGACATTGAAGTTTTGCCAGCATGAAATAGATTTACCTGCTGCCTCCTGAGGGACTCCTGGTATCTTTATGGTCTGGATCTAGGATTAATATCTTGGCAGGAATTGATTTTAGATTTGGCTGAGTTACAGGTATCTAGAAATTATTATTTACACAAATGTTGTTGAAGGTTTTCTTCCAAAATCTGAAAGGCTGTGGGCTTTTTCTCTTGTCTCTCCCTATGGAAATTGCAACACAAAACTGTTAAATATATCATTTGTTTCACTATGTCACAGTTTTCATCTGTACTCTCTGATCAGGACTTTTTTGTGTGTTGTTTATTTATATAATACTTAGAAAAGCATAGTTTCTAACCCACAGAGTAGTCCCTAAAAATTATACATATTCATGAAAGTATAATTGAATGCACATTATTATATAAACCATCTTTGCATGTATGATTTTCCAGTAGATGTGCTAATGGAAAAGGAAACTATACAAAAAACAACCATAGAAACAATAGATTTAATCAGGGAATTTTGATCCTTCAGCTACCAAGGCAAGGATGCTCTTACTTATAATCCCAAGAAATAAAAATAATACACAGAAAATAGTTTGGTGTAAATATTATCAGAATTTTTTTTTCCTTTGATGAACAAAAATGTATACTGAATTGAAGATATATGTGCATATTATAGCCACAAATGAAGAAAGAAAAAGACTTCTGCAGGTTTCTAGTTCCATTCCAGATGACTTTTACTATATTACATTATTGATGTTACTGTACAAACACTATATTTATATTCATTTTTATATTTTGCTTTGAAGATTACTCAGGAACTTAACATGGGATCCTTTCTCCATTATTCAGATCTTGAATCTTATTGGAATATATCACAAATGATTGACTTTTGTGTCATGAAATCCATGAACCACTATTTCAAATATGCTTTCTACTGTTTGCCTTTTGTCCTTTGTTAAATATAGTGGCTTTATAAATTGTCCATTAATACTGGAGAATGGCTTAGAACTGAAACTCTGTTGTGGAGAAACACAATGAGATTGATGTAAAGGTTTCAAAACGAGAGTAACCTAACAGTAAAATTCTTGCAGATGTCAGCTTAAGGAAATGGTGGGATGCCCGAGGCTGTAGATATTTGCTATATGCATGTGTGCATGTGCTTTTTTTATTATTATTATTTAGAAAAAATGTTGGATGTTGTGTAAATATAAATAATCACAATAAAAAGGAGTTGAACTCAGACACTGCATATGAATACTTTGAATACTTTCATTGCTTTTAATGGAAATTACTCCTAACTTAATTTTATGTTTGCATGTACAAATTAATGGAATATGAGAATCTGAAATACATGAAATATACCAGGCCATCTTCTTAATGTGTCTGCTGAACTTTTTATATATATATCCATTTGCAGCAGTAAAGACGAATTAATAGCACTACAGAAAGTCAATTTAAGATACAGTAGTCACACTGAAACTTTGGCATGTCTGAGATTGGCCTGAAGGTGACTGAGTCATGATTTGGTGGAACGTTAAGTTATCTTTTTCCCTCATCCTCATCTGTATCTGTCCTGTTCTGAAAATGGGTAAGAATGAAAACAAATGTTCCCTGCTAAATTGCTTCTCCAATGGAGTTTGCTCTTCTCTTCTTCGGAAATCCTTAAAATGAATGCAATATAAAACTGACCTATACCTGTTAATCAGTGTAGGCAGGAAAAGCTGTAAGTCATGTTTAAGGCGTTTTGTTTGTTTCTGAAGGGCAGTGAAGCAGGTGAGGGGTCTGGACACGGGACTTATGAGGGGTGGCTGAGGGAACAGGGATTGTTCATTCTGGAGGAGGCTCACGGGAGACCTTATTGCTCTCTGCAACAGCCTGAAAGGAGGTTGTGATGAGTTGGAAATCAATCTCTTTTCCCATGTAACAAGCAATAAGACTAGAGGGAATGCCTTCAAGTTGCGCCAGGGAGGTTCAGGTTGGACATTAGGGAATACTTCTTCTCTGCAAGAATCAGGTGCTAGAATGGGCTGCCTGGAGAGGTGGTGGAGTCACCGCCCCTGGAGGTGCTCAGGAAACATTTAGATGTTGTACTGAAGGACACGGTTTAGTGGGAAATATTGGTGATAGGTGGACGGTGGGACTGGATGATCTTAAATGTCTTCTCCAACCTTGGTGATTCTGTGATTCTATGAAGTAATTAAAAAGAGAATAATGAGAGTAGGAAATCTTGTCTTATCTGAGTGCAACTGAGTTTCCAAAACAAAAGTACATGTACTGTAAGAATGTACATGAGAAGGAAAAGAAGCATACAAACATTTGTCATATGATTCTATTTTTGGAGTTTGAAAGTTAAAAAATAGATAAATAATTGAGGTGTTCACCTGAAGTGTGATAAATGGTCTGCACTTATGCTTGTGTGCAAATGGCTGCCCTTCCACATGCGTATTTCTGGATATCACATTTTCAGTAGATCTGCTGATGGTGATAGTTCTGCTAATTCTTACATTTTATTTGGTTCTTTTTTAAGGTGTTTCAGTTTAGTTGTTTGATTTTTCAGAGTTTAAATGCTCTTTTACAAACTGCCCACTCATTATGAACATATTGTATGCTGTTAATACTCTCAGTGTTCTCAGATGAATCTCCCTTCCCCTCTTTCCTTCTTAGACCTTCCTTATTCTCTTCTTTCCAGTTTTCTATGTAGCAGTGAGTAGTGCAGGCCATGGCTAAACCACAAGCCTGACATAAACAGAGTACAGCACAAGGTATTTCAGTTTCTGAGTTATATGACACTTCCTTATGTAAGCCATTATTGTTGCAAGCCAAGAATAATTTCCACAAGAAATGTAACAGTGTATGTACATTTTGTCCTTATTCATTCAATGATTTGTAAATTCTTGTTGAAATAACAGTATAAAACTGTCTTGAAATTTTTGAATTGGAACAGTGAATTTCATCACTGGCCGAACTTCTGACACTGCAGTTGTCCAAATCAGCAAAAGGTACCTGTGTATTACACCTCATTTGAGAGAGATCATGAGTTGAAGCTGTGGTAACTGAAGATTGAATAAATTGAGCATATGTGTGCAAATTAATATTAATGTGAGATTTAATTTAGTTAATTATTGTGGTGACACTGAAGATGTGGGTTTGTGCATGAAAAAGAGTGAGAGAATGAAAAAAAATTCTTCTTCCCTGTGCTGCATCTGAAAGCTCACAGTGAGACAAAGTCCATCTCGTGATAAAAATGAATGCCACTGCAGGAGCTGTCTCCACAAAACTGAGATATTGTTTTCTCACTCTAACATTTCTCCTGCCAGTTGGCAGATTTTTTTTTTTTTTTTTCCAGAAAGCTGCCCATCTGCTGCTTGAACCAGACAGTAACTGCAGCGCACTGCTTGCACTGTTGTTTCTCATCTTGACCTGTGATCACAAGATATTTGTGATTCAATGATGTCTCAACTAAGCAATCAAATCAGAGTATTTTAAGCAAACACCATCCAGGAAGTAATTATATGTGTTTGTTTTTAGAGCAGAATGTATGACAACTGATGATGCTGGTAAACATCAGAGGTTATAGGGGCTCCAAGAAACTATTTTCCCCCCAAACTGTTAACAGCTTGTCCTTTGTTTCTCTCTAAATGCAACTCTCATAGCATTTATGTGAGCTTTCTGGGAATGGTTACCAAAAAGGTTTGTTAATTTTCCGTGAAAGTTGGGAAAATGAAACTTAATAAAATGAGATAACTGAGTTTATTTTTGAGATTATTTCCATTTTTTTGGTAATATGTCTTATTGCGACACATGTAGCAGTGGGTGATTTTTACTGTCCTTGTTGGAGAATTTATTTCATTGGTGTAAAGAAAAATTTGACCTCTTTACTTTAGACTTTAGAGCTGATGTACTTAAAAATATACTGACATCATTCTGTTCCCTATAGACCATTACTTTCTTTACCATTCAGAAAAAAATGATGCTATCTTCTTCAGACTGAGGCGTTCAATTTTCATGAGAGATATTGGATCAGTGGAACTTGATACTGGTACCGCAGTGTCAGGTATGGCTTATCTTTATAAAGAGTGGTCAGCATCTGGATTAAATTGTTAAAGTGTTTCTCTTCTGATGATTCTTCTGATCAGTAAAGGAACTGCAACATTGGCAAATCTTTTGATTCAGCTATCTAATAAAAAAGAGACTGTGAGTCACCAAAGGGAAACAATACAGTATCATACAAAAATGTTATATTTGGCTTTGGACGGTATGTTTCATCTCTGTATCAAGAAACATTTATGTTATAAACACAACAACAGAAATGCTGGGCTAGATTTAATCTAAGAGGAACTGTATCTTCCCTTCAGTAGATGGGAAACACTTGTCCAACACTGTTCGTCTGATGGGCTTCAAAGTGCTTTTCAGGAGGTTTCTCTAAATGTGCAACAATGCTTAGGGCATTCTGTGATAGTTGAGGGTTGAAGGCTTTTCAAGAAGAAGAGGGAAACATATTTTTTCCTTGCCCCCTCCAGTGCTTTCTTGATTTTGTGAGTATAGGTTGTAAAAGGAAAATTCTCCAAACCTGACTAGCCCATGCCAAATCCAAAAATGGTATTTGCAGGGCTAAATCATATTTTCTAGTAAATTAAAATCATACCTCATATATTTTTTTTCCCATTTGATGTGTAGAAAAGGATTTTGGCTTCTGTTATGTCATGCAGTATAATTGAGTGGCAGAATTATTTCTTCCGTAGTTCCAGCAAAACAAAACAAACTTTCTGATAGTGGTGTCTGTCCAGTAAATATCCCAGAGATGTCTAAGAAACATAAAAGAGGAGCAAATGAGAGAGGCCATGCTGAATCTTTTAAATCCAGACAGATGGCATAAATGGGAAAATAGCTTATTCTCTCCCTCAACTATAATGTTCTCAGCAAGTGACTCTGTTGAAAGGATAAAGCATGAGAAGAGATAATAGGATCTTAAGAAAACTAGGAACATATCAACAAAGCCAATCTGGTACAGAGTTATAAACAAAAACTGTCTTGGTATTATTTGATGCCCCTCTGCATACTGGGAACTACAAATCCTGCTTTCTTGTTTGGAAAAGATATTCCTCAAATTATTGGATAAAATCAGTTGGGAAATGTAGCCTGTTTGATTCACACTAGCTGTTTGGATGGGGTCTGTTCTAATATATTTGTGAGAAATTTGGAATTAGTGTTAAGCACCTACTTTTGTGAAGAAAATAGCACTGTGTAATAGTTTGCCTAACTGTTTTTTAATAGATTGTTGGGTCAAAGAAATGATGTGATCAGCCTTTTTAAATTCTGAATTCATCGAAAAACTACTGGAAGGAAAACAGAATTTTATGGCGGTAAAGAATATAAGCAGAAGACCATTTAAAACTGTATCCCATCAGGAAAGATTAAGTGGCACTTAGACACAAGGGACAAAGAAATGTAGTCATCTTTTAATCTAATTAAATTCTGCAGAGGGAGCCTTATCTAGAAAATCATTATTTTTTTTTCTGGATCCCCCCAAAATGCAGCAAATTTCCATGACACTCAGTTAATAAGAAGAAAATGTTAAAAGTTTCTATGATTTAATAAATCTATTGAATGCAATAAAATCAATTAATAAATGAGTTAATAAAAATAATATTAAAAGTAAATCCTAGATTATGAGTGTTTCTGAGCTGGAGATCAGTTCACCAGTGTTCCGCAAATAGTCTGAGGCACACAACTACAGGGACATGATTTAGAGGAGGGTTGTTAGAGTTAGGGTAGGATGGTTAGGTCACGATTGGACTTGATGATTGTGAGGGTCTTTTCAACTGAGCAATTCTGTGATTCCAAGGATGTTGGTAGTTATCATAGGTGGTCTGCAGTTTGAAGAGTATCAGGCCTCTGTCACTGGTCATAGCTAGGTGATAAACACAATGCAAAACTCTATACCTCCTTCATTGATGTTGTTTTTATTTTATCTGCTGCCCCTACAATATAATATTGTAAAATACTATCTAATAGTGTATAATATTATATTACTGTGTACTTTTTTATACTACATATGTAGCATGGTACTATATAAATGTACTGTATTTAAATGGATAATAGTATGCCATGTGATAAATTACTACATTATATAATATTATAATCCTTGCCTTTGAGTTGAAACTTTGCCAGTGACATAGTGAAAAGAACTGATGAACAGAAGAGAGGGAGTAAAGGGAGGAAGAAAGAGAGCTTTTCAGTGATGCTGTACTCAATCCTTTTTTTCCCCAGTTTGTACTGATAGTGGGGGTTGCTGCAACCCAGGTGCAAGACCTCGTGAGGTTGTCCTGGGCCCACTGCTCTAGCCTGTCTAGGTCTCTCTGGATGGCATCCCTTCCTTCAGGTGTGTTGACTGCACCCCTGTTTGATGTCATCCACAAACTTAACCAAGGGTGCACTTGGTTCCACTGTCAATGTAGTTGATGTTGAAGAGCACTGCTCCCAGTACTGACCCCTGAGGGAAACCATATGTCATCAATCTCCATCTGCACTTTGAGTCACTGACCATCACTCTCTCTGAACAATCTCACAACCAGTTTCTCATCCATTGAACGATCCAAACATCAAATCCATATATTTCCAATTTAGAGAGAAGGATGTTGTGGGAGATCATATCAAAGTCCTCTCTAGTCAGGTAGATGACATTAGTGTCTCTTCCCTTATCCATGGATACAGTTATGCTATCATAGAAGGCCACTTCATTGGCCAGGTCATGCTGGTTTTAATATCACTTCCCTCTCTTTCATGTGCCTTAGCACATGTTACACGATCTTCCTCAGCACAGAGGTGAGGCTGACAGGTTGGTAGTTCCCTGGAATGCCCTCTCTGCTCTTCTTAAAAATGAGTGTGACATTGGCTTTTTTTCCAGTCAGCAGGGACCTCACCTGACTGCCATGACTTTACAAATATCATTGAGAGTGGCTTGGTGACTACATCAGCAGATTCCCTCAGGACTCACATTTTTTGATAGCTAAAAGCCAGATCCTCAACTTTTCCCTGCTTTGCAGTATTTTGCAGTAAAACAACTGGGAAATTTCCCAAGGAGGACCTCTGACATGCCTTTACATTTTGTCTGATTCTTGCTAATATAATGGTCACTAATAGATTATTATGGTTCAAGCCAAATCAACCTTGTTTATCATCTGAAGATACTCAGAAGATTCAGGACAGTGGTTTGCGAGTGTTTTCTTTATTCCAATATAGGAAATTAAATTAAAAGACCAACAAATGATTCACAGAAGCTGCTTTAATGAATAATTGGAGTGGAGAAGCAAGGACTCAAAGAGAGGAAAAGTAGCTGTCTTTATCTATTTATAAAGATAAATGCTATCTGTCCCCAAAGATAATAACTGATGCTATCTATAGAAAGCATCATCATCTGTAACCATCTTTCTCTCAAAATTTAATTTGGTGGTCATAATTGAATCTGCAGTATACAGTACAAAATATACAGACCTGACAATCTGAGTAACAATGCTGTTGGATCCTTACTTGGGAATTTCGCAGATTATGCTGTTTTAAGCATGCAAGGTTAACACTGCATCACTGTGTTTGCAGCATATTTGTGCATGTGACAGAACTTGCTACATGCAGAAAACTTTGCAATGTCACGGCTGTTGGTTTGTCAGAAAGAAGAAAAAAAAAGAAAAAAATTGCAGCAATATCAAGTCTCTGAGTATAAAAGAGAGAACATGAGGAATGCAATATTAATAATTAGAGAATACAGAAAAATCTCCATATTGGTTCTCTCTTTCATTGGAGGGATAAAAATTTGGTGTAATACATGTTAGCTTTAATGTAGCATCATTCAGAAACAAATACAACTGTAAGGAATGGCTGTCACAGCCAGAATACTTTAAACCATGGTAAAATAGAAAATTGCTAATGTTACTCTATTCCCTGTGAGTTTCCTGTGGTTTCTAAGGTAAAAGGATCAATGAAACTCCAAATGTTAATGGCTAGGAGTAGGTATTTGACCCTAATGTGATCTGAGACAATCAGTAGCTTGGAGTGAGTATCCTCAGACTGCTTTTCCTTTGTTAGATGTCCTGTCTTTGTGTCCTAATAAGGCATTAGTTTTTCAGGCTGGCAACCTGCTACAGGAGTGCAGAGAACAACTGGTTTTAAGAAACCCTTTGTAAGTCTTTCATCATAAGAGAAAAGCTTCTTAAATGTACGAACAACATGCAATGTCACAGATATTCTGGGCAGTGCTGTAGGTCATGAAATAGCCTACAGAACCCTCTATAATTTAGAAAGGTCCATGTTTACATGTTAAATGCCCACTGTGTATGTTTCGTACTTTGTCTTTAGAAAGGCATCTTTCCTTTGTTCTGGGACATATTGTATCATGAATAGTTAAACATATATCAAGATAATTACATCACTAACTCATTGTAAACTTGCTTGGATTTGCCTGAATATTTGGTTCTTCAACTGTCATCCTCTTTAAGATAGCGGAAAAGTCAGTTATCAGCATGGGCACATATAGCACAGTGACAGTAGTGTCCATAGACCAGGGGAGACACAGATACCCAACCTGGATCTTCTGAAGGCCTTCATCACCCAGCTCTATTTTTGCTATAAAGGAGATATTCTCTGCTCCTAAAAGAATAAATGAAAGGAAACTTCAGTGATGAGAAACTGTACTTCATGATGCTTTAATTATACACAGAAGAAAACCTTTCACAAAGATTTCTAATATATTTGTTTTGTTTTAAAAACTTAACCAGATTCTCATTTTCTGTAGTCAAGAAGAGAACAGGTTTATTGAATGCCCTTTAAGAAAATAGAAGTTTTTTGGCTTGTGGAAGGTCATCCAAGTAATTAACCTCAATCAACAAAAAGTGCCAGAAGTCCAGGGGAAATTTTGTGGTAATTGTCTAAGGAGCTTCTAAAGATAACTGAAAGAACTTCTTGCCTCTTGAAAAAAAAGCTTTGTTATTCTGCATCTGACCTAGGACTGTGTTCAGTAGTTAATTTACTTTTAATTAGGAAGTTAGCATTATGCTGATGTATAGCCTAAAAGAATATTGTCCACTTTGATGATGGCTTTTGATTAATGAGTCATCAGGTACCATTATTAACACCCTGATTTTTGAAGCATTAGCTTACATTGAAATGGCGTTTTCAAGCTTTTTAAAGAAATATTTCAGTCAAAACTAATCAGCCAGCCCCTGATGCTAGAGCCTTTAGAAAAACATTACTCTTTCTAGATTCCCAGTTAATCACACATTTGTCAACCCTGAATAAACTCAAAGAAATTATTCAGATTGTGAAGCACCATCCCTTTTCAAATTTAAAAGTGAAACCCAAGTAGAAGAGTTTCTGCTTGTTACAAACATGCTAGGCCTTATTCTGTTGTCTGCTGGAGATTTACCCTTAAAAAACTATCTGGGTTTATTTAAGCCTTATACTTGTGACTTAGTACTCTTTGGACATGGAGGATTAATTACTTTGAGTGATCTTTTGTCTGCATCATGATTTTCAGGCTTGCATGTAGAAAGCATGCATAGTGTCCTGCTCTTTTAAAAGGTTAAGTAATAGTGAAGTTTTTTTGCAGTGTAGATACAATTTGAAACAGTTTGCTAAAATGGCAGTGAGGGAGACCACGTTTGGCAGCACACTAAGGTTTTGGAAGCAAAGAAGTGCCTTTACATTTCACATCTGAGAATGTTGCCTTGGAGGACACAACCCTGACTGCTCCCTGTGACTGCTCCTCCTACTGCCGTACAATGGTATTCATCCAGGGAGCAAACACCTTGAACTGATGAATCTGTGTGCACTGCTAACTCAGCCTGGGTTCAGACATCCACATGAATGTCCTGCTCTTGGACTGTTTCTTTTCATTGGAAAGAGCAGGCAAAACATTTCCTGAAGTGTAATTTATTCTAGTGAAGTGAGTGAACTGTTTTATTTATGATGCACCAGGAAAAATGGAATTTCTAGCTCTGATCTCTTGTAGTAGCCATTATTACCATTAGCTGTGTTGTCTCCTAAAACTCTGACAGCATTAAGCAATAGTTTTTTGTTGGTTTGTTGTTTTTTTTTCCACTGAAAGTAGATGACATCAGTAAATATCCACAGGGAATTATTCAGTTGAATGACTGTCTCAAAGAGTCACTTTAAATAGTACAAGCAGAGGGTTAGAGTTATAGAATTTATTCATCCAGTCTACAAAAATGTAGCATAATAGACAAAATATGTATAATCAAAGAGAACCACTGCTGAAAGCTAGCACAGTATGCCACAGTGAAATATCAAGAAGCTGACAGAGGTGAGTTTTACTTATTGGAGTTTTTATTATGTATTAAAGTAGTAAAATTTAAAACCAATTGGATTAAATCTTAACTTGGAATTAAAAGGAGCAACTCTTCTTGTCCCCTCTTATGCCCAGGCCCAAGTCTAAAGCAGACATCTTTTTGATGAGCTTTACGTTATAACACAGAGAATCAAAAGTAAGTTGCCTAGGGAGTATTATTAATGGCATTTTGGATCTCACACTTTCAAAGAGTAAAGGTTAGTTAGATGGTTTTTTTATTAGTAGTACAGAGAAGTTTTAAAAGCACTTCTGTATTAAATGACTGTTAATTTCCTGGCACTCCCAATGAAAAATGCCTTGTCAGATGTTCACTTTTATATCCATGTTTCCTTGGTGGGTGTTGGGTTTTTTTTGGTACTCTTTGTTAGTACTATTACAGTAATTTTGTGAGTTGCTTAGACTTTGTGTGTTTCTATGAGTAAAGGAATATTTATTTATATTCTTTTCAGGAAAATGTGTAGAGGTCTGGCACAAACTAAACAGCAGAAGCTGACACTAAAAATAAGTTCTGCCAGCTCTCAACCAGCTAGGAACAAAGAAATGCAGAAGTATACATATATATTAATTTGTTGAAAACCTTGTTCCACAAGTACATTCTATGGAAGAATATCGAGATATGTTTAGGAAGAATTTCAAAGTTATGTGTCTGTGTGTGGAAATTATTTTGCCATTATTATTATGCCATTATCACCATTAGCATATGAAAAAAAATTAGGTGAACAATAATGAAATGGTATTTCATCAAATTTGTCTTTGTGTACAAAACAGAGAATCTGATCTTTGGTCTTTGAGCCCTAAAAAGAAGGACTGCTTCTTTTTATGGCTAAAAATAAGAAACAGAAGTGCTCTTCTGTTAAAGGTAAACTAAAGAAAAGAAAAATAAATTCATTATTCTTATGCATAATGATGCATCGAAAATAACAAAGTCATGGTACAGCTTTCAACTGGCTTCTAAATATCCAGAAGAGAGCAAGTCAACCAGGTATAAAATAAAAAATGTAGAATATACATTAAAGAGTAAAATTGTAATTATTCTGTAGGAAGAAAACAGTACTAGCTTCTAATTCTTGAAGCAAGTGTCCTTTGTATAAGGCAGTTTTCTCACTGGAAGAAAAAGTGTAAGTAGATAATACCTGTTGTTTTTCACTACTCTGCCACTAAAGAGAAATACTAAATTAAATCTTGTTCTAGAGAGAAATTTAGAGCATATCCATTTCAATTAATAAATGTAATGAAATTGACTTTTAGTTCTAAGATAAATATATACTCTTGACATCTTTGATATTTACATTAGTCTTCTACATAATGGAAAGCAATATTCAGACTTTCTTATTATGAAATGATCTACTGATAGATTCTGTGATTTCAGTGGAGGAAATAATGAGGAGAAAAATACAAACTTCAAGTTAGTCTGAGTTCCTCATCGCTAAGGTTTTAATTAGAAAAGAGTATGCTTTGCGTTTCATGGTGGTGCAGATGTTGATGAACAAAAGCGATTACTAGCATCTGGCCTATTTGGTGAACTTACAAGAAGTTATATAATAAATAACAGAGTCAATGCACAGTACAATTTGAATCAAATTTGCTTTGTTTAGTAATGACATTTTTAATTGTTTTTCACAGTAGAAATATAATGACTCATCATTTGGACTTGTTTTTCTTAAAAAAAAAAAGTTCCAAATGGATCGTAGTTCCCTTTTAAATATCTTGTTTAAAGGTAATAATTTATTTTTTCTTACATTTTGTTTCTGCCTAATAAGCTATTATGAGCACTGTCAAATGACGGCTATGGAGAACAGAAGTCATGCACAAAATAAGCTGCCTAAAAAGTCTAGCTTAGTTACAAAGTTCTTTTTTTCTCTTTCTAACCTCCAGGGATGGGTCATCTCTGGGTAGCCTGTTCTAGCATCTCATTACTCTCTCTGTAAAGAACTTCCCCCTGATATTCAATCTAAGTCTTCCCTCCCTCAATTTTAAACCATTTCCCCTTGTCCTGCACTTATCTACCCTTTCAAAGAGTTGACTCCCCTCCTGTTTGTAGGCTCCCTTTAGGTACTGGAAGTCTGCAATGAGGTTACCCCACAGCTTTCTCTTCTCCAGGCTGAACAAGCCCAGCTCCCCCAGCAAGTCTTATGTTGTACACACTGTAAAGCAGGTAGACTGTAATGGCAGTGGTGGGACTCAGCTTGAAGGAATGAAAGTTGAAGATCCATGAGTGCAAAGTACACTTTTTTAACCTGAAAAGTTAGTTGCTCTAATTAAAGCAATAGATTTTAACAGTCATACACAGTAAACAATTTCAAGAGGATGGACTGTACTTGAGAAGTTTCTTGGGTCTGTCAAGTAAACATAGTTCCTTCGGATTTGACATTCAAATCATCCCATTCTGTTTACATTTCACAGTCACACATTTATTCAAGTTTCCGCTCTATTTCTGTGTTTTAATTTCCTTAAGAACCTAGCCTTGTATCCTGGAGGTTTTATGTAGTCTGGCATTTTCTTCTCTGCATGTACATCAGTCTACAGAAAAATGTATTTGATCATTGTTTATCATGTAGTGGTTCAGGAGCAACAGGCATGTAAATAAACTATACTGAGTCTTTGAAGAATCAAAAAGATTCCTTGTTAGTCTTATTTTACTACATGATTTATAAAGAGAGAGAGAGTTCAACAATATATTCAGGATATCTTCAAAGATTTGCTTTTGGTCCTCAGTCTATTCAGTTTCATTTTAAAGTGTTTATTTCTTTGTTTAAAAGGGTAGGGTTTGAACTTTCTGTTTTCAAAACAGTGTTGAAAACCATACTAATAAAAAAAAGCTCCTGTCTTTGCACATATTCGTATTTTATCTACTTTGTTAATATTCTCCTTATTTAGTGATTATTATTAATCACAGTTACATGCACAAGGCTGAATGTCAAAGACATGCTACAGGTGGCAAGATCATCTGAAAAAGCGGTGACAAGCATGACTATGGCCCTGCTGCACCTTTCCCAAGAGCAGCAGAGCACAGTGCTGGCTCTGGGACAGGTTGCACTCTCACAGAGGAAGGTGGAACATCTACATCCTTCCAACTTTGCTACTGCTTCTTCCCTCTCTATTTTATAGTATAGGTTTTGTAGTTTCCCTGATGTGTAAAGATGTATCTGCATTGAACAGAATCCTCAGAAAACAATTAAAAGAGCAGGAGTTAACTTGCAGATCTGAAAATAATTTTTCACATCTCACTAATTTTACTTATGGTGAGTTTGCAAACCAGGAAAGAAAAGAAAAAGCCCCCATTTTTATTTTTTTTATTTTAACATCATTTAATTTTATTTACCACATAATTATGGGAAGGTTATTATAATTTTTGACCTTCTACAGGTACTGAACATTTCTTATTTTTTGTTCTTCCTCCCTCACTCCCTTCCTCCCTCCCTCCCTTCCTTCCTCCTTTCCTTCCTCTCTTCTTCCCTCTCTTTCTCTCTTTTCTTTTTTGTCTGTGTGTGTCTGTGTGTATATGAGTATTTCTTAGCGCATCTTTCCCTGTGGCTGAAAGGATGGGAAAAGTCAGAGAAGGAGAAAGGGTGGTCAGATGTAGGAGTTTTGTGGAGAGAGGTAGGACAGTAAGAAGGTACATTTCATAGATTTTCCATCCAGACAGACTTTTTCTTCAGTATCAACAGTTTTACACCAGGGGAGACATTTATTTTCTTTCTACAGCTTTTCTCTGTAAATTAAGAGCAGTTTTCTATAACATCCTTAGAGGGGCTATACTGTCCAGGGATCAGAGCTCCATATTATCATGAATTTATGTTTTAGGGCATCTCTGTGAGGTATTGGAATGCTGTTATCCCTGTCTTACAGGTGCAGAAATGTTGTGCAGGATATTTTGAGAAACATAACTTGCTGCATACTTTGGTGCTCAGACATCTTTACAGATTTGTTTTTAACTGATCTGTTCAGTGACATATAGAAAATCTTCATCAGGGCAGTGTCAAGTTAATGGTAATCTGCCTTCCTTCTGTCTGTCAATGCTGTAAGCTATTTCAGCATCACATCCAGTAGCTCAATACTTGATTAGGAATACAGCATGGAATATTTGTTTGGTATTTCTTTTTAAAACACTAAATTAAAAAATCAAACAAGAAAGTGAACTATATGTACTATGTCAGAGAAGTCATAATAGTTAAATAAGCAGTTTCACAGAAATCCTGGTTTTATCATCAGTTAGATATTAGCAAGCTGAGAAACCCTGGAGTATGTGCACACCCCTGCAAATGATTGAAGACATTGCCTTATATCAGTAGAAGGTAGAGCTTGAAAGAAATATTATATTATTTTCTGTTCAATTTGCTCACATACTAGTATCCAGCAGTACAGCAGTACTCCAGGGAGGATATTGCAAACAGTATTCAGCTGAAGTGTACAGTAGGTTATTGCAGTTAAACAAAGATGAACTCTGCTTGATTTCAAGGATTTCTCCATTTTCTTTATATCCAACTTAATGTAGACTTCTCAGCATTATTATCATAAAAGTACTCTAAAGGGACTAGGAGTGAAGCCTGGCAGATAGACTTAAAATGAAAGGAGACCCTTGATAGAATTTTGTGACTACAAAAGAATTTAATAAATAGTGGAATAATGATTCACTGATGTAGTGGAAGTTATTGAATTATAAAATTCACAAGAGTTCCTGAAGAAAGGCAGCAGCTTCTACTGATAGAATGATTGCCTGCTGTTATTTCCTCTCCCATTTCACTGCTTAATTTGCACCTAAACAGAAAGCTCTTATTTTTTTCATTCCTTTTAAAAATTTGAGTCCAGGATTTTTTAAAACACTTGAGGTTTCAAAATATCTTCTATCTGGTCATCTGTCCTCCTTAGGGACTGGAGAATCTCCTCTATGAGGAAAGGCTAAGCAAACTGAGTCTGGTCAGCCTTGAGAAAAGAAGACTCAGAGAGGATCTCATTAATGTTTATAAGTATCTTAAGCGTGGGAGTCAAAGAGTTGTGGCCAACCTCTTCTCAGCAGTCTGTGGGGCCAGGACAAGGGGAAATGGTCATAAATTGGAGCTTAGGAAGTTCCACACCAATAAGCAAAGGGTCTTCTTTGTGGTGAGGGTGATGGAGCACTGGAACAGGCTGCCCAGGTAGGTTGTGGATTCTCCTTCTCTGGAGACGATCAAGACCTGTCTGGACACCTATCTGTACAGCCTGCTGAAGGGAGCCTGCTTTGCAGGGAGGTTGGACTCAATGATCTCTAGAGGTCACTTCCAGCCACTACAATTTTGTGATTCCATGATTCTGTGATCTTCAGGTTTGCTAAGAAGCCTGAACAAGTTTATGAATTATGGAGATACAGAGTTTCAACTTCTTCAAGCTCTGTGGGGTAATTGATTGAGAGGGTGATTTAGGCAACCTTCATACATCCATTAGTAAGAAGGAGTTATTTGTCAAGTGTTTCCGGAACTGAAAAATAATTAAGTGCTTTGTGATAGTGGCAATTTTATGTCATGGCTTTGACCCACACAATCTAAGAACAAATTAGACTTTGGCAAGGTCCCCAGTTCTGACTGGAAATGTGTTGGCAACTTCAATACTGAAAAAAAAAAAAAAGGATTGAATATAAATGCTAAACTAAATGATGTGGAAAACAACACACTAGCACGTGAAGTTCACTTTGGTGTTTAATACAAAAATCAGTAAATGTGTTTCATGGTAGTGGGGATTTTCCAGCGTGCTTAAGGTTTCAGTACTGGGATACAGCAGTTATCAGTCAGCTTTGTTGTACAGTGTTCTGTCTCCTTACCAGTAGAAGGTTACTGCATTTACCATACAGTTTCTCCTGGCTCTGAAAGGGAAACAGAAGTCTTCTGCTCCTGTGATGTTGTCAGAAAAAAATATGCAGGAAATTATTTTCCATGCCAGAGGAAACAAGCTGTGATTACCACTCCGGAAGGAAAATAAAGAGGGCTATGAAGAAGAGCCAGTACAAATACCCAGCTCCTTGGCAATAACTACTGAGCTAATGGGTTTCTTTAATGGATCAATCTTTTCACCTTCGTGATGTTTTGCATCTTAGGTTTCACTTTGTTTATGGTGCCTAAGTAGAAATCTGTCTCTCCGCTGTATCAGAGCACTATGGTGTGGTAAAGCTAAAATGTGAAAGAGTCAAAAGCCAACACAGTGTGCCTCATAATATGTGAGGTGGATTTTTTGCCATAGGTGTAGGAGATAGCGTGTGAGATCAAATATGTGTGTTAAGCATATCAAGAAACATCTGCTGTGAGTTAAGAGACTAGTGAAAGCATTTCTCAGTGGTGCCACCCAGCTATGACTCAGCATGAATACATGTAATGCTTAAGAGTCAAACATGAGATACGTCCCCCAAAATTTTAAGAACAATTACATCAAAATGGTAGAACTTGAAAGTAATAGCAAGATCAAATGTAAATTAATGTACTGGTTTTATACCACAAAAGCAGTACTTAATTCAACCTACATTCTTAGTATGTTGCATATTTGAATTACAGAAGGGCATTTGTGGTAAGCATTATAAGCGCAAGCATTGTAAGAAATCTCGTTTCTTTTCTTGGCTCAAGCAGGAGACACCTGTCCCACAGCAGGAGGCAGCAAGCAGTCTCATTAATGTCTATTTGTTGTAGTACAGGAAAGTATTACCCCCAGTTTTTACAGATGGAATTAAGAAACTTGTTCACAGCTTCAGGGGTTCCATACTCCCATTTCCGATTCTGAGCAATTACAGGCTCTGCTTTGGAAAAAAGGAAGTACTTCTCTCATGTAGAGATGAAGGGTATGATATTTCTTTCATGTACTCTTTGTAATCCACAGATCATTCCATTCCAGTGAGAGGGATTGACTAGGTAACTCCAAGAGAATTAAACCAAAACTTCAGGAGATTTTTTGAAGTGTGTAAGAGCACAAATCCTTCTGAGCCTTCTGTCTTATGTTCATAACTGGATTTGGTGCTGCAGAGCCTATCATTCCGTGTTGCATTATTTCTTTCTAGGTGAACAATTTTTCATTATGGTGATTATTATTTAGTTCAAATCAAAACAGACAGAGCCCAGACAGAGTCAGAATGGTTTCTCTACTCACTTCTAAATTTTCCTTCCCAAAAATGATAATGAAAATATATAGTATTGAGGTGATGAGCTAAAGATGTGTTCTCATTTTGGGAACTGATTGTACCATGCCCATTTCAAAGAGCAGTTTTTTCATACATACATAATATGTATCTGTGTGTTTGCGTGTATGTACAGCTAAGGTATTTTTTCATTATTCACTTCTAAAAATCATGCTGTTCTGCTGCTCATTTTAGCAGAAATAAGCAGCTACCGCTCTGCTTATCATTCCTCCACACAGTCTCTGACCTTGTTTTCTCTCTCACATATATGAATCTCTGTTAACATAAACAGCAAAATGAAAATCTCTACTGGAACAAGACCATATACTCTGTTCCCTGTGGGGATTCTCTATGAAAATAAATATGTACAAAACATTAGCTGCACTGTTCCTTCAACTTCTGAAAGGTACTCCAAATCTGTGGTGATGTGCAGTATATAAAAACCTGGCGAAATGGAAGAGAATTGCTTGAAACTGTATTGTTTTGCACTGAAAACATTATCTGTAATTACAGTAATATTTAAATTCTGCCAATAAGAAGAATTTAAGGGTGGATAATAGAACACCTGGTGATCAGTCCTCTAATTACCATTGTGTGTCTGTATATAAGTAATGCTTTTTAAATCAGAAAGTATGACTTAAAATCCTCCCAAACAAAGCCAGAAATGTTTTGGGGTTTTTTTGTTTGTTTGTTTTGTTTTGTTTTTTAATGTAGCTGAAAACTGTATATGATGCTGTCTTCAAATAGAAAAATAATAGTTCTATCTGAAAATTAACTGCACTGGAATATTAAGTGCCTTTGTCTTGTGTGTGACAAATTGACAAATTGCATAACTAGAAAGTGAGTTCATTTTGTTCCTAGTAGGGTACATCCCAATAAGAGTCAGGAGGAAGCGTACTGAAGTCACAGTAATTCTAGTTTGTCTCCAGCACTCTTAAAATGAATTACTGTGTGATGCCAATAGCATGGGTCTGTAAGTCATCAGCTCTTTCCGTCAGTACTGAAAACTGGGAAGGATTTTGCTTTAGCTATTTCATTTTTTAAATACAAGCATTGATTTAAAGTCACAGAGCTTTTCTGTTTTCCTGTTCTCCAACAAGCTTTCTAGGAAAAAGAAAAAATTCTCTTTTTTGGGAGGTTTATTTTACATCATTTTTCATTGATGCAGACTTCTCTTCCTGAGGAAGTCCCTTCAAAGTTCAGCTAGTTGATTGATAATTATGGAACTTTTCTTCCATATCCAAGAGGAACTAACTCAAAGGCATCATTTTATGTACAACTTATTTGACTGAGTTTGTAAATCATCCAAAGGTGGATGCATCTGTGTCTTTGATGGGAAGTTAAACGATTTCTAGCAGCACAGATCTTTTCTGTACTGTAAGATTAGGCACTCCTTTGACAGCAATGGTTATAATATTTAACCTATTCCTATATCACACACATTTGGTGCGAGTAACTTCCTACATCTACATCTGCATCTGCATCTACATACTGACCTGTCAGATACAAAATAGGTGACTAAGTGATAGGAACCGCAGTAATTAACTTTGCTGAGTTCTCACTGAATGCTAGGGATTGGTATTTGATTGCCTTCCATTGAGTGACTTAATAAGTTAATCATTTTGTAATGGAAAAAAAATAATAATAATCCCAGAAATGTGCCTGCATAAATAATTTGGCCAAAATTTCTTCCTATTTTCAGTCAAACATTTTCTGAATCACTGACAATGTTGCATGTCTTCTGGACACTTCTTCTACCAATGAAGCATAATCTGGGCTGTCCAGATTTTACCAGGAAATAAGCACAGGTAGACAGCATGAAAGTTGTGGCTAGCTAAATGCTGTGTTGATATCATACTACAGTGTTTTGAAAAAACTGCTTAGCTTAATTGGACTTGTCACAGTGAGGTCAGAAATACTGCAAGAGTCTTGTTGATTGTACTAAGTTCCTTGAGACTTTTTTATTTTGAAGAGACCTACTTATTTTTGTAATATCTAAATAGACGTTTAGTGTTTTTTAATTTATTTGGTGTATGAGGACCTGTCTTGCCTAACACCATTTGACTGGTCATTTATTGCTTTGAGGATCTGGCTGGGGGAAAGAGGGTTTCTGTAAGCACCATCAGATGCATTCAGTGTTGGATTGCAAGTACAGTCAATTTTTTACCATTGTCAGAGAGGATAGGATTTTTTACAGAGGAGCCAACATTTACAATATTATGTATGCTGCCTGTCTAAACCTGCAGTCACTTGGCACTGAAACTCTGATGGTACTGGCCAAGTAATTTAGATGGCACATGTGTTCAGATGGCACAGCTCCACTTAGGTTCGGAGTCAGCCAAGAGATCATCCATCTAGGAGAATCGAGTAATGCTGCAAATACTAGGATTTCAAGCCAAAAAATGCTTCCAAACAGCTGCCTGGCCCTATATCATATACCTACCTATAGCTGAGATGGTATGTGATTGATAATCTAGTCATTGCTGATTATTCTTCAACGTATAGCTCTCTGTAGTTGTAGATACCTTAACCCTGCAGTGCAGAGCTGGTGCTTGGGTGGTTAAGTCTACTTAACCACCCAAGCACCAGCAATTACAGTCCCTGCTGATTTCACATTTTTAGATAGCTAAGGAAGTAAAATAATTCCTGTACTTTTTCTAGAATAAAAGATAGAGTATTTCTGCTTAAGACTTCCCCATTGCTATCTGCTAAAAGAAACGGAAGAAAGTGAAACTTTTAAAGTAGTTTAGGGGTTTGAACAAAGCTTTTTGCAAGCCTTGAAAGTCCAAAGGTGTTTCAGTCATCTCTGGTAAACAGTGAGGGTCAATATTGCAGCAGCAGTCATGCCCATGAGATCAACACTCATCCTTGAGAAATAAAAGTTGCTAAATACATCCCTTGAGAGCTGCCTTTGCTGTTCAACCTGAAGTTCCAGCTTTTTGTCTCGAATTCAAGGAGTTAAGTGCTTGATTTTGAGAAAGTCAAAATCAGCAGAGCTGCATGGACTTCAGCAAAATTGTATAGTCCAGGCAGCACCCTGATGCCTTAACAGTGAGAGACAAAAGAAAGTGATGACTGAACAGATACATATGAAGAGGTATTCAGAAGCCCCTTCAAATAATTCATCTGCCCCTGTAACCAAAAGGATTGAATATTTTCTATAAAGAAAAATGCTAGCATCAGGAAAGTTCTCTCTGTGGTTACTTCCAAAATTTTCTGGAAAGATTGAACAATGGTGTCGGAGGCCCAAACACAAAATATACCAGGCAGAACATCAACTAGCCACAGCCACAGAGAAGTGAATTATGGGAAGTTTATTCTCTCTTCTGAAGCAAGTGATGTGGCCCATTGCTGGACACCTTGCAGAGTGCAATGTGCAAGCCATTTCAGAGAGGATCTGCACAATATGTGTTCCATTACAGTCTTCTCGTTATAGCAGAGCACTAGAAATAGCAGTTTCTCATATAAAAACTGTTAATCAGAAAGTCAGCAATGAATTGATTGCAACTTGATAGGAATTAAGCTAAAGGTCCTAATCCTTAAATCTAGCCGAAATCTATGGACATAGACCTAGAAGTTAGCTCTGAGTTCAGAACCTTTAAACATAGGAGCTAGGTACCGTTTAGGTAGTTAGGTGATGATGCTTTGATCTCATTAGACTATGGCATCAGTGCCTGTTTTATCAATGATCACTGTGCAATAAGGGGAACATATGTTTGTAAATGTGTTCAATTACTAAATTTGAGCTGGTTTCTGTACTACCAGATAGCCTTTCATTGCTGTCCAGGTGTTCTGGGCAGCACTGAGTGGACCAAAGACAAACTGAATCATGCCACCATAATTTAGATCCCTTAGCTTATGTAGATGAAAGGCTATTTGAAAACTCAGATTTAACCATGAATCAGAAAGTACCAATTAAGATATTTTCCTTTCATATTTCAGGATGCTCCGGGAAAACATAGTTTTCCAAGTCTTCTTCTATTTTTTTTCATATCAGAAGGATTTTAAAAAGTAAATGTTTAAAATACCTCACTGGTATAAAGATATACCTTTTCTTTCCTTTAGTTCAATAGTTGGCCAGTTCAAAACTTTTTGCAAAGTGACAGCATGCTAAGAGTGTGAAGGAATAGGAAGAAGATAGTTCTTATTTGCATTAAATAATTACAACCTTCAGATTGGAAATGAAGTTGTTAAATATCCACAATATCACAGAATACCAGAATGTGTGTTGGCCTTTGAGTTTTCATCTCAGAAGAGCCCTTTTGAAGCAAATTTCTCAATTATTTCAGCTCACTACACTTGGATTCACATTGTAGCATGATCTCAGGGCACATCAACTGGCCTTTTTTCCTCAAGAAATTAAACTGAACAACGGGGTCCAAGAGTTCATATAATGCATTCCTGCTTCCAGTGAATATTCAGTCCAAACACAGACTAAAACTGGTCTTAAATAACCCCTTTGGAACATGACTGTTGTGGATGTTGTATCTCTTGAACCAATGCTAGATTTTTCTAATCTCTTCATATCACATTGCACTACCAAAGAATGCTTCTCCAGAGGAGAAAGAAGTGAAGGGAAATATGGTTATGAGCTTTTTCTGTTGAACAAGAATGTTGGAGGGGTTTTTTGGTACTTTTGTTTGTTTGCTTGCTTTGAGTTGTGCTTGCTTGTTGTGCTGGGTTTTTTTGTTTATTTTGTTTTGCAGGAGGTTTATTTTAGTTTACTTCTACAGAAAATATTACTATCTTTTCTTTTATATATTTTTACTGCAAGCATCACTACAGCAGTACTTAGAGCATAGTTCAGATTTCAGGATGTTTCTAATGTTTGCAACAAGGTAAAAGAGGGTTTCCCACCTCCTTGTCAGAATTTTATAGAAAAGTAATTTATTAGATGAAAACTTTGGGGTAGCAGTTGGATAGACTGCTAATGTAAAACCGGACTACCATTTGGCTAAGATGTATTTCTTTCCACTGAGAGACACTTTAATGACTGGTCAAATGTACTAACCATCCAGTCCTTGCCTTAGGCCTTCAGACTAATTTAGAAAGTTATTATCCATTCAGTAATAGGAAAGCATATGCTACATTATCCAATGCATGCAAAACAGATAAGAATTTTTACTCTATGATGGGAACTGGAAAAGAAATGGCTAAATCAGCTCATAGTCTTAAGTCTGTGTTTGGTTATGTGTAGCTGCAGCATCTGTGATAAAGTAAAAATGCATATATCTCCCATTTGGTTCATATAGGTAATTAATTGTGAGAGAAGTTCAGCCTTGCTTATGATTTGATTCATTCAGCAAGAATGCACTTTTCACAGTACTTTACACATTGCCATCTCACAGAGACTGCCCCTTTTTTTCTCTTTCAATGCTGTGAATTAAGAGATGTATACTTTTGCATCTTATTCCTGATTTTAAAACCAGTATTCCCGTTCTTCTGGAGCCAGCAAACCTGTTCAGGTCTGGTGCTCTGCATTTTATTTGTACTCACCAGGCAGCTTGGGTTTTCCTGTGAACTGAATGAGAAAGTGGTATCACGTGGTCTTTCTACTGAATTGCATAAAGCAGCGCTCACCCTGACCTTGCCGTGTCTCATGGAAAATGTCAACAACTATACAGTCATAGAGGGGTACACATGAGCAGAAAGAGGACAAATTGTATGAAAAAGTATCTACCATTTAAAGCTTTAATTTCCTCTCCTAGATCCTGTTTATCAGAGCATCTTAAAATGATTTTTCAAAGAGACTTAGTAAATACTAATTAAGATGTTTATTCAAGGAGAAATATATTTTGTTTCAAACTAGTTGTATATTAAGTACAGAACTGAAATCAGTTTTCCTCCACAGATGAATAATTAGTAAATGTTTCAGTTATTGATTATCTAGAGAAACTATTTGCTAAATGAATATCATTATTTATTAATTATGTATCAAAGATCCAAAAATGCTTTTCCAGCTGTATTTACAATTCTCAGTGGATGTAAATTGGCTTTGCTTCTTGAAAACAGAACATCTATATCAGTTTACACAAGCTCACTCACATCTCACAAATATCTTACAAGATCTCTGTAAGTGCAGGTTGGTGTTGAAATCTCAGACGTGCTAGGCAACATGCAACTTTCCATATTAAAATATGTAAAATATTTATCATTTTTCCAGAAACACCAGAAAGGACTTGGGTTTCTTTAAAAAGCTCAGAAGCAATGTCCTTTCAAGAAGTGCATACCAGCTGAACACTAAACCATTCAGATATCTGAACAGAGGAGAAGAATGTTTACAGTGAAGCCTGCCCTGTGCTGCAGTGTCCCAAACTCTCCCTTGCACTCAACATCTTCCTTTAACTCCCTGAAAAGCAACCTACTATTTCCTGAAGAAGGAAGTGATACATTAGGTTACCTAAATTTAAACTGATAGCAGTTTGTGGAAATGAGAATCAGAAGTGGTTAGCCAACTCCAGCATGGATACCACTCTCTTATCCTTTTTTTTTTTTTCCTAACATCTTATTATTACAAGTAAAAGGTCTACTAAAATAGGAAGTGGTTTAAGACCCTAAATTTGTAAGTTTATCAGTGACTCATCATTTATATAATTTAGCTTTCTTCACAGAAAGAGGCTGACATTCTACCTTCTCAGTAGCTTCTGCCCTGGAGGTAAAAGAGAAAGCTGGACTGTAAATAATTTTCCAAAGGTTATGTGATGTAAACAAATAAGGTGTAGTCTCATACCACAAAAAAGAAAAAAGAGTTTGCAGAACTCCAACAGGTCTGATGTTTTGTTCTTCCCTCTTTTTATTTCTGGTAGTCGTTCAATCTTCATGGCTCCAAAACATGGGCCAGTATTGAAATGGCAGTATATCACAGTGCTTTGTGAGAACAGCCTACTGAGAAACTGCAACTTGAATTAGAAAGGGGCAAAGCCCTCACTTAAGCCAAAACAGTCCTATTCTATATGTTTCCTATCATTAAATCTTGTCTACATGATTTAAGTCAAATACAAGAGAAGAATACATAGTAACGTGCCAGGATCTGAAATGCAGTAGGAATCATGACTAGGTAATGTCTCACTGACTAGTGCTTTAGTACTGAAAAGTTGTTTTCCATCTCTTTTTACTTATTTATTAATGTTTCAGTCTTCCTTTCTCAAAAAGATGATGAAAATGAAAGGACATTTTAAGATTCTGAAGACACTGTCAGAAGTTCCTTACAATCTGTCAAGCTCACAGGACTTCCTGGGGATGGGTGATGGTGTTTATCACCTGGGCATCGTAGTCTCTGGCTCACTGTGGAGCTAAGTGCTGCATTTACTAGTACAATGATACTGCACATACAAAAATTTTTTGAAAGCTTAGTAATAAGGAAAAAGTGTTTCTCATTTTTCTATAAAACTTTCCAAGCAGTCAAGGTAATACTGAAGGTAGTCATTTTCCATATGATAGTTCTCCCTGTGTCAGATAATGATTTTGCAGTCTTTGAAATCCTGTCTCAAAATTGCTCTATATGTTTTTATTATTATTATTTTTTCCAGAAAGCTTTACTAAGGAAAGACAACATGAGCACACAGCTTTTATTGTGTGGGCGTGTGGTTGCCTCTGTATAATAGACTCCCTAATGTTCTTGGTTATAATGTGTAGCACTGGCAATGTAGAGATGTGGATTTCCAAACTCCACTTTCAGTCTGCATAACAGCCTTTCATTCAGCCAAAGGATTTAGACCTAATTATAGAGCTGTGTGCTTTCTGTTCTGTTGTTTGATCAGAAAGTATCCTAGACATCTTGTCACTGTCATTTTGGGCAAAGAAACAGAGTATGTCAATGTGCTTTGGAAAGCTTTTGATTTTTCTAAGTATATAGCTATAGATTTTAAACAGTGATTCCTATAGGCTTCCTAATGATAGTGACAGGCAATTGCCAAGGCAGTACTACTGGAATAAATCCCTATTGAATAGCTGCTAATATTCACTTTCTGTCTTCAGCAGGATGGGGAAGAGAATGGTATGTTTTTGGTTGGTTTGTTGTTTTTTTTGTTTATGCTTTTTAATAATTAAATATTTCTGGAACAGTTACAGTTTTAAGTTATTTTGAAATTAGTTTTAAATGTGAAACAACAATAGTACAAATAGAAGTACATATACTGAGTTTGAAACTGTTAACTTCATTAATCTATTTCTGCTCTTCCTCTGATCTTATGTATACCAACTCACACCTGTATTCAGACACATGCAGTTGTTTTCTGCCATCCAATTCATATGTATTAGCCAAAGAACAAATTCCACTTCAAGAATGAGAGATGGTAACAAAGCAAAACAAGTATAAAGAATAAGATACAAGGCAATAGCTTGAGATGGAGAAGTGTGGATACATGGGAAAAACTATGAGAGGACAAGAAGCAGGAGTCTCAGTAGATGAGTGTCCTTATTATTCTCAACTATTGTCGCTAAGCAGACACTAAAGAAAGCTGATGCTTTACTGTCAATGATGTGAAACTGGAGAAAGAAATTCCTTGTGGCTATTTATAGGGAGTTTTTGTGAGCTGGAAGGGCACTAAGATAGAAAGCAATGAGACGATTGGATGATTGAGGCTGACATTATCACAATGCACAGGTTGGAATAAGAACCAGAGATCTGCATTGGTGAAGGACAACTGGTATGTAAAGAAAGAGTAGTCTGTGAAAGATTTTGAAAGAGATTACAAGAAGCTTTCGCTAAGTAGGGTAAGAAATAAAGAGGTAAAGGAGGATGCAGAGGCAGAGTGACACACTTAAAGGTACTGGTTAGGTGAATGATCTCTGCAGCAGCAATCTGAATAGAAGCAGGAGAAAAAAAAAGAAAAAAAAAAGGATATTTTAATTTATAAGAATACATGCCAACACAGCTCTCCTCAAACATCTCCAAACACATATATGGATAAGAAAAACACTTCAAAGCATCACAAAGAAATGAAAGATGTAAAAATGAATGGTATCAAGTTACGCATCTCAGGATAGTTCTCTTGCCCACATTAGAGAAAAGATATGTTTAGACAGAAAAATAACATGTTCTAATTTAAATATACATTGTATTTAATTTTATGACAAGACTACAAATCCATAAGCAAACATCAGAACTGTATCAGAAATGTAGTATGGTTGGCAGAGACAGGTATGCAGCAGAGCAGATCTATGAATTGACACATTAAATATATGTCTATGAATTTAATCACCCCAAAAAAGTATTACAGAGAAGAAAATAGGGTTAAAGACAAAATCCTTACAACTATTACCAAAAAAGTTTAAAAATGTGAGGAGGTTGCTCCAGAGATTGCACAGGCTAAAGGTATAACTGGAGATTTTCTAAAGAGCAAAGGAAGGACATTAGTTCTGAGGAGAAGAGTCAGCAAAATCTGAGGTCTTAGTAGGAAAAGGGAGCCAGAAGTGGAAATTCAGTTTTCAACACAAGCTATAAAAAATAAGAGACAAGGAGGTTCTGGAGGAGAATGAGAAACATGGCAGCAGAAAGGACAAAGACTATGATAAGGATTTAATGAAGGTTCAGAAGAAGACAAGCTGAGAAATAGCTTGGGGAAAAGATTCGTATGATGGTGAAAGTGAGGGGAAGTTTACATTATATTTTGTACAGTGCGAGAACATTGAGTGAATGGCTATTCTATGAGAGAGAATCTTAAATAAGCAGCACAGTATTAACACTGAGTGCAATCCACCAAATGTGAAAGAATTAGAATAGAAGCATTAATAAGTGAGAACATATTGCATCACGAAGAAAGCAGGATTAAGATCTGATTTTCTGTGTGATTATATAAAGAGATACAGTGCATTAATTTTCTTTATTACTTAGGATAATAAAACATGAATGCCAACCACCTGCTACAGATGTCAGTATATTCAGGTCTAGTTTTACATACGTCTGTAATAAAGTTAGTTCATTTTATGTTATTAATGGTTGTCTAAGAGAATTAAAGAGAAAAAAAAAACTGCTTAATGCAGGAATCATCAAAATAAGGCAGTTCAATATGCAATAGTGGTATTGTAGAAATAGGAAAAATATCTAATACAGAAAAAAGATTAATAGGAATATTTAGTTGCCATATTAAACCATAAATGATCATTGAGGGGCTGATCAATAAAAAGATTTTGCTTTCATGTGTTCTGTCTCTCAAAAGAATTGATTCAGTGCAGTCAGTTGACTTCTCTACACAACAGTTGGCTTAGCAGGGGTGATGTGGGCTATAAGTGATGTATATTAACCTGGAAAGTGGATCAAGAGTCTGTGCCACGGAAAAATGAAAGGTTATGAAAGTGTGAAGATAGTTCTACATCTCTGGCCATTTTCCTCTCTGGAAATAGAAATTGTTTGCTTTGGGACGGGACTTACTGAGGCTGGAGGAGCCCTGACAATTTCATCAAAACTTTTAAAAAGAGGATGCAGCATCATTGGCATCATTGCACAGAAAGTGTTTATTCCAATCAAATATCTGTAGGTTTTTTTTTCCATTTCATGTGTTCTATAAAAAGTAACTGAGTTGAAACCTTCCACGTAGTTTCTGTTCATTTGATACAGAGTTGAAAACCAGGATCCTCAGTCTTTAATACGATACAGAGGAGTTTGCACTGTAGGTATGGACACATGCATCTGAGCACAGGAGCAGAACCATTGAGACAGCAAGCCAAGGCCATGCTGATCCCTGCACAGCAGCTCAGTAATTTCCAGTGAAGGAAGCTGCACCCAGCCTTTGATTAGGTACACAAAGATTAAGTCCATTTCTGCTTATGCTACGCTATTATGAATGATAAAGAAATATGTTTCAGATTTTCTGTTTCCCCCTTCCAAACTAAAGAGTTGCTGTGTCATGATTTTGCTAAGATGTTCCATTTAATTCACTCTGAACAGTGAACTGGCATGAAGATTTCAGTAAGACTTAAATGGTAACAAGATACAGCAGACTTCTATCTTTTTTTTTTCCTTTGTTTTTAATTTGTTTTGTTTCATGATACACTTTTTTACCTTGCTTGGCAAATTGGTTTGCCCCTAAAATTATACTACTTCCCATGAAGATAAAGCTGAACAAGCCAATCTAAGGAAGGAATTAGATTTGGCTTTAACATGTGTGGACAAATGAGAATGCTGCCAAGATTCTGGATCTGAATGGGGTTTCTGGATGGGAAAAGTTTAGTACTCCGATGCTGAGGCTTACCAATAGCCAGCACTCTCTTTCAGGTTTAAATAGTACACACATTGTCACTCTTTGATGTGATAGACCTCTGTGTTTTCTGAGCACACACCACTGTGTGACCTTGCTGTTTCAAGAACATTTTCTCTGGGGCTTCTGGGAATCTGTTTTCTTTTTCACTGCCAACCTCTAGTAATAGATGTATCGGAGTTTACGTGACAAGTATTTTCAAGTCTTGCATAAGTTTGTAAACTGTTTTTGCTGGGCTTTCTATTACTTCCTTTCCAGATCAAAAAAGGATTTTAATATAAATAGGTAGTTTTTTATGGTAGCATTTCTTTGATACTTATTACCATATGTAATTTCTTTTTCATTTTGCAGTTAGAGCTGCCTGGGGATAAAATGAATATAGTTATATATTTTTGTCCATTTTGACAGCTTCACCAAAAGAAGAATGAAATTGCATACCTATCATATTCTTTCCGAATACATGAATACCAATCTATACTATCTAACTTATTGTTTGTTTTTTGTTATTACTTTAATTGAATAATTATTTTAAAATCAGGAACTCATATTTATCCTTCTCTTCTGTGTTTCTATAAACTTGCAAATCTTGATCTTGTAGATCAAGAGTAATAGTATTGAAAAGTAAATGTAGAGCTTTTAAGACTAACGCCTGGTGTAAAGGTTGTGGACTGTGCTACTACAGTCAATATATAAACGTGACAAATATCTAAGTGACATATTTTCACTTGAGTGTCTAAAATAGTCACTAAAATCCAAATGTTGACATGAAAAATAATAGACTATTATTCACTATTGTGATAAGTAGATAGTTCTAGGTAACTTCTTGGTAACATTTGTTACCTTGGCATAGAGAAACATTCCTCACAATAATACCATTGTGAGACAAACTCTGTGAGAAAAATAGAAACAAAAAGCAGATATTCAGTGATCCGGACAGACTTGATTGCAGGAACATCCTTCCCTAGGAAATACTAATTCACATAGCCCTGAAATACAAATGTAGAGACAAATGTTCATCAGTTTCAGGTGGGCCCTATTTAAAAATCGAGTCTTAGATACCCTATGCCTCATTTAATCTGTCTTAAAGTGGAGAATAAAATGTACGTAAAGCCCACTGAGTTTGTGAAGGCTCTTTTTTGTTGATCTTTATATATTTCTCTTTTAATTGCATGTACAAGGGCTGCTCTGTAAAGCAGTGCCTCCTGTTTTATTCTGTTGGCCTACAACATCAGAGATGGACGTTGGTGGTGTGGCAGTAGAGGTTGAATCTTCCTGCCACTATTCCATTATATGTTGTTGCTGTGTGACAGATGGCAGCAGAGGGGCAATCTGACAAAATGGATCTGATGTGAGAGTGGATGAAGCAAAGATGTGGCACTGAATTCTTCGGTGCAGAGAAAATGGCACCCATGGATGCCTGCTGAATGTTTATGGGAACCAAACATGGATGTGAGCACAGGGAGGCACTGGGTGATGCATTTCAGCAGTGGCAACAGTGGGTCACCTCCACCGGTGCAGATTTTTATGCATGTGACATGCAGGCTGTTATTCATCACTGGTGAAAACGCATAGCTATTGGTAGTGATTGTATTGAAAAATGCCATTTAGTAACTGAGGATTTGCTTTGTCCAATAGTGTTACTGTGCTCTTTGTATCTGTTGTAGTTTCCATGGAAATAAGCAGGAGACATTACCTTTGGAGCAAACTACACAGAAGACACAAACTGTTGTTGCTGTTATTACTTCAGATGGGAATGCTGGAGTTGCCATTGCTGTCTGCGAGTGTTCAGTCAAGATCAGGCAGCCCCTCAGCATGGGTCAAGGTTGTCAGTGTGAGAAGGGACGCCCTCTCTGATTGGTCCCTGCAGGCTTAAATGTTTGCCTTTCACTCCTGGGGCATCTTCTCCCACATTTCATATTCAGACTTTTGTTTTGTTTTATTTTTTGTTTTGCTTACCTGAAACCTTAATTCCTGAATGCTAGGGATTTTTCCTGCAACTGTGAATTTATCCTTAGATCTGAAAATATGAAGCTGTCTCACTCAATCTATTTTGCAAGCCAGCCCTAGTGAAACAAAAGAGAAAAGTATATATACTTAAGACTATTTACAAAATCCGTCAGGTAATACTTTGAAATACATGTTTTAATACGTATTTAAAACTAAGAACTAGGAAAAAAAATGAAACAGACATGATTCTCGTTTCCCAGAATTTTCTCCCTTTCTGTGCCTCCCTTCTTATGCTTTTCTGGAAACATAGCTTGGTCAAGAGTTCCTTTCCAAGTCCTAGTACTTTTTAATGTATGGATTTTTCAAGGAGCAGGTTAGATGAGGGTTGTACCATGTGGCCATCTTTAACACAACTGCAGCACCTTTTCAGAATTACTATTTGAGCTGATCACAATAGGGATTTTTAAAGAAAATTATATGCTGGAAGCCAAACTTAGTTAAAAAAGAAACTGCTTTCCGTGAAGGAGTTGATTGCACAGTAAAGAAAAAGGACAGTTAAGAGAGATGACATAGACCAGAAAAATACAAAACTGCAGTCTGTGCTGCCCATTAATTATTAGCACACAAAATAAATGTTGCTTTGTTGCTTGTTATCCACAAAACACTCTCACAGTGAAATAATGTTTCTTTTTCCTTTCTATAACTTTATCAGGATTGCACCACTTTATCTCTGTAATAGGCTGTTGTACAATACTATGTTTTATTTATATGTGTAATACCTAGACAACCTAGATTACATCTGTTTAGATTCCAGTCGGAGAAAAAGTTTAATTTCTCAGTTGTAATGCGGTGGGCACGATAGGTTATTCTAGATAGGATAACATTGTTCCTATCAAAATGGTGGGATTGTATCTAGAGGAAGCATTAGCTGGAAATAACAATTGAGTCTCTGCTACCCCCACCAAGTACTTCTTTTGCTAAGCTATATAGACATGTCATAATTTTTTCAAGATGTTACTGTGATAAAGAGACAAAGAAAACAGTTTCTTACTTAGGCATTCTGAACAACTCAGGAGACGTTGAGAGTGTTTTATGTTGAGCTTGCAGTGCCACAGAGAGGTTAGATTAAAAAATGGAATGTAAATAAAATAGCTCCCTGACTCAAATATACTTTAAAAAAAGTTTTGTAGAATGATATATATATATTTTAAGTAGGTACATTTAATTAGGTCAAGTTAAGCTTAAAGTGCCTTTTTAAGAACCTTACAGTATAGTAGAACTCCATTAATTCTCAGTTAATCTGTCAACAATACCAGTGACTGATCTCCCAAACACATTTCGAAGCCTATAGAGTTTTCCTGTGGACATCACCAATAAGGAAGTCCTAAAAAGGAAGCTGCAGAAACTGAGATGTCTTCTTGTTTAGGAAGTTCTTACTTCTCCTTACAGATTTCAGCTCAGTATATGTATGAGTTAATAGATACATTTCTGAAACTCTATAGGCTCTATTCTGAAATGAGGGAGGTTGTCTCTTCAGGGTAAACTGCAAATCCTGCTAATAGCAATTGCAGCAATTAAATGTCTATTCAATACTTAATAAGAAAAAACAGATGATGATTTAATGAGTAGGACTTTTAACATACAAGTGAATTTTGTGAAACCCTTTCCATCAACCTTTCTAGGAGAAAAGTTTATTTATTGGATGAAATCTGTCTTACCACTTTGAAAGAGAAGGTGGCAGGAATAGTAATGTCATTGTGCCACCAGCTGCACCTCAGAAAAAGAACACAGTCAGGGTTGACTCTGGTGGAAAGAAATGAGAAGCTCAGTTTATTGTCCTGCTGATGACTTATTCTAACAACCAATTCAAAGCTATTCTGCACAGTGTTTGTGAAGATCGAGAAGGAAAATATTTTTAGCATGAAGTGAGTAGGCCGGGTTTGTTGAGGCTCTCAAAAGCATGAAAAAGTTCTGGGACATACTCAGCAACTGTAGAGAGAATGGTGCTCAGTGAGGAGTCTGAGTAAAGAATGTATTCATCTCTAGCTGGTGCCCTTCAGATCAACAGATACCTACAACCCTGCAATCATCACTTTATATTCTGAGAGGGAACAAGAGCATAATATCTTTAAGGGATATAGGAAGAATGCCAGAACCACAGAATGACTCCCTTCTGTTTTTCACCTTTTGAGGGCACTAGTTGTGGTAGGAGGCTTTAATGACTAAAAGTAGCATGAGAGGTAGTTTCATAGTGTTTTTCAGTTTTTGAAAGAGAAGTATGTGCTGAGGTGAATCTTCAGAGTAGTATTATCATTATTATTATGCGTTTTGAGCTTCTGGCTAGAAAAGCAGCTGTTGGAAATGAAAAGACAGCCCTTCAGAACTGCAAAAATATATGTAAACAAGCAAAGGCATCAATAGTTGAACACACGTAAAAAAACTCACAGTAAATTTAAGTCCTTCAAGGCTGCAGTAAGAAGCACACTCTTTAAGAACCATTGCTGAACAGTAGAAGCATCTAGTGGTATGCAGCCCCATCTGTTAGATCAGCTAGTCACGCTGGGTCTGTCTGCTCCACCCAATCCCTCCAGCTATGTTTTTTATCAGCTCTTCTTAGAGCTGCTAGTGAAAGTGTGAGGGTTTTCTGTTTTAACATTCTTGACGTGTCAGATGCTAACAACTTAGTGTTAAATGTTTCTTCATTTGGGAAAAAAAAATGGCTAGATTGCTTTGAGAAAGTCTTAGATGCTTTTAATACATTTGATTCAAAAAGAGAAAGAAGAAAATGTCTGTTCTAAATTGTGTTGAGGCCAAAGTTCATGATGCTTAAGAAACACTGCCTGATTCAACCGTACAAGACTACAGTAATTGCAACGCACACTCATGGCTTTAGCCCATCTCAAAATATTTAATTTGAAAGAAGTGGATTCGTAGCTACTGACAACAACCCTTTAGAATGATGGTGGGGTTTTGCCACTTGCCTATAAATCCTCTATGAAACTGGAAATCTACCATTTGAAATTCCAGACTTAACAGAGGGTAATTTGTTTGTTACCTTCATTTAGACATAAAATGTTTCAGAATTCTTCAAGAGATGTTAATCAATAATTTAGATACATAAACGTTAATTAAAAGATGCAGCCATCTTTGCGGCCTTCATGAGATTTAAAATTTGCAGTATGTCTGCCAAAGGAAAATCACTGAAGTCCAACATATGCAAACCTGCAAGATGAAAAGGAGCAGCGATAAACTCTATTACAGGTTTTGGCAGTATCTCTTCTAAGCTTGTTCTGTGCAGCAGAGTGGTGTCATCAGCAAATCTGTCAGCCCGCAAAGCAACTTTCCTATGGAAGAAGTGACAGATGTGGATTCATTTTGTTAGAAAAAGTAAATAAGTAGCTCAGGTCAGTGTTCATGCCAGAACTTTTCACATTTGTTTAGTTCATCTTGGTTCTACTGTAATTAAGTAATGATTAAATGGCTTGACCATACAGGAGCATGTACGCTCTAGCTGACAAAACAGAAAATGATTTAAATGGATAACGTTGTCCTTCTAAAGGTCAGAAGACTTTGAATCACTGGTGTGCTATGTAGCTTCAATGTATCCATTTCTAAATTGTTTCTCCTGCTTCTTCCCAGGAGGAGCAACATCTTCATTTAGTTGTCAGCACTTTTTTTCTAAGCTAATCTTAATAGTCTCCCAGATCCTCTATCTTAGTTGATTGTTCTCAGACTCCTGTCTTCCTCACATTTATCTTACAGAAAAATAATCAAAATCAGGTCTTCACTGATAGGTGCCATTGTATTAGTGGGTCCTAAGATGTGAACCTAGTAGGAAGAAAACCACTTGGTAAAAGCTTTTCCTGTAGCCATATCTATTAAATTCCCTCTTTGTAGTTTTTTAAATAAATTTGTTTTCTAATCTCTTAAAAAAAAAATTGTTAAGGGCACTACGCTGAAAATTCTGGAAATTGGATCTTCTTCTCATTAAACAATTACACAGTGATATCAGTACTAGTGTAAGGTCACCTTGCTAAAACATCTTACATTTAAAAAAAACAAACCTCTGCATTGAAACACCTGTCTGTTTTACTCTGTTTGCCACTAGGATGATATTTGTAACAGTGATGTTCTTATTCATTTCCATTGATCAATATGAGGAAGCTTGCTAGATAACTAGTTCACATAGTCCACCATCCTGGAGGTGTCAGGTTTGCATAGCTATGAGCACTGGCCATATGTAGTTAAACTTTTTCAAAGAACATCATATAGCAATCTGGTAGGTGTAAACATTGTGTAGAATGTAAATGTAAGTAATTCAAGAGTTTAGCCTTCATTTCTTTACTCCAGCATTACCAGACAAGTGCTCCTACCATACTCTACATAGTTATAGTTTTGTATGTACTACATAAGAAAGGGCCCACTATGTAAGTTATAAATAAATCACTTTAAACCGTGTTCCAAATGGAAAGAGGTCTTTATTAAATCATGTTCCAGCCAAGAGAAAAATTTGACATCAGTGTTGAATTCATTCTTGTCTACCCACACATTTTTGAACTGGTTTGAGAGGATGAGGAAAATTTTACCTTTCAAGCAATGAAAGCCAACAAAAGGGCAGGAAGAGACCTCAAAACTAGGATACAATTCTTTTGTAAAGAAAGTAGCCTTAAGTGACTCTGGAATCTGAGGAAACTGCATAAAAAGCAATGTTTGTATCTCTTGCATTAAGAAAGAAACATGAGATTGAAGATTAAACTGAGGAAAAGCATACATTTTAGGCAATTTGAAAGGCATACTTGTCATGTCACACAGATTTAGAGCACTGTAATTATTTTAAGAATACCAAAAATTAAATATTAATTTTCAGTGCCATATCTCTTCCCAAAGTTGCTTTCAAGGTTATGTACATCTGCACCAATAGATCAACTTTAAGGAATACATCTTGAACTTAACTGGGATTTCTTTGAAGCAGAAATTTGTACATTCTTCTTGATGGAAACATAGCCCTACCTTTACTGCATGAATAAGCAGAAGCTTTCATAGCATATGATATCAATTTATCATGGATATTTTAGTACATAGGACAGCACAACAGACTATGATAATATTCTTAGACAAGTGTTCAGTTGTCTTAAGGAAATCTGAGCTTGACACTGAATTCAGAAAACTGATTTTAATAGAACAAGACTGCAATTTTGTGGGCATCTTTTCTCAGCTGAGGGCATTAAAACCACATGAAACCTATGAAGGTGACTCTAAATTAAGGGTTTTCATCAAGAGCAAGAACATTAGGGCTGTCAACTCTTTTCTTCTTATGCCACTACTTCTGATGTATCAAGGATAGCTGTCTTCGTCTATCGGAGACTTAATTTAATAAGATACTAAATTTAGACGGCATCATATGCAAAATCCAGTAGCTTAAGCAACTAGGGGGAGCATTAATCCATTTTATGCCTTTCAAAATTTGATTTCTACCTAGAGAACAAACTGATAGTGCACAAAAGTCTAGTCACATTCATGTGGTGACCTAATGCTTAAGCATTAGATAGTGGCTGTGTAAGAAAATTTCTTCTCAAAGGAAGTAGTCAAAACCTGTAAGTGCTTGCTTTGTTTTCACTAATAAAGTGACAAAAGTCAGTGTTCATTTTAACTGGGATTATGATCCCAGCCAAACAAGCCTGAAATCTGGGAATTTTGAAACGTAGATACTGGACATGAAAATAGTTCCCTAGTGATTCTTATTTGGAGGAGCCTTTCAAGTAGCTCGAAGTTGTTCAAAACTAAAACAACATGCAAAAACTTCTAATTTTGGTATTCTTTGTTTTGCTTTTAAATTTTCTACAATTTTTGATATTGATCAAATTGCCATTGGTCTCAAATGTATTTTCCAGCTTCAGGCAGGTCAATTGCTAAGAGCTCGTATTCTGCTACTTAAATATCAAAATGAAAATAAAAATGTTTGGCCTGAAAAATCTGCTCCTCTGTTTGGGAAATACAGGGAATTGTTAAGAAGACTGTAATTATAAAACATAGGCAAACTGAGAGAGCACATTTTATGCAGGCAATTTCAGTTGCAGCTGTTTTAACCTTTAGTTCTTTTCAAACTGAAGGAAGATTCTTTCTTCATCTTGCTTGAATATAACTGTGGGTAATTATAATTCTTGAAACTTAGTTGATAAGTGTATATATTTTTATCCTTCAGAAAGCTTTAATTTCCTCTAAACAAAGTGTGCAGGAGGATTACTGTCTGTCCCATGTGTCTGTGCAATTGATTAAAACTGAAAGAAGCTGCCCTGCTTAATTCTCACTGCTTGCTGTGTAGACCTTACATAGCAACAGGGGAAGGAAATTCAAGTTTGTGGATCACTTTCAGTTTTTAAAGCAGCATTGCTGGAGAGCCACATAAATTAGCATAGATTGTAGAAAGTAATCAGTGGCAGGGCTCAGTTCAGTCTGGATTAAGATGTGGGACAGGTTAATGAAGTGCAGCAACACAGTCTCAGACTCACTATCTTCTCTCATGCATGAGACTGTATTAGAATCGTGCCAAGCACTCTTTGTTCTAATTATTGAAGTGCATTTTATAGCATGCTGTCCCATTCCAGACTCATAACAGTTTTGGCACTTCATTAAAGCGGGCTGTTGTGAGCTGCCCTTACTCTGTAATACCTTAATGTTCTGAAGCTACTTTGGATCTGAGATGCATGGCTAATGATCATGGGTAAATATGACTGTAAACCTCGTACATCAAAATGCCTTACAAAATGAAGAAAAATGTTTCATCTTTCTGAGTAATGGTGATGAGGCATTAGCACAGGCTGCCCAGTGCAGTTGTGGATGCCCCATCCATGGAGGTGTTCTGAGTCCAGTTGAATTGGGCCCTAGGCAGCCTGATCTACCCATGCCAGGGAGGTTCAAAGTGGTTGGGCTTTAAGGTTCCTTTCAACCTAAGCCGTTCTATGATTCTATGATGTGTAGGCACTCACACTGGTTCTCACAATCACTGATTGTATTAGCCACCAATATGCAGACTTCAGAGCTTCTGAAGTATCAGAGCTGGGAAATGCTATCCAGTTCACTTCTCTACCATGCACATTTCATACACACTCATTTTAAATGTCTTAGAAGGCTACTCTTGCAGTTACATTATTTTGTATTTCTCTGTGGTCTGTCCAAGAAGATTCTCAAAAAAATGTCAACAGGGACCTGTGAGAATTTTGACAGAGTTGCAGTCCTATTGCTGATTTCTGTGTGGTTACAGACAGCTGGAAAGACAAATGCTTCCAAGGACCATTCATCTCCAGAAACGGGATAATGCTTGAATATGTAGCTCTACTCACCCACAAGCTTCAGAGCAGTATTTTAGCAGAATTCATATTTGGTAGCTGTATGGTAACTGCTGAGTCATGGCCTGAACCACTCAGAGATCCTTGCCTGTGAGCCTTGATCTTCAGAGATGGGTGGGCACTTTTCCTTTTTCATTTGCGCTAGTCCTTTTGTCATTACATCCATATTGCCATTCCACTGCCTTGATCCTTTTGATTGCTACAGTAGCCATGTAAATACATGTAATAAGCAGTTATATGTAGAAGGAAATACATAGTTGCGCTCATCCACTTCACTAGAATGCTTAACACAAAGGTGTAGTGACAGCTTCATTTTCCCATACTGATGCTTCAAGCTCAGTTTGGAGGTACCAAATTGTATACACATGCACAGCTATAGTTTTATTTAATCTCAGGAAGCCCAACATCAGTGTTACTGTTCTCTTGGTTCAAACCCAGTTGTTGGTCCATCTCAAATCCTGACTGGCTCCATATCTCACTACCAAATCTGTGCAAATTTTGCTATATCCATGAATTTGTCTATAGGTTTGTGGAAAACAAATTCTTTCTCCTCTATAATCAATTTCCCATCATTGTTTAAAAAAAAAAAAAAAAAGTCCCAATAAGAAGAAGTGACAATATGGAAAGCAATGCTACCATCTTCAGGTGATGATGTAGATAAGGAAAATACTAATTGATCCCTTCTGAGATTTGGTGAGATGTACCCAAAGTATTTACCTGTATTGTCAACATATATCTTGAGAAAGGATGAAAAGGAGCTGGGGCTCTGGATGAAGTCCATTGAGAAATTAATAGAAGAAAGAGTGATAGAGGTATAAATGAAGGAAGAAATAAAAAAAATTGTGGTTTTGGAGAAAAAAGCAGGAGGCAAGAATGAACTTCTTTTTTCCTTCTTTCTACAACTTGAGAAGTAAATAAAGTCAGGCAGTAAGAGTGTCTATAAGAACTGGGTGGTCAGAGATTAGCGAGGGCTTTTACTCTGATTTTAATTAAGTGAATGTTGAGTTTAAACGTAATCAAGAAGAGAAATAGCTCATGATGGTGGCAACTAGAAGCCACAGAAAACTAATCAAACCCATTAAAATGCTGCATTTTTATATACTGTCTGAGAAAAGTTCATTATCATTCACAAAGAAACAATGTAGTTAAATTTCTTTATAAATAATTTTGTCTCTATGCTCTGCATTTATATTAATTTTTAATGAAATACTTCATTTTTAATGAAATACTATTGTTAATTGGGAATAAGGTATTAACTAGATTTTTCAACCTCTCATCCTGACAATAACCAATACAGTTAAATTCTTCATGGAACTTACAACAAGGCTGAATTAGGAAGACACAAAAGAAAACCATTTTAATTAAATTGTAAAAGACTTTAGTAAGGAAGCTGGCTTATGATCAGCTTGAAAATTATAGTAGGCACTTATAAGTAGTGATCACAGTAAGGAAATGCACATGCCTACACAGGCCAAAATCACAAGGATTGTTTCTGTTTTCCTAGATATTATTCTGCAAGGCTTTGTAAGTACGATTGCTTATGTAAACATGAAATTGTACAAAATGTACTATGTGTTTGTTTGAGCACAATGAAAAAGGAATATCTTTACAGAATAAAGTTGCGAAATGTACGATGCAGTTCTTATGTGTCTGGAAATAAAAATATTACATAAATACTGTTCTTGGAATGAAAAATAAATCCTTAAGAGATAAATTAATGGTACTCGTGATTGTTCAAGAGACATAATTCTTTATTGACCATAGCAGATTCAGTGTGGAAGAGAGCTTTGGATAGTTCATCTGCAGAGGTTAAAAAAAAATAATAATAAAATTAAATAAATAATTAAAAAAAAAAAAAAAACGGAATAAAGCAATAGGACAAAGGAAAAATAGATAGTAATTAATATCAATTAGAAGTTGTCAAATACAGAAAATCAATAAAAGGAATTAAAGATAGAGGTAAATAAAAAATTCATGGCTTTTAGGGACATTAAAAATGGAAGAGAATAAGAGTAACAGATTAGTATGTCTACTATTAAAGAAATCCCAATTTTAGTACAATCTCATCTTCAGATCCAGTCAGCAAAGTTATTGATAGTGCACAAAATGGTAGAAAATGTTCTAAAATTGTTCTTGGCCTATATTTGGAAGTTTAAAGCTTTTTTTTTTTTTTCACAAGGAGAATTTCTAGGCTTTAAATAACTTGAAAAGACTGCGGAACTGTGTATTTGGCATAAATATTTTAAAGTAGATTCGGTAACATGTATTCAGAAGTCCTGAAAGAGACAGATAAGGAGATATATATAGTCTATTGATGCTCTTTCTAATAAATCTCAGAATAGAGGAAATTCTGGTAAAAGAGAATAACAGCAATGATGAAGTAGTAGTTGTTGTTGCAGTGCATAGTATATTTTCTCTATTAAAAATGTCAAGCAGGATATTTCAGATAACTATGTACTGGTTACCCTAACCTCTATCCCTGACAAAAATGAGAATGCCAATAAAATTAAATTAATAATAACCTTGCCCTTTAAGGGGCAATTTCAAAAAGCACAACTTCTTTATAGAGACCATGTCAACACATTTGATTTAAATATCAGATGTAATGACACGTCTCATTGATGAATATAATAGGATTGAAACCATGTACTATGATGTATTGTAGGGATTAGACTTAGTAACTTAAAACAATCTAATGTACTGGAAAGATGTCAAAAAGCTTCTGCCAATGAGGAATTATCATGGATGGGGTGATTTCACTGGACTTTAGCAGGCATTGGTACAAAGCCACATCTTAGCCAGTGTTTTGGAAGTGAATGGAAATGACCAATGACGGAACTTACAGACGATGCAAAGACTGATGGGAACTGTAAACAAAGATGCAGTCATTCTGAGCAACTGAGATCACAAACAAAAGGCACTTCTTATATAGCTATCTGCACAGTTACACAGCTGCCTTCCAAACAGAGGTCTACATTTAAGAAAGTGGTGACCTTGACAAAGATTTGCAGGTCATCAGGGTTGTACAACTATCCATGCATTCACAGTATAATGCAACAGGAACAGGTGATCCTGAAGTGAGAATAGGGATATCATGACCAGGAACATTTGAAAATTTGAGAAGAGTCAGATAAGAGCCAAAGAATTTGTTCTAGAACTAGAGAAAGTATCTTAAAATGTGAGGCAGCTCATTTCCTTTAAGTTAACAGAAAAGAGAGTGAGGGGTGATCATTCTGGGGAATGGATATTGTAATCTATCAGAGAACTGCAAAACCTGAAAATGTAAGAATTTAATGAGAACAGATGTCTGAAATCTGAAGCTGGACAAAACTAAATTGGACTAAGACTGGAAGTCCTTGTACAGCATATACGTTTTTGAAACCACAGTTGCTATATTTTCATAATTACTGAGTCAAATATTCCCACCAATGGTAATACCAATACTGTAGTCAGACAATATACTGCGGTTGGCAAAGCAGTGAATTTTACAATGTGATTGCTTGTCCCTTCTACATTATTCTCTGTGAATTAATGCCGACTTACATAACAACATTAAAAATATTGCAGTACTACCCAGCTGAGTTCTCAAATTATTGCCCAATTTGAAAAGAGGACTTTCATGGTAGGGGTGGTATTTCATATACAGTATCAAATACAGTATAATTGAAAGCTTTTTCCTCAAGAAATGACTCAGTTTTAAGGTGAACATGGCTTGATCTTAAAAGCATTTGGAGCTTGCTCACTTTCCCATTCAAAACACATAGTGCTGTCAAGTTTTATTTGTGCTGATGTTCACAAAAACATATTCTGTAATATTTCACATAAATACTTGTAGAAAACATTAAAATCTTTAGCAATAAAGATTTTCAAGTAGCAGATTCCATTCTGAATGGAAGTGACCTCTAGTACAAAGTCAGAATTTAGAAATTTGTGTTTAGTTTACTTCTGGAGAACATTTTTGCTGTGATGCACATCTTGATGTGATGTTTGCTTTCTCTCTCTTCTCTCTTTGGAAGAACCAAACAACTTTACTAGTAAAGGCTATAACAGAGTTCAGCCTTTATGACTGAACAGCGCTGTAATTTTTAATGCTTAATTACAAATGGAAACAAGTGATGTCTTACTTGGCAAAGGCAGCGAACAGAAAACTGACATTGTGGCCATGAAAAAAGATCTATAAAAAGAAAGCCCAGATAAGTCAAATTATATGCAAAAAAAAAAAAAAAAAAAAGGAAAAAGTACACTTTGCTTGTCAAAACGATTGTGGTTTTCATCTATAAAAAGATGCTTCTGGGTGGTGATTCAAAACCCCTACATTTGCTATTTCAGATGTAATTTCCCTCATTCCGTTCTCCTCTGGTGTCAAGAACATAAAAAGAGACACACAGATTGCACGCTGCCTCAGCAGGCATTCTGAGAGCAAACACAACCTTTTCAGAACTACTTTCTTTACTTTCATCATATTTTGGGTTGGCATGAACACAGGATTTTCATGTTTATGAAGGTAAAGATGTGCTACAGAGTAGGGAAGGACATCCCACTTGGCCCTTCTTAGGGTAACTCCTGCCAACCCAAGCTACATAAACTTGAGTTTGGGTAGGGGCAGGTTGGTGCTGCTAGCCATCGATGGCTGGGGAAGTCCCCTTCCCCTTTTTCTTTCTTTTATTTTTCATTCCCTTGGCTTAGGGAGGATGTTTTTTATTTTTCTGGGTGTCGCTGGTAGTTCAAAGACCTTCCCTCTGGGTTCAGAGTTCCTCCAGGGTAAACTGAAGTGCTTCTGTTTCAGATTTATGATCTAGATGTATGCTCAGCTACTTGTCTGTTTCCCAGCTGTGCCAACGGCTGTGGTCATCTGGGGAGATAATTCTTCAGCTCTGCCTTTCTATGAGGACTTTCTAGCAGCTGGTACCCTTGTAAATTCAAAAGCTGCCCTGGGCATGGAAATGCTTGAGGCAAAAAGACAAATTCTTGTTATCTGCTTTCACACTTATTGAATGTCTTGATAGGAGCTTGACCAGATCTTCTAGGGAAGACAGCACATGCCTCCCTGCTGCCCTCCAGCCTTGTCTAGACAGAGTCACCTTGCTCTGTCTGCTAGGCATGGCATATATAGGAAGGGCTGCAGAGTCAGTCCAGCATGTGAGCAAATACATCACTCAGAATGGAGACAAAAACTGATAAGTAGAAATAAAAATGTGTCATGAAGGAGAGACTTTTCTTCTTCGGATAAGCTGCTATAGCTATATATATATATATATATTTCAATTTGTGGTTAGCATGATCTGAAACTTAAGAGAAGAGAATGGTTTCCCTATCAACACTGGCCCTACTTTAAAGCAATGGACAGTGAGGACGTAGCTGACAAGTCAGATTTTTCTTCTAACTTGCATGCAGTTTGAAGTATCCCTTGTAACACTGAATTTTACAAAGCAAAAAAGGAAGTTTCCACTTTATTAATAAAGATACTTGTTTCCTGCATGGGTGCTTAGCAGTAGTGTTTTCTTTTGAGAAGGAAAGTGATCTCAGTCCATGGCAGGAATGGGCATTTTGAGAGTGATCATATTTGTACTGTATTTCTTTAAAGCCTTTGGTCAAACTCTAAGTGGAAAACACTCATAACAAAAGTAGCCAGTGTATGGCTCTGACATTTGAATAAAGCCTCACATATGGTGTATGGTCAATAGTGTAGAATCTGTGAGTCAGGTCCACAATCACAGACAGCTTGATAAACTAAACAATACAGTTGTATGCTTTGGTTGTACAAAAAAATCCTTTCAAAGATTATTCCTTCATGTTATCTTATCTGTAGTCAGACACTTGCAGCTAAGCTCTCTTAATAGTACACAGCCTCAGAGGAGTAAGAAATCATAATTAAGACCGTTAAGTTATCCCTGAAATGAAAATTCCGCTATAGAAAAATAATGTCCTTTTAAAAAGTCTGCTACAAAAATATTATGGATGAAAAGCTAGGAAGTCAAAAGTTAAGAAAATGTCATATTAGCATACCCAGCCCTGACTCATGCACAGACATAGCTAATATGTACTCGTTTCACTCACAGCCATTGGCAATGTATAATAAGTGAACAGGAAACAAGCTTTTGCGTATGCGGATGTTGTTTCCATTAAAGGTCAGTCCATCCATATGGCTTTATTAGTTATGTGATCAGTACATTAGAAATCTTCAGGTGACATGGCTGCTGTTGTTCCTCAGTCTTTCTGAGGAATGACAGACTGTCAGATAATTTTAGAAAGAAAGTGAATACTCAATATTTCTCCTTCTTGGAATCAGTTCAATTTTCTGTGAATGGGAAGAGTGTCTGTATTTAGAAGCAAGATCCATTAATTTACAGCCCATGTATTATGTAGTCTTTGACAACTAAAGAATTTTACCACAGTTCTCTGTTGATATTCCAATCCGCAGAGGCCATCCTCTGTTGGATGAGAGAATGATTTGCCTTTCATACATAATCAGCCTTGAGCACTGTTTGAAGAAAAATTACCTTGATGCTACATACAGATGCATGTATGTGTGTATATGTACAACTGAATAATCCTTATTCAAATAATTCCCTCTTCTCTTGTATTAGAGTATGAATGCTGTTTAAGGAAATACTCTTTAACTCCTTTTGCACAGTGTCTGATCTGTTTTCCTACCACGGTTCTAAAAGTTCAATATCTACTGTAATTCAGTGTACTATGTATCCCAGAGCTGACATTCCCAACAATATTCAGCGCTGAGATGGAGCTTGGGAGCAAATTTGCGCATATATTAGATTACTAAGTATTACAACCTAGGAGCTCTTGTTATAAGCCTACAGCAGAAGTTCAAATCCAGATCCAAACTTTGCTACAATTTCTATTGTTTTGCTCACATTCTCTTAGAAGTCTTTGCTTCATTTGAATGTAGGAAATCTTTGATATCTGGTTTTATGTTCAAAGATATCATCATTCCAAAGTTTTTTGTTTTTTATATTTCAAATAAACGTGAACATGGTTAGGACACTGATATTTTCCACTTCGGGGAGAAGAAAAAAAAAAGACTGAGAAAAAGTATGAGAGGAATGTCTTTTCAAGTGAAAATAGAGATTCTGGTTCTCTACTGTATTATTCTGTGATAGACAATCATAGGATCTGTTCCTGGTGGTTGAATTGAAGAAATAATCACATTCACCAGTATCTTACTTCAAAAGTGACACCATTGAAGGCATAAAGAATATTTGCAGTGAAGAGCATTGTTCTGGGTAAGTGAAATTGCCTGAACTGTGTTTGCAAAAGACAGAGACAAAAGAAGGTTTTGCTGATAGGAAATGTCTTAGTCAAATAAAGATTAGCTGCAGAGTGAAGGATGCATGTGGCTAAGGATATTTAGGTTCAGAATTGTTTGATGACACTGAAGCAGGTTTCCTGATCTTCAGCTTTGGGATACTTGTGTCTAAAAGATGTTGGGTAATGCTTTCTAATTTTTTAATGCTTCTGTTCAGGTTAATAGTCTTCCTCAGATGAGTAAATTTGGGTGCCTCCCCCAGATATCTGGAGAGGGTGAGGCAAGAAGGGCTAACAGTGAACATGCTGATGCCTTGAAATTCAGAGTTGCTTGCATTTAATAAAAATAAAACCAAATATCAGCAAAAAAAAAAAAAAAAAAAGCCTCCACATTCCTCTCAAAATAAGAAAATCTATTTAAATACATCCAAACTATGTACACTGTCTTTGCATGCAGCCTGCACATACCATTCCTTCTTTTACAGCTCTTCTGTTCAGCGTGTTCTTTGTGAGTCAAGGGCTTTTTCTAAGGTTTTGTTGCTTGCATAGCTTGTAATACCATTTTTGAACAACTGCTAGTGAACTTCACTGGTAAGTTGAAAACATGTACCATTTAGAACAGAACTGAATTAGAGCTGATACCATGTTTCCATTGGAACCCCTCTCCCAGAATACACTGGAGCCCCAGATTTCTGCTCTACAAAGAGCACCTCCTGTCTCTGCTGAGCAGCTGTAGACCAAACCACTGCTTATGTTATTTATTCCATTTAAAAGCCCATTAGTGAGATGGCACAGGTTTTTCATAATTTGAAGTGGAATTTCTAGATGTTGATGTCTGTTGCAGATGTAACTTTCACAGTGGTTGTGCTCACTTACTCTGTGGTTATTTCACAGTGGTTTCCTTGGTTACGGTTGGCTCCGTTTTGTTGCCAGTTATAGTATTCTTTGAAAAGCTGAAAAGTAATCGCATCCTCAGCATCACCTCAGCGAGGAGGTGTGTTTTTGTGTGTCCATTTTCTGCATGCCTTAAACAGCCCCAGTGCAGCCGAGCTGTGAAATGTGGAGGAAGGTTCTGCCCTGTCCATTCTCAGCAGGGTGCAGATGTTCATTTTTACACATCCCAAAATCTGCACTAAGGAGCTCCATCTCACAGCCATTAGGAAGTACTTAGATACACAGATCCCTTGCTGGAATACTGAAGTTTTGATGGGCAGAGTGGTAGAAATGATGGGAACAAGGGGTGTGAGTTCCACTTCCATAGGCAGAATTGAAAGGGATCCATCTTCTGACCAGACATATGGAATTTAGTTTGCAAGTTGGGGAATTTTCTGAATTACTTCCCACAGAAACACATTCAATAAACAGGGGATATGGTTCAGGAGTTTCAAATTGCTGACAATTGCACAGTGAGTCAGAGGCAGAATCAGAAGTTGCAGTTTCTCCAGTCTCCTCTTCTTAAATTGCAAAGATGTGTTTTTTTTTCAGACTGCTGTTGGCTACCTTGGAGATTATTTTCAATACGCTATGTCATCAAATAATGTTATAGCATAATTCTGTTAGCAGAGTCTATGATAATCAGCATCTGCAGCCATGGATGTGTTACTTCCATAAGCAAACCTTTACCTCCAAGATGGACAAAACAGTTATAATGGCTTCTCCACATACCTCACTAGTATGCTAGGTTTACCAGCAGATCTGACTGCTTCAACATCTTGTGGAAAACTCCTCTGTTGTCAATGGAAAGATAGCCTGTTTCATTTTTAATGCTCCTAAAGAAAGGAATATTGTGGTTTTTTTCTCAGCATTTCTTTACAATCAATTTACATTCAAGATGTAAATTATCCTGTATTTCTAGTTAACTGTTATATTCATCTTGCCTTTGTCTGTATTTCTAGTTAATTATATACATGACTTTACGTCCATGCTTTTTGTTTAAATTGTGTCATTGTATAAACATGATAAAGTTCCTTCAGAAGCCTTAGAAACATGCAGGAGCATACATAGATAAGCAGCTTAGTTTCCTTTATTTGAGAATTATATACATAGAAAACACTAAATTTGTAACTGAATTTCAAAATGAAATTGTCAAATTAAGTTTAACCTATTCAGGTTGCTGATGTGGTAAAATTGATTTTAAGACACGTTGATCAGTAAAAAGTTTATTTTCTTTAATTTCCACGGTAGTCCTTTCAGTGCAGAATGAACAGCTATCTACTGCTATGTTGGTATAAAAGATCTTGAATACAAAAATTAAAATTTACTGAGAAGAACAGATTCAGGTAGCCTCTTTAATTATCCATGCTGTTTCTAAAAGTAAACATTTTTAACCATTGTGAAATGTAGAAACCGTGTCAGCTTTGTAGACTAAAAGGTTTTAATTTTTTAATAGATTAAGAAATATAAATATCTTTTTACCTGGTCAGTCCACATTACAGAACCTCCAGGGCTGTGAAAAAGCAATGTAAAAAAGGAGGGGTGGGGGGGGGGAATAGTAAATAATTTTAATCTCAGGAATTTCAAGGGAAAAAAATGTGCCAAGATATGTAACACTTATTTTGGGGTTTTGTTCATGCTATAACCAAGAGGGAATTTGATCTCCCCGTTTCAAATATCCATTAAAAATACTATTTGATTCAGCTTTTTAGCAGAAAGGAAAAATAGGGTGAACTTTATGAGAATAGATGCACTACTCAGATTCCTAAAGATACATAGGAGCATTATTGATCTGTAGGGGCTGGAAGAGCTCCAGTAATGAAAAAAGAAGCTAACTGCTGTCAAGAACTGCTGTTTCTTTAAGGTGATACTGAAGGCTGTGTAATTTGCAACAGACTGGGGAGGAAAGTTGTTTTTGAAGCCCTTGGTTAAATTTTGGTTTTAAATTCTTGTTCCATATGTAGTTTGTTATTGCTTAATGTTGTGCCAGGTCTGTTTTCACGTAGTCAGCATCTCATATATAAAAAGTGAGTTTCAGTGTTTTTCCAGCATGGACATCCCAGAAGATGCAGTTGAGTGCAAATGAAGCTGCAGACTAGTGAGCAGAGCTTTCCACTTTAGGTTATTTCTGGCATAATTACGTGGTCTTCAGAAGCCATGGGACAGATGAGCTCCTGTTAACTCCATGTGGTCAGCAAACAGAGCTGACATGACATGTGCTTAGACCTCATTGTTGTCTCTGCTGCCTGACAAGTTCCCACTGCCAGGGCTTGCTTGCAGTCCTGGTGGCTGGTACCAGCATCGTAATAACCTCTGGCACTGACATAAAGCAAGTATTGCTGTGTTCCTGCCTGCTTCATCCTGGGCAACTCTCAAGTGGCCTCACCATGCCATGTCTGTCCCTGCTGTGCCTCCAGCCCTTGGCCCAGGATGAGGATCAGCACACTCCTGCACTCTGCACTCAAGCAGAGGTGGGACAGGCTCCCCAGAGAGCAAGGGCCATGCTGTGCCAGGCCTGGGGCCCTCCAAACCCACCTGCTGTCACCAAGCAGTCACACACAGGTGTTAAGGAGAAAGTAGGATCAGAGCAAGTAACTCCAATAAACTCTTTTATAACTTTCCTGACTCCAGTTTTTCACTGAAGAGGCTCCCTGAGGTGTATGTGCTTGTAATTATTTCTATTGGCTTTCTTTTCCATGTATGCAACCAGTTTGTGTTGAGATGTAGATTTTTTTTAGCATGCTTAACATCCATTGGCAATCAAATTCACAATGTATTTCCCCCAGCATTGAGAACTGCTTACTTCCTAGTCAGCTACCTTAAGCTTCATACCTGCTGTCTTCATTTGATGGCTCCTAAATCTCGTATTAGATGAAGGTGAAAAGCCATGGAATATACACTGAATATACCTTTCCATTTTATCATCTGATCATGAAGTTTTGTATGGCTCTTCAGTTCTTCATGGTCATCTTTTGTCCTCACCTCTCTGAACAGCACAGTGTCATTTACAGACTTTCTCATCTTGCTGCAGATTTCCATCTAGGATGATGAGTGGTGGCTCCCTGTATACATATCAGTGGAATTCCATTCATGCCTTACTTGCTTTGCAAAAAAAAAAAAAAAAAAAAAGGCTGTTCACTCTATTTTATGTCTACCTGTAAAATTCCACCTATTCACTTCAGTGCAGGTCCAAGCTCCAGTTAGTCTACCTGGTAGTCCTCTCTGGACTCTTTATAGACCCTGAGAGCTAACAACACCTCTTTCTGTCAGCAACTGTGTGCTGCTCTGAAACACCTAAATCAAATTGCTATAGGTGCACAAGATGCCGAATTTCATTCCAAAACATTAAGTACTATACTATTTAACTTTTGTGCACATAGATCCTTTATTGGATCTAGCCTAAAGTACACACCAGCACCATGTTCTTTCGTACAGAAACAGAAGGAGAGAAGAGCGTTTAAAGGTACTTCCTTTTAACATTCCTTTGCTTGTCTGGGAAACCCAGATACATTTCTGAAAGAGTGACAAACATTAGGCTGAAGATGTCTGCACAGTCAGGAGGCTGAAGTCTTTTTCTCCAGCTTTTCTCTCATACATATTTGTCATCAGTAAGTCTTTGGATCTGTGAAGATGGCTATCACTGAAATGAGGACGGTTATGTGGGAGGCAGAATTAAGACTATTTAGACCTGTGATGGAACCTATCTGCAGGGCTCTGGGACTTGAGGTTTTGTGGGTGGGTCTTCGCTGTGGCCACTGCACTTGAAGCTTCAGGATCCTGCTCATGGGGCCCCTTCCCAAAAATGCACCAGAGGTGTGTCCTCTGCATAGGTGCATAGTCCTAAATGTTATGTTTTAATAAATGGTTCCACTTTGTGCCAAGGACATGAAACATCTCCACAGTGATTAGATTTGGTTCCAATACATTTCATTTATTTACTTAAGTATGGTCCTCATAAGAACATTGAAAGACAAATGCTGTGCAGATTTGTTATTTCAAAATGGTAATTATGGAAAAAAAAAAAATCCCAATTGACCTGAGGTCTTTTGAACTTAACAGGTATTTTTCCTAACCATATAGTGATGAGCTCTTACTGTATGTTATGGCTGGACCTATAGAAGCCACGAAGCTGAACTGCCCCACTTTTTCTTGCAAGTAAGCGTGACAGAAACAGGAAAGTGTTTTCCATCTGTATAGGTATATTTCTGTCCTTACATACGTATTTATTATGCATTTTTAATGCATGGTAAATGAGCTATCTGTTTGCCTTTCTACTGTGTATATTTGCCAATGCCCTCATCTGCATTCAGTGTTGTAGTATATCAAATCATAGCCTGATCAATAAATAAACCATAAAACATATATTTTTTAAATGTTAATGTTTTGTCAGCTCTTGCTGAGACTCTTCATATGTTAAAACACCGACACAGATGATTCATGGCTTACGACAGTTAATGGAATGAGTAAAAGCTTATTTTTTGCTTTAATTTTTATAACTGCAGATTTCTTGACGGCTTGTGTCTGCAAGCTCACATTTGTTTGGGACATCAAAATTCTCTTGGAAACAGCTGTGGTGATGTGAACACTGTGTTGTTATCTTTCCACGAGTGTATCAGCAGGGAGATTGAAAGGAAACAATAAAGGAAGCAACATTTAGTTACCTTGTGAGTAAGCACTCACCAAAAAAATTCTAAAAATTAATTTAAAAAAAATTCCAGTACAGAATGGTGATTATACAATTATACATAAAATCAGGGAGAAATTTGGGAGTATTTTTATAGAAAAGTCCCTACAGCTAAAATACAGCTGCAGTGCTGAAAGGAAATCAGATGCTAGATTATTTTGTGAGGGTAAACAACGTGAAGCAAAGCTTGGGAGGAGATACTGCTGTTACGTAAGGCACCAGTTAAATTGTGTAAAAATGTTGTAACCCCTGTCCTGTGCCTTGGGGTATAATTGGTCTTGAAAAAAGGAACAAAGCAGAACAACCAAAATGATAAGAAGTTTCCAATATTTAAGGGCTAAAATGTTGAAAAATATACACTTTTCTTTCCATGAAAGAAAGAAAAATGCCTTTATAGTACTCTATTGAAAGTGTTTGGGATTAGAATACAAAAAGCTAACCTAGGTGTAGGTGAATCTTTCTTCACATTCACAGTGAGCAAAAAAAAAAAAAAAAAAAAAAGAAACTGAGTAATGCATAATGAAGAACTTATAAGAATAATATGGAGGCTAATGATCTCATAAAATAGGTTACCAAAAACCTATTGAGGGACTTTAAAAGATATCTCTCTGCCTTTCAGAATGTACAGCAGAAAAAGGATAGAGAGTTACAGGAGCATGAAAGAAAGTGATATAGAGAGTACAGAATGGAGCAGGTTTAACAATGGGAGATGTTGCTCCGTTTTTTATTATGTAAGTCCTTGCTCTGTGCTCATCACTGAGCACCTGCTCCACCTTCGTGTTCCCTTTATCAGCAGACTCACTCTGTCAGAAAGCATGAAGCAAGCTCACTTTTTTTTTTTTTAATCCTGATTCTGCATGGAGATAAGTAGGCCTAATGCAGTAGCGCGGTTGACATGGGTCTTCGTTGATCTTTCACATCCAGTTAGTAACTTTTGAACATACAGGCCAATTTTAACCGTAAATTACCACATATTTCCAATTTCATGAACAGGTAGAATCACAGAACGTAGAATATCCCATGTTGGAAGATGCACATACGGCTCATTGAGTCCAACTCCTGAGTAGTGGGTTAGAAATGAGAGAGAAATCTTCTAAAATTCCTGAGCTTTATTATGAGCTCAAGCCTGACTGAACATCACAAAATCGATATGATCTCTCAAACTCCTTATATAAATATCTGCAAAACTATGTTCTTCATTGCTAATGCTTGTAGAAAAGATTTCCTAATTTCTTTCATTCCTGATAACATTTTGCTGTTGGATCAAACTGAGGAATGTTTATAACACAAGACCCTGTCTGGTATTCCAACTGTATTGACCAACCCAGTAAAATATATTACCTGTCTGCAGAGATCTTGCCCCTTGAGCAAAGTACTGCTTTTCGGCAAATTTACTATTCAGTAAATTATATCACATGAAATAGCAGGATAAATGCTAGGGATGGGTTTATCCCTACAGCTAAAGGAAGATTTTAAGAGACTGTGCAGTCTGTCTGTTACACACTTTTTATGTTGAGGTATTTGTTCATTCATGTGCCCTTGTATCAAAGCTGTATTTTCATCATCTTGCTTATGAATTTTAAAAGACAGTTACTCAACTGAAATGCAAGAGGAAGTCTCTCTTGAATGTGAAGTGTTTCACTAATATGGAAGTCATTGCTTTACAAAGACATTAAGACAAGTAGTCTGGCAAGACACTTTCAGTAGTTGAGTTGCAATCCATTCTTGCATAACGGTGGCAGCAAAAGTTTTATCTTAATTGATTGCCCATCCAAATAATGAAAGCTTTTTTTTGCTTTTAAAGAATGTGGCTGAGAAAACTTGTTGACTATATTTTTGAAAGATTGCTGCAAGAGAGACCTTGCTCTGGAACTTACTGTTTTAATATACCTGTATCCAATATATCTGAACAGGTTGCATGTTTTGGTTGGTATTTACCACAAATACAAAAGGCAAAGCCCCATTAATTGTCCCTTGTACTTGCTGAAAGTTATGCAGGACTGCAGTATGTCAGGGCAAAATGGTACATTACTTATCATTGTTTAAAAGTAGGCTTGTTGAAAATAATGTTGAGTGTTGGGATGCGATTTAGAAAAGGATTCTATGCAAGAAAATGTGAACCCACTATATTTTGTATGATGTAAATATTATTGGAAATATTGGATTATTTTAGTTATAGATATCTATGGGAATAAACTTAAAGGCTGCAAAATTTGATTCTAGATGGAGATATTATATGGTCCAGTAAAGTAACTGTGGCATTCCAAATGCCATTCAGAACAATATATAGGAGTCTATCTTGGGAAATATTAACCTACCTGAAAAATCTTTCCAAAATATCTCTTCCATTATTTCATTTTTTGTTTTAATGAAGAACTTTTTGGGGAAATTGCTATGCTTGAATAGCATGAAGAATGTACATGACATTTTATTTCATTCACCTGTGATCCTCCCTATTATTCTCCTCAGCAATTCAGGAATGAAACATTTCATAAGCTATTTGCTCTTTAGTGGCCAATTAATTATTATGTACCTCATTTCTTTTGTTTAGCAGTTAAATTAAAATAATATATTTAGTTTTCTGTGTGTTTGGGGCTATTCTATAATTTTTAGGCTATTCCAAGGTGTGTATGTTGCTGTAAGATAACACTGGCAGGTCACTAAAAGCATTTGCTTCTGCCTCATACTTCACAACACCCCCAAGGCATGCGTTATCTCGCAGTACCACACATCTTGTTAAGCCTCACATTTTCTGCAGTTGATGGACAAGCTTACTGTCAGGGTCTTAGCAGAAATGCTACTTTTATATGTTTATAGCTTTCCCATTGTCTACAGTTCAGTGCTAAGATGCACATCCATTGTATATCGAATGTGTATAATAGAAAGGCACTTAGACGAAAGTCAAGAAAAGGATCAGGTTAGTGCTGGTTTTCTTTGAAAAACCATACAGTTACAGATAGATTTTAAGTGCAGAGCTGCTAGTGTGCTGTGATGGCCCAACAGCAACACCAAGACCACCACCAATATTTCAAATTATTTTCTCACTTAAGAAATAATTTCAGTATAGAAGACACTAGTAAAACAGAATTTACAAAGATTGGCTGTAGGTTGACTTCTCAATTATCATGTGCAGAAATACCCTAACTATTGGGAAGGCCTCACAGAAGAAAGCAGGTGTTTCAATTAATAGGCATTTTATATTTCTAATATAAGATCTTAGGTAAGTTGAATTAAATAAAAAGATCTTTTCAGTGCGGTTGTCCAAATGGCTTAACTGAAGGTCATTCTTAACATGGGGATTCGGTGATTCTGTGATTCTGTAACATGGAGCTAATGCCTGGCTTGCTGCTCTGAGGCGTTATATACTGCTCTCTAGGAGTTATACACCTTAAATCTTTGTGTACTGCTGTGTGTTCACATCCTTAGCCATCATTATGTAAGAATAAAACCTTTAAGTGGATCCCACAGAAATGATGATGTAAAAAATCAGGGAAACACATTTTCTTTAAATGAAGGTTTCTCAAAAAATAGCGAATGTGTGCATTCATTCCTTCATTACATCTGTTGTAATAACACTAGTCCAGGTGGCCTGTATTATAAATATGTAAAATCATGTTTTTGTATTATGTAATATTATTTCCTTTTGGAAAGTTGTCTGTGTTTTCATCAGGAAAAGGTGTTGTGTAATTCTGCTGGTATGTGTGTATTTAGCAGATGGCTAGGTAGTTAATTCAAGAATCCAGGATGCTGGACAAGCTAATGGAAATAGTTGTTAATTTTGACTTTCTGATCTTATTTAAGAAGGAACAGGCACAAATCGTATTCATGGAACTAGATACTGACTCCTTGAGTGCCAGAATCCCTGAGCAGAGGCTCTATAAAATGAGGTAAACATAAGCATGGATTTAGTTTCTAAATTGTTCCTCAAGCATGAGATTAAACAAAATGTTGCTGGCGGAACTAGAGCTTTGAAGTTCTGGACCATTTTGAATTTGAAAAAAAAAGCCACATTTTGTTAATGGAAAATACAGATAATTTGAATTGTAAATCAGTTTCCTTTTCCTTTAATATCTATCAATTTCCATGAAATCAGTTTTCTCATACTGCAGCTGAGAATCATGATGCGCACTTGATTCTCCAGTGAAATCCTTCAGCACTTATTACAACATACAGAAACACATTAAAGTCTTTCTCCATTTGACAAACATGATTTTTCCACTTTAGTACAAGCAATCAAGCACTACTTCTTTTTGTTTTACTGCTTATAGAAAAATTCTGACCTTTTGCATATCCAGTAATCTGATGGAAGTCAGGAGGAGCTTGTAGAGCATTGTTGTGGCACACAGCTGCAGTAAACGTACTCCATAAAAGTAGCACAACATAAGAATCAAAACAAGGTTTACTAATGATCCTTATTTAATAAAAAGCTACAGTAATAGCCCCCAAATACTGCAATAAGACAACTGGAAGCTGTAGTAGTTTGGGGCCATCCATTATTGTTGAGTGCTTTTAATACAGTTTGCAATAGTAACCTTTCTTTGTTTTCTGTGTGAGCTGGCAGGTTGCCTTTGAAGCAGAAGAACAAAAGTACAGTGGAGTCATACGCTAACAGTGCCTATTTCCTTTTTTCTTTCTGCATTAAATTGCCAGAAGCAAAGAAAGTCAAATTTTTAGAGGAAAGAAGAAAAAAAAAGAGACATTTTCCACCAGATTATAATTATTTCAAGGTAAATGGTATATTGCTATTTAACTGTAATCCATTGGTATATTTTTTCTTTGATTTATTCAAAAACTCAAAAGGCCAAAATATCATAATTAATGACAGAATTGAACCACAGGCATGTGTGTTCAAGTAAAAGAAATAGATACAGACTAATAATTTCCTCAGGCTAAGTTTTATATAGAAAAAAAGCAAAAATTGGCTCTCTCTCCCTTCCCCCTCCACTCAATTAATTATCTTCTTTTTAGGATGCTACTATCCTTAACCATTGTCTGATTTGCATATAGTGCCTTCAGGATGCCTCCTGAGGTGGAAAAGGTGAATGTCTTCAAACACATACCTTTTTGTTCTTACCCCATGAGTGCTCCAAAGTCATGTGGTTTCACAGCTGAAAGGCTTCCAGGTGTGACTGCTTTAGAGCCCTTTGAGATTAGGGAAGTGGATGAGAGGAAGAAATGATACACCATATATTAGAAAGTAGTATTATTTTTGTCAGTGTTGGTATAATAACATTGGTATTGTTGTTACAAGCATATTATTGCATTTATTAAGTGATTATGAGGCTGTTTTTATGGTCAGGAGCAATGTGAGAGGCTATTTTCTGGTATGAATAAAAGGAAAGTGAAGATATTTGAAGAGAGGGAGCTAAAATGAAGAGAAATTTCAATAACTCGCTTTATGACAGTGAGGTTTTAAAGACATGGAAGAAAATATTTAAAAAAAGAAAAAGAAGAAAAGAAAAAGACAAGAGCTTGAATTTTGTTTCCGGAGTGCTGTGAAGAGAGTCAAGATGTAAATGTTGCCAGAGAAATGAGGGAAAAAGAATATAGATGAAGAATAATGAGAGAGGGTGGCCCAGAAGGAGGTGAATTACTGCAGTGGAATGTCTCAAATGAAAAATATTGAGATGTGTGCTCTGCTTATCTGGTGACTCTTGATGACATAGAGCTGTATGAATTCACATAGTAGATGTCGGAAACCTACAGGTAGGCCCTGATTCTGAGCAGCTGTAAATATATCTCTGCTGGGGAAAATGGAGCCATACCCCTTTCCATGATCTGGCCATGTTAGCAAGCAATTTCACATATAATCAGATCATTAGAACGCAACATAACTATCACAGAAGATGAATTTTTCAATTTACTTGTTAAAAGCAAACAATAAGCCCAACAAAATCTGTTTCTTAGAAATAGTAAATAAATGCCATGCATGTTTATTCTAAAGAAATACATCGTTTGCACTGCAGTCATTAATTCCATCATTAAACTATGCCGGTTCCGAGTTCTTCTTAGAGGCAGACGTGTCAAGAAGGCTTCAGGGTTACCTAGTTGTACCTGGAGAGACTGAATCAAGCTATCCTGGCATATCAAGAAACCTTGCTCCTTCCAACACTTGTACTCAGACACACTGTGATTTGTCTTCTTGCAGAGGTTCTTTTGAATCAAGATTGAGTTATGGATGCATTGTAATCAAGCATAAGATATTTTTATGCTGAGGTTTGTTCTTCTTCCATGTCATGCAAAAGTTACAGCTTGGAGCGGTGTTTCTGAACTAGAGCATGTGCAGATGTTTGTTTCCCTGGGTTCTAGGTCTTATATCTGCTTCACTGACTGTGCCAAGAAAAAGGGTGAAAAGCAAGGGCTTCGGCTTAGTGCCGTCTGGTGTTTTGCCCAAGTTGTAATCTTCTGTTATGTATTTATTAGCAGTGGGATTTATGACAGTTTTGTGTCCTAGGAGCGTACAGTACATCTATACCTGTTTGTGTCAATACTTCTGTACAACCATCCAAGATTTTATGGTCTTTACTGGTAAATCGTATAGATGTTCAGAGAGCAAAAAGCTGGAGAACCTTGCATCTATACTGAAAGTAACATGCCTTTCATGGTGCCTTGTTACATGATTTTCTGCTTGTTTAAACCAGACAGAAGGTGATTCATATGTATAGAACCTATACTCCGTATTCTGAGTATGGAATTTCTGTTGCGAAAGTGTTTATTATGTAGTTCATCAAAAGGATACAGAGACAGGTGCCAAACTCGGTTTGCTTCCCTGTAAACCAGCTAACATCCTGAGCTCACATTTCAAGGGTCATTTTTGATAGTTTGGATAATCAGTCAAAAAAAAAGTCCATGATCAACAAACCAGAAAAGGATCTGTTTGAAAGGTCAGACAAGAAGTCACAATATCGACTAGATATATACTCCATGAACACCATTAGCACAAACTGTGTAGCTATTAAAAAACTTTCTTTGTTTCAGAAGAAAATAACTTGAAACCACATAGCTAGCCTTTGCACTGAAAACAAGGCATATAAATTGAAGGATCCTTAACGGCTGCTCTGGGTTGTAACAAGGGACTCCTGGCATGAACCAGCCCAGCTATCATTGATTTTTGATCAGCAAGCCATGTTTCTTGAGAAGCTACCTGCTTTTCTTCCTTGACAGATGAAGCGTGATGTTTTCATCATTATTCCAATGCTTTCTCCAGCATTGTTTACAGAACATTTTGCACAGATGATGCCCCATTTAGGAGAACCAGAACTGAAGGTTTTCAACATTTGCTTCAATTTCTTTCTTGTTTCTTTTCTAAACAATTTTTAAATTTTAGTTTATACACTTTTCAGACAACTCTGCATTGCAAAGCTGGATTCTAAATCTATCCTTCAGGGCTTGGAGATGATGATGGTTTAATTTTGCTACATCTAACATTAGACTAAGGCTTATCACCAGGTTTTCATCTGGTTTTGCAGTTTGCCCAAAGTTTCTCAGTATCATTTGGTGTCATTATTTCAGCTTAGAAATATCTCTAATTAGAATAATCTAATGCAGATTTTTTTTTCTTTTTTTTTTTTTGTAGTCTTCATGTTCTGTATTCGAACAGCAGTGTGCACATATCCATGGTCAGTTCTTGAACTCAGTCCTGAAAGGAGCATGGGTTGAATTTTCTGACTGCAGTTTCAGTTACTCTCAGATTTTTTCACTAGAAGCAGGATAGAGGTTTAAGGTCACCCCCCTTCCTCCCCTCCACTCACCCCCTAAAAAAATAATTTCTCTCAGAGACAGATCCTCATACTGTGCTTAATCCAGTTACGATGAGGAAATGCACTCTCACTGGACCCTTGTGCAGAAGTGAGGCGTTCCCTTACAAGAGAGATTTGTTCATTATTTTCTGTTCTGCCTGGCACATATGCTGTGTAACTACGTACAGTTGTAAAAAGGAACTGATATACATAGGCGATAATGTGAAGCCAATAAAATGCTTAAAGCAACACCGTAGCTATCTGAGATATATTATTTATGTTATTTTACTTCCTAGATTGTCGTATTTATGTTCTTTTTATGGAGCTTCAGCTATTGCCAAATTCAAGAGAAATAAGATGCAATGTCCTTGAAGCAAGGAGTGCCCCTTGCTCCTTTTTATGAGTTTCAGTGCAGCTGAATACCATTTCTTCTTTATGAGACTGTCATGTCAGGACTAGTTTTGCATGTATCAGCTGTTACTAACCTGGACTGGATCTTAGCTGTTGACTGATTTTTTTCAGAATCTTTTTCAATCTCAAAAGCTTAGGAAAGCCTGTCTGTGTTGATTCCTGTTTCACTGCTGCCATCTTCTGGAAAATTTTTTGCATTATTAGATGATTTTTTTTAATTATTTTTCTATTTTATTATTATTATTATTTAGATTAAACCTGACAATCAGGAGGTGAACGAATACATGCTTCTTCTGGGTGGCTGCAGGAACACAGTAGCATGGAATAAAGTTCGTGTATGTGGTGCTGAGGTTATGCAGAGATTTTAAAAAAGAATTCAGGGAAAGGTGGGGTCTGATTTCTGTTGTAATTTGTTGTGACTGCTTAACTCTCATCAACTTCCCAACCTTCATGTTCAGTAGTTCATTCCAAGAGCCATGTTAATGAATCCGTCAGAATTCCAGGTCTGTTTGCACATATCAGTGTGCAGCTGGATGCTCAAATTTGCAGGGCATGTATGCATAGCAGCAGTATTATCATAGGGAAATAGGTTTGTCTTACTGTGCGAGGGTATATTAATTGAGCATCAAAGCTGCAACACGCAGAGCTAAAGCCACAAGCAGTAAAATTCCTTCTTTGTGACATTTGTTGTGAACAGATACATGCATTCAGCAATAACATCTTTTCCAGACTTGAAATGATTTTAATGTGGTTTCCAACCACCTTTTTTTTTTCCAAAAAAAGTCAGTTTTTGACATCATGCATATAGTGTGCTACATCTTTTGCAGTAAAAAAATATTTTGAAAAGATGTGCTGTTCTACACATTATAGAAGGCTTTGTCTCACACTTTCTAAAAGCATCTCAAAATAAGTATGTTTTTCCCCATGATTGTCCCTGTGGTATGACTAACTGGAAGCCTGGTTCTCTCTTCAGTTCTTCAGAGCTCTCACACAGGTGAGGTGAATATTAGGGACAGGTGCATTTTGCTTTGTTTATCAGCTTGCTGCTGCAGCCATCTGCCTGTTTTTAAGTTTATTTGGCTTCCTCTTCCACAGGTAGTTTGGTCAGCATTAGTCAGGGCTTCTCTTCCCAGTGCTCCAGGGTTCAAGATTGTTCTGCTCACAGTAAAAGCTGTGCATTTCTTCTGAGGGAAATACCTGGGCTCCTCTCAGCTTCCTACTTCTATCCTTTGCAGCCTACAGAGCACAGGGCATTTCAAGCAGGAGCTGGATGAAGGTTCCCAATCCACATACATCAGCAAACAGGAAATCCAGGGAGGTCTGAGAGGGGTTGTCTGCCAGTTTCACCAGGCTATCCCTAGGTTAATGCAGCCTGATGCAAAGCAAACTGTAGGAAGCTCTGTCTGTCTACAGTCACCAACTCAGCATCACTCACTGCAGAGGCTCCATGTGTTTGTGCTGCCATCTAGACCTGAGGCAATGAGCCCGTGGGTTGTTTTGGAGAAGTCAGGAAAGAGGCTTTCACTTTTAGATTCAAAAGAAAAGCACTGAAATCTCTAAGACATTTTGATGCAGACCTACACTTAAAGCTTTTAATGTTTATAGAAAATTGCTTCTTATAATATTGATGGTAAATCGCCTTTAGATTGCAAAAACTACACAGAAACTGCAGCTACATGTTTGATACCATGTTTTGACAGATTGTCATGCACCTCACAAAGGTTTAATTTTAGATGAAATATGAATAGTATGAGAATGTACTTTATTCTAAGAAAAAAGACCAAAATTACTCTGTGAGCACTACCATGCTTTTCAGTTGCATTATATCTGCTAAAACAGGTGTCATTAAAAATGGATGCTTTTTCTACTGTGGCATTTATCTTCATTGTTGTATTTGCAGGTTTTCTCTAACTGACAATTGGCAAAGCCACAAATCCTAAATGCATGAAGCTGCTGCAGATGGTAAATATTCCGATTTAAAAGGTTATTGCTTGTAAGCACAGAACATATCAAAAGATAGGGCACGTGGCTGGTGGTCTCATACTCAGTGCTGGATATAGAAGTGCCAGAGGCAAAGTCAGTCCAGTATTTAAAATGTGTGGTTCACAGCGGTGGCACAGCAAGGAGTGTGACATTTGGTTGCGTGGTTTTTGTTTAGTTGGTGTTTGTAGTTGTTTTTTAAGGGTTGACTGACTTTAGATGGAAATAAGTAATAAAGTACAATGTTTCAAAGTAAAAAATGCTTTGTAGTTGTTTCTGGAGATTTGAACTCCAGCCAAGAATCAGATTACTTTCTTACGCAAAATAAAAGTATATACAAGTGCTGCTCTGAAAGTAACGCCTCCTATTTTATTATGTTGGCCTGCAACATCAGAGGTAGATGTTTGTGGTATAACAGTAGAGGTAGAACTTTCCCACCGATATCCCACTACATGCTGTTGCTGAAAGACAGCAGCAGAGGGGCAGTCTGACAAAATGGCATCTGACACGGATGTGCAGATGAAGCAAAGGTGTGAAACTGAATCTCTCCATGTGGAAAAAATGGCGCCTGCTGACATTAATCAACACTTGTTTAATGTTGATGGAAACCAACCAGTGGATGTGAGCACAGGGAGGCGGTGGGTGGTGCCTTTCAGCATTGGCGAAAGCAACAGTAGATCATCTCCTCTGGTGCAGATTTTTGCAAGTGTGGAATGCAGGCTCTTGTTCATTGCTGGTGAAATGCATAGCTAATGGTGGCGACTGTGTTGAAAAAGCATTTTGTAGCTGAGAATTTGCTCTATCAAATAGTGTTGTTGTGCCCTTTCATATATCTTTGAAGTTTCCATGAAAATAAACAGGAGGCATTTCTTTGGAGCAACCCATGTATGTATGGTAAAACCTTTTCCAGTAAAACATGATGTCAGGATTTTTTTTTTTTTTTTTTTTAAACAGAATCACAGAACCAGAGGCTGGCAGGGACCTCTGGGTCCACCTCCTCCAACCCCAGCTCAAGCAGAGACACCTGGAGGAGGGTGTCCAAGCCTATGTCCAGGCTGCTTTTGAAGATCTCCAAGGAGGAGACACCTCAGCCTCTGGGCAATGTTCCAGCGCTGAGTTACCTGCACAGTATGAAAGTGCTTCCTGATGTTCAGAACATCTTGTTTCAGTTTGTGCCATTGCCTTTTGTCCTGGCATTAGGCATCACTGACAAGAGCCTGGCTCCATCCTCTTTGTCTATAAATACCTTCAAGCCTACTCAGTCCCAGCTCTCTGAGCCTTTCCTCAGAGCAGTAATGCTCTGTCATCTTCATGGGCCTTCACTGGACTTTCTCCAGTAGCTCCACATCTCTTGTTTTGGAGATCCCAGAATTGGACTCACCAGCCCTTGGTAGAGAAGAAAGATCACCTCCCTCACCCTACCAGAAATACTCGCTTAAGGCAGCCCAGGGTACCATTAGCCTTAATTGCAGCTAGGGCATGCTTTTTCACCAGGAAGAACTCTTCTCTAGCTATGTATCACTTAGTAATGGGATTATAACTCATCCTTTGTAAAGTGCAATTGAAAGTTATATTTTTAAAACAGAAATACACTATAGAGATGACATTGAGTATTATTGGCAGAGCCAATCTATACTGGGACTCTTTTATCACTTTGATTTCCTTTAAAGCATACTCATATTTTTTTTCTATGAATCATTTCTTCAATCAGCAGCCTATAGTTTGACTGCAGAACTTTATTTAGAATTGAACCTTGTGCCTTGTATGCTTCTACATTTTTAAAGGCTTTTTTTGGCCAGTTGATCATATTGTCTGGTGAAAAAAAGGAATTATTTGTTCCATTGCTTTCCATTTTTTTATCTCTATTACTATTCAATGAATCACTCTCAAGGTAAAATATACATGTGTTTACGGTATATATATATATACACAGTTAAAAAAAAAAACTGCTAGTCTGATGTGAAAAAATAAACAGCCATACATTTGCTCTATACAATTTTAGGAATTGCTAGCTGGAACTTGCAGGAGCGTCTGTGTTGTCGGTGTCTACTTATTTGCTCTTCCCTGTGTTATTTTAGTTTACCAAAAAAAATGAATCATGGACATACTTTACTTCTACTAGGCTGAGTTTTAACTATAAGAAAACAGGTTCTTTTGGGTAGTGATCTGAGATTACTTGCAGGGTGTCCTATGATTAAAAATTGGAAATTTTCTCCCTTACAGTGCTGCTTTGTGATCTTGAACTGGTCTTTTTGAAGTCTGTCCTCAGTGACATTCAGGTTTTCACATCAGTTTAATAGACATTGCTGCATTTTCAGGTTATGTGACTAAGGGGCTGTATAATCAATGGATATACAGATGGGGTGTGTGTGTGTCCGTCCGTCCAGGAGCTTGACTAATAATAATTTATATTGGAATAATGAGAGGAAGTCACTCACCCTGTCCTGGGCTTGCAAGATGAACACCAATGAAGCAGATCTCCAGAGAGATCCTTCCCCACTGGCAGTCTTCCTGCAGCACAGGTGAATTGCCTTCACCTGTGCTCCCGTGGCTGACTCATTGCTTGCCTCAGGTGATCAATCAAAGGTTCAGGCCGTGATTCAGCAGCCCAGTACAGGGGTTTTATGAATTAGGCTCCAGTCACTAAGGTAGAAATAGTAGAGCTTTGTTGCTTCATGGGAGTAGGGTGAGGTTTACTTGCAGTTCCAATGTACTCCAATGCTCTGAAGTTCAAAGCCACACAAGTATCATAGAATGATAGATTTTTTGCTTTGGTGTATAATATATAACAAAAAACATGTTAAAACGCATAAAAATGAGTGTACCTAATTCCACATGTCTTTGTTTATGCATTGCTTCCTGTGTATTCCTTTTAAAATTACTTTAAACTTCTATTACAGTAGCATTGCACATGATGCATTTTCTGACAGCTCTTTAAATAATGAAGCTAACTGCTGTCACCTGTGGTTTATTTCACCTTTAGCTTGAATTGTAATTGTAACGTAGTGCTCCTCTCTTTTGTTTAGAAGTCTGGGGGGACTTGATTTTAGAGAAAGGAGTGTGTGGGGATTTTGAAGATCAATTTCCTGAAATACATGTTTTCCTGGAAAAGCAAAATAAAAGTAGTGATCTCTGCATTTTAAATGGAAGATGATGGATCTGTAATTCTTTGTTCATACGGTCATAGTTTTGAGAGACCTTTGCCTCTCTTGCCTTCTAGTTTTATGCTACGGTCAGGGTGTTGATCTTGCCTTCATTCACTAGCTTTAATTTTCCTGATTGTCATCTGTAGTGATTGGCTGAGACAGCCAGCACTGAATGAGTAAAGGAAAATCAAGAAAAGATGCAGAAGAACAGAGAAGAAAAAACAATTTTGATAAGGCTGGTTGTCAGCATATTTGCCATGACAATAGGTCATATCAGATTTCATTCTATGATAAGATTACAAGTTAGATTAAAAAAAAAAAAGTAATTACACAAAAACTTCAAACTACAGAATGTTCTTATAAGGAAATCACCAGTGTGATATATCCATAAAGGTTTTGAGGGGACTGAGTTCTAGCTGAAATGTTTAGGATGTATGCAGCAGCATTGTCTCGTCACTGTCAGCTGGCAGAGTATGCATGCATCACTGGGCAGGGTCCTGAGGTTTAAAAACTGTCAGATCACAGAAAGTAGTCCATGATCAGCAGAGTATTGCTAGCAGAATTCAATAGGGACTGATAGGAAACCTGTCACAATTCAACACTTGACAGTGACCCAGAATAAATACAAAGATTCCACTGATACAGCACTGCAACAACACAAAGATTAGCCAGATATAATTAATGACAAAAGCCAGTCCCCAGAAAAGTGCCATGAATATTACTTGGGGATGGGGAGAGAGAAAGGGAACTTCGGAGTTTCTCTGCTATGTTGAAGAAAATTCAGAAGTATAATGATTACAATACGTAAGTACTTTCACAAGAAGAATATAGGAAATACTGAAAGACTGTTTTACTTGAGAAATGTGGGCAGAAAGTAGTAGCTGGAAGCTGAATGCAGAAAGAGTCAAAGTAGAAATTAGATGCAGTTCTTGAGAGTGATTTTGAAGGGCCATAAGAACACTGTAGTAGAGGCATTAATGGGTCTTCCCTGGACTTGAATGTTTGTTTTGGCCAAGCCGTACGTCACACGCAGTCTGTACTCTGTCTAGCTAATAGCAGTGGATGTCAGAGGGAAAACTTGGCAGCCCAAAGGTCAGTATAGACTGCACAAGTCTGGTAAGAAATCTGGGTGCACACTTGAGTTCAGTACACTGAAGCCCCTAACAGTGCACCCATAGTGCTGCAGCTTAAACCTCAGCTATGACTAGCTCAGCAAAATTGCCATTGTTTTGTTGTAGACTCAAGAGAAGGTGAAAGTGTGAACGAAAAGGAGCCTTCAGTTGAGAAGTAACCTAAAAGTAACAGTAGGGAGCCAAAACTTGAAGCTTTGTGTAGGGATAAGAATGGGAGTATTGAATTGAAGTTGGAAGAAATCTTGTTTTAGCAGGAATACTTCACAAGCATTATAGGGAGATATTATCAGTGCTCAAAATGAAAATTGAGACATATGCAGTAGGCAAGAAAATGAGAGTTATGATGTGTAATACAAAAGAAAGCAAATCTTTGAAAAAGGCAAAATCCTGTTTCCAAAAAAAAAAACAAAACAAAACAAACAGCTCAGAATATAAATGACAAATTCCTTTTTCTCTAAAATAAGAGCTACATTCTGCTCTCTCTTCCAGATTTGAAACTTTATACATGGCTTGATCAGGAATAACTCTGTCTATAGCTCAGCTTCATCATCCAGTGTTTCTTCCAGCACCAGTTATGGCACTTTGCACAGGTCACCTCTGGGGTGCAAGTTCCCTTCAACTGAACAGAGTTTGGACTGATTTTACCTTTTGTTTGCATGATTATAGAGATGGGAGAATTTTAAAAACAGCATCTGGATCCCTGTTGAGATTTTTAATACCTGCTCTTTTGAGGTCATTTGGATTCAGGGTTTCTTGGACCTATCCATACATTTTTGCAGATATTCCAAAGCCTGTAATAGCATGCACACAGGTTATATTAATTTCCAGTGCCCAAATCCCTTAAGTGCTGTGGGAATTTTCCTGCTAATCCTCATTTTAATGCATAAGCCTAAAGGGTAGGTTTAGGACCTTTGGGATTTATTCTTTGTGCTAGCTGTTCTACAACTGAAGAATCTTTCAAGGGTAACAATAGTAAGTGCTAAATACACTGTTCTTGAACAGTTTGTCAGTATCATAGTAATCTGTAATCATAGTAATCTAGAGTTTTTCAGTAAATAAAGGGAAAGAAAGTGTGACTTTTGTTAGTAACTGCACTACTTACAGTAATTTTTAAACACGTAATATTAAACATATGCAAAAGTGTTAAATCCTGAGTGAACAACTTAGATCTTTTTATTTCCAAGGGTAAAATAACAGAGTTAGTATTAATCAAGCCAGAAAATACAAGTTAAATGACAGCATTTTTGCGGTTGCTGTATTTTATGACTGAAAGTTTATTGTATTTTTCATGTTCGAATGTAAAAAATGAATGGAGCTAGCACAGACTGCTCTTTGTTGTAAATGAGGTGCGTTTTCTTTATGATGCATGCTTTGCCATATAAAAGGGAGTGCTTAATGTGTTTCTGTTGGGAGATGCCTATTTATTCTGACAAACCGATCAGCCTCCAGGGTGTTCTTTTGCCACGGAACTGATTTTACATCTCATCCATTATCTAATCAGATGTGAAAAGAGTATCCTGGCTCAACAAAAAAAAAATCAAGCTTTGTCTCATCACAAGCATGTGACAGGGTCATTCACGGGCTTACTTGCAAGATGCAGAGTGGTTAGTGGAGAGTTCAGTTTACACACTTACGCACACTTCCACTAGAGCAAGCCTCTGAGGAAAATGCTGGTAAACACATTGATCCCACTCTTGAAGGGTTTTTGTTTAAATGTAAGAATAGAAAGTGGTCTCTTTAGTGAGAAAATGCATTTCACATCCTTAAATAACACAGAATGAGATTATGGGTTTTATTGTTGTAATAAATAGCAACACTTCCTAAACTACATTGTGAGGCAGCTGAAATACCTTCGCAATATATATGTCCTGGTTTTATTTTGTTTCTTTCAATCTTTCTTCAATACATCCTCCTTTTTAATATTTATGAAATGTTTAAAACTGCAATTTTAGGAGATAGGAGAGAATAAAGGAAGCTGAGGCATTCTGTGATCATGCAGTGATAGTGCGACTGTATACAAAGCCCTTTCAGACAAATGTTTTCAGTCTGACATATTCATAAGAAATAAATTCTGGAAGGAAAAAGAGAATAGGACATACCCAAAGAGGTACAGTTAAGCCTGGCCATAACTTCAGTTGCTAAGTGATAACAAATCTTGGAGATATTAGATATTCAGAGAGAGTACGTCTCTACATGCTTGGACAATGTTCAACAGAAAAGAAAAACTTCTAAGTGCAAATTGTTGTAATTGCATGATAGTGTGTATTATAATAGTGCAACCTTTCATCTAGCATACCTTGCAGAAGTGCCTTCCTTGTTACTGTTTTCTAAGAAGCACATAGGAATTAAGAGATCAATGTCAGGTGGAGTAAAGAAAACATTTTAAATCAGTGACAAAATAGTGAGAGAAGTGGCAGGAGAGCGAGCAAGTGATTTGATTCGATACTTTTGGAAGGTAGAGCATTCATTCCATTTCTTCATTCCAAATTTCCCTGGCTTTTTGAATAATAGACTCAACCCTTTTGGAATTGCACAATGCTGCTTTTCATAAAAGCATCATTTCATTAGCATGACAATGAAATACAATTTTCAGTAGTTCTTAGAAAAGTGACAATAAGGCTTGAAAGACTTCAAAATGAAATTGGAAAAGATGGAATTTGTGTCAGACAAATGTCCCAGTGTCATGTTCTCCTGATATCCTTTATTCATGACAAGCGAATGCAGCTCTGTATCTAAAAATCAAGGCTGTTTTATCAGTCTTGCTTATAATACCGGTCAGAACAGCTTACTGCTGAGAGATCTTTCAGAGTCTAGACTGGCATCAAGACAGTGTGGCTTTAAAATAGCAAAAGAGAGACTCATTTTATATTATTGACTTTTCCTCTTACCTGCAAGGACACAGAATTTAATGCAGCAGTGATGAGTCAAAGATTTTGACACATGTCAAGACAGATATCTTCATTTTAGAGTTTAAAAAAAGGCATTGAATGTGATACATATGAAGCAGTTTGGGTAGGAGAGGCAGCTCAAACTGAGAGAGGAGCAATTGTTTTATGCATCTGCAAAAGAATGAACTCTTATGTAAAAAAAATGTTACTGAAGGAAGATGAAATCAGAACAGTTGCTAGAAATCTAACAAGGGTCTAGAGGGAATCCCTTAAAACCCATGCTAAGTAACTTATCGTTGCATTCTGACTGTGGACTTCTTAAACCAATCTATAAAAGTCCATGGCAAGGGTATAATTTTCTAGAAAATGGTGTTTTATATAACTTCTACGAAGTGATCATCTCCTAGTAAATTCAGTAAGTTTTCCATAGAGAGTTCATTTAACTCAGAAATACGAATAGGCTGCTTCCTTTAGCAAACACTATAAAGCAGAGCTGCCTGTTTCAGCCACCACCCTTCTTGTATAGATTTTGTTACAGCAGAAATACACTGAGAAGTAGCTAGTATGATTTTGTCCCTAAACTGCCAGTGTAGCAAAATCTCATTTTTAATAATGGCATTTATTTTATTTCACCGAAGAAGTGTATGATAATAACTGCAAAATTGTCATGTTAATGATCAGATTGTATCATGAGATGCACAATTTGGAGGATTATGGGAATTTAATGGGATGAGGAGGCCAAGAGATCGTCTGCTACATGATTCTTCACGGTTGTAATCTGCTGTCTGCATCCCTAATGTGTTTTTACCATTTCTCTGTTTTGGTTTGTTTTCCAGTTTGTGTTCTGCCGTGAATGTAAAGAAGAATACCATGAAGAGGAATGCAGCTCTTTCCTCAGCACACAGGGAGCTGTGGCCCAGAAGGTAGAGATACCCACAACTCATTGCATCTTGGTCATTCTCCTTTGCCCAGCAAGAGTGACATTTGTTAAGTTGATCCTAATTATAATCCTAAGCCAAAACAATTATGTTCATGATGAATTGCTCTGGCCATTGGGATTGACTTTGTGGTAGATTTCAGTTGCTTTGATTGACAGAGCAACTGAGTTGTCAGGAGCATACAGAGGTCTGCCATCAGTTGATAAAGAAAAGCCCTTCCCAATGGGCTTCTGGGGCTGTCTCTATTTAATGTGAACACCTCTGAAAGGCTTTCTTTAGTCTTGCTGCCTTGCAGCTTATATTCAGTGCACCAGCCAGGAAATCATTGTGGGTTTGGACTGAATAACAGGGTTTTTATAGAGCCTGTGGGAGAAAGTGCTGTTGATAATTTATGTTTTAGCTTAGAGAAATAAAAAATAGGTTGCCTAGGCTAGAAGCTGTTAGGTGATAATTACTCTAGGCTGTTCCATAATGTTGTGACTATTGTAGCTATAGCCCTGGACAGGAAACTGTTTTTCTCTCCTGGCATTTCTGTTTGAGATTGAAGTGACTGAAGTTTCCCTGCTCTCCATGACTAATCAGTCACAGTTGTTTAAAACAAAACAAACAACAACAGCAACAAGAAACAGGAGAGGTTCCCCCTAAGTATCTAAATATCTCACTGCTTGATGGCCAGGCTGGTCTTCTAGGAAATAAAACACTGAAATTCAGATGTCTGGCATGCTTGATGTTAAGAGGTAAAGCTAACCCAGGCCTCAGGCAGTTCAACACAGCAGATGCAGGATTGTAAGCAGGTGCTGACAGGGTGTGCAGCCAGCTCTCAGCTACACATGCACAGCTCCTGTCAGCACCTACAGGCAGGCTTTGTCTTAAGCTGGCATCTGGGCCTCACTCTTTGAATGCAGGGACTGAGATGGAGCTAGGAACCCGTAGGGAACCTTTCCCATCAGTTACCATACGATGATTCATTTACTATACTTTGGAGACAATGCTATGACCCATGTAGAGATGTTTAACTTTTCTTAGTGAAGCTCCTCTACTTTATAAAAAAGAACCAATGCTCATCAAGACAAAATTAAACAGACTGTATCCTAGCAAGCAGGACATCTGCCTCCAGTGCCCTGCAAGTGGTGTATAGTAGGAGACTCAAAATCCATCTAGCCCAGAGCCCTGTCTCTGACAGCTCTCAGTTACTGATGTCTAAAGAGGAGTGGATGAGTATAATCATGCTTCATTCTCTGAATATTTTCCCAGCTTCTAGAGACTTATGATTCACGTATAGAATTTTGTATTTAGCAGCCAACAGCGAATTTTTATTCCTTAAATTTGTGGAGCCCCCTTTTGAAGCCATTTGTATACTTCTGGCATTCACATTACTTTGTGACAAGGAGCAGCTTAGCTGTCCTCCACGAAGAATAAGCTTGTTTTGTTTGCAGCAGCCTTAGAAAAGTGTTCCAGCTCCCATTCACATCTATGTACAAACAAAACAGCTTCAACAAAGACATTGGAAGATTCTTAAGTTAAAGTATCCAATAACTTGGTAAAGTAAAGAACAAAGCTCAAGATCTTACTCAAATTATGCAGAGCTAGAAATTGAACATGAATAGTGCACCTTATATCCACCATGCTATTTATGTCACTGTACAAAGTACTTCAACAATTTTGAGTCATTGAAAATTAGAGCTTGTGTAATTTTCATGCTGGCTAAAGTTAGAAGACCATAGGAAGAAGTGGTTTATTTTAAAGACTTGCATATTGCTCTAGCTTCTCCTGATAATAGTGTGAGTGCTACATCCATCTGATCCCAACTCTCACACAGGAACTGTACCCAGTTAGACCTGTTAGCTTAGGGAAGTTGATTATTATTGATGTTTCAGTGTAAAGTGAACATTTTATCTGCTCATGAAAAACTTCCAGTGCTCTTGAAAAAGCTGTTCCAAGAATAGTTAAATGGTGTCAGAATATCTCTTTTAGCTGTGCAAATCTGTTCCCCAGTACACAGAAGATTACAGACTACTCAAAATTCATTCAGACTAACTTGTGTTGAACACAATTGACTTAGATCACCCTTCCTGTTCTTAGAAGGTGAGATGCACTGATCAAACTTCTCCACAAGGTGGTGATGTGCTACCAAAGAAATGTTTTCACTCGCTTCTAGCAAACAGTTGAGCTGACTGGGAGCTAGCTAAAGCAGCACCAGCCAAAGTGCTGGTGAGATGCTCATTTCAGCTGAATTGCATCAGACAAAAATTGTCTTGCATACATCACAAGTGTATAATGCATACAAAACATTCACAAAGCCTATGTGGAAGGAGTTGCATGTGGGACTGTTTCATCTGTTTCACTGAGATTGATTTAAATATTTATCCACCTGTATTTTCTGCTTTTGTCCTTTTTGTCCTCTTTGAGGCAGAATTCTGTGTGTGAGAGCTTTTGAGAATTTGCTATTATTGTACTATTTTTCAGACTGTGATAACTTTGACCATGTCTGTCTAGTTAGGAATAATACATTTCCAGGGTTGCCTTTTAGGGCTTCCGTTCCTCCATTTTGACTCTCACCCTTTCCCCTAGTCAGAATCCTTTCCATTTCATTTATTTTACAAACATATCTTATTGCCACAATAGCTACTAGTCAGATTTAAGTGTCAACCACACATGCAGTCACCAAACCATTCTGCTCCAGAACTGATAGATCACAAGATCATAGGATGAGTAGTCTTGGGAAAATATCTTCTATCAGAAAAATACAGATTTTATTTTATCTCCTGGCGGCTATAATAGTAAAAGGAATCTTCCCTTTCCTTAGTGTTTCTACACTCACCTGCATGTCTTGACATTTCAAGTATAAGAGGAAACACTGTAGATAGGTTTAGGCCTAAGTCAGTATGGTGGCTATGAATGTAGGGGATCATGAGGAGTGGAAAAGAACTTGAAGCAAAGCCAAAAAGTGCTATTGTGGAAAAAAATGGGTGGGCAAGGATTGATGACAACATTGAGAGTGAGAAGAGCTGTGCTGCCACTCAAAGCATGCTCTTGTTGTCCCTATGTCAGAGCACCAAGAGAGCCATCTGCTGCCTGGGGACTGCCCATGCCATTCCCCTGCTTCACCAGGAACAGGGAAGCATGAGGCCTGGCACTGCACACCTCCCTGCTTGTTGTTTAGGATAGAAAAAGAGAAATCCAGCAATGGGAATGCAGAGAATAAGCTAGCATTAAATACTGGTATATTAAGGTCTTACATATCTGTGTGCAGATATTGTATGGTCTATTGGGATGGAAAAAATGTCCTCTTTTCTACAGACGTTTCCATTTTTAGCTCTGATCTCCTGTTGAAAACTCATCCTAAGAATGTACTGGTTATTTCTTATCTTAATGCATAGGTTACATAATTCTAGGGGAAAAAAATATACCTGAGCCAACTTCGATTGACAAGCTTTCTTTTAAAAACACTGCAGTTTTTTAGGGCTATTTGAAAATTAGGATGTGAGAAGTAATCATGTTTGATGGATTCAAAGGCACAGTGTGTATGATGGAATCAGTGGTTCAATAAAGGTGACTCCAGCCAGATTTAGACTTAGAAATAACTGCATAGCACCTGCTACCTACACCACAAAACCAAGCTTCCTGACTCCTTTTAACCTCACTCATATATAGAGGGAATCCAGCCATAAACCAACTTCCTTTCTAAATCCACAACTTAAAATTAGACTAGCTAAAGTGGCACAAAACCCTTCTGAACAGGTTGATTTTTACCACTAACACTAGCAGAACAACTGCTGTAAACCTAAGCCTGCATAAAACATCCCTGGTGGCTGATTTCTTAAAACTTGCCAAGTGGTCCCTTCTGCTCCAAGCTTAACTATTAAAATCCTATCAAGTCATATGTACTCTTAGTCTCCCAGCCTGAACTGCTGCTTAGCTAGTTCTAGCAGCCCCAGCCCTGCAAACTGTGTGATTCAGGAAAATACAGCACTAAACATAAATATTTAGGTGTTGATGCAGCTACAAATTAACATTTGCCGTTACATAAGTTATAGAATGGGTTGTGTGATTGTCTGCCATTTTCTTAAACAGAAAAAATCTTGCTCCCCACTGAAGGTGCTCATTTTAGATTAGGTTCACTACGTGTGCAAAGTCAAGATTTTATTGTCAGTCTTATCAAAATATTAACAAGCTAATCAAAGAACTATTTTTAGTCCATTTACAATAACAGCGGGACTTACCGTTCAAATTTAGTCTACCTGGACTTATGCAAGGCCTTTGACATGGTCTCCCACAACATCCTTATCTCTAAATTAGAGAGATATGGATTTGAAGGCTGGGCTATTAGGTGGATAAATAATTGGTTGGATGGTCTTAGCCAGAGGGTTGTTGTCAACGGTTCTGTCACAAGTGGTGACCCCCAAGGGTCCATCACTATGGCCTTCCAGCATTTAAAGGAAGATTATAAACAAGAGGGAAATCAACTTTTTACACATGTAAATAGTGATAGGACAAGGGGAATGGTTTTAAACTAAAAGGGAAGAAATCTAAGTTAGACATTAAGAAGAAATTTTTTTCTCAGAGGATGGTGAGATGCTGGAATAGGTTGCCCATCACTGGAGGCATTCAGGGCCAGATTGGGTGAGGCCCTGGACAGCCTGATCTGGTGGTTGGCAGCCCTGCCTGCAATAGAGGGGCTGGAAATTGATAATCTTTAAGGTCACCTTCAACCTAAGCCATTCTATGATTCTGTGATAGTTAAAATTATGGATACGCAAAGTTTCTGATGTTTCTCTGGTGTTATGTAGGACTTATTCAACAACTTTTTTTGCCTCATTCTTCACTGACAACTGCTCTTCATACACCCCTCAAGCACATGGGTCGGAGGGTGAGGACTAGGGAAGCAATGTCCATCCCACTGTAAGCAAACATCAAGTTCGTCTACAGAACCTGAACATTCGTAAGTGTATAGGTCTGGATGACATGCCTTTCAGACTGCTAAGTAAATTAGCTGATGTAGTCACCAGTCCACTCTCAATGATACTTAAAAAGTCATGGCAGTTGGATGAGGTCCCTGGTGACTGGAAAAAAGGTAACAGAGCACCCATTTTTAAGAAGGGTAGAAAGGACAACCCAGATTCTGACCTGTCAGCCTCACCTCCATGCAGGAAAAGACCATGGAGCTATGCTAAGGTACATAGAAGAGAGAGGGATCATACAAGCTAACCAGCATGGCTTCACTAAGAGCAAGTCCTGCCTGACTGACCTACTAGACTTCTAGTCCCCAGACCTGCCTTTTTCGAACCAAACCTCAGTTGCTTGTTGCTTGGGTCCCAATTTTTACTATGCACCAACAGTTGTTGCAGGATCCAGATGTCAACTGTTTTTCTTGTACTGGCAGTATATGACTTACCTAGAACTCCTGTCAGCCCAGGAGCCTCTCAGGACAAACCACAATTAGTTCAGTTCCTCAACTGAGATGCAGTTGAAGTAGCAGCTTGGAAGTACATTTTTTTCCAGATCTGATCCAGTTCATCAGTACATGCTACCTGGATCCTGACTGCAGTTGCAGGATTCAGACCTAGCTCGGTCATACACCTTCAAGCAAGTGATAAGCTCTGAAGCAGAGCCATCTGATAACTTCTCAGAAGTGCTCTTAGTGGCTCTGTGCTTGCACAGGTGTAGCATGAAAACATACCCAAGCGCACTAACATCCAGGAAAGCCTGTAACATCATCTGGCACTTTGCTGAAGTTTTTTTTGTTGTTGTTCCTGGAAAGCCTCCCATCTCACTTGGGTTGGAAGTGAACCACGCTTTGTTTCCTCCCATTGCCTCATGTATGCAGATCTTTAAATTGCCAGTAGGTGGTATAAAATACTCAGCTGTGTCTTGCTAGATTTCCCTTCCCAATCACTGAACATCTGTCTTATCTCTTGTGATGTTTTTGCTGTAGATTTCCAGCATGCACAAAGAATTGTGAAGGCTGGTCTCTGTGTAGGTGGCAGTTCTCTGTAGTTATGCAGAAAAACATATTGGCTCACTGTAAACAGGAGCTATTTCAAAATTTAATTCTAATGTAGAATTTGCAAACAAAGGCACTCACAGAAAATCCTTAGCTGAATCACTGTAATGGTAAAATACTAAATATTAAGCTAACACTTCATGAAAATAGGTTTAATGCAATGTATTTCTTACAGTATTGTAAGTGAATGTGAGCACAGTGAGGCAGTGCGTAGTGCATTTCAGTAGCAGCAGTAGAGACAGTGGGTCACTGTCACTCGTGCAGATTTTTGCAAGTGAGGCATGCTGGCTCTTGTTCATTGCTGGTGAAAAATGCATGGCTAACAATAGTGACTATGTTGAAGAATAGTTTTTGTGGCTGAGAATTTGCTCAAGCAAGTAGTGTCGATGTGCTTTTTGTATCTGTTGTAATTTTGATGGAAATAAATAGGAGGCGTTACTTGCAGAGCAACCTATGTATTATTTTAAAGTAGTAAATTTTTTCTTTGAAAATTCAGTGAAGGGTGAATTGGTAGGGAAAACATGTATTACATTAGACTCCATGGGTATGTGACTTCTGAATCAGCTCTTGGTTATTGATGTTTTGTGTTTTTGCTGTAGAATACTACAAATATCACTTACGCAATTGTTTATTCACTATTACAGCAAACTTTCCATACTGCTTTTAGAACAGTAGAAGACAAAAGATGTGGTATTCGAAATGGTGTGTGATGGCCAAGAGTTAAAATGAGAAGCATGCAGTATCATAGAATTATAGAATGGCTTGGGTTGGAAGAGACCTCAAAATATCATCAGGTTCCAAACCCCCTGTCACAGGCAGGGCTGTCAATTGCTAGATTAAGTACTAGATCAGGGCACCATCCAACCTGATCTAGAACACTTCCTGGGATGGGGCATCCTCAACCTTTGTGGGCAGCTTGTTCTAGTGCCTCACCGCCTACTTAGTGAAAAACTTCCCTGACATTTCAACATCTGATCTAAATCTCCTTTCCTTTAGTTTAAAATCATTCTCCCTTTTCCTATCACTATTTACTTGTGTAAAAAGTTGATTTCCCTCCTGTTTATAATCTCTCTTTAAATATTGGAAGGCCTTAATGAGGTCTCCCTGTAGTCTTCAAGCTAAACAATCCCAACTCCCTCAACTTTTCATCATAGAGTGCTCCAGCTCTCTGATCATCTTCATGGCCCTCCTCTGAACGCGCTCCAACAGTTCACATCCTTCCTCTCAAGAGGTGGGGGCAGGCCTGGACGCAGTACTCCAGATGGGACCTCACAATGGCAGAGCAGAGTGGGACAGTCACCTCCCTCTCCCAGCTTGCCACCCATCTGCTGATGCAGCCCAGGATACTGTTGGCCTTCTGGGCTGCAAGAGCACACTGATGGCTCAGCAGAGCTTTGCAGCAGGTCTACTGTCAAGGAGTTCTTCTCCCAGCCTGTATACAAACCTGACAGTTCCCTGACCCAAGTGCAAAACCTTGTTGTTAGTTTTGTTGAATCTCATTAGGTTCACATGGGCCCATTTGTGTAAGCTCCTTTTTCTACTGGAAAAAAAGGGGAAATTAAATTGCAATGCTAAATGGTAAATACTGACCTCAAAAATATGAATTGTTTCACTGCATTTTAGTGAAAGAAAAGGCTACTCGAGAAGTGCTTCATACAAAATATCTTTCAATGAGTCTCGAGTCACAGTATGAAATCTGGAACATCTATAATTAGACTATTGATTTTTTTTCCCATCAGATAAATTTAAAAAGTTAAATAAAACATGGCTGTACAAAAATGGTACATGTAGCTCAATTTCTTAGGTATCTTACACATTGGGAAAAGAAACTGAGGCTTGGATTCAGTAATTGGTGCACTCCCAGTGTCAGGCACAGGACACTTTAACTCACAGATGACTAATTAAAGGGACAAGAAAAATAACTATAACCCGGAAATATGCTGTAAAATGAATTCTTATGTTAAAAATAAAGGTGCACTGGAAGAAATCTGAGAGTAGATCTTGACTTCCTGTCTTATGAGGAATAGATGGGAACTATATAGACAGAATTTAGCTTTCGTATTTTGGGCCAGAGTAAATTAAAAAGATGTGACAAGCTGCTTTTGTTTAAGAGGTTAAACTGACGGTCCGTTGCAGCTGTGTTGCCACTTATGGGAAAAAGCATATTCTTCCTTCCACTGGTGCAAAACAGTTACATGGAAATGACCTGTATTAGACTAGATGTCTGCTTTAGAATACTCATTCAGTATCCACTAGCTGCTTGAGTTTTGTATTAAATAAATCTTCTGATATGAACATCCCCAGTATGCAGTGTGAGAATCTTGATGTGCATTGTCACCAAACTGGAACTCTCTAGTTTTATTTAGTAAAAATCTCTTTCATCTCATATCAAACACAATACCCCGTGTATAACATGGAACTTGGATTTTAGCTACTTGCTGCCATCACAGACCAGCTCTTTTTTGCATTAGAGTTCCCTAGCTACATCAGGCCAATTGACTCACATAAAGCTGCTTGATGTGAGTGTAGCCGGACCTGAGTAGTACTGACACTATTTTTCCTGTGAATGAAACATAACTGCATTGATGGATATCTTTCCAGTTACCATTTTAGTGTTTTGATTAGTCGAAGTCTTTTTCTAGATAAGAGCACTAGTCCCATAGATGAGTACACCTCTCTTTACAAGATTTTTGTCTCTTAATTTACTCAATTTTTTTCAAAGCTCCTCTAGCCTATCTGGTATCCTATATGCATGCTATTTTATCCCAGAACTTAAATAAAAAAACATCAGTAAACATGACAAGAGATTACTTCATGCAAACATGTTCATAAGACAGCCCAGTAAAAGCTGAGAAAACAAAAGAAATTGAAGTTAGGTTGTCACCGACCCCTGCAGACCAGATTTCAAAAGATGAGTCTGCTTTTGCTTGGTGCTCTAGCCCAAAATAATTATAGGCAGTGTTAATATAAATATTATGGAACGAACAGAAGGAAAAGTATTTCTAATGAAAAGGAAACTGCTATGGATACATTTTTAAAATACTGCAAGACCAGCTCTTTTGCGTATCAGAGTAGAAATAAACAGCAACAGCAAACAAGCAGGAGTCCAGCAACTACATTCACCGAAGCTGAGCACAACATGGTGTTTACAGCTTCATATTTATTTTGAACCATAGGCTTTCAATTTTCAGATGTTATCTGTACTACGCAAATTAAGTATGGTTGTAAAAGAAGAGTGCTTATATAAGACAATACGGTAGCATCTGAATTTAACGTTATGTATCTAAAGTTTCTGATGTTTTTTAACAAGTTGTTCCATACATGTTTTTACTCTGGATGGTACTGTTTAGTTGCTGACTTCAATTGCTTTACGTAATTCTACTGACAAGGTGGCATGTGCCCCATTACCCATATGAGCTGCTACCTTAAAGCAGGGTGCTTTGTTTCTGTTTGAGCATGCTTTCTGTGCCTGTACTGCTTGATGTAGGTTAACTGCATGAAGAACTTTACATGTACATGTTTTCCTGTAATGTTGTGTGGGGCTCAGCAGTCTCTGTGGTCTTTTTATCCCTCTTGGTTTTTCCAAAAGACTCAGCATAGGAACAGAACAGAATTAAATCTTCATCCTTCAGTGTGACCCAGAGATAGCAAGGTGAATGCTTTCACCATCTCACTAAGAGGTATTGAAGAAGGGAGGCTGAAAAATGCTTGCAACAGCTCATCTGGAGCTTCCTGTTATTTATGAGTATTTGCTCCTTGTCATCATATGCGGAACAATTTGGAATCGAAAAAAAATCACAAAGTGGAATGGATGGAATCTAGTAGCTTTTCAGTAATGCTCTGACAAATACCCTATAATAACTGGGGAACTGGAGCATACTGCGTCACAAGTGTAGCAAAGTCTCCCGTCCCATGTGGTGCATACCTAGAGTACTGCAGAGCTTCCAATCCAAGCCCAGGCATGTGCGAACCACCTCTGGCTGAAAGCTCTGGTCTATTACTATCCCATTGTCAAGGTGAGGTCTGCTAGCTTAGGGTGAACAAAGGTGATACAAATAGATATTGCTAACGGAGAACTGCCATATAATTTTTCCTTTATTATTTGAGGAGAAAATGAAGATAAGTACACATGCTTGCAGTCACTGTATGTGGAGCACTATCTAAAGCACACGAACACTAGAGTCTTGTAGATCTGGGAGGTATGATTTTTTTAATGAATTAGAGAGAGTCCTATCAATGTACCATTTTTCTGCATTTGCTTCCTGCAGCAGGAAGTTTTTTAACTCAGCATTCAGCAATACTAGGCATAAGAGGGATGTTTCAGCTCTAATGGCCTGGAAATAAAATGCTGCTGAATCTATTTCATGCCAGAGGTTTTGCAAAGGAAAACATTAATATAATAATTCACTCTCCTGTTGTCATCAATTTTTTCTTTCTCAGTGAATTGTGTATATGCAGTTTGCACTTGTTTATTTTAATTATTTCTGAGTGTTCCAAAGTTTGTCTTTGCTTTTAGAACTGAGGTCAAATATCTTTATACAAATCCAATTAGCGATCTGGTGTGTGAAATTTTGCCTCAATGTCATTTGCTATTATGGCACAATAAAGTCATGAAGATGTGGAAAAAATATATCTCTAAGTCCTGAATCATATCATTTGGATTGTGACTATTTGGGAAAAAATGGAGCCACTGTGGAGCTCTTCTGAGTTGAATACAAAAATTAAAATTGCATCTGGTCTTTCTTATAGCTATTACTCTGTTTTTTGCTGCGATAGCAATTTTCATCTTATATTTATGGATTCTAAATAATTAATCACTGTTGCAATCAGATGATATTAATATCCTCTCCCTTCTGTCACCGTGCAAACTGAGGCCCCACTGCTATTCCTACCCTCCACACCTTCTGTTCAGGCCCCTCTGTGTTAGCTCAGATCTCTTGCTAAAATCACCCTTCTTTAAAGATCAAAGTGCTGTGAGATCAGTATAAATTATGTTCTTTGCTATTAGCCTGAGTTGCATTTTCTATTTCCCAGAAGTTCCTAATGCACCGTTCAACAGATGTCACCATTTGCCATGCTGCTGAATAACCCAGCAGCGTGCAGAGCCTAACTCCACACTCAGAAGCAGAGAGGTAAAAGTAAAAATCATTTCTAGGATAGAGCTGAGACAAATTTGTTCGCTTTTGTTGCCTCTGCATCAGAAATACTGGCAAATGGGAGAATAGTGAGGATCAGTAGAAGGGTTTAAAGGGCTCAGGTGACTGAATCAAGTAATAAAATTGGAAGGAATTCAAAGGAAATGAGAGCATAAAAACATTTTCAAGGTTTTCTGATTAAAAGAGGCTGATAGTTTTAGATGCATGATGGAGTGACCATGAGATGAGTGTTCTTGAGATGTTGCTCTTTGTTATTCCATCTGAACTTGGGTGACTCCAGCCAAGAAGTAACCAACTACATGTTGCTCACTGACACTGCAAAAAGTCATGTGTTTTACCGTAGCAGCTCAGTAGAAATCAGTCAGAGTTAAAGTCATATCACATGTTTCAAAGTTGGACCAATTTCTTTTTCCTGACTTGTTAGAAATAAGTATCTTAGAAATTCACATAAATGCAATACAAGTTGATTCACAGAGTGGTCTGTAGTTATCTAGAAGGCAGAAACACGAAGAAGCTGTAACAATTTTTATGAAGGATATAATTTAGTGTAAGGTCATTGTTTTTCCACATACTTGAAAAGCAAAAAACACAGTATGAGCAGATACAGCAGCTTTTCAAGGCTGGAACCAAAACACAATGTTTACTTTCGAACATCATTTCCAATCCTGTATGATAGAAATTACCCAGGGCACTGCCATCTCTTTTGTCCTTGTCTTATCATTCTAGGTAGGAGATTGCCAAGTAGGACACTTGTGTGGATTATGTAATTTTATCCCACTCATAAATAGGACAAACACAGGAGTCCCTTTTACAGCCCTATTCATGATGACTTTTTCTGTCTGTGTTGTTCTAGCTGGGGAGATGCTGCTTTCATTATTCACCAGGACTTTGTTACTTTCCCTTTGTGTTCTTCTCTGTAGTTTATGAAGCCTTACACATGTGCACAAGATTATATTTGAATGAAATCTCTGTCACAGAAACAAAGGAATATGCTTTATTATGGAAAAAAAAAAAAAACAGCTTTATTCTAGGAACCTTGCTTGGAGGTATTGCATTGCCTTGGTGTTTTGCATTTCTTGTGAAAAGAGATTTAACCCCTGAAGCAAATATCAAACCTGTATAAAATGTCAGTTCTCAGCTGGATTCACCTGATTCCAAGCTTCACATTTTGCTTTACTTGCCTGGGTGCCTCTGCATCACGTCCCAGTGCCCACTGTGCCCTCCTGTGCAGCTGCTTGGGCAGGGATTTGGAGGATGCCCCTAATCTCTACCTGGCTGCAGAATCTCCCCCAGGTGGCTCAAGCTCCTGCAGCCTGAGCAGGGAGGGCAGCCTGTGCTCCAACCCAATGTATGTGCTGTGCCCACCACGGGAAAACAATCTGTGAGAGGCGCAGAATTTTTGCTTCAAAATACAAAATGCAGCTTGCACTCATGTGTAAATTGTTTCTCTTTGCAGGGATATATAGTTGATGAAAATGCAGCCATGCAAGCCCGGTGGGAAGAGGCATCTAAAGAAACAATCAAGAAAACAACCAAGCCATGCCCCAACTGCCATATTCCAGTGGAGAAAAATGGTAAGTTTGTTAAATAACTGGTACTTAACTGTCATGTAGAATTAATGTTACAACATATATATGTATGAATGAGCATGCGCGCATATGCATGCTATTATGACAAGAGAGGAAAGGCACAAAGCTTGAATGTTCTCTCTGCCACTTTATCTAGGTTATCTTGAAAGCAGTCACTTAGTTCTGAAGCCACTGACTAAGCCTCACAAAACACTCATGTATGTGATAGACAAGGAAAATGCTGCACTGGCTGTAGCATTAATATGACTGAATGCCCAGTTAGTTGTATACATTTTGGAATGGAAAAAGTAGACATTTACAGAGCAAAACTCATCTCACACTGAAACAAAGCACAAGTCTGATGAGGTCCAGAATATTCACATCTGAAAGTGGAATTTAGGAGAATTAGATCAGGTATAGATGTCTAGACAGTATACGGCTGAGTTGAAATGAAATGAAACTCGACCCATTGAAATGCCCGCAGTAGAAGATCGAGTCTGAGGAAAAAATGTGAGTCCTGACAAACTGCTTACACTGGTCAGTGTCTTCCCTGTAGGGTGAAAAGTAATCTATTAGTAGTGGATTGGTAAAAGCAGGGAACAGGAAAAGCAAATAGGCTACACTTTGTAGAATGTGCTGTTCCGAGATTTAATTGTATTAAGGTGAATTAATCAAAATACCTTAAAATCAAAATACCTAAGTATTGTATGAATATTGCGTATAGAGATTTCTTCTCCATTTTGCAGCATCAGTTATACAAATGAGACTTTGAAAATGCTAAATGAAACACTGCAAACTGTAAGGAGAAAACATTTGAAGCAGTAATACTATGGAAATATTACTGAGGTAGAAATAGGACAAAATCCTGAAATCTGGGGTATGAGGAAAAAAAAGAAGGTAGCTGGCAGATGGAAAGTGGGAGATTTCAAGCACAAGGAGCAGAAGGATTGAAAGCATGAATTCAGAAGTGGGAAGGGGAGATAAGATTTGGCAAAGTGTAGTGAGCAAAGTAGGCAGCAAAAGAGAGAGAACAGAGGAGTAGGTCAGAAAAGTTATTTACAGGCTTATAAAATGAGCTGGAAAGCCAGAAGGTTGAACTGGGTTACAAATAGACAGAAATTGTGACTGTTCATACTTATGGTATATGAATACACAAATGAAAAACCTTCTGGTTAGACTGGAAGCAGTGCTGGGAGCTTTACTTTCTCCTACACTGTGTAACTTCATTGTTAATTTATAGGCAGTTGTAACACATCATAAATAGAATATCCCTATTTGACACTATGATATAATTATATAATTCCAACTAGGGAAATTGCTTATAAAATCCACCAGTGTATCAAAAAATAAAAAACAAAGGCCATTATATTTTTTTTCCCTGAAAGAAAATAATTATTTAAAACAGATTGTAAGCAGGAACAGACCTTTCCTTGCTTACGGCCTGACCCGTGACAGAAAGTGCCTCATAATGCAAAATGCCAATGACACAGAAGCAAGCTAGGAATATTTCAGTGTACTGGAACCAGTTGGTAATGCTGCCATTCAGAAGGACCTTGACAGGCTGGAAAATGTGCTGAGTAGAACCCCATGAATTTCAACAAAGGTAACTGCAAAGGTCCTGAGCCTGGGGAGAAATAACTCCATTCACCAGTACAAGCTGGGGACCAACTGGCTGGAAAGCTTTACAGAAAAGGACCTGAATGTCTTGGTATACAAGCTGAGCATGAGCCAGCAGTGCCTTTGCAGCAAAGAAAGGCAACTGTATCCTGGACTACATGAGGAGGAGCATAGCCATCAAGTCACAGGAGGTGATCTTTCTACTCTATTCAACTCTGATGAAACATGTCTGGAGTAGAAGATCCAGTTCTGAGCTCCCCGTTTAACAAGTGGATATAGCAGAGCAAGGCCAGTGAAGGGGCTACAGAGGCGATTAATTTAGAGGAAGGAGCATGTCATGAGAAGCTGTGAGAGTTGGGTCTATTCATCCTGAAGGCTGAGGGCAATCTTACCAGTGTGCATAAGTACCTGATGAGAGTGGTAAAGAACACAGTCAGATTCCTCTCAGTAGTGTGGAGTGAAAGGACAAGAGGCAATGAGCCCAAATCCAAATGCAATGATAAAATGTATATGAAAACGCTTTTCACCATGAGGATGGAAAAAGACTAGGACAGGCTGCACAGACTGGCTGTGGAGTCTCTATTCTAAGAAACATTCAAAGCCTGACTGGGCATAACTCTGAGCAGCCTGCTTTAGTTGACCCTTCTGTGAGCAGAAGGAGGTTGAGTTGGATCATCTCCCAAGGTCCCTTCCCACCTCAGTGATTCTTTGAATTAAGGCATGAGGATTGAAAGATGCAGTGCTTGTTGTCTTCTCTGATAATGGGTACTGCATGTTCCAGCTTCCAGACTGACATTTGTAAACTGCTGGCAGCCCGTTGTTTCACATGTAACAATACCGTGGTGATGATATTGATATGTTTCACTGAGTCAGATGATAAAGAGGCACCTAATGTCTTCTAACAAAATATCTTTGTTAATTGCATTCTCTCAAAATATACACCAATTTTAAATAACAAATTTTCAAAAGAGAACAGTATCTCAGCATTTAGTTTAGTTGTACTCCCCAAGAAGTTGTAGTCATGCACAAATGACAGATTTTCAAACCACCGCTTACAAACCAAACTTGTGCCTGCTTGTTAGTGAAAACTTGTTAACAAGTATGAACAAAAATGATTAATGTCCTTGAGAAGTCAAACTGACAAGACTTCCTGGGAACTGCAGTAGTCTCCTTGCTTCTCTGAAAGCACAGAAACACAGGAGGTCCTCAGTGGGCCTGGCTGCTGCGAGGCCATGGTTCCATTGGCTGTCTAGAACTGGTTGAGAAAGGTGTACAAGTGTTCTGGTAAAAATCATGCTTGCAGAAGGCATTCTGTGGAGGATCATTGTGCAGAACAGCTTAGTCTTATCTGTAGTCAGGTAGCCTTCAGGCCATGCTGAAAAAATCCAGTACAATGAACTGTCAGCCCAGCTGCCCTGAGTGGCTCTAAAATTCCCTGAGCTCCTGTGTCTTCCCAGTGCCTTCCCACCTCAGTGGTTCCCGTAAATTAAGGCACACAGCTTGAAAAATGCAATGCCTCCTTTCCTCTTTGATAAAAGGTACTGCACATTCCAGCTTCTGGGCTGACTGAAAGGAACACTTTGCATCTCCCTGAGTACAGCTGGTGTCAAGAGGCTGGTGATTATGTGCAGAAATCTGCTAGCAGTCCTCATTTGGGAGGAGCGCTCTGACTCCACACAAGAGAATAATTCTGCTTTCCCTCCCCAAAGGTTTCAGTGGCCCTTTTTTTTCAAGGAGCAGTGGCAATGCTGTATTTCTTTATGCCCATAACTTTTCTACAAGAGCCTGTATTTCTACAGGCATTGTAGAATCCTTCTAAGTGCCAGTAACTTTTCTGCAGAGCCAACATGAAAGAGCAAAGCACTGTCCCACAGCTCTGTTGTCAGTCTGAGTGAGTTTAATTACACATCTGTGTCTCTCAGAGGACTGCTGTTCTCACAGAGCTGTGGTCCACACTGCTTGAGGCACTCTGCACACTTACTGCTTATCTCAGCACCTGTATAGCAGAGAACTTGACTGAGGTAGCTTAGCAGGTAGAACACATGCTTGACACAGAGTGCCTGTTAGACTCTAGTTCCTGCATCAGGATTGAGATGCATTTCATCCAGTGGTGGCTTAATATGAATTGTAAGAGGGGATTCACTCTAAACTTCAAGTAAAATGTATTGTGGAGGCTGGCCATCAGTACACTTACATTTAAATAAGATAGAAAATTCCAGTGAATTGCATCTCTTACATAAATACAAAATGTTTGGTATGATGAATAGACATTGCCATCACAGCTAGTTTTCTCCCTCTGACAAATGAAGCAGATTGGCCTATTTTAACAGATCAGTTCTTGTGTCTGTTGTTTCTACCTTCTGGAGTGGCATTTATGAGAAAGGTTTTGTAAGGGTAGCAGGTCGTACAGTAGGAAACACACACTGCTTGTACATCCTATCACTATCTGGAGTCAAGCTGAGATGACATTTCAGCACTTCTTACTGCGTGGTTTTCGTTCTGTTTGAATTATACAAGAGATTTCTTTGTGTGGTGAGCAACACAGTTTCCATTTGAAGCACATTTTTTTAATGACCTTTGACAAAGTTAATGTTTTATATATTACAAACTAAACATATCATCAAGGCTGTGAGCAGAGAGATTAAAGCTGCTCTCACAGTATGGGCAAGTAAGAAACCTAACACAAAGGAAACATTGATGTGATCAAAAGACTGCTTCAAATATTAAGAAGGTCAAGTCGACTTAAATTACTAATGCCATTTTTATATAATCGGCAGTCAGCCATTAAAATCTGTCTCCTGATTTACTCTTTGCAAATCCCTCCAACGTTGAATCAAAATTTTAAAAAATATAAACTTTAGTTTAACTTTCGGCTCATGACTGTACTAGCATAGATTACTCTGGAGCAGACACCTCCATGAGTGTTTTTTTAGAGCCATTCTGTTCTGTGTCCCTTGTACGATCTCTCCAAATGTCAGACAGTACTACAGTTCCTACTTCTGCAGTCCCTCAAACATCACCAGCATGTTGCATCCTAATAGGAGAGGGAGTAACGAGATTTAGAAAGCTGAGGAGAAGCAGTCTTCAGGTTTTTATTTCTCTTTTACTGTTTTCCTTGGTTAGTAATTGAATGCCAACAAAAGTTGATTCTAAAACTGTTAATAGCTGATTAATATCAGTAAGTGTTTTCCAAGTACCAAAACCATTATTTTGCTGTTTTGCAGGTGGCTGCATGCACATGAAATGTCCTCGACCTCAGTGCAGGTTTGAGTGGTGCTGGAACTGTGGCCTGGAGTGGAACAGAACCTGCATGGGCAATCACTGGTTTGACTGATAGCGCAATGGCCCAGGGGCTAGCTGGCATTGCTGCTGCAACTGACTTTCATCAGGGTCACATTCTGAACTCCTTGCTTAAACTCCCAGTGGTTTCAGAGATGTTCAGAAGTTAGCTCAGTTTGTTGTTTCTTTGCTTGCTTGCCTATGAAATCATAATAAACTCACACTGAAGGCATGCCAAGGGTTTTAAATCCACTAAGTAAAAAGAGAAATTGTTTTAATGGACAGACTTACTCACTGTGGTAAAAGAGGGATATCTTTCACCTTTCTGAATATATGCAGCCTGTCAGCACAGAGAGACAGGTTTACCATGAGGAACTCGCTTGATATTTCTAGTCAGAAATCCCTGACTCCTGCAAGAGAGCAGCAGGTGTATCAGGGGCTATGGTGGGGAGTCCCAGCACCAATTCCTTTGCTCAGTCAGTACAATTTTTGATTTTAAGAATGTGTTTCTTAACAGCTTAATAGCTTTTTAGCAGATGAAAGACACTGGCTGTTCAGTGTTTACTCAGGGTTCCTTCTGAACAGGTTTACTATAGGGTTCTTGCTTTCAAACCAAATTCTCATAGAAATAGCCAGCTTTATGTCAGTTTTGTGCTTGTGTATTTGTAACACACAGCATGAAATCTGCCTATATCACACAGACTATGTTACCTCATAGATTAGTTGAGGATGTATCCAGTTTGAGCTCTAACCACAAGTGTTGCAGAGGTGATTGGATATGATTAAGTGTTGCAGAAGCTAAATTCCTAGGGTTTCCTTTTTTTTGTGCTTACAGCTATACTTTGGATGTAGCAAGGGGAAGCAGGATGAGCCTTCTTGGGTATTCCCTTCATTATCAATCTAAATTGAATCAGAATATGGTTATATTTCTGAAAACGTATTCACAGCTCAAACAGTGAGGAACTTTTATTTTACAATGTTTATACAATAAGTAAAGCTTTATAGCATTTCCAAATGTGAACAATCTTACTGTTTCGTGTCCTTTACATTGCTGTCCTAATCTAAAATGAAATGGGTACTGCTCATCTCAATGTGTCAGGTAAGGATTTCTTCAATTCATTTTGAGAAAAAGCACACAGTAAATAAAAGTGTCAAAATTGACTTCATTTCTTATGTATCTATTTATTTTTATACAACGTGAGTACAAAGATGCTGGGTGTAATGGATAATGCATTTCCTTGACAGATTAAATTCAGCTGATTCCCAGCTGAGAGACTAGCCCTTTGATTAAAAATACTTTTAGAAGAAAATAAATTCCAGGGCCATGAACTTTTTTGTGTCAAGTCTGAATTAACAGCTTGTTTGGTGAGACTGTAGACTTCTGAAAATATGGGTGTGCCTCGTATTAGTCAGTGCAGAGCAACAATCATGAGTTACAAAGAAATCCCAGACTCTACAAGAATGCCCAAATGCTAAAAGCAGTGGAGTACTCATCTGTCTCAGCTGGAAATCATCTTAAAAGTCTGAGGAAAAAAAAATAAGGGTGAAGGGGTGAGGTACCAAAAATGAGAGTGAACTGATGGAATTAAGAAAATGCTGTGAGAGAGAGAGAAAGAAAGTGGCAAAGAGGGCGTGGCCACCCAGTAAAGGCCGTTTTCCTTTTTAGTAGCAGTGAACTAAAATGTGTGCAGAAATGGTTTCATTAGAGCACAGGAGTGCAATAGAATGATGCGATGTACTTCATTTAAGTACATTATCTTAATGAGGATATTTTACTGTTAGCTTTGATGATTTCCTTATTTGATTTCCTTCACCTGGGTCTATTTTATCATTTTATGGCTTTTTACCAGCAGGCCTGGGAAAAATCTCCATGAATAATTTTACTTTTATTCTAAGTTACATGGGAAAAGTCTGGATCTCTTTCCCATTTTTGCTTAGTGCCCTTTTTACAGAGATAGAAAAACTTGTCTATCTACTCATTTTCACTGAGTTAGAGCTGTCCATAACAAGTTAATATTTTAATGTAGATATCTATAACACAAACTCCTGGATCAAGGTCCATTGAAGTCAAGGGACCATATAGGTCAGTTTCTATATTACTTTCTGGTTTGGGCAGGGCATGACTGAGCATGAGTCATAAGGCTACAACAGAAAGATCTCTTTCTTGGGAAGAATTCATCAGAAGATGGGATTATGAACATTTATCAAAGACATAAGCAAGGGCAAGAAAAGAGAATAAAGGAGTACAGAATAAAGGCATTGACTCAGTATTATTCACTTTTAGAGTGTGACTTTATAGCCCCTTGCCACGTAAGACTTCTTCACACAGTCCAGATTCTCAGTTTGCAACCATATGACACTCACTTGCCAAAAAAAAACCTGTGGCTTCTGCAGATTTTGGTAGAACACATCCTGATCTTCACTGTATTAATATATACATATCTGTATCTGTATACACACAGTTTGAGATGGTACAGCCATCTGTACCTCACTTCTGTTTACAGTAAGATTCATGGTTTTCACAAGGTAGAGGGCATGAAAAAATAAAATTAATGCTCTGCTGACACAGTAAGAATGCTAGAATGCCTACAGAAATGTGTGAAGTGGACCTAAAATTTCCTACACTTCTTCCTTCTTTTTTATTCTGCATGGAAAAATACCTTTAAAGAATGTAAAATGTTTGATTTAAAACTTACTGAAACTGTGGTTTAAACCAAAGTGAAACAGAACAAACCAAGACTTGGGTGTCTCTACAGTCTGTTACTCTAATTTCAGCTTTGAGCAGAAAGGGTGGGATTACTCCCACCCAGCTTTAGCTGTCAGTTCTTTTGATAGCCTCAGAGGTTTAGATGTAGACCTGCTGTGCATGTGGATGGGGGTCATAGTAAATTTCAGGCACATTTGGTCACGGCAGAGGTATGATGGAAAAATTCCTGCCAAGGACTGAGTGCAGCTCCAGATGTACAAATGGGACTGTGGGTATTCCCCATGTTCTGTCATTATTACAGAGGAGTGGGGAGATGGAGGGGCCCTTTTCTTAAAACTTACAAACTGTTATTTTTTTTGCCAGCATTCATTTGCCTAGTAAATGCTCCCTTTGACTGGGCATTCATGCCTCTGGAAGTACTCCTGTCAGCCGCAGGGTGAAGAAGGGAAACAGGACTCAAGCACAAAGCAAGAGACAGACTGAGGGCATAAGCAGAAGCAGAAGTTTCAAGAGCTTGTGGGTTTGTGTTTGCCACTAGCAATGTACTCTGGAAACACTGAAATTTAATGTTGAAAGAAGATGATTCATTACAGTGATATAAAGCGAAAAAAGAAGTCTGCATCTTTTTATGTCTAAGTTTGCCTTTGCTAATTGAAGTTGCTTCACCTCAAACCTTCTTCATCTTTTAGATTAATACAATTAGAGACTTGTTCCTGATACTGCAACCTGAGCTCCATTTAATGTGTGTTAAATGGATTAAGTACAGAATATATGCTGAAATATTCAATTATAATTATCTCTGTAATAATTCAGCTCTATAACAATACAGAAAATGTCTAATACTCAGTTCCAGCTGGCAGTGAAATCTGAAGACTGAGTAGATTAAGAAGAAAATATGTAACATCTTGGCTCCCTAAGGACAAAGCATATCTCAAAGCTTAGCATAAATAATATTTTAGGAGCCGTGACTGACTAAAATATGTTTTGCATGTCTGCCCTTACCTTTTTGCCGACTACAATCCAACTAATTTCATTTTAAAATGTAAACTTTAAAAAGAAATCAGTAAGTGGCACTTTAGAAGAAACATTATACCACTATTGTAAAAGTCACACTCTCAAAGAACAATTAAGTATTGAGTTTTGCCTCTTGCATATGAATAACCTACAAAGCAATGGAGAGTTTTGGTCTGATTCTTTAAAACGAGATTTTGTTCCCAAGCAGCAAAATTCACGTGCTTCTTTCAGTTCCTCTTCAAGCAACAGCAAAGCCTGAAAAAGCAAGCTCTGGACCAAGGCAGCCAACAGAAGGAAACCTTGCGTCTGCTTGTCCTGGCAGTCCTTTAGCAATTTCACCCATTTCTAAATCACTTTTTTTTTTTTAAGAAGAATAGAAATGATGACCCAGGGAACTACCAACCTGTCATTCTCAGCTCTGTGCTGGGGAAGGTCATGGAACTGATCCTCCTGGAAGCTGTGCTAAGGCACATGAAAGAGAGGGAGGTGATTCTTAGCAACCAACATGGCTAGTCTTTCCTGGAAAACCTAGTGGATCTTAACACCCTGGAAGTATATCGTTTTGATGGGTGGGCTGGTCAGTGGATGAGGAACTGGTTATAAGATCGTACCCAGAGAATGATGGTCAGTGGCTCAGTGTTCAGATGAAGATGGTGACAAGCGGTGACCCTCAAGGGTCAGTACTAGGTCTTGTGCTCCTTAATATCTTCACCAATGAGATTGACACTCTGATCAGGTGCACCCTTGGCAAGTTTGCAGATGACACCAAAATGTGATGTGGTTGACATACCTGAAGGATGGGATGCCATCCTGAGAGACCTAGACAGGCTTGAGCAGTGGGCAATATTGAAACCCCTAGCTGTAGGGTGTGGTCAGCACTCCCAATGGACATCATCCAAAGAGACCTAGGCAGACTGAGCACTGGGTGCAGGAGAACCTCATGAGATTCAACAAATCCAAGTGCAAGGCCTAACGCCTGGTTCAAGGCAATCCCCACTGTCAGCACAAGCTGGGAGATGAAAGAATTGAGCATAGCTCTGCCAGAAAGGACTTGGGAGGTACGGGTGGATGGGAAACTGGACATGAGCCAGCAATGTGCCATCGCAGCCCTGAAAGCCAGCCAGATGCAAGGCTATGTCAAAAGAAGTGTGACTAGCAGAGTGAGGAAGGTGATCCTCTACTCTATAATGCATCCAGATGTGGAGACCTCAGTACAGGAGAAGTGTGGACCTGTTGGAGCATGTCTAGAGGAGTGCTACAAAAATCACTCACAGGATGGAACATCTCCGCTACAAGGACAGGCTGAGAAAGCTGGGGCTGTTCAGCTTGGAGAAGAGAAGGCTCCATGGGGGTACCTAATAGTGGCCTTTCAGTATCTAAAGAAGGGCTGTAAGAAAGAAGGGGACAGACTTTTCAGCAGGGTCTGTGGTGATAGGACAAGGGGAAATGGTTTCAAACTTAAAGAGAATAGCTTTAGGCTGGATAGAAGGAAAAAGTCTTTTAGAGTGAGGGTAGTGAGGCACTGGGACAGGTTGCCCAAAGAGGTGGTGAAAGCCCTTTCCCTGGAGACACTCAAGGTCAGGTCAGACCACACTCTGAGCAACCTGATCGAGCTGTGCATGTCCCTGTTCACTGCAGGGGAGTTGGGCTAGATGACCTTTAAAGTCCCTTTCAACTCTAAGGATTCTATGATTCTATTTTCAAATTCTTTTATCAAACAGAAAACACAGCTGCATATTCTTTGCTGCTCAGAACCCTGTGTTTAGGCAGTGTGTCAAAATGCATACAGTTATGTGCCATCACTTGAGCCAGCACTGCACTGCACTGCCCTCCCCGTACCCTGCTTTCAGTTGACACAGAGTTAATAGCACACTGACAGTTCGTTTATTGCTGAGCAATGGCCACCACCTTTACAGCTCAGAAGGGGGTGGGTCTCATTGCCAGCCAGGCCAGGCTGCGTGTGGGCTGCAGGCCACAGGTAGGATATGTCTGGTCTAGGAGTTACAAAAGTACATGCAACGAATAGCCCCTTCTCATATTTTGGGCAATTTCATGCAGACCAGAAAAATTTTAATGGCTTTAAGCAAGCAGTGAGGTGGGCAAGCTGTGAGAAGCTCATTCATCATATGGAGAATCATATTTAACTTAGTGGCCTTTGTATCTGCAAGAATTATTTTGCAGAAATCAGGTCATATACCATTTTATTGTTCTTCTTTGTTATTAATAGGGCTTTTTCCTTTGCTTTTAATTTATTTTTTTTCTTATCTGTGTCATGCTTTTTCTGAATAATGGAACAGTGGTTCTATGCCAGTAGATAAAATATGAAGCAAGACGTCACATGTTAAATTACTTGTTTGGCTTTTATCCCTTGAAAGCTTGAGGAATCCACAAAATCCATGTCAGCAGGGAAGTGCCATTATTTGTATTTTTACAGTCAGAGAGTTCAGTCCAGACAGAACAACCAGACCACAGATAGACAAGAGCTCAGGCGTGTGCCAGCCCTCTCCCTATGGCTGCATTCCCACACAGGGGAAAGCTGTGGCTGCAACACAGTGGGTGGCAACCTTATGCCAACATAACGATGATGTGGGCCCAGGGAAGCAGGAAAGACACAAGGAAAATAAAATAAAACTTTAAAAGGTTAGGTTTTTCAGTGGCCTAAACTGTGACCTAACATGACATCCTGTGTAACCACTGGGAGTTTCAACTATTGGCTTCACTGGGAGAAGGGTAATTTAGAGGCTTTGAAAACACCATTTAGTTTAACTTTTTAGCAGCACATAAGAGATCTCTGGGAGAACTTAATGTCCCAGCTTTCTCCTTGTTCATTTAATATTTCGTCTTTAAAAAAACATATTTGTGCCTACTCTCTCCATCTCGCTTTAGTGCTAACTAAAATCCATTAAGCACCGATGTCAGTGTTCTTTTAAAATGCTTTAGTTAAGTACAGCTGAAGCAATACGCTGTATACTCAGTTGGTACGTGACTATATTGTCTGCCTCATAAACAATAATCTCTGTAGTCTGACAACTTTATTTTCTGTGCACCAGCCTCGAAACTAATTGGATGAGGATTTCATGCAATGATTAAAAGGCACTGCTAAAATAGAAAGCAAAAGTCAAAAAAATGAAATAGCATTCAGACACTAAATCTATTGGAGCCAGTGTAATGTGGATATTTTTTTCTTGTAATGAACGGTAAATGCTCCTGGATAAGATCAGACAGCTGAGTTTATCCCTGGAAGTTAATATTGGAAAACTCTGCACTGCTCTTTTCCAAAGTAAAGAGATCACAATATGGGTGGCCTAAGTTTGTGTGTTCCAGAAGTAATGGAGTTAAAACAGAAAAAAACAAACCACGTCAGTAAGCCACACTGACATTTCAAACACTCACTGTACTAAATGGCAGGTTTGCTTATCTTTTTTTTTTTTTTTAATTTGCTACTCAAAGGCAAAAATGGCTGTGATATTTAAATTAAAATTAGTTAATGAAGCTTAAATTAAATCTGATTCGAGATCATGAGTTTTAGCAGTGATGTAACTGATTATAAGGCCATACCAAAATATTATTCAGGCTGTGCTTAGTGAATATTAAAGTACTTCTTAGCTAAGCTGCAATCATTCAGGTATTTAGTTTATTTCAGAAGTACAACAACATAGGATATTTTTATTGATACAGTTTGTTGGATTTTAAAGAAAGCAAACATAGGCTTCTAAACAGCACTAGCAGCAAGGTAGCATGGTAGGATGTCTCCTCCTGAGATTAATGGTCTCTTTTCATGCAACATTTACTATGCACAAGTTAAAAACAATCAGTGGCATTTCGTTTTTAGTCCTCCTTTTTGTATAGCTTTGGGCAGGATTGAATAAATAAAAATACAAAGCAAACTGAGACTTTTTTCTGATTCTGAATGCTGGGCTTTCTGAAAAAATGTGGTCCTGAGAAACTTGAAATCAGTGTTGGCTTCTTCAGAAAACACAAAATATCCATAATTTAGAGCCTGCTAAAATGAATACATCCAGTGTCTCTTGTTATATTTCCAGCAAGCAGTACATACATCACACTATTATTTTGCTATTTGTAAATATTATTTACTTACTTATTTACACTGAATTATAAAAGGTCTTAGCAGAGCTTTACTGTCTCAAATAAATTATTTTTATTTATTGTTATGCATCACTGCTTCATCTGAAGAATTGCCTCACTCCACTATGAAAGAGAGCATGAAGAGGTACATGAGTCTTGATGTTTCCAGGGGCATCTTATGAGGTCCCTCCATATATGTTCTCCCAACTTTGTTCTCCAGACTTTACTTGGCCTACTCTCAAATGAAATTTCAAACTTTGAGTATTGTATGATCAATTATTTAACTGCTTGCAGAGAGAAATCCAGAAGTCTTTCTTATTAACGCAGCCATTGCCATTGTCTCTGATTCAACACTCTGCTGGTTTATCAGGTATCTACACTTTCTTTCTGCCTATTTATCTTTCTCTCTCTCTCTTTTTTTTTTTTTTTTTTTTTTTTTTTTGCATTTATACAGTGCTAGCTATTTACTGCTGCGTGTCACAGGATACAAGCAAGTTACTGCAAATTGAGCAAATATAGGTAATCATCGTTTTGGTAATCATCCTTGAACGTGTTTGTGAGTGTTGTAAATGTTTTCTCCAAGTGCTACAAAAGCTTTTTTTTAAAAAAAAAAACAAAAAACTACCCTACAGTACTGTAAAGCTTCTATTTTCAGTGAATCTGATAGCTTGATGGCTTTGAATAACTCCAGATTGATAACCTATTCGTTTACTAAACTTGTTTCAGTTTTTATCCTCAAGCTTTGCCTATAGTGCTACTGGTATCTCATGTATATGTAGATGAATATAGTGGATTGATTCTGGCCAGCAACTAAGTACCTACCCCAATGATCACCCACTCTGAGTGGGACAAGGAAGAAAATAGGTAGAGCAAAAGCAAGTAAAAAAATACATGTGGTCTGAGGTAAATATAGTTTAATAACTGAAGGAAAGAGACAAATAGTGATGGAAAACCAATCACCACTAGCCACAGTCAAACTGATGCCCAGTCAGTCTCCAAACAACAGTTACTTTAAAAAGAAAGCCACCCAGTTTTTGTTGCTGCAAATGACATTATTCACCATGGAGTAACCCTTTGGTCAGTTCAGGTCAGCCGTCCCAGCTCTGCACCCTCCCAATCCCTTGTCTGTCCCAGGCACACTCACCAGGGTACAGAGAAGCAGAGAGCGCTTCAGAGCATCAGCAACAGCCACAGCACTGTGTGCTAGCAACACTGATTAAATCACAAATGCAAAACAAATCACCATACAGGCTGCTGTGGAGGAAATTAACTCCCTCCCAGCCACGTTCAATACAACAAACTTGGTCTGAAGTAGATGGCTCAGATACTGCTGAACATGTGATCACGGCAGCATAAATTACCTTATCCCTTAGCCTGCACAAGTGCTCCAAGGGCTAAGAAGGGTTGCACTAATGGTGAAGGATTTGCCTCAATAGGGATACTAGCAGTTTTTCTGCTTGACTAGCAGTCTGTTTTTATAGATGCAGTATCTTTTGGATCTTTTTGCCTTGGCCAAACTTGGTTGAAATTGGCTAATACTGAAAAGCTTCTGTAGGAGGGTTGATAGACAGCTCCACAAACAGGGTCAGACAGATAAGAAACTAGGAATAAACAAAGAAACATATGTATTTACATTAAATTCTCACCATGCTACTGGGGAGTAGAGCGAAGTCAGAGAGGTGAAGCTAAGGAAGCTGAACAGCCTAATTTTATCATTAAATGATCTCTACATTAATCATTAAGCATCCAATCTTCAAATTTTAATTCCCACATTGAATTGAAACCACAAGTTCCCTATTAACCTAAGGGAAGAGTTGCATACATTTGGATAGACAGCTGTAATAAATTGGTTCATTTCTGCGCATTCTCTTTTTGAATCATAGAATCACAAAGTTGGAAAGGAGCTACAAGATCATCTAGTCCAACCGTTGGGCTATATAGGAAGCATGAAGTTTGTTAGATTTCAAGCCAAAACCTAGGCCTTGTCCTGTGGTGTTAACGGATGTTGTTTCTACCAAGTTGTGGGGAAAAGGAAGCTGGCATTAATTAAAATATTCACAACACATCAGTGATGAAAATTGCAGAAATCACCTAATTCATTTTGTCTCTTGACTACTGATGAAGTTTGGAGCAACCCAACTCTTATCTCAGGTATCTCAGTTAAATATTTTGCACTGATGGGATTACATCAGCTGCAGACAGCTTGCCTTTTGCTACAATTCAAAGATCAATTGGGCACAGGCAACGCAACTCCCTCATCACTAGGGAGGACATTTTCACAGGTGATTGCAGTCAAATTTATTTCTGTTGCAGCAGCTTGGTGATAAATGGATCATTGGACCAGCCTTCTCACTTCATGCAGCTTCTGAGCATGTAATGCTCCAGGGAGGAAAGATGAGAGGAGGAAAGACACAAAGGGAATTTCAATGATCTTGATTTTTTGCTCTGCTAGATTCCAGCTCAGACCCTATTTATTGTTAAGGGAAGAATAGAGAGAGTTTTTCCCAAGGGGATCTAATGGTTGTTTATCAGCAGGTGACAGTGTTTGAAATAATGCAACATATTTATAATCACATCCTTACATTTTCCTATTTAGTTTATTTCATGGGGATTCTTAAATCTTTCTCCTAACTGAGGTTATATACTATGATGTCTGATAGAATATAAGCTGTATTGCTAGATAATAATTTCAATATATATAAATGAGGCACATTTTAAAAGAACTATTTTCAGTCTTTATTGCAGGATCTAAAAATGCTGAAGTTTAAATAAGATGTTGTCTTCTTTGCCATTTATGCATTTTCTAACTTTTTTTCCCAATGTTACCACCTAGCAGCAACTAAATAAATAGCATTCTAGAGAAACTGAGTAGAATATCAAGAAGATATCCTGCATTTAGGAGATAAAGACATATATGCCATATACTTCTTGGAACACATACTAATCTGTAACATTAATAGAGTTTTCATTTCTTTCTGTAGGAATAATTAAAAAAAAATCTCTCCAACTCTTTAACAGTTGTTTGTTTGTTTTTTTTAGTAAGGAAACAAAAATGAAATTCTTCATGGTTGTAATATGAAAACCTATGTAATGTGGATTTCAAAAACACATATAACATTTTAGCAAACTGCTTAATGGAAAACCCAGCAGCAAATGTTAGCACCACCAAGTAAGTGCCCTTAGGGCATCCTCTCTGTAAAAAGCAGGACCTTGTCAGACACCATTTCTCCAAAATATGTTTTAATGTTTCTGGAAACCCTAAGAATTTTGTGTTTGCTGAGAAAAGATAATAATATTAAATCTTCCCATGTAGCTATAAAGCCTTTGTGCTTCACTCATGTCCTACCCCAGTAAGAAGGGGAAGGAGCATTTTGGTTTTATTTTGAATGTAAAGCTTTATGCCATCTTCACTTCCTAATTACAGACATTGTGAATTTTTGTTTCACAGCTGCTCATGGTAACAGTAGTACCATAGAGCCTACTGATCTACCATTGACATTTTGATCAGGACTCATTCAAAAGTAGTCTTTGATAAAAGGTAGGAAAATTAAATTTGAAAGCTAAAAGTTCATATGCAATTGAAAGAGTTTTGCTGTGAAGGGAACTGTTAGGGATGCTTTTCCCCTTAGGGATTACTGTCTCTTACATGTTGACTCTACAGTTTTTGTTAACAGTGATCGCAGCTATTATGTCTAAATGACAGTTTTCACCCTGTACACAAACAGCTGCGTTATCAAATGTCTTGCTCTATAGCACAGAAGAAGTTGTTAAGCAGGATAATATCACAATTTCATCCTCCTCCTTCTGTCTGTTTTTAGGTTACTTCTGCCAGCAAAGATGCCACATGTTATCACTGAGAGTGGCTGTGTATGAGGATATACGGAGCTAAAAGTTGTACATAAGGTAATGGGAGAAAAACATATCCGAACTCTGGATTTAATGAGACATCCTTCTCTAGCTGACAATCCAGATTCCTTGTTTGAATTTCTTACTAAGTCTAATTACATTTCTGTGATGAGAATCTACCTCATCTCAGATGAGGAGCATCACTCTCCCAAATACCTTTTTGGTGCAAGGAGAGCATTTAAAGGAAGCACAAACAGAACAACCATGAAAGGGCCCTGATTTTTCTTCCCTTTTTCGGAAGTGCAACGCCAGTAATTATGAAGGAAGCTGCTTACTGACTTCAGCAAGGATGAGAGAATCAGACTCATTCCCCTAGCCACACTTTGCAGGTAAGTTGTGAAAATAAACTTGGACACTAGAACAGTCAGTACCATTAAAAATGCCCATGAGGGTTTAAACATGCAGTTGGTGTTGAAAAAAAAAAAGCCCGTTTTGAATAACTTCTCAGTAAGTGAGGCCTGTTTCTTCTGTGCTTTGAAAAAGGGAAGGGGAAAGCCATAGAAACTAAAACCAATGGAATATACAGGTAACATGTGAGTAACCTGAATAACATATGGGAAGGCAATCAGTTTGCACAGGCTTCTTTCATTCTGTCATTTTCATCTTTGACCTTGTAGCATACAAATGCAAACTGAAGCAGTGCATCAAAGCACTTGCCAGCTCTGGGAAGCTCATCATCTCATGCTGTATCAACAGTTCGCTACTCAGAGTCATTTCAAGATCTGTCACATGTCTCTGTACTGCCACCTCCTTAGGAAGGTTGTGTTGGGAGGGAAAGCAGTCACTGTGCCTCTATTACCTCTCTGCACAGATCTGGTTGCAGTGAAGACCTTGGCAAACGTCCTCTAAAGAACTTTGCTGATGTGGCTGAAGACATAGCCATGGCTGTCCTTGTGCCTTGCCCTTCTTCTGTGACCTGCCTCACTCCCACAAGCAGTAAGCAATGAACAGTTAGCCTTTGGAAGAGACTTTGTTGAAAGTTTGGGCTGTGCCTTGGCACAGTTAAGACATAGGCATATGTTGCTCCTGCCTCTCCTATAGGAACCATAACCCCAAGAAGACAGAAGGGACAGCCAGAAGACAGAAGGGACAGCCAGGAGAGACCAATAATACCTGAAAATGCCCCTGCAAGATTTGCTGGAGTCTGACTGATAAGAAGTCCCTTAACCATCTTGGTATACACTTGAAGGGCCACAGTCTCCTGTGGTGTAAATCAGTACCCAGTGCTCTGGAAATCCATGAATCTATGCCAGGTTTATATCAATTAGCTCACTCCAAAATTGTTCATAGTTCATGCCCTGGTAAATATTTAGAGAGCAGAAGGCAAGGTTCCCCATACTCAGCACTGACCAGATGCATGTCAGGACAGGGTGTATATTTCCCTCTATGGAGCTGCAAGTCCATCCCTGCCTGCCCTCACATTACCTCCAAAAAGAGCATCCACAACCTTCTGCAGTGTGATTTGCAGTCCCTCAGTGGGCTGAACACAACATTAGGGGAATTCAACTCTTACCTAATTAAGACGATGCAATCAACTGGTCCACAAACATTTAAGGATCTTCTTAATAACTCTATTTTTATCAGTTTGAGTGCCAGATACTGTAGCATGAGGTGATCATTAGTGCTGATATTTGGAGTCAGGGAAGTTTTTCTCTTGCTGCATTTTCTTCCCTTGTGAGTATTTGCTCTGTTAACCCACTCCCTCTGCCTTTATTGTGCCAGCTCCCCTTTGCTGCTAACATCCAATATAAAGTAATTTGCTCTAAATTACTTCAAAAGTATGGAGGGCTATGCTTCCAAAAACACATTCTAAATAGGCAGGTGTGATTTTAAGAAAAATGAAAGAAAAAAAAAAAATTAGGACTGCTTTATGTGAAAAAAAAAAAAAAAAAAGTCGGGAAGAAGTTTCTTAGGAGATACTTTTTTTTTTTGGTGGGAAAATGTATCTGTTTGCTTTCATTTCTTAATTCATGTGTCTTTTAAATTCCTACACACCTATAATAAAATAACGCTTACAAAATTAAACAACTTCTGTTACCCAAGCCTATCAATGGTTGCCTCTATTTAGCTGTGGAGTATTATTAGTAATATTTTAGCAGGTCCTAAAAAGTCTCATTGTGCTTCACATCAGTCAGAGTTATGAAAAAGTATACTGTTCATGCTCAGTGCCTCAACCCAGATGGCTGACCTTTCCTCCCTTCGCTCCCTGTAGTGTAGTAAGAGCAATTGTCTGGAGTAAGTTGCTCTTGTTGATGTATCAGATACTGTGAGGTTCTGTTCCACTAAGAGAACTGGAACTTGATGGCAAATTGCTATGAAGGATATTGAACTCCTCCAGCGCAGATACACAGTGATTCAGTGCATTGCCCAGGAATCTTGTTTGCCTGCTGGATAAAACGTTCCACTCAAGGCAGAAGCCTTACAGAGGGTTTGTGCAAAACTTACTTGTATTCCCATGTGATGGAGGGCCCTGCAAAAGCAAGTTGCTGCTATTTGAAACTCAGTATGTCTTGGTAAATGGAGCTGGCTATAAGTTGTTTTCATAGAAGCTGTAGGGGAACTGTTGAATCACAGCCTGAACCTCGGATTGGTCACCTGAGGTGAGCAATGAGTCAGCCACAGGAGCACAGGTGAAGGCAATTCACCTGTGCTGCAGAAAGGGGTGGAGCCTGGCTCTACCTCTCCTAGACCCATTTAAGAGCTGACTACCAGTGGGGAAGGATCTTTTTTGGAGATCCCCTTCTCTGGAGTTTCATAATGAGCCCAGAATACGGGTAAGCACTCTATCTATTCTCTTTTTGTATAATAACTGCTTAGCCAAAGTCTCTGGTATATTTCATAATTATAACATCTGTATGTTCATTGATTATACAGAAGCTTTCTTAATTTCAAGTGGACTTTAGAAAGGTGCCTTTGGCACAACTCATTGCAGGAGGTAGGGTCCAGCTGGTATTATTTGATCAGTGACAATGCAGGTTTATTTTCTGAGTTCATTTTTTTGCCTACAAATGATATTTGAATTAAGATGGGGGGGAAAGAAAAAAGAAAAAAGGAAAAAAAAAAAAAAAAAAAGGCAGTTTCTACCTATAATGTAAAATGATTTTCCTCTAAAATGGGCTTTTAAAATCATTTTTTGTTATGGTAACACAGTAGTTCTTTTAATGGTGCTACTGTAAGATGTAGATTTTTTCAGCCTTGAATTTTGGGGCTCCTTTATTTGTTCTGAAAGGAAGGCTTTTTTTTTTTTTCTTTCTTGATATTCCCCCTCATTAAGAAAAAGAGATGGCAAAAGAAGGCTAGAGGACATAAGAGGACATTTTCAGTGTATAAACAAACCCAGACTTCTCTGTCACCGTTGTCTTAAATGCTTCAACCCATTGTGGGTGGCAAAAGAAAGCAAAGCCTTGGGAGTCAGCTGCAGCCATCTGTCTTTAAGGAGCAGCTGGTGGTGAGATGCTGATGTTAATGAATTGGGATTGCTCAGTGCTGTTGATCTACTGCAGTTAGTATAGCTAATTCTGACTCATGCTACCATTATGGCTACCATGCCTTGAAGACAGCAGGCTGTGCTCATAGTGATTGTTGATAGTGATTATAAGACTTATGACACCAGCAGTTCAAAAAAGGTGTGAAAAGCAGTAAATTCAGTGTGTTTATGTCAACTGTTTTGTGCTTGAATTGCCAAGTGACAGACCCCAGAGCTCAGACTCGTGATTCTTAGTCATCCAGTTGATGAGTAGGAAATGACATTAGCTGTGTTATTCAGATTGGAAAAAAAAAAATATGACACGGGGGTTTCTAGGATTAATAACATTGCTAGTATGAAAGTGAGAATATGAATAAGTCTGTGTCAAATCGCTCTGAAAACTGTTGTGTTAAACCCGTTGCTGTGTCAAAGGACTGGGTGTGAGCTGGCATTTCCAGGGTATAGGTTTATCAAGCTGTATGTGTACAAGACTTTTGCTAAAACTTGGTGACATGAGCTCACAAATAGCTGAACTTGTATGATAAATGATGCTGACAGTAGAACTACATTGAAGATTCTCTGCAGAGCAAGAGGTTTCTCTTAGTAGCAGTCAAATTCCTTTAGCCCAATCAATTTTGAATACATCAAGCAGAAAAATCTGACGTAATCAGCTTTGGTGCTTCTGTATTTCCTTCTGCGTTTCTATAAAACTACATTGTTGGTGTTTCTAATGACATTTTAATGCCTTCTGACATAAGCTTGTGTCTTGTCAAAGCAATTCTGATTCTAGGTTATTCTGGGTCACTATTTCCCAGGAAACAGTCCATTCTATGTACCATATATAGTAGTTTCCAGGAGCGATTATCTAAACTTGTGATCGTGACATCTATCTGACATAAGGCCCTGGCTTCTTGAGTCCCATCTGTGAAGCAGACAGTCTTCTCATGAGATGTGGCTTAGCAACTGTTCTAAGGTACAGCCTTAGTACTGGTGTTTAAGTGGTCATCTTCAGGAGCTCACCCCTCCAAGGCTGACTGGGAGAATTTCCCAGCTTCTGGCTGAGCCTTTTGGGCATTTAGCCATTGGGTCACTTAGCATAGTTTCCTACTGGACAGGTATTTGGAGCCAGGCCTTTGCCTCAGGCCTGAGGAATGTATCAAATGGTGAGAGGGAGCCAGCTGCCTCTGGCAATGCAATGCTCTGAAAATGTGAGGATTGGTTTCAGGACAGCCTGCCAATGGTTTTTAAGAGGTTGCTAATTACTATCAATTGCAGTATTTTTCCAGAGGAAGTGGATTGCAATTTCAAATTCACAATTGCAATTTCATGTAAGCCACAAAGGAATCATCGGAATAAGCAGTCATTAATTCATCACTCTCCTGTGCTGGATTCAGCCTGCTGACCAGCTCCACACCCAGTTGTCATACTCCAAGCCTTTCAAAGGATCACAGAACAGAGGGGAGGAAGATCCAGCAGAGCAGCTTGTGCCATGAAGCAAAGGCAGAATGCATGTGGAGAATAGTGGCCCTTATCCTGCAGCACTGTGGGGCTGTTGCTGTGGTTTGTGCTGGAGGCCATGCTAAACACTGAGACAGACAAAAATTCAGCAGCTGGAGACCAAAGCAAGCTAAAATAACCTGGTCTTCTATGTCCTGCAGTGGTTGTGGCTGTGCCACTGCACCTTGGCTGGTAGTGTCTTGGACAAGGTATGTAATCATCATTTGGTTTGCACCTACACAAAGAAATCCCTGCATTATGTGGCCTTCATACATCCCTAGCAAGTCACTTTCAGCTCTGCCCCATACACAGGCTGCAGACCAGCAGAGTATAGTATGGAGTTGGAACTAAATGCATAAAATTTTACAGTTAAAGATTCAAAGGTAAATAATTAGTAGATGCCAGCAAAGCAATCAGAATCTTCCACACTGAGCCAATTACACTTCAGGAAGTATAACATCACACTTCCAACATTTCCTTTACAGCCTGTCTTAAAAGCATTGAGAAGTCTTAAATACTCTTAGCGCTGCAAGGCTGGTGCTCCTGAAAATTACTCTGTCATTTTTCTTGCGTGTGTTCAGCCTGATTGTCCTTTCAGGGTCTTATTTAGTCAGAGTACCTTGCTTCCTCTTGCCAAGAAATGATCTGATGTCTTACTATGATTTCAATTATTTTATGTAAAACCATTTCTTTTTTAAACAAGGTTTCCATTCTCACCTGAGTGTTTTATATTCAGGAGCTACTTCCCCTTTTCTCTGTAACTCAGTATTTTTCTGAATACAGCATCCTTATGCAAAAGGCAGGAACTGTGTTCACTGAAATCAGTGAAATGCTACCAAGAGCAAGATAAGGACAGACCATAAAAAACAAATGACTGGGGGGTCAAGGCAGGAGACCTGTCTCCTGCTGTGATGCTGCAAGTGTATAGTTTCCCCATGCCACAGTTCTAGAGAAGTAGAATGATTAACTGGGGGAAAACAGAGGAAAAATAATGCCCTTTATGTTACAGATTTGCCTTATTTGGGAGAATAAGGCTGTCTAATTATATAGTGTACTGTATCTTTTTCAAAGATATTACAGGCAGACTGAAGCAAAATCAATACATAACCTTTTCTGAATCTTTCATCCCCTTTTCTCTGATCCTGGCCTTCTAATGCTGTTTGTCTCTGCATTCCGTTACCATTTCTTATACAATCTGCTTCTGCAGTTTGGTATCAAAGATCTTGTCCCCACTTTATTTCATTCCTTAATGTGCATAGTAGACACAAGAACTGTAAGCATTCAGCTTTCACCTAATTAGCTTTTAGCTAATGCCTTTTTATATAAAAGTCTACTTACTCAACCACTGTCTCAATTTAAGAAAGAGATCAACAATTCTGAATATCAGTCATCTCCATTTTTGAGGGGTCAACTTCTCTCTCACTGAGTACCTCACTTTATAAGGTGCACCACTGAATGTAACCCTCAAGCCCTCAATAATCATACTTCCCAGAAGCCTAAAGTGTGAGGGTTTGGTGAATAATTACTGAGTTCAACTGAAATATACAGAATAAAATTTGACACAGATCAATACATCAGACTGCACAAAAATACATTATATCTACACCCAACAAATTATATCTATGTCTGTGTGAAGAGTGTTGCACAGTAGATATTTCCTGCCACCTAACCAGGGTTTAAACCACTGTTTTCTTTGGGAAGCAGACAGCTTCTCAGTGGTCCCTTAAGATATGGCAATCTTTACAGAAGCAGCACATAAGCTGAGGCAAGGGTTGTATCCTGCCTTCTATCTCCAGCACAGAAAATGTGGTGCAGAATTGGTAAGAGGTGCATGTGGGCAACACGTCCTTCAGTGAGCAACGCATAAGGATGAGTATTTTGCCTGCCACTTGTTAAAAGATTGGTTTTTAATGACCTTTCCACTTGTGTAGTTGAATGACAATGAGATAATCAAATGCTAGCTTCAGTGTAAATTTGGCAAGGGATCTAGAATTGCTCCGTGGCAGAATAAAGATGAATGTTTTAAGCATGGCTTACAGCTGCTGTCTTTTATGGGCAGAGTGAGCATGCAGCCATCCACAGGAAGAGGATGCTTCTACAGAATTTGTTACAAGACAGATCAAGCAGTATATGCTTATTGCAGCAATTGTTCTTTCCAGTAAGTTTGCAAAAGTTCCAAGTAGCAGGCTCACCAAGCCCATCTCTACTCGCTACTGAACGTAAAGCAGCTTTGCCCCTGAAATAATACTGAAATAATTTCCTTTTCTAGGTGAGGAAATGTACAAGCCAAAAAAGGATGGCTGTGTGGATTTGTTTCTGACTGCTGAAGTCTGCATAGCTATATATTCAGATCAGGTACTGCCCTTGAAAAGCTGGAGAGCAGCCAGTGTGTCTCTTCCCTGGTAAACTCAATGTAAACAGAGTTGGGCATAAGCAGCATTTGTTTTTACAGGGTCAGAGCTTCTCTGACTACCAAGCTGTTCAGACCAAGATTTTTTTCAATGCTGTTTCTTCTCTCTTCTGGAAGAGTGATGGTTTCCCAAGTACTGGCTAAACAGCACTTAATTTGCAGCTGCAAAGTGATCTTTCCTCTAAGATCTTTGAGGAATTTCACCCCCAGACGCATACCCATGACCATGACAGATCTTAGCATCTTTCTATTTTCAAGGTCCCGTTGAAGTCCTCACATTTTCGGTTGCTTAGCACCTCCTGTGCATGTAGTTTTGTAGACTGTGTCTGAAAAATGGCAGTTCAGCCACCTGCACATACAGATACTCTAAAGCTAGTCACCTGAGGGCCCAACAACTGTGGGCCCAAGGCGGTACGCAATGATGTCTTCATTGCTTTCAGAAAAGAGTGAAAATAATCTGTGATACACCATATTACATTTGTGTTTAGAAGGAAACAACCCCTCCTTTCCTTATAGGTAGGTTCATACTGAACTTTTAAAACAGACATGGAAATTCTTGCACTTGTGTAAGGAATGCTTATTTTGTGGATGTCAGTAGTTGGGAAAAACTTGAGTATAGTTCTGCAGAGTAATTTTTTTTAAACTTTTTAATGTTATGGTCCTTGGAATTTCTTAGAGGGATGGTATTCAAAATAAATGATTGAGTCCTTTTTTTCCGCAATTTTGCATGGCATTAGTCTTTCCATATGTACTAGACTTTGTAAAGGGTTGGGTTAGGCAGTCAGGAGCTGAAATGCCTCTACTGCACTTCACACAGCTCTCTGTTTTGAAACCAACTGTGGACCCAAGGTTTAGTTTTAACAGGATATTTCCATTTATACCCCCATACAGTGAGATTACTGTATAGTGTAAGGAAGTGGGTGTTGTTTTTTTTTTTCTGTGAAGAAGGTGGAACCACTATATAACTGAGATAGAAAAACTTGCCCAGAAAAGCTAGTTACTTGGGCCAAAAAAAAGTGATTTTTCACTGCCATCCCAGACTAGCATATTTAAGTTGATACACCTGCATGTGTGTTAGCTTTCATTTTTGTTCTCCAACAGTTAACGTTTATTGGCCAGTGTACACTTATTTTCATCTGGTTTCATAAGTAAAAAAAAAATAAATGAAACTGTGCTATATGTATTAATCATCTCCAAGACTCTTGTACTTGTTTGTTGATTTTAATGAATCCCCAAAAAAGAAGCCGAGATCTCAGATACAATTACTTTCCCACAGATTTCATAAAGACACATAAGTCAAGTACAGGAAAGACTTCCTGTTATTGCCCACACAGAGGGATAGCTGGCAGTACAATCTTTGTTACATTCAGCCTACACAGAAGAGGAACATTATGAATGCTTTAAATGAGGGAAATGTATCGTTTATGATACTTATCTTATTAGACATCAGAGAATCTAACAATAAGACACAGCAGTAGCAAACTGGGCTTCCTGAACCCAGCTGCTCACAGCAGTACATCATCATATATTCCTATACAGTATACACCTCATCAATCTAGCAGCATCAGTACTATGTGTGCTGCTTCTATTACTAGACTGCCATAGCTAGAACTGTGAGCTTTCAAGAATAGATAAGCTCTTAACTAAATCAAATTTCTGAAATCAGATTCTTAAAGCACTTAAAAGTGTCAGTAGGGCTGGGGTCTGTCTGCTAGAACAAGCAAGCAATTTCACTTCTATCATGTGAGATACCTGGATCCCTTCCTGATCTGAGTGCACATCTAGCTCAGCAGAAGGTTTTTGTTGGTTTTTAATTTGCTTGTTTGCTTGCTGTTTCTTCCAGAAAGATTCACTGAAAGTTACCCATTTTAAGCAGTGAGAAATGGTCCTGGCATTGCAGCAGAGTCATCGCCTGGTATAAGTTCCTGACTTAACTCCTGAGTCTTGCCCAATGCAAATAAGCTATTTATGTGCCCACAAGCAAGCAGGAAAAAAAAAAAAAAAAACTGCATTGAAAGTGCAAATTCAAGCACTCAAAAGGAAATGCCAGAACTGAGACCTGAAGATACTCAATTTAGCTGTCCTTGTCTGTATGGTGGGATTTTTAATTGACCGTACATATCTTAATCCACTCTATTTGCTGCTCTGGAAGTTAGAGCTTAAGGAAAGTTCATCTGATTCCTTTCTATCATCTGCATTGATAGCATTTAAAAAAAAAAATACATAGTGAGGACCTGACAAACCTTGCTTTTAATTATAGAAGCATTGTTTGCTATAGGCTTTTCAGTTTCAGTCATTACCATGGAATCTTACAGCTTTCTAAGATTGGCACACTTTTCAAACTTCAATTTAAATAAAAGGGTTACATTATTCCCATTTTCCTGGTTAGATTTTTTTATAAGGACACATTCTGTCAAATTGAGGATTTCTTTCCCCACTGTAGATTTTTCTCAAGTGTGAAGCATTCACAAATTGTTATGTTAAGCTGCAGCTTAATAATAATGAAAACAAGAAGCCAGATTTTTATTATAATTTCTCAGAAAAGAAGTAATGTAAAAATAATCAGCTGCAGAGATTTTGTTCTCAGAGACAGATCAGAAAAGATAAATGGGTACAACCACATTTAGTGCTAGATGCCTGATTTCTGAATACTTGGCTCATAAAAAAAAATACCTGAATCCTGAAGGAGATGCCTTCAACTTAAACCCAGAAAATCTGTACGTGTAGCACACACAGCTGCTTAAAATAGCTGATAGGGGATGCTTAGCTGAGTTACACACTACCTTGATTAGGGATCTCATCTCCCTACCTAGAAGTGCCCCTTCCTAAGATGGGTACACAGGATCAGCCTTTTAAAGTATGGCTGTGAAAATACCCTTTACTAATCCTCAGTAGTTAGACCACTACTAGCCTGAGTATATTAGTGAGCTGGATTCAACGCTTCCATGACTGAATGGCACAAACGTGCTAAATCTTGGCCTTCTTCAGGAGTCCATATATTCACCAAGAAGAATCTTACAAAGCCATCAGGTCTTAACAGCCCAGACCAGCCTCACGTGAGACCTGCACTCACATGCTCTGCCCTCAGAAATTGGGCCCATTTGAGTTCAGGTCTGGATATTAAGCTTCTGCATGAGCTATGTAGGAGGTGGATGTGCTATCAGTCCTGTCTCAGGCCTTGTTTCCTGGCTGAACCCCTGTTGCAACCTTGACTCTCTCTCTGACCCCATCTCCTAGTTAGACTGCCTGAACAAACTCTGCACTGCTTATTGCTCCATTTTGGGGGGACCATTAGCGGACCCTGCTCCTTGCACTGGGCTCTGGCTGACCAAGTTACTGCTGGTGCTGTGGTCAGCTTTCTGATCCAGACTTGTACAGCTGCCTTGCCCTTTCTGCTCTCTGATAGACACCGCACCTGTCCTTCCCATGCATGGCCTTTTTAGATGGGATGCTTCCCTGTAACTTGGTACTCAGTGTGCTCCTGGAACTAGTCTTGCTTATATCCTTTTTCTGATTCTCCATAAACAACTTTGAATCATAGAATCCTTAAAGTTGGAAGGTACCCTTAACAGCCATCTTGTCCAAATCCCCTGCAGTGAACAGGGATGCCTACAGCTAGATCAGATTGCTCAGAGCCCTGTCTAGCCTGACATTGGATGCCTTCAGGTATCCACCACCTCTCCAGGCTGCAGCGTCTGATGCACGGACTCAGATCTGAATGATCCAAATTGTTTATTACAAGTTCTCACATCACTTGTATACCTTCACAAGTTTTCTAGCCTTCCCATCCACCTTTACATGTCAACAGAGCATTCTACAAAACACTCTTCAACCATTCATGCAGGCACTTATCCAATCAGAGCCGTGAGATGTTCTTTCTTCTTCTGGAGGTGTCCTTGGTTCTCATGCTGTTTATCTTGCTCCACAGCTGCTGTTCTGAACAGTTTTTCCTGAATTCCCACACCAGGCAGCCTGTCCCAGTGCCTCACCACCCCTATTGTAAAAAACTTCTTCCTTATATCCAGTCTAGTCTTCTGTACTTTAGTGATGGCTTAAAGTATTTAAACGGTTCTACTTTCAGGATGAATAGGGATGCTGTATGGCTGCTATGGATCAGGATGTCACAGATCATGCCAGAACACTCCAGCCCCAGTGTAAATGCACGACCTGCGGAGCTGACAGTGCCGCCTGCGATGACGCGTCATCCCCAGCATGATCACCTTCTGATACTCTGGGTATTTAACAGACGCGGTTCTTGCTGTTCCCTATTCAGGAACGTTTGTGCTCCCACAGGCGGCGATCACAGCGCGTCAGGATACCCGCTGCTCGCTTGCATGGCTACCACCTGCATCTCATGGTGTCCAGGCGGATCAGCCGCTATTCTATTCCCCAATTTTTCTCTCAAGCGGCAGACGCACACAGGTGCCGTTCACCTCGCAGCCCGTCCCCAGAGGGCCCGCATGCCGCCACAGCCCAGCCCGCCCATCTCTACCCCATTGCCAAGGCTCAGCCCGGCGTTCCGTTCTCAGAGCCGTCCCAAAGCAGGCAACCCCGAGGCGGGGGAAGAGGTCTCCCCCCGGGTCGGGGAGGAAGTGACATGGCGGCTGGGAGGGAAGGCGAGGGGGCCAGGGAGCCGCCCGGCGGGTGGAGCCAGGCAGCCCCGCCCGAGCCCGCCGCCTCCCGGCGCGTGCAAACTAGTGGCAGTTGGCGAGCCGCGGCTCGGCTCGGCGTGGTGCCGCCCGCTCCCGGCGCCTCAGCGCGCGCCCATGCCCAGGCTCGGCGGCGCCAGGTACGTGCTCTTCCCCTGGCGGCCGGAGGGCTCCTCAGGTGCGGGGCTGCGCCTCTCGAGCCGACTGGCGCCCGGTTTGGAAACAAACAACAAAGAGCCGTCTTCCCCAGCCCATCAGCGCCGGCGGTCGGGCGGGGTGTGGGGGTGTGTGCGCGGGGCGAGGCGCGGCGGGAAGCGGGCTGCGGTTCATCCCCCACCCGCCGCCGCTGGCCGCGCCGTGTCTGCCGCCGAGAATCTTCCGGCGCCTCGCGCCGCCCCGGGGTTTCCGTGGAAACGGGAGGAGAGCGGCGGCCTCACTCCGGCGGGACGCTGCAGCCCGGCCGGGTGGGGGGTTGGGGGTGCGTCCCCTCTCCTCCATCCGTCCTGTTGTCCCCTGTCGGCGCGGCGGGATTGTTGGGGAAATGGGCGGGGGGGATGGTGGTGGTGGTGGGCGCACAACCCGGCTCGGCCGCCGCAGGCACAGGTAGTGGGGCTGATTGGTGCGAGCTGAGGCGTGGCGAGCGCCGGGGGACGGAGGACGGGAGCCCCTGCCTGGCGGCGCGCTCGCCTGTGGAGCTCTGCTGCCTTCCTGAGGAGGCTTCGGTTGAGGGAAACAATGGCTACGACCGGACCGAGTGTTGTGGCTAATAGCAGGCTGGGGGGAAGCTCCGAGGAAGGGTTGTGAAGCTAAGGTGCAACCCCCAGTACAATTTTCTCACTAAGTGTGTGCGTTTAAGGCTGAAAAGAGGACAGAATAAAGAGTCTGCTTAAACGATGTCATGTGGAGGGTTTGGGTCATTATCGTACCTTCCCAAGTTATAACTATTTCAGTACTACGTGTAGAGCTCTAGGAGCGATGTGCCTTACGCAGGTGTTTGTGTGGGACGGCATAACCTTGCTGCTGCATGGAAACCGAAATTCTTTGCGAATGGGAGAATACGAGAAGGTCCTTCTCATTCTCACCCTCTCCCAAAAAATCCCATGAGTGCTTCTGTACAAACAGCCATGCACCCAGCCCGGGGAGCTGTATGGACACTCACAGACAGCTGCTGCTGATAACCACTTCTCCCTGAGAGTGAGTTGCAAGGAACTAAAAGCTGGTGGAGCGGGGAAGCAGTAAGAGTGCGGAGCAGTGTAAGCTCAAGGCTGCAGCCTTCTTTCTTCACTAACTTCTCACATGGATATTAACAGCACTTTAAACACACACTAATTGGCTTGTAATATGCTAGGGCTACCTTTGCATAAACGCTGACTGTAGTGAGTTGATGTGCTGTAAATGTTTGCTGTCATTTACTGCCTGGCAACTTTCTCTAGCTGTTTGTGACAGATATAATGCTGTGTTTTTTCCAAATACATTCTGCTGTACTATGGATGAAAATCCATTTATGTTCACTGTAGGAATTTTTTATAAATTTATGCATAGCTTTGCTTTTTCCTTTTAATGTTCTACATAACAATGCCTGAATAAGCTGTATCTAAAAATGAAATGGTAGCAGTGTGTTATAGAAGAAGGAGGGCCAGAGTTCATGTGAAAAAATATATCTGAAAATATGCCTACAATGAACAGAGGAGGCATTGTAAGCTGCTGGTGGGTAAGAGTTGCTCTTAAGCAAAGTTTGGTTGTATTGTTGGTAAGCATTTAAATAACAGATGTTAATACGTGCTTCATAAGAAGCTGTAAGCATGGTATTTTCTGAGTGGAGAAACTGCACAGAGGGGACAGTGAACTGCACAAAGGCTTCTCAGGAAGGAGCCATGCTTTCTTGAGGTGATGGTTGTGCATCATTTACAGCTTAACATACATATTGCAACATAAAGAAGAAAGGCTGCCTTGAAGATTATGGGTGGGAATCCTATGGCTTTACTCTGTCCTGCTGAAAAGAGGAGATATATATATATATATATCTCCAGGAGCTTGGCTAATATAATTTATATTGGAGAAATGAGAGAAAGTCACTCACCCTGTCCTTGGCTCGTGAGATGAACTCCTGATGGAGCAGATCTCCAGAGAGATCCTTCCCCACTGGCAGTCAGCTCTTAAATGGGTCTAGGAGAGTGAATTGCCTTCACCTGTGCTCCTGTGGCTGACTCATTGCTCACCTCAGGTGGTCAATCAAAGGTTCAGGCTGTGGTTCAGCAGCCCCATACAATTGTCTTGCTTTGTAAACCTTGATTTTGTGTATTGCTGAAAGATGAAGGCTGGGAAGAGTGCCCCTGGAAATCTCCTCAACCTAGGCAGGTACTGTTATGACTCTGCTAGGGCTAGCAAATGTCATTCTTGCACATGTGTCTGCAGCCCTTAGAACTTGTATTAGTAATTTTGGTCTTTAAGAAGTCAAACATGTGGGGCTTGATGTAGATGCATACTTCCCTATCCAGCTGCATCACCACTGTTGCTTGTATATCCTGATAAGGGTGAAGAGGAACAAGAGAGCAGCAATACATTTTAGTGCAGTGTGCATAACCTTTAGTCAGTGAAAGCTTTTGTAGCTGTGGATCTCCTTAATTGGAGAGAACTTTATACAGGGCAGCTGTCTTCCCAGGTATGTTTCTTTAGCTCGGTGGGATGCACTGGGCTTGTCTGTAAGAAAGGAATGTGACTGAAGAGCAGTACCTGTATGCTCAGTTGGTTTCAGCACTGGTCCTGGGCAGCTGATAGTGTCCTTTTCTGGTGAGGGTTGGCTTTCCCCAGCTATTCGGTTTCAGGGGTTTGGGGAAGTGTATCCAGCAGTCTGTTGTTCGGTCACCATTCACAGCTTGCTGTTGCTATTACCCTTATCACCTCTGACTAATGCTCCTGTGCTTCCCAGAAACTGCTGAATCATTTCATTTTCTTGGTGGTTTTTTTTTTCTTATTCCCCTTTCCTCTTCCAGTGCATCAGAGTGGAGATGTGGTAGGGTCAAGGTGAGGTCAGAAAAAGAGGAAATGCAAATGAGTGAGAATAACTGTGTTCCATGGCAAGGACAGTGATGCTGTAAAGTCTGCTTTTAGATAACGCGAGGAAAAGATAATGGCCGTAGTGGTTTTCCTGAAAGGGAGCACGAGGAGTGTTAGGGGCTGGATGGGGAGGGCCATCAGCTGTAGTGAACCCACAGCTGGGAGATGCTGGGTATGTCCTGATAGTTGTCTGCTCTTTGTTTTGAATTTAATCTTCTTACTTCTACAGCTCCACTTTCACCTTCAGCTCTTCTGTCTGCTTTGTTAAGCTCGTAGCAGCACGGTGTAACACAGAAGTCATTTTCTGTTGCTTGCAAATGAGCTGACCTGGCTTGAGGTTTTTGCTGTAACATAGATAACAGGAACAGGGAAAGGCAATTAACCAGTTCTAGGCTGGAAGGAAGTCAGAGATCACCAAGAGAAGGTTTACTTGCCAGAAGTTTAGGAGCTGCAGGCAGAGACTCGCATTGTGCCTCTCATGTACGTGCGTGATTGTTTACTATATCCGCAAAATTTTGTACAAATATGTCAGAATATGACATTAATTGCTTTTTTTCTGATCAACAAAACCAAATTTCAGTTGTATTTCTCCAGCAGTATCCAGATGAATAGGAAGGCTTGCCTGTACAGATTCAGTTGGCAGATTGTGCAATCTTTTTTTGTCTCTCAGAGAACAGACGGACTCCTAACTGAAAACTTGTTTTTAGAGGCAGGAAAAGAAAATCTTTGGGGGAAATCCATGCGTAGAAATTGCATGTGATTACACGAAAGGACTACTGTGTGAAAGTCAATCATGTCCCACTTCTTCTTTCTCCAGGCTCTTTCTTCACATATCATTGTTTTTCTCTTATTTCCCAAAGCTGCTGAAAAGCATGGTAATACTGTTATTGCAGATGCTACTCTGCTCTTCCGGAAGTTCTCTGTGTAGGAACTGACTCTTGAAATAAAATTGAGATTTTTCCCATTTTGCCACAGGTGGTTTGTCAAGGGTTAACAGTGCTTTAGTTGATTTTATGGTTGCGTGGATATGTTTAGACAGTGCTGAAGCTTGCACAGACATTTAGTTTCTTTGATCTAATACTAGTGAAAACTACATTGAAAGCAATTCAGTAACATCAGTGTCACCAAATCAACAGGCACTAGGCAGCAGGGATACCACTGTCTTCCCACAACCAGCAGATGTAAAACAAGCGTCTAGAGGAGCAAAGTAATTAAAGGAGACTGTCCTTGTCACCCAATGGTGGCAGGCACAATAAGGTTATAAATAAGCAGAAGGATAACTAGGAGTGTATGGATCCCAAATTCATTGAGCCTTTGTTGTGTTGCTGCCTAGTTTTCACATGGATTTGCATAATCCTCTGAGTGCATGAGTAAGTACTGCAATTCTCCTGACCTGTGACAAAAGAGCTTCATTGTAAAACTGTCCCATGTTCATTTGAAATTACCAGGACAAAGGCTCAAAGCCAGACATTTAACAGGGTTTAGGCACCTGAAGTTGTGCAGAGAAAGTCCAGGTAGGTGTTGATGTACTTAATTTCCTTCCTAGAAAGTTTGTAAAAATTCTACTGGATTCTTACCAGAACGTTTAGGAACTGTAACATCTTGGCACACCTGCAAGTCAATGCAGGTCAAATAAATGCACCATTGCCAAATAAATCATTTTGCTGGAAGTCTAAGGTGGCTTTGACTAGCTGTAACTTTAGGTACTGGGAATACATTGATTAATTATATGACACTTGGCAGTTTCTGGGGGATAATGTTTTCCAAATAACAAGAATGAGCAAAGCTTGTCGAGAGATTTCTTTTGGCTTCAGTAGGATTTGAATGAGGACCAAAATGAAACTTCCCTCTATTATTGGACTCGATAAAGCCTATGTCTGTGATAAAGGCTTTTATTCTCTGAAGTTCTCAGATTATATCAGTCTGCTAGGGGACTGATGACGGGGGGAGGATGAGGAGGCTGGGTAAGTTCTGAGTTCACTGTGAGCAAACAGTTATGAAGCATACATCTTTGAGGCAGAGATAAGTGAAAATTGATGCAGAGTATGACCACTGAAGCATGGATAAAAAGCAGTCACCATTATTTATTTGTTGTTTTGTTGTGTTGGTCTTTTTTTTTTTTAACCTGGCATCTGAATGTCTGATTGCTTGGTGTGTGGGTGCAGCTGAGCCTTTTGCTGATGCTAGAATCTTTTTTTCTTGGGAGGGGAACATGCAAAAAAAAAAAAAAAAAAAAAAAAAAAAAGCTGTAAGACCCAAAGGTATTGGGTGTTACCTCTCTGAGGTAGAAGTTGCTTTTCTTGGAACAGTGCATCTGGATGCTTCCCTGCTGCATGCATGGAAAATACAATAAAGAAGTATTTTCTGTGATTGGTGTGGGTTACATCTTGTGCACGCATTGGCATTTCAGTTGCAGTATGTGATTTTCATAAAGGAGAAATTCAGGTATACTTCATATTCTTCAGTGTCATGTGCTAGCATACAGCCACATTTAATTAATACTTGGAGGTGAACAAAAATAAGTCCTGCTAAACAGAAGATTTCTTTTTTTTTTTTTTTTTTTTAGCTTTCTTCAATATTCAAAGAGCATATCAATGAATACTTTTTAATATTAATTAAAAACATGCAAATGGATTAGTTGAAGGATCCAGTTCTTCAAAATCACTGTCGGAAGAAAAAAATCCAGCCAACCTGACTCACTGAAGTTGTAATTCAGGTGGATGGCACTTCTCATTTCCAGCACTCCTAATTGCATCTTGTGATTTGTCCTGGAAGCTTTTGGGTCCCCTCACAAAAGAGGTCTGAGCTGTTCCCTCATAGCCCTGCAAGGAGGAAGCACAGTGGGTGCTGCCTGGCCCACGTGCCCTGGCAGCTCCTGGGTCTGCAGGAGAGGGGAAGAACATGGTGCTCTCTAGCTTTAATTTCTTCTTGGATACAGTGACAGATATTTGCGTTTGTTGTGTGCATGTGCGCGCAATGCTATCAATTTGGTATGAAAGATGTACCTTCTAGTTTATGGTACAGCTCCATCTAAATTGCTATATACTTGACTCCTGTTTCTTGAGAAACAGAAAAATGGAGGGAAAATAGAAGCCATTGGATGAGTACACACATCCTAGTTTGCGCAGTCTGCATTTATACTTTTTACACTATCTGTTGCTGCTGAAGATCCCCAGGCATGTTGGGTGCATCCTTTCCCTCTCTGTTATGCATACCTGGCCTGTCAGAAACTGTTGGAGGGAAGCTGGAGCGCAGGCAAGAAGGCAAATAAAGGAGGATGGACCCTGGAAACCTGGCAGGTCATGGTTCTGAAGTTGGTTCTGCCATGTGAATGTCAGGCTTTGCAACAGCCTTGTGAGCTCCCACTGTCTAAGATAAGAGTAGCAAGGTAGATCTTGTCAGGCCTGCTGAATAACAGGAGATTTCCTTGGATCCATCTACTCCTTTCATCTGAAATTAGTAACAAAAATCTGTGGTATTTTCTAATCCTATCAATAAAGAATTTGATCTTGTATGTACAAATGGAGTTGCTCCAAGTCCACAGTGAGTGGATGCAGAACTTCTCTGCCTGCATAAAACAGTATGTTAGTGGTGTAGAAATCTGTCTGCTGCTGATCTGAAGATAAAGGTAATAATTCTGTAGTCTTAACTTCTTAATTACCTAACTAGAGGGTAAAAACTGGAGTATTAAATATTTAAGGTTTTAAACTAATGGTGTGACCTGTGTTTCATTGGTGCCTCACACCTAAAGCTGGTTGGGATGCAGGGCAAGGATTTCGTCTGTCAAGAGCTTACGCAGTTTCTGTACCCTGCACTATCCCTTGTGGTGTTGTGACTGTGATTTACAGTCCTTTGAAAAGACAGCAGTGATCAGTGTTTGGCAAGGAAAAAATGGTGAGTCTTCATAGAAGAGGTTTCCCATGAAGAGTGCTCTCAGCACTTTTTTTTTATTTTTTTTTAAGTTAACCCTGGTTTAATGCAAGCTGCTGAATGAGCCTTTGTCTGTTGTCTCCAGCCCACACCATCCACTTCTTTTCTTCTAGCTCTTTTAAAAAACTTTTTTATAACAAGCAACTTGCTAGCTACTCTTGTGCTGGATCTATTCCTGAAATGCCCAATACAGAGGTTGTGAAGTGTGCCCTTGATGCTGGATAGGTGCCACAATGTTGCAAGTGGCAACATTCTGCTCTCCTGGCCCTCCCATTTTCTTACTTTTTTAATTTGTTAGTTTTCTGTGCATGTAAGCAGTGTTATGGATCTAACCACTGAGCTATTTCCCACAGGTTGTGTGCTGAGGACTCATCTCTGTCCCTCAGATAGGGAATTGCCTCGTGCCTCATACAGCATATGAGTGTTCTGTGCATATTCATTAATTAGCACAAAAGCATGTGTGCATGCATACATATTTATATATATAAAATATGTTAATAGACACACTATGTATCTATTATATCTATATACATAGTGTATATGAGAGAAGGATGGGTTTGCTGCAGACATTCAGATCCTGTTGTTTGAGCCTCTGGTACTTTGGCAGGAAGCTGATCACTCACCGAAGTGTGTTGATAGAAGGGCGTTTTGAGGGTTTTGCATATTTATTTGTTTTTGCAGGAGGAAAGTGCCAGAAAACAATAATACACGGTCCTAGTTACCTTTGACTAAGCACTTAATGTTGCCTATGGTGACTCGAGATTGAGTATGATGTTGGCTGCAAGCACATGATACAGATACCTGTCCTGGACTGTATGTGTTGTTCACCTCAGTTACATCTGAGGAACTGTCCAGGTCACTTATATCTGTCAGACAGTCTAGTTCATACCCTTCCTAGATTCTTACATCTTTTCTTGTAAGACTGTGCTTCTTGTTTAGTTCTGCTCTCTTGCTCAATTCTTAAATTTGGCTAGTGTTTATATTGCCTTGTTGTTGGGACACGTAACTTGTTGGATTGGTGGATGTAGAGAAAGTAAGAGGAATCAGAGGAACTCTGTGGTATACAGAACTGAACTCTGATAGAGTCCTTCAGCTCTTAAGTATCTTCAGGAGCTCTTTCTTTTAGTTTTTCCTGAGGAAAAAGCAGATAGTTGTGATTTTGAGAAATGTGTATTTTGTAAAGTATTGAAATCCAGGAGCTTGGGTGGGAAACTGCTGAAGGGCAACTCTTGGCATACAGGAAAGAAGCAGCTTGCCTTCTGCTGCCATTTTTGTGAATGTCCTATCCTGCACCGTAGATGACTGCTGTGCTTCACCCAGCCAAATTTTTTGAGAATTTCTTTTGAGGCTTGGAGAAGAAGTGCTTAACTTCAAGTTTACCCTCATCAAATAAATACTTCCCTCAACATCAAGCTCTGCTGACCCTGTGTTCCCTAAACTCAGCACCCCCAGGAGTTCTATATTGCCCAACTTTAGATTTAAGCCCAGATTCCTTTGGTGCCCTCTTTCAGCTTCCTCCTCCCTGAATATTTAATTCTCCTGGAAGAAGAAGCACGATTGAGCTGCTGTTCACCTAAACTTGGCAGTAGCTCTCCATCTTGCCTTCCCTTTTCTGCACTGTGCATACCTCTCCCAAATAGCCAGCTTCCCCTTGTGTGGTTCCTTTCCATGCAGTAAGGGGGCAAGCCCTGAGGCTGTCAAGGCAAACAGGAGCTATGCAGTGTTTTACCAGCAGACAATCTGCAAGCAGGGATAAAGAACTCATATTCTGGCAGACTTGAAGGGCTGGCATGGCTGTCTTGCCCTGACATTAGTTGACAGCAGGAAGAAAATAGAAAGGGGGGAAAAGCTTGGGTTACTTTTGTTTCTTTAGTTTGGACTCTGTGATGCTAGTTGTCTCTGTGCTTAATAGAAAATAAATTAAAAATTCAGTTTTGTAGTATGTTGACTTCACGGTGATGGCTAAAGTCCACCACACTGCTCATTCACTCCCCCTTCTCAAAGCAGTGAGGGAGAAAATAGAACGTGAAGAGGTTCAAGGGTTGAGGTGAGGGCAAGAGATCACTCAGCTGTTACTGTCATGGAGGAAACAGACTCAGTGTAGGGTGATTAATATAATTTATTACCTAACTGACTAGAGCAGTCAGAACTGAAAGTGAATTAAAGCTTCTCCCTTCCTGCCCTCCATCTGTCTCCCCCCATTCACCCTCTTCTACCTCTTCCCTCTGAGCAGTACAGGGGAACAGGGAGTGGGGGCTGTGGTCAATCAATGAAGTTCTGTTTCTGCCACTCCCTCATGATTGCTGCTGTTCCAGTGGGGGATCTTTCCCGATCTGATCCTGTGTGGGTGTCCCACAGGTTGCAGTTTTCCAAGCACAGCCTCAGCGCAGCTCTATACCGCAGGGCATATCCTTCAGGACTGCAGTGGTCCCCACAGACTCCAACCTGGGGCTCTCCGTGGGCTGCAGTTCCTTTAAGCCTTATCCACTGCTACACTGCAGGCTCCTCTGTGGCTGCATGTGGAGATCTGCTCTGCATAGTATCCATGGGCTGCAGGTTGCTGCTGCTCTGTGCCTGGAGCACCTCCTCCCCTCCTGCTGCACTGACCTTGGGGCCCTCGTGGCTGTTTCTCTTGTATTACTCCCTCCTTTCTCCCAGATGCTGTCACACATCAGTTTTCCCCTCTCTTAAATCTGCTTTCCCAGAGGTATATCCAGAGTCACTCATGGCTCAGTTGTGGCAGTGGCGGGTCTCCTTTGAAGCTGGCTTGGAGCTGGTCTCTGAGCTCACAAGGGGCAGCTTCTGCGCTCTGCTCACAGAGGCCTTCCCACCACTGCCAAAATCTTGCTGCGTAAATCCAGTATATGTGTCAAGTCTCTAAGCTGGAAATCCTGAAACTAGCTGATAGATAGTATTCATTCTTCAGCCTTTAAAATAGCCAAATGGAATGATCTCTCCTTTGAAGCTGTGCAGGTTACAATATAAGCAGTTTAGGAACATGTGACCTCTCAGGAAAGCTGAAAAGCTTTCTGGAGTTCCTGTAAGTGTAGGGAAAGGGTGTTAGATATACTCAAACGTTTCCCCACTCTGGGACTTTTTGGTAGAGGTGATACTTTAATAGTTGCCTTTGGGGGAGAGGGAGAAGTGATTCAAACCCTGATTAAGCACGAGGCACATAGGTAACTCTTCAGACTTTTTTTTGCCATGGCATGTATAGATGCATACCCCTTGAAAGCAAATACACCTGTGGACACAGCCTTGCTGTTGCTGACTTTTGATGCTCACTGACAAGAGGAGCACAAGGGCTTCCTGTGACTGCCTTGCCTATACATTCCATATACAGAAACAGTGTTTAGATGAACTCTGATATGAAAAACAATGCCACTATCTCTGCCGTTCTGATGGCAATTGAAAGGCACTTAGAGGCCGTTCAGAAACTGCTGTAATTTGACCTGTGCTTACTCTTCTCTATCCGAGAATCTAATTTAGACAAGAAAATGCAAGAATAGGCATCATCATTGTATGCTTATTTTTCCTTAACTTGCAGCAGAGCATTTAAGTTTTAAGTGTTAGCACTTTATCAAAGAGTAGACATGAACAAAAACCTTTGTCTAGGCTTGAAATACACTTTTCTGAAAAGAACCATTTCCAATGCTGTCCTGGCAATAGTTGTAAGTAATATAATATTAACTTAGCCCAGATGCCAGTGTGAATAAATTTTGAAGGAGGTGGGTGATAGTTCTCAGCTTTGTTCTCATGCTTTCTGTGAAAGTGCATAGTTTTGTTCTATAAGATGAGCCCTAGTTGTAATCTCTTGCAGACTTTGAAGCACTATGTGGTGTTCTTAATTGGCAGCAGCCTCTGCCAGAAGAGAGATGTTCACCTTGTTTATCACTGGTGTAATGTTGTCTTGTCTTTTCTGTGTCCTTCTAACCATTTTTTTTCCAAGCAGAAGAGAATGTAGAGACTAGTTGAAGTAGAAAACAGAGTGGACCTTGCTGAAGAGAGGAACTAGGGGAAGAATTGGAGAGAATGAGTGATCATGGAATCTTCTTTTAAACCTAATCTTGTGACCTTTTAATCACATGAATAGATGCTTGTTGACTTGTTCCCAAGACAGGCATTTGAGGTTTGAGTCTTTTGTTTTGTATCCAACTGAAAACTGTTATTAAAGAACATTCCTGTCTGTTTTTGATGCACTGGCTGGCCGTTTTCTTCTAACTTGTTTTAAGGGGTGTCTGATAGAAGAGAGCTTCTTGGCAGCAATCTGATCTTAATAGCTTCTGAGAAAATGCATCAATTGGCCCTTTTGTTTTATAGAAGATTGCTGTAATTTTCAGCCATTATCTACAAGGAAATCAGTGTAGTTTATTAAACTAGCATCATGGATTAAGAATTAAAGAGTTCATACTTTTATCACTTAGACCAGTGTGATGTTACCCATGAGGAACTTAAGTAAGGCTGAGCACATGGGAAAAGTTCCTGTGAATTCCTAGAAAGCAAGTTTCTAGACCTCTGTCAAGATCAGGCTTGATTCTTGAAAATTAATTTTCAGCTACTATATAGCCTGTGCAAAGAATGAACTGCTTTTCTTGGAGTTTGAGTAATGGAAATAGTCCTATCATATTGAAACAAATCTTATAAAGAATAAGTTTGTGTGAGCAAATAAAACACTGAACTAGTGCTATGTAGGAAAAATAAATTTCATTTAATCAGAGGAGAAAATTAATCTCTAGTCACATTACTTCTCAGAAAACTAAAATACCAGCAGTGTCTCTAATGTCATTTTCTTTTGTGGCAAGTTAGATTACGTTCATTTCAGTGGTACTGTTTAAGTAGTTTTAGTTTGCTAAAACATTTCATGGAAGCTTTACAGAATTGAAATGTCATATCTGAAGTATGAGCATGAGGAAGAAATGAGTTTTAAATATTCCACTGTGGCTTCATCAAACAATAAGACAGAAAACACATTTTATCACAGTCAGCTCATTGATGTCTCTTAATTCTGTGAAGCTTTGTTTTATAGGCTTAACATTAAGTAAATGATGCACATAAAATCTAAGATTTTAATGTAGTTTAATCACTGTTGCAGGGATAAAAGCAAACTGATGTACTAGCGTTCTGGTGAGTTCTTCCTCCTCACTGACTCTGTCAATCAACTGCTTTTCCTCTTCATAAATACTGTCAATCAACTGCTTGCTACTGAAGAATTTTGTTGATCTTATCAAATAGTGAGTTTCCAGGTCTCCCCTGTAAGTAGGCCATGTTTTCACTTTAATTTCATGGATGGTTCTTTGGATACATTCTCTTCTGATCTTTGTGAATTAAACAGACTAGCTAGCACAAAAAGCTTTTGATCAGTTTTAACCAAGGGCAGTAGGATAAAACCAATCATTGTGGTTTCAGGCATTTTGCAGTCTATAAGCCACTGTTTTCTTTCAATCTAACAGTTTTATTTAAATGATCTAATCCTGATACTCAATAAAGTAATATAGTCTGAACTAGAGATTTTTTTAAATTTTTCTCTGTATACTTATTCAAAACATTGTTTTACTACTGTTAATTTTTTCCCTCTGTTAGGTATTTGATTCTATCCTGATAATGTGACACAAAGGGCTCCAGGATGAATCATTACAATGATTCCTACTAGACAACGTTTCTCATTCTATTTAACTTTCAGCAAAAACAAGGTATTCAGGCAGCCATACTAATAAATTGCTGCCATCTGAAGAAGCGTATCTGTAGCACACAGTTGGTCAAAGCTTGAAAAGTTTTTTACAAGTATAATGACAGTGCAATGAACACAGGCCTGCTCTGCAATTCTGAGCTACAGATGCTGTCTGCTTTGATATTGAATAGTACGGCAAGATAAAAGGAACAATGTCTGTAATACACAAAGGACACATTTTAACTACTAATAATAGGCTTGGGACTGCCATAAACACTTTATATAAATTATCCCACAGCACAGATTCTCTTTCTTAATTTTTGCTTCATCTTCCTTGTGGTTGAAAACCTGGCTGAATATGTTCCTGTTGCTTTGTAGCAGTTCTTGTATGTAAGCATATTCTTGCAGTAAGCATAGTCAGCAAGGGCAGTAAAACAAATGTTTCAGGACACTGATTTAGACTCACTGCTTCACATAATGCGGTCTTCTATAAACTAGGAGGATGGGCATTAAGATTTTTTTATCAGTTAATTCCCTGGGATGCTGACAGCTGCTGTTTTGTTATTGCCTGTGATTGGCATATTTGGAAATATTGTCTCAGGGCTTCCTTTTTGGGCAAACTCCCCTGTGCCTCACAAGGAGAAATGGTTTAGGAAGGGAGCAGCGTGGCAGCACCTTCTCCTTAACCACAGTCAAAAGACGAGGGTATTGATTACTGAGAGATCGTGCCTTAGTATTTTTCCTCCTAGCAAGTGAGCCAAGAGTTGGTGGTAGTGATGGCTGCAGAGGTTCAGTATGGTTTTTGACAGGCTGGTATGCTTGGCAAGAGGACATTTCCTCTGGATTCTCAGCAGCTAAGGTTGGATCATTCATTTCCAAAATTGTACAGACCTTTTGAAGTAACCTAAGAGCAGGTTTTCTGGAAACACTGCTGGGTCAGGGGTTAGTGCTGCTGTTGATGTTTCCTTTCTGGGTTTACGGAGCATAACTGTTGGAATTACAGTGTCAAGGAATAATTGGACAAATTGTGTATATTGTGCATAGTCAAGCTTTTATTCTTCTGCCAAAATCAACTGGTATTTGGATAGAACAAGGGAACAAGCTAGTAAAGCTGGAAGCTGCTGCTACCTCTTGGTTTGGGAGCATGGTTGGAACAGCACACAGAAGAAAGCAAAAATTCTAACATAAAGCTGCAAACCTTGTATTTATTTTCAATAGGCAAGAATGAAGTGAGTGTGCAAATAAGCTTTTGTTTGTTTGTAATGACCTTATGTGAGTGAAATGAGACATTACTCTCTTCTGCCGTGGGGTAGAAAACTTCTGGATTTTTATCCTCTGATAACACTGGAGTCTTAGGCTGTGTGCATACTGAGGAATACTGCTCAAAATCAGTAGAGCTAATCCTGTGCCTATCACTAGTGTACGTCTCTGTTTTCTGGAGTGGAAACACACACATGGTGGTGTATGTGTGTGTGCATTTAAAGACCATTCTTGATTATGCATGGGATATACTAAGGAAAGCAACACCATGAAGTGTATTTCAATTTTTGTTTATTTATGTTTAGTTTAAAACCGTGCATGTGATAAAGAATTACTCTGAGTTGCGCTAAAGGCAGTGGGACCTCTGATACATTGGATGTTTTTCCTTAATCAAGTAAAAGAAGAAAACTTTGTTCTTATCCCTGCTAGTACTGTACACTTGTAGTTAAGCTTCCTGGTTTGCCAGTTTCCTTTAAATCAGGTTGGACAGAAATCTCACAGTATCAGTCGTTAGACAAATGGGGCTTAAAAAAATAAAAGCCAGCAGTGTTTTGGACTTCCGTATGTATACACAAGTAAAGCAAGCCTTTTGGTAAAGTTATCTGAAAGTAAATAGTCCCAAATAGAGTGAAAGTTGGAAACACCTTTTTAGGGTGTTGCATAAAATAGCCATGTGAGGTTACGTAGACTCACACACACACAAAATTGTTTATAGAAATGAGGAAGGTAATGTGGGCCCCCCCTTGTTTGTGTGAAATGTATGGAATAATCCTGAAAGGGAAATAAATTTCAGGCTAAAAAAATAGCAAACGTTAAAGAGAGGCCATGAGACCATACTAACGAAGTATCCTGTGGGTGTGGTGAAAGTCCCAGCTGTGATATAGTTGTTCGGGTAAAGTATCATTAGCACTTGCAGAAAAACACTTAGCAAGCTTTTGTTGAAACGACTGGCTTTGAGACTTGCAAATTTTGGAGCTGCTCTTAAATATAGCAGAGGCCGCAGTATGTGTCTTATAAAGTACTGACAATTCAAAACGTAAGCGGACTGTTTTGCTCATTTTTTAGCAATGAAGGCCTGATAGAGGAGCATTACCCTGCATGGAATGGAGTCGCGTGCTCTTGTGTCTTGCAGAATTAGAATTGAAATGTGAAAATTTGTTTACAAAGCCAAATGTAAATGTGATATTCTCTTTCCATGCTTACTCTTGCAAATATTTTAATTGGGCCTTATTCTAAATAAAGATATTAAGTTTCATTCAGATATTTAAGTGTACAGTGTGACATCTGTATTAATCTGTTTGTGGAAACAAATGCACTGCACTCTGTAACTGCTGATACTATTTGATTTTGCAGGTTGTCTTCTGAATTTTGGGTCTGAAGGTACCCTCTTGCTTTCTCAGCAAATCATGGACATCGTTGGCTTTCTGAAGTCTCAGTTCATTTGCCACCTGCTGATCTGCTACATATTTATAGTGTCAGGACTGATCATTAACTTCATTCAACTCTTTACGCTTATACTTTGGCCAATCAACAAGCAACTGTTCAGGAAGATCAACTGCAGGCTGGCTTACTGCATTTCAAGCCGTAAGATTTTTGTTTTTGTTTTGTCTTAAGCTATTTTCAAATTTTGTCTTGAGGGAATCGTAAAAAAAAAAAAAAATCTGAAATGGTTGTCAAAGTAACACATAAAAAGATCATTACTGCTTCCTACAGTGCTTGCATTTGTGTGGAGAGGTGTTTGCATTGTTGGAATATACTGTTATGCTGAAATGTTTTGCTCTTTGATATTGGGATACTTGCTTGACTCAGGATAATGAAGAAAGACTGCCTCTCATTTGACTATCCATCATGTTTCATTAAGCCAAATGAGAAATATTGACCAAATAACTCAGTGACATGCACTGTTTGTAGGTTTGCATTGCTAACAAGTCATTTCTGATAGCGCTTTCAATCTCTTTATTATGCGTGATTTTGTTTTTGATCTTTGTAAAGCTTTCATATGTGAATGCTATTCAGAAATAGGAAATAGTTTAAAAAAAAGAAAGAGCAGTGATTCAATGTGTTGGTTTCTTAAGCCACTTGTAAACTGTTTGCTTGAATAAGTGTTTCAGGCCTTAAGCTGCATCTCAATGTACTCAGTATAAGCATACAACGTACAGTACAACAGGTAGCCTCTAAGTGTTGAAAGAAATGGGAGTCTCTAGGGGAGTAGATAGCGTATGTTCAGGATATAACTTGTAGAAAGACCAAATCCGTGCAGCTGCTGAGAGTTGTGACAACTCATTGACTGTTGACTAATCATTCCAGTACGATGACTGAGATGTCTATCCTTTTATATTCTCTTCTTATATTAACTTCTCTGTTAATAAGAAGTGGGTAGAATCTCCACCCATCAGCAGTGGATTATCAGAGCATCTCAGTGATATCACTATGCTTATATATTTGTTTCTGAAGAGCTATGGCAGAGCTCCAGCAATGACTTATTGTAACTTCTGTCTTCAACATAATTACTATCAACTTACAGCAGAGTGCAATCTCACCAGCAGCTGTTAACAACTACAGAAGTGTCCCTGTGTCCAGTCGTTATGTATGCTGTTAAATGTGTCCATGTTCCAGAGTAATTGACCCAGGCCTTTCTGGAACTTGAAAGTGGATTCTAAAACAAACTATTAAAAAGTGCATGCCTTATGAGGCTCCCTAAAGATGATCTGAATATAATATTACTGTCAATGGGAGTTAGTTGTAGGTAGTTTCATATGAAGAAAACAGCCATCCAAGACAACGAGTAAGAGCTGTGTTGCAGGAGTACAGCAAAATGGTCTCCTCCAAGCTACCTACTCACTACTAGGAACCTGAGAAGGAGGAAGCATTGTTAGTGATCGTAATTAACCACTTGAGGGAGAAATGTGCTACATATCTCAAGCTGGAGGCTGTTGGAGATTATTTGTCTCTCATCAGTGAATCTGCCATGCAACTCTTCAAGGCATTGCTTTTCAAACAGACTTTTGATTCAGATTTCAAAGCTGCATCAGGACATATGAGCCCCAAAAAATTGCAAGTACTGTTTTATTATTTCTATGATAAAGGTACAAATGTCATAAAGGAATTTCACATTTGTTGTCCATGTGTATGTCCCTGAAGTAGTGAGTTTGCAAGTAGTATTCATTTTGATGTGTAAACAGTGCCATGAATGTGGCCAAGTTTTTACTTTTTTTCTGGTGGCACAGAATATGTTTGAAGCCATGGAATATAGGAAACAGCATGTGTAAATTTTCCATTAGGGTAGAGGCAGTTTTTTATAGCTATATTATTTTTAATGCAATACCTTCTATCCCATTCAGCCGTTTGGTTACTTGATGGAGAGACATCAGACTTGAGAGTCTTCAGGCTGAAGCCTTTAGCTGCCCTCAGAGTGGTCTCATCTATACCTGAGGCTGGACACTATGTAAATAAGGGCATGTAATACAGCGTGCTTGTCCTTGGTTGGGAAGATGGCTTTTTATTCAGGGTTGTTAAGCTAGTCTTTAGTCTCCACTGGAACAGGTTGTGTTGTGAGATTTTTGCCCAGTCATGCTCAGAATAGACTAGCTTAAGGATAAAGACAGTTATTTGAGCTGTACAGCAGAGCTTTGCAAACTGGCAAATGATTCACCTTTATCTGAGTGATGTTTGAAAAGGGGAACATGACACATTGTTAAAAAAGGTATTTGAAAGAACTGCAGTAGATCAGTTAGTCAAAACTGATGTGTTTTTGTAGTAGTGTACGTGTAATGTAATGACTTTCGTGGGGCATTGGTGTGCTGATGAATACATAACGTAAGCAGTAATGAAAATGTTTGAGGTACTGAAACTTAGCCATGGAGAATGTACAGACTCGTATGCATTGCAGTGGTGATATGCATCACATTGCCTTCAGTGGCTGTTAAATTCTGAATCAGTAAGTTAACCCAATTGTTGGAGTTGGAAGAGAGTATTTCACCCTTGACATCATGCCCTTGGGAAAGTATTCTTGTATTTTGAATGGTGGTGAAGTTTTCTTCTATCCCTTTTCTTCCTTTCTCATTTCTAGTGTGGGAATGCAGTAATCTCATTTGTGCAAGTGCAGTGTCTGCTATCATACCGTATACAGGAAGTTAGTCTGTTCTGGTGAATGCCTTTTCCTCACTATGGTAATTCAGCCTGAGTTGGAGATGCTTGCATATCTGCTTATCTGATTTAAGTCAGACTAGCTCAAATAAGTGTATTCATGCTGTAAAAAGGCCACATGGAATAACTGTGGTTTGATAGTTGGAGACAAAGCTGTGTGAGCTGCTGCTTCTCCACTGTGAATATGGCCATACCATGCAGACTGACAACCCAGCAGGCTAATGTCATATAGTATAAACTACTGTTTATTGATTAAAGTTAGAAAAGAAGTAAAAGCTTGGTATCCAGTTTGAATTTATAGTAGAAAGGATTTACTACAGCAGCAACTTGGTTTTAATGGAAGGGAGTAGAACTGCGCACAGTTGACTCCAGTTACTGAAAGGTGTCTTCAAACCAATTGTGAATCATGAGTTGGTCAGATAGGGAGAGTTTAGTCCTAATTTGTTATGTCTTAGAAATGGGGATACTTTCTGATGCCATTATTATTGGCATCAATGTTTTTATTACTGAAAAATATTAGTTCTTTTAAATAGGCTGTGTTTTTTTTGTGGGGTTGGTTTGTTTGTTTTGTAGTGGCATTTTATGAAATTGGAACTGGTGAAAAGTTCTTAATCGCACATTGGAAGCTTTGTTCAGCCTCAGTCTCTTGCTCTTCAAATGGTGACTGTTCATCAGATTGTAATTTGGGTTGCTTTTAGATGTCCAAGTTACTTTATGTGTTTTACTGCAAATAAACTCTCTTTTTTTTTTTATCCATTAACTCCTTTGACAACTATCTGCAAAGGAGTGGTTAGCTGTAGTCTTCTTTACCCTGTATGCCTCAGTGCATTCAGGAGAATGTTAGTTGCAGAGAGTGGATAAATTCAACTAGCCAAGAGGAAAACTTATTTATTCTTTTGTCAGCGTTGCACTTGAGAAGTGCCAAGAGTTACACAACTTCTGTTATATTTCAAATGTAAGAAAAAAGAAGACACTTGGGCTTAGAACTTTCAGTCAATGTTTTCTGGCTTCCAGTGTGTATTCACTGACTGATTCAATTATCTGTTAACCCCCTTTTGTAAAGTGTCAGCCCTGATAAGTTCTTTCTGATACTGAACTCTACAAAGTGCAGCTCGAGTGGGGAAATCAAATACTGCAAACCTGTGAAAGATGGTAATAAATTTTAAAAATAAGTGCATGTGGAAAATGATATTGGAATGTAGGTTAGGCAAGCAATCAGTCTTATTTTCTATTTTTAAATAATTTAGGGGTGCTTTGTCTTCAGTCTCCCAAAAAATGGAGAGCCAAGGAGTATGCTAAGGAAGGAAGTGTGGAAGGCATCACAGTTCTTGTTGATGCTTGTACCTAAATTGGAAGAGATGGAATACATTTGCCTCCTTATTATATGGGGAAAGCAAACCACTACAGAGGATATGCACAGCTCTTCTGCACTAGCAGAAGAGAACTGTGAAGTTGGCCAAGCTTGTTGAGAGAGCAGGTTGTCTTGGCTATAGTGCTACGCGTGCACGTGGCTGTGCAGCTTGTGGAGGCAGTGGGAGAATGACTGGTATATCCAGTACTGGTTTGTGCTTTGTAGGCTGGTGCAGTGCTACTGCTGGGTGAACAGAGTATGCTGGGCGCCTGTTGGCTGCATGGGACGTAACTGCTGAATGCTGAGACTGAGACATACATGTTGGATGAATGGCTTCTTTAATGGTGTTGGATGTGCTTACTCAGGAACGTATTTGGCTGTGAGTGAAGCAGCGATTGATAACTTGTTCTCTTGCTGCCACCTGTCATGGTGGAAAATTAGCTTTTCCTTCTGTCGAGAAGCAGCCTGTGCTCCTCACTTGAATGGCTAACTGGCCTTCCACTGACTCTCAGCCCAAGATGAACTTTGCGCTGCATAAATGGAAGATCTGCCAATGAGAGTACAATTGTGTGGAAGGATGCATAAGGGTTTTAAAAACAATTGTCTTAGCTTCTAATTTGCCTTTATAAATTAATTATAGTAGTACTAATAGCTGTTCTTGTGCTTTGAAAGGGATGTTATTACACCTCTGGGTAAAGTTACAGTGTGTTGGCTGCAGTTTGTAAATCCCTCTGAGGGGAAGGCCCTTCTTTGCATGCAAATGGGCACCCCCTGATACCTGCTTACGGACTGCAGAGAAAACGAGATGGAAATTGATTCTTCTTATAACCGAGCTTTCTAGAAACAAAATCAGGTGAAACCGAGAACTGCTTCAGGCTCGTCATCTCAGCTGATTGTTATGAAACAGTGAAACTAATTCCTCCCACGTACAGCTATAAGCATCACAGTACAAGAAATGGGCATCTAGATGAGGATGTGTGATAGTTCTGGGGCCATGTTAATCCTCAAGTTTTTATTTGATGGCATGCGTTCCCAGTGCCCACATAGAGGCCTGGATGCAGTACTGCAGATGGGGCCTCACAAGAGCTGAGTAGAGGGGGACAATCACCTCCCTCTCCCTGCTGGCCACCCCTTTTTTAATGCAGCCCAGAGCACAGTTGGCCTTCCGGGCTGCAGGTGCACACTTCTGGCTCTTGTCCAGCTTCTCGTCCACCAGGACCCCCAAGTCCTTCTCTACAGGGCTGCTCTCAAGGAGATTTTCCCCCAGTTTGTATAAATACCTGGGATTGCCCCGACTCAAGTGCAGCACCCTGCACTTGGCCTTATTGAACCTCATTAGGAGGATGGGTGAGCTGGATGACCTTAGAAGTCTTTTCCAACCTTAGTAGTTGTATGATCCAAGTCACAGCACAGAATGAGGCATTAATGTTTACAAGTTGCTTGAGTTGTTGCCTCATTAAGGGGTGAATATTACATTTAGAGAACCAGATTCTTCTTAAGATACTTTGGGTGTTTGTAGAAACCCCCTCCTTAGCTCCAGGGATGATTTGTATTGCTAGAAAAGAAAAACATCTGAAGGAGAGCGTCTTAATCTTATGTAACTTTCCTGGAAAGGTGTGAAAGATATTTCATGGATTGCCCTCAATAATTACAAGCACAACTGCTAGTTTGTATTTCTTTCCGGTCTGGGGAAGAGCAGTGTTTCCATAGGCGGAACTACTGGAGAAATTTTGTGTTCTGTGAGGTCAGGGAATACATCTGCTGGTGTAACATGCAGATGAGATGGAACATGTTTTGTCTTGGGGTTTGCTGTCAGTTGGCTACATCTTTTACTGTTCTGCTCCCTTTTGAGCAGTGTGCAGCACTAGAAGCACATACCATGGTATTTCTCCCTCTTTCAAAAGCATGAAAATCACATAGGAACATGTTTTGGAGTAGATTTTTAGGCTCTTTGTATGTAAAGGATTTCAGCAGCTGGTGCAGTGATGTCTTACTCATTTTGTGCAGGAACTTTTTGAAACTAGTGGGAAGCAATATTTCCTTTCAGCACTTGTTTGAGGTCTTTAATTGAGATACTTGAGTGGAAGGAGCTTCTGATTGCACATGCTTGGTACTCCTCTATGACAAGATAGGTTTTGACTTGTTTGCAAACATGTTAAATCTTCTTACTTATGAATTATGTTGTTTTCTCACTTCAGAGACTGTTGTTAAGGTAGCAAGGTCTTGTTGGGTATTCTAAATGTGTGTTGCTGAATATCCTACATCCATCTTGTAGAAATTTCTTCTTAAACATGCTTCTTTCAACACAGTATTCAGAATTCTGAACACTTTAATGGATAAAGAGGCAAATGGAAGTGTATGAATACAGTTCTTTAGTCTGTTTGGGCTTGGGGGAGGCAGTTATCATTTTGCCAGACCCATTTTGATCCTTGCTGAAACAATGTTCAAAGTAAAATAAGAAACCACAAAGAGAGAGAGATGATAAAGATTACTGTATAATTGTTTGTGGGTAGATTGTTTTATTCTTCTATTAGCCCACTTTTATCGATATTCTTAAGTTGTATACTCTTTCTGTACTCAAATTACTTTGGGGTGTCAATACCAAACGTTTGTGTTATCTCATGGTGTTGAAGGGGAAAGTGCACTTCAGTCTGATTATTCTTCAGTTTGTTTATTTGAAATTTGATTTAGAAATGCTATATTGCACCTATGAGTGTAGAGTTTTCACTGAAGGTTAAAACACAGGTGAACATCCTAATACATGAGTTTTTTTCTCCATTCTACATAGATTTCTCACTACTTATTGGTACTTATTGGCTATTGATACTTACAACCAAAAATCCAGGGATCAGTATGTACTTCTAATGAACAGTTTCAATGAATGAATCTGCCGCTTGAGGTAGGTAAGTTAATAGAGTGATTGTATGGGCTTAATTTTTGCCTGTCACTTCTAAAACAACTTACCCTTGTTTTGGGGAAAAAGTGGGAGATCTGCAGCTGTGAGGCTTTTGACAGTAGCTCTTCTTGATATTGCTTTGCTACTTTATAGTAGCACCTTTCCTGTACCATCCCTGAATGCTGTGGAAAATCTTACTGGATTTTTTTTTTTTTTTAAGGCAAAGAAATTCATAGTGTTCTCTGACATTTTCCAGACCTTTTCCCTATCTCAAATGGGGTCTTAACCAAAGATGTGCAATGTACTAATGCTGTACAGTTTGCTGAAGGTAATATATAGGCAAGCTAGCTATAGAAAACTTAAAAGCCTTCAAATTTGAACCATTTTTGATGGGGTTCATTTGACCTTGCTTTTTGCAATGCTGTTCTTCATACGAATAACAGGAGATATTAACCCTTCAGTATTCAGAGTTCTTTTACTGATTGGATTTGGTTATTTTTCCAGAAATTGAATGCAAACTGATTTCTTCATAAAAATTCAACAGAGAAAGTTTTCCTAACCACGAAATTATATCAATATTTTATTAATTGTACACATATTGCCTTTTTGTGCTTATAAAGAAGGAAGGAGTTACACAGGCAAAATAACTGTGATATTTCTTTAGTTTTCATATGTTCCTTGCTTATCTAAAGTTTAAAATTGAGACTATGGTACATTTTCCTTTTATTATGAGACTACTTGTTCAATATATTTCAAAATGCTAAGAGTTCAGAGTTTTTCTGGATGAATTCAAGCTTTTTATGGAGTTTGTCTTCCTTGTGTATTCGTAGGCTCTGACTCAGTGCTAGAATCTTCATTAATTCATGCCTAAAATTTAAGGTTTCCTAATTGGTGATTTCCTTGCAAGCGATGTCTTGGGAGTATCCCAAGCCTTGTGGGTAATACTGTAGGACTTAGTGACTTAGACCTAATGTTTGGTGTTACGGGATGTGAAGGCCATGTAAAGAAGTCACTGAAAAGTTCTTTGTTGGAAAGATGTAGATTGAATCTTCTTTAAGAGTAGTGGTATGCTAGGTTCTTCCTTCTGTTTTGTAGGATATTGGAGTGCCATGTTAATCTTCAGAACTGTTTTTCAAATGTTGCTCCTGGGAACACTGTGAGAAGGCTGAAAATACAGTTGAATATTTTGACTTAGATTGAATGGAATGTAATGCTGTTGCTGACCTTCATAAATCATTGAAAGTCAGGATACATGATTCTGTGCTTTGTTTCCAGCTCATGTCCTTGACTTGTTGATATGGGAAAGTCCAGTAGCCATAATCCCATTTTTAAATGAAGAAGACCAAAAGAGAGATAGGAAGCTTGTCTGCCATCATATCATAGAATCACAAGGTTGGAAACGACCTATAAGAGCATCTAGTCCAACCATCTTCTCATTACCACTGCTACCACAAGCTACTAAACCATATCTTGCAGCTCCTCATCCAGACCCCTCTTGAACACTGCCAGGGACGGCGACTCCACCACCTCCCTGGGCAGGCCATTCCCGTGCCTGACCACTCTCTGAGAGAAAAAGTTTTTCCTCGTGTCTAACCTAAACCTCCTCATGTACAACTTGTGGCCATTTCCCTGGGTCCTGTTTGTTGCCTGGGAGAAGAGGTCAAACCCCTCTTCACCACAACTTCCTTTCAGGAAGTTGTAGAGTGCAATGAGGTCTCCCCTGAGCCTCCTCTTCTCCAGACTAAACAATCCCAGCTCCCTCAGCCGCTCCTCATAAGACTTGTGCTCCAGACCCCTCACCAGTTTCGTTGCCCTTCTCTGGACACACTCCAGGGCCTCAACATCTTTCATGTAGTGAGGGGCCCAAAAGTGAACACAATACTCGAGGTGCAGCCTCAGCAGTGCTGACTACACAGGGATGATTACCTCCCTGCTCCTGCTGGCCACACTATTTCTAATGCAGGCCAGGATGCCGTTGGCCCTCTTGGCCACCTGGGCACACTGTCGGCTCATGTTCAGCTGAGCATCAACCAATACTCCCAGGTCTCTTTCTTCTTCACAATCATCCAGCCACTCATCCACAGGCCTATAACGCTTCTTGGGGTTATTGCGGCCAAAGTGCAGGACTCGACATTTGGCCTTGTTGAACCTCATCCCATTCACCTCAGCCCAGTGATCCAGCTTATCTAAATCCCTCTGAAGGGCCTCCCTACCCTCAGGCAGATTGACACCACCTCTCAACTTGGTGTCATCTGCAAACTTACTGAGGGTGCACTCAATCCCCTCATCTAGGTCGTCAATAAAGATATTAAACAAGATGGGCCCCAGTGCCGACCCCTGGAGGACACCACTTGTAATGGGCTGCCAGCTGGACATAACTCCATTAACCACTACCTGTTGGGCACAGCCCTCTAGCCAGTTCCTTACCCAAAGAAGTGTATACCTGTCCAGACCACATATATGCACAGTCTATTGTAGATGGATGTTTTTGGTGTAGGACAGCTTTCTTGAGATACGGAAAATAAACTTCAGTAGGAAAAAAAATAGAACGGGATCAGCTAGGACAGTTTTGCTAAACTGTGGTGCTGCAATTGGAAGGTCATTCCTACTTCCCTCTTTGGTGTCTTATTATTAAGTTAACAGCAAGGAGTTGCATGCTGGCCTTTGGGGCAGCTCTGGTGATTGTCCGCTTGATCATTACCTGCCCTGACTGGTCCTGTTGCCACGAGGAACTGCTGGTTTGTTGAAACATAGGAGTACTGCTAAATTCCTCGGGGAGGAAGGATAAGAGGAGCCTTCAAATGTGAGACAAATCTCTTTGACACGTGGCTGTTAAATAATTAATTTCCCCAGAGGGTTTGAAAAGAGCATTTCAAAACGGTGACTACTGAAGTTCTGCCTATGTGTTAAAGCCATTGTACTTGCGAGGCTGGCTTTGTTCCACACGCACTGTAACTTGGAGAGAAGAAGCTGTTTTGTAGGCAGCTTGTCTAGGGATAAAAGAAGAAAAAAGCTGTGAAATGAGATGTGTGAAGTGTGCAGCTGTTTTTTCCATAGGGGAGGGTTGCTTTTAACTTTCAACATGGAGATGGTTTAAAAAGAATAGTAACTAAAGAAGTGAACAGCATTTGTTTCTGTATTTCTCCATCTCCCTAGCTCTGGGTTATGCTAGAGCAGGCAGCACCAGTTGAAAACTCCTGTTTCAAGAACACATATGCAGATTTAACATTTCTTCTTCATGTGAAGGAAAAATGTGGTTTATGTTTTGTGGGCCAGGGGGGAGAATCCATTTGATCAAACCTGTATGATGCACATTTTGAATGGGAGGGAAATGCAGGAGTGAGAAATGGGGAAGCTGGCATGAGGTAGTGATGAGTCAGCGCACAGTGTTAACTGGATGTGGTCTGGGCCAGGGCTGGCTTGTGGCCACAGCAGAGCTGTAAGCTCAAGTACCAGAGGCATGCCTTGAGGTACAAAGGTTCTGTCCTCTTAATCACAAGTTCTCACTGCCTATTGTATGTAGTACTCCTGTGAAGATCTGTAATACTCTGTAACTTCCAGGATTCTTTGAAAGCTTGTGCACTTAAGGCCTTTCATTAAATCTGATTCTGATTTTGGTTCCCAAAGCAATTATAGCCTGGCTGCATTTCAACAATGCAGGTGTGGCCGTACTAAATCAGCGGTAATTTTGGATCTGGTTCAGTATGTTTCATCTGAGTAAATGTTGATGCTCCTTCAAAGAGCGTGAAACACTTTTCTCAATAAAACACTTCTCTTCATTCTGTAAGAACATGAAATGGATCACATTCAGGGAGCTGAGGCAAAGAAAGCACCAGAACTATGGTTTGTAATGTCTACCGCCAAAATTTCAGCCAGGATGTTTCAGTGATGCCAAGTATTTTTCACTTATTACATTAGCCAATTTGTACATGTGTATGTGTAGTAAGTTTTAATTCAGTGACTAAGCAAGCATTGAGGTCAAATTGCCAAGAAGAATAAACTACAGATCAAGCTCTAGCTTTATAATAAGTGCAGAGAGCCTTTTCCTTACTTAGGGTTACTCAGTTTCCTGTAACAGTGACTAAACTGAAGTTGAAGATTATTTTTATACCAATTTAAGTAAGTGTCATTGTATATTAAAAAAAAAAAAAAAAAACAATGGTGGGGAGGAGTGTGTATCATCAGTCTCGAGGAAAAAGTATTTAATTAAGACAAATGCAAAATTCACATTTGGGCTTACAATTGCACTTGGTATTTATAGTTTAGAAAATCTGATGTGGGTAGGATTGGATTTATTTATTTTTCAATTTGATTTTTAACTTCACAACACATCTAATGCATCATCCTGTCTCCTAATCTATAATCTTAATCTTAAAGTTAGATTGGCAAATTACTGAGCGTGTTGGCAGAAGGAAGGGGAGTTGTTATCATTTTAAACTGGTGGTTTGATTCGTACATGTTCCAAATCATGGATTTATGAACTGTTCCTTTTAGTGTATTACTCTGTGCCAGTCACTGGCTGTCTCTGCACATAGCATGCCTTTGAGCAACTATCATTGTGCTCTGCTTACAGCAGCCTGTGTGTGCCCTGAGCTCTATGAAACACCTGCTCTCCTGAAGACTCCTTTGCAGCACATACAGTGTGCTGCCTTTGCTCTACTCCCTCCTGTGTATCTTCCTGTGCAACAGGATGTATGTCTTGCACAAAGTTCATAAAAATAATCTTCATTTAAGAACTTCAAGATCTGTTTGTTTGTCTTGTTTATGCACTGTGTTGAGGAGTGATTTGATATGCTGCAAAACGTGGGTTTTCAGAATTTTAAGATGAGTTCATTCTTGTGGAAACTTCCAAGCAGGCATCATCTAACAGGGCCAAGCTCCTGGAGGAGCCTTTGTATGCTATCTGACTCGAGTGTTGTACTTTGTGCTGTGCTGTGTTTTCACAAGCTTCCTAGGCACACCCTTTTAGTAGTCAGAAAGAAATTATAAGGATTGATAATCACAGCAACTCAAGTCATGAGTTCAAATGAACTTACTGAGGTTGCGTCTTCCGCTGCTATCAGCCTATGCTGCAACTGAACCAGTAAAAGTTGCAGTTTTCAAAAAGCAGGCCAGTAATGAGAGAGGACTGGAGCATCCCTACGTGTTCCTCTCCTTGATTCTGTTGTGGTGCAAGCTATTTTAAGTACATTGAAGGAGCAGTCTTATTTGCCTAAGCTTTCAAATAAGATCATTCAATTTGTATGATAAATAGTGTTTATTTACACTGACTTCTACGTTTCCAGCTTTGTAGAAACTTCTATAGTTTTTTGCAAACTTTAAAGAAGGTCTAAATGGCTTGTATGGAACCTTGGAGACCTCAGGTGCAGTGCTAGCTGGCAACCTAACATCTGCAGCCTGCCATTTGTGGATCTGATGCAGCAGCAACTTGCTGCTACTATGGGGCTATTTACTGTGTCTTTTGTAGCTTCAAGTGGCTTAACACCTGTGAGAATCTTGAGGTATTTTATATTGTTTCTTTGATCTTGTTTTGCTAGAAATAATTGTGATAAAGTTGAAGAGAAATGCAGCAAGATGTACGCATCCTGTATTTTTATGATACTCCTCTGCTCCCAACACCGTCTTTGCATGATAGGTCTTAATTTTACTACTTCTGTGAAAAGTCAGAGCCTTCCTTTTAAAAGAATCAGTAGCTCTTCCTCCTGTACCTACTTGAAATTGCATGTCTGGCTGCTACTTTTCAATTGCAAAGCATTTAGTAAGAAAATGCCCTGGTTGCAAGAGAAGAACAAGTCTGCTTTTTGTAACTGATGAAGCCTATCTTTCTGGTAATGGAATAGAAGAGCATGAGCCTTGAGTCTGTTGATTACGTTGACCACATCAGCTAAACGTGTTAGCAAGGAATGCTATTCTGTGCAAATAATTCCAAGAATATGGCAGTAGTCATGCGAAAGCAAGAAGGTAATGTGCTTAGAAATAGCACATCTGTTACAATGTGTTACAATTGTACTAGTTGGACTACAGATCTGAAAGCTAGTAATGCTTCTTTTGCAGGCACCCTTTCAGTTAGAGCAGATGACAAATTGTTGGAACCTTTACATCCTCCCCTGCTGGAGCAAGCAAGCTGCCAGCTTTCTAAGGAGGCCTGAATGCATGTAGATTCTTCTAACTTTCTTCCTGCAATTAAGCTTGAGGAAATGTTCAAGTAAACACAGTCAAACTGTGAATGTTATGTGAGAGGCACAGGTGTTCCTTACCTATGGTGTTATATTACTGTTTTTGGAAGTATGTCTGTCTTAACTGAATATAGTATTTCTGACATGTACTGCATTCTTTCTTTCTTTATTTTAAGAAGTATTTCTTATGTATTTATCTATTTGGATAATTTCAGCTTGAGGAGTTACACTCTACACTCTGTGCGAGTGTCACAGCTTTATGAGTATTTGATGGGTATATTTGATCTGTCATGCTTTATTTTTAATTCATGCAAGCCATTTGTTTGCCTTGTAGTTTGTGACCTTATTGTCCCTTTGAGGCACACTTGGTGAAAGTCACTGTTAGGAATTCAGAAACTAAAATAAGCATCAGGAGACATAGCTCTTTTCTCTCAACACCTCATGTGAGGAGATGCTGCAAGATTACAGGCAGAGACAGGGAATTCAGGGATTGCAAATGAAAAATGAGTAAAGCTTTTGTTCTGAACAATGTTCTCAAAGTGATAGGGGTTCAGTGGCCATTTGCCATTGAATGCTGAAGTAGCTGCAGTGGTACAATATGGGTACTAAGTCAACTTGTCCTGAAATTCAGACAGATTTGTCTTTTAGAGGAAGGCTTAAGTACAAGTTATCTGCCTTAACTCCTAAAAATACGTTGTTTGTAGCATATTACTTCTGGTAATAAGTGGCTATTTCTTCAGAAGCACACTCATTATCTGAAATCAAAAGTAAGTGGAAATATGAATGGAACCTTGGCTGCCACCACCATGGTTTTCTTGTTCTGCTGTTTTGTGCAGACTTTAATTCTTTCTGTTCTTACAGCTCTAGGAAATGTAGCTATTCCTAACTAGAGGGTTTAAATTACCTTTTGCTCAGTTTCCTAATTGAATTCTCTGTTTCTCCTAATTTGTGCTAAAGATTACTTTCTATTGCAACTGGTAGTCTCTTTTATCATCAATCATTTTTCTCAGAGATTATTCCCATCCCTTTTTATCAGCAGCTGGAAGTGAAGGTTAAACATGTTGAAGACATGGATCTAGAGCAATGAGAGCAATAGGATTTTCTCTATTGATGTGCTTTCTTGTTCTGAATTGCTTTCTTTCCAAAGTCTAAATTTTTATTTGATTTGAAACTTGGTCTGTGTAGAAATGAAGACTTTTGTTACAACAGATGCTAGAAGGAGAGATTTGTGAAAATAGCTTCCACTTCTATGTGCATTAAACACAAAAAATTCACTTGAGTCACATAACTTTTCTAATTATTATATGATTTAATTAGTACTTGCAAACAATGCATATAGCAAATTAAAAAAAAAAAAAGTCACAGGAATATGTGAGTTGTTCTGGGTCCTAAGAATGGACACTGACAATAGCCCTCTAGTTAAGGAAATGCTAATGATTCATTATGTCAAAGAATTCAACTGTGATTGAGTAAATAATAGGGAAGATTAAGACATCCACTAAATAATTCATGTTCACTTTTTTGCATGCTCAGATTTTGAGATCTTTATCCTGGAAGGTGATTCTTGACTGAGAACTCTCTTAGGCTGACACCTCCCTCCTTAAGCCAGAAGGCTTTGCCTGGGAAATGCTGGCTTCCTCTTCATCTGTGGTGGCATAGCTTTGCAGTGATGGAAGACAGGAGATATTGGTGTATAGTGCAGTCTGTTTGGAAAATATTGTGCTTCTTTTCTATTGATAGGAAATAGGAATATCTGTTAAAGGAACTAGAATAAGCTTGAGAGTATACAGATATCTGTGCTTGCAGTCATTTTACACAGCTGTTCTTGTGACAGTGGTATTTAGCTTAAATTGCTCTCTTTCCCCATTGCTAACCTCCCAACATTCTTAAGTGATATTCGTGAGGGCAACCCAATCCTCTTCCTGCATGTTTTTTGGTAGCTTAAGTGAGCCAAGCTGTTCTGGTTTCCTGTCACCCTGGTAGCCCTAGTCTACATCTGCTTTGTTTCAAGTTTTATTTCCTGAGCATGAATGTCTGTTACTGACTTGCTGGGCCAGAGATGATCTCACTATTGCAAGGAGCCGTTCCTTTTTTCTCCAGGAAAGAACATCCTAATGGCATCTTTTTTTCCTTCTTAGAGCTGCATAATAAGAGTAGACCAGAACGTAAGCTAATGTTCCCAGACCCTTCTGTCTTGCATCATTTCTGTTTTATTAATTCTGCAAGGCTTGTGCTATCAAAATTATTGCTGTTTCTGTTACCTTGCTTCTCAAAGTTATCTGATTTGTAAAGTGTGTTCTGATTTTATGTCACTGATAAAACTTACTAATTTGCATTGGATACCTTAGTATCCCATGTCACAAATGTTTCATGGAGATCGTTCTTTACCAGGTTCAGTAAAAGACAACAACAGATAGTTCTCAGAATCACCAGGATTGGAAAAGACCTTCAAGATCATCCAGTCCAACCATCCACCTATCACCAATAGTACTCACTAAACCATGCTCCTCAACACAAAATCCAAACGTTCCTTGAACACCTCCAGGGTCGGTGACTCAACCACTTTCCTGGGCAGCCCATTCCACTGCTTGACCACTCTTTCAGAAAAGTATTATTTTCTAACGTCCAGCCTAAATCTCCCCTGGTGCAGCTTGAAGCCATTCCCTCTAGTTTTATCACTAGTTACATGAGAGAAGAGGCTGACTCCCAGCTCACTAGAGCCTCCCTTCAGATAGTTATAGAGAGCAATAAGGTTTCTCCTGAACTTTCTCCTCTCCAGACTGAACAATCCCAGCTCCTTCAGCTGCTCCTCATAAGACCTGTGCTCCAGATGCCTCACCAGCTTTGTCGCCCTTCTTTGAACCTGCTCCAGGGCCTCAGTGTCTTTCTTGCAGCGAGGGGAAACTCACAGGGGAGTTGTGCATTTTGGCGTGGTTCTCCTTTACAGCAGTATACTAATCTTCAGCTTCTATTTGATTTAATGGCAGTTTCTTTTACCATACCATATGAATGGCTCAGTATAGCCTGGATGTGTTAGGTTTGGTGTGTCTCTTTTGTTTGTAGAAAGAGAATTATCAGATAATGTCATATAAACCTGTTTCTGATAAATTATGGCGAGCGGTCAAAGCAGGTCCTGGGGATTTGATGATCAGAGGCTGGAGCACCTCTCCTATGAAGAAAGGTTGAGGGAACTGGGCTTGTTTAGTTTAGAGAAGGCTCCGGGGGGACCTTATTGTGGCCTTACAATACTTGAAGGGAGTATATAAACAGGAGAGGGAACACCTGTTTACGAGGGTGGATAGTGATAGGACAAGGGGGAATGGTTTTAAACTGAGACAGGAGAGTTTTAGGTTAGATATTAGGAGGAAGTTTTTCACTCACAGGGTGGTGATGCACTGGAACAGGTTGCTCAAGGAGGTTGTGGATACCCCGTCCCTGGAGGCATTCAAGGTCAGGCTGGATGTGGCTCCGGTGACCCTGTCCATGGCAGGGGGGTTGAAACTAGATGATTTTTATAGTTCTTCTCAACCCAAGCAATTCTATGATTTAACGCAATGAAATTTTGAAGTCTTGCCCCCTTATGTAGGAATTGTTAGCCTGTGCTACAGAGAACCTAAGGAAATAATCTGAGGAAGAGGAGATGCTTTGACATCTTATATTGTCTTTTCATGGTTAACAGTAGGCAGCAGTTTATCTGGTATTTTTTCTGTTGTTTTTTTTTCTTTGGTCTGATTGACTGAACACAACTGGGATTAGGCAAAATGGATAATGTAAATGATGCAGCTTTGCAGTCCAAAGTAATTTTTCTTGTTAGAACCAGTTGTCATTCCTGAGAAACTGGAAGGAATTTGTATGCAGAAATCCATCTTAAAGCTTAAAAGAGAATTGCAACCTTCAGGTTAACCTTCGGTCAGCTGTCCTCTATTTGAATTTAATTTCTCTATTCACCCACTTGCCTAAGTTTGAGAAGAAGGGTGATTGATGCCTGAGGATCTGGGAAGGAAGACAGAGGAAGAAGGGGAATCATCAGTGGAAAAGTGACATTAGTTGGTGGTACACAGGAGTCATGGAGGTGACAAAAATTGTAACTTCATAATTTCCAGCTATCTTCTGAATGTTTTGGGCATATCATAGGGCTTTGTTTGAGAGAAAGTGGTGTTTCTCTTTACAGCTCATCAGCTTTAATTCTGACTTAAGCTTCTAGGCATTTCTCTCCAATGTATTTGAAAGTCTGATGTGCAGCTCTTGCTTTCTGGGAAGAACTTGATGTGATTGCTCACTGTTTGCTCTCAAAGGCAAGTTCTTGTGGAGTCTGTTATGAACAGAAGACTGGTATAAAGACAGCAAGAAGGTCTTTTGACTTCTTTCCAGATTCCAGTGAGCAGCAGCAGATCTGTGGGCCAAGATCAACGTTTGGAGTTGGGCTTTCAACTCACACGTCATTTTCATTTTGTACCTCTCATCACTTTTGGCATAGTTATTAGTAAGTCACAAAGTTTAAATTAAAAAAAAAAAATAGCATGTGTGCTCAGGACAGATTTGTTGTTTCTTCTCAATGAACCACACTACAAGACCAGACTTCTTCCCAACGACCTGCTCGGAGTTACTTATGAGCTAGGTTTGCTAGTCTTTGGGCTTTGCTTTAGGCTGTCATCTCCCTCCTCGTGTTAACTAATTCCAGTGAAGAGTTGAGCACTGACATAATTGTTTTAAATGTGATGGTCATGTTGTACAAGTCTTAACAGTGAAAATATTTACTAAAAGCAGCTAAGTGGGAACATGTAGCTTAAATTTAAGATATGCTGACTTAAAGGTTGTAAGACCTAGGAAAAAGAAAAAAAATATTTTCAATGTGTTAATTCAAACAGGAAGTTGCTTTAAAGAAAATGTTGAAATAAGACTGGTGTTCATTTTGCACAGAAACTTGCAGTGAGTGGCTTGCTACCATTTCTGATTTACTAAGCAGTTCTCCTGTGGTGGTGTTCCTATATGCAATATTAGAAAGCCAGTGGTGTTTTGGACAATAGGAAACCATATCCACAAGAGATGTGACTGCCTGGTTTCATGTCTATACAAAGCAGATGTTGGTGTCATGGAAACTTGCCAAGTTGCATGTTGTTTTTCACTGTTGGTTGGTACTAACTCCTTTGATCATCACATACTTTGTTGACCTCAGTTACTTGTGGCAAAAAAAAAAAAAAAAAAAAAGCACATGGTGTTTGCTGAAATATAAGATTGGTGAAGAAAACTCTGCGTTAAAGGAACTTCCTGCAAGCAAATGCTGAAATAAATGAGTCTCTCTGCTTGAATATATGAAAGGACTGGGCTGCATCTATCTTTTGCCTGGAAAGCACGTCCAGTAATTTACTGTGGTGGGTGGGGAATTAAATCATCATTTCTGGATTCCTCTGTTGGTGATTTCTGGCCCTAAAAGCATCGCCATGCAAGTCTTTGAAATGTTATTCAAGGGAGTTGCTAACAGGAGGGGGGCAGAAATCTCCAATAGCGGACCTGCAGCCAATAGAGAAAGAGTTTGTTGTGGTTGCTGCTTTAAATTTGTGTGCATGATTCTCTGCCATCACTTTCCACCCTTTTGCTAAGAACAAGTCCAAAGGTAAAAATGATTACATCATGTGCTAAGGCAAGAGAAGTGTGAGTTTTGGTTTCCTCTTCTGCTTAAAATGTTCTTCTTAAACATTTTTGTACTGATTGAAAAACAGAACCTCAGTCTTGGAGTGGTCCAGATTTCTCCATTGTAAATCACTGTTGCTCTCATACTCACCTGCAGAGTAGAGAATGAGAATCTGCTTGGAGCAGAATGGGGAAGGCAGTGTTAGACACAAAATGTGTCTATGCTTTTTATAATGCATTGTCTCCTAGACATTCAGTAATGTTCCAGCTCTGAGCTCCGGTTATTCTTGTACCTAATCACTGCAAGTTTATAGCAGAATGCTGATCTTCAATTCTTTCTTTATAATTACTTGTTGCAGGGAATGAAGTAGACAACCAGAATAAATGAGTAGTGAGGCTAGATGATGTAGTGAAGCATTGGAATAGCCTGTGCCAGGAGCTGTGGAGTTGTCAGTACCTGATTTTGAAAACCTCCTAGGTGTCTTTGCAGTTGAGATAGTAGGTATCATCCAGGGTTTCAAACCTCAAGTCCAGCTAAAGAAATTTACTAATGAAAGTCATGCAAGGTTAGAAGAATAGTGTTAGCTGTTTTAATGACTCATTCTTTCAAAACTTTGACATGGAAAATAACATCTCGGTAAATTCTTTGTGTGTTTCCCTTAAATGTTTTTCAAGTAACCAGTTAGCATCCGTGATGTTCTCTTGTCAGTTGTTTGTTCTTGAAGTACAGGCAGTGAGGCAGATCAGATTATAGTACTGATGGGGCAGGAAGCAGTCTAACCTCACAAAGGGTAGATGCAATTATCTGTAGCAGGGTGTAGTTGGGTTTTTTTTTTCTTTTTTTTTTTTTCTTTCGGGTAGAAAAACTAGACATTCTCAGGGAAACAAAGAATCAGTATTAGAGATTTGAAAGCATGTTTTTCTCTCTACAGTCAGCCCCTCCTGAAGCTGGTTGTACCTTACTGCAGGAATGTTCCCTTCCAAGCAGGCTGAGAGATTTCGTACTTTTTTTCTTTTCTCCTATGCATGAATTGTATGGAAGTGTCAGTGGAGGAGTTGGTTTGTAAGCTGAGAACTCCCATGATGTGGGTGAATGTGAGTTGACCAGTCTAGTTGTGAAATTCAGCCTCTAAAACCTCCTCAAAAAGGGGTAGGAAAAAGACTTACTCTAGAAATTTTGGACCAGCCATGGTTGGGAGCAAGAATTATATTTCGTTTTTAAGTTTTTTCCTATGTAAACCGATGTTTAGTTACATAGCCTGGCTGGTGTACAAAGAAAAGAAGGGTTTCACTGGCTGTCTGCTCTGTGGAGTTGGCAGGAGTGCATATATGAGTGACCTTGTGCTGTTGAACTACCACAGGGAGTTTCTGGGTAATAAATTTCTGTGGCAGATTCTGGGTGTACGCTGGTGGCATAATGCAAGGGCACTATAAACTGACATTAGCAGTCACTGATGAGAGCCATGAAGAGAAGGGATGTGGGGAGAAAGGAAAAGAAAGAGTGGAAAGATTAAAGAAAAATAAGTGTTAAGAACTGAAAGTCTGTAAGATGTTATTTACGAAAGCATTCAGTTTCTGCTGCAACTGCAGGAATGCACTAGTGAGAAATAGGCATGTGAGGTGAGGAGTAGGGACATACTTCTACTTAATTCAAACCCAGATCCTGGTCACATGAAGCCTGCAGAATCAAAAGTATGTACAGAATTATTTTTGGCTGTGCTTCTTTGAAATGTACTTGTGACTGAAAATATGAAGAGCTCTATGCATGTGGCATACCTGTGTAGTGAGATGCCTGATACATTATTCATTTTGTTCAAATTGTTGGGAAAAACTAAAAGAATAGACACTTGAAAGGGAGTGACTTTGAGGATATATTTTTCCCCCTCAGGTAAAGTTGGCTTTTTCTTCAAGAGGGACCTCATAGCCATCATCTCTATATTTATTTATTTATTTATTTTAGGCAATAGTGTTACTGGCAGTAAAGATGAAAGAAGAGAAAATCCTGTCTGGCAGTCACTTGTTCTCTCATTAGCTAATGTTGTTAGCAAAGCAACAGATAAATAAGAAGCTGTTGCTAACTTCCTTCTCAGTGTTCTGTCCTAAAATGTGATTGTAAATTCTGTAAATGTTTGCAAATGTTTGTTTGTTTTTTTAAGTTACTCAGTTTCCCTGTGTTTGGGGGTGTTCTGGGCAACTGGTGAAGGGTCTCTCTGGCTATGAAGCATCCAAGGTCCAAGAGATGCTCTCCTTTCAGAGTCAGGCTCTTCTACAACTCCAGGGTGGCTCCACTTTTTGTCCACCCCTTCTGGTCACAGGGAGGGCACAGGTGCAAACAATGTGCCTGTGCTCCCTAGGGCCAGCCATAGCCTTCGCCAGGTGCTGAGTTACCAGTTCAAGCCATGACCAAATAGTTCCCTTACAGCTGCTCTGATCAGAAATAAACAGGGGGCTGATGAGTCAGTCACTTGTCTGTATCTTGAATGTATTTATGTCGTGTTAAGATAGTGTTATTTGAATAGAGATTGTCTGTTAGCCTGTTTTAATACTGTTAGATAAAATTCACTCATGTCACTAGTGCCTGTTCTTCAGTGTACAACAAAATGTCATCTAAAAGCTTCAGGCAATTAATTGAGCTAATGATGACTGAACATGTAGAAAACTTGTTCCTAACTGTTCTCTGTTTTTATTCATTAGTTGAGGCCAGTGGGGAATCTAAACAGAAAGGATTTCAGAAGTTGTTCAAAGACTGGCCTGCTTTTGATCTTCTCTGAGGTGAATGAGGATGTGTAGTGCCCTGGGATTTACCTGAAGCCAGGAGAGCATCTTGAATGTCTCATCCTTCCAGCATAGAAAGAGACATATGCCCTGAGAAAGGGGTGCTTTTTCTCTGAGCAAAGAGCAGTGCCTCACATGGGACCTTTGCTTTGATGGAGAAGTATTATGATAGCTTTGACAGGAAGCAAACATGTCTTTTATCACTCTTTAGATCTTCCCATGACATGGGTTCCTCAAGGACAACACTGCTTTTTTTATTTCCCTCTCCATTGAGATCAAGCTTCTTGCCCCAAACTAGAGAAATTTTCTTAAATAAAGGTTAAATTCACAAGTCCAGTAGTCAGGCTTGTAGTTACAAGCAAAACAAATATGAAGCTTAATTATTACCTGTGCTTGATGATAGGATAAGCAAATAGGAAGGTAAAACCTGTGTGATAGTCACTAGGAGGTTGCTGAGGAATGACTCTCCAGCTTTTCAATACAGCTTTGTTTTAAACTGCTCTCACTGTCCTATCTTTCCTAGTATTTGTTTCTTAAAGTTTTAGGAATAAATCTGAATGCTAATTCTGAGCAGTTTTGAGGCATTTAACACTGATTTTCTTGGTGCAGGCTTTTTCCACACCCCTATCCACTCCCTTCGCTTACCTGTTTTATCAGGGAAAGATATACAGATGTATTTCATATTAATAATTCCCCTTGGCTCTGCACACTTTGCCAGCCAACCCCTTATCTTTGCCCTGGGGATGGCAGTTCTGCATCCTGTCTGAGCTATTGGCTTTGCTGTAAATGATTGATACACTCGTGCCAAACGCAGAGTGCATCTGCTGTAGCGGAACATACAACTGCTACTTCTGACAAGTTAAAAGGATGATGCATAAGGTGTACGTGCAGCAGACCTTATTGCAGATGTCCAAGCTACTTTCTATTCTATAATTGTACCGTCTTCAGAAGTTCTTCTGTTTGTGATTTCTTATAATTGATTCACAATTGCTTCTTTTTCACCTGCTTGCCACTTAATTCATGATTTTAGATGCCACTTCTTTTTATTTGTTTGACAAACACCATAGTGAGTTGCAGTGTAATTCTCAACAGAAAATCAAGAGTTTCGCCATATGATATATAATTAAATCTCCATTTAATTATAGGACATTGACAGTGTAGTATAGAATTAGGAGAAGGTTCATGTGAGAAGTTCTTCTGCTGGACAGCCCCAGCTGGCAGAAGCATTTCTGTAGAGATGTGAATAGAATTAAAGAAACACAGTAAAACAGAAAATTTTAAATTGAGCTTCTCAACATGCAACTTTTGAGCATTATTCCAGTTCTCTGACTTGTTCCTCAAAGCCTGTTTCTAGGACTTGGGAGAGAACTTCTCTAAATGCTGAAGGGTCATTTTCAAAGTGTCTTGGATACTCAAATGTGACTGAACAATGGTGACATTTGGACACCAGTCTCACTTTAGGCCAAATCAAAATTGTGTTACACAGAATACGTAAAAAGCAGAAGGGTGAAGCAGTCTGGAGGGATACTCATGTTACACTTACATGGACAAAGTTAAATGACTTTTGAAAGTTAAGTGGAAGTGAGAAGATAGACCCTGTGCCTCACTGCCTGCTGGAGGCTGGTGTTCTGGGTTCTGCTGGCTGGCTTTGGGCAGCTCAGCCCATCACAGGCTTCATGTTGGGACAGACGTTTGTATGGCAGAGGAGACTGGGGGGCAAAGTGTGAACATTAACCCGTATCTGTTTCTAGATCTGACTCTGGGTGGCTTTAGGAAGGCTCTGATGTGTCTGATGTGTCTGGGCTGCTTCTTTTGTCAGAGTTTGTTAATGCCAGTTTCATATAAGCTCTGGGCATTTTAAAGAAACTTGAGAAGTATTAGAGCGGAGGAGGGAGAACAAAATAGTAACACCATCAGCTGAATAAAATAAGGCAGTGACAGACCAAAACCTAACAACCAGGAAATCGCCCTGAACTAGGTGCTTACAGGTACCGCTCATGGATGCATGTCCATGTTGTCAATTCCAGCTGTCAAAATGCAACCTTTCAATTTACTGTGGCGACATTTGAATCCACGCCCTAGTTCGGGTCACCTTGAACAATACAGGCTTTCAGGATGGAGGATTTAGTCTTGAGACAGTGTAGCAAAAACTGGTATCAACGTTTTCTCCCAGTTGTCTGGGGTGGGCACATTGCCTTGGAAGGAACTTTCCCAGGCAGTAGTTCTTCTGTTGCGTAGGTGCTGAAGTCTGCTACGTGTGCAAGGCACCTCAGACAACAGTCCCCTTTGGAATGGATGAGTTTTTCTGGGTGAGTTTCAGGACCAGTACCTTCTCTGGGTATGCCTTGAAGGGAAGAATGCTGTGGGTTTACCACCTCTGGCTCTTTGCTTGGGACTGTCATTGAGCTACTAGCAGGAGCAGTCAGACTGAATACAAAATGCAGTCACTGGCTGTACTATCACCTATGCTACGAGTAAGACTTTGGGAAAGCACTACAGTTTGAGCCTACCTTGCCTGAAGCCAATTGATTCTGACATGGATTGGTGTCCTGCTTGCTGTCAGTGCTTCACAGAAGTTTTGTGTGCAGAACTCCTAGGAGTACAGGAACCTGTGTACATGGGAAATAGGCCTGTTTATTCCTCCTGCAAGCTTGTTTTGATCTTCGTGTGATTTATTTTTTTTGTAGTACTGTAAACCATAAATGCTTATTTTGCATGTATTTTGATAATACCACCGTATTAAATTTGTAATTTTCAAGTGAAACTCCTTTTCTCAGTGTCACTGTGGAAAATTCCTTCTCCTGCCATGCTACCTCATTTCCCTTTTCTCTCCTGCTCCCTGCTGTGTCGTCCCCCCCCCTTTTTTTTTTTTACCATGTGTTGTTGAAGCAACTGGTGTTTTTCAGTGCACTGCTAATTTGTGACTTTGCATATAGTTTGTACCTTCATTTGTTTTTTTGTTCTTTATTTTAGAGATGGTAATGCTACTGGAATGGTGGTCAGGCACCGATTGCACCCTCTACACTGATCCAGAGAGTTACCACAAGTATGGGAAGGAGAATGCCATTGTAATTCTAAATCACAACTTTGAAATTGACTTTCTCTGTGGCTGGAATTTCTGTGAAAGATTTGGAGTCCTGGGGGTAAGTTTTGATTAGCATTTTAAATAAGCTTCCTCTTCTTGGATGTGGAGGAAAAAACACACAAGTAAAATGTTTGGTTTATTTGTAATTGTTGTGGCTTAACCCCAGCAGGCAATGCAGTACCACACAGCTGCTCACTCACACCTCGCACAGTAGGATGGGGTGAGAATTGGAAAGATAAAATTGCAAGAACTCATGGGTGGAGGTGAATACAGATTACTAGGTAAAGCAGAAGATATATACACAAGTAAAGCAAAAAAGGAATTTATTCACTACTTTCTGTTAGCAGGTGGATGTTCAGCTGTTTCCATGAAAACAAGTCTTATTACATGTAATAGTTTCTTGGGAAGACAACTGCGATTCCCCTGAATCGCTACGTGCTCCCACTCTCCTTTTTATTTCATCCAGCTTATATTGCTGAACACAGCACCTTCTGATCAGTTTTGGTCAGTCCTAATTGTCCACTCCGAGCTTCTTTTGCATACCTAGGCTCCTCACTGGCAGGGCAGCTTGAGGAGCTGGAAAGCCCTTGACACAGTGTAGGTAACTTCAGTTCTGCAAGAATTGAAACATCCTAAATCCATAGCACAGCACCATACCACCTACAATGAAGAAAACTAATTTTATGCCAGCCCAAACTGGGACAAGAAGATAATATATCTGTTCAAATGTCACCTGTCAGGTCATGGAGATGATTCTAGCACCTCTCTTTAGCTAGTTTAACTTAATTCTGTGATGGTAATGATAATCTGGATTTAGAAAACTGTTTCACTCTCCTAAGAAAGCAGCCTAATGCCTTGTTTTGGCAGTCTTCTATAGCATCTTCTTCCAACTTTGCTATTGGCTGTTGTCAAAAGTCCTGAACTTGGTTTGTGTGAGTTTGACTTCTTTGGGCTGTTCTTCTCTGAGCTTTTCCTTTGAGCGCTTTGCTTTTTCTGTATGTTTAGTCACCACTTTGGCCCCTTTAAATTATAATCACGAGGTCTGCTTTAAAGCAAACAAACCAAAAACATTAAAAAAAAAAAAAACAAAACAAAAAAACCACCACAGCACACACACATTTTAAGGTCTTGCTTATTGCTGAGGCAGCTGTTGACTTCAGGTTACTGTGGAACAATTCTACTATCATGTCTGGGGCCAAGCTCAGAGCCTGAGAATATCATCAAAGGTAGCAGTAAATGTAGGGAAATCTGTTCACGGCAGATGTGTATACTAAAAGCATTCTCCCTCATTATTCAGTGGTGCTTGTTATACCGTGGTGCTTTAGACTTACAAAATTAAACAGGCTACCCCAGTGACTGCAGTTCTGTAGATAAAGCTATTGTAGATGGTTAGGACCTTTTTCACAAAGTGCCATTGTAGGAAATTAAAGTATTGTTTCTGTACAAATAGTAAGGGCCTACAAGGTCAAAGTTCTTTTGTTTTATGTTGGTGCTGTCTGGTTGGATTGAATTTCATTAATTTTAATGATGTTTTTTAATAATTTTCCCAAGATAATCAGGATTATGTTTTAATTCTGTATATTGCTGCCTACACATAGGAAAACCACCACATAAACTATTGCACAATTACTGTACTGCATTAACTGAAAATAGTTCTTCCTGTCTTTAAATGCTGAGTTATTATTCAATTTGTATCTTTGCTAATCTTAGAATTCTTTTAGGAATTGATATATCTTTTTTATAATTATTTTTTAAACTATTTCAGTCTTGATTAATGTACTGTGGTTTTACTTCCCAGAAAATGTTCTAGGAGGAAATTATTCCCATGTGCTCTTACTTGCATAGATGTCTTAACACAGGAAAGCAGTACATTTCCCTGTAGGGGTAACCAGTCAAGGTTCATCATAAGCTAGGTTTACACCAAACAGATGCTAAAAACCAGCACCTGCCCACTCCAATTTTTCATCCTAAGTTAGTTTCCTAACTGGATTTACTGCATTGGCTTCCCGGTACTCGGTTTTGTGCAGCACAGGAGTTGGTGGATGCTTAGGGATGAGGGACATATCTTGGTGTGACTTCATGCTGCCTTACACCAGCTTACAGGGTACAAAACTGCAGGATTTGTTGTGGCAGCACAGTTAAGGATGTAAGAGCCATTATGCTGGGGGCTAGTCTTGCCCTGTCTTTTAACAGAAGTAAGAGGCAGATGTGTGGGAAAGAGTTGCAAGAACAACACGAGCATACAGAGAGATTTCTAAGGGTTGTCCTAGCCTTTAGCAATGTGTGGCTCAGGGACTTTGTGAGTCAATGAGGCTTTCTATTTAGCATGGTTTAGCTTTATACTCTGCAAAGTGTCTGTGCAGACTCTTTAGGTATCTACCAACATCTCACTAAGCCAGTGTTGCGTCCCCTGCTGCTGAAAGTTTGTGCATTGCATCTCCAGTATCAGTTTCAGTACTTGTCTGCTTGGTACATCATAAGGAGAGATGGCTGGGGAGGATGAAGAGGAAGAAGATGAAGACCAAAGGAGTGGAACTGTTTGTACTTAGCTGCAGAAGGCAGAGAGAATGGTGGTATTGTAGTGCACAGCTGTATGTTACATCTGTGGTACACAATGACCATACTGTTAACAATATTGCAAATGTGTGTTCAGTTTCTGTTTTACGCCTTGAACTTTCTAGTCTTTCCTGACACAAGAAAAAAAAAAAACCCTTGTATTTATTTATTTATTTAAATGCAATGTGACAGCTGTCCCTGCTGGTATTTTTTGCAACAGACGTTCAATCTGCTAATTGTTCTTCTCCTTTCATCTCTCTTCTTCATACTGGCTTTCTCTTCTGTCTTTATGGCTAAACTGATACAGTCCCACCAAGTTTATAATATTCTGTTACTGTGGTTTTCATTGTTTGTTTTATTTTCACTTTTTCAGGGAGAGGGGAAATTTTTGGTGGAGGGAGCTTAGTCTCTTGTATGCCGGTGTTAGGTTTGTGATACTGTGTCTTCTTGTCATTATTTGATCCTTATGCCTAGATGGCACGAGGTTCTTCACTTTCATGAAAAATTCTTTGTCTACAGAAGAAAACCTGGCAAAAAGACCCAAAGGAGTTGCTAAGAACACATGTGCATATGTATGTTTGGGATGGGATGGAAAAGGGTAAAAAGAGAAACAAAAAACCATTTATTTTACTTTTTAATTACTTTCTTTAATATGATACTCTTGAAGCACCCATTCAAAGTGCTAGGAGGTACTGGCTTGACAGTGTTGAGTGAGAGCCAGAGACCTATTCATTTAGAGCGGTGAAGGCAAAAACCACATCAAGAAGCAACTGTGTGCTTACTTTTTCTCTTGCAAGTTATTTTAAGCCACAGATTACCTTGCTGCTTGCAGTTAGGCTCTGTGCAGCTAAAGCTACTAGCGTGTGTTAGCAGCACCAAACTGTAGAAGACTTTTGGTGATTGGTGATTAGGAGAAGGGTGCAAACTTCATAAAGCGTAGATGTAATTAAGACAGTCATGTTCTGTGTAAGATGTTATTCAGGACTTGCACTGAAAACATACTGGTATACTCCTTGCCAGGGTACATTGGGTTCTTCTGATTCATTGCTTGATATAAACAAGCAGTGACAAATTACCTTTTTAGTCATTTTAGTAACTCTTTTCCTGAGACGATATTTATACCAGCAAAAATTACCTTCAGTTTAAAGCTAAATCTACTCATTCGTTTTCCCCTGAACACAGGTATTGCTCAGCCTGTTTCATCATTTTTAACCCTAGTTATCTGTTCCATATAACATATAATGTCAGGAAAACCAAATTTTATGTAAAAGTTATTCATATTGAAGCTTGCTGTTGGAGAAACTGAGCGTGACTGATAGGTTACTGTATGGGAACGATAGATGTGTGAATATTGATTACTTTTTAACACTCATTTGTTTGTACATTTTAATATATTAATAGAAGTTATATGATTGTTCATGCATTTAGACAAAAGACATTGTTTGCATTTAATACAGCATCTTAGCATGTACTTGGGTATACATCCACTAGAATATTGCTGTTACCTTTCTTACATGGAAAAAGTATGGGTCTTCCCCTCCCCCTAAAGAAATGCATCTTCCCATCTTTCTGACCTAATACTGTAATTTGAAAGAGTGCTGTATTTCAAAAATAGAGCAAACAATTATCAAAAGTATGTCAGCAGTGAGGGCAGCCGATAGAGAAAATAATTTACGACATAAATTGCCTGCTGCTACTGGCTTGCAGCTGCAATAAATTTGTTTTGAAATTGTTGAACAAATTGTGTTAGACATCCTCAGCTTGCAAGTAGATTTCAGACTGCTTGTTGCACTCTGTGATTAAAAGATGCTGAATAACTGAGACTGGAGACATAAATCAGCAAAGCTGTATGAACATATTTAAAATGACCATTTAAAATTAAATTTTGTTAGTGGCATTGGCACATGAGGAGAATTTCACAGCTATTTCTTTCCAAAGTGACTTGGTGAAAAGAAATTAACCTGTGTTAAAATGCTATGACTACAGATAAACTGTCCTTGTCCAGCAGTGATTTCATAAGATGTCTGTTGGAATTACACCGCTCCGAGCAGTGGAAATGTTTAAATTCCTTCAGGAATGCCATGTACTTTTCATAAAGTGACAATTTATTTATTCTGTTTAGTGAGCTGAATTTAAGGGTTAGAGGTGACTGTCACATATTTTCCAAAGCTCTTTGGTAAAGGGAAAATTGGTAGCAGAAGTGAAGCACATCCGCGTTCTTCCTGTTGTATTTACATGGGAGCTGTTTCAGTAGACAGCTGAAACAGAACAGACTGTAGCTGTCATTATTGTAAGAGAGATGAGAGCTCCTGAGGGCCAGGCCTAATATGTTCTTCCCACAGAAGAGCACTCCTACCAGAGTAGTGACTGCTGAGCTTCCTTTTGCCAAATACTTCTGTGCCATCAGCCTAACTTCTACTTCTGGAGTAGGTGAGGTACACGAAGCAGCATTAGGTGATGTAATTCCTTTTTATGTGCATTTAAGGAGATGTGCATTCACATTCGTCTGAAGTGCACTTCTAGATTTCAAAAATGCTTTGGCACAGCAAATGCAGAGGAGTGTGACCTGTGGAAGAATTCAAACATCTGCTCTGCTGTTGTGGTCATGCTGCACCTGTGGCACCGCAGCTCACATCAGGCCTGTCTCTGTTTCACTTTGTTTTTGGGGGTGAATGAGGTGTGACTGCTGCTGTTTGCCTGACGAATTGGTGGATTCTGCCAGGATTCCAGTTGGGCTGCTGGCTAATGGCCGACCTGGTTGTGACTGAGGTGTGGGTAGCAGTTCCCTAAGGTTTTGTCCTGCTTCCCTCATCTGGGAACACTTGGCATCTTTGGGTTTTTAATGGGGCAGAGCTTTGGCTCAGGTGTCTTCCTCAGTCTTGCATAGGAGAGAGGAATGAAAGCTTCTGTACTGGTGTATTTTCATTGGGCATTCTACGTGATGGCCTATAACAAAAAATGCTCCATGGAGATCTTTAAAAGCGTATACTGAAACTGTTTAGCTTTATTCTGGAAATAAGAGGATGACTCATATTAGAATAACTGAGTAAAGGAAAAGCAGTACTGTGGCAAAAAAAGTTTGAGAGCTAAGGAAGGTGGTGGGAGGAGAGCCTTTCCCTGTGGCTGGTCTGGGGAGCTGGAAGAGGAGGCTGGGCTCGCTGCTGCTGCTGCTGTGCAGCATGGATTAATGTCCAGGAAAAACTGAAATTGCAGAAAGTCTGCCTCAGCTTCAGCTACTGAGTCTTCCAGCTGCTCCTTCGGGGACAGCAGGCCTTGGGGGTATGGTCTGGACCCATCACTCAGTCTCAAAATGAATGAGAGAGAGAACTTTGTTATAAAGTATTAAATTATTTGATAGTGTAAATTCTTGCATTCGTAGGAATTGAATTCTCATGTCTTTTTTTCCACTTCTTCTGTGTAACAGTCACTTGGAAGCTATTTATGTGCATTTGCCTTCCACTCCTATGAGCTTTTAGATAGCTTAATAATTTAAGGTATTTTCCTTCCTCAAGGGAAGAGAGCAGATGAGAGAAATGAACTGAGATAAAGAATTAGGTCAAATCTCTTTTGCTAGTAACCAAATGAACAACAGCAACTAAGAAAGGAAATAAAAGCAAATAATGGTGGCTCATAATTTCTACCAGTAAATAACGTCTTCTAGTCAGATGCCATGTCCTGGAACCCATCTGCAGAGCACAAGTGTGGCACTACTTATAATGATATCACAGATAGAAACTGGATTGTGTAATTGCTCCTGCTATCCTCTAGGAAAATGCAGCTGTCTCAGGGATTGCTGAAATAATTTTTGTGTACACACGCACTCACAGTGGCGTACTTTTTTATTCACTGAAGGGGAAAGTGAAACAGCTCACCAGTGCAGCGTGACTTGAAAAGTAGAAAATGAGCAATTGGAATCAAATCTGCCTAAAGGAGAATTGTTCTGAGGTAATCACAGGACTCAGTTCTAGAGTAGGATTTGAGATTTGAAATGAGTTGAACCCTTGATAAGCAATAGACTTGTTATGCGTTGTATGGATAAGTCACTTCAGTGTCAAATCTGCGAGGCAGGAATGGTGCTTATTTTATTCCAGAAGAATGCTCTGAAGAGAAATTCGCTAGTATAAGTATTTCTGCCTGTCCATTAACAAATCTGAACAAGCAGGAAGTATTTGTATTGCTGCTGCTGTTTCTAGTGTTTAAGATTTCCTACACTGGGAAAGCATTTGCGATACAGATGTGTGCCTCAATATGCTATTGTACAGTGCAGGCTTTATGACGGTTTAGTAAATTTGGCTGTTGTGTCATACAAGGAAAATTCTTCTTTGTTTTGCTTTTGTACTGGTTTTAAAGCTGGAACAGAATGATATATGAGTCAATATTAATATCTAGCTATGCATATGCCACGTCCAAACAGAACTCAGTAACTGGTGTGATTCTGTCTTACTTCCTTTCACTCTATCTTGTAGAGTTCCAAAGTGCTGGCAAAGAAGGAGCTCTCCTACATGCCTATCATTGGCTGGATGTGGTATTTCCTGGAGATAGTCTTCTGCAAGCGTAAGTGGGAGGAAGATCGGAAAACAGTTATGCAGAAGTTGCTGAATCTCCGGGACTACCCTGAAAACTTTTGGGTGAGTGATGACTAATGAGAGGAGTGGGAGGTGCTGCAATGCCTGGAAGAATGAAAGTGTAGGTAGTGTCTGTTGGTAACCACATTGCTTCTGAGAACTTTGATTTCTGAACTTCCTAGCAGTAACCAGAGAATACTACCATAGTGCTGAATTCTATTGTGAATTTCTGATACAATAGTCTAACCTGTCTGTTTTCTACCTCTATGGAGCCCTACAGGTGTTATTTTAAAAATGTCCCCACAATGATCAATAAGAAGCTTTCACAGTATCACAGAACTGGGGACCTCTAGAGATCATCGAGTCCAACCCCTCTTCTAAGGCAGATTCCAGTTCCCTAAATATAGGAGCTGGAGGAGGGGTGTCTGTGCTCTGTCACTTGCAAAAGGTGTTGAATGCATTTTTGCAGAAGTAGGCAGTTCAGTGCTAATTGGTAAACTCAAATTACCGCCATCCCTTATATGCTGCTATGATGGGATTTCCGAGAGGAGGCTATGCCTGCAATAGGAAATATTTAGTTGCTCTATTACAAAAGGCATAGTGGTAGCACCTTGTAGGTATAAAGCAGAGCGTGCTAGATGTGTTAGAAGGATTTTCTCAGCAGTTTCTGTATGTTTCATCTGACTATTTAACATGATGCGTGTTAGAAATGAGTAAAAGCGCTCCTAGATAGGCTGGATCTGAAGCTGGAAACTTGGACAGGTTTCTTCAGTTTGTCTAGTGGGCTAAATTTTTGCTGTGGGGTATTGAAACTTCGCTGATGCAATACGCACTGCCCTCTGATGCATTAATTTGGATTTAGACTTGGCAGAAAGCACATGAGCACATGCTAAATCACTGAAGATTCCTATGGTCTCCCTTTCCTGACACTGACAAAATTGTAATTCATATCTGAGCAGTTAAACTGTTCATAAGGGTTCATAAGTTCTCCTGCATCTACTGCCCTACCTATGTTATCAACCCCGTCCTTGTCATCAAACCTAGTATCTGCTATTGCTTGTGCTTCATGTGCTCTAGTGAAAGCAAGTGGGCTAATGAGGCATTTCGTAGAATTGCGTTTGGTTCAGACACCTGACGAGTTTTAGATACTGGAGCAGCTCTGCATCGCTAGGAGACTTGTAACAGAAAATGTGTTTTGACTGTTTTCTAACATCTCTTTAGAGAAGGAGTGACCCATTAGAGAAATCAAGTCATTTAGTCATGAGTAGCAAAGCAGATGTTAAAGACCACAGGGTGGCAAGTTACATGGGTGGGGGAAATTGAGAGAGTTGTGTTTGTTGTTTTTTTTTTTAATAGTTCCAGGGCAATTACCTTGCAGTGTATATGTCTACTTGTGTCCCTGCTAGCAGTGTTTGTTTGGGCCATATTGGTGGGAATCAGTGAGGGCTCTGGTCAAGCATGTGTAGAAAACCTGATCTGTTTTCTGACTGCTGTTCTTTCTTGCTTTTTAGTTCCTGATTCATTGTGAGGGCACAAGATTCACAGAACAGAAGCACCAGGCTAGCATGCAGGTGGCTGAAGCCAAAGGCTTGCCCAAGCTCAAATATCACCTACTGCCACGAACAAAAGGATTTGCTGTCACCGTGCAGTGTTTGAGAAATGTAGGTAAGGAAAGTCACAAGGAACATGCTAAATGGTTATTTCATGTAACAGCTCTCACTTTGCTGTGCTCTTCTTTTCCCCATTGTGCATGTTTTATCAGAAGAATGCTAGAATCTTTTCTGAGCTTTCTTCTACTAGTCTGTGAAAATTAAAATCAGGTTTGACTAGCAAAAGCTGAGGGCAGCTTCATTAGTTTCTTATTTTTGCTTTCTGTTCTGTCATTGTATTGAGGAATCCCCAGTTCTGGATATTCTATTTATTCCCAAAGGATAATGATTCTTAGTTTTTGCCATACTATTAAGAATTCCTATTCCAAATGAAGCCAATAAGTCAGAGAATCTAAGAATGCATCCTAAATGTTTTCTTATGGCATATATAAGTATCACTTTTTATCAAAAGAGTGTTACACTTTAAAATGTATGCCTAAATATACTCTGGAGAGTTTTGGTAGCCTTTGTGGAGCAGAGATGTGGGAAGTCAACCTTTTCTGAAGATATATGTAGGAGAAGTTTAGAAACAAATTACAAAATCTGAATAAATATTTCGTTGTTAATGTTGTTCAGTCCCCCCTACTCTCCTTCTGGTTACCCGAACTAAATTTACCAACTTAGAGTGCCATCAGTAAGAATGCGGCACAAATGCCTTTAAAGTGATCTTGTTTGACTAATAAAATCCAGCTAAGTCTTCTGCTGTGTACTTCAAGGACAAGGGAAAAATAGTGCTAAATTGCACCCATTGCTAAATTGGGCTTTGGTGGATTTATGTGCTGTTAGAAGGCTGATATGTAAGGAAGACAAAGTAGTTGGTGGTTTAGAAGAAAATGTTCTGGCATGACTGAAGTTAATGTCAAAGCTTCTTTTCTCTTTGAAGACATGTTTTCATCTGGCATATCTGGGATAGCTGATGTAAAAAAAAAAAAAAAAAAAAAAAAAAAAAACTTTACAGTCAGCTGTCTTGCTGTCTGTCATGTTTCTTCTTCATATCCTCTCTCAAGTCAGGTAGATGATATCACTGTTGTAGCTTGTCAGGCATCAGTGATTTCCAAGCCCCAAAATGGATGGCATTGCTTGGATCTTTTCTGATACATGAAGTAGATGGAGATTATGTGCAACTTCCTGAAGGGCACAGTTTAACCTTCCCTTTTGAATAGGACTGTTTTGCTGAGGAGGAGGGGAGGAAGACTTGCGGCACTGAAGAAGATCTGAGTCAGAACTCTCTGACCTCCAGTATCTTGAGCTGGGGAGTCAAGGACAGGTGATCTTAGTGGTGATTTTTTTTTTTTTTTTTTTTTTTTTTTTTTTGTTGTTGTTGTCGCTATTCAGTATGAAGAAAAGAAAACATAGTGTGGCTGTGGACAAGCAGCTGATTTATGGGAAAATATTCCAAAAGGAAATAATTTCAGGGAACTCAAGTGCCATTTATAGGAAGTTTGAGATATTCATGAGATAAGCCACGGTAGCACTTCTAGAATCCTAAATATTCAATATACTTTCAGGACAACAAAGACTTAGATTCCCTAGAATACTTATTTAGGGAACAGTATGTTACTGCCTCAATCCTTGCTGGATTTATCAGGGTAAGACTGAGGAGTTAAGATTTCCTTTGTGAGGGTTCATAGATAGTTGCTGTTGAAACTATGTAACTTAAACCCAGCCAACAAACAGAGAGAAAAACTTGATGATCCCTGATAAGTGTTGCAGTTCTTGTGGGTATGTTGCCTTACTTGCACTGTCACTTTTTGGAGTAAGAGAGAGGTAATTAGATCTGGATTACTATTTGTTTCTCTCTTACAGAGACAGGGGTACATTTGACCATCATTTTAAAGGCCATCTAGGCCGTGTCTCCCTTGCAATAAACAAGGACACCTGCAGCTAGATCAGGTTGCTCAGAGCCTGACCTTGAATGTTTCCACGCACGGGACACAAACCATGTTATAAGTGGTGGGGAGTACCCATGTTATAAGGAAAAAGTGTTGCTGTAGGTGTCAACATATGCAGAGGATTTATGTTGTAATAATTTGGACATTTTTTGAATATTTACATTAACTAGTAATATTTAACTTCTTCACTTGTTAACTTGTTCACTGTTCCTTAGTCTCAATGTTACCCTCCACTTCATAATGTGGCACAGTAATTGACTGTATTCCTCATATTGCAATCAGATTACTTGTTCCAAAGAGCATTGTTGTGGCCACTGTAATGATGCTTCTGTGTGAAAAAGCCCATTTTGGGATCTGCCACTTAGGCTAGAGCACTTTCTGCTCTTCCAGAAGGGGTGGTGGGCCTAGCTGGGGTATCTTGCTAAGGGAGTTAACTGCAGCTTGTCATAGCAGTGAAGGAAGACTAAATGCCTGTTCAAAGCTGGCTATGACCAAGGTCAGCTTTTCATTTTCCTTTTTTCTTAGCTCTTCTTTCTGAAAATTGTAAGATTCCAGCTCTCTTGAGTCTGAAATACTGTAGGATGAGTGGAAGGTGGTTGCTGTGGTTATAGAAATATAATTCAGACACAAAAGCAGCGATCACAGGTTGATGCCTTCCAGAACTTTGTTTCAACTTCTGATGCTACTTTCTGCAGTAGTTTGTTGTCTGTCGGAAACAGGTGAAGATGAAATCAGTCTAGCAAAGTCATGTTTTGAAAAATTTAGTCTCAGATGGGGTTTATTGTGTATTATTGGTATTTCATGTGTATGTATGAGAAATTGTCTCTGCACCAGTAGACACCACATCTGTCAATATAAGCAGATATATAGTTTGGCAAAAATATCTTTCACACAGATAACAAAGAAACTTATCTCCTAATTAATTTATTCCCCCTCCTCCCACTAAAAATTAAAGAGATAACTTTATACACCTGTTCGAGTGAATGCATTTGTATTGTCAGAACCTCTGGTGTAGAGGTTTGTTTTCCATCTCTAAGAAATCACAGTGACCTTTTTTATAACAGGAAGAGTATCTTTGCCAATGGTGCCTCTGTAGAATACTATAACTTCAAGAGTTTGATACTACTGTAATGGCTGCAAATGTCATTCAGAAAGTCTTATTCTAATGGTCATTTAGTGAAATAATCTCTCCTAAAATATTCCACATGAAATAATCAGGATTATTTAGTCTCTTTCCTTCATGGAAATAATGGAATTCACTTCCCTTAAGTGACTTTCACAAGTTTGGATGTCCTTAAATAAGGCTTGCTTCCAATATTTTCAAACTTGTTCTGATATTTTTATGAGTGATTGTGTCTACCAGCTCACAAGTAGCAGAGTCACCAGACATGTCATTTCTAGAGGTTGTGTGCTGTCCTAATAAATCGTTATTAGATTATAATGTAGAATTTGCTGCCTGTACAGCTCAGCTGCAAGCAAGTGAAAACATAGATCTGTTTCTAAAGTACCTATCCATTACTCACAGTAAAGATAAATGTCATAAATACTATAAAATATGTATTTAATGGTTATTTGTGTTGCCTATCTATATATCAAGTAGTTCGTTTCAGCTGATCTTGTTTAGTTAAGGCTACCTCATAAATGTACCTCAAGATGGACTGCAGATAATTCCAAGTTATCAACTTCTTACAACTGTGCATGCTGGAAACTGCTGTCCTAGAGGGAGTGCACGAGAACAAATTCCACAGTGATGTTCTCATGGAGTTCAATACGGCCATGCTGACGAATTTCCATGAGCAGCTCTTCAGTCCTGGAATTCTTCAGTGTTTAGATCTGAGCAAGCTAGCAAGTTTGAGCAGGTAGATTATTTTAAGTAAGGTAACCAGAGCTATTAAACGTTATTGGATTGTGCCAAAATGTACAGTGAATTCCACCTTCTTTTCCCCACTCTGCTCTGTAATCTTCACTTCAGATCGTTATTTGCTAGAATGAGGTTATGTTGCAGGCAGGTTGATTTGTTGGACATTCATTCAGCCATAGTTCTCAATGCCCACAAAATAATGTGTGAAATTCAAGAGGCCAAAAAAAAAAAAAAAAAGTGTATGAAAAGTTTAAAAAAAAAAATTCTCTAAATACACAATTCAAAGATTTCTTAAACCTCAAGTCATTATTAATCCTAATTCCATAATTATATAGTTCTTTGTCAAAATTCTGTAAAGAGAACCAAAATAGATTTAGATTAGAAAACAAAAATGAGAGTTATGTCTTTATTTCATGTCAGAAAATAACAATTGAAATGGGAAAAATGTTCTCTCAGAAGGCTCCACAATAATGAATTATCTTTCCTTTTAAATGAAAAAAATGTTTTAAGATAATTTCTTTGAGAAAAATATCATTTCATAGTTAAAGCAAAGCTTCTGAGGAACTGGTCTGAGACTAAGACAGTTGGAATATTTTGAAGGTGCTGTGAAAGGGATTTTTTTACTTGATTTAAACATGAAATTTCTTAAACTTTTAGATGTGAAAGTCGTGAGATTTCCAGCTCTACTATATACAAAAATGTGTGTATGATTGTATATGTGTTTATATATATAAAAATACATATGGAATAATACGTGCAAAATGCTTGTTTAGTGGGAAACAATTTCAGTATGCCATACAGTATACCAATATGCCGCTTTGGCAAACGCTTTCTGGCAAATTTTAATCCTGTGCAGTCTTTTTCTTTGACACCTCCACAATACGTCTTTTCCTGCACTCCATAATGGAAAAGCTTAGCTCTTCAGTTACTTTATATCCAGATATAACAGAGGTCTATTTACTCCTGCATATGTTGTTGTTACGTTGGATTTGATACTGCTTTGCCAGCAAAAGATTTCTGTGTGATATGAAAAAGAACTGGAAAGAATATCAAAATACAGGCAAGTTACATACTGGAAAAGGAGATTTTGGTGTGGTTTGGTTTGGCTTTGCTTTATTTTGTTTTGCTTTGGTGGAGTGAAGGAAAATTTGTGACCTACCAGCACATAAAGATGATCCTGCCCAACTCTGCAGGTTTTTTTTTCAGTACAGGAGAATCCTTTTCTAATGTGATGAACAAGAACTCAAATTGTATCAAAATACAAATGTAAGTGTCTTCTAAAAGACAAAAAGGAGAAGTGCTGCATGCATCATACTTTCCTTTATTGTTTTCATTTTATTGTCTTTCTTCAGTAGTTTGAGATTATTCTAGGCTAATGAGTCTACCTTGTACAAACCAGATTAAAGTTTTGTATTCTTTCAGTTACACTGGATTAGTAAATTAGAGTGGATTAGTAGAATCTTCTGCACTTCAGAGCTTTAAAGTGGAGGTAGATTACTTTTTTTTTTCTTTTCAAAATAATTTCCTATTTTTATTATACATTGAAAGTAGTGCACTTGAAGCAGATTTTGGCTTACAATTTGTAGTTTTGAGCTTAGGCCAAAAACCCAACTGTAGGACAAAAAATAGATTGAGGGATGCAGTCTTCATGCACTGACAAAGTTTAAGTCCCTATTTCCAGGATTTCCTTGCAGCACTAAATTGGATTCTGTGCCAGGCTATGAATTCTGCTCTGTGGGGGAATTTCTGCTGGACTAAATGTTATGACTAAGCCGTAACTGTCTCACATAAATAAATTTCAAAAATAAACCCAAATCTATTTTATGCAACAGAACGCTTCCTTAGGAAGGGTCAACACCTTTCACAACAAAAGTCCATCATAGTGTTCCTTACTGCAAAACTCTAGAGAAGAAGATATTAAACAGAACGCATGTTAGTCAGTTTGGTTTTTATTGATGCAATTGATCTTGGAATTCCTAAAGTGATGTAGTTGTTTTCTGACTTATCAAAAAAATAATTTGGGATATTTAGGGATATTTTAGAATCATAGAATGATTTTGAGTGGGAAGGGACTTTAAAAATCATCCAGTTCTAACTGATTCCCTTGCCTTAGGCGTGTTGGTACCATGAATTTGTCAAAAGTTTTTGTCTCCTACGTTCAAAGAATCTCTTACTTTTGAAACACTTTTTCAGAGTTAAAACAGTAAACTCTTTCTCTGTAGAAACTATTTTTTGGCACTGTCTTAGTTCAGCTAAGAAAGAGCCTCGCTTGCCAAGTGCTTTTACTGTTTCTGTGCAGTCCTGAAATGCAGGAAGTGTTCTCTTCAGGCTACAAGCTACATTGCAGTTCAGTTCTTTGGAACTCAGATATTATACTCATCATAGCTGCAGCCTTAGCAATAGTCCAGCTCTCACAGGTCATGTTCTGTTAATCTGTCCCTGCCTGTGCCCTTTAGCAAATGCCATTGTTATCCATGAATGGATGTGAAAGGGAGATTGTTTTGAGTTGTATCAAGCCCTCTGGCTGCAGGATTTATCTCAGGAGAACTTTACCTATTCTTAGACAAACTGTATATATTGTTCATTGTTTGTGTGTTTATCTGCCTGGTTATTTGCCCTGTTTCCTGTAGGAGGATGGGGAGAGGAGTGTCTAATCCAGAGAGAGTTGAGAAAGCTGATAGTTTTCCAACCACAGGGCTTCTAGGATACCCTGTGATATATAAACTGTCATTATGTTCCCTACACTGAGTGTTTGATGTCTGCTGGGGGAAGGAGACAAGCGTGGAGACCAAACTCATCCATTCTACTGGTACAATTCCTGAAAGATTTAATGGATATTTGGCTTCTGATAACTTGCGTGTTGAATATTCCATCATTAACTTTACTTTTGTGGTAGCTCAAACTATTGTGCTGATGACTTTGTGCGTAAGTATTCTCTTTGTCTGAGAGTGGATGACTGATTTTTCCATTCTGTTACTTCTCTGGTCACATAACCTGTTTTTCTTCTTGTAGTTTCAGCAGTCTATGATTCTACCCTCAATTTTAGAAATAATGAGAATCCAACATTGCTGGGTGTTCTAAATGGAAAAAAATACCATGCAGATTTATATGTAAGGCAAGTAATCTACATTTTAATTCTTCTTTTTTTTTAGCATAGAAGAACGTATACTTGCACAAATAAGGAGATATTTTCAAGCAGGTAATGGGTGTAGCAAATCTCTACCAGATGGAAGAACTCATATGGATTGCGCAGGGTTTTGTGTAAAGTTCTGCAACTGTAAGGACATGAGGAACCTTTTGGAGCTCTGCAGGATTTTATTATTTCTTTTTTTAATTGAGGCCTGCACCGGAGGCAGGAGTCAAGAAACCTCATCTGCACACTTCCCTTCTGGCACAGTGGTTTGCTTCTAGGTGGAAGCCAAGCTCAGGACTGTTCTCATATCTGTTGTAGCTGTTGGTAAATTTGACTGCCTCTGCCTCCCTGCCTAGGACAAGCTGTGTAATGATTATAGGAGGTATTCTCTCTTTTGCTAAAAGAAGTTAATTCTATGTTGTTCTCAAGTGAGATGAATTAAAGTATATATAATACTGAAAAATATAAAATCTATTAAAAATTATTATTGGCAAGTGAAGATGACAAAGGGATTTTTTTTCTGTCACAGAATTGTTGACCAAAGTTCACATAATTTGTTGAATTATTTTTTTCTAAGTGAGATTCTCCTGTGAAAGATACCATTTTGGTAGAAATTATCTAAAGCTGCATGCACATTAAAAAAAATTTTAATGAATCAGAAAAGTTACCTGAAAAATATTAGATCTGTTATGAGGAGAACAGTGTGTTCTCTCTGGTGCCTAGCTTGTTAAACACAGCCTTTAGCTCCTTAAGTGAGGTAGGAAATCAACTCATTCAGTACCTTTCTTTAGAAACAGAAAATTGCAAACCTTTGGCTAGAAGATGAGCTTAGATAGAATGCATTACTATTTCAGAAATCAATATATGAGTTTCAGATACATATGAGAATTGAAGGTAGCTCTAGAAGCAAAACTATACTTTTCTGATCAGGGAGCTGTTACCACAAATTATTTAATAAATGAAAGAGTGGTGGGACAAGTATAGTGAGTCTCTTGTCAGGTGAATGATCTGCCTCTGCAGTGTATGTGCTATTTGTCACAGTAGAACTATTTAATATTCTTCAATTTCTCTTGTTTACTATTGGCAGGCGGATTCCATTAGAAGAAATCCCAGAAGATGAGCAGGAGTGTTCTAATTGGCTCCACAGACTATATCAAGAAAAGGTTGGTGTTTTGTCTAGAGAAAGCTCATGAGCCACTGGCGCTCAGTTCTTTATAGTGTTAGTAGAGTTTACACTGTTCATGTGTAGTGGTTGTGCTCTGTGGGTTTGTGGGTTTGTTGTTTGTTTTTCAACAGGTTTGTGGGTTTGTTGTTTTCTTTTTCAAAGACAAGTGTTTTCTGCTTCTTCAGATGCAAAGAAGTCTTGCACTGCCATAGTTGCCTTTTTTTTTTTTTTTTTTAAGAGCAAGAGGAAGGAAACTTATGCAAACCGCAGTGAAGGAGTAGTTTTAAGGCTCTACTCTAGAGGAAGAATACAAAATAGCAACTGCCTCTTCTTTGATAGAAGAGGCACCTCCTAAATCAAGAAGTAATTAGTGGGCTAAATGAAGTATATTTTGCTTTACTATATTAAAATGTTTGTCCCTTGTTCTGGCCTGTCTCTTTTACAAGGTAAATATCCAAAGTTAACCAGGCAAGTTGATAAATTGCTCTCTTATTTGCACACAGCAGTGGGAGCATGCATTTAAGATTCTTAATCATAGGACAGTTGCACAATAATAATGACTGTGTGCTTGTAGATGCCCGTTGATTTTTTCAAATGCTTTTGTATTCATCCTTCAGGTTTTCAGAATCTGTTTGTCGTGGGTTTTGTTTTTATGAACATAAGAAATAATGGGTGGGTATGCACTCTTTGAATACACACAGCACTCCCATTTCAGTCAGTGCACAAAGCACAATACGGTCTCAGTTATGTATTTAGACAGAATCACAGCAACGCTTAGGATTTAGAAGTTTTAGACTGTAGCTAAGTTCTGTTCTCCACTCTTTACAGTGCAGTTTGTTGTACTCAACCCAGAGCACTGCGTTAGCATTTCTGTATTGACTATGCCCTAGTCTTTCTCCCCTTCAAAACATTACTACTCCTCGTTTAATTAATGTTACCTGCAAGCAGCTTGTTTACAGGAATATGCAGAGTAAATGTGTATTGAGTCTCCAGTTATAGACCTAACTGCCTCTGGTGCTCCCTTTCTGTAAGTTGTGCCTTCCGCAACTGATTCAGTCACTGCCTCTTAATGTATTTCTGCAGAATGGCAGCATGTTACCTATGGGCCTGTGCACTCTCTCTACAAGAATATTAATGAAAAAAGTCATTTTGTTGGACATTGCAAAAGTCAATTTCCTGCTACTACACCTTTATTTCTAACCACGTTTCACGTTGCTAAGATAATGTTGAGATTTGCAGGAAGGAACATAAATTAAATGGGAATGTGGGAATTGTTTTCTTGAATTCTCCATGACATCCTTTGCAGTAATTCACTTTGTATTCTGTTATTCTCTCTCTGCATTTATTTCTAGTGCAAACAGAGTGTACATCTATCCTACTTCTTTCCTAACAGCTTAGTTTGCTGGTTGGTTGAATCCATAGTTTCCCATCTAAGTATAGGAGGAAGGAGCTTATGTTCAGTTTTTCTTTCCCTGAGAAGCCTTTAGTTAGTGTGAATGTCTTGGGATTTGTTTTGTTATTTTTTGTTGGTTGGTTGGGTTTGGATTGGAAGATGGCATTGTTCCTCTTCAGCTGTTTTATGTTATCTCATTGCAGTCATTCGTCTCTGTGAAATCAGACTGTTCAGGATACAGAGCAGGGATAACTTTAGTTAAAGAGTTCTGAGATAATGAAAGCCATTGTGCAGAGTGAAAATGCAATTCTGCTTCATCTTTCTGCCATATTTCTTTTAGACAACGTTTGGCTCTTAGGTGAGATGATATGCAGCATTGATACCCGAGTGTTGCTTTCCAAGAGTGTTTTAGGCTTATATCACAAGAGTCAGTAAATATTAATGATAAAAATTAATGAAGTTTTGTTCAAAGGACACTAATTCATTGCAAGATATGCACTCACCAGCTGCTTTGTCTATTTTGGTTGTAGCACTCCACTTACTGTTTTAAAATAAGACAAGGTATGCACGCTACTGAAAATCAGATTCCCCGTTTTATCTTGCATTCCAGTTGCATGTGCTGTTGCTTGTTCTCAGTGATATTTGTAATTTCGCAGTACCCCCTCAAGCCTTATGGGGGGGAGAGAGCATGCAGCACGGTTGGTTCACGGCGATCTGAGCTTTTTCTGCACTGTGCACTGACTGCCAGCTCTGGGACACCTTCACAGATGAATTATGTGCTCTTCGCAGAGTTGCTCCACAATGTGCCTCTCGTTATGCAGGTGCACTCAGAGGCATTCATCAGCTGTGAAGCTCCAAGAGCTACCAGAAATTGCTGCCCTGTCTTTTTTGCAAGGCCATGGTAATAAAAGGGGTGAGCAAAAGCAGGGTCATTCTGCAAGCTGTGATTCAAACTGCTCTAGCTTATATGTGAAAAAATCACTCCTGAAGAGTCCTGCTCTCCCCAAAGCATGACAACGTACATTTTGCTTCTAGCATCTGAGTGTGGGATTAAGTTAATGATAAGCTCCTCTATCCTTCCCTTCCCTACTGACCAGAGCTGGATTGTACTCTAGTAGTGTATACTACTCTAGTAGTGTAGTGTAGCAGCTGTGGCATGCCACAGGACAAGGCTGGAGTAAAGGGCACTTGTTATCATCAAGGACATGAAGCTGTTTGAATGAGGGAAGACATATGATGTTAGTGGGCATCAAGGGACATGACCCCTTTTAATCATTAATAAAGGAGCTGGTCTTTGAGAAAAGCTTGTATTGTCCTTTTTACCTCGCTGTCTGGTCTCAGTTACACGCTTCTTAATCAGAGATAATGCTCTCTGGGAATCTGCCTTATGTTCTTTCTACTTCAGACTCCTGTTTGCTGATTTAGCCATGCTGCAAATGTATCAAACAGGTTCTCTACAGATGAACAGTGGCACCCCCTATTATAAACGAAGCACTGTTCTCCTTCCTATGCTTCCAGGCATACGCAGATGCCATGCCCTTGTGCTTCTTCCTCTGCTGAGGGCGATTTTTGTCCTTCCACAGACAGACAGCAGTGTTTCAGCTAATGCTGGCTCATGACAGAGGTGCAACTTGGGATTGCAAATTGCCTTTTTTCTCTTTTTTCTTTTTTCTTTTTTTTTTTTCATTTTTCTTTTATTAAACTGTTACCACTAGAAAGACTCCCTTTGACTTTAATAAGAAATAGATTGAGCATGTTGATGCATGTTAGTGCCCAGTCTGAAGAGGTATTGTATAATTGTCACAGCTCTGCTAGCTCTGCTAGCCTTTGCATGTTTTGTTTCTTTGTACCTCTTTACAGCTTCAGCTCCTGAAATAAAGTTCTGCTTGAGAATCTTAATTTCCATTAAAAAGAAAGTGAGTTTTTGATTCTTCTCATTTGTAAGAGAAAACAGGGCATGAAAATATCTGCCAGAATGCCTCAGGGAATTAGTAAAGGGTAAGTGAAGAGGGAAGGAGTACAGAACTCAAGTGTTTGGGAACTAAGGGTATATTTTTGGATACTTGTTCTTTGAGGATTTCTTTGTGGAAGAGCAGGGGCATCTTTCTGTAGAACTCCCTGGTGGGAGCAGGGAGCAAGAATCCAGTTAGACTCTTGCAAGATGATGGATTTTCCCTGCCTTTTTCACTACTGCATTATTTACCTCAGTGTCTGAAGAAACTCAAGTTTGGTGGAATCATTAGGATCAGCATTCTTCCACATCTGAAAATGATTCTTGAGTGGGTAAAACTTATTACAAATGGAAAACAATCTCTGCGTGCAGGTGAATGAGAAGAGATGATTGTGAGGGAGATGGTTATGGGGAATATTGATGTATATGTCCTGAGCTGTACACGAGTACCATGGGCATCCTCTAAGTCTCAGAAAACTCAACACATGGATCTGTTCTGTGAGGAACAGAAATGTTTTTAAGGGCAAGGAATCCTAACTGAATTAAGGAACTGATCTGCACAGTGGTGTATAATATGTTAGTGTAGGTGAAGACAGTGACATCCATTTGTCCATTATGTATTTCTTACATCTGTCTCAAACATCTGGGTGAGGTAGGGTCAGTGGTTTTGCTGACTCCAATGCTGTGCAGAGCCAACAAGGGGGAAAATATGCCGCTGCTTTTCAATGTCTGTGTTGTAGTCTGTAGTAATAGGCCCCCTAATGGTGATACCAATAACAGTCAAAAATTGTTCATATTTTTCTAGGTAATGCTGATTTAGAAGGCCCAGTGTATATAGTAGAATTCAATTTGCCAGTGATAAATAACTGTTAAACCAGTCATAAGCTGAAATCCTCAAAGCACTGTAAAGAAAACTTCATACATTGTATAATTTATTGAAGACAACTAATTAATTGGTCATAATGATCCTCGTACAATCTAGTTCACATGAGCAAAGCAATTGTAATTTTTCTAATCTCAGTAAAGAGAGAGCAATGCTTTAATTACTGTGTAATCTCTTAAAAGCTAAATGCTCCCTTTGAATTAGAGAAAATGGTAACAGCCTGTAATTGCTCAGATTGCCATTAAATAATTAAAGAATTGTCCATGTCAGCTGGAGCATAAGTAAATGTAAAATCATAGCATAGTAGAACTAATCTTCTTGTGGTTGATTTGGACAGTATTGGCTTTGCCAGCATTTTTTGAAACCATCATGAAGCATTCCTTTCTTTGAAGAAATTTGGCCCTTCATTCTGACTTAATTGGGGTTCCTTATGTTAGTCTAATTCTGTCTCAATTAACTAGTCTTGTGTTAATCAGATTAATAATCTTTGCTTTGGAACCAGAAGGAAGATGTTTCGTTTTTTTTTCCCCACCAGCTTTGATATGTTATGTTGATCACATTGTTGAAGGCAATGCTGTTCACCCAGGTAAACGTTAGAGAAAAGTACTGAATTCTAAACCTTCTGTGCTTCAAAAAAAACAAAACAAAGCACAGCAGCACGTGCCCCAAAACCACAGAGCAAACCAAACCCTATCCTACTATCTTTCTGTTAAACAAGACCATCCAAAACAGTGAAAGACTCTTTAAACTATTTGTATGCTCAACTGTCTATTGACAGGCCTTTCTTCCGTTGACTGCATGGGAACAAGATAAGTAAGACCATATCCATGGGACAAAGTGATCAGGGAGGTGTTTTTTGGCAGATGATACAAGATGGTGTCTGCTCACCTTTTCTGACAGGGCTGTTTTAGAGCAGTGGATGGAGAACATTAGGGAGCAGAGGATCTGCTGCTGCAGATGTAGCCCAAATACTTCTTTGGTTTACCACTACTATTTGTCCAGTGGCTGCAGCTCTTGCAAGAAGTGCAAAACAGTGATGTCTACGTAGCTGCAAGAGTGTACATCTCCTCACTCATTTTCCCTTACTGGATTTGTCGTACTCTCTAGGCATGCTGTTTTTCAGGCTTCTATGTGTAAGAGAAAGGAAGGATGCATACGCATCCTGGTAAGCTCTTTTTTTTCTGATTATATGCTCATTGACTTCAAAGTGCATGCTTTCCAGCCATGACTCGGTCTTTGATCTCCCCCCAGGGTTACAAACATGCAGACAAAACATCAAAGTCAGGAATGTATAGTTTTGTTGGCAGACAGGGATTTAATTGTTGCCCTCCTTTGTTCCACCAGGATGCGTTCCAGGAAGAGTACTACCGAACAGGAACCTACCCAGCAGTCCCTATAGTACCACCCCGACGACCATGGACACTTTTGAATTGGCTTTTCTGGGCCTCATTGCTGCTATATCCCTTATTCAAGCTGCTCGTTAACATGATCAACAGTGGATCATCATTAACATTGGCTAGTTTTGGATTTGTCATTGTAATGGGTAAGTTTTCTCAAGTGAGAAGTTTTTTTTACAGAATAATTGGCTTGACTTACTGATCCTTACTGAAGCTCTGTGACGAAACATATGACTAGCGAATTCAACAGACCATGTGAAACTATACCCGCTTTTGCCTGAAGCAGGTTAGGTAGGTCCTTTTCTTATCTGTCTTTGTATAGTTGTATTTTGCTATGGTTTTTTTTTCGAGAGCTACATACGGAATTTTCTGTTTCTGTAGAAATCAAGCAGTATGTTTCCAGCGGGTTGCCTATGAGAGGTTTTCTTCCTCTCTGTAGCGTGGTGCTGGATATCACTTTGAATGTCTACAAGTACTGACAGCTTATTTACTCTGAGAATTCTGTAGTGTGATTGTAGTCTGTTACATAATCCATTGAAAGTCCATAAACTTGTGATTTAGGGCAGGGGTAACCTGTTGTGGCCATCAAGTCTGATTTATGCAGCATAAGGCATAGATTGCCGCAGGTGATTCCTACGGTACCTGTGGCAGTTCTGGGCTGTCTTGGTTTGCGGTTATAGTGATTGTGTTACCTAAAAACAGGAAGGGAAACAACACAAGGAGCTGACCCCAGAAAAGGAGGGAGATCTTTTACGATGTTCTTCATAGAAGGAGGAACCAGACCAGTTGGGCAGACAAAATTGTATTTGGGTGTCTGTACTTTTTGAGATATTGAGTACGTGTTGGATGAACAAGTTCCTATCCAGAATAAGCCATAGATTTATAAAGCAAGTGTCTCGTATGGCTGCTGTCCCGTGTACTTGTGGCTTCCTCACCTTAACATCTGAGCATATCACAAATACGCTCTAAAAAAGAAACAAAATTTCACAACAGTGAATGGGATGAGGTATGACACCACTGCAAGTGCTACTTCTCTGGCAATAGCACTTGATATTCTGCCTTTGGAGGAAATGCTGGAATAGTCTGTTTGGTACTGGACAGTGGAACTATGGTGTAATGAGGCACTGAAGTTCAGCTACTGTGAAATTTTTTTAATTGCTCATCATTTCTTCAGCATTCTCTTCTTAATTCAGCTTCTCCACTCTGTGGGCTTGTCATTCCGCTGCAATTCCAAGGTGTCTTATGCCCTGTAGACCCTCTACAGGGAGTCTCACTGCATAATTCAGGGGGTTGGATTTCAACCTCAAGGCCAAATGCTTTATTGTGTTGTCATATGTGATGTTTCTGGATTTAGCCCTTAATAACAGCCATCCAGCCTGCCACCAACAAATCTAGCACCATCTTAACCATCTTAGTATCTCTTGATAGTAAATGTAGATTGTCTTTACAGTCTAGTCACATCTGTTTTTTTTATCAGGAAGGGAGGAATAGATCCTATAAAAAAAAAAAGATATGATGCTACTAAGAAAAAGCAGGAAAACAAACTTTTGGGGAGGATATCTTATGGCCCACTTAGTTCATTCTTCTGCTTCTGGCCATAAGGCAAGATTAATAAATAGTCTGCTGTGAGTTCTCTGAATCCAAAGGATTTTTTTCAGGTAGTTTGTGATGCTGGAGCTAAGAGTGAACTATAGCAGGATTCGGCTTCCAGAATAATTGCATGAGCTTCCAGACTGCAAAAGCACAGCTGAGGAGCACATTAAGAATACTGAGATTAACAGTCCACTGTTATGGTTTGCATTGATGCATCATACATTATCAGCAACATTTGCGGGATGCTGCAGGTTGCAGTTCCTCTATAGGGATTTGAAAGACCCCTGTGCTTAGCAACAGCTCTGTTTTCTCTCTGAATACATGGTGTGATCATAGTCAAAGTGCCTGTAATTGGCCAGGATTTGCAGCGTGGCAGAAGGCGCTGTATTGCCTGTAGCAGAGGGCATCATCTGATTAGATTCAGCCAGCCACCTCTTGCTGATGAGCTGGCAAAACAGAAAGGTGATGTCACTTATTAGCTGATAAGTCTCCGAAAAACTGTGGAGGGCAGACAGTCTGTGGGAGAGGAAGAAAGCTCAGCCTTCAGTAAAAGTAACCAGCAGAGTTGGTAACCCTGTACACTTGAACGTGGATGTGCCATTACTCACAAAAAGAACAGTAGTTCCCTTCGTACATTAGTCTCTTTTTTTGTTGTTGTTTTTTTGTTTTTTTTTTTAACCTATACCCCTTTGAAAGCATTAGCTTTGCCAGTTGGAAATTTTTGGTCTCATTCTGTGGAAGCATCAGAACTTCAGCTCAAGCAGTTACACTGCCTTCTGTAGCCAATAGCTGCGTCTTTGCAGCCGGGCCGTTCTCCCCAAACCGTGCTTTTTATCCTGAGGGCTCTGTCTGTCACAGAGGTCGTGGATGTGATGCAGCCATGCTATGTGTGCTAGTCTGACAGCTCACCTGCATCAGGAAGCTTACTGTGGTTCCTCATCGCCCATTTTAGATAGACTTCACTGTTTCAAAGGGCAGGCTTCAGTACATGATAGCATTACCTTTTTTACTGTGCTATCTGTACCTGTGCTGAGTATTCCGCAACAGGAAAGGGAGGAGGGACTGGGAGGTTCTACAACCTGATCCTCTGCTTTGTTTTCAGAGTGTTGTTTGTCTTTCCAGCAGCCCCTGCTAATTGTGTTCTCCAGTAAAATGCTTACTGGCTTGTTATTAGCTGTTCAGGTGGAACAATCTGTAAGAGAAATGCCCCATGGTGGTCAAGCTGGAGTGAAAACACAGTAGTACCTCAGAACTTAACTTTCAGGTCTGAGAAATGAATAACCATGGTATATATAGCTCTGCTGGTTCAGCTCAAACCCTTTCAGCCCTAAATGAAATGTCTCCTCTTTATACTGAGAATGCTGAGCCATCCCGTCTTGCCTTGCTGTGCAGCAGTTTGGCTATTTATACTCATAATAATCATTGCATTGTGCTAATTTCTAACTACTGGTCTCGGACCAGGAGTCCTTTGTGATGCTACTTGAACTGATACAAGGCAGTCCCTGCTCCAGAGGATAAATGCTCAAGCAACTCAAAAAACAGAAGTCTCTTCTGATTCATAGAATCACAAAATGGCTTGGGTGGGAATGGTGTTAAAGATCACCTTGTTCCAATCCTCTGCCATAGTCAGGGCTGCCACTCACCAGATCAGGCTGCCCAGGGCCCATCCAATCTGGCCCAGAACACCTCCAGGAATGGGGCATCCATAGCTTCCCTGGGTGGTTTGTTCGATCCTCTGAGTAAAGAATTTCCTCCTAGCATCTACTCTAAATCTTCCATCTTTTAGTTTAAATCTGATCCCCTCGTCCTACCAGATGGTGTATAAAATCAGTCTCCCTCCGGTATAAAGTCCCTTTAAGTATTGGAGGGTGACAGTAAGGTCTCCCCAGAACCTTCTCTAGGCTGAACAAGCCCAACTGCTTCAGTCTCTCTTCATAGGAGAAGTGCTCCAGCCCTCTGATCAACTCTGTGGCCTTCCTCTGAACCCACTCCAACAGCTGTAGTTTCATAGGCCACAATGGCAAGAGATTTATGTACTTAACTCACAGGTACTGTTTAAAATTTGGAACTGGTATTACAGTGTTAAAACAATGAGTCTGTCAAGTGTTCATATCTGACACTAGCTCTTACATGTTTAATGCTAAAAGCATAATGACATCTGAGCTTATGGCAGTTAAGTATCAGTTATAGACAGCAGTATTTCATTTGAAACAAGCGTAAGTAGTAGTGAGCAGGAGCTGTTGTGTATCTGCTACATAGTGCATGCACAGTGCTATCAGAAAACCTGCTTCCATAGATCACAAACAGGGATGAGTCTTGATCTGACAGTGATGTGACAGTGTCCAAATGCAGAATGCAGACCAAGGGGTCAGAGGACAATGTGATCTGGGCAGCAAGGCTGAGATGAGTGGATGGTGAGTAAAGGGTGAGCCAGCAGTGTTGCAGGAGGTTTTACAACACCAGGAGGATGCAAACTGTGTGCAGGATTCTGCCTGTTGGTGGAGCTTCCAGACAGTCTGGCCTTTGAGCCTGGTGCCTAAAGCTGCAGGGTTGGATGTTTGTTGGTGTCTCTACTTCTTTCTTTTCTTTTATAGAAAACAAGATAGACGCTAAATAAAAAATTATACAATTATTATAAGCTTTAGTTGTACAAATTCATTTCAGTGTATAGCCTGTACAACACATCTGTACAGCAGACTATACATGGGAAATTTCTGTACCCCTCCTGCAGTTGCTGTGTGGTGCAAAACACAGGAAACAGATGAGAGCAGTTTCTGAGATGTGACAGAAAAGGAGAAGTCCTCTGCTCTGAGCAAAGGTTTACGATGAGCGATGTGGCACTGTGATGTGGGTGTGTGGTGGTTTTCCTGGAGCTAAAAAATGTTCAAGAAACAGATTCCATGTTCGGAGCTATGTTGATTTGTGTTAACTCAGCCCTCTTTCAGCCCCTGGTGCTCTGGCAGGCAGAGCAGGTCTGTAGCAACATCTGTGTCGGTTGGTAGGGCAGGCAGTGATGGGCAGAAAGATGGCAGGAGCTCTGCTACCTCCTGCAGCTTGCCACAGAGCGCCATGGGGATGACCCAGCTGACAGCTTCTTCCTCCTGCTGTTCAGGTAGGGGCTTAAAGTCTCCTAGGTGATGGTTAGCAACAATTTCTCTTTGGTTTGTCTTCTTTCCCATAACATATTCGTATTTTAAACAATGGAGGAAAAGTCCTTAAACATGATGGTGTCATTGGGGCATACGGTAAGGTAAGAATTGTTTTTAGGCCTGAGGTACTGTAGTGACACACTATTTGGCAGTTTCCCTTTAGTACCCTGCAACAGTAAAGAAGAAATCTGTAGCTTTTCCTCTTAATAAAAATAGAATAACCAAATAGAAAGTGATTCCCTTTTATCCTTTTCCTTCATTTGCAGTTCTGATTTGGCTGACTGAGGCCTGTTTGCTTCAGGAAGTTGTCTTCATATATGCTGCAGCAACATTCTGTAAGGGGAATGTAGTTAGTCTGTTAGTTGCCATGCTGCAGAAGAGAATTTGCTCTAATTCTGTGGTCTTTTTTTTTTTTTTTTTCCCCCCGAGTTCTCATGTGTGATACTCTTTGTAGTCACAAAACCATTTTGAAACTATAGTATCTACGAAAGTTTGGTAGATATTGATGAGAGCATTCCATTTGCAAGTAGTAATGTGAAGAGATGATCCTGTGATGTTTGATGAGGTTTTTGAAAACAATGTAGAAAAGCTTTTGTTTCCAAAGTTGGACTTCTACAACCACGTATATAGTGTGGAATGCCAAGGCTTTGTCTGCTGCAGCGCTAGAACGGGACTTTGTGTATTGAAGAGGCCCCCAGCACACAGCTACCCCTTACCTGAAGAGCAGTTCCTGTGCTGTTTCTCTCATCCCCGGTAGCTCAACGATGCTCACCTTTATTACCTAATGCTTGGAATTGGGTATTCCTTGGCCATAATTGTGTTTTCAACCTCTTTTTGAAGTGCAGCCCTCTCACCTGGCTTTGAGCCCATCAATTCTCTTCTTACCCTCCCCATCATCAGGTGAGCAGCACCCTACCACGGTGGGGATATATTTTTGGGGAAGAACACTGAAATGCTGCCCAGCAGCTGCTGGGGTTAAGGAGAGCATGGGGGGAGTTCAGCTTTGAGAAAGGAGAAGAGGCAAGTCAGTGTGCATGGATAAGTGCCTGCAGCACCCCAGCACTTGTCCCTGCTGTGCTACCACTGACTTGGCAAATATGAGCAGTCTTTTCTTGCACCCAGCCTTCCCCAGGGTGCCAAGGACTGCGGGGTGAACTGAGGATGGAAGGGCAGTGGCAGTTTCTGTCAGCAGAGGAGAAGGAAAAAAATCTCAATTGCTGACTTCGGTATTTTTTGGTGTCCAGGCAGCAGCATTCCTGGAACTTTATGAAATCCCCACTGTGCTGTGTGGTTGCTATAACAGTCACTCTTATTTACACTCCATGTCCATCTCCAGATGTGGTTTATACCCCTCCGGTTAAAGTCTTAATGATTTCATGCTTACTATTACATTACCAAACTGCAGGCTCTGTGTTGGATCCTCCCCCGTCTTCTAGCTCATGTCAAATGTCAAAGACTTCTTTCTTTTTTTCTGTTTTTGTGAGTGAAATCTTTCACTTGTCGCAGTTGTTTGTTTCCATTCATGGACTAACAGTGAGCAACAGTGAACTTGCTCAAAGCAATCTCTCTTTCTGCATTATATGATGCCCTCCAGACAGTCCTGGTGCACAGGGTTATTCCAGTCAAGGTATTTCTCTTTGAACTTCTGGATTATCCAGTCAGTCTCTTTCTCCAGCCTGTCGAGGTCCCTCTGACTGGCAGGGCAGCCCATCTGGCCTAAGTCAAGACATAGGCCAGAAGAACAAATGTAGGTTTTTCCAAAATGAAGTAACTGTGGGTAAGTTATCTGACGAATGGGAGTGTGGGTGTAGTACTTCAATGGTGTTAATGCTGTAACACTGTACTATACAGTGCTTTACAGCCACGCTGTAGAGCAGAGAATACTGACTGTCTCTTTAAAATGCTGTGTATGTACAGACCTTCAGTCTCTGCCTCCAAGAAGGCTTTTAACTTTATTTTCTTTCTATGTTGCAGCTTCCGTTGGTGTCAGATGGATGATAGGTGTTACAGAAATTAACAAAGGCTCCACCTATGGCAACAACGACAACAAGCAGAAACAGAAGTAGTATCTTCAGAGACTGCTTCAACCCAAAGGGAACAAATGCAACCTCTGAAAACTCTTAAGTGCATATCATGGTCCTTCAAGTGAGGTCAAAGGAAGGGTAGGATGAGCAATTGCCATGCATATCTGAATTTGCACTCCTGTTATTTTTCTCCTGGGGTTTGGGCTGGATTACACTCTTGAACGAGGCACTCCTTCGTACACTCTTCCCAACAGGTTTGCATTTGTTTGGTTGGTTTGTTTTCGTATAAAGTGTCTTAAGATTTGAAGAGAAAAAATTCAGTGTGCTGGTATGATGAGACTCTACTCGGAAACTAATTGATGGTTGCTGAGGTATAGGCTTTATCTTGACTTGCTCTAAGGAAGGGATTAATGTCAGAAGACTGTTACAAGATGATTAAAACTGATAGCTGTCTAGCTCACATGTTAGCAGTTTAAAAAACAATAATTTGTCAGTGTTCAAATGCAGTACGATGCGCTGCTTGGTGATACCACTATTGCAACTCTACTGAACTGACAGGAGCGCAGTAGAGTTTTTTTTTTTACATCTAGAATTTATTCTCACACTGAGCACCACATCAGCCCCAGTCAGACTGGCTAGGGGCCCATTTTGTTGGCTCAGAGCCTTGCAGTGGCATAACCTGGAGCAGAATTTGGGCCCGTGGCCTGAGCAGAGAGCTAAGCTACCCACTGTCACATCCTAGGCAATACTTAGCGGTAGAGCTGAAACTTCTAATTCTTCTGAGAATAAATGCCATTCATAGTTTGGAAAACGAAAAATAGGTAACAAATTACTTTCAGCTTTAAACACAAATTCAAATTCTAGGCCTTCCTAACAGAATTGGAAACAGAAAACAGCTGGGTGTGCTGTAACAAAATAATACAAAGCGTGCATTAAAAGTTATTGCCCTGCATCCATACTGTTGTGAACCTAATTAATCTGTTGTCTGTCTTTTCTAAAAATTACTTTATGCAGTGCCTCTTAACGTTGTCTGAGGTAGTATTTAAATTACCTTCTGCTTTTCTTTTGGGAAAAAATAGAAGGAAGTGGGAGAGGGACCTAGGACAGAGGTATGGCTTGCAGTTCTTTATGCCTGTGTGGAGTTTGACACCCTTCTGAATTTAATGAAGGTAGGATCAAGTCCCCTGGGAAAACTATGTTTCTCTGACATCCCCCTTGTACTGATTACTATAGATGTCCTCCTCTTGCTTTGTTCTTGTTTTGCTCTTTAAATTAAGAGAGGAGCCTTCCAACTGCCATTGGTTAAGGGAACAAAACAATAACTAAATTTAAACCCCAAAGTTATTGATACTGAGCAGTGGGAAGTATTCTTGGCATGTTCAGTGATGTTATGTTTTCTTAAAGTTGTATTTCTAGCAGTTGGTAAAATCCATTTATCTTTCGTTATAATAAAACTGAAGCCAGAAGCAACAAAGGCTAATACAAAAGTGTCTGAATCACTCAATGAAATATGCATTTGCTGTTCTGTATCATCAGATCATCTAGAAAGTAATCCTTTAAATATGCAGTACCTAAAGAGCAGCTGTAGTGGTGCATTTAGCATGGGGTAGTTAGTAATAGCTGGTGAGAGTGAATGCAGTTAGTAAGAAGTACAATATGAAGGAAGAAATAGGCCTTGTGTCTTGTGAGGGTCTGATTTTGTAGGCTTTTGTCTCTTGTGCACATGCATTCCCTCTGTTCTGAAGCATACTGAAGGAAGTTGTGTAATGTGTCATACAAATAATCATGAACTTTGGCTTATTTCTTTAACATACAAAATATAGCCAGAGCCCAGAGGATACTGTCATGCTCATAAAGAAAAGCTAGCTATCTGTCTCTTAATAAAGCACATGCCCTTCTATGCTGAAATGCTACCATGCACCTGTATTGACTAAAACAATCTTAACAGTGGAAAGCACAATTACACCATGTAGTGCGTACATCTGAAAGACTACAGTACTGCATGAGGCGTGGAAACTAGCCGGCCCTGAAGATACTGCACACAATTCTTTGCAAATGGGTGGGAAAGGAAGACAGAAAACATCTCTTTAAGCTAGCATTTCATTATGGTAGAATGAACCCCATAAATAGGTGAAAGTTCTGAGCAGCAAATACATATTCATGTGATAAAAACCAGCCTTTTTTTTCCCCTTTGTCAAGAACTATTGACTTAACGTGCTAGTAGAGACCTCTAACGTCCCTTATCAATCTTAGTCCTTTTTTCTGTTATTGCACACAGTACTACTTCTCCAAGAGGAAAATACAAAACACAGAAGTACTTCTCAATGAACATTTAGGATATTTCACACAGGTTTCTCTTGCAGCAGCCATTGTAACAGGCACAGGGCCAAAGATGCCAGTCCTGGATCTAAGTCCCAGCAGACAAGGGCTGCAACCCAATACCCTTCCAGTGTTCACTGGCCAACAGTGAAGGTTTAATGGTACTTGCCAAAGGTAAACTAGCCCCGGTCACTGTATTAAAAGGATGACATATGTCTGTAGGAATCAGTGTTTGCCCTTCTTCACCACAAACAACTGTATGGTCTACAACTGCCTTAACAAAAGTAGTCTTACATTTGTTATACAAAAAAATAAAAATATAAAAAGCTGAAGTGCATTGAATGAGTTTTCTTTTGGTCTGTAATAACAGCCTCCTCACAGTTGTCATTTTTCTTTTGACTCCTGAAAACTCTTCTCGATTCCTGTTTGTGTTCAAGGACACCGAAGACGAAGGAGGAGACAGACTGCTGAGACAAACTGCCAAAAAGTGAAGAGCACAGCAGGCCAGGGCTGCACCTCAACCTCAGGTGTTTTCCTACTCGATTGCCTAGGATGACGATGGCAATTCCCCTCCTGCCATAAGTGAAAGTAGGGAAGACAGGAATAGTTCTTTCTTTGCTTAAATTGAACACTGTATTTTTTGAAAGCCTACACATCCAGCACTGGTAACCCCCCACAGAAGAGGATGGTGCATTTCTGGATTTAAATGTCACTTTCTCAGCAGCTCATCCAGCTGTGTCTCACCTATAATAAACCAGGGATTTCTACATTAAGAGGAGAGAGAGACAGAATATTAAAAGGGAATTCCCTGCTTAACAACTTACCCAAGCATGCACTAAAATTTATAAGTAACAGTGATAACTATTTGAAACAGCAAGCCAAACAAAATAATCATACCATCATCTCTTCTAACCGCTAACCTCCTTTACTGTCTCCATTTTTTGAGATTGATGATATTCAAAAAAAATAAAGGGAGAGTGAAGTCTAGGATCAGAAATTGATTTTTAAAATTCTTAAAAGCGAGTTCTTGTCTTAGCCAAATGCTACACAGGAACAATCCTAACCAGTTCTCCTTTTAGTCAGCACGACACACTGTGGCCATTTTCTGTAGTTCAGGTGTCCAAGAAGAAAGTTCATGTAGCCCTGGTCCGCATCCCTAACACAACAGGTACCATAAGGAAGTGCACATCATCCTATTTCCTCATGAGAGAGTGAAGGGAGACCCTTAATTCTATTATCCCTTGTGCAGTGCAGTATGCTTCCTACATGTTTGTATTTGTCAAGCTACTGACTAGAGCAGTGTAAGAGACGCTGATTCCTGTTAGCTTTGCAGCCTTAGGAGTTAAACATTCAACTCGACAGTTCCCCACATCTATTATTCCACAGTTACTTTCAGAACAAAAACCCATCACCACCGACTCCTAAAATAAACCATTTATTGAGAAAAAAACTTTTTTTTTTTTTAATTTCATTAATCAGCCTTGTGCATAACAAATCCGAAGCTTGCCAAAAACAAATAATAAACAAAAAACCAGTAAAAGTTCACAGTCAGTGCACTCAACAAACAGGTTTAAAAAACAAGGTCCATAACGCCTGATAACACTACAGCATTTTTCTGAACCTATAGAGTTCAAAAATACTACATATTAACATTACGGTTCTCAATCAAATGAGAAACAGGAGAAAGAACAAAAAAAGGTATGGTCCATATACAGTAGTAATGGCACTTTCACTGAAACATGCAGCTTCTTTCAACTTGCAGACACCGTCACGTGAGCAACATGTGCCAAGTAAAACATAGAGGAGCAGCAGAGAAAGTGACGCTCGTCACTTGTGCAGTCTTCGTGAGTCAACTTTTATACTGTTTCTCGGCACAGTCTTTATGTAAATATTACATACATACAGTAGTGTTAAGGTATTTTTGCCAGAATAAAAAAGGCCATCGCTTGAATAACTTCATTCTTCATCTGTGCAAACCTGTGAAGGGGACACGAGGCAGTGAATTCGGTTGTGTCTCTACTGCAGCAAAAACATAGCAGTAGTTCAATCTCTTCAGCAACTTTCACTGAACAGAAGGAATAAACAAGTTTTATTTCTCCCTTGTTATAATGATATAATGCACTACAACTGTTCCTCCCTGACAACTGTTTCCACTGTCACCACAACAATTCATTCTGCCTCTGTGGCAGATGGGGTTTAGCTACAATTACTACTACACCCAAATGCACTGCTTAAGAATAGGCAAAAAACATTCTCAGCTAAAAATCAAACCAAATTCATGCAATAACTGCAGCTTGTTAAAGTAGTGCCAGTTGCCAGGTAAATGGTCAATAACAGTCTGAAGTTAAAGGCTGACCCTTTTACTGAAGGAAAGCAGATGTTCCAAGCATTTGCTCATTTTGCTTTTTATGATAGGGACTCACTTCATTTCATATGTCTCTGCATACATACTCACTGAAGCTTCAGACACACATATAGCCCTCCAAATCCAGTTAACTGCCATGAAGTTTGACAAGTCTTTAACATAAGGGTAATGCACCTCGAGAGCAGCAAAGCGTACTGCGTGGTGCCAGGTTCTTGTAGCTAGATGTCTGTGAGCAACAACGCAGGTGCTTCCTCAGTTTTCCACACCTAGCTTTCTTTCTGTTGGACATCAACTTAGTATCAGCCTCCTGCCGTGATACAAAGCGCTGTGGCATAGCTGCACATTACACAGCCAACTGAAGGCGCTTTGATTCCCATCTGCAGTCTTTGCAGCCAAAGCTGTGAGACAAACCTTGACAAAAGGATGGTCGAGGAGCTGGCTGGCTGTCCACCTCATCTTTGGGTCACTTTCCAGGCAGTGGCAAAGGAAGTCTTTCCCTTCCGGACTCACTTTGTCAGGAATAGGAGGTTTATGACCCATCCCCACTCTATACATGATCTGGAAGTTGTGCTCATATTCGTGCCAAGGCCTCTGCAACAGGGAACAGAATTGCTAAGTGCAAAGTTTAGTGAGTGACTCACTATGGAACAAAGCATATACTTCTGTGCCCCAGGAAGTTAAAGCCAACCTGATACTTGTGGACTCGCAGCTGGGAGTGAGGTCAGAGATTTTAGAGAAACTGCTAAGGACATTTTGTGTTACGTCAGTAGATGACACACCTACCTTGCCAGTGACCATCTCTATAACAACACAGCCCAGGCTCCAGATGTCTGCTGCACGTCCATGCCCTTCTCCTTTTGCTCTGGTGATTACTTCTGGAGCCATGTACGCTTTGAAACAGGACACACCATGTCATCATTTTATACAGCAGAAGGAACTGAAGTGATTAAGTAGGTAAACCAAATGCTTTTTAATACATCTGAAATGAATTACCACTCAGCTTTTCTTGCTAAGTTTCGTCATGTGCTGGCTTTGCCTTCTTGTTCTTTGACACATTAGCAGCATAACTGTCTTTCAGTGTGAAAAGCAATAGTGAAAGTACTGGTACAGTATGCACTCTGTTATCTTTGTTTTTTAAAACAAAGAGATTAAGCAGCCGTCCCCTAAGAACACTACTGTTTCAGTAAGACCAGAGAGAAAGATAAAATCCCAGAAAACAAATCTTCAGAACCTTTACAGTCAACCAGACAAATAACATTTTATCTTTCCAGTTACATTTACTGACTTTTTTTGGCTAATGGATGTAAAGTACATCTAACTAGTGAAGCTCAAACCAAGCTTCCCAGAGCCATACTGCTTTATTTTTGACAGACGTATCTTCTTTTTGGTAACTAGCCGAGTTTCTGCCTCACACGCTTCCTTACCTGCAGTACCCAATGTACTGTTCACTTCTCCAGGCATTGTCTGAGTGTTGTTCTTCAGTTTCACTGAGCAGCCAAAGTCACCCAGTTTAATCAGTCCAGATGAGGTAAGAAAGATGTTTGCTCCTAGGAAACACAAAGAGAAACAGTAACAATCGTTAAACCAATGCTGAACTGAGGCAGGAGGACTTCCCAACATGATATACTACTGGAAGAAGTTACACGGTAGATAATAGCCGAATTCACACTTAAGAGTTGTACCAGTGGATTAAGTGTGGAATTAGAGATGTTCCCCAAAGCATATCCTACAGCAGTCAGGTGGCTGGATTTCCAGTGAGTTTCAGTTAATACTAAACATCTTGGAAGATGACAACAAGAAATGTTCAAAGTACAAAGTACTACGGCAGGCTTTCCTCACATATGTTTCATTATGAGAAAACACTCCTCCAGGAATTCATGAATGTCAGTGCTTATCCTTGTGAGTGTTGCATCATGAAAAAACAGCTCAGTGGCAGAGACCATTGATGCATTCCTCCCAGTGTCCATCTTTTCAGTTCTGCTGAGTCAAGACAGATGATACATCTGTGTCATCATGACAGACGTACAAAATTGAGCTTATAGCATTTATTCCACGTACCGCCAAATGCCCACTCCTTTTTCACTCTATTTACAGACTGATTTCTGGAGGAGGGCTACCATTACAATCTCTGGCTACAATGCTAGCTTACACAACAAAATTTCCCCTAGCATAGTTGAAATTCTCCACGAGAAACCTGCAGTTGACTTGAGGTCACTTGCTCTACATGACACTGCAAAAATAAATTGAGTGCTTTTAATGAACAGGTTTTTTTCATCCAACATCCTGCCAAAACACATGCTGATAGGCAAGAGAAAACAGTGCAGAAGGAGCTCCCAAGTACAGGTCAGGCCAATCCTGCAAGTATCACAATGAAGCCACAAGTAGGCTGCAAGTCACCTGGCAGAAGTGCAGCTCGAGCTGTGAGTTCTCTTCAGGAAAGATTAATGGTATGCACAGAACACATCTGCCCGCAGGGCTTCGTTACACAGAGCCTCTTCCCATGTCACACCGAAGATTCTTTTAAAAAGGGCTCTTCTGAATATAATCTTTCAAAAGAAGTTTCTCACTTTTGTTCCACCTTGAACAAGGGTCAGTGCGGGAATCGTGGGCTGCTCCTCCTTTCTATTATGTATGTTCTCTTACTTAATGACTTACTGAATGCCCAGCTAGTGTGGCTGTGCACCTCCAAGATCTGAACGGAAAATAAAGAGTCCTTACAGAGCTCAAGTCAAAAAAAAGCCAGTGCAGGTCAATGATGCCCCAACCTCCCCATTTCTTAAAGGATTCCCCTTACGGTTCTGAGAATGCTTGATAACTAAAGCAAAATGTATTCAGTCCAAGAGGTGTTAGGCATTAAAAGGAGGAGAAACAACAGAATTTGTTAACAGAAATAAATTCTAACCTTTGATTACCGTAAGAGAATTAACTTTCAGTAAATACTACTCTTCCAGTCCCAGCATTCAGGTGCCTGCACATACTCAAGATCAGAATTCCTTCTGCTGGCAAACTGCAAAACTCAGCCAGGCACCCGCATGGGTCCTTCCCAACCCAAACCATTCTATGATTCTACATCACTGTGGGCCCTGCAGTCAGGAGCACACACAACACACACACAGAGCAGCCCTCAGCTCCTTGAACAAAACAGAAACCCGCAATAGCACTACAAGGCGGGACTCTAAATATAAGCACTGCAATAGGTGAGTGACTGTTAGGGGTAGCAGCAGGTTTTTCCTTCAAACAACTGCCCACTGCTTTTCAAATGTCACAAAGCCAGTGAGTACAGTAAGCCCACACAGAGAGCACAGGAATATTGGCCATCACTAGCAAATACTTTACAAGAATGTTTCTGAAACAACACGCTGGTTCCTCAAGAAAGTAGCATGCAAATAGCACAAAAGGCTACAAAGAAGGTTCTGAAGCTACTCAAGTGGGTGCAAAGGGCCTGAGCTGAAGTCCAGTATCTCTCTTCTGACTGAATATGAAGTTATTGTGATAACTTGGTTTAATGCAGTTTAGAAACTACATATGAAGTCTTTTAGATCCTTGAAAAAAACAAGAAAAATAATGGCACTTTTCTAGCATAAATGTTACTGCAAAAGCTCCTATCAGCCCTCCTCCTGAAACCATCCAGAATTGTTAAATGCAACAAACCTAAATTTCAAAATTTCACCAGGAAGAAAAAGAGAGAACTTGAAGACTCGCATTGCTGACATTTTCTGGGTGCAAATGAGTCCTCCACTGATGCGCTGTGTGCTGGAGCCTCAAAGCTCTGGTCTGTGCTTTGGAGAACAAGACAAAGCTCTAGAAGGAGTTTTAAAAAAGGATCTCATTAGAGAGAGGACACACGCACAGAACCCAGCAGGACCTGGGTAAGAGAGCAGGGGATGGAAGAGCAGTACGTTGAGGATGAATGATCCTTTTTAACCTTTACAGTCAATGTGATTGGAAACGTAACAAAATTCCTACCATAGCTGCGCAGTTAATGAGCAAAGTAAATTAAAACCAGAGACCCTGGCTAAAACAATAAAAAGGGTCAAGACCCCTCCCCATTCCCTCTCTCCTACATAAGCACTATCAAAAAGTAGCTCCATTGTACTTAGTGAAGGCAAGGAAGCAGCACAGCTCTGCAAAATACCACTGCCATTTACACCACAAGACCTTCCTGGCAAACTGCAAGCAGAGCAAACAGCAGAAGTGGTACTTTAGCTAGAGCAAACAGCTGTGACCCAAAGCATTTAAACTCAAGTTTAGAGGATCAGTCCCAGATTAAGCACAGTGAAAACTGACACTAGTGTGATATTCAGTGGTGCTGGTCTCATACTGAGAGCCCGAACAGCAGCACTGAAATCCCCATGACTAATGTGGCATAATTTCACCAACAGGGCAGCTCATAGCCACTCCTCAGCAGTACTTTAGCAGCAAAACAGTCATATTCATTTAAAAAGCAACTTGCTTCAGGCCAAATGCTACCCTTTGATGAGAAAATCAGCTTTATCATCCTCTTTTTCACACACAGAAAGCATGAAATGCTCACAGTCTCCTGTTGAATAACCTTCTGCCTCTTGTTGAATGACCTTCCTTCCCTCTGCTCATCACAAAGAGATGAAGGCAGGAATAGCAGAAATTCTGAGAGAGCTAACAGAAAAGTTAACAAGAGTACAATAACACTTTGATGAAGACTTCATGGCCTGGAGCGTCTCATTCACAGGTTTCTGATTTACTGAAGTTTCAGATACAATGCCTTCATTTTCTGTATTCAGGCTGAGAATGCAATCTGAGCACTCTAAGTAATATGCCCCGGTCTCCCAAAGAGAGGGCACCAGGCATGACCTTAAGATTAACTTTTCTCAATTCAGCACTTGGGAGACCACACTTGGAGTTCTGTGGCTGCTCAATACAAGGCAGATGTCGACAGTCTGCATCAAGCCCAGCCCAGGGTCATCAAGACGGTCAGAGGGCTGCTACACGTGATAAGGAAAGGCTGAGAGATGGTTTGTTTAGCGTGAGGAAGAGAAGGCTGGGGAGTGTGTAGAGAGAGGGAAATTATTGCTGTTTTCAACTTCAGCAGTATCAGAATGTTACAACAGTAACAAAATTTTCCTCAAAGACACAGAGTGGAATGGTACAGGACAACGGAAACAAACAAAGCATCTGCAAATTCCAGGGAAGTAGTAGGAAAAGTTTGGTTTTTTTTACAATGGGGATGGCCGGTCACCAGGATGGGACCCAGGAAAGAGGGAGTTCCCCATCCCTGGAGATACTCATCACTCAGACAGACACGGTCCTGAGCAATCTGATCTAACTTGCCATTGGATCTGATACTGAGGCAGGCCCTGCTTTGAGCAGAGGGCTCAGCCAGAGATGTCCAGAGATTCTCTTCCGCATTAAACATTCCATCATTATCATTCAGAGGTACAGCTTCCTTGCAAAAAGAGAAGTAATTATAACAGAGGAAATCTGGACTTAGCCAGAGAGATTAAAATCCAGTAGGCAGGATAAAGTATAAGCATCCAAAAAGACCAACTCACCTACCACATACAGGCACCAGCTACTTTGTACATAGATGCAGACTAATAAAAAGCAATGCCCAGTCTGCAACCAATGCTAATCTCAGCATCTCACAACCAGTTTGAAAAAGGGTTCGCCACAGCTGTGTCTTGCTGTATCTTTTACACTCACAGAATTGGATGCCATAACAGTATCTGAAAGGCAATGGTGGCACCAGTGGACACTACTAACCTAATGACTGAATTTCTGAGCACCAGGCACTTGCCAATGCCAACTGTGGGATATGATGAAACAATTTTTAAGAGTAATTATTTATCTGATGCTGAAAGAAACAGATCCACAGTGATATTTGGCAAACTGGCCATAAGAGTTCTACTGTGATCTGTCAGTGAGATTCCCATAGAAAAGCAGTTTTAACACAGACTGAATAACAAATCATTCCTCCCTATGAGAAAAATAAGAGTAATGGACTGTAAGTAAGTGTAAATCTTCTGGCATTATGCTAAAAGTAAAAACAGAGTTTTCTTTACTGCTGTTGTCTGAGAACCTGAGGATGTAATTTTAGCATAAAAAGAGATGGAGCAAGAGGCTTGCAATGTAACCATAAGGCAGCCTTTATAGAAGAACACTCTTTGCAGTCTGCCTTCAAATTCTGCCACTAAGATTAGAGAAAGTCTGTACACAGTTCTACAGAGACTCACATCTGACAGCTGTTACTATTCTCAAGGAATGCCCCTAGGTTTGGTATGAGGAACCTGTTGCAACAGTAATGCCTTGGATAATTAGTCTTACAGTTCCGTTAAACAGCTCTTTCTTCAGTGCACTTCTCTGATGAGAGGAAGACCTAATTGGAAACATATCCAGAAATCAGCAACAACACAGAGGAGCACAAAAGAAATCCCTATCAGTCAGCCTTGAATTTTGGATCGCAAGCTTCCAGGAGAATACAATCCAGCTAAGAATTAACATGGATATGGAATGGTCAAGTAAAGGATAAGGAAGGTACTGTGAAAAGCACAGAGGGAAATTCACAATTGCAGAGAAATCTTTGGTCAGGAAGGAAAAGGCAAGACTGCTGGGGAATGGGTGTGAAGGAAAGTGTTTTCTAGGGAAAAAAGCCAAAACTGACTCAAGAGTGGCCTACCTGGGTGGGAGGCCTCTGGATCGTAGATAGTTCTTTTCCCAAATGAGAAGCACGAGGCCAAAGGACCAAGAGCAACTGGGAACCTCCTACACTGCTGCGATGGTTCAAAACCCTGTGAGCAAGAGGGACATAGAAACCCAGCATCGTTGGGTTGCACTGCCTTGTCATAAAATGAACATTCACGGGGCACATTGTGTGCACTGTTCCCCTAATTTCTGTTAAGTTGCTGCCAGAGGTGAGCAAAATATGTCAAGCTAACAAAAACAAGAGAACTAAACATGGAGGATGTTCTCAGAAGGTTCACGAAAAGAAAAACGAATGTGAAATGCAGACTGACACCGGTACCTTAAGCAAATACCAAAACCATCTCCCCTTCAGTTACTGTAGTTCCATTCTGCTTACTTTGTAAGCAAAACCTGAGAGCCAGGCACGAGTAGATACATGTATGGGGAAAAAAAAAAAAAGAAAAAAAAAAAGCCATGATACATAATTTTACCATATCCACTGAACTTCTTTTAACAAAGCTATCAGTATTGTGTTTAATCAACCATTTATGTGAAAGACTAAAACTCTTCTGCAGCATGAGTATTGCTAGGAAAAGTTCTGCTGGACCACTTTAACATAGTACACTGTCAGCCCCCAGAAAATGCCACAGTATCTTGCACAGCTGAGAAGAAAAATAGCATTACATAACTCAGTAATGACAAAAGTAATACAAGGACCAAAATTTGAGTTTGGAAGAATCCTCAACAATCCTCACCACCTCTACAAAAACGACATAGATGATGGGCAGAAGTTATGAGCTCACAATGCCATCTGTGAATGTTTTTTTGTTTTTGTTTTGTTTTTTAATGCTCTGTGTTTAAAAAGGAACATTTAACTAGCCAACTTGTAAACTGAAAACTCAAAAACACGTGAAAGACATTTTACTCAACTCTTGTATAGATTAATGCCCTGAATTGAATCTGAAACAAGCCTCATCCCGTCCTCCTCTCCCCCCACTTTCTTCTACAACACCAAAACAACATTACCTTTTTGGTTCACATTACCTTTAATGTCTCGATGAACGATACCATGTTCATGTAGTACATTGATAGCAATCGTGATCTGCTTTGTGTAGAGCCTAATGACATGCTCCTGAAGGCCCAGCTTTGACACCTCCTCCAGAGTGCCCTCATCACAGTACTCCATGAAGATGTACATCTCTTCCTGTGGTGGGAATCAAAACAAATGTCATTGATTTTAATCTTCTTTAACTGCTGAATTAGAACTAAGTTTTCCTTCTGTCTTTAACTGTCTGGGCAAGTTTTAGAGGAAGTACCTCTGACCACAGAATATCTAACACATCATCTCTTCAAAACCCTATTTTCTTGGGCATGCTTCACCCTAACATTCATTTTCACAGCTGTGGAAAATCTCTTTCCATATCTATCTGTGTCATTTGTATGCAACTGATACTATGTGGTGGTATAACATGGAAATCTTGCAGTGGAAATCTTGCAGGCACATTAAGCAGAAATACAAAAAGGCCCCTTGCATATTTAGCAAGAAGTTAGAGATATTTTTTCCCCAGTTCAACACATGTTAAGGCAGACTGTCTGAGAAGGGCAAGGTTTTTGTTGCTGTTTCTTCCTCAAATAAGCATGCCAATTCAAACTCACTTTAAGGAAAACTTTGGTATTTGTTCCCTTTCTCTCTCTCTCCAAGCCCATTTTGGAACCTTCAGCCAAATGCAGTCAGATTTAAAACAAAAAGATGGCAAAGATGCTGAACTCTTAGTATTTGCCTGAGAAACGAACGACCCAGTGGCACAGACGCCCAAAGTTGTGTCCCAAAGTAAAGAAATGCAGAGAGAAAACAGCCTTTGTCCCTTTCCAAAACAGCAAAGAGCAGGCAATCAATTTGATCAAGCTTGTAAAACACACACAGTTTTCCAGCTTGACACTCAGTATCCTGCTCCCTAGCAGGGAACAGGTGGAGATACAGGAAAGAGCTGAGACTTGGAAGGGGGGAAAGGCATACAGAAATCAGAGTAAGAAAAAATCAGGTATCTGAACACGCAGCTGTGGGATCCAACTCTTCAAGACAACCAGATTTCTGCTGCTTAGATAAGAAAACATTGCTGCTAACAGTGGCAAGTTTTAGGCTGAATCTCTAGTCTTAACCCACAAAAGTTACCAAAAAGTACATAACAGTTTGCACTTAGAGCAGTCAAACAGAGATGCAGCATCACTCACTCTACTCACTTACTGTGAATTCTCTGTTTACCTATCAGTTCCAGGACATTTCTGCAAACTACATTTTAGAGAGATCTTAATATTCACGGGCAGAAAGACCGCACAATGCAATTCACAGAGGCATCCAGACAATTAAGTTAAACAAGAATGATCTGAAACCCAGATCCTCCAATGAACCTCCAATGAACCAAAACCTCCAATGAACCAAAGCTTCTTAAAATTTTCTCAGCCCTATATGCAACCCTCCTCCTCTCTCCCAGTATGATTGATGTTCTCTTACCCTGTGGAGCTCCACACCAAAATACCGAACAAGATTAGGATGTTTGATGCCTTCAAAAATCTTCAGTTCATCAGCTGTTTCTTTGATGGTTTTGTGATCATTAGGTTGAAATCTTATCTGCAAGAAACATTTTCCATTATTTTACTGCTATTAAGTTTCAAACTGTTAAAGAACAATAACAAGAAAAAAATACAAAAATCAAGAAAGCGGCTAAAAGTTGTTTTTTTTTTTTCCCCAACACAGTACAATCACAGAAATTCCAAAATTCCATCTCCATTTACAAGTAAAAAAGCTGAAACTTAAATGTTACACATGTATGCACATGTGTGTATCTCTGCAGAGCTCGCCTAACTTAAGTGTGGTGGTACAAGAGGATCAGAGAACAGCAGTGACAGCTATATTTCAAGAAAGAATAACTGCCAGGTATTTCATCAAGGGAGATTTAGGGATGTGCTTAGGGATTTGCTTTGAGGGGGTTTCTTTACTGAGAATGAGGCAGTCGCAAGGAAAAGATGGGGCATGAAACAAAAACAATTAGAAAACTTTGATTAAAGGCACAGTTTTCCTTAGTTCTCCTACAGTATGCTGAGATGCGTATTCTTGGAGGGGAAAAAAAAAATAAAAAAAATCAGCAATCATCTGCAAAACTGATTTAAGGCTCCCATTCACACAAAAATAAGCAAAATTCTCAGGAAGTTATGGGAAATGCTATTTTTACTATTCTGGTAGAACATAGAAATTTCATTAATTGTGTACAAGACAACCAATAAAAAATATATATATTTTTTAAATGAGGACATTACAATTGTTTTGTTCTCTACAACAATTCCTATTACAGTTTGTGCAAATAGCGTTCAAGTATTTCATGTACTCCAACTCTCCAAAGTCACAACGCTGTGCATTTGCAGTAAACCTTTTTCATTATTATCCATAGAGATATTGATGATTCTGTGGTTAGAATAACTGTATTTTGTATTTCAAGAAGTGTGAAGAAGCAGAGCACTACTATCTGATAGGGGGGAAATGTCACTTCAAACCTTTAAAGCTGGTCAGTGCGTGACTACAGCACAAAAGTAGTTAAGCACAAGCCCACCTTTTCTTTTCCATGCTTCTGTGAGCTCATACGTATCATACGTGGAAGAACTGGCACATAAAAATGTAACTGCACCAAATGGCTGCCATGGTAACTGCTGTGAACACTTGATGGTTGTCATTGTATAAGGATATGGAAATGCAGTAAAACTAAACAGTATACATATTTCTAAAAACAAACTGTCAGAGGGGAGGAGGACTACGCCTACACAGCTTTACTTGCTTCTGTAATGAAAATCAGGTTTTCTGTAACTAACAGGTTAATCAACAGCTTTATGACTCACCCTAGCTCACCTAATATACAGGAGAAGATGAAAAACATCTGAAGTGATACTTCCTATCTTTTTATCTAAGAAGTGAAGAAAGAGTAAATCAAATGTGAAATACTGTAAAGTAAAACAAATTTGTGCACCATTTCTACTACTCACAAAACGCTTTCAAAAATAATTTAAGGTGTCTTCATGAGACTTCACACATATTAAGGAAGTATTCATTCAATATTCATTCTGGAATTATCCATATTCTTTTTACATACATTTGAGTTCAAACTTGTACACTGAAAGAATAAGCTTAAGGAACATAAGAAAAAACAATCAACAAAAAGCAATTGTGACCACATGAAGAAACGATTTGTCTTCCAATCCTTTTTGAGCTAGCTAACAATGATGTTCAGAGGACCTTACTGCCCTACAACACATCTATATTTGGTTTGGAAAGAAGGCAAGAGCAACAACGATTCTCACATACTGAATACTCACTTCTTTCATAGCCATCAGCTCTCCAGTGTCAACACTAATACAGGTGTATACCTTCCCATATTGGCCTTCACCTGCAGTTAAAATAAGACAAATGAATTACACTACATTTAATAACACATCAACTGACTCACCTTGCCAAAGTCATTCAGCGGTATTTTCATTTAAAATTTCAAGTAGCTTTTAACCTGTAGCACCTAATAAAATATCCATAGTCCTGAATTCAATGCTATGATAAAAGGTGAAAGCAACTTAACAGGCTGATCTGAAAGAAAACCACTCGAGTGTAAGGATTTTGCTACAAATCCTGAACCAGAGTGGAAATAATAGTCATACATGGGAAGCAACAACAATATTGGTGAATGAAACAAATCCCAAAGATTGTGCTCATTTCCACTCATATTTGTGGTTCTTCCAAAAGCAAAACTCAACAAATCTTTTATAGAGTTTAACATGTGCAGGAATTGCTGGATCATACATAAGTAATCATCCCGACCAAATCTTTTTACTCCTTTGCTTCTTATTATTTGTGCAGGGAAAATTTCACTCAACTTCTACACAAAGGAAATCCCAGCTGCAACTGTACTTTGTATTTCAAGATCCTGATTTCAGTAATGCTGGTGTTACCTACACAAAGATGAAAGACCTCAAAAGACAGTCCCAGATTGTCTTCAAAAAATTAATCTTTTTTTTTTTCCAGTCTGACAAATGAACATTAACAAACTTACCAATTTTGTTTCCTCTTTGCCACTTGAAAGTCACTTTTCTCAAACCTACATGCATGACATTATCGTAAGATTTTGGTGTGTCACAAACTTGGCCAATGATATTCTTCCTCCTCATCTCTCTGTATCTCCTTTCTTCAAACAACTGAACAGACTTTTGAACAGCTTCAATTGGTGCTTGTTTGGAAACAGTGTCTAAAAAGAAGAGTGATGAACAATTTATATGACAGAGAAATACCCTCTGTTATTATATTTTATTTTGTTACCTTCTGATATCTATACCTATTCTGATACCTATCAAGGGACTTGACCTACAGGATAACTATTTTGTGCATCAAATTTCAGAAGTTGCAAAAGGATAAAGCATTTTAGAAATCACATGTGAAACTAAAGGAAAATAAGAATAATAGTTATCTTTTAATTGATTAGAGGAAGTTAAAAGTTTGAAATGCAAAGATGTTTTCTTTTATATCTCCCTTGTAATTAACCACAGGTAGATAATGGAAATGTGTTAGGGTCATTAAGGACAGAAGGGCAGTTAAGTTTTTTACTCTACTGAATTGTAAGATATTTCTTTATTACAGATATTTAGAGGTATTATGTAACTCCAGATTTGAAGTCTTATCATGAAACTGAATCCTAGCCAGTGAAGCTAAAAGAAAAAAAATTACAGTCTAGTTTGACCTTTTTCTAACAGCTTCCAAAAAATGGAGATACTGAAATATCTCCGTATTCTTCTGCCTGTAATTACTACCAGTTTTTAATCCTTGTCTTATCTACAGTTAATAGTAAGAAGAGTTCCTTTGCAGCACTCTTTTAGAAACTTTGTTTGCTCCTCACTCTTCTTTTCCTTCCAGTTTAAACCAATTCCATTTAATCAGTGTTTATGTTCCAAATGAAAAATAAGCCTTCTAGATTTCTGAAAAAAAAAAAATCCCCTTTACAAGAACGAGGCTGGGAAAACCTTTTCAAATGAGCATTAAAATTGAGCACTAAAACACAGCAATAGCTTAGGATGTGCTACACTACAGTGACTCCTAGACTCCTACCTTTGGTCTGGTTGATTAAGGTTCTGAGCTCCCAACTCCGCCGGGATGAGCCACTTGAGTCTCCTTTTGGATATGATGGTTCTAGAGAAATTATACTGTCAGCATAAAAGTGGCTTTAACTCATTAAGGATTACGCAGTCATATGCAGCAGAAACTGAAATCTTACATATCAATAATATACCCTACAAGTATATAAAGCAGTGTAAGCTCTCAAATTAAAAAATGATTTATCTTTAAAATCCAAGTTATGAGAGACACGGTTTAGCAGGCAATACTGGTGGTATGTGGGTGGTTGGATTAGATTATATCTTAGAGGTCTTTTCCAATCTTAACCTTAATGATTCTGTGATTCTATGAAAACTATTCTGAAATGAGATATAATTTATACAGGAAAAGAGCTCTCCTTCAGCAACTGAGGAAGCATTTCAAGTCGGCATGGAGAATCATATGTGGGATACAACTCAGCAGGAAAGTAAGCTTCTAAACTTCCTCCAAAAAAAGACTTGATTCTTTTCAATCTAAGTCAGTCTCCCATTAAAACATATATATTAAAAAGGGAATAAGTCTGTGACAAACAATAATTTCACTGTCTTCTTAAAGTAAAATAAAACACAGCACTTAGGATAAATTTCTACTATATTCGTTTTGCTTCATTTTGCAAAATGACCACAATACCAGCTCTGCTTTGTTTGTGATTTCATACTTCATTCTAATTTGCACAGAACACATCATCTTACAAGAGGAGGCTTAGGGGGAGATCTTCATTAACATGTAGGAATATCTGAAAGGAGGGTGCAAAAAAGACACAGCCAGGCTCCTTTCAGTTGTGCCCAGTGCCAGGACAAGAAGCAGTGGGCACAAATTGGAACAACAGATGTTCCATCTGACCACCAGGAAGCACTTCTACCTGCTATGCAGGTAGCTGAGCACTGGCACAAGTTGTGGAGTATCCTTCTTGGAGATCTTCGCAACACACCTGGACGTGGGTGTAGGCATCCTGCTCTGAGTGCCCCTACTGGAGCTGGGTTGCAGCAGTGGACCCAGAGGGCTCTTATAAACTCAGCCACTCTGTGATTCTGCTTTTATTACCAAAAAAACCCGCACATACAGGGGCTGGGTACACCTAGAGGAACCCTGATTGAGAAAGTCACCCACACTGTTCTGGATTCAAGTAACAGGAAGTGTCTGTAGAATGAATTAAAGTGGTAATTAAAGAATTTGACTGGAAGCTCTTCACTGCCCCAGTGGGTCCGGTTTATACTTCGTTAACAGCACTTAGAAATTTACTATCTGATGGGGTGTAATTCAGCAACTATGGTACTCAGTTCATTTAGCATAATGTAACTTTGTAAGACACCAGGAAATTCCTTCGAGTATAATTCAAAAACAACATGGAAAGCAAAAGAACAGTTACATCTGAAAACAGAAGAACTTAAAGTATAACCCTGGAAGTTAAAAATCTAAGTCTGAATGGGAAAGGTGAAAAAAAACTGAGAGGGTTAAGGACTGGGAACAGATAAAAATATGTTAATGACATAAATCATCAGCATATTCAGGTCACAACCTAATATTGTGACAGTCACCTTCTCGCTCCTCAGTGGGACTGGAGTGACGACTAAGGGATCTGAACTGCAACTCAGCTGCTATTGAAGCCAGTCGGTCATTTTCAGGGACACTGGAACCCCTGTTAAATAAAGCCATCATACTAATTAACATTGCACTAAATAGCTACTAATGACAATTTAACTGCACTTTAAAAGAGGAAAAAAAAAAAAGCTATGAAGCCTAGGACATGAACCATGAAAGAAAAATTGATCCTGAGATGCAAATGGAAAAACCTCCAGCTATTTTTTCCCCAAAATGAAGACTTTTTATATGATTTTCACTATGCCACTATCTATGATAAAAACCACTAGCTTTTAAAGCATTAACTACATGAAACTGTTGTTGATCATAACAGACTCTTCTACTGATACATAACATACTAACAAAACAGTTGCTGCAAGACATGGGTGGTGCCAGGTATGGATATACAGTCAGAAATGATTCAGCTTGGTGATGACCTGAGCCACATTATCAGATGAAGAATACTAATTTAATTCATATGCTTCCAGAGCATGACAAGTACAAAGTCAAAGCCCATAATCACTAAGTAAGAACCAGCAGGTAGAAGCACAATTCAGCAGACAGGACACACAGTGTTAAATTATCCGTAGTCCAGGCCCTACCTCCTCCGAAAGCAGAATACAATTAGATATCTCAGAATAAGACCCAGATGAATAAGCATGTTGAAGGGAAAGAGAAACAGTACTGAGAGAAATGAGTTTTAAGCCCTTAAGTCTTCAGACACCTTTTTCCAGCTACCAAGATACTGATGAAACCACCCAGGTTTCACAGCAAAAACTGCAAAATTTTCTATGGTAGATCTCTTTTGCACAAGGTTCTCCTTTCATTTCTGAAGGCATGGAGTGGAAGAGCTGTGATTGATACCTCCTAATGTTTTAGAAGCATGAGCTAAACATTACTGGAAAATGAGGAACACTATTAAATCCTTCACTGACAGTTGATACAAGAGTTCTGTATGTATGAGAAGTCCTTCCTATCCTACAATATGTTTTTCTAATTAAATATTAAAAAAAAAAAAAAAAAAAAAGCAACACACACAACCTTGAGAACAAACCAGGACACTCTTTCCCATATTTATGTTCTCAGTATGTTTGTTCTATAGTGCCTGCAACTTCAAATAGACTGTTGAAGTTTGAGGAGGAAGTGAGCAAGTGAAAATCCTCAATGCTCTTTGGGAAGTTGAGCTTTTAATCAATAATACTAAGGAGATAAAGAGCAACATTTCTAATCGTACAGAGTTCAAAAACTCCTGATGTCTCTAAAATAAAGTAGTAACCAAATAGAAAAGTCTAAGTATCATAACTTTGAATGCAAATGTCTAAAATCCACATTGGTCTTATCCTAGCCACCCAAATCCTTTACTGCCTGCATCCATCAAGACTGCCTGAATGTTCTCAGGCACAGAAATAGAATCAAAGAGATATACTTGCTAAATTTCTTCCCTGATCCTGGATAAATATAAAATGATGATTAATATCATCAGCTAGCTCAGAAATTAAACATTTATATATGTCATTAGCACAAATGTAGTACAAATTTATACCTATCATCAAGCTCAACGCAAATAACTAAATATTACTACTCCTGATTTCATTTTCCAGTTATATTGAACAGCTGTTATTTGAGGGTTTTTTTAAAGCAAAACTTCAACAGAACTATGGCAGCATTTATGCACTATGCACTGCCCAATTCCATTGATGTATCAAGTTTCTACATTCAACCTTTTATGGTTATGTAATGCTTATAATCATGTCATAAATGTCTAATGAGATTCTGGAAAGAGCACAAAGTTTGTGCTTCTGCACTATTCCAGCAGCTGGACCCCACACCTCTTGCATACAGAGCCAAATGCCACTTTCCTGACCCAACAGATTCCACTTTTCTACTGGAGCACAAATAAATGAAATCTGTTCTTAGGACTGCAACGTATTACAAGTTCTTTTGACTACATTAGCAGCAGAAACTTGCTATAAATATATTACACTGTAATATTTGGCCATCCTTTTAACAAAACCAACCAAATAACAATCTGCAGATATCCTGTGTCATACAGGTGGTTAAGCAGTGTTACTTAAAAATCTAAGCACTGCATGAGAAAAAAAAAAAAAAAAAAAAAAAAAAAAAACAGTCACAAGACACTTTAATACTAACCACCAGAGAAAGAAAATGTGTAGAGACCTACAAAAAATACAGGTATGAGAAAGAGGCATTGCTGTTAGACTAAAGCACTGCATTCACGTTGACTTTCATATTACAATACTGTATATTGAACTGCAATTAAAAGTAGAATTCTTATTTCTTTTCTTCTCAATGACTATCTTCTAGCACCAGAAAAAAAATGTAAAAAGGCCAAACTACACAAATTTTGATTGAAGTGTGAAAGATGCACATACAGAAACCATGCCACTGTATTCAGTTGTGTCAAATTATAACGGTGACCATTTCATTTGGTATAAAATCACAACAAAGACTACAGATATTGAAAAAGAACCTCTTATCTCCCCTCAAAAAACTGTCTCCAAGCAAAGAGATACCTTGGCTCTAAGCACTGTAAATACTCAAGACAAAAATCATCTCAATTTGTTGTATAAAGTAAAAAAAAAAACAATCAAACAAGTTCTGCATTTGATTTTCAAAATCACAAAAAAAACAAATTAATTTTTACCCTCTATGCATATAAAGCTGCCAGAATCTCCCAGTGAAAAATCTCTAGAATTTTACTTACTTGAAAGGGACTTTTCAAGTGCATAGCACTGCAGATTACTGCCTGCTTTGTCTTTTTTTCAACAGAGGGCTTAAAATGGAAGCATGAAGGATAAAAACAGATAGTATGAATGACAAAAATTCATGCCTTTTGTCAACAAAAAAGACTTGCAGGAAGGATACTACATACAAAGCTGCAATTTAATACCCTCTTAAAACCTTAATATGTGCTTTTGTTGTCTAGTTGGTATGGGTAGCAATTGAAAATCCTATTTATTGAATGAAATATTTTACATGTCTAATCTTGTTTGCCACCATCTAATGTTTCAAAATAATGATGGCAGATAATAACAATGCCAAAATTGTTATCTAACAAAACAAAAACAAGGATAAAAACAAAACAAACAAAATAAATATCACACCTTGGGTTGATTTGTACGTAAGAGTCAACTTAGTGCCAAGTGTTAGTTATCAATACAATTCAGTAAAGATATACCAAACTGACTAGATTATGTTAATTTAATGGACATTTTCAACTAAGTGAGTTTGTTATCTACTGACTCCAAGTGTCAGAAGCACATGCTTAAAATACAAATTTGGTTGAGAGATTTTAATTCTGAAAAGGGGTTTATCATCAGTATCTACAACATAAGATTCTACTCAAGTCAAACAGGAATGAAGAAGTGGAATATATACAATGGGGTGGAAAAGCACGGTGCAAATGATCTACTGGAATGCAAGTAGGTGGAAACAGTTATATGGATGATGTAAGTAGAATGAGGCTGCTATGTCATGGAGCTGAGCTACCTGGTATCATTTGTACTGCTGACAGATTTGGGTTGAGCTGAGTCGCTACCGATGGGAGCGGGGCGACTGACAGTAACGTTGCAAGGGTTCCGTGCATCACAAGGGACACTCCGTGTGCTGTGGCAAGAAGAAAAGCTTCAGGAGAGTTCAAAAAAATAATAACAGATGGAGCTGAAAGTTTACTTGAAAAAAATGAAATTTTGAAGTGTGCACATTGAGGCACTTTAAATGTCGTCCAAATACCCACAGGTTTTTCTGTGAAACAATCTTGGGTCTGAGAAGCCTCAGGAAATGTCAATATGTGCAAGAAAAATCATCCTTAAAATAATGACCTCCAAATCTTTAGATTAATCCCAGCATCTGCCAGCAGCTAAGCAATTCTCAAAAAAGACAAGTGAGTAGTTTGACTGTGCTGCTGTCCTTGAAAAATAAGACCTTTTGTATAAAAAGATGCATGGTGAGGTTTATATGAGGTAAGGTTTATTTTCACGTCAGCTCTTTCAAAGGGAAGCAAATTTATTCATTGTTTTTAGGTTGTCAAAGATTGATAATGATGCAAAAATGCCACCAAATTCCAGAATGCTACATTTTTTTAAATCTTACCTAAAGCTAAACTACAGAAACCACTATCACAGTCATGTAGACAGAGATTCTAAGTAGGGAAAGAAAAAAAAAAAAAAATAAAAATGAAGTCTTGCTATCAAGAAGTTTTCACTAAACTGAAACTTTTTCCACTTTTTACAGGGTTTTCAGGAAAGACAAAAAGGATACGAGTGACTTCAAAGTGGGGAAGCATGCACCAATAAAAACTGCAAAATAAAGGGGCAGAAGGAGAGGAAAAGAAAGAAGTTTTATTGTCTTTAAAAGCACTTCTTTAAAATTGAGATCACTAACACACCAGTTTTGTCCAGCAGTTTTGCCTCCAAGAGGAAAGATATGATGTTCCTCTCATTGTGTTTCAAGACTCAGCAGAGCCGCAAGATGATAAAATAGTTTAGAAACTAATGCTAAATACCTGAAGCCTTCAGGAGTGGGGATGATAAGATGAGGATTTGGTGGATCACTATGGCATCGAGGTACTTTCACAGGACGGGGACTGTTTCGATGAATAGCTGCAAACATTAAAAAAAAAAAAAAAGGTAAGATCTTAACTCAAATGTCAGAAAAATTCTGTTAAGAACATTTCAAGACACAAAAGTAACATTAACTGCAAACTGTGCGCAAACCAGCACATATTTTCTTATCCTTTAAGAAAATACCCTAATCACTCAGATTTTAAATAAAGCCATTATAAAGCTATGAATAATAAACATTATTCACAGCATATCATGTAACACTTCATTAGAAAATAATTAAAATTCCCAAGAAAATGAAAAACTAGCAATTTGAAGATGTATACTTACTCGAATAAAACTAAATCCTCATTATTTCAAATTCATAGTTGAAAGGATGTTTTATCATCTTACTTCAAAGTAAATACTAGCAAATTGAGTAATAATTAAAAAGCAAACAACACTATTATGTCCATTTTGCATAAAAATTAGGTTTCTCAGACAACAGGAAGCAAAATGAACTAGGGAAAAAATACGTGACAGTTTTACGAATGCTAATGCTCTTCCCTTGGTAGTCTGCAAATAAATGGTGAACAGGAAAAGGGTCACACCTAAATCAGCCACACTGACCTTATGTCCAGCTCATTCAGTGCCCAGAAAAGTAGTTTACAGTGTTTTCCCATTCCCTAACCTCTCCCTAAGTAGTGAGAAAATTATGGTGACACAAGATAGCTGATTGCTCATCAAAACTTTAGACAGTTCCCTTTCTGCAAGGCCAGATTAATCATGGCAAGCTTGTTTTCTGCCTTGTTTGCACTACCAGGCTGTCAGGACCAGTGCTGGTTTTCCTGTTATAATTTGCAAGGACACTAGCAGAAGGTAGAATCCAGCCCACAAAGGTGGACACATGCTGCTTCACAAAGGAAAAAGACAAGATGAAACACCAGGAGACTCCCTGTTGTGTATCTATAGGCAACAGCATGAATGCAACTGAATTCTCAGCTTTAGGAAAGGGGGCAAAGATCACAGTGGGTTTAAGTCACTCAATACTGAATACAAATGGAAGTAGGAGTTCTTTTTTTCCTCCTGATCTCGAGACAGAAAGGAGTATCTTCAATAACTGCAGCGAGGATATATTTTATGTTCAGTTATATTTATTTACAATACAGTATAAAAAGTGAATGTACAGGTTTTGCATCACAGTACAGAATTTGACTAATATATATTTTAGGCAATACTTCTATCCAAAGAATTACGCTGACTTAAATTGTGAAAAGTTTCTCAGTTACAAGAATCCCCCAAAAAAAGTAAAACTTTCCTAAAATACTGAAGAACTTCCTCTCGGCCAAGTCAAATTACCCTCCCTTCATGCCATTGGCCATCAACCCTATCCAGGAAGTGGGCATCAGGAGAAAGACAGGAAGATGTGGTATTTTGAAAGTTAAACCACTCAGTGGAAATTGGGAAGAAGAAGAGAGGAACAGTGCTGAGAGAGAAGTGTGTAAAAGAGAAACACAGCTGAGGAAACATCCTTCTTTTCATGATAAACAATGAAATATGTTGATCTTCTTCTTATGCCAAACAAAAGTATTTTTTAAGCCATGACAAACTCTGATATTGGAGAACTGATTCCCACAGCTCTATCTCATGCCACTAAATATAACTACTCTATACCTCAACACTTATATAAAAGTCTGTCAGAAGTGTGAACACCTGCAGCACCACAAAGAAAATTTGGGAGAGGGAGCTGTGAATGTCAGAAGTTAAAACTGCTTCTTTAACCAACTTTTAGAAAACACAGTCCTCCAGAAGATCTGCAAAACTTCACAGGGATTCAAGGGCAAAATCAGATAAAATCTGTAACGCTTCTAAATTTCTTGAGTAAAACCACCGTTTATCTACATTTCCCTCAGACAATCTCAATTTCCCATCAAGAATCACAAAAGCTTTGAAATAAAATCTTTATTTCTCTTTCTAGCTTTTTAAAACTAATTTACAATCAAAATTATATAGCAATAGCAGCAAAACTGAAGAACCAACACCAGTAACTTCTGCCTTACCAAGGTACAGACCTGTAACAGGACTGTGAGGTTTTCCAATAACATGGCCAATGCACTCATTCATCAGAGCTTGTAAACTCTAGAAAATGCAAACAGAAAATGTTGTGATATCTTATATTTCAAGAGAGTTCATAACAATATGGTAAATCTCAAAGTAATAAAAATATACTGATTAAATATGTAGTATCTCAAAAACTACACACTTCATTCCCCAGTCTACCAACAATATTAAACTCTAGGATGCATACAAGGTTTTGACTTTTTTTTTTTTTAATTTCTTATTTTATTTTATTTTTTTACATAGAAAGTCTTAATTTTGCCTTATCTGTTGACCTTGGCAAAACTCAGTAACCATGAGAACTGAACAATGATTCACCATAAAAAATATTTCATAATATAAAACCAGTGAAACTTACAATTATCCATCACTAATAAAAATGTACAATCAAGCATGCTAGAACTAAGAGAATGTTGCAACAACTTCTGGTGCCTTCCCTCCATACTCTGACCCCCCTCCTCAACAAGAAACAGTGAAAGAACATGGGTGAGAGTATGACAGCCTGAATCATAAGAGGAAAGTATGTAAAACAATGAATATGATGCACTGCACAGTAAAAGAAATCCACTTTCCTAACCTTCCCAAGAAGTAAGCAAAACTTTTGGGAAAGAATGTTTATTAGTCAAATCACTGAACTTAGGCTCAGGTAATCTGAGCTTGATTATGAGTTGCACTCATAATTGTCCATATAACCTCACACAACCTATTAAATCTGACTCTGATTCAATTTACTTGTCAGAACACCAGGGATAAAATTTATCTTCACAATAATGAAATAAAATCACGTTCTTTGGTACAGTTGCTATGAACGCCATTTCTAAATACCAGCCACTCACTGGTCAACATTTCTTCTAGAAATTCAAAAACATTCTCAAGACTGGAACTTGAAGTCAGACTAACTGAAGGAACAGTGATTAAATTAAAAAAAAAAAAAAGAGTTTAGTCTGTGATTGGCACATCTTATCAACTTAGACTGAGCTTAAATCTATCTCAACTTTAAATCTAGAGCTTCAAATCCAGACCTCTTTTTAATGCCATCAGGTATATGTATGCATACATACATATATATGTATCTTACATAGTTTGAATAAGAGATTAAGATTTACATAGGCATTTCTAGGTAAAATGCTGTAAATTGGCGTTATACAGCAGTCAAACTAAACTACCATAAAGGACTTCAAGTAATGCTCTCCAAAACTGAAATCCAGCTTTAACAAAGCAAAACTTCGGAAATGCAGTGAAGGTTTTGTTTTTTTTTTTCCCTCTCTCCCCTACTTGTTCCATGTCCAAATTTAATCTATATTACATAATATTGGCTTTGAATTTTTTTTATACATGTGAAACCTCTGTGATAAAAACCCTATTTGAGGAAATGCCAAGGTATTTTAGATAATTATCAGTCAACAAACTAACTCACGCATGATTGCTTGTTAGCAGACTTTCATGGTCAAGAAAGTATCAGTTCCACTTATGGACAAAATTACCAATTATCAATGTCACAGGCCACATTATTTCCTCCTTAGAAGCTTCCTCATAAATAACAATCTCTAGCAAGATAGTAACACCAAAATACACACACATTACTCTTCAAAATAGCAGATACCTTTGAAACTGTGTCAAATCAGATAAGTAAAGCTAAGGGACTACTTCCTGAAACTACAGTATTACTGTATTACCATCACAAGCTTAACCTTCTCATTTAGGCAGACAACTCTTTTACAACAACACAGACACAGAAGAACAAAAACGTAACTTACTTGAGAGCTGTTGGCAAAAATATAAGTAGAAACTATAAACTACATAGTTTCTGTATTAAGCAAGACTAAAGTGGCTGGCATAACAGATCTTGAAACTAAAAAAAAAAAAAAAATCAGAGAGACTTTGTGGCAACTCTACTTTCACTTCTCTGTAGTACTGTATCAAGATCAGAAATAAATTCTCAGGATTTTATTTCCACAGAAGGAAGGGGAAGGCAAAGTAATGAAAAAACAAACAAACAAACAAACGAAAACCAGTTACAGTCTACTGGTATTTTCACAGTAAAAACAAAAGACATTCCTTAAAATCAATTTGATGTCATCATAATTTGAAGAAATACACTTAAGCGATTGTGCTTTTGTATTCATAAGGTCAGTGAACTTTGGGTGCAAGACTCAGAAGCTTGTATTCAGAAATTTTAGAATATCCACTTTTTTTTTTTTTTTAAACTCAGCAGTAAAGCCTCTATCAAATTTTGCTCCCCCCCCCAACAGACAGGCTTCCCAGGACAGCACAGGCAAACTGTCAGCAGATCAAAAATATTAATGCCAATAGTCATAACCATACATTATTCATAACTTTATGAACTAAAGAGATGTCATCATCATCATCAGTTTTACACAACAGTAATTTCCAGAGCATCTGTAGTCAGACACAGCTTTATAAAAAACACCCCTGATAACAGACAGTGATTGAAATGCTTCACAAATACTTAGAAATAAATAACAATCAGAATAACTTATTCCATACCAAGAAATCATCTTCTGGGAGAGCCGAAATAAATGCTGGTTCAATGGCTTGAAGAAAATCAAAACCTTGAGTTGCCCACCTATCTCAGAGATAGACATCATGAATTAATTCTTGATGAAAGCCATCACAAGAGTTTCAACATCAAAGAAAAGCAAATGGTAGCTATACAATTTTTTTTCATACTTTCAAGAGGAAAAATAAGTAAGAAAACAATTTAATATATTAAAGGTAACGTATTTAACTTATATTAATATTTGCTGAGTTACATGCAAATAAAGCCTGATTTTAACAAGGACGCTGTCAAATAAAGCAAGCAGATGGCTGAATATTGATGAATGTACTATACCAACCCATTGAATACTCATATATGTACCATCTTCAGGGATGGTACTGTCAATTCACTCACAATGTTTTAGGGTAACAAGCCAAAACACAATGTCCCCATCCTAAATTATCATTTTTGAAACTAGATAAAAAGAGTACCAATGATTTTTTTAAGAATCTGATCAGTACAAAATGGGCATCACTGGTTTCAGAGGCAGAGATTGGTAACAAATAATTAACTTGACTTGAGTGACTTTAGCTATTTCCCAATACTGCTAGCTAAAACTGGCAGCTGCAATCTACAAAGTACAAGTAAATTATAGCAGCTACCTAACGAGGCTATTCAGACATGCTTCAGACTATTCAATCTTTACTCCTCTTCTGCCTGCAAGTAAAACAGACCACCTCTAGGAAAGACTGATCAGCCCTATTTTTTTAAGAGAAAAATAAAATAAAAAATAAAATAAAATAAATAAAAAAATAAAAACATTGGCAAGCACAGATCAATATAAAGCATCTACTATAAAGCAACAGAATTCCATAAAATTCTGATCTGTCAGCTGCAAAACACTACAAAACCAGGTAAAAAAAATCAAGCTACAATATCATTCTTGTTCAGTCATCTCAGCCTCTAGTTTACATCCTCAAGATAATGAAGATAATGCAAATCCTCTTTTTTTCTTTTTTTTTTTTTTTTTGTGCGTTGTTAGCATCCAGCAATAGTGTTTCACAGCACTAATTCTAAGCGGAGTTTGAGAGACCGCTAGGCCCAACAGTACTCTCAACAGACTGAGGAAACATGCATTCTGATATCTATAATGTAGTTCTAGATATAGTTAGTTTAACTACGGCTTCATATCAATCTGAAGAATTTTCACCAGAGTGGAAACACTTCTTCCTCATCTGTAGGCCATACATTCAGAAGAGACTGATAGAAAGGACTTGTACAGGAGGCAAAATCTCTTACGTGGACATCATTTCTGCAACCACACAAAACAACAGTTCTTTCTCTGTACAATACTGTGAGAATAACTGTTGCATATACAGCAGTCTTTATAGACACCTGGTCGCATACTACTTTTGTCCAGAGCTAGTGGCCCACACCCAGTTTCTGAACTGTTTGAGTCCAATGATTTCCACTTTTTCTTCCTAACAACTAACAGGAGGCAAGATGTTCAGCAGAAGACTCTGCGAAGCAGCTGAGGGCTTCATTTGGCTTTACGTATTTACAATTCAATTTACTTTCAAAAGTCAAGTACCAGAAGCATTAATACTTTAAAAGAATTGCTTCTAAACAATTAATCACTGTTCACAGCATGAAGAGTCCTGCAAATTATTTAAAAGTAACACAAATTACTATGACATTAACAAGTCTGCTGTTACCTGGGTCGAGTGCCTCGGCCACTCTCACATTTTGTTAGCACATAGTTCATCCATTTTCTGGCAAAGCTGATATACTTGTCTCCAATTTTCTGCCTGAATTCTCCAGACATCAGACGAACAACTTCTTTATGGTACTGTAAGAAATTAAAGATTATTTTTCAAATAATAATAGTAATATCAGAAGTATTATCAACAATATCCAAAAGAGTATTTGCAGGCTAAGAAAACTGCGCAGGGTAACAATCACATCCTATTCTCAGACAAAGTGATTTCATGCAAGCAGTTGCATAATTATAGAAAGAAATGCAAAAGTATACAACACAAAATGTGTTACAGTGAGGGGCAGCACTTAAGCCATATTGTATTATTGTGCACATATGGGCATATGCTGATGTTTAGTAGTGTACACAGCATTTAAGTAATATCCTACATAAATGCTCAGATCCATAATCAGAGACTGAACTTCAAAGTAATGTTTATTTTCAGTTGTATTGCAGATAATCCAGAGAAAAAAATGAGTTATATATATACATTAAAAAAAAAAAAAAAAATCAGAAATACCAGATGTTTTTTTAGAAGACTATTATTAGAAGTATGTTAGTGTTAAAAAAAAAAAAATCTAGAAACTTAAAAGGTCACAATAATCAAATAAGGAAACATTATACATTATATAAACATGACATTTTCTCATCAGCACTGTAGGGAAAACACTCAAAAGCCATATTCACTACATCAAAGAACCACCATAAACTTTGAAAGGAAGGCTCTAGTGTCTTTTTATGCTACTCCTGGTTGAAAAACAGTGAGAAGCCAAGTTACACAATGACACTCAATACCAAAGATTTCTGATTTCATGTAGAACATAACTAGGTAGCAGAGCTTGCAAGACTACACTTGAATTTAGCAAGTTCTTAACACTTTTTAGAGTTTCAGACATTACTAATTGGAGTCTACAATATCTTTCTGTTCTTTTTCAATCTTTTTCATCATAGTTTTTAAGTGTTCTGATAGTTTCACGCCAATTCCACAAATCATATTATCATTATTGTCATTAACTCTTCGTTTCCTTACCTCAAATCCAAAATTGTAAGCCTGAATCATGGCTTCCCGGTAGTATTGCTGCAAAGTTACAGATTCAGATTCATCAACTTCAGCATCGAACTCAGATGTGAACATATGATCAACTCTGTCAATGGCACTGCTTATCTTATTGCATAGCTGCAATGCATCGTTCTAAATAACAACAACAAAAAAGGATCACATTATTATTTATATTCGACTGCTGAGTAGATTAAGGCAAGCACAAATCTGATGATTACATTATTTTAAATGCAGGTGTACTTTAATATCACCACAATTCATTCAAACTCAGAAAAACAAGTACTTTTCAGAATTTGCACTAAGTCTTATAATTAAATGCGGTATTGCAAATTCAGTTTGTTTGCTTGTATGAGATGAACTTTAAAAACAACGAGAGCAAAGGAAGAAAAAAAGAAAATGAGTTTTACTATCTATAATATGACCGAGTCATTGGTGGTATTTTAACAATGATGTGTACATAGCTTCTACTGAATTCAAGAGGAAACACAGGGCCATGATACTGCAAATTCAACACAGAAATATCTTGGTGTTTCTGGATCTTTAAAAATAAAAAATAAAAAAAATAAAAAAATCAAACACTTTCCTTCCATTCCCTAATCCTCGCAAAGAAGGACATTATTTTTTCTGTTACTATATTTCTATTGAGTTACAGACTTGTTACCCACATAACTAATATAACAATGATTATACTAATATTGCTCAAAGTTACACTCACATATCCTTAGCAAAAACAGAATGAAAATTGTACTGAAAATAAATTCCAGTGGTCCTGCACAAATTACAGCTGCAGAACGTCATTAGCATTGCAATCAAGTCTCCTTACATATCTCTACTTATCAGTGATCAAAGTAAAATCATTTTTACTGAGATAATCTGGAAAATTGCTTACCTTTAGCTGCTGCAGAGCTTTGGCAATGACTGGTTGGCTGGATGTCTGTTCCTGGTGGAGAGATATGAGCCCTTCTATAGACTGTTGGAAAGCTTTTCGCTGACTCACAAGATGGGCAGACTGAATGACTACGAGAAGGAGGTTGTCAACCTAGGAATATGAGATACCACTAGTCCTTATCAACAAAACCTTCCCTCTACAAACATGTCCTGCATTGGCAAATTCTAACTGGAAGTTTTGGGAATTTTAACATATTATATGGTTCCTCTCTTTGCTACTCATCAGAATTCTTAATTCACACTGAAAAGCTTGATGCTGGCAACAGAGCTTGATAAACACTCACCTTTCAAGCAGAGGTCTATAAGGTTAAATGCCACAAGAAGTTTTCAAGGGGAATATACTACTATTCATTTCTGGAAAGATGATTAACTTGTTGAAAATTGGGAAACACCATGTTAAAAATTATCTTAAAAATATTTATACAAAGGCAATATCTAAATATAAAAATTATACTTTCTCCAAGCAGACAGGGGTAACAATCAACATAAACAAATTTTATCCAAGTGAGGTAATATATTTGAGAGGAACTGCAAAAAACAATGATTTAACTCAGTGTTTGCTCAGATTTTGAAAATTACTAAAATGTAAGAGTATGTTTGGAAAACCAGAGCTCTGATATCACAGGCTTTTATAAAAGTACACAGAATAGCAAGTAGTGCTATCTTTGCTGTGGTACTGTCAACTTTAAAATACAGAAAAGAGAGCTGAAAAATGTTACAAAACAATACTTATTTCATCTGCATTTTTTAAATCTCCCCAGCAAACAGTATTTTCAAGATCAAATTTCTTTAAATTTTGATGGTATTCTGCTACTTTTTAAAAAACACCTTTTCTCAAGTTTAAATATTTTCTCTAGCTTGCAATTAAAGCATGCTATTTACAACACAGGACACAACCTTTCTGAAGAGCTTTTTCCCTTTTAACTTTTCAATGTGCAATTCAGAAGAGATTATTAAATGTTATGTAGACACAAACATAAATGCATCCATATTATATTATCTAAGTCAGATAGGATGCCATTTGCAAACTAAATTCCATCTTCTGCTGTTTTCACTTACTGAATGAAATGTTATCTTCACTACAAGTCCAATGAAATTTTAAAAACTTAATTAAAAGCCTTTTTGTTTGTTTGTTTTTTACTGTTTAGTCTTGCCTACAGATAAACAGTGCTACATACAGAAGTGGTATTTTCAACTGCCCGTAGCTGCTGGAGGCCCCTCAGAACATCTGAGGCCACACCCAGTGATACGGAAAGTCACTCTGTTAGTAGACAGGAGAGCCCATTTATGGTAGGGATCCAAGTAACTGCATGACATACTAAAAGGAAAATTCACTTAGCTTACCATAAGAGCATGCAAACAGGATGGGCAGGGAGCTGCAGCTGGCTCAGATACTATAGCACAGCAGAACTACTGGCAGGAACCCCCACTGGCTTGGAATGAAGGGAAGTATGACTGGAAATATTTCTTCCTAAAGAGCCACTGAACATCCAGTAACTCCACAGATATTTTACTTCAAATGTCACCATTCTCTCAAGACTGAAACTAATTTGTTTCAGTGTGTGGAAAACATGACCTACATTACTGAAGATCGGTGAGTTCTTAATAAAACATGAAGGTCAACCCATCTGAACACCAAATAAGACTTTAAAACATCTTACTACAAAAATCTATCCCTGAAAAATGTACATGGTAGAGATTAATACTTTCAAGAAACATTAAAATTCAGTGGAGTCTACTAGCACAGCTACGAATCAATCCTGTGCTATAATTTAAATTACTGCACATAAAATGAAACATGCCTCACTTAAATCATTTTGGTTAATCTGGAAGGAGAAGACTTCAAAAAAGCGTGGAGATCACACAAACAGGCAAAACAAAAAGACACAACCCACCTGCATGCTTCGTAGCGTATCAACAGTTTCCACTTGTGGCACTACTTTGACGGGTTGGCCCTCCCATGCACTCCACATGTCACCTAAATCATGGTCTTTGTCACTGTGTTTGGTCATTATTAAATAGGCCTCATACGCAATGTCATCTGAATCTTTTGAGCAATCTTTTCCAGCAGCCGCATTTAGGAGCTGCAAAATCACAGACTTTTCACCTGCAATACTGTTTGGAACAAATACTTGTAAATTCTCAAGTCCAGGGATTTGTACCTGTAGAAGAAAATAAAATGAGATTGAATGAATGAGTTTCAGTTTCTCTGAGATAAGTAAAATAGGGACATCATCTAATTTAAAGAAGTTATCTCAAGTAGCTGTACAATATGCATGCTAAAGCAATATTTTTAACCAAATCATGAGTCAGAATCGGACTGTGAAAACAGCAAAATAGTTGATTTCTGTGATCCGTCATAAGGTAACTGATATAGAGTTTAAGTTTAGTTCTTTCTTTTCAGAGTTGGATGCCATCAAGCTAAGACAAAACACTGCACTCAGCATTTTTAACATAAGGCAGGTACATTTCTCAATTAAAATCACTATTATCCACAGGTCAAAATGAAAACTGTTAACATCGTTAATGAAATCTAAAACAGTTTCCCAAAACACTAATGTTCATCTGACTGAATAGGTTTTTAAAAATTTCAACACCCTACACAATGATAGAAGGCCAGTATATGAAGTGTTCATCACCAAAATATGTCTTATTGACATATTTTGTCTCCCCTTAAAAAAGGGGAGAGGTAACACATAAAGGCAGATAAATCTTAAAGACTTCACAATGGATTATTTAACCCACATGCTCTAACAAACTTTTCAAAGTCAAGATTCAACCTTTTCTTCAACAATGTGCAAAGGAACAACGATACTGCCTTTAACAAAATCCAATACTGTGTCTCAGAGCAGCAGTGTAAGAAACAGTACTTTTTAAAAGTAAACGTAAATTGAAAATTTTCGTGACCGCTCTCTCTTTTAAACAGTTCACAGACTAGTGTCCTGCTAAACCAGATGTTTTGGATTTTTTTTTTCTTTTTCTTTTTTTTTTTTTTTAAACAGATTATAGCTTAGGCTGGAAAGGAGTTCTAAAGATCATCTGATCCATAATGGTTTTATCCATTTATCCAACACCTGATGTGCTTCTCTCCTATGAACTTGTCTGTCTTTCCTCGAGCCAATGTCCTCTTTTAGCAATCACTCATTCAAATCCAACAGGAAATTTCTCACGTAAAAGTCAGTCAATTGTTACCCAACTGGAAATTATGTACTTTAAACACATACAAGAAAAAAAAAAAAAAAATAGTGCAGCAGATCCAAATAAATATAACTCACTGAAACAGGTGATTTATTTAAATTCAAATTACAATAAAAGACTAGACCAAGGAATAAAGCATGAAACCATTTGTGTGGGAGTTTATAATGCAGTCAGTATTGGGCACCTGTGCCCAATGGCATTAATTTGATTTTGCTGTGCAACAGTTTTCTAGAAATAGTTAATAGAATAATAGAATCATTAAGGTTGGAAAGGACTACTAATGTCATCTAGTCCAACCACCAACCCATCACCATATGCCCATTCCTTACTAAGTTATTCTTCTCTCACAAGATGGGAAAACGCTATTGCAGCATTGCTGCACTTCCTAAATCAGAAAACTTTGGAAGGGCAAGCAATTAGACTCTGATTTCCCAAAACATAAGCTATCATTCTCACACAAACACAAAGTAAATAATTGTACTGCCACTACTCAATATTAAATACACGACATTTTAAATGTTGAGATATACAGGTGACATTAAAAAATTGAAAATATTAACATAAATATGCTTTGGTGCTTTGCTTAGCATCCCCACACTAATGCATTTGAACTCAATTTACCTTTGCATACTCTTTTGTTTTCAGAGCATTCAGAAGATCTCGGACAGGGGCTGACAATGTAAACTCTGCTGCTATTTCAAGGTCCTAAAAGCAACATCAAAACATCAAAAAAAAAACCAAACCATCAAAAGAATATACTTTCAACCTACATTTATTTAAAGCGTATAAATAATAGCGAACACCAGTAAATCACATGAAACTCTATTGTGAACTTACCTTCCTTAGCATTTTAGCAAATCCAAGAGCCTTAGAGGCCCTTTCTCTAGCTTCATGAAACAGTTCTTTGAGTGCTCGGCTGGTCTCTATGACAGACCTCCTGAAATATTGGTAGGAATGAAGTGACAGTGTTTTAATAAACCATGTTAACATTTACACAGCTATTAGAAGATTTTTTAATTTGTCTATCAATAGAAAGATCATAGAAAAAAATATTTACAAGCAGATGATTAATATCAATTGAATTTGTCCAAGCACATTTTTGTTAAGGATATAAAAGCAGAATTTAAAGATCATTAGATAACAATTTCTGACACCCTGAATTAAAAGAAGGTTATTAGGTTTTAAAAGAATAATTCAATATTACTACATACAGAAACATGAGCAAAAAAGTCTATGGAATTTACTAAGTTTTCATTCTAAGAATTAAAATGTAGTATGTACCTGTCAGGGGTATAGAAACACAAGTGTGCTTATTATTATTAAGCCAAAGGGCTTAATACCTTATTTCATCTGATGCAGTACTGTCATCGGCACTGGCCCAAAATTCATCACAACTGTCTTGTAGTCCAGAATCTAAAAATATTCCTGTAGATTTCAGCAGCATTCCTGCAATATCACTGTAGCAACAGAAATGGTAGAACTTCAGTCTTATTCAGGGTAGCATGGCACCTTAAACTTCTTCCTACTCTATCCAATGCAAGAGAGCTGTGTTGCCAAGTCAAACTGAAGAAGCAAGCAGCATCTTGGGGGCCCCCTGTTACTCTACATGTGCAGGGCTAGCAGGAACAGGGACCTTCCATTTTAGTAGTCATTCCAGTTATAACTAGAGTAAGTGCAATCTGCACTTACTAGATCCTGTAGCTACACTCATTGCAACAATCCAATAGCTCACAGAAAGATTATTACCAGCTTACCGAAGCCTCGAGAAGCCCAATCTGGGAACCCTGAACAAGTACTAACTCGCATAAAAACTGGTACAAATTGGCGTCATAAACAGAGTAATTAAAACCTACCAGAATAGTTTTCCAGCTTGAGCTTCTCCTCCTCTTATATAAGGAGTTATTTCTTTGGTGAAATTCCATTCTTCCTCTAGGAGATTTTTTAAACTATGAGATGCTTGAGGTAACTGCTGTAGCATTTGGATCCAGCTTCGCATGTAATCAAAGTAAACCTGCATGTGGAAAGAGATCATTTAAGCAGAAATTGTTACACAGCCTGCAACTAAGGACTACAACTTCCCAAATCAACAAGCAAACCTAGTATTATACAATTTTTAGAAAATATTTCTACATGTTTTGTTTGCTAGGAGTGAAAATGAGTTATGTTTTTCCACAAAGATGGTGAAACTTATGACTCAGGAAATAAAAAAGTGGTGCTGAAATACACTCCCTACAATACTTTTTTGAAAATACCTGTAGCAACATCACCTTACTTACTGTGCTGCTATCCACCACCATACTGCTGAATACATACTGTACTTAGAGCTAGTTAAAGCAGAACTACTGGAAAAAAAAAAAAAAAAAAAAAAAAGAAAAAAACCACAAAAAAAACACTCCTAAATTTTTTACTAACTGGATTATTCAAAAAATATTTGGATCCATACTCCTGGGTATGGATAAGTGCAGAGAACAAGGCTCTCAGATTCTGTTATACCTTATATCTCTTTATACCAACCCTTACTTCTTATATTTTTTTTTCATTATTACAGTTTTAATCTAACCAAAAAATCCAGGTAAGTACAGTTCTTTAAACATTTGCCCTTAGGGATCACGAACAACTCAAAAAAAAAAAAAAAAAAAAGCAACTATTTAACCATGTTTTGTTGGATCATCCATAAAAATCAACAAATGGCCATCATTAGAAATGGATAAAATTTCCTATTGTTTTCAGGTATTTTCAGATCACAATGTTGTAATACCAAGTTATGGAAAATCTTAAAACTCTACTTGACGGTGGGCAGACACTGTGGTGCTTTTCTGAATTTTGATAAGATTATTTCAGCTTGCACAGTCCTGTCACCATCCCTTTCATGACTTAAAAAAAGCAAGGTCCTGATACAATTGAAACTGCTGTCAAAGTTTGAGCTCTTGCCTCACAGCACAAAACACTACAGCTACGTAACAAAATAAGTAAGGAATTTCAGAACAGACAAGATGAATCATTTTCCTTTCACCTAGACAGGTCATTTCTGCTGGAAGTTTCTTAAATTTCAGATGGCAATAAAAGCAGACATTCTGCATAAGAAACTTTAGGTGTAACAGCATATTTTCCCTATTACAGGCAACAAAAAGCAGGTAAAAAGAAATAACTATGGATCCTCAACAACTGATAGTACCAGCAGCTCTGCTGATAAAACATTAGTAAATAAGGTACTGATGTATATCTTATTGTTCTTGGTTTTATTTGTTTTGTTTTGTTTTTCCCCCCAGAACAGCAAGGACTAAAATCATACAACTCAAAAATAATAAAAATAAGTCACATCTAAAGGAACAGCAATTTAAATTAAATTTACTTGATTTAAATATTACTTTGAGGATTATTGAGAAGTAAAGCACTTACTTTGAAGATACTTTTGTGCTTCACTTATTACAATAATGAACACAGATCAAAAGTAAGGCACCTTTCATGGATGAACATAAGGTATTAAAGTATTAAGACACAATGTTGGTCAAACAATTATATTTTTTTATTCACTACTAGAAGATTATTAAACATTTAAAAAACTGTATCCAATTGACAGGTCTATTTATGAAGCGTTTTCTTGAAAGTACCTGCTATTTACAGATCTACTGTTTCATGGTCCAGTAAACAAAAATTAGTATTGTTTTAAATGACAATGGCTATTATATCATCTTTAAGAGTCCTTTAGAAGAATAACATTATGTTAATGCCAAAGAAGAACAACAGGTTAGCAGTATCTATACCTAACAGGAACAATACACATCTATGAGTATTATTCAGATCAGTACTCTTAGTAGAACTCCAAATGCCTTCCCTTGTTTTGAAGCTTACCATTAACATTTTATGCAGGTCCTCTTCAAAAGCATCAATGTTGCAATCAATCTTTTGCAAGTCATCTAATACCTCACGCAACATAAATTGGTAATATTGCTTCATCAACAGGCCACCCTTCAGAACCTCCTTACACTCTCTCACTAGCTGCAAAAGAAAAACCCAAAAACTGGAGTCAGTCAAGACACTACTCATAAATTGTCTTCAGGATATGAAAACTTAATTTTGTCAGATGTTTGTCTTAGTTTATCACTGAGCAATTTCTAAATGCTTTTAGAAATGCATGCAGGTCACTGTATGTCTCCAGGAGAGATCCGTGCTAGTTTGCTTGGATTACCTAACTGCCATCACATCATTTGCCATATAACTTCAAATGGAGATTGGAGCTGACATTTCATATTCCGTTTTCCACCCAGGGCCACAGTAAGCACCTCACTGGATAGATTAAACATTTGGAAATGAGCAAGAGGTCTCACGATGACCAAAAGCAACTTTAAACAGAAGCAAATCATGAATAATACGCAGCATATTTGACAGACGCTTGGAGACCTATGAGAAATAAGTTACTACACAAATTTTATTTTCAATCTATTGGTCAGGTGTCCACAACTCCAAAATCTGTACCTGAAAAGCAGCTGATACTCATTCTGCTGTTTCACTGGAAATGGCTAATCTTAGGCAAAAGATCTTCTGACCACTACATGTTTGCTTGTGGTCAAACAGTGGTCTTTCTTACCTGAAAGCTTACAACTTTTATTTGTCTAAAGAAACATGCACAAGCACAAACACAGGAGTACATAACACAATGGATTTCAACCCCCCACTAGCAAATGTCTCTCTCAAAATCCCTTCCAGAGCAAAATGTGTATTCTTTTGAAATTATCATCAGCCTCCAGGTCTGACATCCCGACCTTTTTTGAGCACCAAATTAATTAAGATTTAATTAAATTTAATAAATTAATATATGAAATCAAAAGAGGAAAGAGAAGGGTACATTTGGGTGGTCAGAGGGGATGGAGTTGTTGGTTGGTCAACCTTTTTGAATTCCTTATTAAGGCCTGTCCTGGCAAAAGAAAATATCACTATCTCAATATATGAGAAAGTACAACGGCATGAAAGCAAAACACCTACAGCCACAACATGGCAAGAGTACTTTCGAATCTTTTATAGGCAAAAACAAAAACACTATGTCTCTCAGCATGGAGGGGAAAAACAACTGTAGCTTTCTAAACTCAGATCTGTTAGCAGTTCAAGGAAAAAAAGAGAAAAAAAAACCCACAGTAATTCACTATAATGTGGAAATCTAAAAATCAGACATTGTGTCTTATTTAAAAATGAAAGTGCCCTACTCTCCACTCAGTCACATACAGTATACACAGTGCTAATCTATTGCTTCATTTTGCCACTGGACCCACAAAGGAAAGCGTCATTTGTTCAAAGAACTTAAAATTGGTATATAATAATCAATCTGTTATTCACAGAGACAGGTGGGACTCAGCAGTATCACTTGTCCCTAACACTTCATATTATAGTACACTTTACAGATACTAGAAAAGTACTTCTAATCCTTGCAGAGGATCCCTTGTCTATTCCAAGATAAAATACTATTAAAACACTATTAAAAAGAGATTTCTTATTTAAATAGTACTGCCCATACAGTAAGGTATAGTGTTATTCAATAACAGAGCATAGAATTTACAAGAAGAGCAAACTACAAATATGTAACGCTAATTTTAAATGTCAGCTTTAGGAATAGAAACTTACAAGGCAGTAAGCAAATCAAAAACATGGTCTACAAACTGAAAATATTGCCACCATTATTGGTTTGTTTGATAACCCATTTTTTGTTTAGGGTGCTTCTAGAAGAATTTCTTTTCTGCAGAGGAGGTGGGATGGGTCAGAGCCTCTGGAGTACCGTAGTTTAGAGCAAGCTATTCTATAAGATCTTTTTTTTCCCCTAAGTATTTACTTGACCTACAAATTCATTATCTGTCCCCAAACATTTAAATTTATCCACTACAAATTTTCAAAACTTACATCAACATCTACTCAAATGACCAATAATTATACCTAACACATAAAATCCAATCAAGCAGAACCAGTAAACTAGTCAGTACATCGTGGTTCCTCTCCGGACAGAATCAGTCACTTAGCAGACAACCAGGTAGCTGTAACTTTTCCCTTTTCAGCTAGGTCAGGCTACCTACAAGTAATGTGTGCTACATGACAGCTAACAGTCAATACCCAAAATGTTGTCAGCTAACTTCGAGGGACTGCTGATCCAAAAATTTCAGGAAGCAACATGCTGGCACAGGCTGCCCAGAGAGGCTGCGGATGCCCTGTCCCTGAAGGTGTTCAAGACCAGGCTGGATGGGGCCCTGGGCAGCTTGGTCTAGTATTAGATATGGAGGTTGGTGGCCCCTCATGCAGCAGGAGAAGTTGGAGCTTCATGATCCTTGAGGTCCCTTCCAACCCAAGCCATTCTATGATTCTATGTGCTGTTAAGGTTATCCAGAGAGAGTGCTGATAGATACTGTTTTTACCACCCAAACACAAATCCTTTGACTGCTTTCTTCTTTAATTGTTAAAACATGTATTCAAATACTGCCTGGATAATAAGCGTGTGAATAACAGAATTTCTAAGAAATAAGCACCTGCATCAACTTACAGTATGCTTTAGTGCTTCTGGTTACAAATCTAAGGGATCTTGAAGAAGAAGAAAGTATGTAAATTGCACTCTTCTAATACAGTATCCTATAATCCGGAAATAAAAGTTTTCAGGTGTACCGATCTAATTTCTCCACTGAATTTTGTAAGGAAAAAGCTTTTACGACAGTAAATCCACTTCTCAGGACAAACTCAAGACAGATGAGAATCATCTAGAACTACTGAATATTGTGTGGGATAGTACACATTTGCACAGTTAAATTCATTTTTTTAAATGTAATTAGTAGACAGTAAATACAATCAAAACAGTTTGTAACAAATATATAGTTTTCCATGGAGAAATAGCCATTTTTGCACAACTCAAATTTCATAAATATAACATGAGGGCAAAAAAATATAATCTGTCTCTGGGAAAGAAGGATGTTGCACTTTATAATACAGTATACTATTCTATAAATATGACTATTGAGATTGAAGTTGTAAGTCCCTCACTAAAAGAGCTGTCAGAAACTTATGCAGCTGGGACTATAAGATACTCTGGCAATTGATTTTTGAGTTCTGAATAACTAGAATATGAAATCATACTCAGTCAGAGAGTGTATTTAAATGTTTACCCTGAAAGACTACCTGACAAAGCCATATTCTGGTTATATTCACCAGAGAGCAGGGACATGAGTTTAGATCAACATTTCTCGAAGCCCAGTCCAAGACATACTGATACTATCTGAACAGCCTTTCTCGTATATGATAACTATCAGAAGAGAAATCCTCATGGAAAATTCTCAAGCTGTGACAGGACTCACAATCTTGGGTAAGTATACTTAAAATGATCAGATATTTACATAAAAAAATATTGCACAGTAAGAGCATTTTTTCCCCATTTAGTTTTTGTTCTTAGTCAGCTCACACTATGAATCCACACCATATTGGTAGAGGTCTTTCATGCACAAAGAAAAAATGATCAAATGAAATGTATAACAAATATACAAACCCTTAAATCTATTCCCATAAAACTGGTTACTCTGCTTAGAAAACCCACATACAAATAAGTGTGCTGGACAAGATTACATAGCTTGTAATGCAAATGGAACAAATACTATTTACCTTTGCTGGCTGATAATTCTTTAATCACCAATTTTGATTCCTGGATGTCTAGATCAGAGAGGTACACATAACCAGTTGTTTACCACGCAAAAACCACATCTCCGTACGAAATAAAGACAATTTACAGAAATTATTACATAATTATAAACTCTCATTTCTTAAACAAATCCTCTTTAAATAGATGAAAGAAACAAAGTAATTTCAAATAGAAAAAAATTAAAAACACTTGAAGCAAACCTGTTTAATACTCAAAAGAGATGGCTCCCCAGCAGGCCTTTGTTCCAACCTTAGCTTGAGACATTCATGGATAACATTGAGTAGGACTCGGCAAAGGACCAAGAATGCAGGTTCAAAAGATGGCAAATCCATGGATTTCAGCTCTTCCCATGATACAGTGCTGCATTTTTGCTCACAGCAAGGTGGGGAATTTAATAACTGCACATAATCTGAACACAACATGGGATCTGGACATTCTGAAAACTGTAACAAGAAATAGGTATCATAAAAAGGATCCCCAAATTCTTTAAGACTTAGGGTCTAATCAAAGTAGCATACAAAAAAGACTATTTTTAAAAGGCAAGATTCTATTACAGCTGCCTATCAATTATCGGCAAATCAACCACAGGAGTTTCAATTCTATTTTTATTTTTTGTTTAGGTGGTGGTTTTTTTGTCATCTTGTTATTTTTGAAGCTAACACTATTTTTTATTTTGTTTAATTTGAGGATCACCATACTGAGGTTAACACTAATGTACCTTTGGGAGTGAACAACACTATTTTTTACTTTATGTTACTGATTTAAAATAATTAATCACTGATTAAACATCAAAAATCACTACAGAAGAAGAAACTGATGTTTGAGGTTATCACAAACACAGCAATTAAGCCTTATATAATATAGGAATATGTATACTTAAATCCTCATAAGGTACAGTACTTGAAATTTTCACAATATATTAAAAATAATAAGAAATAAAAAGGCTTTATACTAATGACTACAAATTAAGAAACAAGTTTGTAGTTGTTTAGGTCAGGCAAGTAACATCATTCCTTTTCAAATACGGAGAACATCTACAATTTTTGTTTTCCAACTGTCTTACATAAAACTACACATTATAAAGTAATGCAATTTTCATAGAACTGTTACTAGCTAAGCTGAACAAAACTTATAAAATAATACGCTCTGAATTTTGGTAGAGATAAGAAATTGAAAATGAAATTTAAAGAGGAAAGTAAAAGAGATCAAGCTGTTTTTTCCCATTATTAAATTTATTTTTTCATTTAAATGAAATGACATTTCTTATTAGTGATCATAATTGAAAAAATCTGAACTGTACACTCTAGATACCTAAACTATAGGTCTTTTGATAATACTCTATAAAAAACTGCACATGTAGTCGTTGTGGGTTTTAATCTAAGAAGAAAATGCTTATCTCAACACGTTTGCAGATCTTAGTGATAACAACACATAGTACAGAATATAAGATTTGTATAAGATTGAGTCCATTTCATTCCAATTCTTATTTCATAGCTGCTAAGTATGAATATCTTTTATTGGTATATTAAATATAATTAGCATTTTCTTCAATGTCAAATTGAACATCACTTCAAAGGAAAGGAAAACATGATAAATAAGATTAGAATCTTACAGTGAGGCCTACAAGGATTAAAAAATTTAAATCATTTTTAAGCTCCTTATCTTATCTAAGAGATTTTTTTTTTTTTAAAGTTTCTAATTTTACACTCACAGATTTTTTACATTTATGCCTAAAGTACTGCACAAGCTTTGCTTTCTCAGAAGAGCCACGCAGAATGACAGGCACAAAGTCTGTTTTTTAGTGTATTTATTTTTTCAATTTAATTTAGTTTCTCAATTGGCAAAGGGATGGGATAGCATATTCATTACACTCTAATGTTAGAACAAAATGTTACAAGCTGCAGATTCTCATGTGGTTTATAAACCACTAGCTCATTATGCAGACAGCAAACATGCATGAATTTCCTCTACATCTAGCTTAGCTGAAGCCTAATCACTAGTTGATCAGCTTCTTAAGAGATATATTAATGTCTTTTTGGTATTAAATAATCTTTTGCATAAGTCTAGCTTCTGAAGAACAGCAGAAGTGCTAAGGGCTTTTATACAAGAGACTTTCATTAATAACAAATTATTGTTGAAGATGCTTCACCTCCACAGAATAATAAAATATTTGAGAAATACAATCCTCATAGCAATGCAAGCATAGTGTTGGAAAAATCTAGCTATTATAAAAATATTAAAAACTAAGATATGAATAAAAGTAATGAAACAAAACTGAATAAATGTGCTATTTCATTTCCTAACATTAAGACATCAGCACATGACATTAAGACATTTAACCTTCTGTTGCTTAGCTTAATCTAATCTTAACCTTAAACAGGTCCAATATCAGCTTCTCTCAAGTGTCTATGTTTCTTTAAAACAAAGAAACAAAAAGAGAAAACAAAAATCTCAAGCCATTTAAGATCCTGCATAAATTAGAAACCAAAAAAATTAGAAATATAACCATAATGAATGAAACTTGTACCTTAAAACTTCTAAAAAACAACCATCTGTATAAGCATTTGTGTATCTTTAAAATGAAATTACCACTAATCTACTAATTTCTACTTTCAAAATACTGCCAGCTGCAAAGACCAATTCAAAACTACGAGAAACCTCTCTTCTACTTCAGTGTAACATCATCTTTTGTGACAGGTACCACACTTCTGACAAGCACCATTTTCTCTCTTTTCATTGCCTTCATTTAATTTTGGAGCAGGAAAGTTTATGACTTAGTAACGTTCAACTTCAGTCACAATATCATTTCTTAAATGAGGACAATACTCCAAAGAAAATGGAATAGTTACAGAAAATGAATGCTCAAAGTCATTAAAATAGAGAAGGAGAGACATCTTACATCTTACACAAATCAACCTTTGTCAAATTACTAAGTGGTTTATTTCTGTGACTCTTCAACAAAGACTCCAGTTACTGGTGTTTCATTAACTTGTTTTAAGAACACTCAAGACATTTAAGATATTTAGCAGTTTCAAAAATATGCTCAAAATAATTCAAAATCCCTCCAAATTATACTTTATTCCCTTTCTTTTTTAAAGATAGTTTGGCCTACACAATAAGCTAAATTTTCCACTTAAGTATTATAAGGGTTTTAGTTTGGTTACTGTAGCAGACACCTGCAAGTTCTGCTTATGCACATGGCTCTCCAAAGGTGCCAACCTGTTTTAATGCAAAAGTTCCTAGAACATTCATAGAGTTGAAACCAATTAGACAACAAAAATTGAATAGCTCTGTTTTTTACTGTAATCTCCAAATCAGCAAAAGCATAAATAAAACATTTTTAAAATCCAGTCGCTTTATATTTATAAATTCAGTTTTCCTCTAAAATAACCTCCAAGAGAGTTAAGGATCCCTGTTTCTTTTGCAAATGTGACAGTCACACTTAGAGATCAGTAATGTGTTTCACACCACATACAATATCCATGTTACAATGGGAATGTTAGCTAAGAAAACCTTAATCCAGAATCCCTTGTTAGACCCCAGACTTTTGCGCATCATCAAGGAGGGCAAATAATCCTAACTACTAGTTGTTCCTAACACAGAATTGCCCAAAAGTTAGATAACAGTTTAAGAAACTGCATTCTGCCACAAGTTACCATATCAAACCTAGGCTATTGTCCTTCATTTATTGCTTATCTTATAATTTTACTAACTCTCAATTATTCTTTATTAAGAATATAGCATCATCTAAAGAAAAAATAAAATAAAATAAAAAAAAATAAAAAATAAAATAATAAAATAAAAAAGGTAGTTGAAAAAGGCAGTATGCTAACATGACTTGCTTTGGTAAATTTCAAGAGTCCATTTACTTATCCAGTCTGGCCTTAAGCATAATGCACCACCACAGTATTTCATTCATTTAGGTAATGGAAAAAAAAAAAAACAAAACTAATTATGTTTTGATAAAGGATGTCTTGCAGAGAGACAGTCGATCCTGAAGAGAAGTAAAAAGTATCACTTCAATAGTTACCTTGTTCTGACTCGCAGCTTTGGCTGTTAGGAAATTTTATGAGCTTCACACATTCTAATTCGCGTCAAATAACAGATTTGTTTCAACAGAATTAGAATAGGGCTTTTAATCATAATATACATTATCTTCCAAAACCAGAAAAGCAATCAATACTTCTGTATGGCTCTAATTCCTCCAGTTTCAGTTAAAAACAATACTGTAGATGGAGGCACCCATTTACACAATAACAACCTACCTCCAGTGGGCAATCACTCCTTACCAACGCCATACGAGCCCTTTGCAATGAACCATGCATTAGCTTGTGCAGTCTTAAAATTAGCTTCCTCAACCCCATTTGCTTCAGTGCTTTGTCTACAAACGGCCTGTAAATAGAAGTCAAACAGTGTTTGCTGCAGCCTGCCTCAGCACTGCATTCTGGAATAATCCAAGAGGCAGAGTCATCCCCAGATTCAAGCCTATCAAGCTTCCTTGAAAAATGGTCCTGAAAGTCAAAATTTGGCTGATTAGTAAAACTGTTCTGGATGGCTTGTCTAAGTTCCTCAACATTCTCTTCAGAGATTTGTTCTTCGCCATCACTGTCCTCTGTGCATGTTCCTGAGGATTCCTTTACGTCAGTTTCCCTCTCAACTTCTTCATCCTCTGGATCATCATCCTTAGATGGTCGAGGAGAAGGAATTTCAAACACTGGCCAGCCAATGTCAGAGAGATTTTTAATACCCAAAACAGTCCCCATAATCCTTAGTTTTTGATTTAAGTCTTTCGTAATGTTCAACCACAGACAGAGTGCCTGCACTCTGTCTTGGAAGTCCTTTGCAGCATATTTTTCATAGTCCTTTTGAAGAGCCTGCAGAGATGGATAAAGTGCTTCTATATACTCTAGCAGCTCCATTATTCGCTTTACTTGCTCAAACGAGATCCGCTGGCGATGGAGGTGTTCATGGTAACTTGAGTAACCCAAAGCACTAGTTCCATGTGTAGCTTTGCAAACTCCCTCTCCTGACGTACCATTGAGACTGGCTCCATTTTTTACATAGGAGAAGCTTCCATAGTTCACTTTGAATGTGAGGATTTCATTGATAATATCAGGGATAGCTTGACGGGCTGCATAGAGATAGAGGTCTTGGTCATTAATGCTCCGGCCAGCATGCCAAGCTTGCAGCTCCAGCCAGATCAGTTCATTGGATCGGTTCAGCCAGACAGAAGAGGTGCTTTCCTGTCCTCTTTGCTCCCTGTCCTTTTTTTTTGAGACTGAGGTAAGTTTTAACAAAAGCCGCAAGGTTTCAAAGAATTTTAAGCGGTCTGCTGGGCAATCAGTCCTAGAAGTCTGGCGTGCAGTTCTGGAGATTGGCATGGGCACAGAGACCGGAAGCTTAGCATTGCTACAGCCAAGGCTGAGGTAAGGCTTATTGAGATCAACATCTGGAATTGTTTTTTTCGGCAGAGACCCACCAACTGAGTCTAACATAAATGAGCACTGCACATTTTTCTTGTGATCTCGTTCTGTTGTCCTTAGGGTGTCACGAATTTTTTTCCCTTGTTTATAGCTGTGCTCCTCCACATTCTCAACAGTTTTCCCATTGTCTTTGTGCACAGATTGAGGTGGTATACTCATCTTTTCTGTAATAAAAGAAAAAAGAGAGAAAGAATCTGACTAAACCAACATGAAAATGCATCACTCAATCAGCTTCCAACCATATTTCTTGGGCGTGCATATAACATTTCCTAATACCAGTAAAACAAAAAAGGCAGGGCAGAAGTAAAATGAAGTCTTCTAAATTACCATTAGTACAGCAGAATCAGTAGTAATACCGAAGGATTTTTTCCCCATCCTATTTTACCTCTTGCGTAGAAAGGACCTCAAGAGAATTTTCATCATCCTGAGTATGTCATCTATACAGAACTGAGTACAATCAAGAAGGAAAGAATGTTTCCAAAATTAAAAATAAGTCTGGATCATCATTCCTCTAACCAAGATATACTGGAAGAAAAGCATCCCACACAGCTGATGAGTAACAGCATGAGTCTCCAGCTTCAGCAGCTGGACTACAGGACAGGTGGTGGGGGAAAAAAAAAAAAAAAATGCCTCTAGCTACATGCAATTTAGAATTCAGTTTTAAGCATTATTTAATCTTTCTAATTTAGTCTGCAATCTGAGTTTAAAAACCAGAAAGCAATCCTTGCTGAAAAAGCTTTCAAGTTCACATCTAACATTGGAGGCTTGGCCAGGTAAGGCAAACAAGTACACAGACACTCCCATGAAGTGTGCATTCTCCTTCTCTTTTTCAAGTGTTCTGGGAACCCCGAAAAGTATGCCCTCTCAGTTTCCAAGCAAAGCACATCTGGAAGCTCATGCTGCCAGGTGCTCTGATTGGAGGAGGAGTTCTCATCAGGCAGTGCAGAACAACCCTTCAATCAAGTGCAGGAAAATCCATGCAGAACAAATTCTGACATTTGTTAACATCTTTCTTTGGAGACTTACAGAGATCTGCCAACAAAATCCACATTTGAGCAGAGGTTAAAGGAAAAACCCTAAATAAAACAGGATTCTGCCAAAGGATCACATTCAAGATAAGGTTTACTGCTGAAGACAGTAACTTTTATTAACCCAACAGGTAATTTGAAAACTCAGACAAGTTTGTGGATTACTAACCACTTCTGAGGTCTAAAATAAAAGAAAGAATCATCAAATAAATTTGAAAATAAATCATTACAGACTTTTTCCAAGATGCCATCTATTTCCTTCTTATCTCTAGGCTATTACAGTAGCCCCATTAGGCAATTTATTCACAAAAACAAGGGATTACTAAAAACAGAGCATTAAAAACACAACAGATCACTCCTTATCTGATTTTCTCTTCAGTTACCTTCCCCTCCAGGTTCTATTCTCCATCTTCCTAATCCCCAACCAACTCCTGCTCTACCTACCCATCTGCTTCTGCCACCTCAACCTACTGAAGCTCCTTTTGCTGGCAATTAACCTTTCATACCATTCTGCAGGATCCTTGTACATACTTTCACTTTTTGCTGTTCTGGTTCATGTGTCTCACAGCTTGACAGCTTCATTCTCTAAATCCCCTACACCCAACAGTTAAGAGCACACAAATGTTTCTCAATTTCCTAGTCCAGGACATGAACAAAGCCCAGAATGTTGCAGAGATGATGTTCAAATTCCTGGAAAGTTCCTTCTTGAAGATCAAAGCTTGCTTAAGTCTGCCAAACTCCTATGGCACACACGAATGGATTTTTTAATTTGTATTTTAATCACACACTCACAGGAGTTAATATATATTACAACTAACCTATTGCTTGGAAATAGCATTTCACTAGACCTTTTCCTTCAAAGAATTAGCTCAGAGAGCTATCTTGATAAGGAATACTGCCAAACCTTAATCTTACAATCTTAAACTCATTACAAACCACATTTTCAGCTGTTAATGAGCTATAAGCAAGTTAATAATGGTGCGACTTGCCACATTGTTTCCTTCCACTCTTCATAACCCCCCCCAAAAAAAAAAAAAAAAAAAAAAAATTTAATCCTTGCCAGAGATGTACCATATCCCCCACAGGATTGTGGTAGGCCACAGTGTGTATAACAGCATTTCATTCTGAAAAAGAATATCTTCTGAAGGACATAAGAAAGGAAGAACAAAGCCACAGAAGAAGACAGCATGAAGATTCTGGTTCTCACTGAAAGACTGAATAAGAAAAATAACTACAGAGCAGAATATTCAACAGGGCTGCTACTTGTACTTTAAAACCACCATCTGTAATGTGATAAAAACTGAAAGTTTGGCATAGAAAAAGTAGGGACTTGCAGAAGGAAAAAAGAATTTCAAGGTTATGGCAAATGAATGCCATTCTAGAAAACTTAATCATACTTCTAATTCCAGCCAAATACTTTTCTCAAGAATGCAAACTAAATCAAGCTTTTCAAACAAATACTCACTAAAAAAAAAAGCTGCTCAGTTTCAGGTCTAAGTACTTGGACTCAGAGAATTCTAACAAAAGTAATGTGGAACTCTATTTTCAAAACAGACATTTCTATTAAATAACCCTACTGCCAGGGAGTGGGAAGGAGGCAGCATGTCAGATTAACCACACAAAAGCTGAAGCAAGAATAATTCCAGGGATAATTTATTTCTATATGCAAAATACTTAGGAGAAACATAATAGCCTATGAGACTACAGGTATCTCACTTAGATACCATCTGATTTGTTTATAAATTTGGAATCTGGAATGTTATAACAGGTCTATGAGAGCAAATAGAAAAGATGTAATCAGTAAAGCAGTTTTAAAGCATTCAACTGCATTCTGCATGCACCTGTAAACATTTTTTTATCTTAAAATGCTGTAAGTTCTCTATCTGTCTTATAATACATGCTGAAACTGAGAAACTTTCTAGTATTAGGTATGTCATCATAAATCCAGAATCAAACATAATTCAAGATTTTTAGCACAGAAACTTCTCTTTGCAAATACCAAGTTTACTAATAACTTTTATAGTACTTTCATTTCAGGCATCTGTGTGCCTTTCTCTCAATAGCTACCAAGTACAGCAGCTGACAACACACAAAGAATACAAGCACAGTTATGCTCCTGGAAATGGAAAGCTATCGCTGTCATTGATTCCACATTTATCTACTCAAACACTCTGTGTTGGACAGCAGCACCAAATTCTTACTGACTGCTAACTACTGATACTAGCCAGCACCAGTCTATGACTGAGTGCACTGCTGAGCGTTATTAGCTTGCATTCCACATCACAACTGGTGCTGCTGCGAGGAGACAACAGCCCATAAAGCTAAGACAAAGCAGCAAGAACACATGCTCTGCATTTGCAGGAAAGGAGGATGATTAAGGCAATTAGCAGAGATGAAACACACACAACCAAACCCCCGAAACTCAGTAGATTAGAAATAGATTGACTTAACAGCACTTTGATATTAAAAATGTTGGCAACCAGGTAAAACAAATTAAACCACTTACTGAACTTACGTTCTGGTTACCTCAGGTTCTAAATCACTTTATTTGCTATTTTTAACATGTTATTCTCCTTTTATATTCATCTTCAGTTTCCCATCTCAACACAACAGAAAAATAAAAATAAGTTAACGTGATTATGAGACAACTAAAGTGTCTTAACACTTGAATATTCATCGATCCTAACAAAGCCCTCGCACAATAAATCGAAATGGTTTCAAAGTACTCTCAGGCTTTTGCATAAACAAATGCTAATGACTTGAATACTCATCTGACAATTCTGCAATAAATGTTAAAGTCAATGGTACAACTGAATGAGTTTCTACTGGAAATTTTATTGTAGTTCTATATCATAGGTATGACATAACTTGTAAAGCAAGTTAAGCTATACTAACAGTTTTTTAGCTGCCATTATCTATAATGCTGGATGAGGCAGGGAGGCTTTATGTCTAAGTAACAACTAACCTGGGGGGAATGGAGAGGCTCATTAGAGTCTGGGATCTTAAAGACTTCACTCAAAAAGTGAAAATAAAATCAAAAAAAAAAAAAAATCAACTGATCAAAAGTCAAAAGACTCCTTTAAGTCAGTCTGAAACACAACAAAGTCTTAAGATGCAAAAGAAACAGTACACTAATGTGCACGCTCTTGCTAGCACCTTATGTGGAACACTATTTAACATACAGCACTAATTTTTATACCCTTTATTAAGAGAGACAATACAAGCTGCATCCAGGAACACATCTTAGTATATAAATAAGCAGCAACTTGAATTAAAAAATGACACACAGCCAAAATTCCTTTGAGTGCTGAGTACATTCCCATTGTATGAATCACAGTCGTAACAGAAATCATGTAGGTGGCCGCAGTCAGCCTCTGCCTCTTCCCCTGAGCCTGCACAGACTCCCTGCTGTTAAGAAGTCCTTCTAGAACAAAAGGGGGATAAGAACTGACAGCTTCCCTACAAAACACACTTATGAGTTCAGCTGAATCAATACAGACTGAGGTGTAGTTGTAAAGAAAAGACAAGGAAATTGTGTTTGGGACCCTATCAGCTAAAACAGCAAATGACTAGAAGTTCATGTGTGCACAGGAACAGGATCTGAGTCAGAAAAAAAAAAACAAAATAAACAAGAGTAACCAGCACCCAAAAGCAATTATTGCCCATCCAAAGTGACAGATCCTTGTTCCTGTATTTAGCTTCTGATTATAGCATTCACTCTCTGCCAATGAGTATACTCTGTCATGGTTCCAGAGTCTTGTGTGCTATCAAGCACAAAATGAGGCCATTCAAAGATGTGCAACTGCATCATTCCCTCAAAATGTTATTCATTTATGTAATCTCAACTTAAAATACTCTTACTTATAATTCTCATAACTTTAATAATTCTTGTTTTCCTTTCACAGACAACTTTTGCGCTGTAGTTCTGAACTGCCATAGTTTTCACATAACTTCCTATCACTTGTGCCACGTGAGACAGATTTCTTGCATATCTCAATTTCATGATTTCTCCAGTTCAAGCTAGAACACAAACATTTGCCCTACCCTTGATCCTTGACTATGACTGAGTATCTGTGACTAGTTTCAGCATGTAATTTGCTTTGTTACTGTGAGATAATTGGTATAAGTGACTTGGAAATTAAGGTACGGCACTGTTCACCAGGGTACAAAAGCAGAGTGCAGCTGGTCTGGATGGCATTCATTCCATAGAATTTCCCTAAGCAACCTTAGGTGTTGGCAATTTCGGGGAGCTCAATGCGCTGACTCTAAGAGGAATGTTATGGAGGGTGGAGCAGAGTGAAGACGCCATGGCCAGGTTCTGTGACAGACAAAAACTTTATGGTACTACAGAACCGTTAAGATGCGTATTTGCTCCCTTGGGCCAACAGTCTGCCATCTCTTGACAAAGCGCCATCCTTTGAGTGAACTATGCTCATTATATGCTCACTGTAATACCAGAACACATTTCTACCCCAAACACTACCTGTCTTCAAGGAGCAACCACTCCTCACCGAGCCTGTGTTCTTTACTTTTTAGCCTATGTCTTTAAAAGAGAGGTGAGATAATTACACACCAACCATAAACAAAGGTATATGTGATAGAGTCACTCAAGTTCCACCTGAAAAATAAAAAATAGTATAAAAATGGCTTAAGAGAGGGGGGATGTCAGGGAAGATATCATTGGATGTCTGTCAAGGAGCATCTCTGATTACAAACACAAGTAAACAGGCTGAGCATCCCCACATAGGGATGCCTACTGGGTAAATTCACATACTTGGTTATACTGAGTGCTTCCCAAGGAAACTTAGAAATCTCTGAGTTGTTTATAACTTAATGCAGTTTGTACTCAGACATATTATTCATGTTCTTCGTTAACCTCATATGCTTTGCACGCAGTGTATTTATCACCAGCAATTGAAAAGAACCAGTAATCTGTTACTTTAATAAACTGTACTATTCATTAATCTAGCCATGAGCACTCTTAGTCTGGGCACAGCTCAAACTCTTAAAGAGTGGTCATGGGAGCACATACAGATGTTGCTAGATGAATTGGGCAGCATGCTATTTGCGAATCCATAATCGTGGTATTTCTTTAATAAACTGAACTATTCACTAATCTAGCCATGAGCGTAGACTGGGTGTGGCCCAAAGTCTTTTAAAAGCAGCTGTGGGAGCCCATTTGGATGCCACTAGATTAACTGGGTAGTGCCCTCATATACTGAACATCCCCAGACTTATAGGGCAGGATTGGGCATTACTCAGAATCTAAGCTCAGCCACTCCCAGCCCTTCTGATATCGAGGACAAGTTTGGAATGCAAAGGGGTTTGATTTCTTCCAAATTATGTTGTTCTTCAATGTAACATTTATTCTGAAACACTAGAGGATGGTAGTTTAGTGAGATGTTTTACCACTGCTTCCAGTCTCCCATGAAGATAAATCAATGAAGTACCTTCCAATCAAGGTAAATCTACTGAGATAAACAACAAAAACTTCCATTTCATTTATTTTCCTGGAAAGAAAATAACCTCTCCGATAACTATGTGCTTTATCAACTTTGTTGTTGTAGAATGTTTTTTATATACACGATTTCTGACTCTCTGGAAATGCTTGACTCAGATTTAAAGAGAACTCTATAATATTACAACTTGTGAAGCACCTGAGAAATAAAAGACTGAAAATGCACACAGCGTATAATACCTGTAATGCCTGGAATTCAGCAGTCTCATTACCTAAACAACAGGCCTTGGGGAAGAACAGATTCATAAGATCTCACGCTTATTTATCAGATTTTACTATCAGTTTCTAGTTTCCAAGTTTTCTCCTAATAAACAGCAGCACCTGCTTAAAGTTTCCTTATATTTCAAGTACCACTGCCCATTAAGAGACCTGCACCCCAACCCACAGGCCCTTCTCAGCTCCATCTAAGAAACCACTCTCTGGTTCACCTCCAGTGACCTTGGAAACAAGAGTTTAAAAAATACGTACAACAGGTGTGAGATCATTTATAAGAAATAGATTATGTTCTATCCAGTGTTGATTTCATCTGCAACAACTAATAAGGACATTTTTTAGAACTGGCCACCAGTCTATAAGCCGCATGAGAATGCTGCAGTTACAAAGGAGAACAATGTATCCAGTAAAATGTCTTCAAAAATTATCAGTTCAGATAGAAAGTTCACCTGCAAGTATTCTTCAAGACTTCTCTATGAAATCCTCATCCATTACATCAGAGGTGCTTTTTTTTTTTTTTTTTCCTGTGTTCAGAGAACATGAAAAAAAATAACTACAAGCAGGGACAGTTCAGGAATTTTAAGGAGTTTAAACTTTCACATTTGTTAGGCATTTCCAAAGGGCTTTGCCAGGACAACAATTACAACTTCTGACAAAAAAATATTTACACACGGCATGATCCAAAACTTTCTGTTTGTGGGTGTTCAAGTAAGTCTGGTATCTCCTGCTTCTATACTGTTTGAGTTATCCTTATTCAGTGCTTCAAATTCTCACTTAGGGCGAGAAGGAAGACCAGGAAAAAAAGAAAAAGAAGCATTAAGGTGTCCTCAAAGGAAAGGGTGGAAGTGCAAAATACCACCAAATGTTCATGTTTGCTTAGGAGTACCAAAAGACAAGTATCTTTCACCTGGTTTGATTTTCCATTTTCAATTAATAGTCCTGGTATTTAGTGAGTCACAAAGCTTTCTAGTATCCACCATCTATAAGAAAGACCAAGTCTTCTGTTATAGAGGACTTATGTAAAGATTGCTAGACTCTTTACCATGCATTCAATTAATTAGAAAGCTTACAGAGATTCCTGCCCTGTGAAAAAGAACTCACTCTAAATAAAATTTTTCAACAAAAGGCACTGAGATCCTAAAAAAATAAACTGAAATCTAAGCCTCTTCTTTTGACTGAAAAAGGACTTAATAGCTTGAGATAAACTAAGAAAAAAGAGCTTCTCTTTGTAGGCTCCAATATTTCCCTAATCTTCAGCACATTGGATAGCCCTTAATTTTATAAGAAAGGAGAGCTTCAGGAAGGAAGGGTGGGATGGACAGAGGTTTCAGTTTAAGCATTCTGTTCCATTAAGTTTCACACATTTCCAGTGCATTAAAAAGGGAGAAAGACATCCTGTCCTTTACACAGTCCAAGTTTAACACTTCAGAAAATAGGAAAGCGTCACTGAACTGACATTTTATAACATCTGAGTCAAAGAAACAGGTAAAAGATATGGTTGCATCTTATTAAAATCTCTGAAATGCATTTATTAGCTTAAAAACTTGAATCACTGTCATTTCGTTTTGCATCTCTGAGTCCCACTGCATATTCTGTATGTTTCCTTTTTTAGGAAACAAAAGGCTGCTATTATGACATCTTATAGCCAAAAATGGAAAAAAAAAACCAACACCTACCTTTCAAAGTAGATCGGCTAGCAGGTCTCCCAACGTTGTTTTTCTGATGCTTTGTTGACATACGCTTCATCTGGCGGGGTGTACTAGGAGGAGAAGTTCCATAGAAGGTGTCAGCACTTGCTTCATCTGATAATTCCTCGGGTTCAGATTCAGAGATCTTGCAAGTAGCATCTTCTGATTTGCACTCTTTCCTGAAAAGATCAAGTTAAACCAAGGCACTAAAGATACTGTATTTTTTACTTGCAGTATCTGTTTAGAAAGCTTATCCATCAATACAGCCCAAGCATTCTGTGAACCACCATGAATCTTCCACGATTTCCTGCGACGACAGTCATGTAAATTTTCTCCACCTCTCTTCAGACTCATTCAGGCAACATTCCAACCATCCAATTCCTACCCTTTTGTAGGCAACGTGCATTAAAGAGGATATAGTCAAAGAGTGTCGCTAGGAGAATACAAAGTAAAGAAAACCTTAAATACAATTTCTTTGTTCCTCAGAAAACTTGTGGCAAGTCTAAATCAAGAGGTATATTAAATAAACCAAAGTTCAACAATTCAAATACAATACAGGAAAATCAGTCTACTTGGTGGCAGAAGTAACAGCAGAGGACTTTCCTTCCACCCTCCATATCTCTCAACTGCACATACCATACAGATAACTTCCAGTTTCCTGAAAGCAATCTCTAGCATTCACAAAACCAACATCTAGCCCATGAGACCTGGATGCATTTGAAGTATTTTCCACTGATCTTTAATATGAAGTAATCCCAAAGCTTTTTTTCTGTAGCAAGAAAACAACAGGTTCTTCACAGTAATCTTTTAATTAGCCTCAATGACTTGGGCCCTTAGGAAAGATGCAGATAATACTTTAAAAGAACTCAGAGGTTATGCAAACATGAAATTAAGATAATGTATAAAAGTTTTTCAAATCTGAAGTTCAGATGGTTAGCTTAACAACTGGATGCTGAATCACTGAGTTCAAAACAACGCATGTATCTTTGCAAAGTCAGCATAGAATCAAGCACAAGAGCTTTTCAGCCTCAAGTGGGACCTCGTACTGCCATTTACATTTTATAGAATCACAGAGCCACAGAGTAGTGTGTGTTGGAAGGGACCTTAAGGATCAGCCAGATCCAACCCACTGCTGTGGGCAGTGCTGCCAAACACTAGCTCAGGCTGCCCAGGGTCCCATCCAGCTTGGCCTTGAGCACCTCTAAAGATATAGCATCTACAGCCTCTCCAGGCAATCTGTTTCAGTGCCTCACCACCCTCTACATAAAGAATTTCCTCCTAACACGTAACCTAAATCTCCCCTCTTTTAGTTTAAAGCCACTCCCTCTTGTCCTGTATAAAAAGTCTATCTCCCTCCTGTTTACAAAATCCCTTTAAGTACTGGAAGAACACCATGAAGTCTGCTTAGAGATATTTAAGCAAGCACTGTAGAGTAGCCCTATGTAAAGTATCACAAGACAATTCATCTTTTTTTTAAATGTTGACTTATCTTTTACAATGCCCCAAATTCTGAAATACTTTGAATCCTTCAATGATAAAACTACAGAGTACAGTTTTCTCCTTCAGCAAGGAACAGGCATATTCCAGAAACCCCTGCCTGGTATCACACAGCTCTACTGTAGAATGATCCAACTGAACTCTGTTTTATAGTGATTTTGGTCTTCCCTTCTCCCCTTCAAGAACTCCCAGCCTTTCCTTCGAATTACTTCTGACATAAGCCCATGCCAGGAGCTGGTCTGCCCCTAAGCTAACATGGCAAAAACAAACAAACCAAAACAAACCAACGAAAGAAAAGAAACCACCACACACATCAGTTTTCATACATAAACTCCAGGCTAGATTCACATGGAAACTTCCAGTGCCAGTTTCCTCTTGGGAGAAGAGGTCAGAAGTAAAACAGGCAGGATGGGGCAGGCATGCACCCTCATATAAGGGTTTGCTTTAAAAATAAAGCATGACGAAGACAACAAACGACTAGTAATGTTAGATAGTCTTTCACTCCTCCTGGGGAGCACTTGCTCTGTTCCACCATAGGATTACATCAGCAGAGTGACAGTTAGGCACAGCAACACTACCAGCTCCATCTCCGCTGAGCAATCAAGTGATGTACCGCAACAACAGTACTCTCAGAGGACAACACCAACAGCTAACTGAACTTCAGTACATTTTCTGTTCCACGCTAACTTATTAGGAGATTTATAAAGCAAATTCATGCATTAGAAACAAAGACGGTCTGAACTGTCTCACCGCCCCACCAGTAACATATCATTTGAATTGTTCGCAACCTGAAAAAGTACCACTAATAGTAAAATACTTTGGATAATTGAAGCTTCAGGGGAATGTAAACGTAAATAGCAGGACTGGGTATTTACCTTTTTGCTACTCCTTTCTAGCCATCTGGTGTTTACCTACACAGGGTAAGCAGAGAGAAGGAAAGAGGAGAGGACCCCGAGGCCAGAACAAGCCTCTGATGGACTGAATGCCACAGATGGGCTGCAACTCAAAGCACAGCAGAACCTCTCCTTTTCCCAGGAAACCAGGATCCCCACACTCCTCTTATCGCCACCAATGCTTGCTGATGCCACATCTGCAGATGGTTTTCTTTAACATATAGCTGTCAAAGCATACATCCCTCTTGCTTGGAATGAGGGGGAAAAATGCAGGCTGTCCCCAACCCCTCACACATTTTATTTCTGAAGCAGGTGTGCAAGCAGCACCATCTTGACTCTGAGGAAAGGCATGGATGCAAAGAAATACTTGGCCTACCTCAGACGGAATATAACTAGCATCAGCACCTGATCACTTCCATGACAATTCCACCTGAAATACAAGGAGCATTTTCCTTGCTATTTTTGAGGCAGACAAGGAACATTACTCATGCTCTGGCAGAGTGAGCCAGAGTGTCTGCATGAAGAATATGTCAGAATAGTGCAGCCAGTAACTGAGCAGCAAGATGAAGAAAAATCAGATACTGAATCATTTCTTTGCCTTTAGCTACAACCAGAAATAAATATCCTAACATGCAGAACAGCCTTGCTCTCCCCAAAGACATGGATGCATTTAGTGTGTGAAATTACTCTTCTCACATTACAGTTTCAAGAAGAAGGCAGGCAAGCTTGCTAAATTCTGCAAATAAACTTCAGAGGTTACCAAAGAAAAACTCAGGTGTAGTACCATCTGTAGCTTAAGGAGACCCTGCAGTGAATTTGGCCATAATGATAAACACGCAAAAATCAGCAACACTTCTGATTCCCTACCCCTGAGAAATCACACTGTTTGTGTGTCTTCTAACAATCTGATTTGAGTAAGCATCGTTGGTCAAATACAACAAGGAAGCCTTTTTGAATATAATTTACTCTGACAAATCTTCTAAATGCTGAGCTGGGAAAGCAGAACACAAGTTTACATCTTTTTGGACACCAAAAGGATTTTGTTCCCAAGAGCTCTTGCAAACAACGCTACTGCAGAGAAAACTTCAGGCAGAGCACACCCCTCTGAGTTTGCCAAAGACAGACCAACCACAAGAGACCAGACCACATGAAACAAGAAGTCATTACTTCCAATGCTTATGGAACTATTTATTTGTTCAGTGATCTCACTGGCTGTTCAAGGCAGAGGGTGGGGTGCTGATGCTCTGTGGGGCCTGGCGCTTGTACGAGGGCTCAGTGCCAAAACAGTTTTAAACAAGGACAGCTTACCTTGCTGTAAAAGACCAGTGAGGACACTGTTTCCCTTTTGTTTTTAAATGAGTAAGCACTTCTAAGAGCATAATGACTATACCTCTTCGCCAAGCTGGCTGAACTGATCTTTAAGGCCCATAAGCCAATTCCTTCCTTAGAAGCCAATGGCTCGTCTTTCCGGCTATGCCTGATGAGAGGGCATGAAGGCCAAACGTATTCAAAAAGCCCTTCAACCTCACACCTGAATTATATACGTATGTATACAGTGGGACTCAGTAGGCCTTACTTATAATTCAGACACATTTTTCTGGGTAAGCAGCTCTTTAATTTGTAAAAAACACTGGCAGATTTATCACAAGACATACAAAACCAGAAGTCACATTGTCAAATAGCAACCATGCCCAACCACAATATTAGCAGTTGACAAGATGGGCTGATCTTTTCAGAGGGAGGAGAACATCGGCTGCAATTCAACTGTAAAAATCCAGCATGCACAGATTAAGGTTTGTGTGCTTGAGAAGTACATAAATAAAGCCAGAGCTCTAATCAATGCCAGGGAACACAAGGACTCAGTTTCACCAATGAAAGCCTCATTGTACAGCACTGTAGTCAATATATAGGTTCTCAACTAAAGGAAGTACACAGGTAGGACTAAACTGATGTAAGGATTTCTCACCCACACAAAATCAAATAGCTTGGAGACACACATGAACACCAGTAGCAACCCTCTGGCATTAAGAACAGTTGTCACTTTAACATAGATTTAGATGTGTTAGATTACTAACATAGCATTTGTAATGCTAGTGCACTGCTTACTTTCATGAACTAACCAAAGACTAGTTAAATCCATACACCTTTAAAATACACTACTGGCAAGCCTAAATCAAATGACAGTGTTGGTTCCTAAATACTGTTTTAACTGAGTTTGGCAATACTGGAAAAGCAGATTTCTTATCTGCTCCCAAGAACTAGACCAGGCTGGATGTGGCTCTGGGCAGCCTGGTCTAGTGGTTGGCAACCCTGCACATCGCAGGGGGGTTGAAACTAGATGATTATTATCGTCCTTTTCAACCGAGGCCATTCTATGATTCTATGACCTACAGGTCTTCTCCCCTACAGCCACTGAAAACCATCTTAATTGCAATTGAGGGTACACATGAAAAGCAAAATCTAGATGGATGTTAACTGAAGTTACTCATTTTCAAATGTACTTAGACAGGTTAAGCCCAATGCTTAGGAGGAAAACTGGAAATGCATAGTCTTCACATTAGAGTATTTGCAGGCTGCTACCATCCTCAATTTTAATGAGCAAAATGCTTCTCAGCAGGTTTATTCTTGGAATACAGAAGAGACCATAGCCAAGAAACATAAATCAGGAATATTAGGAAAGTTGCAAGAGCAGTGTGGTTAAAAAAAAATAAACACATGCATACATAAATAAACTCAACAGCTTTGAAATAACTAAAAATAAATAACCAAAAAGATTCCAACAAGTAACTACTGTGTGTTACATCACCATGCGCTTCAACCAGTATCTGGAAGAGAAAAAAAAAAAAGATAATTTCTTCAGCTTCTTGGATGTGTCTGGCAACAGATATTTTATTTTTAAACTAAATCAAAGTGTTGGCAATATATCTAATATTTCAGCTCAATCAGGAAAATTGAGTTATATCTTCCAGATTTTCAAAGGTCTGCAAACAAAACCAGGAGAGGGAAGAACCAGGGTATGAAGCTTGAAGCAGCCTGACGGGCAGCACAAGGTCTGGGAGCTGTTGCTTCAGTAGTAGGAAACCAGCAGTCACACAGCACCTCATCTCCACTGCTTTATGGGCACATGCAGACACCCCATATCCTCTACATTTTAAGAGCAACCAAAAGTCAAGCTAAGAGGAGATGCCACTCATTTCAGATTTTAAAAATAAATTAGAAAAATACAATAATTAAAAATAAATTAACAAATGAAAAGACTGAAGACCACATTGGCCAACACAATTAAATTGAGTGCTAAAGACACACCAAAGAGATGTCACACAAAGAAACAATGACCAAAGAAAACCATGTCATGTTAACAACTGCGAGAGCAATACAGAGATAAACTTCCCTTTTTTCCAGCTGCCCTTGATCCTCATTAGCAGGAGTTCAAATACACTAGGCGCTTACATGTATCAGGTACAGCCACTACTCATCATCCCACAACCAGCTTGAAACTTCTGGGAATCTAAGCAGCAGAGGTACCTGAACTCTCAGCATTCAGCAGTAACACAAGGCAGCAGCCAGAACAAGGCCACTACAGGAGTTCCCCAGCCAGACCTTTCCCCAGGCTGCTGCAAACAGCTCCTGAAGCTTACACCTTTCATATATCCAGGAGGATTCTCAGTACTTCCCAGGGCACGCTGCCATTCCTGTGCACTGCACTTCAAGATCGGTACTAAGTCCACCACCAAACCACCAAGTTCTTGATACTCAATATCTTTGTTTTTAAGGTAAAGAGTTAATTTCTCACACATATGCTCTTTAATCAGAATACAGCCTGGTAATTAAAATATGTAGGAAGAAAGAAGTTCATTAGCCTGCTCTTCGTATTGCACATTTTCTATTAGCTAAGGGGATAGAAACACAATCACTAGACACAGCCAAGAGAACCTTCTTTAAACTAACATAGCTATCCCTAAATCCAGTTGTAAACATTTTATTTCCAAGATAACCAACATACTGACAAGCACAGAATTGCAAATCGTGATCGTGCTGCAGCTGCTAGCAATGCAAACGCGTGCTTTTAGGGAGCCATCTGTTGAAACTGAACAACAAAGGAGTCTGCAGTTAGAGCTGCTAAACACAGCACAGCTCCATCACCACCAGCTCTAATTTCTTGGTTCTGAAGTTTCTGATGAATGCAGAAAAGATTATAAAACAATTCTTTTTTGAATTGCATGCTTTTTTCTTACTGATCTACATGTGCAAATATTAGATTCAAGTGATTGCAGATGGTGCATTTAAAGCATATATTACAAACAGATTAATGGCAACAAAAGAAATATAAAAGACTTTGGTAAAAAGGCAAGAAAAAAAAGGTATGTTTTTTTGTTTCTGTTGTGGTTGGTTTGTTTGCTTGTTTTTAAACACAGTTAAAAAAAAATTAGATTCACACTAAAGCATAATAGTGATAGACAGTAATGAAGATGCTTGCTTGCTTTTGTATTCACATTTGAAATTTATATGTCTCAGCTCCGCATTTCTGAGCGGTCAGCACTGAACCTTAGTCACCAGTAACTCATGACTGCTGTCCACACGTTACTAAGGCTTATTGTTCCAAACCTGGAATTATATTATATGAGATTTTAACAGTACAATTAAATTGTACTTGAAACTAAGGACATGTCTGGCTTTTCAATCTGTTATCCTTAAGATAATTTGAGTAAGCATCAAGCTTTTTGATTTCTCTTCCTGAATAGTAATCGCTACCACCAAGATAAACAGCAGATAAATTCCACTGGAAGGTTCTTCTAATGCAATAACTTTGTAAGAACAGAAAAGTCTTCAAAGTACAAAGGGCAAAAATAATTAGATTTCCACCAAGCACCATCTCTCTGTTAGGTCTTCTTTAAGGGGAAAAAAAGAAGAAAAAAAAAGGAAAACTTCATTGCATGTGGAAAATACTGCTTCTTGGCAAATACCTATGTTTTTGTGTAAAGAACTGGAACGTGCATCTGTTACCTTCTGCCTTCCCAAATGTCAGAGAAAATAAGAGCACACAGACACCTGTGCCACATCTCAGCACTACAACAAAAAGCACTGAAAGCAAAATCGATCTAGTGGAAAAAGCAGCAGGAACTTTGTTTCCAGGTCGTAAATCTTGTAGTCATTGCTTTACTCCAGAAAAGAGGCATCTGGGTAACTAAACTTGATAGTAAAGCTTGGCAGATGAGCTTCTGTTAGAAGACCTAACAGAAACTTTATAGCGGAAAAAAGGAAACTTTAGCTTATTGCCTCTACTAGCATGAAAACGATATAAAAAAGTACAAAGAAAAAAAAGCACTGTACTCTAAAACACTGTTTGCCCTCGCAGCTCTTCTTCCAGTAGGTAAGCAAAAAGCAAGACTGCCAACCCCTTCCATTTCTCAGGACCTTTTTCAAGCATGTTTCTCTAGCCCTATTTGTATATCCCTACTACCACCTTTCCATCTGCAGCATTCTTCCTTTCTAGAGGAAGTGGCTAACCCTGTCTTGCTAAAAGCATCAATTTCCCCCCTCTTCAGAAAGCAAAGACATAAATATTTATGAGTCAGATTGAACCTTTCATCACTTTCTCATAAAAACAGATATTATATAAAGCACATCAAAGTCAGGGCTAATACAAATGGGTAAAAAACAAACCTGAAGCTTTTGTCAAAGCTAAAAGAAAGTTTGAAGGAGAGATAGCAACGACAAAGATAATGCCAATAAATTATTTGAGGGAAGGGGAAAATATTTCATTGTGTTGCCACCTTAAAACATCTTAAGGCAGTAATACAGGGCATTTCTATATTTTTTTTCAAATTGCTAAGCACCTCCAAAAAACATTGTTAAGAAGAAATAATATCACATAGTAATTCAAACTGAGCCGTATATCATTATGTTTTTTTCCTTTCAGAGGAACAGACAAAGGCGTAGTATGTGCACAGAAGCCAGCAATCATAAGTTCAGCAGTTGACTTGATGGGATCACGTTAACTTTTTGGTACATCAGCACATCAGTTATCCATTGGATCAAGATGCTCAAGTGAAAACTATACAGTCACATTACTGCTAGATCCAAAAAGAAATCAGGGAAATCATAGAATGGCTTAGGTTGGAGAGGATCTTGAAGATTACCTAGTTCTAATCCCCTGCCATGGACAAGGCTGCCACCCACCAAATCAGGCTGCCCAGAGACCCATCCAACCTGGCCTTGAATTCCTCTAGAGATGAGGTATCCATAAGCTCTCTGGACAATCTGTTTCAGCAACACCCCACCCTCTGAGCAAAGAATTTCTTTCTAACATCTAATCTAAATCTCTCCTCTTTTAGCTTAAAGCCATTTCCCCTTGTCCTATCTTTGTCTACCCATGTAAAAAGTCAAACCCCCTCCTGCTTGCAAGCTTTCTTCAAGTGCTGGAAGACTGCAATGAGGTATCCCTAGAGCTTTCTCTTCCCCAAGCTAAACAAACTCAACTCCCTCAACCTTTCTTCATAGGAGAGGTGCTCCAGCCCTCTGATGATTTTTGTAGCCCTCCTCTGGACCCACTCCAACACTTCCACATCCCTTGTGCACTGGGGGCCACGGGCCTGGACACAGTAGTCCAAATGGGACTTCATGAGGGCAGAGTAGAGGTGTACAATCACCTGCCCATCCCTGTTGGCCACTCCTCTGTTAATGCAGCCCAGGATACTGTTGACCTTCTGGGCTGCAAGAGCACACTGCTGGCTCATGTCCAGGTTTTTGTCCATCAGGACCCGAACAAAGTCCCTCTCTGCAGAACAAGCTTGTCTTCCTCTCAGGAAGAGACCAAGGGAAAGAAAAGACAACCTGCTGTTCAAACACACTGAGCATGATGTGAAATCATTCCCTCAGTCACACTCTTCTGGCTGCACATGAAGCAACCTGGAACATGGCTGTTCCTGCTGGTTTCCAGTGACACTTTGCCAGAGGTCACCAGCAACCAAGATGCGCTGGTGTAACTGAACATACCAACTCTGGTTCTTCACTTCTTCTGCCAAAACAACTCAGCTTAGCTGAAATGCCTTTAGTAGCAGAATTTTTCCAACTTCAATAACTTTGAATTCAATTGGGCAACCAAATACACATAATGCTATGCTAGCAAGTTTCATTACAGCAGAAATCCCTAGTTTGGGAGTGGGAGAGAAGACAGGGCTGTTGGGAGATGAGAAATGGAACTTCCAATCTGGGTCACCTTCAGAAATAATGCGATTCTATATCTGCAGCAGTGATAAAAGCAGAAGATGGTTAAGGTAATCAGTCCAAGAACTGGTTGAATTACACCATGCCAATAGCTTATTTATAAACCTATGAACAAGGGCACTATGGCACAGAATGTAGAAAAATGCAGAAAGAATGTAACTGCATTAGTAAATAGCCAGAATGTGTTAGCAGCCCTGTAATAACCTCTTCTGCTCACTATTTATACCTTATTTCCACTCAAAGATCAACCTATTGCATGGCTGCACAAACACTAACACTTGAAGCTGCTATGAAGGCTACGGGCTTACACTGCAAGAGCCAACAGCTAACAGTTAAGCACCAAGGACAACAAATTCCAGATCAGCTACAGCCTAAGAGAAGCACAAAACAAGTATTTTTGCTGCAAGATCAACAGTTTGTAGCAAGACTTCAATGCAATAAAACAAAACAGGATTTTCACATAAGTTAAGAAGGAAGAAAAAAAAAATTACTGTGGGGAAAAAAAAAAAACAACAAAAGAACAACCAACCTAATTCAAAACTTAGAGCCAACCAGTTCACCTCTGATTGATTTCCACTGACATCTTTTCCCCTTGGCAAATCTCAGTTTGAGACATTTAATAAGAACAGAATGGCACAGCAAGCAAGAACATCCTTCATTTCTAGCGCAGACCTCAAGCACATTTGCCTGCAGCCAGCTCCCCCCCACACAAAGATCTTCAGAGCACTGTACTTGAATGAAGTCACTGCAGAACAAAGCCACCAGAAATCTGTATCAAGACCAGCTACACTTATTTGAAAAGAGAAACTCAAACTTAATATTCTGCTTCTCAGGACACAGAAACTCCCGCAGCTGGTTTGGTAAATTGATAATACTTTGACACTTTTCCCAAAATTCTTAAGCAGATGCTTCCAAGCGTTTGTTTTTTGTATGTACAGCAGAAAGATGTAAGGTCACAAGGAAAGGCAACAAGGGTTACAGAAACAACAGAGAGGCACCATGTGTTGGCAGCCAAATCTGATAAATTTGAAAAAGACAAACTGTCAAACAACGAGTTAAAGATAAATTAATCAAAAAGCAAATTACTTTTCACTATATCTTTTTATTACAAGTAGAAATAACAGTTTTTGAGACCTACTTAAATGAATTCAGAAAGTGATTTTTTTTCCCCCTTGTACATTACACCAACTAGAAATAAGCATAAAAATAAACTAAATGAAGCTCATAACATTTTTGGCAGTTCTTCATGTTCTCATCTCAGAAAAAGAAATAATTATAATCAGGACTTCTTGTTCTTTTTTACTAGTAAATTTGGAAACAGAAAAAGGTTAACTGATTTTTCCATCTTGGACTACTTAAAGTTTTCGTGAAAATCTGGATGATAACGTAACAGCATTCACAGCATTGCATGTACATCATGATCTGAGCTTCCTCCCAGTGCTCTTCCCATACACAAAAGTATTACTTGATTAAAACCATACCAAAAGTTATTTTAACAAAAAGGAGCAACCATTTAATTCTGGCATCACTCTGCAAAGTGTGGGAAAAAAAAAAAAAAAAAAAAAACCTGTGAAAATGCTGATGGCTTTGTTAGATTTCCACATTCACTTTTAAGCCTACAAAGAGAGGCTGCAGAAGAATCAAAGGTCAGAAGTGCAGAAACAGGAGAGAAACTAAAGGGAGCTTCACCTGCCTATCCAGTATCCAGTTTCCTTATCTTCAATGTCTCAGAACAACTGAAGTCAAATATTAATTGGTTTCAGTAACTATGTTTCTTTCACTCTTCAACAATTAGGATTGTGCTACTTTCTCAATCCCAACTATACCCTAACTCATCCTTGGGAAAAGAACAGCACTTTTTATTTCTTTAAATGAGAAGTTCTGAAGTGTGATTTCATCACCAAATTGAAGACGATTGAGCAAAAGACATCACAGTACAAATCCAAAGGATAAATGCTGCAGTTCAGTACTTGGCATCAGAGATCCCAAACCGGTTCCTAAGGACTACTCATAAAAAAAGTAAAAAGTAACAGTGATAAATTGAGAAGGCACAGAGCCACACTAAAAGATAATCAGAACTGTAACAGCCACAGATTTTCATCTGTCATTTCTCTTCTTCCCCAACACTTTCCTGCTCACAAACTTCATTATTCTGACAAATGTTCTACTCCTAGAAGAGAAAAGCTATCACCTAGTTTTGGTCACAAAATTTCAGTTCATCTTTTTGATGAAGTCAAAGTCTGCAAGAAACTCAGAAGTGAAGCATTCAATGTTAAGTACATTTTTAGTGGAAGTTGGTACCTAAGCACTTTCTAATTCTGGGTGCTGGATGGTCGATCCACAGCCTTTGGAAAACGCAGGCAATGCAATGAAGTTACAGTATGCCACACAATTTGGAGCACTTCACATCCACAGGCAGTTCCACCATGCAGCTGAGAAGTAACAGAGATGTCTCTAACTGCGACCTTGTTACCAGTTCCCTGATGGATGTTTCAGAGCTAAAATGGCAAAACCTTTACAAATACTGCTCTAAGAGAAACCATCAGCAAGGAAACTAGCAACACGCTAAGCCAAGGGCATAACAAACGGATACCACATCAGAAAGCAATGCACAACAGTCAACACAGCTAAGTGGTAGCTGGATGCAGGAGCAGAACAAATCTCCTCCTCCAACTCGTGACAGCATCACACATTCATCTGGGCACTGAAGCTGCATCCCGCTTGTCTGAATCCGAAATAAAGGTGAAGGTTCATGGCAAGCTGCTGTGCTCCTGCACACACAGTTGCTGGACTGCATGTGAACCAACATCAAACAAGTCGGTAACATACAAATTGGGATGGTAAGAGCAAACATTTCAGTTTGGTTTTATGCTTGCAGGTGGTCAAGGATGAGTATAGAACAATTTTCACCTTTTTAAAGGAATAAACTATCATTAATAGATTACAGGCAAAACATAGCATTACCATAATTAATACTGAAAAGCAGAAGAAACCTTAAGGAGAGCAACAGCCCTGCAAACATAAATGGCACACACACAGCAGTAAATCCAACCATACAGCTGAAGAACTAAAGCTGACAGACTTGTACCCCCCTGTGTTGACACAGGTCAATATGCTATTTAACAAGAGTGGTAGTATAAAAACCTGTCTTCTGTTAAACTGTATCTAAAATACATTTAAAATGGTCTATGATATGTGGCTGTCACAGAAACCAAAGCTTTAAAAGATTCCAAAACTCCCAACTCACTCCCTAGAATAAGCATTGCTGCATATCCCTCAACCTTTCCATTAAATTTGGTAGATCTGTTTTGCATCTCAGCACAGTTTGCATTCCACAGGGGCCAATACCTCTTGCTTACATAATAGTAAAACCAACCTTGACACAGGCAGCACTAATTAGCAGACAGAAAACCAACTCCAGCAGCCACACAACACAGAGTAATCCTTGCTCCTGTAAATACCATAGATATCTCAGCAAGCACTTCATGTATTTGCATGCAGGTGGAGCAATCATTCATCCCAATCTTTCACATGTAAACAAGAAAATGCAATACATTAAAAACGGAGATTACATCTTAACTTATTTAAATGTACGAGAGGAAAAAAAAAAATCAAGAGGAGTATAGTGGTAAATTTTCCAGCAGAAGCTATCATCCTAAGTTAATAAAATAATTTTTACTTTTTTCACTGCTGATATGCAATCAATCATACAGATACAGTCTGGCAGCCAGAAAAGTATGTTAAGCACAGTCCATGTCATGACCTCGAGTTTCCCTCAAACAGATGCTGAAGACTAACAGCCCAATTCACTGTCATCATACAGCCAACAAATCTGAGAGACAGACCACTGAGAAGCATCCCAGTGCAGAGGAAGCCTCCACCATCATTCCCCAATCTGTCCTGCTCTATATTCACAGCCTTGCTCCCTCATCCACCCCTTGCATTGGATTTACGCCAGGACAAAAGAGGTCTACAAGCAATAAAGGACAAGTCAGAGTAGCTCTATGGCTCTTCACACCTTTACAGTGTGCCCAAAAAAATGGCATGCCAACAAAGCAATTGCTTAAGGCCTCACTTATTGCCATAATGAATTTCGTGCCATAAAGTTCTTGTGAATACCTAAGTTTGAGATGAGAAAATTTACAGCCTATAAGCCACAAACAAGGAGTACCAAAGAGACACCTGTTTTATTTAGTGTTCTACACAACCCAAGGGGAAATATCTTGAAAACTTTTTGTTTGCTTGGTAACAAGAATCAATACGTAAATGTGAATACTTCACAAAACTTTCCCTTATCCATAATCACAGCAGCCTCATGCAAGTGCAATCCTGTCTCAAATTCAGCACCTATTCTCAGGCTTCAAGCACCTTCTTTGGTTTGGAGCTATCTCCCCTCTCTCCTGACCCCAAAGTATATGTTCAAGAAGAAAAGGAAGCCCTGGGGAAAAAAAAAGTTTGCCTTTAGAGGAGTTCGCAATTAAATGCTTTGGAACATCTTGGAACAACTGTATCATTCAAATAAAGCCATGAATGTATTGCACGCTTATTTGACGTATACAAAAGGTACCACTGCATTTCTGTTCCGACAAGACAGAATCCTCACACAAAGATCAAAAGATTTCTGACACAAAAGGCTGTCTCACAACAATAAAGCAATCAACGTTCTTTTTAAGCAAATGTAGCTGTATTGCAAATGAGAATGGCTGAGGACTTGCCCAACAAAATTAAATTTAACTTAAAAAGAATGCATTATACTGACGCAGTGCTAGCCAGAGAAGCATAAAAACACATTTGTACACCACAAGCAGGGCTGAAAACAATCAGCCTATCCCATGCCACCAAACGAATTTCAGTGTCAGCCTGGTGCATCACAGTGATTTCAGCAAGATTCTGACCTCACAAGCAAGAATGACATACTTAATGACAGCTCCAAAATCTAAAGAAACTTTGGCTGTGTTGAAAAAAGCCTCCAATGCTTTTTCTTAAAAGCAATGCAGAAATAAAGTATTGCACAAAGCCAGAGAAGCAATTCCAAAGCAGCTGTGCAGTCAGTACACCAAGTCCACACAGAAGTGAATCACAGCAAAGTGCATGCGTTGCCCCACACCAATTAAGACTACCTAATTGTTTTGCGACGTTTCCTTCCCACCCACCAGCTCACTCCGAAATAACTAATTCTGTTTTCATTCTCCGGGTGAAGTTGCCACCACACCATCCACACCCACATCCGACTCACATAAACTGTCTGCTAAAAAGCAGAATCCAGCAGAGGTCAGAAATGGCCCCAGACAGGAAATGCCTGGGTGTATTCCAGCGAGGCGCTGCACTGCTCCTCTACACGGAGGCAGCCCAGGTCCCAGGGTCACGCTGCTGTGCAAACTTCACTTGAAAGCGTTTTCCGCTTAACTTGCACTATCGTTCCTCGAAGTTACTGTAAGAAGGGACCTTGACACTCACACATCCACTCGCTCTGCTGGCACTCGTAATTAGATATCGCAAAAGTACTCTGAAATAACTTTTCCCATGCCTTCTGCCATGCAAACTGCGAGCATCCCCACATCCCCTCTCGTCCCTCCGGAGCAGAGCAGCAGCTCAGAAGGTGCGGGGCACACGGCAGCAAGCCGCCCGCCTCCAGCCCTGCAGAACTAATCGATCACCCGAGCGCTTCCAAACGCTTCCTGAATGCCTCCTAGCGAGGAGCGAAGCGCATCAACAGAATGTTATTTTAAAAAGAGAAATAAGCGCCAGCGAACTAACAACTCGGACTTACGCAACGCTCCTGCAGCCGGTTAGAAACCGAGAGCCGAGAAGTAACCTGCAGCCCCAGCTCTCAGCAGGGCACAGCCACGCGGGGTCAGCCCGCTCCGAGGCGGCGGCGGCACAGAGCTGGAAGAGCGCACACAAGCAGCCGCTGTGCGGGAGCCTTTCCCGGAGCCGCACCTCCCGACGAGAAGGATGCCGCCAGCAGCGATGCGATGCGATGCGATGTTCCGACCCCTCCGCCCGCCCACAGCCGCCGCTCGCAGCGCACTCCCCCTCCCCCCCCAGAGCCCACAGTCCCTGCTCCAGCAAAAGTTCTCTCGAGAGCCGTCCCGCAGAGCACCTCACAACGCCGGTCCGCTCCGCTGCCCGATAGGAGAGAGGAGGCGATGCACTGCTAATTGCCGAGCGCCCACAAAGCACTGCCTTACCCACCCGCAGCCGCTAGAGATTTCTTATCGGTGCGCTTGCCGGCTCGGTGGTCGCGAGGAGAAAGCGCTGAGGCTGCAGAGCCGGAGCCCCGTGCACGACGCGCACCCGCCGGCTTGCAGCAGGGCTCGGCCCCCGCCCGCCGTGCAGCCACAATCTGGCAGCCGCCGACCCGCGCTCTCCGCAAGCAGCTCCCTATTTGGCAGCGCCCGGCACTGACCTCCCCGGCGGCGGCGGCTCCTCCATGGCGGCGGCGGCAGCAGGGAGCGGTGCGGCGACGTCTCTCATGCATGCACCGAGGCCGCCATGGAGGCGGATCGCAGTGCGCGGCCCGACCCGGCCCGCTGCGGCGCCGGAGGTGCAGCGGCGGAGGAGGGGACGGGGGTGGGAGCTCTACCCGGCTGCAGGGACCCGGCCGCCAAGAGCCGCCCGCGCGGCCGCCATCTTGGAATCAGCCTCACGGGGCAGCGAAGCCGGGAGCATCGCTACGGCGCGCGAGGAGGGACGCGCCGAGCCACAGGCGCTCTTTGCGCCGAGGCCGGACGGGTGCGGAGGAGGCAGTGCTCGCCGCCCGGGACGCGCGGTGCTCTCCGTCCCGCTGCCGCCCGCCCTCTGGCCGGAGGCGGGCAGTGGGAGCAGGGCGCGCCTCGGGAGTGGGGCGTTCTCGTCTGCGAGACCAGGGGGCGGTGGAGGGGGTACTGCCCGGGACGGGAGGACCCGATTTCTGCGCCAGCTGATGAGAGAGCCTGTTTAAGCGGGTTGTTTGGGGCGTCGGGGGATGCATGGAGCTGCCGTCCCGGCGCTTGTTCGCCTCCCGGCGGGATGAGTAGCTCCGGGTTGTCCCACGGCAGCCTGCCGTGAGGCGGCTCTCCCCAAGAGACGAGGGGGACGCAGCCCTGCCTCACACTGCAGTATTATGCGTGTTGTTTCTTCGGTTTTTTGAGGAAACCACATTGATCAGTGTGCTCGCTTGTTCCCTGTTGGTTATCCCAGAGCTACCGTCCGTCAGGTGGTTTACAGAACTGTTCCTGACATCTGCAGTTCACTGTGAGTGAGCAGCACGGACGTTAGCATCCAGGGACAGAGGGAAAGTCAAAGTTAGTGATTACAGCGAGGAAGGCTGCAGGGTTTACCTGAATATTTATCATCTCTGGGTGCTTGGGCGATGACCTACGCATGCAGAGGTTGGAGCCACCCAAATAGTTCAAAGCCATCTGAAAGTCTGGAGGCCCTGCAGTGACTTCCATTCTCACCGAAGAACAATCAGTAGAGAGCAGTTATACACATGGGGGAGGGTGGGGGGGAAAGCAGGCTTCATGCTCCTGGAACAGCTTGTTTCATTTTACAAACATTCTAAAGCCTACAGCAGTGCTGTTTATCAGCTTAAAACAAAGACCTGAAGCCACATGATCCATTTGGAAATATAGAGAGGAAAAATGTAATTTCCTGAACTACATCTATAACTGGGCTGGAATACGGGCTAACGCCCTTCAAATGCAGAGAAATGCAACGGGTCGGTTAAATATTCCAGTTGGTGAGAACCTCATCTTTTATATTTTATAGGACTGGATGAAGAGCAGCAAACCCTGGCACTGGTAACACAAGTTCACATATTATGTTACTTCTGAAGAGTGACATTTGAACTCAGAAAGGACTGGAATTGGTGCTCGCTTCTGCTTTGTGCTTAATTCCTCAATTAAATCAATTATACAATAAATTTACACAGATTTCTTTCATCGCATGGCAGTGGCTTTTAGCATTATTTTCAGCTATGTTATGGGTCATCATCTGACACCAGTCACTGTAATAATGTGTTAGAAGCATGTTTTCCTTATCTAGCAAAAAAATATGTAGACATCTGATGTCTTATGCCATGGAGGTGATGATGTGATAGTACAGATGTGTTGACACTCCAGGGACACATGACAGAGGTGAAAATGGGGACTTCCCACCACTACTACTTTCTATGAACATGTAGATGGTTTACTGAAGTAAATTAGTATTCATTGCAGCCTCTCAAATGGGGAGAGCCAGAAAAAAAAAAAATTCAGCATGCCTCTTTTCTTTTCCTGATAGGGCAACCCAGCATCACATTTCTGTGGTGCACCAATGGAGAGTATGCTAAAACTACAAATAATGACAAGCAAGGCAAGACTGTAACTTTGATATAACAGCACTTCCTTGCATACAGTAGGCCATAGTGAGCATATAGCTCCTGGCATCAAGAGGAGAGAGTGTAAATCTCTCTCCTTAACAGAGGAGATTTATGAAAGGCCTGCAGAGAACACAGATGGACAGGAAAAAAGATTCAGGAGTGTATGGAGTCAATGACATAAGATTGTCAGAGCTTATCTGTAGATGATATTTAGACATGCAAAAATGAAAGAAATTGCAGAGATCTTACAAAAAATTGATATATATGAAGTTATTTTGGTGATTTTGTCTTCATTTAGGCAATGTTCTTTTTTATCAAAGGCTCAATGACTGCCAGTTTGTGAGTCTAACTATTCCAGGTGAAAACTGATAAAGTTGTTCAGTTTGATTCTACTGCTGAAACAGAGAAAGGTACAAAAAGAGTAGAGACATCACAATAAATGACGTACCAGAAAAATGAGTTAAAAACATTAGAAATTTTAATGGATTTTAATTCCTGAGGTGGCAATTAATCATAACCCTGGAATTATAATATCAGTCAGGACTGTGCATGCAAGTGTACTCTTAAATGTGTTATAAAAATATCTTTCAAGTTGTTTCAGTAACTGTCACAGGCTCAAACTTTCACACTTTTTTTTTTTTTAAGCAGAGTTAATGAAACATAGTAATCAAATGGTCATTCGCTATGAATTTACGTGCAAAAATAATATCCTGAACAATAACAGTATTGTAGATTTAGGTTTTCTTTCCAATAAATTATTTCATTTCCACGAACAGATATTTAAAAGCAAAGGAAAGTTAATTAAATGTAGTCCCACCCTCGGCAGCAGACACTGGAAAGCAGCCTGTTAGATACAATTAGTCCAGCTCTAGTTAAATCTGCTGAAGATAGAATTGTCATTTTTTTCTTGGTCATAGGTTAGAAATGCTTTTCTGCAGACCTGTGAAGAATAAAGCATGAACCATACCTGCATTTGATATGTGGCAGACCATGTGACAACATTTCTTTTTTATGTAGATATTGCAGCTATTCACCCCAGAGCCAAAATAAAATACCAAGATGCATTTCTACCTGGTAATATGCAGATTTGTCCATCTACAGTTTTGTTGCTTTCACAGAAGATCAGGATGTTTGGCGTGGGTTTTTTTAAAAGAAAGTGGACTCTGTTTTCAGTGTCATCTAGCTTGAGCTTTGCTCCAATTGATTTGAAGTGTGAACCTCTGAAAGAAATTAAGGAATCACACTATATAGCTCTGTTCAATCATCTGTTAACCACTGTGATTCATTCACTTCAGAAGCTTGCATAATAACTGCCAAAGCTTGTTCAGCAGCATGATTTAACAGCCATGCTATAATAGGAGCCAGCGAGCTTGATGGAGGTAGAGTATTTCTGTCCAAACACTGTCATCTCACATGCTGCATGTCAGATCACACAGGCCCTGATATCATTGACTCATCACTATTAAAAGAGTATTTGTAAGTAACAGTGGCGTGAGGTCAGAAACGTTCCTGGGATTACTGTTTTATCACTTCAATTCTGTTTTTTTTTGTTGGTTGCTTTTTTTTTTTTTTTTGTACTTCCTGTCCTAAAAAGCAACTGTGTGCAGCCATTATTAAAACATGACCCACATGAGAGGAGGATGAGCCTGAGTTGTGCTTAAAGCAGTATGATTTTGGTGTGTAGAGCTGGCCCTGGGGCTTAGTGCCTGTACTGCTGGACAAAGCTACAATCACTGACAGATACTCAAAGTTACCTAGAGATTGGACATGGAAATGACCATCTTTAGATACAGAGAGACTCAAAAAAATTTCTGTGGATACAGTAGCTCATATCTCCCCAACATCTTACTTCAGACCTGTCAATAAAACCTGAGCTGAATTTAGTACAGCTTGAAAGTATCAGTGTGAGTCCATTTAAAGCTAACTTGTTTCCTGTTAATCGCAGTAAAATTCTTTCCCCACCTGTATTATAGACATACTCAGCAACCAACCATGGGGTACTTTTAAAGAAGACCAAGATCATGGCAGTGCTTTGTCTGTGTTTGAGTTTGATATAGTCTAATAACATATCCAAAGAAGCTCCACTGAAGAATCCTCTGAAGCCACATTTTCTAGACCTGGAGCATACCCAGTTGCTTTCTATATATGTCTGGCAGTGCAATTTAGTGCCTCATTGCATGTAACACTTGGTATTTTTGTGGATTCTGAGTGTCTGAACACTTGCTTATATTAAAAGTTTTAGAGATGCTATTTGTTTTTTTTTTAATCAGCTCAGAAAACAATTTAAAAGTTCCATACTCTGTCTTTTAAAATAACTGGTTGTGCATCTGAGATTCTTCCTATATCTGCCTTACAGCAGCTGCAAAACAGCTGTGAGATCTATATCAAGCTTTCCTGCCTAGCAATATCTTCTACAGCTCTGATCCACTGCTCCTCCATCCAACAGCTTTGTGTAAAGTGAGAGTAGTCACAGGAAAGCAGTGTAGCTGCTATATTCTTTCATCTCTGTAGGTCATGGCTTTTGCATCAGCTCTACGATGTTATAAGCAACTATGAGAAAAGTTTAATCTTCATTTAAAATTAATCTCTGCAGACATTTACATACGTATCAATTAATTTATATAATAGGCATATTGAAATCAATGGGACAGCCCCAAGAGAATAGTTACTCATATATACAGTAATGTTTAGAGGATCTGTTTCCACCTCTGCTCTGAATCATCTGGAATAATTTAACACCCATGATTTCACAAGGTGAATTAATCTGTCATGATTTAATCCTGTTGATAGTTCAGGCACCAATGTATTCTCCCCTTGTCACAATGCACCCCTGTCTGGGGGATGTCAAGTTTGTATCTCATTCTACAACTCCCGCTGTCTCAAATTCCTGTGTTTCTGTCTTACCTTACACTTACATCCCTATCCACTTCATTAGTTAAAAAACAAAAAAAACCCGTTACCTCATTATGAACATGACTATTTTCATCCTTCTAAATAATGATACACATTGATCCTTCACTATAAACCACTAAAGAGATAATCACCTGTCATTTTATGTTATTTCAGTGCATTCCAAGTTTTTTTTCTCATTTATGTCTTATCACTATTTTTATAATTGTTTTGAGTCTTCTCATCTTCACAGGTACTGATGATTATTTTAAGACACGTCCTTGGTAGGAAACATAGCACATAGCACTTGAAATAAGTGTTGAATGATGTGAGCTAATCTGCTTTCCTGGCAACAGGAATCTCTCCAGCTACAGCCAGTTGAGGAATCCAGTTTGTGACCCTTGTACCACGGAGCTAAGGTCTCTGTGACACACTCTGCTGAGCAGCTGCAGAAGATAGAGCATCTGCACATTTAGCACCTTTATGAGCCAGTCTAGAAAGAGACCTGGAAGTTAGTTATGAATGCTACTTGTGAAATTTTCCTAGACTAAAGTAACAGAAAACTATAAAGGAAAATTTTGGAAGACCTATGAAAAACTTGTTGTCAAAGCTTAACAGCTCTTTCATCATTTTTTCTTTACTTTCCCTCCTGACTTTCAACTAAACAAAACTCATATCCCATACAATTTTAAAGAGTCTATTTTCCCTATCCACTATGTATATTGGAGTTCACACATCCTTCTCTAAAGAATCAGATATACAGGTATCATATAGCATTTGTTTGACCTACTTAGCACCTTCAGCTGAGATGAGAGATCCCTAGGATTTCCATGTATGTTATAAATCCATACTATTTGTTACCCAGGTGATGAATTATAAGGCAAAGTTTTAGGCCTCTTTGCTTGATTGGCAATTACTTTGTCCAGTTACATGCCTTTTCCAAGACAGATTCCTGAATCCTGAAACTCAAAACAGCTTTGAGAAGCTCTTATTTCTCAAAAGCATGAATCTTACCCCATTTACACCTTTTTTCTGCCATTGTCCTTCCTGTCCCCCATTTGCCTGAATAACATATATGCATCCATCACAGTTGCAGAGGCTGCACACAACAAGTGGAATTGCCTTTGTACACAGCTTGAAAAACTGTCTTTTGGCAATAGACCCCCTGTGAATTTCTCTTTCCTATGTAATCCTGTTATCTCACAGATGACATAAGAGTTCATTCTTTCACATTTGTCGACAAGAAAATATGTTACAGATAAAGGAAATATAATCTACTTCCACTATGTTAACTAGCATGTGATTTAGTTACCTATGTAACCTTGATTTGGAAAGAGGAAAATCAATTTTAGCAATATCTGAAAACTATTAGGTTTTGTTTTAATGTGACTCTTTTCTATAACCATAGCAACAGTTTTATTGAAAGTGTTCTGTTCATAATTATTGAAAGGGTGCCTCATTTTGCTTTTTTTTCCTACATACATAATTGTCTAAAAATCTTCAAAATAATAGTTTCCAGATTCAGGCCTCCTCCAAGAAAAAGATTTACCCTAATTTGTACAAAATCCATCTAACAATTTTGAATCTCATTAATGTCCTCTCATTCCCAAGGAAAAAAAGATGGATCGTTTTTCTTCTTTTTTTCCCCTACAAAAAGAAAAAAAGAAAGAAAAAGAAAGAAAGAAAAGTAAAAGAGAAAAGCACACGAAGTGACTTTGAATGAGTTTGGGTGAAGAACACGTGAGAAAAAACGTCATTCACTGAGATAAACATGCACACATCTGTAACTCAGTTGAAGGGCAGTGCAGTCACTGCTTCACAGTCACTTCCGTACTGAAGCTAAGGGAAGACCAGTCTGCCAGGGCAATATTTATTTCTAATGCATCTGCCAAAGGAATGTTCAGTAACATAATCTGAGGCAGCAGTGTTAATTAACAAGCATTATATGTTTATACTGGTTTTGCTTAAAACACAAAGTTCCTATTACCTTAATGGATGTAGTGTTAATCTTACCTATATATGACAATGTTATCACTGATATATCATGACTGTATTCTACATGATACCAAAGAAAAAAACGAAAAAATCAAAGAGAAAGCTTTTTAAGCAATGTCAATGATTTTAACCAATTTTTATTTTAAAAAGTTATGTATCCCAAACATAACTTGTAACCATAATCTGTTTTTCTTAATACTGCAAATGCCTTTGCAATTGTTGTTTTGTTTTGTTTCTTTAAGATGATTGATATTGTCACCTTTGGGTGGATCTCACTGTGACTGTGAGGATAAAACAGACTTTTGTTTTTTTAAGAGTAGCTGCACTTTAAACAGATTCAGATCCATAGCTGTTGCTTGCTACTATAGCGATAATCAGAAATAAAAACAAAGGTGACAGAATTTTCTTAGTTCTTATTTTTAACCAAGAAAGATAGAATTATATAGTGTGCTGATGGAAAATGGTGTGACTGTTGAAGCTGTGGACCTGTCATTGCTCCATTCTTCCTCTCTTACTGGCTGAGTGTTGTTACATGTTTTCAACCCTGTTTCTGACATTTATCCGTATTTTGAAGTCTAGATTTCTTCCTTCTTAATCTAAGCAGAGACAGCAGTCAATTAGCCCTGCTACTTAGACTGGGCATTAAGACACTAACATAAAGCATCCTGAACTCAAGCTGAAAGACTCCAGCTTTCTAACAGTTCATAGACATTTTGCAAAGCTAGGAAAAACTGCTTATTTGGATATTCAGCAAGTAGATTTAAATTGGGTGAGCACACATTATTCTTTTGGTAGTTCTGGAGAGGGACTGCTGATGAGCCTGTTTGTTCACCTGTTGGAAGCATTCAGTATGGGTCAGTTACAAAACTTTATCACACATTGCGTAACTGCAACCTGCTTGCATGAGATCACAGAATTATTTATCTTCTAACTAGTTCTTCAGATGGACAATAACATTTCAGATGGACCTTTGAGTCATAGCCCATCTGGAGTGGATCCATCAATGATCCATCAAGAACATTAATAGCATCTAAGGAGAAGCTGAGAGACACGTAATGTTCAGCCTTCAGGAGGACAGAAGGCTCAGGAAGGATCTTACCGCAGTGAACAAATACTTGATATCTGAGAGTGATGTCCAGTGAAAGGACAAGAGGCAATGGGCACAGACTGGAACACGGGAAATTCTGTTAAAACATGAGAAGAACTTTCCTTGCAACTAGGTTGGCTGAGCAACAGCACAGGTTGCTTAGAGAGGTTATGGAGTTTTCGTCCTTGGAAATATACAAAACTCCACTAATTGTGGCCCTAAACAACATGCTCCAGCTGACCCCTGCTTTGAGGAGGGGGCTGGGATAAGATGATCTTCAGAGGTACTCATCCACATCAGCCATGATTCAGTGATCTGACTGATCCCATAAATGCTTTTCAATTACAAGCAAACTCCAATACACTGGAAAATAAAACTATTTAAAAGAACACAGCACTACAAAACTTTTGTTATCATTTACAATTCTCTCACAAATTATGTGTTTTTTGGTTAGTAGTTGTTGTTGTTCGCTTTTTAAATTATGGATCTTAAATAGAGAGCAGCTGAAGGTAAGAATTAAATTATTCTTAAATATATCATCATTCACACTACTGTTAGGTAGCCACCTCTTCTGCATATTAAATAGTAACTTCCTGTCAGAAGAAGTTGCGTACAGACTGTTTATATAAGATATAAGGACAGCTTTGTTGAAAATCTTTTTTCTCCTCCTTTACAAAGCTGTGCACTTTCCTACTGATGAAGTTTTACAGTCAGGCTGACCATCTTGCCTATTTTGTATTTTATGCCTGAGCTGTTAGTAAAGTGTTTTAAGAAACACAGAAAAATTAACATCAATAATGTATTTTGCTTTCATACTTCAGTTATTGAAAAAATCTTGAATTCAAAATTCAAATTCCATAAATAATAAATCATTGCATTTTACACGTCAAATAAACCAAGTCTGTCTGCTGTATTTTAATTATCACAGTCTGTATTCAAATAATAATCCGCGAGTGTGTGTTTAGTGTGGAAAGTACCTAAAATTTATTTATGCTACTAATATTATCCACTTACCTTTCATGCTACATTTATTATAGCTCTTCCAAATGTCCATGCCATATCCATAACAGCCTGCCAACAAGAGTGCTGAATAAGAGGATTTCACTATGAATGGATCCTTCTCCTGGAGCCACTAGCTCAGAAAGGGAAGTTCTGTGTGTGTAATCATTTGTCTAAAGAGGGTAAGGGCAGAGCTATCAAAATTACTCTCTGATGCAATGCAGTAAGTATGAGTCTCCTAGAAAGCTGTAAGTTGTAGGTGTCACAGTCACAGCCGGTAGGATTACCATGACAGTCTCAGTTCCTCTGAACTGTAAGGTCAAGTGATCTTTATATTAATTTTAAATATTTCTGCCCGAGGAAGCAGTAACGAGCAAGCAGCCTTTTAAATGTGAAAACAAAGTTTTTTCCTATTTGAGCATTGACACTTCCATCCGCAGCTCATAGAATGCTACTAGCAATTTTTACTGCAAACCACAAGTGGATTACTAGCTTAACAACCACAGAGCCTTATAACTAGGTATCAATCCGAGGATTCAGCATGAAACTGTCACATTGGTGATCAGAGTTTTAGAAACTGATTATGAAAACGTGTCATTTTGCACATAAAAATAATCTGAAAGACACTGTCTAAAAGTGTACAGTATCTGTATTGAAAACCACATAAAGAATCAGCCAGGTTACCTACATGATGTTACAAGGTAGGTCTGCTAGTCTTTCTACCTGGTTCTCTTCAATATACTTCATTCTTTGCCTTTAATTTAAAATTCAATTTAGAAAGATATTGTATAATATGGATGGGGGAAAATTAAGAAATACGTTTAAGTAAGTATGATTACAACCAAAATATGTCCCATCCAGATGTAATATTAAATGGTAGGTCCTGTTAGCAATTGTGGGTATATAAAGCAGAAATACAAAGTGTAGAACAGAAGAAAAAAGAGGATAGTGTAGATGCTGCTTTTCTAGTGTAAACAGCATTATACTAACCTGGTTGAAGTATTTGTTTAACAATAGTTGACTGGACTAAATTTAGTAGCTACTTTTCAAAGCAAGAAGCCTACCTTAAAAATAACTAATTGTGAACTAATTTATGTCATTTATTACAACATGTATATGAACTATGCTTCTCACTTCTGTATACTGCTTGATTTTTCTGCTCCATATGCTTGAATTACTTGACACTTTGTTCAATAGCATTCTTACTCAGAGTGCTCTTTATTTCTTATGATCTGCAAAGCTGAAAAAGGGTTTCTTAGTATATTTATATTGGGTATAAACTAGAACAATAGATACAGCTCGAGCAGCACTTGTGAGCACAAGTGAATCTCTTCCTATTGCAGTATGAAACTAATAAGGTGCATTTTCTACCAGAGTAGTTAAATCAATAATTGAGCTGGTGCTGTCATACCTTATAGACACCTATCATTAGCTTACTGTCAAATATGCATTTATTGTGCATGCAAATAGGGAAAACATGCATTCTTATCAATAGAATAAGACCCAGTTTCAGTGTCAATAAGCCACATGTTCTTTTACCAAGAGCAAAGAACTCAGCTGCATGGGTTGCCCAGCCTAATTGTCAATACTTAGCCAGCATGCTCCCTATCTGCCAACCACATTATCAGAGCAGTACCTGGACTCATTGGCTATAAACAGAAGTCTACATGTTCTCCTTAGCATCACCACCAACCCTAATATTCTAGGTTCTTTTTTCTTTAAATAGCTAGATAGGGAAAGAAGTCTTTCTAAACCCTTAAACTACACCTAAGTAAGTTAATTAATATAAACATTTTTCAGTGTGGCTCAAGATCATTGAACCAAGATAGCCTGTTTTGCATGAAAAACAAAGATACAGAGAGAATTGTTAGGCCCACTATCTCTGAACATATTTGCAAATGTATGTAGATATGCATTTAATCTGCGTTTAGTAGGGCTAAGCCTCAAATAAAACATAACAAAATCAAAGACCTGCAAATTCAGCAGTGATCTGGCAAGAAATCCCTGTGGCTTTTCAGGAGGATGAGGTCACTGCAGATGGTCAGACACATCCTAGTCCAGCTCATTTTTGCTTCAGGCCTCTTTGCTCCTGTTCTGTAGAGTCCTGACTTGCCATGAATCTGACAGGGAACTGCACTGCAAGGCTTCTGCTTGCCTCTTTTTTGTTCAAGTGCTCCATCTCCTCACCTCCATATGTAGCAGCAGCATAGCCCACACTGACTTAGCTTTCAGGTTATTGTGATGTGAGTCATAAGCATGCTACATGCTGCATTATATCTGCAAGGGTAAGGGAAAGGACATCGTGACTTTTGCTCTTGGTTGGACTTTAACAAAGCCACAGGAAGAAAACTCCAGAGTAAATTGTTTAGGGACTCTGGTTCTCTCTCCCTAGTATATTGCAGGACAATTCAAGTTACACCTGTTTATGAAAGGTGTAACCTCTGACTTGGGCTGCCTAGCTGGCTCAACAAGCAGGAACGGGTCAGGGTGATGCAAGCCCTGCCCATGCCCTTCCCTGACAGACTATTTGTTCCCTCATAGGTATCAAGCAGACTGCCACTTTTAAGTGTGGGAGTAAAAGAGGTGCACAACCTTCTTTGAGAGCTACTGACAAAAATAACTTGGCATTATTACAGTATTTTTAGTACATTTAGTAATTTTATTTAGGTGAAAGGAGGCAAAATAAGGAATTCAGGAGAGCAAGCAGAAAATAGAACAGCTGTTTGGTAAACGACTGCTGAACCAATAATTGACTATTATGGTGCTAGAACAATTTAATTGCCAGCAAAGACCAGTTAAGAGCCTTACAGTAGTAAAGGATGCTAGAAGGAAGAAGCTTGCTAATCTCTTCTGGTAAATTCCATTGTGTATGGAATTTGTTTTTGAGGTGTTTCCAGGAAAAGTATAATAGTGAATAAATTATGCTTCATCCACAAAAATATAATTTCAAATGCTCTTAGAAATGAAACAGTCACCAGCTCTTATGACACTGATTGCCTAAAAATGGATCCTTTCAAGAGAAGGAGGACAATAAACCATTCTTGCAGGAAAACTCAGTTGCTAACAACATTAGCCAAGTTTAAAATTTGTTAGAGAGTGGGAGGTAAGGATGTACAAAATCATACTGGGCTTAAGGTTACAACTGGACAAGCAGTGTATTATTTTCCTTTCACTAGACAAAGTCAAATCCTTGTCCTGTTTATGAGCTGCCTATTAACAGCTTTTAAAATTGCAAAACAAAAACCCTTCCAAATGCGTCAGAAATTGAAATTACTTGTACAAAACATTCATCAAACAAGTTTAAGCTAATGCCTGTTGCAAATATTCCTTGGAGTATTTGACATTTGTGCTATGATATTTGTGTTCTGAGTGACATTCATTATACATTTATGCTGCATGAGCAAGTGCTTCTTCACTCAGAATACTGCTGCTTTTCTGCACTGGGTTGACTAATGTACAGGGAGCCATTGTGTTCCCCTTCTGCCAAAGTTCTGAAAACAAGGGAAGGTGGGAGATGAACGGTGCATTGGTCAGTCTTGTGCTGCTCTGTCTGGTCAGTGGTGATATTTCCCTTTTTGATTAAAGAAATTTCAGCTCCCAGGATGGCATACACTTTGGCAGATACACCAAGAAAGTCTTTCGACAGTTGTTAAAGAGCTAATAGGAGATAAGAATGCAAGGATTTTATTTTACACTGCTCCCAAGGTTTCCATTTGTACCAAAGCATAAGGAAGAATTCTTTAAGTCCTGGCTCTAAGAGCCTGCAAATATAAACTCAGATTAAATTCTATTTTCAGTTTTGAAGTAAAAAGCCTGAAGACATGATCCAGAGACATTCTAAAGTTTCAGTAGGCAAAACAGATAGCAAACAAAAAAGGATCAACGTACTAAGGCCAGCCTCTTCATTCTGGGGACCTGAATCATGACTTCTGAATGCTTGAGTTAGCAATTCTGTATTTAGCAGTGAACAAAATGTTCAAAAATAGCTTCTCACTATTTGTACAGCTATATTTATGCTTGCTAAAAGCCATGCTAAGCTGTTAAAAAAAGAAACCCAAACCTTGGCAGTTAGCAGAGCGTGCCCACAGAGATCAATGCGCAACAGTGCCTCTTGAAAATGAAGTTCTCAACTCTTTCTTCTCTGCAGTGAATGGGACTGATGGGCTGCTCTGATGAACTCCTCCTCTTCTACTACTTTTCCTTTAAGCCTGAAAGCAAGAGCATAGAAATTGAACTTCCAACAAAGCAGGTTCACCTGGCAAAATAAATATGTCCATTTTAAAGTGAAAACCTGTGATCTCAGAACTTACATAATTGGAAAACTGTGCAAAGTGTTCCTGATTGAATGCAGACAAGTCTTAACCAATTACCTGCATTTCCTACTCGTCTGCTCCAGTCTGATTTATTTCTTGATCTTATCACATCAAATCTTTTAAGACAGCTGGTTCTTTGGAGCAGAGACCATCTCTTTCCTTATTCAGTTACAATAGCAGAAAATAACCACATAGAACTTTTTTCACTCTGCTGTATTGTAAACATTAAATAAATAACACTTTTGGTCAATTTGTATTCTCAGTATTGTGTCTAAAGCCACGACGGAGTATGCGTAGTACTGAAATCAATTTGTTCAGGCCTCTCGCTAGGAAAGTTCCTCATTCCAAAACACAGGCTTTAAAAGCTTACAAGAGTAATGCAAATAAGTTTTCTTCTCTAGCACTTGTTTTCTTTTATACATATGTATTTTAGATGCAAATTGAAACTATTATGTTAAAACAATGTCCCATGTGTTCTATGTTGGCATCTTCAGTGCTATAGAAACTCCTTACAGCTACTCCAATCCAAATCCTTGATATAAACACTTTACCTAATGTCCAGAATCAGAGCCTGGCCAACACCTCCTCAAAGCAGGCACCAGCCCATTCTCACCCCAGCCTGCTTGAGCAAGTGTCAATCAACCACAGCTGCACCTCCTTTAGGGCACCAGCTGTTCTAAATGCACCGGTCTGGGCGAGAAGAAAAGAAGTGCAGGGTGTGTCTGTCACTGTATTTAATAGCACACAGAAATAAACAAAAACCCCTAAAATTCTTAAAACAAATGAATGCCACAAATTAGCAAAAGTGTGTAAAAAGAGAATGTATACCTCTCCAACAGAGGCCTCCTGTATTTCTCTAACTAAAACACGGCAATACTGCAACCCACTAACCTGTATGCAGGCCCATGCCTGCACCATGATGGAAAATCCTCCATGTCTCATTTTAATTTTCAAGTGACTTATTTGCCCAGAATTCCTGTATGTCCTCCCTCTCTAGAACTTGTTACATCTCTGTGTTGTAAAGTCACGTTGCATTATTTGAGCTATTTACTGCTCTCTGTAATTTTCTTATCTGTACATGACTATATGAATATGTTGCACATATTTTAATGAGACAAACTTATAAAATATGATGGCATGTGCAACTCTGGTAATGAATCTAAAGATTAACAGATTTTAAACTATGCAAAGGTGTTCTGAATGACTGCATGCTTTGACAAATGTAGCTAGTTGTATAATGATGTTTTGATAGCTTCTGCAAGGCAGATTCTTGCACATTATTCAGTAGAGCATAACTTAACATTTCATTAAATATGTAAAAGTAGGACATGGAAATAACCCTGATTTTTATCTTCATTAGTGGCCTATGTCCTAATATTCTCTCACTGATACATCACTGATCTGTATAATCCCGAACAAAGGCAGCTGGGTAGTGAGATAATATGAGGACACGTTGCCAAGTAATTTTTAAAGTTAGTTTCAAAAATGACAATTCTGTGTAAGAAGTAGAATACATGCTGGATGAACTATGTGAGTAACTATGCAGTGTGATCTGTCCCTGCACTGGCTCTATATCAGTTCTTTCTGTCATGTAGGAAGGGCATTCACTTTCTCCCCAACTTCTACCTTCCCTCCTGGGCAACAAGCTGTCACAGCAACAAGACACCAAAAAGAGAACAGGAACAAGTCCCATGAGAAACAACAGTTACTCTGCTTTTCTACAAATTCTAGCTCTGCGGAGGTGAAATCTGCTCATCAGTGAACATTCAGACCATCTACCTTTCAAGACTACCAACAAAAATGACAGTGATAGTTTTTTCAGTTTATCTCTTTCAGCTTTTTGCAGAAATCATTATGTTTGTTCCTAACCTGACCTGATACTGATTCTTCCTTTTCCCAAAATACTTGGCTCTTTTAATATAAATTTGCCCATGCTCTTGTTCTGATACTTTATAAAAAAGACAAAAACTCTTCATTAATAGGAGCTGCTGTTATGCTACTCATTTTCCAAATTAAATGCTTTAGAGTGAAATGCAAAACCCACATGCTCTTCCAGAGGATCTAAAAAATGTGATTATAATAATACAGTCTGTTTGCCAGTCGAACTTCCAACCCTGTACTCAGCAGGAAAAGTCACAGCGAACGTAAGCGTGGAAAAAAATATGCAAAAGGTCCTTGCTAAATATTACATTTGTGCATCTGTAGGGATAAGGATGACAGCTAGCCAAGTGCCCTGAGCATTCAATTTCTCCACTGAGAGAAACTATGTTCACAGTATTTTCTCTACAAAGACGTCTATTAGCTTGGATTCTTTCCTACAGTGTTGAATGCCAGCTTGTTCTGGAAAGAAAAGGAAGAGATTTGAAAAGACATGAAACCAAAAGGACATCTTCTGGTTAGATGAGCAATTATAACGAAAGAAAGTTTGCATTTTTTAGGCAGGCAGAACTTGCTTCTTTACAGTAGATGCAAAAGATAATTTTATTTCTGTTAAATAACTTCCTATGCTTGTAATGCCCTTCTTGTGTACTAGGTAACTCTTCTACCTGTGAAAATAAGTAACTATTAGAATGGCAAGAGGAGCCCTCATAAAAATTGTATGACTCAGCTCTTTTTTTCTGCACTGAGACCAAATGTCCAAGAAAGATTGTCTGAAAGTAGAGAAGCCTTTTCTGCAGTTCTTGGTATTTAGGGAAGTGTTGGCACTGTTTACTTTATGGACCCCATTTGACCTCTTGATCCCCTGTCCTTTTGCTCTTTGCTGCTCACCCCTGCAGAGGGATGTTCTGAGGCAGAAACTGTACACAGAATCATAGGATTGCTTAGTTGAATGGGACCATAAAAACCTCCCAGTTCCTCTGCCATGGGCAAGGTTGCTACCCACCAGATCAAGCTGCCCAGGACCCCATTCAACCTCGCCTTGACCACCTCCAAAGATGGGGCATCCAGAACTACTCTGGGCAATCTGGTGAAAGACTTTTCTTACCACTAGGTGGTCAGATGGGCCCACTAATCCCACTGAACTTCCCCTATCTGTCCTGGCTGTTCCTTCAGTCCCTGGCTGACTAGGGCAGGCTGGCAGGCTCTAAGTCCTGCAGCTCTGCATTTGGGCCCAGAACAGCTGCACCTTTTTCTTTCTAAACCCACTGCATGACAAGCCAAGCCACTTCCTCAGACCATGAGCCAAATAACTGCAAGGCTTGCTGAACATTTTCTCCTTACACACTGTGGAATGATGTACTGCTTTATGGGCAGCAGATCACCCAAGTGGAAAGCACCCCAACAAGATGGATGCCTCCTTAGTGTCACAGCCTGGTCCTCACAAGACATGCAAGGCAAGGGCCACCAGCAGCAGTGATCTATGAAAAGGGAACTGCTTCTTCCCATACTGGCCTGTACGAGGAGGTAACTTGAGGGTGGCTTGCGACTACTTCATGGAGGAAGCTCACATCTGACAGTATCTGCTCCCCTGACCAGAGGTATTACAGGTACCAGCTGAGTAGAATGAATGATGGGGTATTTCTCAGCATCTGTCGGAGCTCTGCAGTACAATTTGAGGTTGAAGTTATTTCACCTCCATTGCCTTTTGGAACAAGCCACCCTGTCACCTGATAGAGACCACATCTGGCAGCAGGTCTCCATGGTTAAACTGTACGTGCACAAGTCAAGCTCTCAGAATTTACAATCAAGGACTCGAGAACACTCAGATCAGTCATGGTGCCACTGGTATGCAGCAAGAGGTGTGGGAATGAGCATGAGCATGCAAGAGAACGAACACACAGGAGAGGTGTGGGAAGGAGTCACACCTAGGGCTTTTAGCAGATGGCCTCATCCATCCCTATCAACCTGAGTCACACAGCCAAGCACCGCGGCCAGGAACTGCCACTTTAGTCACCTCTGTTACCACAGCAGGCCATATCACTCAGTCTCTTCTGCTGCCCTATTCATTTCAATCTGCTTTGTAAAGAGAAGTCAGATGAACTATCATGATGAGCTGGATTAAAAGGTTATCATCCCAACTATTTGCTATGGCTTGACCGCTCAAGTTCAGCTGCTTTGTTCTGTGAAATCACACAAGCATCAAAGAAAACCAACCTGCTAATGACAGGAGTGGGTTAACAGAGTAAAAATTTTGAGGAAATAGTCTGGTTTCAGGGACAGCTGAAACTTTTTATCTGGTTGTGATCTAAGTAAAGTTATAGATATGTCTTACATGGAAATGGCAGTTATTTCAGTCCAAGCCACAGCACATGGGAGCTTCTATGCTGAGGCCACAGATTGGTATACTCAGATGATGTGCCCTTTTCAAAAGGTGATCACCCTGAGCAGATAGATGAAAAATAGTGGTTGGTTACAAGCAACAATATATTAAACCACCAAAGGTGCTTGTACTGTGAATATTAAACTATCCTATCTGTCCCTGTAAATTCCAGATGATCTGAAATGTCTATGCCCTTGTAAAAGGAGTATTTTAATAGTCAATCAAACTAGATTAATAAAAGCCAAATATATTGTGAGTACAGTTTCTCTGCATTGAAGAGGGTAGTCTGAAATTTTCAGATGATCCCATCTGATTGCTTGTTCTCATCCACGGGATAAAAAATATACTGCCCAAACATCAGAAAAATGAAAGTAAGAGAGGATCACAATTAACGTCTGTCTTCCCTGAAGAAACAGCTCCTAGCCCATCCTAGCTTAGAGCCCCTCTGGAAGTGCGCCGCATCATCAAGGCTTCATGGAAATATTTCTTAAGTGAAAAATGACAGCTCACTTTTTACTGAAAATACAGAGATTCTTTTCTTTGTAAGTTAGACTCAGTCATACAGTGATCTAGGCAATGTCAGACATGCTAGGTACTTGAAATACCAGCCCTCTAGCCCTCTAGGTATTCAGGTCTTAAGGCAAGATTTCTGCAAAACCAGGAAAATCACTCAGCTCCATGTACATCACTATGTACCAAACTACAGTGCTTTGGCTGAAATAAGGACTTTTGCAGTTTTCCAAATGTCTTTCAGTAGCTTGCAGTAGGAACATGCCTCAAAGCTAACAAGTACCTTACATAACTGTAACTCTTAGAAGGTAGGTGATGCTTTTCATTTTTAAAGTTGTCAGCAAGCTCACACTCACTACTCAGACATGGAGGAAGAAGATGGGCATGTGTTGTCATCATCATTTTAATCACAGGGAGTGTGAGCACTGCTTTAGCCTAAGTGCGTCAGATGATAGGATTGAGACAGCAGAATTCAGCATAGTACCCACCAGCCCATGGAGAACATCTCGCACAGTACCCAGTCCACGGACCTGCAGTGAGCAGCAGCTGCCCTATTACTCCCCTGATCTCTTCCATCCAAGAGGGTGAGGGAGAATGTACCCAGAGTCCAGAAATGCTATCTGAGAAAAATGGACACAGCCCAGCAATGAGAAGTGATTAGGGTTTCTGGTCTTGCCACTCTTTTCTTCCCATCTTTGAACAAATTGTTTTCATTCTTTGTACCTCTGTTTCACCTCTAAGGAACTTTCTCCTGGTTGGTCTGCTCAGCTTTATGGCTCTGAGCCTTGGGTCCCAATCTCTGCCAGGAGAATTCACTCCTAATTATATAGGAGTACTAAATTAGTACTAAATACTAATAATGGTAATAGCAATGATCAATAAGTGATGATCCTTTTAAATGTGACATCTCATATAACGAAGTAACAACAAAAAAGAGCTACCAAAATAATCACCTTCCCCCCCAAAATAAACTCAACAAACAAACAAAAAGAAACCCAAAGAAAGAGAAGCACAGAAGTTGAAAGGAAGTTTCTCTACTTACTCCCAGTATAACAGACTCTTCCAGAACTGTGCTGTGCTGAACATAGTCTAGTGGCTTTGGTGAAGCAGCAGTGGGTAAGAAATACAGTGCAGAAGTAGCAGGGACAGATTTAAAGGTCACCACACTCATTCACTTCAGAAAACAACTGAACACTGCGATACTGTGAGCAATACTGTGCCTACTGTTATTACATCACACCCCATGACTGTTACGCTACTCTTTTTTCACTGTCATTACAATATTTTTCTCAATAGAGAACTATGAAACATCAGATATCAGAGGAAAAATGCAGACTAGCAAAGGAAATAATGTGCGTACGTGCCCACAGTGGAATTGAGATTTGCAAGTACTCATATTTCACAAGATCGTGACTTGCTGCTGGCTGCATTTAACAAGTCAGTCCAAGAATGTGTGGAGAGTTGGGTATTGAAAAGATTTTTCCTACCCTAACAAAACTAATTTAAAATGGAAGCTGTGTCTAATTTTCCATTTTCATGTTTAAAAATAAATGTAAATAATGTCTAAAAATTTCATTTTATTCATTCTCTACCCTTATTTTCCTTCAAGGATTTGTAACTCACTTCAAAGGCATATGCACCTGACAACAAAAAGCTTAGCAGAAAGTCTTTGGAGGCTGGTGGAAGAAGGTCATTGCCATAGTTTTCCTGTGTTTAGTCTTTGGATAAGGCCTGCAAGTGTTGTGCAGAAGCTGCCTATAGCCAAAATACTATGGTTAGTTTCTTAACTGCTCTTCTTAAGAATGCTTCAAAGTGTTGTGTGTTAAAAGACTTACCCCTACAGACCCAACAAAGTACAGAAGCACGGTGTCAAAAGGGGGAACACTGAATAACTTAATAACTGAAAGGGAATCTCTAATTGGATTAACATTGAGCTGCAGAAGCTGCGTCTGGCTGGCGGGTTGGCAATCCCTGAGAAAAAGCATGTGCATATGTGTTTGAAGTCAGCAAAACAAGGCCAAACTATATTTCCTATTGATAACTTATTCTGAATCTTTGTCTTTCTCTGTTATATATCTCATCATAAGCTTCACATTTCCAATTTGCTGCTCTTATTGGGGTCTTTATAGAATTAGATTTTGTTTGCATGTTGAATAAAATGTTAATGCACCTTGGCTAGTTAACGGAAACTTGGCCTTGGTAATGTTATCTTCTGGTTCAAATTGTCATGAATGCTGTATTTTTGGTCTACTGTTTTCATAACATTTCCTATTTTCTTATCTATGTTATTGAAGCAGGAACATTCTAAAACATTTACTTAGATCAAACTTTTTCAATCTCAACAGTAGGATGAATTCAGGGAAGAGCAATTCTGAACGTTTATCAATTTGATTATAAATTACTAGGGACATAAAACAAGAGCAAATTACTTAGTCATATTGCTCCCAAACTGCAAGAAGACCTTGAACTTTCTTATCTTTGGTCATACCCTTCCTGTTGTTTACTCCATTTATTGTTGCAGAGTGGTTCAAGTTACCAACGCACAACTAGTGTTATGAGAGTGATCCAGCTCTGGATAAATTTAGATCAGTGGAATGGGTGAGGAAATAGTGAAGGAGTTGAGAATTAGCTCAGTGTGCATATGAGTGACAATGTGGTTACTAATACCATTATAATGTTGTACTTCGTGCTGTTATACCCTTCTTTTTTTTTTTCCAAATAAAATGTCATAAGCAGCACACTTCTGGACATTCACAGAATAGCATAACTTCAAAAGGAAATTCATACAGAAATGTAATAAGATCCAAGGATGAATTGGATAAATGAAAATTCAGTTTCCATGCATAGCTTACTTTGACTTCAATCCTTCTGACTGATCTGATGACCAAAGGAGATTCAACAGCAAGCAAGTTCCTGTACTATATTCTGCCAAAATTGAAGTATGATCTCAGATCACGTCTATACTTATACCGTAGGACTTTTTGCTGCCTGAGGACAAAAGACTCCTATATGTGTTATATAATGCTGAGATAATTGCAACCACAGTAAAATATTTTGTAAATGTAGGCAGATCAATTTGAAGGTACATGCATTTTACTCCTATTTTTGCTTTCCTATCATGACAATTAAAACTATTTGTGAAGAAGGAAGAGTTTTTCATTACTGTTATACATTCTTGAGCCGTGATCTTCGTTATCTCAGTCTTCAGTAGTAAACAACAGACTGAGCACAATAACAAAATGTTTTGTTTCTTTATTTTTATAAAGTGTACCTCTCGAAATGAAAGAATTTCAATAAAATTTAGTGGTATTTGTGTTAATCTTGGTGTGCAGTCTTAAATTAAGAGATCTCTTGCTTCCTTGAAAGAAGCTTGCTTTCATCTTGCACAAGGTGCCTGCTACAGAAAAGACAAGAAAACGTATTTGTGTGCATGTTTCCACGTAGAGTATTTTCTTTTTCTCCTAAGACTTGGTTACTGAAATAAGCATTGTTGGGATTTCAGAAAGAGGTATGTCATTTCTGAATACTGTACGTACCCTTTGCATTAACAGCATAGATAAAAAATACGATTGAGATATTTGTCTTATTTGTTAATTCAGGTCTGACAGAAGACATCTTAAAACATACATAAACTCAATTTGTCCATGAAGGGATTATAAGTAACGCACTAGCTGTTTGAGTATCAGGATATGTATTTTCAATAGCAGCAATGTATTCTACTATTATAAGAAAAAAAAGATGGATGATAACAGCCAGGAGACCAGTATACAAACTTGAGTTTTACAAGTGTATATTAGTTTAGACATGGATGCCATACTTCTAGTAGCAGATATTTTCTAAAGAAAGTAGTCTTATTGCTAACTGACACATAATAATGATTTCTTAAATGTAAAAAGGAAGTTATATTGCTATATTGATATAGCATTGCAAATACACCAAGTATTATTCAATTACTTTTTTTTACATCGGTACATTTTGACGTCTGCTCAGCTGTCTTCACCACACTGTAGAGATTATTTTAGCTCCCCTGAAGTCAGTGACAACTCCTCATGATTAGAGTACCATTTGGTGATTTCATTAGTGATAGGATTGGTAGATCAAATTTATGGATGAACTTGGTGATCTTGAAAGCCTTTTCCAACATAAAAGATTCTATGATTCTATGTATATTTTGAATGAAATAAAGTTTATTTAGCATTTTTAGTTTGATTTGTGCATAAGAAATGAATTATAATATGGAATATAGGAATATAGTGAACATTAATATAAGGAATGTTAATAATATGACAATAAAGACTAAATGAGAAAAAGAACAAAGTGATCCATTATAAATATAAAGATTGAGTAGATCAAAACAGGAACTATTTTCATGATATGCATGTATCAGTCATGTGAAAAATGGGTAAACTCTCTCAAAGTGTATATGAATGCCAATGAAAATTGTGTGAATTGCTCAAAGGTTCATTGTTTTTCCCATCCTATCAGGGGTGAGTATGTCAACATGGAAGGAACGCTTGTTAAGCATATTCTTAAGAACAAATGGAAGTGAAGCAAGCTCTCTTTCAATTGGACTATATACACTGTAGGTGGATTTATCTGATTAAATGCGAAGATGTACAGTGTAGATGTCTCCTGCTAAGTTCATCTCACTAAATTTGTGTCGTAATAAATGAGAAAAATAAAAATTCCTAGAGTGTGGCTCATCCCAAAGTAGTCTTGTATGTTTAGTCGGACAAACTGTTTCCAAATGTTTATCTCTCAGTTGAAAGTGAATCTGATGGGTGAGCAGTTACAGACTAGTTAGAAATGAATGTTTGCCTAGTATCTTAACTTTATCTCAGTTCTGTTCTGCATTTCTTTTCTAGTAGGAACAGGACACAAGAAAGTGTTCCTGTATATTCCTCACAAATTATGTGGCCACTTGACCTCACTGCATGCTGTAGGGGACAGGTACTGAGTTTCAGACAATCCATCATCCACTGAAGTATTCTTCCTACTGCAGGCAGCAGTTTCTACTCAGCCAAAAGCATCTGAACATTTTTGAGGTAAAGTTCAAAATTCATGCTGTTGAAAGCTTTTAGGAACTTTATATATATTGTTAAAAAACTTTTTAATTCCAAATCCATCCTCTCTATCAGTTCAAAAACACAATTAAAATACTTGCCACTGGAATACTTTCCTACACTTTTTATAAATCTATCTGCATACTTACTGGTTCATTACTTTAACTTGAATTTCTCTTGCAGTTTACAGGAAATAAAATTCCTATCCCTACCCTTAAAAAGCTTCAAAATTTTCTGCATTCTGCCCCACTTCAGAATACTACAGACAACAAGTCAGCAACACCTTCTTCATTTCATATTGTTTATCCCCTGTTTTAATTCCAGTCTTTGCTATTTGAACTTGTTGACTATGGTTAAAAAAAAAAAAAGCCATTTTGGCTGTCCATTTCAAAGCTCAAATTCAGAGGCACACCTTATTTATTTCTGCTAATTTAGTTTCCCTTGTATCCTATAATGCCAATAATACTTTAATATTTAAATATTTAAGAACACTTGCTATATTGTATGTGTAGAGAAGGTGAAATATCAAAATGGCAAAATGAGCTTGTAGAATAAGAAATTTGTATTATTAGAGCTGGGCTTCTTGAAAGCTATTCAGTAAGATCTGAACTTGTTTCAAAGGTGCAAACTTTGGAGTTTGAGCTTCAAACCAAAATAGGAAAATGGAAAAGTGGGCAGAGACAAAAAGACATCTGCTTTGGAACTAGCAATGGAAGTTGACACACCCTTGTTCCAAGTGCTACATGAAGATTGTCATGGACTGTTGAAAGCAAAAAGTGTGAAGGTCCACAACTATAGAAAGTTTCAGAGAAAAACAGAGTTATCTGTTCTACCCTTCTGTCCTACAACAGAGCAACTTCTTCCATATCAGTTTTATCAAATGTTGTCTAACCTTAAGATATCTTTTCAGATATTCTACTCCAAGGCTTTCTTGTTCTGACATAGCAGGTTGCTATTCACATTTATCAAACTTTAAGTTTATCCATCATGAGCACAGACCCTTTTATCTTCTGAAGGTTTCTATGAAGCCTACCAAAGAATTGCAAGTTTTCTCTTGACTACAAAAAAATCTACCTCTTGCAGCTTGCCTCACAGATAGTATTTCAAGATAATTGAGCATTCTTAATAGCCTCTCTCAAACTGGAAGTTCTATGCTAAGACTGTACAGTTTTGATCCCAAGCTCTCCTCATCTTGTGAACAACTGGAATATTCAATCACTTTTTCTGAACAACCGACCCTTCATATTTCCATAAGTGTTTTGTCTGGATAAAATTAAGGTTTTCATTTCTTTCTCCATTATTCCTCCAATTTGTAAAGATAATGTGGAGAGATCTTCCTGTCCTCATGGGTACCTGAACATGGTCAACGTTAATTGTTTTATCAAACAGGGGACCACGAACACTGAGCGCTGGTAAGTCTTGTTGGTTAATAAATGGGACCTCTGAAGTCAAATGCCAGTACCACTGTACATTTTTCAGTGTCTCACTTCTCCCTTCTTGAAAATGGCAGCATGGAAAGTATTATCAAGCCTAAGGACAACTGGACTGCTTTTTCTCCCTCTGCTCAGGGTTTTTTCCCCATCTGTGATGACTATAACCACTTATGCCTCTCAGCTGTCAGCTATCTCCCTAGACCAGAGCCTTTCTTTTTTTGTCTGTGGAGCTAAGAACTTCCACAGCAGAAAGCAGGTTTTAATCTGCTGCCGGGACTTCAGGCAGAGTCTGTCTTAAGGAACTGTTCTAGGCTTTGCCAGGTGCTTTCAAATAGTTTTCATGGCAAACAAACTGCTGTAAGGAGATCTTTGACTAGAAGCAATTCATTCTAAATCCTGTGAGATTTCACAGTCTTGCAAATGACAGTTCATCCAACTCTTTCCCCATCTACATCACTTCTCACTTTCATGGGTCTTCCAGAGCTGCAAGGGTTAAGAACAGCCTTCCTGGTGGAATAGTGAGTAGGAGATAAGCTTTCAACATACACAATTTTACATTGGACTTTGATAATTTTGCACATGTGATAGCAAGGTACAATTCTCCAATTACAGGGAAGTAGACTGAAGGTCCTTTTCAGTCCTTCATTCCTTATCTTCTTTGTAACCCTTTCATAACACAGACAGGGGGGGTTGAACATGCAGAATCTGAGATTCTACATAGAGACATTGCCCTTGATTTCCAGCAATGTTATCTACATCTTTAATTAGATAAAACGAGGCATAAAAATTTCAGAATAACAGCATGTTAAGTAAGATGAGAGTGCCTTTACTTTTCCCATTACTCAGTGCAAATTAAATATTATTCTGTAAGTTCTTGGCTCCAAGGTAATGTTTGGAAATTAAAAAAATGGAGATTGGAACTAAGAAAATGATTAACTTCATTTATCACACTTGTTTGTTGATCCGTAATTCCAGTGGGAATCAGTAAAGTGTTGTGCACTGACACAAAAGCTTTCAAACTTAGCCAGCTGCACCGAAATGGGAATTAGCAAAGGAAGAATTCTTTCTCTTGCATTTCTATGCTCTGGTAAAATTTTTATGCATTACATGCAAATTAGCAAAATCAGGTCATGATTTTCAGATTTGCTGATCTGCTGCCACAGGTGCTGTAAGAGCATCAGACCCACGATAGCTCAGGACTGTCAGAAGTGAAGGATGTTCATTAAGGTGCCTGACTAGCACTGGCAACAGGTATATTTAAATCACAACTATTAGTAAATTTGTTCCACATTAAAGATCTGTAGCGAATTATGAGAATCTGTAGCTCTCGTCTCATCTTTGAGAAAAATCTTCTGAACGGACTGGTGCAAATGTGCCAACGGGTGAATGTCCTGTAATTCAGGGTAACTTTGTAGGTACTATCTTATTGCCTACAAGAAGTAGGAGCAAAATAGATGTCACAGATTAAAATGTTGTTTTCAATTGCCTAGGTGCTGGAGGATTTGTTTTCCAAAGAAACATATGTGGATTTATAAAATTCTAAGCAATATGGAAGTATTTATATTTACTTTATAAAAATAAATTTTATAAGTATTTTATGTTTATATAAAAATTTGTATTTTTTAATGTACGTTACTTTTTAGGGCATCTCTAAAAGCTTTGGGTATTTAGACTGAACATTTCAGTGAACACAATGCATTATCAGATCTCATGTAACATCAAATATGATACTGTGGTCATTTAGACAGTAAATATGTCTATTTTAAATCTGCAGTTGCATTTTTAAGATACTGACATGCTTGTTAACGTATATTTTGTACAGTTTTGTAATGTATCTCTAGAACAGTTAGACTGGTTTATTTTTCCTGCACCATTCCTCCTCTTACAAAGGAATGGTCTTCAAACCAGGATGATGCATATCTCTTATGTCTTAAAATCAGTATTTTGTTTGTTTGTTTGTTTTGAAGTCCTTGTCAGACAGGTTAAGCCACATTTCCTTTTCTTGCTGTTGCTTAGAGATTCAACCTGAGTCTCACTCCCTCCTGAGTATGTATGTCACTGAAACTCTCTTCTATTCAGCTTAAACCACTTAGAATGCACATCTTTATGAGCAAAAATGTATGAGCAGCTGAATTGAGATTATTTTGAAAATCATAAGGAATTCGGATTAGACACTGAGAGAATTACAGATGGCTCATAAATTCATCGCTTTATAGGTTGCTCTGAAAATAATGCTTCCTACTTATTTCTGTAGAAACTACAACAGATAAGAAGAGCACAATAACAGTATTTGATACAGCAAATTCTCAGCTACAAAACACTATTTTTCAGTGCAGTCAATACCATTAGCTATGCATTTTCACCAGCCATGGAACAAGAGCCTGCATGCTGCAGTCTTAAAAGATTTTTAAGTGGAGGTGACCCACTGTCACTGTCACTACTGCTGAAAGACACCACTCGCCTCCACAATGAGCATTAATCTCTCAAATCAAACTCATGAAAAAATACAGTTTATGAGTTTTTAGATCTGTGCATGAAAAACAGATTTGGTGTGCAAAAGTGAAGCTTAAATGCAAATGTTCCTGCCAGATACCATCTGGTACATGAAGTCTTTCCAAATACCCATGCAAATGCCTTCTGGTCTTTATTCTCAAGTATTCCTGTAACTGCTTACTAATCTGTCAGAATTTTCTAACTTTTACCTATTTCCAGAAGGTATTGCTTGTTTATTTGCTTGTTTTAATTTATAAATTTAGACACACTAAAATTAAGTAACTTACTTCGGTTGCCCATTACAGATGCAGATATGCCAATGCAGTCTCCCAGTGTAAAGGAGTGCTATTGAGAGAGGTACCACAATGGGACATCTCCTTTAATTACTATTGAAAAAACAAGCCAAACCTGGAGCTTACTGATGATGTATTATCGCTGGAGAACAGCAAGGAATTCCCCAAACGGATATGAGGGGTTTTTTTTGCATTTTTATGTTGTGTTAGCCTGTTGTTCTATCCTTTCCCCATAGTTGCCTTCCAGTACTTGAAAGTAGAAGAGGATGTGTGTCTTAGTCTCAGCTGGGATGGAATTCTTTTCTTCAGTGTCTGGTATGATACTATGTTTTTGGTTCTAGGAGAAAAACAATGTTGATAGCACTCCACTGTTTATCGTTTCTGCTAAGCAGTGTTACACAGAGCCAAGGACATTCTCATCAAAGGGTCCAAGGAGCTGGGAGAGAACAAAATTAGGATAGCTGACTTAAACTGGCCAAATGGATATTCCATACCATATGACATTAAGTGGAAGGAGAATTTTGAAGGGGGTGGGAATTCATCTCGCTCACTTCCACTGCTCAGGAGCTAGCTGGGCATTGTTTGGGGGATGGCGAGCAAATGCTGAAGCATCACTTATTATATACATTCATAAATATAAATATTTAAATCTTCTCACTCTTTTCAGATCTAGCAGAGGAGACAAGCAGAAGACTTAAAGGACTTTGCACTTTACCTGGAAACTACTATTTAAAGCACTGATGAGATATGACGTGGGTGTGCTATCCATGCAAATGAAAATTTAATGGTCCTCAACCTTTCAAAATATGAGTTACATTGCACATATCAGATCAATAACTTTTTCAGCTTTTCTAGTACTACAAAAACTGGACTTAGTATTAGACCTAGTCTAAGGAATTCTCAGCATTGACCTAGTTGAATTCCATTGAATTAACAGGCATCTAGACAGGGCCAACAATTTGGAAAATCCCAATTTCTGTCTTGTTTTGCTTATCAGGAGCACTTAAAATCCTGCATCTTCTGCCTGCCTCTGCTGAGCAACTCTTCTCCTATGTTTATTAAGTTTTCTTACAAATTAATGGTTTGGAGATAAAGCATATGTTCAGAAGATGAATTTGTCATAAAAGAGAATGTAAAAATAAACTGTTCAAAAGTTAGATTTTATATTAGTGATAGAAATTAGGTAAACATGAAGCTGAGGTTTCGTGTTCTTCATTCATTAATTTTACGAGTACTGCAGAAATCCTAATGAAGATGTTAACGGCCCTTTGTGTTGCCTAACAGACTTTCAGAAAACCTGGGAATACTATGAAATCTTCAAGTGTGGTAATTATGTCAGTACCATAGATTTATATATTTTATATATTTTTTCTGGATAAGGAGCTGCGAGATATGGCTTAGTAGCTTGTGGTAGCAGTGGTAACGAGAAGATGGTTGGACTAGATGCTCTTATAGATCGTTTCCAAACTTGTAATTCTATGATTCTGTATAACTCTTTGTAGCTGGACCACTAAAAACAGGTCCAATCGGGAGTGACTTTGTTTCACCAAGGCCCAAAAAACTCTAAGTATGGGTAATCCACAGCTTCCCTGATACTTCGTTTCCATGCCACAGCACCCTTCTCATTATTTTTTTTCCTCATCTGCAAATCAAACTATCAAAGCAAACGTGTGACAACTTCCCCTTGTTATCTTGTCAGGTACTACCAAGAAGAGTTTGTCCTAGTTATCTTTGCTGCTCTCCTTCAAGTAGTTGTAGGCCACTACAGGATCTTCTATTGCTCTCATCTTTGTAAGGCTGAACAAGCCCAACTCTCTCAGTCTCTCCTCTAAGGCCACATACTGTGTGCCCTAACCCTATTGGTTGGCTCATCTGGATTCTCCTCACATTCGCAGACTCCTTCCTGAACTGATGACTCACAGTCAGACACAGGATTTCAGATACAGCACCATCAGCTCTGGATAAAAAGGGACAAAACCTCCCTTGTTCTGCTTCCTAATTCTTTTTAAAGCACTGCAATATGCAATGTGCCTTATTCCTACAGAGAGTATGCTGTTATCTGATATTCATCCCATATTCTCTGCAACTCGCATGCTCTTTTTGTGACATCCTCCTCAACAAGCTTCTTCCCAGCACAAAGGCTTCTTGTATCCCTGGTGTAGATTGGGATCAGCACTCCCCTACTTCAATGTCATCCTCAAATTTGATGATAGTAAAGTCGGATACATCATTTGGGTCACTAGTGAAGATACTGACCATATAGATAATAGTTTTGACTCTTGGGGACCTCAGCTTATTGTGGCCCAGGTAGATACCAAGTCACCAATGATTTTGAGCCATACAGTCCTCCCAGCTAGTCACAGAATGGCCAGGGTTGAAAGGGACCTCAAGGATCATGAATCTCCAACCCCCCTGCCATAGGCAGGGCCACCAACCCCCCCATTTAATACTAGACTAGGCTGCCTACAGCCTCATCCAATCTGGCCTTGAACACCTCTAGGGATGGGGCATCCACAACCTCTCTGGGCAGCCTGTTCCACCTCACTACTCTCATAGTAAAGATTTTCCCCCTGACATCCAACCTAAATCTTCCCTTCCTCAACTTAAAACCATTTCCCCTTGTCCTGTAGTTATCAACCCTTACAAAGAGTTGATTCCCCTCCAGTTTGTAGGCTCCCTTTAGGTACTGAAAGGCTACAATGAGGTCACCCCGCAGCCTTCTTTTCTCCAGGCTGAGGTTTTGCAGTTGTGCAGCAGCTTCATTCTTCAAATAAAAACACAAAAGACAAGGAGCTTCAGGCACATATAAAAACATGATGTGCACAGTTGTGTGCTATCTCACTGTGTGCACCATTGTGTCTGACAGTACACTATTTCCCAAATTCCTTATCTCTTTTGCACACAGTTTGGCTACAAATTGGAAACACTGCCCTCTTATAAGTGGCTATCTACAGCATTCACCAAAAGAGAAGAAACAGGTATTAAATTAAATTTGTTCTGGCAAGGTTGTGTGATATTTAAGTGAAGATTCTGCCCCATTAGCAAAAAAATATTGAGAATTAAAGCCCCTTCTATGAACAGTTGGCATTTAGCAAAAAGCTCAGTTCAATATCCAAACTTTCTAGCTGGAAACTCACTGTACAAATAATTGAATGGAAATTCAAAATCAGAACCATTCTTTCCTCAGCCTTTGATCCAAATTTCATACTGAGCCCACATAAGATGTTTCTCCAGAATGAGAATTTGTCTTATTTTTATTCTAATATGGAATGATACTTCTCTAAGCTTGCAACAATCACTCTAGCAACCAGAAGACCACTGTGAAGGTATCACTACTTTTCTTCTGATTTGGGTAGATTTTTCCAAGCTTAAGTTTAATAACTTAAGCTTTTGAAGTACATGTAAACTTCCTTCACCCTGCCACTTCCAAATAAAATGTTTTCTGTTATCCTTTACTAAATCATTTACAAAGATTCCATCTCAAAGCCTGTGAAGATGCTTGTTAGGGCACAAAGTACAAACAGGTCTCACTCATTGAAATAAAGAATGGGAGGTAAGGTTAGAGAATAAGAGCTCCTCTCAGCACAGAACTTTCGATAATCCCCTATTTTGTATTTTAAGGTGTAGGCTTTTGGGAGTTGGTTGTTTGTGGGTTTTGTTGTTTTTTTTTTAATTGTTTAATGAAAATGATACAGGTGCAGATTGTGTCCTAAAACAGACATAATCACAGTCACTGTAATTGAAAATAAGGAATACAGTAGCTCTGAATTTTTGGATGAAGCTGTTAGAAACTTTAATTTCTGTGCTGGGACTACTAATTGTTATAAATATACCTGTCAGGTAACAGAAGCCTGGGAGCATGTAATCAATCATTTTCTATTCTTATTGCAAGACTACCAAAGGGAGATTGCTCTTAGAAATTTACTTTCCTAGTTCTTTGGTCCTCTCAATATATTCACTGCTTCAAAGAACTTTGCTTGGAGAATAGAAAGAAGGCAACAAGGTTGCTGCATATCCTATTGTGACATTTGTTTTGTTACTAACCCATTAAGAAGAAGTACACAGAAAAGGATTTGTCCAAAAACTAATTAGCCATCACTACTCAAAAGTAACCCAGAGATATGATGAGATATCATCATATGCAGTATCAACAACCCTTGTCCCTCATGTTATACACCAGTAAAGTATGACCAGGATTCTTGGACAGGTAGGTCTTGGTACTTGTATGCATGCAGCCATAAAACTGTGAGTAAATAACATCTATGACAAAACAAGTGTGAACGAGTAAAATCAGCACCCTTAGATCCAGATGCTGTTAAGGCAAACTACAGTAGATGCAATTTCTTGTCAATATGACTGTTCTGCTTTTACAGCAGAACAGAGTTCAAGGTTCTTTTGGATGAGTCACATCCATGGCAGAGACAGGTTGAGAAAGGACAGGAAGGATTTCAAGAGAAGAAATGTAAGCGAAATGACTCACTGCATTATTTTTTTGCAGAAATACCCCCTCACATCATTCCATAAAAATATGAAGCATAAATTGAAATGAATTGAAAAATGAAATAAGAAGTCAGTCTTAAGTCCTTGCTGCCTCTAGAGCTCTTCATATTTCCATAATAGATAGGGAAAATCTTCCCCTGTGAAAGCTCAGGTTATGCTGTTTACTTATCCTTGTGCAGCTGTGGTGATATATTCACTTCTGTGCCCCCTTTCTGCACATTACTGATTACCAGTGTGATGTCACTAACATTTACGTTCTTTCTTCTTTCAGAATACAGAAGCAAACTGATAGTTTTTCGTTTCCATGACAGATTTTTCCAATATGGAATACATTTGGGGGCCTTGGTTGTTCTCTATCTAAGATGCTTTCTCTTTTTATTGGAATTTCTGGTTACACTTCTTGGATTAACAACATAATGGGAGCCAGCTGGTCCTGGGAATGGACTGCCCTCTCCTGGAAAGCCATATGCATATTTGAAGCATGAGATCCTAAGTACTGTGTTGAATTTATATTATATTCTAAAAATTAAAAAGAAATGTCATCCACTATAAATTACTGTAAATGAATACCGATAAGTCATCAAAATGACAGCTTGCTACATTCTTTTGGTATGCTCAATTTTTCAGCGTATCCTACAATACATGGGAAGAACCCATTCAAAACATCCTGCTCTGTGTGTAGCTGAACATTACACACTAATAGTTCTCAGGGAAACCTACAGAAAGTTTGCATTGTTCTAGGTCTTTTGCATTCTCAACATTTTCACTGACCTCCTGCATTATTATTAATGGCTACACTTCAAGATCTCTCCCAGTGGCTGCCAGAGGTCATAAAGGCATGAAGCGAAATTGCTGGATGCTAAATTTCTTCGTAGTTGGGCTTGGGACTTGTGAAAGCCTCTTTCAGTCATCAGGACACGGCACTGGCAGTTTACATGCTTTGGAACCTACCTGACAGCCATCACAGGGACTGCTAAGGAGGAGAATTATTGTCTTTCCCAGATGCTATGCATATGCAAGTAAGTTTACTGCTTCCTGATAATTTCAGGCATGCAACAGAAGAAAACAAACAAGAAAACAAATCTGCAATGCATTTTAGAACAACTTACTCTTTGCCATGCTTTATCATATTAAACTAGGAAACGGTCAGATCTCTGAGTGGCTATTTTAATGTTTCATTTTGCATTTCTATATTCATTCTTCAGTAGCTCATTCTACCATGGTCATCTCTGCATCTACACAACATCATTTCTCCCAGTTTGTTTCAAAAAAAAAAATAAATAAATAAATAAATTAGTTATCCGTCTGACAATATAGTGAGCTGCAACCATTAAGACAAAGACTGTAAGGCTGTCAAGAAGTGTCAATAGATCCAAAAAATCATCTGCCATTCATAGCCCAAGGAATAATTTTCACCCTGTGAGTAAATAACGATTACCTTGGACTAGACTCAAATATTCATTGCATAAGATTTTCACCACCCTGCTCTTCTCCCTGGAGAGCAGAGAATAGACTGAAATCAGCTTTTAAGAACTTCAGGCTCCAAAATTCACAGCTCAAACAGCCTGTGATTTGGTCACATTAACTCTTTAAAAAAAAATTAAATGCTTGCTTTATGTCTTTGTAGTCAGTATAGATTTCAAAGGCCAATGCAACTTTCATCTCTTCAGCATCTATTTTCCAAATTTCAATTAAAAAATTGCTAGCAAGGACATGCATGGAAGAGCACTCTTTCATCCCTGTCCTAAAGGCACTTTGCCTGTGTATTATCAGTTAAAATGTTACAGTGTCTTTTACCCCATGTCCCCAGTTACTACTTTTGCTCTCTCTGAAGACCTGAGAAAGCTTTGGAACAAATAACCCAGTTATTTCCCACATTGGATATTCCGTACAAATGAAGAAGGGTAATTGTAGATTTGTTCCCTAAAAAACTGTGTTGAGGTTACTAGATTTATTATAATGTACACATACACAGTAGAAAGAGAATAATGGCATGAGAATTATTAGTATTGAGTAAGTTTTCTAACAAAGAATAATCCTAACAATTAATATCATGCCCACTATCTTGGCAAGAGCTAAGTAGATGATATACGTCAGAGAGAACTGTACAGAGTGAACAGTTACTTTTCTTCTGAACTCTTTTTATCATTAAGATGTGCACTTTACATATACATTTAAAAGTAATATCAATTAGAAGATATACGCAGTAGACTTTTGCTGTTTTTTTTAAATTAATACTATTATATATATATACATACACATACATATATATAGAGAGAGACATACACATATATATATACACATACATACATATATATATATATATATATAAAACAACTAATTGGAAGAATAAGAATAGTCTGATGTGAATTTTACAAGTGTTTTGAGTTATACTTCATGAAAACGAGACTAACACATCTCTATTACTTTACTTACAAAGCTTTCAAACCCAGTTAAGATAAACAACACCCATTCCAAGTCTATTAATACATTATAAACGCAGTTGCCGATATTGCTCCCTTAAAAAAAAAAAAAATCACTTTTATTTCATCTTAATTATTTTATTTATCTTAATTATAATTAATAGACAAATTATGCATTTGTCTATGATTTCATCTGTGCTGTACTTAGTAATCCTATAGATATGTCATAGTAACTGATAACATTTTTATTAGGTCTTTCAAAAACCAAATTTATTTCTGTGTTGATTCTCTCTGCCGTTTTTGCTAGAAGATTTAATCTAAATAGGAAATATGCTACTCATGTCTAGTTACTGCATTAAACACAGTACATCTAGCCAGTTAAAAAAGGTGATTCTCCTACTGTATTTAGCATTGTGTTGGTCTCACCTTGAATATCATGTGCAGTTCTGGTCTCCACAATATAGGAAGGATGTCAAGATTCTTGAAAGCATTCAGAGGATGCGCTAAAGATGGTAACAGGGTGGGAAAGCATGCCCTGTGAGGAGAGGCTGAGATTGTCCAGTCTGGAGAAGAAGAAGCTGAGAAATGACCCTATTGCTCTCAGCAGCTCCACGAGGAGGGGAAGCGCAGAGGGAAGTGCCAATAAGAGGACATGAGGGAACAAAGCTGTTCCAGAGGAGATTCAGACTAGATGTCAAGATAAATTTATGTGCCTTGAGGATGGCCAAACACTGGAACAGGTCTCCTAACAAGACAATTGATGCCTGACACCCAGTATTCAAGAGACATTTGGACAATGCCCTTGTTAATGTACTTTAACCTTTGGTTAGCCCTGAACAGGTCAGGCAGTTGGACTAGGTAACCTTTGCAGGTCCTTTCCAACTGAACTATTCCCTCATATTCCACTCCATTCCATTTGTAACAATCAGAAGGATCAGTGTGGTGGAAGGGCAGGAGTACAGGAGTGCAGTAGCAAAGGGACTAGGACAAATTGAATGGTGTTACAAAGGAAAGGTGCTTGCCCATCTCCAAAGATCAAGGCTCGCAGGGAAAACTCCACAAGAGAGGGATGTCCAACCAGAGATCATTCCCCAGTGGCAGTCAGTGGCCCTTAAATGAGGTGAATTGCCTTCACCTGTGTTCCCAGGGCTGACCTGGTCCTTTGCCCAGGTGCTCAGTCTGTGCTTCAGGCCCTGATTCAACAGTTCCCATACACCATTCCATCCTACTCTTTATAGCAGCCATTGAACTTTACAAAGTTGTTTAAAATATTAATTTGCTTTCAAAAATAAATTTTCCAGCATTATTCTCTGTCAAACAGTGCTTTTTTATCAGCCCAATTGACATGGCTAGAAATCTGTTTGATTTCCTAAAAAGAGGCCTGTGGCTGGATACACAGCTGATTGCTGTCACTTTTACTGGGGAGAATGAAGAGATATGGATAAGAAATGCTTTCCTCAAATGACATAGAATAAGATTCCCCTTAAAGGGAGGTCCTTCTTAGGGCAAAAAAATAAATTTCAACACTATACGTAAGATAGACATGTACGGGGGAGACAAAGAAAATGTAAGGCTAAATAGTCCAGGCTCTGTGCATTTAAGATACTGGACAGAATGTAGCTCATTGTGGCCTTACATACAGTTTTGACATTTACTTTCAGGCCAGTTAAACTTGTACTAAGAAATGTCATAGCAGATTATTATCTCCTTAGTTAATGAAATGTCTAAGAGGAATGAGTAAGTTTGTCCCAAAGTTTCCGAGAGGCGAATGCAACAACACTCCCTGTGCCAACCCAGCTCCCAGTCCTGCACCATGCAGGAAAGGACATGATGAATGTAAGCATGGAAAAAAAATCATGGAAAAGGTCCTTATGAGTGTTATATTTGTACATCTGCAGGCATAGAGATAGCAGGCAGCCAGGTGTCCTGAATATTCAGCTTCTCCATTGAAAGAAACTGCTTTCACTGACTTTTTCTCTCCAGAAATGCCTCTAGCCTTGGATTCTTCCCTGCAGTGAGTGCTGAATGCCAGCTTGGCTTGGGGAGAATAGGAAGGCGCTTAAAAGATGTGAAGCTAAACAGACATCTTCTGCACAGAAGGTATTTATAACAAAAGAAACTGCACTGTGTGCAGAAAGGGGATTTTTAGTTATGACAAGGTGCAAGATAGGGGGGAAAGCTTCTGTTGCCCCAGTCCCTTAACCTGTGGTTATCAGCACTTCAGAGGCTGCTCATTGCTCATCCCTGTCCATCCCCAGGCCCAGTTCCTACATCAACCCACGGCCACAAGCCCCAGTGAGGCCACAGCAGGGCCAGGCTCCAGCTTCCCACAACCCTGCCCCACTGCAGGCCCGTGGCATGGCATCGGTCCGTACCCAACCTCAGGGAGGTGCTCAGTGCCCCCAGCACCACATTCCTGGTGGAATGAAGGGGCAGGACAGGCTGCTCACCCTATCCCCAGTTCCTCAAGAAGCAAAATGGTTTTCTCATTGTCCTTGCCATCAGGAAAGCATTTGCAGCTGTCTCCACAAAGCAATTCCTGTGGTGGACAATATTTTGAGTCTGGGCCAGAGAATGTGCAAGAAATGGCTGTCAGTGATAGCGGGGGTAAGGCAGCACAACTCATTCCAGTCTTCTGCAACTCACTCTAAGCAGAACTGCTTCACAGCCTTCAAGAACTGTTTCTCTTCATTCATCCCTGTAGAACTCACGCTGTCTCCAGCCCTGCCAGAGCTTATTTCACAGCAGGAGCTGATTAGAACCCCTCATGCAGAGTTGACTTAAGCCAGGCTTTTCTTGTAGCCAAGGATCTGGAAGGATGCGCTTAGCCTAAGGCTTCCCATCTGCCTAGTCTGTTTATCACCTGAGGTGTCAGAGCAGGTGCAGATACAGCTGGTATAGTTTTGGTTGAAGCTATGTTGAAGACACTCTAAGACAACTTACAGGAGAAGAATAAGCATGAACAACATGGGAAACAGAGATCTGTTCTTCCCTTTCTTGCATTGCCCACATGCACACTTTGCTCAGATAAGGAACAGATAACTGGTAAAATTGGACCACAAATGGAGGAGTAGATTTTGGGGCTCCATGGCACAGGGGCAGCCATAAGGCAGTGAATCAGCAGAAGCCTATGAGGCACAGCAGACACCTAAATAAGGTCAGCTCAGATATTTGCTCTCAAAAATCTGTTTAAGACATTACTGCCATAGACATACACGCTTTAGCAAAACTGAAATTTATCATGAATTTCTTATGAATACATGAGCCAAATGTGTTTTGCTTGAGGTATTCTGCCTGTTGTTTAAATCTACCATTGCATCAAGTTGAATGATTCCTTTTCAAAAAAAAGCCTGCCATTTTATTTGTTATGCAAACAATCCATTCACACCAAGGAACAAGTAGAAACTACTAGGTTTTCAATGTCCTGGATTATTTTTACAGCTCGGCTATTTTACTTGATGATTTTTAAATTTTTCCATATACTGTGAGAGAGGAAAGGACTACAGTACAGCAAAAACTCTAGGTTAGACATCTGTAACAACCTAACTGCAAGGATAACTGTTAGCTGCTTTCCTGAGAAGGGCGTGGATACACCAAGCTGGGAGGTCTTCAACTGTTGACTGTTCAGCCAAAAGAATCAACATTTTCTGACTATTAATAGGGACATAACTCTGACTATGCTCCATTCGAATGATCTGTACTTTGAGTGGGCCATAATCACATACAAAAATGATTGGAGCTCATGCAAGCTAAAACAAGGCCATTTAGGTCTAGACAATTTTCTAAATAATTTTATTACCTGATAATTCATTATCTGGCTATTCCAGGTAAAGAGTTTTCAGCAGGAGAATTGCTGGGAGCCTGGGAGGGAGAGCAGAGCTGGATGAAAGCCAGAGCCCCACCAACTACAGAGACCAGGTCAACAGGCCTAAACAAGTCTGACTCGCATGTATTTCTCCTCATAGCTGGGGGGCACTCCTGCTAAAGACGATTGAAGTATTGAGAAAGATTTCTGAATGTTTCCAGGGCAGTTTGGAAAAGAGGAAATCTTTCTTTAAAAAGAGTTATTCTGCTCAGGAAGTCTTCCTCGGAGTAGGATTCTGTGTCTTGTTCTCTTTCCACAGGAAACCAAAATGCTGAACCAGATGAGCTACAGCACTGCAGCCTGCCAACTGCACATAGCACGTGGGAAAAGCGAGGATGGTTAGCAGGGATGGTGGCAGCAAGAGCTTGAATTTGTAAAGCTGGAAATTGCTGTGGAGTCCTGCAGTTACAGTTCCTCTTTCCATGTCTACAAGTTGTGAGGAGAGATTAGTAGTGGAGGAGAGGTAGAGGGCAAGTGCAAAATCTTTGAAGAAACAGACAACAAAAAGGGTTACCTTGTTCAACCATAGCATGCTAGGAACATTCTAATTTGGAACATCTGGTGGCTATTTATCAAACCTGTTCTTGAAACTTCTAGTTGTGGAAATCCCACAACCTCCTCAGGCACAATTCCAGTGCTTTGTTTTCTTCAGTGTCAAACAGATTTTTTTCTAACCATGATCTTAAAATTTCTATCTTTAAATCCGTACTGACTGCCTTATCCTCCGTATTTATGATGAACTGATTATCTAACATTTCTTTGTGATAATCACTATGTAACATATACATATGTTATAATAGACATATATTCATATGTCTGTATTTGAAGGTTCTTAATCTGTATTGCTTTAACATTATCTCTACACAAATCAACCCACTCTTTTTTATCCTTCTGTTTCCTCCACCCTACCCCACACAGCTTCCCAGCAAGTTCTATTTGATTTGCAGAGTTGTTTCACTTGGAATGAGCAAGGTGTTCCTGTATCAAACAACCTGAAGTCATTTTTCAGGTGTCTGAATCAGGCCTCGAGTATCATTTATATGGTCTAAATAAATACCTATCAGTTTTGAACCTTATGTGACTTCCAGCCTGGTAAAATGATTATGCTTAGCACTTACTATTTTCTTTACGTCACAAAAGAGGGACAGTGAAGCATGCTGTCTCTGTTATATAAAAAAGAAATTTGTTATCGTGTTTTGTTCAGGAGACATCATGAATGGGGCAGGCGTTAACATGTAGCTGTGTTAGAAATAGTCCTGAGCTCCAGGTGCACATGAAGCAGACCCATTTCCCCAGGCAGGGAAGTCAAGCTGCTTGCCTTCTCACCTTCATTTTCACAGCTACTTACAAATGCAAGCAACAGGCCATTTAGTGTGATACCCTACACCCACCAGTTAGCCCAGTAGGCAGAGCATATGAATCTCTGACCATTCTACTGCCTCGTCCATGACATTTCATTTCTTCACCTCTTGCCTCCTTAGGGAGTACACTTACATTCTTCAGGGCTGAGACCCTTAATGCTTTGGCCCTGGTTTCAGGAGGCTCTGATGTTAATAATAGTCATCATCATTAGCATCCTCTAGAAAAAAAAAAAAAAGAAAAAGAAAAAAAAGAAAAAAAAAAGAAAAAAAAAAGGAACTATCAACTAGAACAAGCAAATTTTCACCTCACCAAAATTAAGGTAGCAAATTAATAATAACGTTTTTCACGTGTAGTGGAGGAATTAAGCTAGGTTCTGCTCTGAGCTTAATGTATCTAAATAGAGCACTAACAGTGTCCTTGATTAATTTTTGTACATCGACACATTAGAGCAGAAGCAAAAAAACATTAATGAAATTCAGAGGACACTGCATTTACTCGCCTTGGAAACCAGCCTGAATCTGAGAATGCTGTGGCCAGACCCAGAAAATACAGAGTATAACACTGAAAAACAAAACAAAACAAAAATTAGCCACTAAATATTAAGCTGTGCTGACCACTCACTGCCCTATGGCTTCTTGCAGTTGAGTTCTCACTTGTTGCTCCTATCAATGTATCTTCACCAGAAAAGAATAACCTCTAAGAATAATCTCTACTAGAGAAGTACTTACAAATATTATGAAGTACTTTAGGAACTGGTTCTTTGAGAGGAATTTGCATCTGATGAGAAAAATACAATTTATCTATATTTCATGGAGGTTGCGACTCACATTATTTGTTTCAGGCAAGTATAAAGAGCCAGGTCTCAGATAAATTCTTCCATTGTTATTTCCTCACAGAAGGACATATCCTTGACAAGAAACGCTTCATTTCTCACTCACTTGTTGGGAAATGCAGTAATTTTCTTTTCTGTTCCTAAACTTGTTTACCTACACGAGAAAGAACCAATTTAGAGATTTAGAGAAAACACATAGCCTTTCTAAAAGCCCTATGAAGCAGAAATATTTCTATGCCACTGATAAAGTTCACTAAACCGGTAGCTTGAAGCATTGCTTTGATTAATGGTCTTCTGTTCATCAAAAAAAAAAAAAAAAAGCCACACTCCAAGCCAGTGCAGCAGAGCTACACACTTTTCCCAGTGAAGATTTAAAACAAACAAGCATGTGCCAATCTATTTCTTTTTCCAAGCTGAAAGCCTGATTAAAGTATTTTGCAATTTTACAGTAGGCATTAAAAACCTTTTTTTTTTTTTTATTTAATTGTTGAACAATTCTACAGCTCTGTTTTCCCAAATTGATTTAAAAACGAAGTTAGGGCTCACAACACACTAATTTATTTTATCCATATTTATTTTCAAGGGAATTTTTCTTCTCATTCTAAGTTTTCTGGGGTGGTTGAAATCTGTACTGTGACATCGCAATTTTTGTTGTTGTTATTCCCAATAAGTACTTCTACTTTCCATTACATCTTAATATTATGAAGAACAAAGATTATATTTGCCATTTTTCCTACTATTCTTTCTCATCCTATTTTTCCTCTGTTCTTAATGTTTTCATGCTGTCTTTTATAGGCAGAATGCAGCCTTGAGAAAATGAAGTTTTTTGAACCTATTTAGTAAGTTAAAACCAATCAATTTTAAGCCTCTTTTATTTCAGCAATCTTCAATCTTTTATTTCAACCTTCTTTAGAAATACAATAATTTTAATAATACAATATAATAATAATTCAATAATTACAAGGATGCAATAACTTCTTTAGAAATGCAATAATTAAAATTATTGTAGCATTTTGGAGGCTGTTTAAGATCATCTTATCAATTCCCTGTTATCCATCATTTTGTTGATTGCCAGACTAGTGCTGAAGGCTTGGAAATCTGTCTCCTCAGAAGGACACAGCTATGGAGGTAATGGCAAAAAAAAAAAAAAAAAAAGTCAGTGCAGAGTTCGTGATACAGTGGTGCTGGAAGCAACCATATCACTCCCTAGGTTGCACTGTTAAATCTTATAACACATTTTTCTCCTCTTCTTCCATCAGCAACTGAAATTTCAGTCTTGAATCATCCTCTTTTCCTACTGTTTTCATTGCCTATTGATATACTGTGGTAGGAGAAATAGAGGAAGGAATTGAGAAAGCAAATAAGAAGTTATTTGCATAAGACAAATTTCCTTTAGAGTGCTGTGAGACAAGCAAGGAAATAATAAATCCCTTGGGAATTTGTTCCTCAGTAAACACTTGATGTGTCCTCCTGTACTGGTTTAGACTCACCTACATTGTCAAAAAAGTATCATCTACTGCACCCTTCTGGGCATTACCAGAACAACATATTCTATAGAAAATCCCAAACAAAACCAAGCAGGACTAACTTTTATTTTTAACAGAAAATAGGCACAAAAGTCTCTCTAGCTTTGATCGATCTAAGGCTTAAATGAGATTCAAGAGAGAAAGCTTTTTCATTATATCTGATTACAGATCTAGAGCAGCTTCAGAATTCTGCATTTATATTCTGTAGCAATTACTATTTGATAGAAGAGCAAGTAGTGGTGTCAGTAGCAAAACAAGCAAAGTTCAGCTCTTGTTTGTATCCCTGTTCATCACGTCCTCACACATCTTTTGGTAAACTCACCTCTCACGTATATCAAACTTGTAAATCTTCAGGTCCTCCAGAACTACTTCACTGAGGAATCCCATATACCCTAATCCCATTCCCACATGGCTGTTGCACATACCATTTCCCAAAACACCATTCTTCTAACACAGGTAGAAATAACTTTATTTAAAACAACAACCACCACCACCCCAATTTCATCTAACCTTGCCTTGCTAGCTTCAGCTAAAGGCTTTATCAACTGGGCAGGTAAACCAGCTGAAAGTCATAGGGCACTGATTGCCTGATTTGCCTCAGCTGAGCCCCATAGGGGGTAGACATGTTGCTGAAATGCGTGCGGCACCTTGCAAATCTTTCGAGGTCTAGGTAGTCCTGAGATTTCTTGAGATTTTAGGAGCTTTACATGGTTAATATAGGGACATTATACATTTGCACCATGGTAAACCACACTTCCCTAATTCATGGAGAAACACAACTCAGAAATGGGAAACAACTGCAGGAAGGAAGCTTATTTCCTTCAAGAAAGAAACGAGAGATGGTTGAAAGAAATTCTGAGATGGTTAGCATTATCTGGATCTGGTATGGGGATGTATTTTACAAAGCACTGTAAATCCTAAGTAGTTCTAAGACCATGTATGTCTGAGGCTGAAGATACTGTTGCAACCTGAGGAAGAATACACAGCATTGTGTAGAATAAAATTGTGCTTAGAGGTAGTTCATATACTTTCCACCACTGTGATCTCCTCTTTTGCTTTAGTAAAATGAGGCAAGCAAACTGAGAACAAAAACATGCCCCACAAAATAGGAGAGTACCTTCACATTTCCCAGCATTCAATAGAAATGACTGAATCTGATTTGGTAATATCCAATTCAAGGTTGTTTGAACATGAACTGTATGGCAAAGAGGGATCACAGTATGGGAGAATCATTAACTTAATCTACCTGTACTGTTTGTTTGATGCCTCCTCAATCCAGTATAAGTCAATAAAACTTTGTGCACTGACAGACACAACTTCCAGCACCCACCAGCTGGGCAAAAATGGGAATTAGTACAGCCAATTTGCTTCTTTTTCTCTTGCTCAGCTCAGGTAAGAGTCTTTTTCCTTCTGCTTGTGTGGGTGAGATAAGGGCCGAACACTTGAAAATTCCATGTTGTGCAAGTGGGTCACCAAATCCATGTGTCCTCACTTATATGGACAATGGTTGATTTGGGGTTTTCTGGCCAGCAAAAGCTGCTGGTGAACAAAGTCAGATCTGTGGTCCATCTGGTGCTTATTGAAGGTACCAGAAGAGCAACAACCTTGGTTTCTGCACAGGAACCAAATGGCCAGCATTTGCGAACATGCCAAATGGCCAGAAATGGGGACACCTTCAGCAAGTAGTCCAAAAGCCTCTGAGAAAAATCCATAGCAGTCAGTGAGGCAGTACCTCTAATTCAGCAAACTGTGGATCAAATTCTGGAGTTCTTTCTACTGCCAAGCATTGCCAAGCATGGTGATCCTGATTTTCATCTATTATGGAAGGAGTTTTAGAGTTTTTAAAAGTAATATCTAAAACAAAAATAAAAGAGAATGAAGAAAATCTCCTTGATATTATGTGGACATCACACTTTCTCTTGTCAAACTCTTAGCATAAACGTTCTCTATTTTCTTGGGGGCAGTAGGTAAAAATTTAATCTTCAACAAAATAGAATTCTTTTTTTAACAACTCCTAAAGAAGCTAAGAGTTCCACTAACTACAACATATGAATTTCAAGAGCATCTGCATGTTGTGTGAACTATCCGAGTATAAATGATGCTGGGGCTAAGAGAAAGCAGCTTTGAATTTCTCATGCCTGACAACAATAACCTACCTTGAAAAATGAAATAATTAAGCCACATCACTTCTGTAAATCTGTAACCTAATACTAGGTATAGAAACAAACTGTTCTTAACACTAGGAACAGAACATGGAATCTTTGTGGTCATGAAAAAAATTAATTAGGTGACAAATTCCTTTATGAGTAAAAATATTTGAGAGCAAATTGTGAAATATATGAGCAAATACATCATTTACATCTGATGCACATGTGACTTTCAGATATAATCACACTAATCAATTCACTAATTTATAATAGAATATTCTGTTGCACCAGAGATGTAGTCTGGCAAATTCATTATTAAGTCTGCATAAGATATTACAACAAACAGAGTGGTGGTCACTGTGAAGGATTACACTGTCATTTTATTGATTGAGATTTCTTATTCCAGGGCAAGATATATGGGGACAAACAACTGTTCAGTAACCAATGAAACTGTGGTGATTGTGGTTTCCGCATAGGCTCATAATCTCACATTCTCCCAGTTCGTAGTTCTCCAAAATTTTAGTATTGCTACCACTTCCTATCATTCTCTGGCTGGTGTTTTTTTTTGACAGCTTTACATAAGTGGTGACTTCACCTGCCAATGCTGTATCAAAAGTGGGACACAAAGTCACAGATCTTCGTAACTGCAGAATTCTAATTTTTAATGCCTGATTCCTTTTCTTCTCTTGTAGTGAAAGGAGACATACTGGATGACTATTTAAGAACAGATGGTGTTTGGATACTTACTAGAAATAAAGAGTTTTACAGTACAAATAATGAAAAAGAATGTGCAGAGAAATGTGATGCTGAAATAAATTTTAATTGCAGGTAATTTCTGTTGAATCTTAATCTGCTGTTGCTTAGAAGTAAGTTCACATCCTCAAATTTGGGCAGGGAGCAAATAAATACATAAACCTCTGGAATATGTAGCTGAAAAAAGAAAGTATGAAAGAGACAAACAAGTAATTTGCTTTTTTTTTTTTTTTTTTTTTTTTTTTTTTTGGTCATTTCAACACATTAGTGAAGTGGTACACATTTTCCACAAGAAACATTGTAATACAATAATACTGAGTTTTCTTCGACCCTCTTGCTCTACACATCCTCTTCAGAAATGAGCTACTCAGAAACCAGGACGGGAACTTCAGCATGGGATGTACATGAACAGATTTGTGTAAAGCAAGTCCACAGCCCTTGGGGAACGCAAGGGACTGTCATTCAGATGCCAGCTCCTGTGAAGTCCCTCCTGGGAAGACCCCTTGTTCTTCAGAGGTCAGGGCTGGTGGCTATGCAGGCAACAGGGACTGTCTGAGGAGAGGAAGGCACAATCTGCGCCTTAGGTAAACCAGGATGGGATTAGGAGCCAGGTGCTACACTGTTCCCGCTACAGCTTTTCCCACACCAGCATCCACATGCTACTGTAGCTCTGCTTACAACAGCATCATCTCCGCCCTTGTCTTGTGGCTTATCTCCACCCGTAAATTAGCAAAAAGTCAATTAAAGGGTGAATCTGCAGTGCATCTGTCTTTCTCTACAAAAGCCCAAGTTCCTACTCTTATACAATGCTTCCTGAAGTGCTGTTTACATTTGTTTAGCCTGATGCTGCCTTGTTTCACCAAAGAAGAGTGAGATGTTTTTAATGCATTGTAGAGAAAGGTACTAACTTAAGCAGCTAGAATGCCATTGGCAGTGTTTTGCCAATGCTGCAGCTAGCTTCTCACACAGTAACTCACATCTTGAAAATGCCAGCCACTTCAGAGCAGTAGAAAATGTCAATGTCTCAAGTATTGAGAACAGCCTCTGAAAGAGCCAGATGGATATAAGAAAGTGCTAATAAAATAATAATTTATAGCAAATGAATTAAAATCTGAAAATTCGAACTGAATTAAAGATATCGTTTCCTATGTTCTTCTCAACAGGGGCTTCCTATTCACCAAGAAAAAGTTACAGTGTTTGACATTGGCTGAAAATACCAAAACAACAGTCGTATTCCACAGTGAAGATGCAGTTCTCTATGAAAAGAAAAGTATGTATATAGTATGACACTACACACTTATACATTAAGACTATTTTTACTGCATCCTTGCATTCCCTGCTGTTCTGCTGGAGCAAATGACTGCAGGTGGTGACAGTTTCAGTGAGGTGAGCTTGAACCCGTTATGAACTTATTTGAAACTGCCAGAGAATTCCCCCTATAGCACCAAGGATCACAGAATCACAGAATCACAGAATTGTAGGGGTTGGAAGGGACCTCGAGAGATCATCGAGACCAACCCTCCTGCCAAAGCAGGTTCCCTACACCAGGTCGCACAGGTAGGCGTCCAGGCGAGACTTGAATATCTCCAGAGAAGGAGACTCCACAACCTCCCTGGGCAGCCTGTTCCAGTGCTCCGTCACCCTCACTGTGAAGAAGTTCTTACGTACATTCGTGCAAAACTTCCTATGCTGCAGCTTATGTCTGTTTCCCCTCGTCCTGTCTCCACGTACCACTGAAAAGAGACTGGCCTCACCACTATGGCCGCCACATCTCAGATATTTATAAACCTGGATCAGGTCCCCTCTCAGTCTTCTTTTCTCAAGGCTAAACAGACCCAGTTCACTTAGCCTTTTTTCACAGGGGAGATGCTCCAGGCCCTTCACCATCTTTGTGGCCCTCCGCTGGACTCTTTCCAAGAGATCCCTGTCTTTTTTGTACTGGGGAGCCCAGAACTGGACACAGTACTCCAGATGAGGCCTTACCAGGGCAGAGTAGAGGGGGAGGATCACCTCCCTCGACCTGCTGGACATGCTTTTCTTAATGCACCCCAGAATGCCATTGGCCTTTTTTGGCCACGAGGATTCTTACATATGACTTGGGCTGGACTCAGTCAGATCTCCTTTAGTTGTGTGTAACTATGATCAGGCATAATAAACATACTACAAAGCAAAAATCATGCCTTTTTTCTTCCCACTAAGTATTTATTGTATTTACTTAGAAGAAATCAGTAGAAATGAAGATTGTATCCAGTGCCTCAACATTTTAAATCTGATCCCTTTTACTAAAGTAAAAATTGACCTGTTATCTTTTAAGTTAGAAATGGATAGAAGAGGAGTTTCTGCTGTACAATTTTTTGGCATGTATTGGAACCAAATAGACATGTGCATAAATAATTAGTTATTAAATTGAAATTAACTCTTCTAAATTAAAAAATAATATTTGACCCAAATTATATTCTGTAACAGAGAGCTAGAAAGTAACACTGGCGTAAACTACCATAAATCAAGACACATCCCTAACTTCATCTGTTATTCTTTACACTGCTTGCCATTGTCCAAGCTCTTCCAAACTTTTGAAACATCTGAAGAGATACACCTGATCCTCATGTTATTACCAGAGGATGTGATTGATTTTTATATCCAGGAGCCTTCATCTCTCAGGAAAAAGAGGAAACATTAAATTAATGGTTTCCTTTTTTTTTTTTTTTTTTTTTGGATGCCTCCAATCCCAAGTTTCATCCCACTGACCTCTGACCTTCCTGAACTCAGATATTCTATGCTTCTATGACTCTATAATTTGTAGTCCCTTGAAGGAATAGTTGCATAATACCTATGCTGTGAATGTGCTTTTGAAAAATTCATTTCAAGGAATCTCCAGAGGTCAGTGAAAGACCTTGTTTTATATCCCAGTATTATGATAATGTAATACACAATTCGTAGTTGTAACTTGTTACATCTTCTTTTCTAATTTGATTTTATTAGCTTCATAAAATGCTTCAAGAATTTTCTTCTCTAGTTACTTATTCACTTCTAACTAATGCATTTTTAAATACAGAATCTCTGTGTTCACATGTGTGAGAGGTTCAAAACATATTTAACTGATTAACTTCAGAGTTATATCTGCATACTCAGAGTTTTAAGAGATGTAATTTTGTAACATTACTGAATTAAAAAAAAAAATAAATTCAATTTCAGTTTACCTTCTACAATGTAAAAGAGGGATTGGGAAGGACTACAGAGGAACAGAAGCCAAAACTTGGAGAGGTATTCCATGCCAGAAATGGGCAGAAAAATCACCCCACAATCCAAAGTAAGGCCTTATTTATATTTGTCTTTATGTTGTTCTGAATCATTTTCAAGCTTCCCCAACTTTATGTGTATAAACAACTTCATATTGCAAGTTATTAAAGTGACATTTTAAGACAATTTTCAGCTCTTGTATTAGTTTTGATTCAAACAACTGTAATAGCCTAGATAAGAAAAAGCTGCATTGTCAGCTAGAGAAGTTTTGTCTACTCACTGTGCATCTTAAGAAGGTGAAATGCTTCTTCCATCAAAACTGAATGAAAATTTTATTACTGGTGACAGGCCAGAATTTCTTTCTTCCGTTGGAGATGTAAAAACAATGAGCAGTGGTGTCTTTCTAGGTCTCTTACTCCCCTGCCAGCCTTTGTTCTAATGAAAATTGGAACCACTTAGATTTGTAGTTTAAAAATCTTTTAGTCTTCCCAGGGAGGACTGCTATCAGAAAATTCATCAGGTGACTACCTTCAGTCTCTGCAAGTTTGGATCCAGTTGCACTAGGTCACTAGCCTCCAGAAATAATACACTTTTCAAGTAGATGTCTTAGGAAAAATACATCACAGACCCCAGATTGCAATGAGTTGATTAGATAGCTGGATATATGTAGTAGAGATGATAATATTTCTTTGAGATTTGCTGAGTTCTTATAAGCTGTATGCTCACTCATCATTGGCAATTGGGGTCTAGGAAGAGGTTATTACTAATGATAGTTAGAAAATGGTTTTCAGATTTCATTTATGGATTAGAACTTGGGATCTGTTTCTCTCATTTCTACTATGAATGAGTAGAGCCCAAAAGGAGCTGAGTATGTTTGACATCTGCTCTACTGTGTGAATTGTATTAAAATATAATTTTACTACTACTACAGCTTTACGCCTGAGAAACACCCCAGAGCAGAGTTGGAGGAAAACTACTGTAGAAATCCTGATGGGGATGTAAGAGGACCCTGGTGTTATACAACAGATCCTGCTACCAGATTTGATTACTGTAACATTCCAGAGTGTGAGGGGCAGGTCATGCAGACTGGAGAAGGTATATTTATTTTTCTGGGAATGGGTTTTCAGCAAGGACATAATATTATTCCTGCTGTTTTTTTTCTTATTTTATTATAGCAGATTGGTTTCAAACATGAATTTAGGTCAAGCAGAAACTTTAGAAGATATAGAGGATTATTTATTTATTTATTTATTTATTTTAAGTGATTTGCTGGTATTGTTTTGCTCTTACCCTTATTGATTTATTTAATTTTAACAAGAGAAAGACTAACCCAATTTCTGTGTTACATATAAAGACTCCAGTGCAATCAGTACATGCAAATATGTGACAAAGCACTCTCTGCAAATGATATCTATATCTAAAGCTTGATTTGTCTGACTAGGCTATCATTCTGAGTCTTCTGGATTCATTTAATCATTGTTTAGGGCAAAACCTTCTAGAAGAACAAGAAATTTCTATTATTTCTGTTTTCCTGTCAGTGTAATCTTTCATGAGGATCAGAGTTAAAGGGCTGGTATGAACCTTGCTTTGTTTTCATTCTACATAGATCCTACAGTGGAGTGCATGGAGTGTAATGGTGAAGATTATCATGGAAATGTCTCCAGAACAGAGTCTGGACTTGAGTGTCAGCGCTGGGATGCCCAAGAACCTCATATGCATGGATATACCCTGAAACAGTGAGTCATTCTCAGCGCTGTGTTGCTCCACTCATTTCCGCAGTGCCTGGGAGACCATGCCTGCAATTGTACTGCCACAGCTATCCACAAAGAACTCATAAGCTTATCTTTCATTTTCAATGTGCAGCTTTCCAGGGAAGGACCTGAAGATGAATTACTGCCGTAATCCAGATGGTGAACTTCGGCCCTGGTGTTTCACCATGAGCCCCACTAAGCGCTGGGAATATTGCAACATTCCTCGTTGCAGTGAGTCTGACTCCTTGAGATCGCTCCATAGCGTAGCTCTTGTAATTAAAATAATGCAGGGAGGGGAAAGACAAGAGGTGACAGTTGTGAGTATCCTGAGGATATCCTTGTGAATATGAGAAAGTGTACAGTAATGAGCAGAATCGTTCACTACGTTACTATTGCATAAAATCGTGTAAGGTGACTGAGAGTGCAGGTGCACAATGCCAGAGGTGTTATGGAAATTGATTTGTCTTAAACTACCGTACTTTTCAATTCACCTGAGAGGCAGGGCATTCTCTCTTCAATCACCTTGCTTTTCCAGTTACCTGAGAAGGCAGAGTCATGAGAAATGCCATGGCTGTACTGTGATATTTTACCTGAGTCTGGCCTGTACAGCTAGAACTGCCTCTTTCTTAGTGAAGGATAAGTCCTGAGAAACAAGTTCAGGCCTCAGGAGAAAATCTAATTAAATTGTTAGCTAGCTTGACTATGAAGAAGAACACACTAGTTCTGGACATTTCCAAGGCACTGAATAATGACATTAGCACTACCATTATTAGAACTAGACTGCACTTTGAGAAAATGCTGTTTATGTAAGTAGAGCTCGCTTTCTTAGCATCTGTTCTTGCCAGTGCTGTAAGTAGCAGCATTTGTTTGCTAGATGTAGTTCACTTCAGCAATAACAATTACAGGTATGATGAAGTTGTGAAAGATACCATAGCCTCTCCATTTTGTGCTTAAAACTTTGAGTTTAAAGAACAGACCAACCTTTTTGAGTCCCATTTTTCTACTCTGGGAATTACCTATACAATGGATATGTAATATAAATGCATTTTATGTTCCCTTTTCTTTCACCCTCTGCAGGTTCTGTGGTTCTATTCATTGCTATTATTTTGATGTTACTCATATGCCAAGCCAATTCATTTTCTCTCTCTCTTTCTTCTGTCTCACAATCCCAGTCCACTGACTGCTGAGCCGTACCTCTGAAGTGACCTCTTTAATGACTGTTGTAAAGGGGTAGACACAGGACACCCATTTGGCAGCCTGACTGCTTGTGAAAATGTGTGCTTTTGCTTTGCCATGGCTTTTCACTAGCGTAATCTCTGCTGAAAGAAAAATTTGCATGTTACCATAATAGAAAGCAATTTTTTTTAAAAAATATAGTTGAAGGCATTGTCTAGCTGCAATTTTTCTATTCTTCACTTTTTTTTTTTTTTTTTTTTAAATCCTGTCACAGCTATGCATCCACCAGCCTCTGGCCTGGGCTCCCAGTGTATTTCAGGGAATGGAGATGATTACCGAGGCAGGATAGCCATCACTGCATCAGGGAACACCTGCCAGCATTGGAACCTGCAGTTTCCTCACAAACATGGCTGGATTCCTGACAGATATCCCTGCAAGTATGCTGAGCCTCCTCATTTTAGCAAATATGTAAGAACATGGTTTTCCCTTAGTGATCCAGATAAAAAGATGAGAGGAGCAGTTACATTGATAAACTGTTTTACTGTTTTCTCTCTTTTTATCACCTCTCACTACTGCTATTCAGGCCTTGCCCTTTTTTTTTTTTTTTTTTTTTTTTCTTTTTCCTGCACTCCTTTTTTTTTTAACCAACTTAATTCTCATGTACTTATGTCACCTATACTTGCATTTCTCCTCATTCCACTGTAGTTGTAAGTACTTATTGCTTTTACATTAACAAAACCCCTGGTTGTGTTTTTTGACACACTTTTGATGTGCTACATTTCCGAAGAGCAATGCTCCAAGGCTCAAGATGCTCTAATACTTTCCTGTACTCTGAGGTCAGAGAAGCTGGGTCTGAAGAGCGTTATCAATGGGCTCAGGCAGCTGGAACCAACCAGGCTTTTAGCTGTGTTCCTCTTTGGGACCAGTAGGTTATGAAATGGATCCTGTGAGATTTTCTGGGCATGCAAGACCCTGCCCATCATCACTGCAGATGGCTGTTGAGAGCAGAGAGCTCCGTGTGACATACAGCCTTGCCTTGTTCTTGCAGTAGGGGGTCAGGTGCAGTAATGGCTTGCGTTTTAAAGTCAGCTAGTACTGCCCTTTCCTGGTCTCAAGAAAAGAGGAGAAAGTGTAAGCATCGTATAAACTCTTCATATGACATCATCATTTAGACTATAAATTCAATGGCTGTTGACTAGCTCTGGAATAGTGGTGAGTGAGGTAATGTACCTGTAAAATGAATGAATACAATCACTGAGTTCTGCATGCAGCAATTGTGAATAGTCTTGTACATAACTGTTTTTTACTCCAGTGTGTTATTTAAAGTGAGTGTTTCTGTTTCAGGGGTTTAGAGGAAAACTACTGTAGAAACCCTAATGGAGAGAAGAGGCCTTGGTGCTACACCATCAACAGCAGTATCCGCTGGGAATACTGTGCAGTTCCCCACTGCGATGGGACAGAACAAAGTGCTGGTATGAGTAGTGGAGTGCACTTAAGGACATCAAAGCAGAGACACACTTCTTGCTTCTCACTGTGAAAAAAAAAATAGCAAAAGAGGGGACAGTGGCTTTCAAGGTCCAATTGTAACAAAATCTCCTCTGAAGTACCCATTGACTTAAGCAGAGAAAACAACAAGGAAATGTTAGTTCAATTAAAAGGATAAGAGGAGGTCAGAAATTTAACATAATCTGTATTCTAGAAATAGAGACAAAATCACTAAGGTCTCTCACCTTTAAGGAGTTTTCATTTTCAACTCAAAACTTTACCACAAATGCCAAATTGAAACAGAGGAATGCACCCTCCACTGGCCAGCATCTGATGTATGAGGATAATCTGTGAAAGTTCTAAATAACCTTGGAAATGCCCTTCTGTTTTTCACACTGGCTAACATGCTCTCGTAGGAAGTTCACTGCAAAAATGAGTCTATCCTTTTTCTTCTCTTATAAATTTAATGTTTTCTTGTGCTTACTCAATACAATCATAAAATCATGATGCAAGAGATCCATTTCTGTTTTTTCCTGCAGACGTGGCTACACAGGTATTCTTGCCAGAGGAGTGCTATCAAGGCAAAGGCCTGAATTATCGTGGCACAACTTCCATCACCGTATCAGGACGGAAATGCCAAGCCTGGAGCTCCAAGTCTCCACATGATCATGGAAAGACCCCAGAAAAATTCCCAAATGCGTATGTTTATCTCACTTTTTTTCTCTATCTGACAATGACCAGTGCTGAAAATGAGACCGATTTTGTTATCTCAGTATATCTATGCTTTAAAACACTGATATGGAGTGTATCTATAAAAGATAATTTCTTTCACTATAATTTTACCAAGATTCAGAAAATATTTCCTATTAGCTTCATTTTTCTAAACTGCATTTTTCTGTTATTTAAATTCTTATTAAAATGAAGTTGTGTTCTTTTATTCATAAACCTGAACTGGTGTAACCAAATCTGAGGGGCCTGTATCCAGAGTTTAGGCATCTGCTGAAATACGCATTTTATTTAAGAATTTGAGAGCTTTGCAGTACTTGTTTTCTACTTGTTTTACTTGGGAGAACAGAGCATGTGTGTTGCAAAACACACAGACGAGTACATCATGGTTAGAGATACCATCTGAAACATTCTTTGTGGTTGGAACTGAACATCCGTAATTGAATTCACTGAATTTTCTTACTTGACTTGTTTACTTTCTTCTCCAGAATAAAAATACTGGATTAGTAACAACTTAGAGAACTAACAATAATTACTAATGTACCAGTTATATAAGCATGCAAAAACAAGAGAATTGCTTGCTGGATCATGAGTATAGGTGGGAGTCAAATGATCGGGGCCAGGCTCCTTTCAGTGGTGCCCAGTTGACAGAACAAGGAGCAACAGGCACAAGCCCAATCATAGGAAGTTCCATACAAACATAAAGAAAAACAAGGACTGAAACACTATAACCAGAGAGGTTGTGGAGTCTTCTCTGGAGATATTCAAAACCCTCATAGATGCTTTCTTATGTAACTTGCTTTAGCAGGGGGTTGGACCTGATGATCTCCAGAGGTCCTTTCCAACTCCTATGATTCTGTGATGGGCAGGAAGGTTTTTAAAAAATTCTTCCTTTTTTTTTTTCTTCTTTTTTTTTATGATGCCATCCTGCTTTTCAATTTCTATGACTGATTTTTTCAGTCACATTTTTGTCATCGAAAGTACTTACATATTGAAACTGAAACATCCTCAGAGGAGACAGTGTTTTTCACAGACATTTTAAATAATTGAAAAGCAGCTGTGAAAATGTGGAATTAGTGTGTTCTGGAATATTTTTTAAAAAAAAAAAGTATTTCAGTTTTTTGGGGGTGGGAAAATACTGCAACTCTGCAACTTGCTGGAGAGAAGAATTCCAGTTTCATTCACCCCAGCAAATACTGTGCACTCCCTGAATTATCATGTGTTTGTTTGTTTTTGAATAACATTAATAATAATAATAATAATTTGCATGAGTATTTAATTTCTATTCTTCTTCATATGAGAAAGAACCGTTTGACATTAAAAAAATAAAAATCTTCCAGCGTATTTATAGCTAATTTGCACATTCACATGATTATGTATGCTCATACATATGTACTTTGAAATAAATTCATTGTCACAGCTGCCATTTATTTAGCTACTCAGCATATAAACATATTGCAGCCAGAATTTAACTCCAATTTTATCTCAGCCATAGATGTTTTTGGTGGTAATAACATATCTGGCAATAAGTAAAAGAATTAAAAAATGTGTTTATCTCTGTGTAGTAGATAGCTTTTTGGAAAAGCGTTCCTGTGATTGCTTTCAGTCTTACGCAGCATGAATATTTGTACTTATTTTTGCAGGGATTTGAGGGAGAACTACTGTAGAAATCCAGATGGTGATAGCCGCCCATGGTGTTTCACCACAGACCCCAGCGTTCCATGGGAGTACTGCAGTCTTAAGAGATGTGATGATCATACTGAGGAAGCCACGCCAAATGACCCCCCTGCAACAATGGCACAGACTGTTGGCCTGACTCTCCCCCCCATGACATCTGGTAACAGCTGGCATTAGCTGTCACCTCCTCTACAGTCTATGGATCAAACAAATGGCAATTTAACACAATTATTCTTGAGTAGTGCTACAACAAAACAGGCACACTGTCCTCTGACAGTCACAACTGTGTTACTGAATTTTGCAGCAAATTCTCCTTAACCAGAGTATATCCTGCAGCTTTTATCGTTTTACAGTGCATTCTATGAGATATCATCTTCGTCTAGGAGAATGAATGAAAATAGACAACACTTGTGGTGTTTCTGTAGCTGTGTGCTATTGAAATACAACGACAATAAATTTTCAGGGAATTTTTGTTTGTGCCTTGCTTTATTGTTTTTAGGAGGTTGTCCTAATCCTTTTGTTTCGTTCATAGGCAACTGTGTTTTTCAAAATGTATACACCAAGAGAAGTAGGCTTTTACTCTATCCTTCTTTATTGCTTCCTTAATTAATAGCCTATGTTGGTCAAAGCAGTGTGACTTTTCTGAATGCTCCATAGAGCTCCACTGAATATTTGTGTTGCAAAGGAGGGTGACAGGGCTGGATAAAAGATTCATTTCTAAAAGGCACTGTGTACTCTTACATGCAGAAGAAGGAAGTACCTGAAGCAACTTTCTTGGAGACAACAATTGCTTTCTCAATTGTGTAATGGGCTGCTAACTCTTAAAGATGATTTTCTCATCAAAGGTGCTTCCTAATTTTAGTTTAGCTGGGATCTTACAGGCTTCAGATATTGCAATATGCTTCCAAAAAATGTCAGCCTGCAGTTCCTTGAATATATTGTTTTGCAGTTCATTTACTCTGTATGTCCAAGAGAACATCTTGACAGGCAAGAGACTGCAACACATGGCACATCTTTGCCTTTCTGCTAAAGACAGTAGAGAATGAGGAAGTCCTAAAAGTACTTAATCTGGCTTAGTTCTGCTTTTTGCAGCACCAGCACATATAGATTCAGTAGATAACAATCATTTCCTTTTCCCTTTTTTCACAGACTGCATTAACGGCAATGGTAAAGACTATCGCGGCACAGTAGCAAAAACTGGAAATGGCAGAACTTGTCAAGAGTGGAGTTCTCAGAGCCCTCATAGCCACAAATACTTCACTCCTCTGACTCATCCAAGAGCAGGCCTGGATAAAAATGTAAACATCTACTGCTACTGGTGTCATTGAACATTGACTCCTTTCTCCAAGACTCCTCAGCAAACGTTTCAGATTGAGTTTAAGTGTACCTACAGATCATTGTGCTGATAACCCATACCTATAGCAGTGGTGAAGAGGGAAGGATACATTTTATAGTACTTAAGATGTTGGTATTTCAAACGTAGATGTACAACATAGAGCTGATAAGGACTTCCCCTATTTTTGCAAGTACCAGAGCAATGATTTTTGTTGTCTGTCAACAACTGAGCAGGCTTCTGGCAAACTCTTGGACTAACCTAATTTGCTCTCACTAATTTCAGTGGAAGAAGTATCAGGGCAACAGTAAACACCTTATTTCAAAACACTTAGTCATCCTATATCAAACTTAATTTAAAAAGTTCTAGAGTTAGGCTGACTCCTGGTGGATTTAGAAAATGATAGCTGCTTTATCATATTTATCTAATCTTACAGTTGGTTTTAATATACAGAAAATAATGAATTTTGTTGAGAAGGTGGATTTGTTTAGAGGAATTTTGTTTACAAAGTGTTTAACATGCAGTGAGGAAGTGATTGGGGAACATAGTTCAAAGTTTCATGTTAATATCTTTAGAAAACATGCACTTGTAGACTTCTTCATAAAGTGGCTAACATTTGCAGTCTTCATTCTTTGTTTTTGTAATTATTACAGTATTGCAGGAATCCTGATGGAGATGTAAATGGTCTTTGGTGCTTCACAACAGATCCAGAAAAAATATGGGAGTACTGTGAAATCCCGCGCTGCTGTAATTATCCTTAAAGACTTCTCTGTTTTCCCTTTCTGCAACACATGGCTGTTACAAAAAGTTTTAAATTCAGCTACAAACAGCTGGAGTAGGTAGTAACTTTAGATTTCAATGTAGGGCAGTTAGACCAAACCAGATGGCTCTAATATTCAGCCGTTTAGATAACCTGATGTTGAGAATCCTCAATAAGATTTCATAGATAACCATTCATGTGTTCTTTATTATCAGAGAAGCTGAGCACTTAAGGTTGCTACATGAATTTTAAATACCTAATGAAGCTGTGAAGAGATGTGTTCTTTCTCTGGAGTCCTCAAACAAAGGATGTGCATGCTAGTCTTACCATGCACTTTGTGGCAGGACTAATGCCTTGAGAAATGGCTAATAACATTTTCTGTTAGTTTGGAGAACCAGAGATTAAATAAAAATTGTTTTCATAATCTGCTGACATAAATTTTCTTCTGACCTGGCTGTAAAAATAATTTGTCCCTAGACATTTTGCTTTTCTTTTGGGGTAGGGAGTGAATTTGGTCCTGGATATTTTATGCAGATTTCCTTAATTCAGTCTTTCTAGTTGTTACACTGAGGAGCTGTAGTGTCTGCAGAAAATTCAGCAGCAAAAGATGTCTTAACTTCTGTGGTGCCCTAGGAATTGATGCCAGCTCTGGTGTACTGATAGTGCTACTTAGGTCACAAAGGCAACTCACTTGCTTTGCTCTTCCCATCTTTGCCTGAATTTTGACAGATGCTTGTGTATCTACATACATATATACACATATATATGTACACACACATACATGTGTATATATGTAATGAATGCATAAATATGTATAAATATAAATATGTATGCATATGTTTGTATATATATATATGTTGGGGATATGGAAAGTCCATTTCTTCTTCATCTCGTGTATTATTTGTACTACTGTAACATCCAGAGGCCAGGACTCTACTCTGTGTAGCAATGCATAATAGTGAAGAGTGATCACTCCATTTCAAGTATGTGATATTTGTCAAGCTGGCCATCTAGTGTGTTCATCTAAGCAGTGATAAGTTACAATTATGCACATCAATTTTGCCAACCAGAGCTGCACAGATAAAAGATTACAAAATGTTACACAAACAATAGGTACCACAGCTTACAAACAAACCTGCTCCCTGGAATTGCTGTGATGGAACTTCACTTCCGAGATCTATTTCTTATCAAAAGAACTGTGGGATACTAGATTTTTTAATTAAAATGTCAGTCCTACAGTCTGTTGCCTTTGATTGCTTTACTAACTGTCTCATAGTAAAACTAACATTTCACATCCATAGAAGCATGTAGCTCAGGAAGGTGTTTCTTACCTCCTTAAGGAGAATTCAAGCTCAATCTATTGGATTAACAGGAAACAGAATTAGAAGTGTGAGGGCAAAATTGGAAAATTTTGTGACAAGGAGACAGAGAGTGAATTTCTTTTATAATTCAGTGATTGGTTTGAACCCAATCAGAATGCAGCCTGTAAAGTTTAGAAGAATTTAGAAACTCATTGTATTGAACTAACCTGGCCAATAAACTTACTTGCTTTAGCTCTCTCTTCCCTTTTCCTCCTAAAATTTTCCTATTTAGGTAGGACTCACTGTACTTATCTGACCATATCTAAATCTTTGACACAGCTGATAATTTTTGTCAGGAAACTTGATTTCTTGCCATGTCAAATATCACGTATTAGCATCATGTTGAAATGTTCCAGATAATGCAATCCAAACCAACATAAGCAGTGAAATCTAAAGAAGATATAAAAAGCCTCATCTCTTTCTCTTTCCATCAGATTACACTGTGAGTGGCATTACAGAAGCAAATCAAAATTCTTCATTGTAGCTTTTTTTTTTTTTTTTTTTTTTTTTTTTTTTTTTTTTTTTTTTATGTTGTAGCTTCTTCTGATCATGACTGTGGAAAATTCTCAATGAGAAGTGAGCGGACCTGTGAGCAACACAGCATGTGTGATGCATCTCCAGGGTATTGGCCTTGGCATGTCAGTCTCAGGACAAGGTAATGATATTCCAGACTGTATCACCATTCCTGAACACCAGGGTTTCACAAGGAACAGGCATTAGAAAGAGATTGGTACAAAATAATGTATATGCTTCTGGAGACTAGGTTTGGTTTCTATATAAAATACCTTAACATATAAAACTAACTTTTTTTCTTCCTTTTTTTGTGGGGGCATAATGTTCACAGAAAGTTTCTATTGGGTCTTTACCACAAAAATTCCCACTTTCTTCTGAATATCTAGAGAGCAAACTTGAACTACAGATACACTTAGATTTTCTGAAATGGAGAAGGAATAAGTCTCATTGAGGGTAATGGCAGTTAATTACATTCTGCACTGGGGGAGTTAAGTCCAGAAATATTCAAATCTAAATTTCTATTGTGTTAGAAGTTATGTGAAGAATACCACCTCTCTGTACAAAAATAAATGTAGGTATGGCATTTTCACCACCACAGAGTGGTAGAACAGTAGATGAAGAAGTGCTTACAGAAAGGCTAGTGAAAGTTTCTGCACAATTGTTGACAATCATTATTATAAATAATATCCCAAGAAAAGTTAGCAAGATCTATGCAATGATCTAGTGCAAGGCAATCCTATAGATAAATAGAATGTAGCATTTTCTTAATTGTTTCTCAGGATAAACCCAGCACGTCACTTGTGAAATTATTAAGAAATGCTAATTACTTTTAATAAATTCCTGAAAGCAAGAATGGCCTGTCAAAAGAAGCATTGCTGCAAAAAAATGAAACCTCAACTGGGTTTCAGATTTTTTTTCATAGCTCTCACGTTCTGAAGCAGATAAAGTTTGTCCATTGAAAAGTTGCTTTTGATTTCTCTTGCAGTTGACATAAGACAATCTCTGAACAGTAAAATATTTGAATGTGGGGCATATTGTTTGTTTGCTAGTTTTTCCCACTGCACAGAGCACAGTTGGTATCAAATTGACTGTGTGGTCTTAGATTAATAAGGTTATTGTATTCTCTGTTCTAGTACTAATATGCATCATTGTGCTGGCACTCTGATACATCCACAGTGGGTCCTTACTGCAGCTCAATGCTTGCAAGAGTAAGTATCAACTAGAATGAGGGACAGGTATTTCTAGCAGCTGGATGAGAAAATCAACAGAGGCACAAAATGTAGCTGATTGGGCACTTGCTGATCTTGAAAGATGGTTGCTTGGCCTGTGCTGCATCTCCTCTATCTCTCCAAGTTAAAGCAAGCAAGCAGCATCTCTAATGTCTGAAGTAAGCAACTGTGTGTCTTGGGGAATCACTTTGTAAGTTGAAGCTTTAATGACTGATGGCTGAGAAAGATGAAGTGGCTCTTCCTAAATTCTGAGATGTAAGGATTTTCTGACAGTGCAGTTAATGTCATTGCATTGACATAATTGCATGTCATTCTTGTTCTCACACCCCACTATCCAGGTTTTTTTTCCTTTTGTGTTTATTACTTTTAGAAGCTGTGATTTAACAGCTTCATCACCTTCCTCTCACCCATCATTCTTTTGGTGGTTTAAGGAGAAATGAGTCTTTCCCTTTGAGGATGGTTGGAGTAGAAGAAGAAATTTCTTGTGTCAAGAAATTTCCTGCTGCTTGCTATATCATCCCAAGCAATATCTTACTTCTTGTCTTTTTTTGTCAGTAAGTAGACTTTTCTGCCACTTCCATTTCCATAAAAAAAAATGGAGAGCAAATCAGATGCTACTTCCTCCATCCTTTCCAAAGCATGCTGAAAAACATCTGTGATGGTATCATCCAGAAAGACCTACACAAGCTTGATCAGTGTGCCTGGAAGAACTTCATGAGGTTCAACAAAGCAAAGTGCAAGGTCTTGCACCTGGGCCACAGCAACCCCTACAACTAATACAAACCCAGCCATCTTGTAAATTGCAATTCTCTGAAGAAATCAGGAAATTTTATGAGTGACATTCCTGAATATACATATAGATGTGTAACTTTGCCACTGACATTCCTTCCAGGTCAGTACAGCCCTCTTCCTATAGGATCTTTCTTGGGATACAGAACCTAAATGCAGAAGAGCCATCCCTGCAAATCCGGAGCGTTCACAAATTACTGAAGGAACCCAGCGGAGCAGACATTGCTCTGCTAAAGCTGAACAGGTACTGTTTCAATCAAAGCTTTCCATTCTCTCCCTTATTCTGAAGCCATGAATTATCTTAGCCTGGATTTGTGCGAGAGCATATTATTTGAGGGATCTGCTCAACGGCAAATGCTAGCATCTCTCCTACTGAAAGACCTCACTGGCAGAACCTGTGTGAGCTACCTACACAGCTTAGGAAAGACAATCTCAGGAAGGAGAAATTGCCATGGGGAATTCAACTTCGCACCTCCTGACTGGAGCTCCACTGAAACAGAAAGTAAGAAATAAATCCAAGTAGAATTCCGTCTGGAGGATCTTCTGCTTGGAGGATTTTCCTGCTGAACTGTGAGCACCAGCTGAAGTTTTGGCTAAGAGGCACCAGGACTTCTTCAGGGAGCAAGTGGAAATGTCCAATTTCCCTTGCCAGTGCTGTAGGCCAGGCCACATGCATGTTTCAAACATCACAATTGGCCAAGAACTCAAAAAAATCAATTCAGCTTGAGATATAGGAAAAATTCATGTGCATAATTGTCAATTCCTGAAGTCCTCATTTGTGTCTTTCTTAGACATCTGAGCAGTCTGCTCTGAAATCTGTGCATTTATTTCAATTTTGTTTCCTTTTGAAATGATCCCATAGATTTCCTTCTTACTCATCGGTTTTCCTCTTGATCTTCTGCTCACCACATAAGTTGAAGAGCATGAGAACTTTGTGTTCGACCTGAAAGGACTTTTCTTTTTAAAACATCTACTGTAATATTTTCAGTTTTAATGAACATAGAACAGTTACTTTCACTTAAATTTCAACTCAGGCTCTCTGTTTCTCAGTTAATGACAACCCCACTAATTTCACTAATAGTTGAGTATGAAGATCTTGTGCTCCATCAGTTTTGCATTTGCTATCGCTTGTAACTAACTTGTCCATTCCTTCTTCTATTGCATGCTCTATGCACTTACGCATGCTATAGCACTATCATCAGTTTTGCATCAACAGTCACCACCTGAACACCTCCTGCATGCCATAAATAACAACTATGGGTCCAGATAGTGATACATCATTTTCTATCTTCAGAAAACTTTGTCTGAGAGTTGCTAAGGGACTGACCAGCCTAAAGCAAAGACCTCCATATAAAACGTTTTCATCCCCTGAATAATTTTCCCAAGTCCCTGTCATTCCTTGTCAAGCTTTATTCCAGTGTTGAAGCTTTGAGGCACTATGCTGTGATAAGGAAGAGTTTTATTTTCATATTTACTTTATTGAAGAAAGTAAGATGTTTGACAGTGTGCGAGATCCAAAGTTGTGTCAGCCATATAACCAGAGAAAAGATTTTTCTGTAACTTTAGCTATGTCTACTTATTTACTCGTTTATCCATTCATTCCAATTCATAAGAAGTCCCTGGAAATGTTCACAGCCTCTGAGTTAGAGAGGATCTGAGAAATCAGGATCACTGCACTTGCAAGAGCTGCTACAGTTGGGCTTAAGATTGTGCATGTTCTTTTAACTCTGAGTAACTCTCAGCTCTCTAGCACTATGCTGCAAATACGCTCACATTCAGACTTTGCCCACAAATGTATCTCAGAGACTTCCAGTTGCTGATAGGTAACTTTTTCTTCAGGAACTGATCAGGCACCATATTATAATCGTATATATAGTTTCAAAGTATCATCTTCTTTACCTTTCCCCATCTCCCCACTTTCTTGCAGAGCTTACTGAGTTTGAAGACTGAACAAGTGGATGATCATTTGTCTAAGTATCTATTTTTTGTTGGTTTGTTTTCCAGTCCTATAACAATTACTGACCGTGTAAAGCCAGTTTGTTTGCCTGAAACAAGTCTGACGATGGAAAGAAACTCTGTATGCTTTCTAACTGCCTTCGGAAAAACAAAAGGTAAAGCATATTCAGTGGGACTGAAAATTAAAGAGGATTCTCAAATCTTTTCCTAAAATATGTATACTTTTGTAATTGGGGGGGAAGAGGGGGGGGGAACCAACATTTTGCAGAAGAAGATTTAACTAAGTCAGAAATTACCAGGCAACGTTATTCTATTTCTTTCTCACCATGTACACACATTTTGCCTCTCTGAGCATATAAGGAATGCCTTTCCCACTCCATGTGCCAGACAGCACCTTAGCAATACTCCATCTGTAAAATGAAAAAACAGAAGTTTCTTAATGCATGCATTCATGAAATTAAAAGAAAAAAAAATATCAGCAGAACAAGCCTCTGTGTTTCACCATAATAATCTTTCACATGAGTTGCAATGCTTCTTTCTCCTTCTTGTGTCATTTAGCTACAAAGCTGATGCTATGAAAATAATGCTTAGCAATAATCATTCTATCAGTGGCGTGGTTCATCAGCATTATCAATAACACTTTTCTTCAGTGCAGACAGGGTTTTCTTGTTTACCATGCCACACGGTGGCAGCAGCTTCTTACATTTATTTTATTGATCACTGCCACAAGAAAAGGGTACAGTCTAGTTTTCAACAGGCCATTATAACATCTAAGCTACAGCGGAAAGAGGGTCCTGCTGTGTCATGAAACTAGTTATTGAATGAAAAGAGGAACAGAGCCAGAGCCCCACACCTAAATACAGTGTATTATAGGAAAATTCAACTGTTTTTCCAATCTGGTAAACACTACACTAAAATGATCTGAATTCTTTCAAGCCTCAAAGTAAATTCAAGCTTTTTCCCTTGACATAAGCCATACCTACCATACCATAATGAAAGCCTAAAATAAACGTGATTTTTCTGCATACTGAGCATCTATCTTTATTTTGTAACACTTTACAAACTGGTTGTTGAGAGGAATGATCTAATTACTAAAAATTTAAAACCTTTAGTGAGACTCCAGCATCGTGAAATACCTATGACCAAGCTGAAGACTGATCTCAGCCCTTTCATTGCTCAGGCCTCACTGCATTATCACAGTGCCTAGGTTACCGTTTATAACTGTTCTATTTTCTTGGTCATTCTCAAAGGTACTGATACAGGCAAAAGATTAAAAGACATTGAATTCCCCATACTTGAAAACAGAATGTGCTATCGTCCTGGATTTTTCAATGGAAGCGTAGATAACCATGAATTTTGTGGTGGATTCACTTTTGTAAGAGTACATCACTGCGAGGTAAGAATAATTCAGCTTTGACTGTGAGCAGGTCGAATGAAAAGTTTTGTTTTCAAGGCTCAGAAGTAGCTTCATCAGTTCAAGGTCTCTGCATGAAATGTGAGGACTGAGGCATACATACATAGCATCTTTCTTCCCTCACTCTATCAATCAGAACAGCTGCAAAATTGTGCAGGGTAATTTCTCCTTCCTCCACAAACTGTATCCTGATGTATCCCATACGTACTAGTAGCCCAGTATTGTGAATATTCCATCCCAGCAGAAAGTAACTCTGGGATATGCCATTTGGACTTACCTTTGTTTGTAGAGGCAGAGGGAAACCAGCGAATATTTCTGGTTTTGGTTCTTGACATTGTATCACTTCTTTATTTAATGCCCTGATCTAATGCTCAAAGTGTTCCCAGTTTTCAAATTTTCATAAGCTCACTTTTAAAATGTGATTTTCTTTATGGAGGACATTGTATCAGGTACTTTTCAAAACAAAGCTGATGATTATTTGGAGGCAGTCAAAAGTCAAACACTGATCTGTCTGAGCAGGTAGTCAGTGCCACTACAAATGCTACATTCAAGAGTATGGATGGTGAATTCATTGATATGTACACAAATCACTAAGCATATGTATTCGTATCCTGCCTTGCCCAGGTTTTAAGAAACATAACCATTATATTCATTTTGTCTGAAATCAAGTAGGCTAGAGAATGCAGAAAACTAAGATACTTTCTTTTGTTGCGTAGCCATTCTCATGCTGATCTGGGGATATTCCTACACCCACGATTGGTACTTGGGTCTCTCTTCTTCAGACAAAATGAAAGACCTGTGTGCTTGGGAAAAAAAAAAAAAAAAAAAAAAAAAAAAACATTTTCCTCTTCAAATTTTTGTTAAAATAAGGAGAAGAAAACTCTTTCTACAGCCCTCACCTCAGTTATATTCTGAGGCCTTCAGAGTTACCACAGTGTTATTCTTGACAGTACTTTGTTGATTGCACGTCTAGTGCCTTTACTAGAGGAATTACCTTATTCTCTTTTCTCATTCCTAGGCTGAAGTTGGAGGACCTCTAGTCTGCCAAAATAAAGATAGATTTATCCAATATGGAGTCACTTCTTGGGGACTGGACTGTACCCAGCCATCAAAGCCCACAGGTTTTGTCCAAATTCCTAGCTTTCTGTCTTGGATCAAGAATGCAATGGTTACCCACTGAATCTGGACAGCATCCCAAGCACGGTTTTAGAATAGAAATAATTCATAAGAATCTTAAATAAATATTATTTCTTGCTGATAATAAGTAGTTACTGCAAAGCAATAGCCATGTTCACCAGTTATGACTATTTCAGTACTGTGCATGGATCAGTCGGGCACGTTGAATGTGGCAGTGGCTGTCAGGTTCCTTCTTCAAACATCTCTTATGAGACATGAAGTACTTTCTGTTCAGACATCCATCATTCTCCTTTGCACATGTAAGTAATTAGCCTATTTCTAGGTTCAAGGTCATCCCAAAAACCTGCGCAAGAAACTCTCACCCAAACAGGCCTGGACCCATACCCATCACTGGTATCTGTCTCCCCCTCTGCTGCTCTGGGAGCAGGAAGTTAACAGCCAAACCCAGTCCCTGCCTTGAATGATGAAAAGCCAGTCTATGCTATGCCCGTGCTGCCAGGGGATGGATGAAGACCTTGTGAGTTTGCTTCTCCCTCAGGCTAATTCTCCCCACTCTCCCCAGCTAAGATAAGCTTTGAATTATGCTGTGCAACCATTTCAATTTCCTAGGCTATATGTATGCATGGAAAAAAATGACTATCACTAAACAACTTTGAGTTGAACCAAAACTTGAAGTATGCCACAGAAAGAGTTCAGTTTGCTGTCACCCAATGCAACACACTCTCTAGTAGCAGACGTTTTATATGTAACTATAGGGTAGTTATAGGGTATAAGTATAGGGTAGTTCTCCCTAAACACCCTACAAATATGACAATTTTAACGAGACTATGCATTACATTCGGAAATAGTGCTTCTTTCCAGAAATCCAAGCAAGTGATTAGAAGGTACTTCTACGGGATGTTTTCACACTTTCTTTGCAAAAAAGAGAATGTGGTATTGTAACAATCAGAAAGATCAATGTGGTGGAATGGTGATACAAGAGGTATAATGACAAAGGGACTGGCATGATAGAAAGATGTTACAAAACAAAAAGTGCTCACCTATCTCCAAAGATCTAGGTTTGCAGGAAAGACTCCATAAGGGAAGGATTTCCAACCAGAGACCCTTCCCCAGATGCAGTCATCCCTTAAATGAGGTCTAAGAGAGGTGCAGCTAGGATCCAGCCCTTCTGATCACACAGCTGATTGCCTTCATCTGTGCTCCCAGGGCTGATCGGGTCCTCTCCCCAGGTGCTCAATCAGTGGTTCAGGTTGCGACTCAACAGTTTCCATACAGATATGTTACAGTCTTTTGGACACATGACATATGTAAGTGGCATATCTTTCAGAAATTTGAGTTAAAATATAATAGGAAATGATAAAGTTGATCAGCACATATTCCATGATTTCAGTGCAAAACTCCCTGATCTTAGTTGAGGAGCCTGGGGAAAAATATAAAAAAAAATTAATGTTGCTTCCAGCAAATGCATGCATACTACAAAATCTTTTTTTATTATTTTGGTCTCTTTTATATGATAGAAGTATACAAAATCTTTTATCATTTGCACAATATGTCTTAAAATGGAATCATCATAAACTATTTATAAACAGGCATTATTTCTAGTTTTAGGCACTGGAATGTAGCTGTGCAATGATGGTTTAGCAGAACATCGGGTATTAATTGGTAGATAATACATCTAAACTTCAGTAAGTGTCTTCAGATCTTCACAGGTACAGAGTATAAGATTCTTATGAAGCAAGGAGTTATAAATGTTCGTTCTGTTTCAGTGACATTTCTAAACAGCTAATTTTATCACTAGTTCTCAGACATTGAAACCATCAGTAAACAACACACTGCTATAGGAACCATTGTATAATATAATGACACAATGTAAATGTGCAAGTCCATAGAAAAACACCAAAAGTAAACCTTACAAGCAGTAGATATTTGCAGGGGTATTTGGAGGAACTTGAGCAATTGCTGGGTTAAATGCAAAATCTGTTTCTTAACATTACCAAATTTTCCCAATTATACTTACGGTTTTTCCTTCATTTTCTCTGACACATTTCATTTTCAATCAGTCCTACCCCTCATCCAAGGACTCCCAGTGACAGCAAACAAAGCTTAAGCATTGTTGTTTTGTGTGGGAGGAGGGTCTGATAAAAGTTCAGTCCTCCCCTTGCACAAACTCTAGAACAACAGTCACAGCTGCATCTTGTGATCTGGGACAGCAGACAGGAACTACTTGCCCACTAAACCCCAAACTCTGTAGCCATGACCCTCTGGGCACCAGTCTCTAAAGAGCCTGAGTGCAAACAGATGCCTACTTTCTTGTAGACTTTTCTAATAATAAAACAGAATTTTAAAGAAAAATAGACATACGAGTTGAATTTCAGGCCCCATCATATGCTGCTTCACTATTTATGTTTAGCATTCCCCCACCTATAGAATGATGAGCACCTGTGGGCAGCATGGCAATTGTAATACACTTGTAGAATAAAAAAAGCCAAAAAAAAAAAAAAGAAAAAGGGGTTGTAGGCAGACATGCTTCCACTAACAGAAATACGGGGTAGGTTACAACAGGTCACTACAATGCCTTTGCTAAACCATTCCTCAAAGCAGTGCTACTTAGGCATCACACACTGGGACACTAAGGTGGAACTCAAAGGTGCCCACAGAATCTCTCTGCTGAACGTCACTCTTTCAGCAGTTGTAGTTTCTACAAAGTGCTTTGTGTAGGTAATGAAGAATGCTTTTGCCCTCCTAAAGTGATACGAAATGCCTTGAGATACACGAAGAAACATACTGATAGATAAATATAACATGCTGGGTGGATGGGGGAAGAGCGGTAGATGTAATCTACCTTGATTTTAGAAAGGCGTTTGATACTGTCTCCCACAACATCCTTATAACAAAGGATGTGTGGGATAGACGAGTGGACAGTGAGGTGGGTTGAGAACTGGCTGACTGGCAGAGTGCAGAGGGTCGTCGTTGGTGGTGCAGAGTCTGGCTGGAGACCTGTAACCAGTGGTGTCCCCCAGGGGTCTGTGCTGGGTCCGGTCTTGTTCAACATCTTCATCAATGACCTTGATGAGGGGACAGTGGCCACCCTCAGCAAGTTTGCTGATGATACGAAGTTGGGAGGATTGGCTGACACGCCTGAAGGCTGTGCTGCCATTCAGCGAGACCTGGACAGGCTGGAGAGCTGGGCAGTAAGAAACCGGATGAGGTTCAACAAAAGCAAGTGTAGGGTCTTACACCTAGGGAGGAATAATTGCATGCACCAATACAGGCTGGGGGATGAGCTGCTGGAGAGGAGCTCTGCAGAGAGGGACCTGGGCGTCCTGGTGGACAACAGGTTGGCCATGAGCCAGCAGTGTGCCCTCGTGGCCAAAAAGGCCAATGGCATTCTGGGGTGCATTAAAAAGAGTGTGTCCAGCAGGTCGAGGGAGGTGATCCTCCCCCTCTACTCTGCCCTGGTAAGGCCTCATCTGGAGTACTGTGTCCAGTTCTGGGTTCCCCAGTTCAAAAAAGACAGGGATCTCTTGGAAAGAGTCCAGCGGAGGGCCACAAAGATGGTGAAGGGCCTGGAGCATCTCCCCTGTGAAAAAAGGCTAAGTGAACTGGGTCTGTTTAGCCTTGAGAAAAGACGACAGAGAGGACCTGATCCAGGTTTATAAATACCTGAGGTGTGGCGGCCATAGCGGTGAGGCCAGTCTCTTTTCAGTGGTACGTGGAGACAGGACGAGGGGAAACAGACATAAGCTGCAGTATAGGAAGTTTTGCACGAATGTACGTAAGAACTTCTTCACAGTGAGGGTGATGGAGCACTGGAACAGGCTGCCCAGGGAGGTTGTGGAGTCTCCTTCTCTGGAGATATTCAAGTCTCGCCTGGACGCCTACCTGTGCGACCTGGTGTAGGGAACCTGCTTTGGCAGGAGGGTTGGTCTCGATGATCTCTCGAGGTCCCTTCCAACCCCTACAATTCTGTGATTCTGTGATAACTGCTGCTGAACTGGGCATTATTTCTAAGTATTTAAAGCTAATTTACTCTTCAGATGCCTTTTTTTGTGGTGGAAAAAAAAAGGATTATATTTGCTCTTAATCATTTAGAGTAACAGCTGCTGCTGGGTTCTTTATGCATGTAGTGCTCTTCATAGTTCTGTAAAAGGCAATTGTGTGATCTCCATTGCTCCAAATGTTTTTTCAGCAGCACAGAAACACCAGTAGCTTGTTCTTTAGGTCTTTCTTTGATAAAGATAACACTCATTTTTGTCACTATTAAATCTCTCTTCTTCTTATAGGTTTGCCTGACTTCATTCTGCTGGTTTCTGATAGTTGATAATGGCCTAAATGTCTCAAAGAGCAAAAATTTCACTACAGGAAAAACCTCCTCTCTGTCTCACCCCACTTTTACCATTGTTTGCTGAGATACAAAATCTTCTACAGACAGAAGTGATGGAGATGAGCTCATCCACAAGGGATTCTGCACTCTGTTTGTGTGTGTGTCTATAGCAAGGATGGAATTTAATGTGGCTGCCTCCTTCTTTCCTGGAGAATTTCTCTTCCTGCTCCTGGCAGCTTCTGCCTTTAGAAACCATCTACATTATCCTCTGAGTTTGCTGCACAAAATGCTCTTTGGCTCTGTTACTCAGGGCACTGTATCTCCCAATTTTGTTCTGCTTTCCTATGAAAAGAAAGTAAGAATATCTTCTTCTATTTCCCAGCTGGCCATGTATCATTGACATACTATTACTCTCCAGAGCTCAAATAAGAGCTTTAGCTCACACTCACCCCAGTCTAACAGATGTGTCCTTCCTTAGAGCTGCCTTTTGACAATTTCCTTCCAAAAAAATCGAATCTTCCCTTTGATCCTTTCTCAAGTAATTGACATCTAAATAGCTATTTTCTGTCTTTTCCTTATTCTGATATTTAGGAACACTAGGTCTATATGAATTTAATACATTGTAACCCATGTTCTGACAATGTTTGCAAATTCATTTGCAGGGGATTTTCTGAGCTTACAGTAAACCCAATTTCAAGGGTCAACTTCTATTTAAAAAGCCTTCTACCATTGTTTACATTTTAACCACTATGCAAACGAAAGTACCCTGACTCTGAAATGAGATCTGATAAACTTCCACACAAGGCCCACCTCTGTGGGCCCCACAGAGGTCAAATAAGTGAGAACAAACACTACGGAATCAAAACTGGAAAAAGATTTAGAGAATGTATGGATCTTACGAGAAAAAGAAAGGAAAGGAGGAAGACAGAAGTAGACAGATAAATCAACAGTTTACAAGAGCGCATTTTAAACACAATGCCATGAGAGGTCATATCTTTGTTACGAAACAGCAGTGAGGAGCATCATTCTGGGAGATGAAACACTTCTCCCATTCTGACATTTTCCTGTTAAGAACTCGCTCTTATACCAGAATTGATTGCTGACAATAGCTCCATGATCAATTTTCCATGATCAAATCTGTTGAGAGAGATTATATTTCCACAAACCTGGATTATCATATTTGAAAGGAATGTAAATCCAAGTTTTATTTTCTCAGGAGCAGCTGCAGTGACCTAGATGCATTTTAAGCAGATTTATGACAATGAGACTGAGAGGAAAATTGTACCTCAGAGTCCTTTTTTACTTCTTCATTTGTAGCCTTATCCCAAGACCTCAGTACAATGTAGTTTTGACTTGGATCAGGTGAGACAAGGTCATAGATAGCCTAACTGGTTTTTAGACGGAGCTCATAATTCCATGAACTTTTTGCCTTCAGTTGCAGAAGTCTGAACTTCATGACCCAAGACAGTCCATTCAAGCCTGTTTTCCTCATCCAGCATTCAACTCCTCCCTGCCTCAGGCAAGTCACTAGCACATTTAAGCTGTTTTGAAGCTCCACCAGTGACCTAACATGCACGAGAAACCATGAAATGGTGCTGCAGAGCAACTTTTCCAAGGCAAAGGCCACCTGGGGAATGCAGAGTGGGACTGATGTTGAAATCAGGATAATATATAGATGAACAAAGTCTGGCAACCTCACAAGATGAGTTTAAGCATACACTATGAGGTTAAATGTCTGGGAAAGAAAAATAGCTATTCACAGATCTTAAACAAAAAGTAATAACATTCACCACTGAACCAAGATGAATTCTTACTTCTAAATTAACAACAAAGAAAAGAAAAAAAAAGAAAAGAAAATCCTAAAGTACAATTAAACTATCTTTCAGAGCTAACTGAAGCTGATAAGATTATCTGGATCTGATAAGAGTTCTTTTCCTGAGATTAAATGGAAGGTGGTCTTCATGCATCAGTACGAGTGTGAATGGCTAAAATTAGCATTGAGACTCTAGTACCAGGAGAAAGACAAATTCTGCCTGGACAAATAATTTCCTATGCTTTCCAGCAACATTGTTCTTGTTTATTCTCTAGCAAAGAGAGCCCTAACAATGTAAAAACAAAAACATGCCCCACAAAATAGAAGAGTGTGCCTTCACATTTCCCAGCATCCAATACAAATGACTGAATCTGATTTGGTAATATATCCAATTCAAGGTTGTTTGAACATTGTGCCATTCCGTGGCAAAGGGGGATCAGTGTGGGAGAATCATTAACTTAATCTACCTGCCCTGTTTGTTTGATGCCTCTTCAACCCAGTGCAAGTCAATAAAAACTTTGTGCACTGACAGACAACTTCCAGCGCCCGCCAGCTGGGCCAAAATGGGAATTAGCAAAGCCATTTTGTTCCTTCTTTTCTTGCTCAGCTCAGGTAAGAGTCTTTTTTCTTCTGCTTGTGTGGGTGAGATAGGGTCCAAACACTTGAAAGTTTCATGTTGTGCAAGTGGGTCACCAAATCCACGTCACCACTTACATGGACAATGGGCAAGAGTTGCTGGAGAAGAAAGTTAGAGCTGTGATTGCTATGGTGTTTGCTGCAGACACTAGAAAAACATTAGCCTTGGTTTCTGCATGGCTACCAAATGGCCAGCACTTGCCAATATGGCAAATGGCCAGAACTGGGGACGCATTAAACAATAGGCTGCTAAAAAGACATGAATATCTCTGGTTTCAGCTGGCTTTTATCTTAAGATCATTGGTTGTTTTTTTTCTCCTCTGTAATTGATGAGTACTGTGATATATATTTTGATGTTTTTGTTAAGTATAGTAAAAGTAGAATCATACACAGAAAAATAAAGTGAGATGGAGGAATGTTCCTTCACATACTGTAGTTTCAATCTTTTTCACTGCCACAGCCTTAACAGGAAATTTTTCATTCTATGTGATAGGGAGCTTCAACCAACAATGTGATTCATGGCCTATCTTATTTCAGATATTATTTATAACTATAAAGTATGGAATAAATGCAACTAAAATATCCTCCCAAGTGTGTCAGTATATGGCAAAAAGAAAGGAACAATAAAATATAGTAACATTTTCTTATGTAAATGGAAAATATACAAAAGGCCATAGAAAAAAATATATTAGTTGATTTTAGCAACTAGAAATATTATAGACAAGCCCCAACCTAACATTAAATAATATCAAGAATTTGCTAATAATGAACGTTCATTTAAATTCCAATTTCTAAGCTATGTTTTTGTAGAACAGACTCACTCAGATCAAAGAGACCTCTCAATTAGGAACCTATATGAAGGAGGAAAAAAAATAGTATTTGGACTTCTGTCTGCAATACTCTGCTTTTGCTTGCAAATCTTTGCATTTCTGAAAAAGGCATCTTTTTAACAATGAAAAATTCCATAGACACTGGAAAAAGGGTAGCAGGAAAACGTATCACATTTCTATTCTGATTACGTGTATCCTATTGCTTTCTTAAAGCATTATACCCTGTCATGTAATTATAACAGAAAGTTATGACCCAATCAATATTTTTTAAAATAACACCGTAATTATAATATTATGTTATGATGTCAAAACATGGCAGAATTAATGTTGCAGAGAAGCATAGTTGGAAATCTTGAATTTCTTGTCCTTATGGAGAGCGTTGCAACATATGACTTTTTTTAAACCCAGTTAGATTTTTCTTTCACAACTGGCTACATCTTAATGTCATTGTTGGTTTGAAACATTTAGGTAATAAGTGAGCCTGACACATGGATTTTATTGTATCATTTTCCACTTCAACGTCATTTTACTTTTAATCATGCTTTTCTTTAATGCATAATGATAGTCAACCTTTAAAGCCAGTATCTTCAGTAGCACACATGCAGAAAAAAAGGCATTCCGTAACCTTTCTGAGTTTGCAGTGGTATGAGAGGAAGTTATTTGTCAGAGCTTTAAGGTCTATTCCAACATAAGTCATTCAATGATTCTATAAAGTATAGTCTGGCTCTTGGGTCCAATTTATCAGCTATCCATTGTAGATGTAAAATGATCATAAAGGACAATCACAGTCACAGGTGCTGAAAGGGATCTCTGGAGATCATCTAGTCCAACCCCCTGCTACAACAGGTTCCCTAGGTTGGCTAGTCAACTGCAGCCTGAACTAGCACTCGGGTGAAGGCATTTAGCTGTACCAAGAGGTATGCGAGTCTGTTTCACGCTATAGAAGTTTTGCTCAGGAAAAGGAGATATAGTTGCCTAAAAGACATTTCCTCAGTTTAAAAAATAGCCCTGGGATGTTCCCTACTCAGAGGCTGTAGGCTAGAGCAAAATCAGGCTGCCTTCTTTCTGCTGCCATAGGGCAATAGCTCAGAAAAAAAATGAGTCCAAGAAGATGAAGAAAGATCTCTTTAGCATGTTTGCCACACATGAGCAGGAAGCTGAGGTATGCGTGATTCACACCCTATATGCCTTTTATTCAGCAACTACATAAATCAGAACACAAAACAGTGCACAGAGCAGGACTAGGATGTGTTGCAAAGACCATGAGTCACTTGCTTGTTTGAGGTTGAAATCAAGGAGAACGGACAAATCCCAGAGCCAAATGTTTATCAGTAAAGTCATATACTCATCGGATAAAGAAATTGTAAAAATCACAGGACTCTTGCAACACTGTGACACTGCTGCCAGAAATTATGAAAGTCATGGTTGATCTGTATCTAAGTATTCAGAAATAACATAGCTCTAAGAGGAGAAAAAAACACCAAATGGCAAACTTCTTTTCAAGAGGATTGTACTTGAGCTTTTTTTTTTTTTTAATGTTATTGGTTAATATAGGCATATTTTTTTAACATCACATATATGTCACATATAGCTGTAGCTCAAGGGCTATATGACTAAGTTATTTACCAGTTCATTCTCCGGTGTCAATTCTCTGCAATAAAGAAAAACTTCTGCTACCTTTATTATTAAGCAAATATCAAGTCCAGATAAATTGACAATGACACAGTGAAAACCACAGTGACAGAGAATGGTTCGCTTTTCACAAGAGCATTTGAAAAAAAAAGAAAAAAAAAAAAAGAAAAAAGCCATCTACAATGTAACTGATAAAACTGAAAAGGTTTCCTTTTTTTGTGTGTATAGGTATCAGCAATCAACAGTTGTTTCATATATTTTCTGGTTTTCATTCCTCCACTTTCTCCAAACTATGGAAAACAAACAAACAAACAAAAAATTCTTTCTGTCACAGAAAGCATGTCACTTTCTTTTTTTCTTTATTCCCATCACCTTATACCAGGTCTGTGACATCTGCAATGCCTTTCAGAATCACCAAAGCACAATTCAAGTCAAACCCTGCTTGCCCTGGGTTTTTAGTGACACTACCATTTAACAGACTAGACAAGAAAATCTTTCTGTAGCTACTGATTTATTACTGTAATTAAATGATGTGTCATAGGATTTAATATGAAAATTTTGAAATTAACTATGTCAGCATTCACATTCTTACCTCTTTCTCTCTTTTTCCTTTTAGTGCAAGGAAGCATACTAGACAGCTATGTGAGGACAGAGGGAGCTTGGCTGCTTAACTCAAAGAAGCAAACTTATAAGACAAATAGTAAAGAAGAGTGTGCAGAGCAGTGTGAAAATGAAACTAAATTTCCTTGCAGGTAATTTCTGCTGCTATTTCCTGTATATGTATTTCAGATGGAGACATAGATGTACAGATCATGGAGTAGTCAACCTTATTTACTGACTGGACTTTAGAGCGATTTCTTAGGAATATATGCTTCTGTAGTCTCTTGGAAAAACTGCAGAGATATAGAAAGTCAGTGCCTGAGAGACATAGATGAAGACAAGCAAAAGTAGAAAAAATAAGAAAACTATATTGGATTTTCATTGGAAAACATTATCTCTTGATGCACAGAAAACCGAGGTGACATGGTTTTATCAGGACACTTTTCACAATAAGGACTCATAAGTAATTGCTGAAAATTTAGAACAGCAATAATTACATGCTTATGCCTTGCCTATTATCCTGCAGACATGTTAATTATTCTGAATTTTACTAGAATTCGGACTTGTGTATCTTCTATTTACCTTGAGAAAAAGACAGCCTATTAAACCTGTGCCCTATTTCCACCGAAGCACTCCCTCTGCACTTGCATTTAACAAGACACCGAGGGACAGGAAACATGAACCATGAAGGATGTTAATCAGTCTATACCACTGGCTGATCACCAGGATGCTGTCTAAGAAGAGCCTAATACTCTGAGCTTCAGGCTTCCAAGCCTTCCACATCTAAGCCTCAGAAGGTCCTTGAAATCTCAGCTGTAAAGCAGACAACTGGAGTAACGAGGAGGAAGAACAGTGACTGCAGTGAGAGGCTGTTCTCTTGTATGAGGCAGGGAGATCATGAGTCCTGAATCTACCACTTCTGCAGGATACCTTTCTGAACTCAGAATGCTGAGGATCTGCAGGGCTCATTCCAGCACTTGATTCCCTGTCAGGCCTTTATTAAAGGCAGGGATACCCTGGTGGTGATCGTTTCACGTGTTTTGCCCACTGGTGCAGACCTGCCCACTCAATGCCATGTTGCCACTGCTCTTTATTGAATCAGAAAAGTCAACAACAGAAATTACTTAGCCTACCAAGAGTTTTCCTTAGATACCGCTGTAAAGGTTACGCCACCTGCTCTCATTTTTCAGACTTCCAGCCTAGGCCCTTGTTGAAAAGACAAATGAGCATGCTATCCAAAGTGCTTACGTTGTCTCAAGTAACGAGGACTTAAAACAGTTTCACAAAGTAATTTATGATGTTGGCTTGTTGAGTTTCATCTGTTCCTTGGTAACTGCTGAATACCGTAAAATATCCTGCCTCTTGAATGATCAGTAACATTTTTGCATGTACCCTCTTCAACATATTCCCTGATGTCTCTGGCACATTATAAATGCTTCTTTTTTAACCCATGTCATAGTTTCCTTGTATGGCTCACTTTCAACCTAACTTTAAGATGAAGACATAAGAGTTAATATCAGAACTGAAACTGGGAGGTGGAACATTTGGTGCTTTGCAAAGCACTGCTGAATCTTAAACCTTGCCAGAACGCAGCATTTCTACAATGATAACTTAATGCTAGAAACAGTCTTCAGGAAAATAATGCACATATTCATCTACTGTTTCTTACCTTGCTCTCTCCTCTTAATTTTAACAGGGCCTTCTTATTCACCAGTAAAGACCAACAGTGTATAACATTGGCTGAGAACACCAAAACAGCAGTGCTATTCAGAAGAACAAATGCAGTTCTTTATGAAAAAAGAAGTACGTTTACACATTGATATTATTTCCACCAAGATATCCTTTTGAAAAAGGCCACCATAACACTGTTGTAGCTGGGGCCATGTCATCACTGGGTCACACAAAGTGGTTAGAACAGCCCTTCTGATATCTGGTTTCTGCCACATTGCTGGAAATACAGTACCAGCTTTTTTTCCATAGATTAGTGCTCCAGAATCTTTCCTGCTCCCTAAATCCTGGGGATCTACAAGGCTCAAAAGCTATTGCTCTGAGAGCACAGATGGAGCTGGGAGTAAAGAAGGTGCTTAAATGTCCTTGATCTACTTCTCCTTTTAAACCAGCCAGTAACCTGTAGCTGCATCTTCTTTGTTTCTGCTGGGTGTAGTAGGAAAACCTACTCGTACAGACTATGGACCCTGAGATAGGCCTTTTTCCAGTAGAAAACTGGTGAAAGCTAGCAAAGATTTTACATATATCTCTAAACAAGATTTATTGCTTACCCTGCAGGACAATCAATTTTTTTTAGTTTCATGCATTGTTAGAATTAGCCACATTCCAGTTAAAAATGGGTGCTTTTGCTCGTATTTGTATATTTTAAATGATGTTTGCACTCTTCATTTAATTAATTTGGTGAAGTGTTTTATCCTAATGTATGTTTTTATGATATAATTAATTGATGTGGTAGTATTTTGGATTCCCTTTTTGCATATGCTTTGTTTCCAGTCAGTTTTGCCACGAATGTGGACTTTTTGAGAAAAGTATATCTGATTTCCTATTCTATTCAGCAAATAGTGTCCTTAAGAAATGGCAACTATCCTTTTTTCTCCTTTTAAATATTCATCACTTTATGCTACATGCAAAGAAGTGATAGTATTTAAACGCTATTTTAAACTTCCATAATCACTGAGCTCTTGTTACATAGATGGAAGAAGGAAATTATTTTGTTTTTAATGCAATGGAAGATTCACTGTATCATTCTCTGACATAATAATGCACCAAGGAGAAAAGAGCTCCTTACTGATTATTCAGACACACAAAATAATCCTTTTAATATAATAATACAAATAATAAACCTTTCAACAGAAGTAGTAAAGGTCTCTGTTAAATGACTTTGTGAACGTTCCATTTCACCGTTTGACGATTTCTAATTTTTTTTAACCATTAAAACATTTTTAAGAGATTCTTTAGAAATTGAAAAGGCACCTTTCTATATCCTTACTCTTCTGGTGACCTGCAAAGCTTTGAAAGATAGGCTAGTGTTATGCATTTAGCACACGCAAGATCTTATGTAGCAATTTATTAGCTTTAGCTGAATCACAGCTAAGCATCCAAATGAGATTTTGTTCAGACACTATGGATGATAATATGGAAAAGAATCTTTCAAAGGATGGGTAAGCACTGAACCACACTAACAAGAGAGGCTGTGGAGCACCCACCCTTGCAGATATTGATGGGCAAAGCTCTTGGAAGCCCCATCCAGCTCAGAACCTGAATAGGGAATTGGACCAATACCTCTGAGTTATAATTTCAAGCTAATGTTTTTCACAATTCTCTGTAGATTTTCTTCCTTATATAATCCTTTTCACTTACACAATCTTTCTTACTCATATAACCCTTGAGAAGATGCAGGATTTTTTCCTCTGACTTTCATGTCAATCAGTACTTCAGTTTTTACTGTTTCACTCCCAGAGCTACTATCATTTTGGATATAATCTTGGATAACTTTAAGGTCTTAGCTAACACATAAAAGTAGCTGAGAGTAATTGTGTCAAATAGTTGCATAGCCCTTCATTACAGATGGTTTTAAATAATTATGATCCCTATAGCAATTGGACAGATAAATACAATAAGAAAGGCACAACAAGAGGTGCAACGACAGAAGGACCAACGTGATAGAAAGGTGCTATAAATGACAGGAAGAAGATTGCTCACCCATATCAAAAGATTCCAGGTTCACAGGAGAAAACTCCACGAAGGCGTGGCAGTCAGTCCTTAGATGAGGTCTAAGAGAGGTGCTCTTCTGGTCACACAGTTGAATTGCCTTCACCTGTGCTTCCAGGACTGATCAGGTTCTTTCCCCATGGTGCTCAATCAGTGGTTCAGGCTGTGACTCAACAGTTCCCATATATTCTTATTCTAATGACAATCTAATTTTAATATACTGTGACAGAAACAAAGCAAAATGTAGTTTTCACCTAGATGGATCATATCACTGTTTCTAGGAGCTGCTGCATTTCAAAGAAATTCCTATCATGTGTCCAGCTGTTTTTACTACTGATGAAACTTGAATCTTGAATTTTTTCACTTTTTTTTTCACTTTTTTTTCACTTTTTTTCACTTTTTTTTTTTTTTTTTTTTTTTTGAGTGGAAGCAGTTGCTATATCAGACTCAATTGGTATTGCTTTCAAAGAAAAGTATGACATTTGGTGCAAAATTTACAGCTTTCGGAATTATTTTTCCTATGGCATATGGTATAATACAGAAAGTTAAAATTATCTGGGTTATTGAAAAAGCAGTAAGAATTAAAACTGGCTTTTGCAATTTCCTCTCCACATTCCAGTTTGTAAATAGTTAACACAAAGGGAAAATGAAACGGTCAAATGTTTATACAAATAGAAAAAAATCAGCACTTAACTGATTCAGTTATTTAGGTTTTTTAATGTTAATTTATTGCAAAACTGTTTGAGGGATTCCTGTTAAAGCTTTTAGAGAAAACTTACCCGTGCATGCTTATCAAAATGAAGGTAAGACCCATAAATCCAGTTCTAAAATACCCACCAGCACACAGAATATATGAATTCTTTTCATTTTTGTCAAGGTAGATTTGTGTAAATTGACATTATTCCTGCAGAGTTATGTTAATCTTGTGCTCGTACATCACCTTTGCTATAAAAGATGCTGAAAAAATCTGATGCGTAATTGGGTCCCCAAAAATATCATGTTTGGACACTGCATAAAGACACTGAGAGAAACCAGGTCACAACCTAAAAGAGAGATTGCTTTATTTCTGCTAGAAGAGAGGAACTGGTTGATGAAGTACACCTTGTGCATTAAAAAATGTTGAATGGAGGAGAGAAAAGAGTGCTGAAGTTATTGAAAAAAATGAACTTACGTTATTGTGTCAATTCAATCTAGAATTTTTAGGAAAAAAAGCCTACCTTAACTGACCAGACAAGGGACTAACAAAAATTATTTTTTCATCTGCTAATGAACACAAAAGGTAATAACACTAAGAAAGATTTGGTAATACTTTGGCCATTGAGTTTGGATTTGAGGGGGGTTATGAATAGATTTTACCATTTAACTTTTACTGTCTCTTTGAGAAGTGAACAAAGTTGATGTGATTCTCAGTTTAAAGATGGTGAACACAGCTTGAGACTGCTTGAGTTGGCACTGTAGACCAGACTTGAATCAGATACTTATTGTGATGTATTTTTTGATACATTCCTTTTGCAGTGAGGGGTCCCACAAATAGTACTGTTTGGAAAAATAGTGTACTAATCTGTGTTAGGACAAATGAATGTGGGTTTGAAGTTTTGCTGGTTTTCTTTGGCTATGGATGCCTGATATTCCTCACTCACTGTTTTGCATTTTTTCCTATAGTCTCATTGAGGCTATATTTTTTATATAGAACATGAGACTTTTCGGAAAGTTTTCTTTCACATTAGGTCTTTTTCACATCATATCCATGCCAATAGTTGCACTACTGCAGCTGTGAAGGCAATGGGATGAATCCTTGGGAAAAGAAGATGCTGTGGATAGTCAGGAATACTTCAAGCCAGTATTGCTGCTGAACCATATCCTCTCCTACACTCCCCTCTTCCTCTTCCTCTCCCTCTCCCTCTCCCTATTCCCCTTTTCCTTTTCCTTCTCCTTCTCCTTCTTTTCCTTTTCCCTTCCTTTTATTTTAATTTTATTTAATTTTATTTTATTTTATTTTATTTTATTTTATTTTATTTTATTTTATTCCATGAAGGGACTACTAAGTTTCAAAAGCTAAGAGTAGAAAGGCATGAAGACATGTATAATATAACATTTCAACCATTATAACTTTTCTTTATCTTGCAGAGTCATTGTTTCAGCATACTATCTTGAATTAATTAAATCTCATTCATGACACAATTAACTTCAAAGAAAAAATGTTTTTACATGCTAATTCCAAAGGATATGTGATGATACCAATTAATCAAGTATGTATAATTTCAGTTTATCTTCTAGAATGCAAGGAAGGTAGTGGGAACAATTACAGAGGAACAGAAGCCAAAACTCAGAAGGGTGTGGCATGCCAGAAGTGGGCCGATACTGTACCCCATAAACCTAAGTATGGTCTTTTCATATGTGCTCATGTTTTTTCAAAATTTTGCTAAACCGTTTGTATGTGCTGAGTAGTCTTATGAGCAATTCATTAAGTTCTTAATGTAAAATTATTTCTTACACTTACCCTTCTCTAGTCTGAATTATAATTGGAGCTGCACAATCAAAGAGACTTTTCAGTCTTGGCACTTGTGTTTAACTGTTTTGATCCTTACATGAGCAGAATGCTGGACAGGGAAGTAGTTGGTTCTGTTGAAACAAGAATTTTTCATCAGTCTCAGGACAAGAGTATCTTCTCTTGTTTGAAAAATACAATCTGAAGCCAATGAGACAGACTACATCATTCTATCAGTGAATCCATAGACAATAAACAGAGCAGTATTTATTGTATTTAATGAAAAACACTCAATTGGGTTTACTTAGTAACCTGCTATTGACATAGCATAGCATTCTGCTCACAGAGAACTCTCACATTTCAGTGAATGAAAGTACCTAGCTGAGTGAAAATTATTGGAAACTGAATGTCTAGAGCAAATGTTAGTATTAATTACATGACTGGCCATAAAAACAACAAATTTCTTGAAGTCTGCTGCTCTGACACTTCTAACCCTTGACTTACGGCACTCAGTAGCAATTAGGAGACTTCTGATGAATGACATCTTCAAAATGGTCCTCAGAGAGATTTCACTTCTTTTGGGTCCTCAACTGAACAACTGTGACATTTCCCTTATTCTCTTATCCCATTTTACTTCTGTTCCAGGTACACACCTGAAAAATACCCTGAGGCAGGGCTGGAGGAAAATTACTGCAGAAATCCTGATAATGATGAAAAAGGACCCTGGTGTTACACAACAGATCCTAATACCAGATTTGATTACTGTAACATCCCAGAATGTGAAGGTGAGGATACATATAAAATTTGTTTCCCTTGTTTAGTTTAGAAGGTTCAAAGTTCAAAAAATGAGGAGTTATTCAGGTATTTTTATTTTCATTCCAAATTTGTTCCAAACTTGAGTATAGTTCAGCCTGGAACTTTCCAAAGAGATTTTTTTACACTTACTAGAAATACACCTCCCAAGTCAGCTACACAAGAGCAATTTCCCTAGATAAAAGAATGACAATGTATTCTCAGATCATAATCCTAGAATTGAACCAAATGATGGTTGCTAGTGCAAAAGTCAATAAAACACGATAGGAACAAAAGATTTTCAATTATAGATCAGCAGTTTAAATTCATCTCTTTTAGAAACTATATTCTATAGCATATATATTTTAATAGAATACTATAACTAATTAGTTCAAGTCATCAAGAAAAAGAAACTTTGACAAAAATAATTGTCTTTCAGCCTTGTGTTTTGATTAGACTCTTGAACTTCAAGTGAGATGAGTGTGAGTGTTTACAGACAAGTTCCACGTGAAATCTCTGTCTCTTGTCTTCATTCTAAACTTGTTCCTACAGTGGAGTGCATGCACTGCAGTGGAGAAAACTATCATGGATTAGTTGCAACAACAGCATCTGGGCTTGAGTGCCAACGCTGGGACTCCCAGCAACCTCACTCTCATGGATACCTCCCTGAAAAGTGAGTTGTTTAAGACCATGATGACCCAAAGACCACTTTACCCCATACAGGCTAATTGCCACAGCCAGCCATCAGTGACTTGTTTAAAATCTATTTCTCCTGCTCAGTTTTCCAGAGAAGGATCTGAAGATGAATTATTGCCGTAACCCTGATGGTGAACCTCGGCCCTGGTGTTTCACTACCAACCCGAATAAACGCTGGGAATTTTGTGACATTCCTCGTTGCAGTGAGTTTGTCTTCCAGGCCTCTAGACATAAAGACATCTTGTATTCAGAGTAGTGCAAAGAACTTCAACGGTAGATTAAGCCTCCAAAATAAAAGAAAGAATACAAGATTACTGACTTTTATCTCATAGGAAGGAAGGAAGGAAGGAAGGAAGGAAGGAAGGAAGGAAGGAAGGAAGGAAGGAAGGAAGGAAGGAAGGAAGGAAGGAAGGAAGGAAGGAAGGAAGGAAGGAAGGAGGAAGGGAGGAGGAGGAGGAAGGGAGGGAGGGAGGGAGGGAGGGGGGAGGGAGGGGAGGGAGGGGAGGGGAGGGGAGGGGAGGGGAGGGAGGAGGGGAGGGGAGGGAGGGGAGGGGAGGGGAGGGGAGGGGAGGGAGGGGAGGGGAGGGGAGGGAGGGAGGAAGGGAAAGGAAAGGAGAGGGAAGGAAAGGAAGGGAAAGGAAAGGAAAGGAAGGGGAAGGAAAGGAGGGGAAGGGGAGGAAAGGAAAGGAAAGGAAAGGAAGGGGAAGGAAAGGAAAGGGAAGGAAAGGAAAGGAAAGGAAAGGAAAGGAAAGGAAAGGAAAGGAAAGGAAAGGAAAGGAAAGGAAAGGAAAGGAAAGGAAAGGAAAGGAAAGGAAAGGAAAGGAAAGGAAAGGAAAGGAAAGGAAAGGAAAGGAAAGGAAAGGAAAGGGGAGGAGAGGAAAGGAGGGGAAAGGAAAGGAAAGGAAAGGAAAGGAAAGGAAAGGAAAGGAAAGGAAAGGAAAGGAAAGGAAAGGAAAGGAAAGGAAAGAAGAGAAAGGAAAGGAAAGGAAAGGAAAGGAAAGGAAAGGGCAGGAAAGGAAAGGAAAGGAAAGGAAGGAGTAACCTTGAAATGAGCCTCTAATGGCTCTTTTGAGACTAGAGTTGTCTGTCATAGGTATTTCTATTTTTTTTTTTTTTCCTGGAGCATATCTCTCTTCCTCCATGTGTTTCTCCAGAACAATATTTTTCAGTGATTCTAGTACTCCTTCTGTATTCCCTTTTTGATGACATTTTCATTCATTCTGAAAAAAATTTGGTTGTTTTTAGGGGGATTTTTGCTCTTCCAGTTCAATTTCCTTTTACTTTGAGGGCCTGTCCTTGCCACAATACTTTTCCCCTGGGCCTTCTCACCAGACCACATCCTTGCTGTCCCTAACTCTCACTAGGTTGTGTACACATCTTTTGGTTTGCACCAACACCTGTATTTATCACTGATGTTCCTGCCACATTCAACCCACTTTTCTTCACAAGTGTTGTTTGCTCACTTTTCAGCTATGCTCTGATGGGGCTGCTGTATTGGTTGTGTTGTTTCTGGCTGCTGTAAAGGGGCAGATACAAACACCCTTCGGGAGTCTGAATGTTAAATGGAAGAGAGAAAAGATAAGAGGTTTTCTCCACATTTTGGGCTTTCCAAACATTTTGATCTATAAACGTTACCTCTAAGCTAAAATTCCTACCTCACTCTAAAGCTTTTAAGTGCTTTGATGCCTTTGTTGTTGTTGTTGTTTTTCTTATATTTCTAGAAGGCCACATATAATTTCAGTTCCTCTTTCTGCAACAGCAACACCCCCACCTGTACCTGCACCAGGGCGTCAGTGCTTGTCAGGAAGAGGAGAAGACTATCGAGGCAAGATATCTGTTACTGAATCAGGGAATACCTGCCAGCACTGGAGTGCCCAGTTTCCTCACAGACATGCTCGCACTCCTGAAAACTATCCCTGCAAGTAAGTGAGACCTCTCCTCTATTCAATGTCCATGAGGAGTACCAAGGCACAGAATCACTTCATTTTTCTTTAGCTGTTGTGCAAAATCCCTGTGTTACACCAGAGTTCATTACCTGTGGGATTGCATCTTTTCAGTTGATTTTTCACACATTTATCCTCTTTTTATTCACTTTGTTTTTCTTAGGTATGAGCGTCTCCTCTTCTGACTTTCATGCCCTGCTTAGTTGTCTTTTTCCCTCTTCAGTTCATCCTTCTGTATCATTGCTCAGGTGAAGCAAAGTAAAATGAGAAAATTATTACTATGATATTTGCCTGTGGATGGATTCTTTCCCTTGTGTTTCTGCTCTCTGCCTCAAAGTACTGCATGAAGTTGTATGTCCATCTAGCAGACATCTAATTTAGCACATCCAAAACACTGTTGCATTGCAATTATTCATCTAGTAAATGAACCAGTAAATGATAGCAGCAGTTACTCAGCTGTAAATGCAACAGTGAACTAGGGAGCAAGACACATTCCCTCCTTGTTCATAACCATTATCATGTTTCCATGAGAGGCTTTTCTCAGACAACTTTTCTGTTTCAGGAATTTAGAGGAAAACTATTGTAGAAACCCCGATGGTGAGAAGATGCCATGGTGTTACACCACAAATGCAACTGCTCGATGGGAATATTGCACCATTCCTTCCTGTGACGGGAAAGAGCCAGACACCCCTGGTAAGAACAACAGGAGACATCTGCAGTATGGAAGTGCTCTGTCATTGTGTTTGGCTGCAAGAAACTTGAGGTGACTGCTCAGTTGTATTATTGCTGTCACTCTGTGTAATGCTAACAGGTTTCTATTATTCACTATAGCTGTTGATCAGCCTGAGCAAGCTCAAGCAACTGAGGAGTGCTACCAAGGCAATGGTGTGAGTTATCGTGGTACAGCATCTTTCACTATCACAGGGAAGAAATGTCAAGCCTGGAACTCAATGTCACCACACCGTCACAATAAAACTTCAGAACACTTCCCAAATGCGTATGTGCATTTCTTATTTCTGTATTTCATTCAAGAATGATCACTCATGAATTCATTTTTATTTGCAGCACCTTTACACAACAATGATTTGAAGTTGGGAAGGGGATATACTTGTTAAAAGTCTTTTTATTTTTTATTTTTTTTTCTAAATCTGGAAATATTTGGATTAATCCCATCTTGAAATAAACCCCACTTGTCACTATTATGCTTTAGAATGCTAATTAATTGTGTTTCTACATTACTTTTAAAGAAATTAAGAGTTTTCATGAATTTTTCCTCATACTGAAATGAACTGTTTCTGTACATGAGATTCTTCACGATTTTCAGTCTTAGACTCTGAGTCTGCCATTTAATAGAGCTTTGTAGAGAAGATGAGTCATTTTCTTAATCCTAATTTTTGTTATTTATTTATTCAAAAAGCCTGTTAAATTTTTTTTTTTTAAATTAAAAGGCTTTGATATACATTAAAATGTGCATTTACTTATCAGGATTTGTAAACAGCATTATTACTATATGCCTTAACCAGTGAATAACACCTTTCGAAATTAAATTTTCTACAGATGTTTCTTGATTTCTTTACACTGAAAATAGGATTCCTGCCAGACATTGTACATTATCTCTGTACCAGTTCTGCTTTCTAAAATGTTCTTTCAAGTTTTTCTCAAGCCTGTGGCATAGATAGGCATACAATATGTTTGCATTTGTAGGGACCTGAGGCAGAATTATTGCAGAAACCCAGATGCTGATAGCCGCCCATGGTGCTACACCACTGACCCAAGTGTGAGATGGGAGTACTGCAACCTGAAGAGGTGTAATGACAATGTACAGATGACTCTACCAAAACCTCCTCAGACAACTCTGGAACCAAATCCTGGTGAGAAGACGTTGTGCTTTCCCCAGAAACACTTGTAACAAGAAAGATGTTTTATATGTAAAAATCATAGAGTTGAAAGGATGGAAGACAGAATCCTAAACGATCTCAGAATTTAATATAATACCTTATCCACTCTCATAATTTTCCGAACTTTCCTATAGAACATTATACAATAGTTTCTGTATTTTATTTTAGATTAATATAGGATTTTTTTATTTTTTTTTTTATCTATTACATCTGGCAATACTGGAAGCACAAGGAAAAAAATGACTGATAGTAACCACACTCTGGTGGGAGTGCTATTAACAATGACAGCAAATATAGAAGCATTGGCATTTTGCTGGCAAATATTCTGAAAATGTCTTTTTACATGCCATGCATTCACATTTTCTGAGCTCCATTTACCACCAGAGGACAGCTGGCTTTTTTAATTCAGTTCAGATGCAACTTCATTGTCCAGTAGATGTTTAGAATGCTGCAGCTTTCATTTTTTGTTCTGTCACTTTCTTCGGGCTGATAGTTTTGCCTGAATATGCATTACAACTTATTTACATATTGTAAAACACAATGGGTAGACATTAATGTCCATAAAGAAAAGATTTTATGATTGCATGGTCTTTGTGGTCCTGGCTCTTGGAGTCAAAAAGTGTCAAGTGAGTCTGAGCTTCTTTGACCTAAGTCTATCAAAGTAATGAAGAAAATTTTGCAAATGCAAACAAATCAAAATGTGATTGCTAGCTATCATTGACACTACTTGGTCCTTCTTTCCATGTATATACATTAAGGAAGACATGTCAGTTCAAATAGCATTTCCTCAAGTTTATTTCTACTTCACCACCATCAAGCGTTGGTATGACCCAAGTGCTGACAGCTAACAATTTTTTTCTTTTCTTCTTTCTTACAGATTGCATTCATTCAAATGGTATAGATTATCGTGGCACAGTAGCAAGAACTGCAAGAGGCCGGACTTGTCAAGAGTGGAGTTCTCAGACACCACATAAACATGACTACTTCACTCCAAGGACTCATCCAAAATCAGGCCTGGAAAAAAATGTAAGCTGTTATTCATTTAATACTTCCTGTCATTGAGCTTTTCCTGTCTTTTTTGTGGTTCCTCAATAAGCATTTTATCCCAAGTCTTTGTAAATTATTTTCCTCAGTTCAATCCAAGAACCTAATTGTGTTAATAATTCTTGTTGACATGAGCAGTCTGTTCTTTCCTGGGGCAAACAGAGATGCCCAGCAGCAATGTCAAGTGCTTTTGCAGTATAGCCAAGGGCTTTGTATGAGCATTTGCTTATTCCCATTGCTGAAGACTATCTGGAGTTGGTCTTTGAGCAGTACTTTGCCTCCTCCAACAGAAAAAAAAAAACCTAGAATAATAGGTTTCGGTAGCAATAGTAACAGGTGAGATGGTGAGGGATTCAAGTTCAGTGCAAGTTCCTTTGGCTATATACCCGATGGATTGCAGCCCTCAGCCTCTACTAATTTCCTCCTCCACAAAGCCCTCCAGCTACTGCTGTAGCCTATGCATGGATATCCATGCTCCTGACACATCCTGTAACTCACTCCCCATCTATAACCTTCATCTCTAACCTAGTCCTAATGTAAGTACCCATTAAAAGATCTTCTGTTTCTAGCCAGTGGATGTTAAGACTTGTAACATTCTATATACAGAACTTGTCCAGTTTGACAAGCTACATCTATGAAGTTGTTTGATGTTGTCAGATTGAATGATTTTTTTCTCCATGCATATGATTTTAGACATTGTTTTAGCCATTTCTCTGATAGCATCACATAGCCTGTATTGAATAACAGCTCAAGTTGGGGAAATGCTCTATGAAAAGCTGCCTGTCCTAACTTATTAGCTCTTGAATAGAGTAATTGGTTGGGATTCCTGTGAAATGGAAGCAACTATCCTATTCTTTTTCGTAAGGTATGTGGTTATAATTCAGAGTAGGGAAGGTAATTAGAAAAATATCTGTCATAGTATTTCTTAAATTGCAAGGAATCTGAAATGGGAATTCAGAATCCAGGAGTTCATACTGCTTTCCTCCTACCAACTCCTGTGACAGTGTGGCAAGCTGTCTCTGTCCATGCCTCTTCTCCTCTCCCCTCTACGTTGCTGAACAATTAGTTCTGGGCAGGTCAGAGAGGATGAAGATGCTCTGAAGGATCAGAATTGTGTTAAGCCTGTAGAAACGAGATCCTGCCGCAAGGCCAAGTGGTCTTGCTTGCTATATTTTAGGGTGATCAGTGAACACACAGGCAGATGGTAGAACTAACATTCAGATGACAGTGACTAAATTCACATACCTTCATATGAGTGCATGCAATTGTGTGACGTGTCTGCTCTAAATGGAGATCAGATACCACAGCCAGGGAACCTTAAACAGTAATTCAGGCACCCTTTGTGAGGATGAAGACTGCATCCCTGCCCTGGGACTCATAGACCTCACCAAGCTGTGCAAGAGCGGCTTATACAATTCCTGCTTGCCTCACAGTCATGCAAACAAGGTGGATGTGAAAAGACCTGAGAGCTGATGTTATAGCTCCTACCAATGCAGTGGGAGCGGAAATAGGTGCTGTAGTCCTCCAGAAATCCCCATTCTATGACAAGATCAATAAGTCTTTTGTCCTCTTGTAAATAGCTAATGTCTTCATTATTCTTTACAGTATTGCAGGAACCCTGATGGAGATGTGAATGGACCTTGGTGCTACACAACTGACCCAAGAAAAGCCTGGGAGTACTGTGACATTCCCAAGTGCCGTAATTATTCCTTTTAAGACTAGCATCTCTTTTTCTTATCACCTTTTAGGACTACTGGACAACATTCAGTGATTAATCTAAAAGACTGCTCTAAGACAGTGCAGTAGCTTTAGATAGGAAATTAAGGCTGTGGTGAAGTAATGCTCAACACCAGGGCCTGAGTTCTTAAGGTTATTCCTTGGAATCCCCAAACACTTCAGTGGATTTATCTGGATTCCACCGAAGCTCATGAAGGTTTTGCCAGATATTTCAAAATAGGGCTGGTCCTGAAGAAATTACCCTTCTTGGTCATGTGGCACAGCTGATTGGAAAACATGCTTCTATATTTATATACCTCTCATCAAAATCCAAATATAGAACAAATAAGAATAAGAAAGCTATTTTATAGTAGGTACAAACCACAGCTGTAAAAATACTACTGGGCTAGGACTCTTAAGGGAAAATAGCATTTACACAAAATCATTGACTTCATCTTGAAATTCCAATTTCTTTTTAGAATAACTTTCCCGTCTGCTCAGTTAAAGAGCAGAGGAAACATGTCTTTTGCCTTTAGCTTCAGTAGTTAGTTACTTTTGCTGACAATAAATCTAAATGCATTCTTGTTAGGTCATCTTTCCATGGCTAACGAAAATCTACCCTTCTGGAATAATGCAGAGTCATTTGAAGTGCATAAAAGAGCATGGGCTAAGAGCAGACAAAGTGCTGTTCCATAGAGACAGTGACTGAATTTCATGTGCTTTATCGCTATAGTTAGTCTGAATACAGCAGCAGTGCAACTTCTGCACTTCTGTCATCTGTAAGAATTTAAACATGTTGGGAGGATTTAATTCTGTTGCCTTTTTGTTCCATTCCTTTTTCTTTTCTCTACCTCATTGTACTTCTATTCAATTGTAATTTGCTGAGAATCAGGAAGGTTATGCAAAAAAAAATAAATAAAAAAAAAAAAAATTACCAGGCATTTTAAATGTCCCAGAAGAAGACAAATTTAACAAAACATAGATGATGTATAGTGTATAATTTACTAGAAACCATGAGCTGAATAGAAAAATGTAAGAGTTTAACCTTTTAGTTTTCTGAGTGCATAGAGAATGTATAGCAAATACTCTAAAGTTCCTCATCGTGATTCTTTTTTCTTATTCTGTAGCTCCTACTCAGTATGAATGTGGAAAAGCCAAGACCAGACCAAAGCTATGTGCTCAAAGGATTGTTGCTGGGTGTATTTCACATCCACACTCCTGGCCCTGGCAAATCAGTCTCCGGACAAGGTATATCCACTCCCCATTGCATGAGGCTTTACAATCCAGAAAGCTTTGCATCTCACAGGATGCTGTATGTATGTGGTTGTAACACTCTAAAGGGAACTGAGTTATGTATTTAAAAGCAGTAGAGGGTTAAATGCCTCTAGGCTAAAAGTTGAAAATAAACTTTATTAAGCTTTATTAAGCTTTATTTATTGTAAATTAGACTGTTTACTAATCTTAAAGAAGGCAATTTAGTTAACCAAGAATGCTCTTTTTTATGACAAATACTTTCAGAATAAACACAGTTGGTAATTTGAAAAACGCTATCATTTCACTGTAAGGAAGAATGAATTTAAATCTGTCACTATATTCTGTCACTATATCCCACCATACAGTCAATATCCTAAAATTAGTGGAAGCTGTCTGAAATATGCTCTTGATCAGAAACCAAGTCTAGTTCCAAAGCTTTTTGACTGAAATCAGGACTGGATAAAAGCCATCGTCTCTCATAAGATATACATTGGTGCATATCAGTTTTTCCAGTAGTAAAAATACTGATCAAGGACAAAAAAACCTAGTTGTTTTCATTGTAAAAGTATATACACAACACTCCTGTCATGGCTAAAAATACTGTTCAAGGAAAGAAAGGCTTTTATTCCCAATAAAAATGCAAATAAGTTCTTTAGTTTGTAAAGGTGATGCTGGAAGGATTATCTGATGAACTACTAGTGATCTAGGGCTGACTTCCCCACCTTAAACCCATGCTTTTTTTCATGTTTTTCTGCTCTATTACAGTTATGGCTTGCATTTCTGTGGGGGAACACTGATAGACCCACAGTGGGTTCTTACTGCTTCTCACTGCTTAGAAAAGTAAGTATCTGTTACAGACTACAACAGCATTTTCTTACATGAGATAGAAAATAACAGGAGAAATAAAACCGGCCCAATAACCAACCTGAGTTGTCTCTTGGCTCAGTTTGCACAGTCAAGATTTGAGCCAAAACTATTCATCATTCATTAGACAGTCCTAACTGAAGATCAAAGAGTGTTGAGTGTAACTATCACCAGCTAATGCACTTAGCAAGCCTTGATTTCAAGTGCCATAATAAGGAATTACAAAAATAAGCTTAGTCCAAAGCCGGCTTTCTTTTCTGCTTTTGACAGAACTAGGTGTCCAGCATTATCATAAGTGGCCTATCTCCTGGATGTGTGTTAATCTGCTCACTGTGTGCAATCATTTCCAATAGGTCATCACGGCCATCTTCGTATAAAGTATACCTTGGATTACATGAAGAAAGAGCATTAGAAACATCAGTGCAGAAAAGAGATGTTGAGAAGCTGTTCAAGGAGCCTCACAGGGCGGATATTGCTCTACTAAAACTGAGGAGGTATCTTTTCACCTGCAGCATTCTGACAGGAAAATTTTGGTGTGCCTGCTTTTTAACTAAGCAGTGGTGCTATGGAAGTGTGTGTTTCTATGCATACTGTGAGACCCTCTCTTCCCTTTCTGCAGAAGCTCCAGTGGAAGCTAAGGTGATTCAGTTGCAGGACTTCAGAAAGGGAAAGAGCCGCTTTGGAGAGGGAGGAGGGCTAGAGATGGTGACCTATGCTAGCAATGCTCTCAGAGCCAGCTGCTGTGAAGTACGGTGGAGGCAGCAGAGAAGGAGGAGGTTGTGCCTAAAAAAGCTTTCACTCCACAACTTTCCCTACACGCTTCAATCTTGGTAATGTAATGAGATTGAAAGCTACAATGGCAGCAGAGTGTGACCCCATATTTTTTCCACGATAGAGTGGAGAGAGTTCTTCCAGCAGGTTGTCCTTAGTGCAGGCAAGCAGTACACGTTTTTGATGCAATATCCAGGTTAGCACTTCTTCTATCTGTTTCCATTGGTCTGAAACTCCAACATGCTATGCAATTGATAGGAATACATCTACATAGCCACAAGCAGATATGAACAACTGCTTGTGCTTTGCTTTCTCTGGCTGCAATGAAAATCCAAAACATGGTACAATTAAAGTGTCTTCTTAATTGAACCTATCTAAGAATCTGCATACAGAAGTAAGTCAGACTGACTCAGGTTCTGCTTTATGCTAAGAGTATCCAGTTTGAAAGTAACCTTTAAATAGTAAGACTGGGTGCGGGCAGAGTAAGGTAGTCTTTGATGTCTATACTTTAAACATACGTGAACACTCTCTTTTGGATTTACTTTAGTATTTTTAATATTGTTTCCTTTTGAACCATTCTCCATTTCAGATCTTTTCCTTTTGTGTACCATGTTCTGTGGGATTAGAACCTTAAATATAAGTGGTTTTGAATTTCAGAGAAAAAAAAAAAACCCTTACCTGAAGCTCAGAATTTCAAGGAAAAAAAAGGCTGACTGTATAAAATTCTCTTAGAAATATTAAGGTTGTATCACGGATAAGTGTTATAATAACTGACCTTGTGCGAGTCTTCTGTTTGTTTCTTTCAGCCCTGCAATCATCACTGATCAGGTAATCCCTGTTTGCTTGCCAAAAGAAAATGCTGTGTTAGGAGGAAGAGAGGAGTGCTATGTAACAGGTTGGGGAGATACAAAAGGTGAGACAGAATTAACACTCCATTTTTGGAGCTTAGTATATACTTGTATCCAAAGTATACTCACTCTATGCCACAAACACCCCCAAAAAAACTTGCATGCATACGTTTTTCATCCCAGTTTGTAAGGTACTGCCTTTCTTTCTAATGCTTCCTTCTGATTTAGATTCTTTTAAACTTCTCAGAGTGACAGGCACTGGAACACCCAAAACCAATACGAAAAGAGAGGAATCAGACCTAAGCGCATACTTGCTTTTATTTCTCAGTCCACTCTGCTTTTCCCCAGAGCAGGCTTTCACACAGTCAGAAGGAAAGTTTTTCTAGACTTACACAATTTCCTTAATATGTGATGTGAGTTTACTCATTTTCTCAAATCATTTTTCTCACAATCAGCCTAGTTCAGAAGACCTCATTTGAATATGAAAGTGCTCCCATCTTAACCTCCCACTTTGTCTTGGCTGAGAAGAGCATCATAACTTTTCTGCCTCCTTGCTTCTGTCCATCGTGACATTTTCAACTGCCTATTTCCTTTCTCCTTTCTTACACAGAGAAGTATTCTCAGACCCAGAGAAATAAAATGGCTTGGGAATGACTCCCACATATAGTATGGGTACTGGATCCATATGTATTCAGTGTGAGAACACTAAGGGCCATCAATGTATTGTATGTTTTGATGGGTGCTAAAAGGTGATAAGCACTGTGATTCTACTGATAACGCTTACTGAGTATGCATGGAAAGTATGTTTGTTTTACTGCTTATTCCTATCCTCATATTTTATGAAGATGCTCATTTATCTTTGTCATTAAAGACACTGCGTTTTTTATTATAATTTACTTTTGTTTACTTGCAAAGGTACTCCTGGTGAAGGCTACTTAAAGGAAACCGGCTTCCCTGTAATTGAGAATAAAATATGCAACCGCCCTGAATTTTTGAATGGGAGAGTCAAAAAACACGAGCTCTGTGCTGGAAATATTCATGGGGGCACAGATACCTGCCAGGTAAGAAAGGGCTGTGAGCATCAGCATTGATTATAAGAACAGTGCTCAACAGCACACCAAAGCTCTAGTGCTTTCTTGTAACATATGTCAATCTCTCATTCAAGAGGCAGTTCCATTTCTGTGCCTCCTGTGAGAACACCACTCTTCACATCTTGAGCTCTCATTTTGCTTTTTCTCACTCTATTTAGGGAGACAGTGGAGGACCACTAGTTTGTCTGGACCAAGACAGATTTGTCCAACATGGAGTCACCTCTTGGGGCCTTGGCTGTGCCCAACCCATGAAACCTGGAGTTTATGTTCGAGTTTCTAATTATATTCCTTGGATTAAAAGCATAATGGAAAACAACTGATCCTGGGCATGGACTACCCTCTCCTGGAAAGCAGTATGCACATTAGAAATACAAGATTACAAGTGCAATATTAAAGCTACAATCATTCCTAAAAAGCAAAATAAATATGATCATCCATTTAAAATTGCTTTAAGGTAATGTTTATTGCCATAAAACCCATCTGACTCCATCACCCTCTTTCTATATGTTCTGTGGTTCGCTATGTTTGACAATAGACCAACACACCTTTGAAATACTTGTCAAAAATCCTAACATCAGCTGCAGCTGAATATCTGTATTTCAATCATATGAGACTCTACAATGACTTTTTATTCTCAGTTTAAGATGTTGTGTCTCCAACAGATGAAGAAAGGAGAATATTTCTCATTTTCTATGAGCTGCTTGATCTTTTCACCAATCCAATGATTAAAAAAAAAAAGAAGAAACACTGTACACATCTTTTATGTCTGCGGTGTTTTATTACATGTATCTGACTGCATTAAGTACATGGGATGAAAAAAATAAACACATTTGGCTTGTATTTTTTTTTTTTTTTATTGATGTGGAAGTTTGTTTCAGCAGAAGTACAAATGTTGCATCAGAGATATAAAACAGTGAATAAAAAAATACCCTTATCCTAAAGTTAGTTCATAGTGAAGACAGAGAAATGACTAACGTCAGTCATTACAGCAAGTAATGACAATACATGTAGTGTATTATAAACTTCTGTCGTCCACAGTACCAGTCTTGTTTCACTATGTAACTCGTCTTACCATTGCATACAGCTTTTTCTTCTCTAAATGAAGAGGAAGTACATATGCCTGTGCTTACAGGAAATGAAATCTGTGCCCATAAGACCAACATCTCTTACAATATAGCTGTGTATTTGCGATGCTATAATGGCAAATTTCCTCATGAAGTTTGAAAGAAATTTAAAAAAAAAAAATAAAAAAAAAAAAAACAGAAGAGACCCTATATAGTCAATGAATATAAAAATGTTATAACTATGAAATAAACAAGAGAGTTTGGCAAAGCAGATTATAATAACAAAAAGAGAATAGATAGAAAGCTTACCCGTATCCTGGCCTCGCTGCAAAACTCCAGAGGAAGGATCTCCAGAAGAAATCCTTTCCCCTGCTATTCAGCTCTTAAATGGGTCTAGGAGAGGTGGAGCCAGGCTCCACCCCTTCCGGCAGCACACGTGAATTGCCTTCACCTGTGCTCCTAGGGCTGACTCATTGCTCACCTCAGGTGATCAATCAGAGGTTCAGGCCATGATTCAGTAGTTCCCATACAGATCCCTAAAATTCAGTGCTGAATATACATGTGCATATTCACTAGGGGAAAAAAAAGTACTCCTGGCACTTTCTGAACTTTCCGAACTGTGAAGCAGTTTTGTCTCCTGCCATTGGAGGATTTTATGTTTTACTTCACATTTAAAACTTTTTCTTTGTTCTCAATTTTGTCATTTGTTTTCCATTGTACAAAAAGGGATTTTTTTTCTTCCAAAACACATTGTAAAAATAACTTCAGTAAGTCACTGCTGTTAACATGGCAATTATGTTGCCCCCTAGAAATATACTCACACTTTTCCATGGCTCCCCCCAACAACTAGTGACCATGGAGGAGATGGGTTGCATCCTATGAGTTGTCATTCTTTTCTCACATACACTATAATGAGAGACTGTAGTCAGGGTAGAAATACACAGACATGCCAGAGAGGCTACACACATCCCACCTAAGAGCCAGATTTTGGGGTGGAGACACAGTTAATCTGAATAGCACATCCACACGGTTGCTGGTCTAAGGAATCTTTTTGCAGACAGGAAGAATTTAGCTCCTGGGTTTCTGCTATCATATTGAACACGTGTCTTAAACAATGGTAGGGTGATCCATTGTCTTCTAGGCAGATCACATTGCTCACTGAGCCTCTAGAATGACCTGTATAATACATGCAAGACAGCTAAAGCTGACAATGTCTGGTCCCTTCCATTCACTACTTCTTCAGAGTGAGGTGGGGCGTGACACCTTCTTGCCCATCCTAGACCAGGCCTTCATACTGCTGACAAGGTTTCCGAATCACCTTCAGCTCTGAAGGTAGACAGGGGACTGTTCTGGGCTGAAAATGCTGAAGCACTTTTACCCTTTCTCCAATTGTATTCTGGAGCCTTCATTCCTCCCATTTCTCAAGCACTTTTCAGTCATCTACAAATAACAGAAGCTGGCAAATAATATTAACATTTCCTTGTTTTAAATGATCTCCACATTCCTTCTCAGACTGCTACAGTGATTATGAAACTGGTTAAAAAAATAAAAATTCACGAAGGAAAAACATTAAAAGAAAAGGTTCCCCCAGGGCAGTGGGGCTGGTGGGCTGCTGGGAAGGCAGGGCTGAGCTCTGGACAATGCGATGCTGCAGTGGGTTTGCTCAGACCCAAGCTGTGCAAGCTCATGACTTCCAGTTCAGGGCTGCTCTCTGCCAGCCAACCTGAGGAGCTTACAGCTATCAGTAGAAGAGCATGTTTGTGTAAGAGGGATTTTCTGCCTGCAGCAGTCACTCCAATTTCAGGTCATACTCTAGATATCACCAATTTGATAGATAAACTATGAGATGTTCATTTAGTTTCACATTTCTCAATCACTGCTGACTTTTGCTAAGCATCTTATTGGCTTTTAACTATCACTCAGAAAATTAAGAATAGGCATGAAAGAAAGCCCTTCATTACTAACTGTTCAGAGTAGGCAAACATGAGTTTGAGATTACTACTAATGGTCTTGGTTTCCTCCAGAGGGATTGATGATATGGGCAGCTGATCAGAAAAGACAGGGAGAGTCAGGAATTCTTAAAATGACTGGTAAACTCACCACAGGAAAACCCCATGCATGGGAAACTATTGGCGCTAATAAGATAATTAGACTAGAGTAGTAGTAATTCAGCTGCATTAAACTTAATGTTAGCATCAATCATTTGTGGTATGAAGTTTTAAAACCCACTCCTAAATTTGCTCATGCTAAATCTGTTTGTTTTTTTTTTAATCTTATAAGGTTCTACAGCTCAATGGTTTTCCTTTGTTTGTTTAATTCTTCATTGTCCATGACAAGATATTGTTCAAACACCACATCTTCTTAAGTTCTTTACTATAAGGAGGGTATTGTTTGTCTCTGGCCAGGACCCAGCACTAGGTGGAGGTCATACAGATGAAAGGGAAGGTGAGGTGTCCCTCTTATCTACTTGCAGAGCCAGAGATCAAACGTTTCTGCTACAGGTCAACTTCAAACAACTGGATCAAATTAATGCTTCCCTCTGTAAACAGAGTTCTTGTCTCATCCTTGCTCATCTTCCCAAGACAGCTTAACATCCATGTCAGTATCCCAAATAACTTATCCTCAACCAAAAAGATGACAAGTAACAATGAGGGGAAGAAGGAACTGGGAGTCACCTAGGTCCAGTCAGGGTGAGATGATTTGGCTTGCAGAAATGGACAGAGTATATTTTAGAATGGAAAAAATCAGCATGTCTAGGACACAAGACCACAGATCTGGGGGGAGGCACCAATGGGCAGTGGGATGATCTGACCTGCAGAGCTAATGCTCTGAGTAAGAAGTGACAGCTATGTAACAGAAGAGGAGTGCTACCACATTTGAGAAAGACCTTCAGTGGATAGAGCTTTTGCTGCAGTGTTGCTGGGTAAGAGGAGCAGCTCAGGGTGATGGATTCCCAGTCTCATCACTTCTGATCCAAAAAGGGCTGCCCTGATTAGCGCTCTCCCTCATCAGAACATCAGTTCTTCTGTTTGTCCAGATGGTCCAAGGGCAAAGGCTCACATATTCATCTTTTCCTCTCCAAAGTTATTCAAAGTCATCCAATAAACATCTCAAATGTATAAAGAAATAAATAAAAGCTCATTGAGCTGGATAGTGCAATTAAGCTGATCTGCTCTCTATCAAAATCAAAGAGTGCTTCCTTCCTGGAAACAACACACTTAGAAAAAATGAATTTATTTCATATTTACAGAAGAATACACCGCTTTTTCTGAATGTCCTTATACTTGGAAGAAGAACACGGATTTAATCCTTACTCTGGAGCAAACTTCAAAGTGGTGGCAAGTGAAGAAGAAATTCCCAGTATGAGATCACAGTCCTTTGCTCAACATCATCCTTTAGAGATCAAATATAAGAATTGGTGTTCTGGTGTTTTTTTTTCTTCCCACATTTACCATAGTGACTGAAGAAAAAAAAGAAGGCATAAATGAGGAAAAAAAAGAGTTGTAGTTCAAGTCACAGTACTGACATTCAATTGTTTGGGTTTTTTTGGTTGTGTATTGAAATGGTAAAATGTTGACACGATCCAAACCCACTGTAGGAAACAGTAGTCTATGTCATTAGCTTATTAAGAAATTTGCTGCCAGGCAAGCCAAGGTGTAAATTTTGCCTGTGTGCCTGTAGTGCATTGAAGATTCTAGTTTGTCACGTGCTAGGAATGGGGAAGCTGTGCCTATATGTCTTCAGTTATAAATTCATTCAGTGGAAGCTTTCACAAGCTATGGACAAGCTCACATTATCAAAAGCTCTTCTTCACAGCACACTTTAATTGAGGCAATGGATGGTTTTCTTGACCAGAGAACTGCAGGATATTCTTTGCAGTCTATCTCTTGTACACTATCATTTTCTGCCTCCAGAAGTATACAGATAAATTTAATGAGAAAAATATAGATTATCTCCCAGTGGTTTTTGGTGGGGTGGTGATTTGTTTAACAACCTGCTTTAGTGGTACTGGAAAGTTCACACTTCTATTTAGGAAAAATTACCTGCTCATAATATCAACCTGACTAGGGAATTTACTTGGATGCTCAAAACACATGTATAATTTATGGTGGTCAACAAGGTTGGAGAAGAATATCCTCAGGAAACCTCAATCAGGTAAAAGTTAGAAAATACATAGCATACCCTGAAAGTTGCTCTACATCCTCCACTGTCTCAGGTAAAGAGATTCCTTTTGTCTCTGGTAAAAGTAATACTAGGATCCCACAGACAGCTGCAAGAATACCTGCCATGGGCATGGAAGAAAAACAAAAACAATTCTTAAAAGTGTTACTTTTTTATATTCAGTGTTCATCAGATAAGGAAAACTTACTCAGACTAAGGTTTAAGGGATATTTTTTAAGTACAACAGGTATTTCTGATTAGTTCTACTCTTATTGAGTACCTTCATGTGAATTTAATGAGCATCTGTTACAAAAACAAAAACAAAAAAAAAAAAAAAGAGGAAAAAAAAAAAGAGGAATATGACTTCATTTGCAGCCTGAATTGCCCAAAATAAGAGATCTTAGAGGTCAAATCTTATATATCCTTCATCAGCATAAGTATTTCAACATTAGATAATGTCATCTCAGTACTTCTATATGCTTCTATTCTTAAATTAATAGGGTTTTTCAAAAGTATCTTTTGTCTTTCCATTTATGTTTCCAAGCTAAATTTGTCATTAGCATCAATTTCCCTTCTCACTTTATCCTGTACCTTTTCCTTTTTTTCCCAGCCACACATATCTCTTCTAAGTCTGGTTTAGTTCCTGCCTCCTTGTTGGAAAAAAAAAGATATATTTTTTTTCTGCACATTTACTCTGCAGGGTTTATTTTTTCAAAATTAAACTGAGGAAAAGTTTTTTACAGGAAAAAGAAGTTATGGCTAATACAACATCCACAGTCATAACTGTGTATATCCAAATAAAAATTGTTAAAGGACGTCAATTGCTACTGTCCAGAGATTAAGTTTACTCCTCTGCCATTACACGACTTAGCTGCAAGGTTCTTTAGTCTTGAAACACCTCACATATCTTCATCCTTCAATACAGATACCAAAGGGAGCCTGAGATCTTCCACAGGATGCTGTGAAACCATCCAGATCTCAACCATTTGCTGTTCAGCCTCTGGCACTAGGCATGATGGTTGAGAAGGGCTGGTTTGAGGGAAGATGAGGCCACACACTACACTAGTGCCCTAAGCGAAAAGCTCTGCTAGGAGAATATATCAACCAAAAGTCTATTTAAAATCAATTCTTACTGAAAATAATCAGAGGTAGCTCCAACCAAATGGCTGCTAATCGGAAAAGCAGAAATGGGGCTATGATCCCACCTAGGTCACACAAACTTGAGCACAGGGAAACACCAAAGTTTCTGCAAAAGAAAAGCAATGCCAGATATTTAACAGGTGCTAGCAAGCCGATGAGCCAATATAATTAACTCCAAAATTATCTCATCAGTATATGCAAGTTACCTTGAAGCATGGCTATTCAATTAGGAAACACTGGATGAAAATGAGTTGTACTAAAAATCAGTGAAATAGGGAATGGTGAAAAGCAGAGCAAAAAAATTTGCCTTACCTCAGTGTTGTCGGGTACAACTCAGAGTTCACAAGGTACACGATTTCAAAAGCGATTGTGATGCCCAGCCTTCCCAGTGTGGCCACTGTGGTTTTGAACCATGGAATATCTGTCCATTCAGAAAGAAACCCTGGTGAGGGGGACTTTACTGCATCAGCAGAATGCTGTCAGCAGCTCTTGCAGGAATTTCACCTTGATACATGCACTGATTGCAGCACAGCAAAGGATTTTTTCCCATTTAGGCTGAGGTGGGATCTACTGAGCAGTCTCTGGTTGCTATAGCTGCTTCTGGGTGCTCTGAGCTCACTAGTAGTCACTGGCAATGCTCCCATTCTTCCTCACGGACAGAAAAACTCCTGCCATGTGAAATCACTGACTGCTGAGCAGCAGCAGCTTACCAAGCTTGAAAAAGGGACTGGAGAATCAACTGCACAGCTGGGGATTAACAAGAAAAATGCATTTTGGAAAGCTGTTCCTACCCTTGGCCAAATCAGCCTCTAACATTTTGGTGATAAATCATGACTTTGTGTGACAGGTAGGAGGAGAATGCATCCTCACTGCCTGTCTGTCCAAGTTATTCCTTGTCAGGAATTAGGTGGGCCTCAGGTCTTACTCAGACATGCTATTTCCATTCTCATGCTCCTAAAAGCTCCAAGCCCTGTCAGGAAAAGCTGCAACACAGCAACGCTGAATCTTTACATGCCACACTGAAAGTCAAACTGCTGCAGATATCAGTCTATTTTGGCATTCATTGCTTTGCAGCATCATGAGATGCTGCTGTGGGGAAACAGAAATAACTTCCAACTAATTAAATCAGGAGAACATAACATTCTCCTTAGAGTAGGCTAACTACAATTCATAATTTTTTTATCCATTGCACATTGGATACACTCCTAACGCTGATGTTCTCAGGCATCCTCCTGCTCTGGCACTTGGCACTGTATCTGTCACAACCAGCCCCAAGCCACTCGAGATGTCTCTCTCTGCTCAGGCTCTGGCCAGTGCCTCTTAACAGGGAGCCAGGTACAAAGGGCGTGATGGCCACATCCACACCACAGGGCAAAGCCATCCCGACTCATGTGAAACCCCTCAGCAGTCTTCCAGCTCCATCTGGAATGCCAATAGCCTCTGATGGAGAGACACCTAGAACATAATGTGGAGCACCTCAATGTCCTTGGAGGAGGATGGTCTCCTGTGTGGACACACCATGACTGAGCAGACTGGGAGGATAGTAAAACAGTAACCCTGAACCTGGCATGAAGGGGAGCTCTGCTTCTGGACAGGGCTCTGGCAGAGACTGTATTTTCTCAGAACTCCAATAGGAAGAACAAGAAAACATTTCAGTTCTGTCAGAACCAGAAAACAGATACTTGCAGGTTTTTCCATTCCAAAACAATCAAACAAGACCCCCAACAAATTTCATCTTATGTTGTGAAACTGCCTTTGCCCTGAAAAGCTCTGTTTTTAAACACTTGCCAGAAAAGCAAAGGTTGGAAATAGTAAAACAAGCCCACATTCTCAGCCTGGTTCCCCTTCAGTCCAGTGGAGGAGTGTAGCTCCTCCCTGAGCCAGGGATCTTGACCTGTGTGACCATCCCAACATGACCAGGCTCTCACAAACTGCTGGTGCAGCTTCTCCCATCTGTGCAAACATTTTACTTGAAGCAGTACTGGGACCTCAGATGTCCTATCTGTGAGTACCTTAGCCCCCAGGACTGGGCCCTCTGTGCCCTAATGGCAGTGGTTCACAGCAGAGCACTGACCAACACCATGTTGGCTATACACAGGGGATCTCAGCAGCAGAAACCTGAGTCATGGTGGACAAAATCCTTCAGGAGAGCAGACCCAGCATTCAAAGACTTCAGTGGTCCTCAAACACGCAGTAATAAGTACTTTTGGAGAAATCACTTTGCAGGGAGCTTAACTGAGAGGGAGATGAGCAAGCAGTCCTATCTGGAGGATTTCATCTTGCACTCATTGCAAATCTGCCTGCTTATGTCAACACATCACACCCTTGAAATAGTTCCTCTTGGCTCTTCTGAAGCAAAACTATTGTCCCTTGATAAAGTCTGTGACTAAAACCTCTTGGTTAGCAGAAACTGCCGCTTGTTCTGACAGGAACATCTCTGGGAAAAATGAGCCTCTTTAATGCCTGTTTGGTTGCCAGTTCCTTGCTGTTCTGAGGCAAAGCACACTGATGTGGTAACACTCAGTACACAGCATCTCCAAATGTCCCCCTGTGGATATGCACTTGAAGATACAATGTAACAGCTACACAGGAGGGAAAACAATTTAAAGAAAACGAAGGAGTGCTGGGAAGCCTTCAAGTGACATCAGACCCTTTACATGCCCTTGAAATCAGACAAGAATTACTTAATTGAAACCCATACCATTCCTCTACCCTCTCAGCATTGCCCAGACTCCTGTTGTGTGCCACATCCCCTACTTCCTTGGACGAGGATGGAAGGGAGAGCATGAATGAGGGTGGACAGAGCACACAATAACCTAGCACCACTGAGCCACTGTAACAGTCTGATAGTACCAGGACAGCCCTGACACCAGAGGAAGATTTCAAGAGGTTAGGGCCATAATATTTTCCCAGACATAGTTTTATTTTGTAATGAGGGGACTCCAAACAGTGTCTTAGCTAAACCACTGATTTCTTCCATCAAGAGTCTTCCAAGTCAATGAATGCACTTTCCCTTCCTGTTTGTGTGTTCTTCCCTTGCATGTGCCTTCAAAATTGTACAGGGCCTTTATACACATTTTCCAAGATCACACCCATCTGTTGTTCACTGTTTATTAAAGATATAACTGTGACTGTGATTCTGTGACTTATCTCAGAACAGCCTATGAGCAAATAAATTGTGTTGTTTCATGACTCTTAGTTCCGCCTGTATCACTAGACACCTTTTACTTTTGTCTACACGCCCTTGTTTAAGAGGTGTCACAGAGAATAAATAATACCTAAATAAGCCAAGGTAGGGAAGAATTGGAAATTACCTTCTGGCAAGAAGGCAGTAATAAGGCATGCAATTCCTGCCACAATGTTGCCTATTGCGAAGGGAAGGCGCCGCCCAATGCGATCAATTGTGATTAAAATTAGGAGAGCAGCAGGCAACTCAACGGCTCCTGAGATGAAGAAATCCAGGTAGAGGTTTCCTCCAACAATTCCTAGGCGCATGACAAGCCCTTGGTAGATCAGGGCACTTGTGAACCTAAACACCAAAGACAAAATAGTGCTGTGAGGCAAACAAATGACTGCAAATGGCTGGAAATACCCCAGAAGTCAGCAGAGGGTTATTCTTGATAATGTCCCACCAGTGTAACAAGCAGCACTGATTGTGGCCACTTACCAGGCGTACATCAGGATGAGTGTGTTCCTCCTCATCCGAGGGGTCCTCACCAGGTCAAGAAAAGAGGGATTGGTGACCTCCACGCTGCTAACAGTGATCTGAGGAGAAAGGCAAGCAGCAGAATCAACTGTCAGGCATCTGACAGCACAGTATCTAAGTAAATGCAGTGCTCAGCAGTATTTCAGTTAAGTGAGCAAACACACTGACAGCCTAGTTTGCTGCTTCTAGCACTCCAGAGCAGTGTAGTTATTAGAAATAGCTTATAACTGAATTCAGCTGCTGAGTTTCCTTAGCAAAGACAGAGCAAAAATTGGAAAAAAAAAAATCTCAAATCTTGACTTGAGAGTGGAAAAATGATTTCCTCATAGCAAACTGAAAGAGATTGACTTGGAATTCCTTGAAAGACAACGAATAGCTTTGTCCACATGATGCTCATTCTGAGCAGAGAATGCCACAGGACAAGCAAAGCAATGAGTTGTGGGATGGCCACTGGTGACACAGATGGGCAGCAGAAAGTGTGAGAAAAAACAGATCTGTGAAGGGGCTGCAAAATGTAACTGGTCAAATTCAGAGGCACTTCAAGTACAAAGCACTATGCTGAGCAAGGCTTTTACCCTGAAACAACTAAAAATCCTGTGAAATATGGATTAATGATTCTCATGTGCCTCAGAGGTTAAGTCTACTCACACTTCCTCTAGCACAATTATAATGAGGCAGATGATGAAGTAATTAGCTAGAAGGTTTAACAATAACAGAAAAGGGCTGGTTGATTATATTATGATTATACTTTGGAGCTCACTGCCTTAGGGTTTTGTGGAGCCAGAACACTAGCTGGGCCAAAAAGGGATTAAGCACAGCCACAGAGGCAGACTTGGCCACCAGTTTTTAAACATATCAAATCAGGAGGAGAACCTGGCCGGGGGTTTCCCAAGCCTGCCAGGGACCAGAGGTTGAGGAACATGTCAGGGGAAGGAATGGGTTACTCCTGCCCAAGACATTGCTCTTATTTTGTTCCCTAAGCATTCACTATTTACAGAGACATAACATTAAGAAACATGCTGGTGTCTGAGCCAACAGGCAGACCTTTGATTCTTATGTTCTTTTTGCAGGTGAGGAAGAGAACATACAGGAGGTTTTAAACAGAGACCAACCATGGATCTGCCTAAGGACTGGCAGCCATGGTTGGAACTTCCATCAGCTCACAGAAAAGCTGAGGAAAACATGGACTTAAACTGCCGTACATTTTGAGGGGGACTTCAGGCAGCCTGGCTACTTTGGTTCCCAGAGAGGCAACCCTGGCCTGCAGGGAGATAGGATGAGACAGAGAAGTACGTAGAACCACCTGCATTCATGAAGAGGCAACAGGTAAAGGCCAAAGCACTGTCTGAACACCACCTCTACTAAGCCAGGGCTGTGCCCATGGCTGTTGTTCTGTGTTTGTTGTTCAAATCACAAAGCAGCACAGATGCTTCCAGTAAGATTTATAAGGCCGTATGTAAGCACAACTTTTCATAACTGAGAGTCACAAAACTTTCTAAGTAGAGAGATAAATGCCACAGTTGTTTGAACTTCCTTTCTGCTCCCTCTTGCTTTTCTTCTGCAGCCGTAGCCCTGAGCTTTCTTCAAAGCACTGCCACTTCTGCTGCATTCCAGAGCATTTTGTAGGGCAAGCTGAGGTTGCTGGGTTCCTGCACTGCTCTTGGACTTACTCATAGTATGGTTACAAAGCTGACATGACAAATTTATAAGAGCAGGCTGCCAGCCATCAGCTGTGCCTTTGTGCAAATATGGTTTTAGTCCTCCAAAGGACAGAAGATAAATCCAGCATGGCTGCTACCATACATTTTAATGTTTCAATAAAGTCATAATAAACCCAAGCATAACTAAGCGTTCTGTATAGATGAAGAAATAAAATACTGAAGAGTCAAGAATTTGTCAGGAAGAAAATTCTCTTCTTCTCCCTTGAAGTCATGGAGAGCTTTGCTATTCACATCAGTGCAGCCAGGAATTCAAAGACAAGAGGCCATGTTTCTAAAGATACACAATGTGAAGACTCTGCAGGAAGTTTTATAATCAACTTCCATGACATGTTTATGTCCCATCGAATTACATCTCAGTTTTTCAATAACAAGTTTCAATGGCTACTCATAGCAGAGACATAAGTCTGCACATACTTAACTCTGTGCAGGACAACATGTGTGCACATGTATAACACACATGTAAGCTAATATATATACTGAAAATGCCTGTGTGTAAAGGGAGAGAGCATTTTGATCCATGACTCTCTCAAGAAGCAATTCTTACTCAACTAGTCATGGCTCATTCTCCTTTTGGATAGAGATCAAGCATGAAACAATTAGCATGAAAAATAAATAGTAAGATAATTACAAGCAACTGGGAAAAAAGATTTATAATATACAACAAAGTTAATGAGTTCTGTACAGAGCTGAACTGTGCCAGTGTCATACTCAAAGAGCAAAGAAATGTTTATCTGTTTTTACACAAAGGTCATCTGTGTTCTCTGTGTGCCAGTAAAAACAAGGCTTATGTATCCAGAGCCATACAAGGGATGCAGGCAATGAAACTGTTATAAAGGGACAGGAAAATCTTAGCCAAAATACGATGAAAGATAATGCTTCTCACCCCCATGTCTCCACACCTGCACTTCTCTACCTGAAATTCTGGAGTTGCAATGTGAATGAGAACTCTGATGTGAGTTAATGTGAGAAATGCACTCACTCCTCTGCTAACGTGCTTCCTGGAGATACTGTCTCTCCTCTGGGCACAGCGCCAAAGAGGACACATTGCATATTGAAATAGTCTCAGGAACAGATTCAGCTTGAAGCTGGGTTAATTTGCTGCAGCTATGAGTGCCTCAGGATCATGAGGTGGAACACTTCTGAAAGAAATTAAATGCCTTATAGCAAAAAGTAGGAAAGACATCTGCATTCTGATACGATGCTTTGAATATGCTGATGTCCAGAGAGGAGGGGAAGGGGGAAGAGGGTGCAGGAGCTGCATGCAGGGGGAGAGCTGCAGCAGCAATGCTTTTCCCACCATTGGCCATGCTCAGCACTGGGTGATGCTGAACAGTACAGATAAACCTCACTGGGCTATCTGCCCCAGCCAAGCACAATGAGCAGAGTTACCCATTTCTTTCTCATTAGTTAGCCTTTTCAGTTTTACTCATCTCTCACTGATTTCAACCTGCCCTTCTGTCGTACCAAAGGCTAGTTCAGCACAGCTCATTCTGCTTTGTAGGACAGTTCAAGGTGATTTCCTGATCTTGGCTGGTATTACATTCATGCTTTGGCTTTCACTGGTGACTTGGCTCACTAATTGCTGGCCTAAGCTATTAACTCTCCTCAAATCTCCCTCAATCACATTGTTTCACTAACATACAACAGTTTTATTCTGTATATTCCCTTTCTTGGCCACAGAAGTTAAGTATAACTTTTTCCCTAAAAAACTTCCCCCCCAATCATTACCCCTTTCCTGTTCCCCTGAACAATGTAACATACGAAAACTTAATTACAGCAACATTATGGTACTGAAATTGCTTATAAATACAGCATCTGGCTATGGAAATGTGTGCTTCAGCACACTAATCCCTGATAGTATGTCTAGTTTTGACTTTAGAAAATCATTAGTCTAGAGACATATCTTATGAGGCACAGCATAGGTTAGGGCCCAGCTTCTCTACAGAGCCTGCTGTGTGAAGATTAATTTCCTGAGCTGTCATTAACATACACTTAATGAAGTGGAAATACAATGGAATATAAGTATAAACTATCTAGCGTTTCTATAATACTTCCATATTTGCAGACTTCTTGTATGCTTCTTGCAAAGTCTGTAGTTATGGCAGGAATGCTCTTGAATTAGCAGAACAGCTTCAGCTGAGTGACTGATTTATGGAGCACATTTCTTAGCAAATAAAATCCTGTGCATTTGAAAGAGCTGTCTGGTGTTTAAGGAAGAAAGTATCAAACTTGCTTGGGGTCCATCCAGAACAATATTCTAGGATTTTTGTGAAGCGTTACCACTTTTTTTTTTTAAAAAAAAAAAAAAAAAAAAGCTCAGATAAATCTCAGTTCCTCCCTTTCTAAAGGAAAGCAACGGGAAATAACTTTGTGAGATACCAACCACAAAGCACACATTGTGATGACCTTTCCTGAGAGGATAGGACAAACTAGTCCTCTCTAAACACTACCATCCTAACGTCTTTGTTCTTAGTTTCAGGAAAACTCTAGTTTAAAAGTCACACATGATAATTTTCCAGGCATGTAAGAATGAATGCATAGGCATGTACATAGGCATTACGGATACTACTATATGCTCATAGACGGGCATTTTCTGTAAGTAGTTTCCTTTCAATAAGAAAATTTCTGAATTAGTGTATAGCTAGTGTTTAGGTTAGTAATCTGCAGGTTTTTAAAGTAGGCATGTTTCAAATGAGAGACTTCATTCATTGTTTTTCAAACTTTTTTCCAGCCCTTGTCTTTCCAGCCAGTTGCACTTTCCAACACTCCTGCACTTAACAACCTAAGTATGGTGACTAAAATCTTGTTCTGGTCGGATGCTTTGAGTGCTGCCCACATTGAGCCACTTTTTTTAATCTTAGAAAAAAAGCTAGCTCAGACAGATGACAGTACCTCAGAGTAATGTGGCGAGAGATATTTTCCATTATGTTTTGCAATGTCGTGCATGATTTTTAATGCCTTCTCTCCCTTTTTGCGTGTCAAAAGCCAACGTGGAGATTCAGGAACAACCCTGTAAAAACAGAGAAGTCATTAACAGGGGGTTTTTATCTTAAGTAAAGTCCTTTGACTTTTGCCTGCTTTTATACCCTTTTATACACTGATTTTTCAATCTTTAGAAGAGAAAACGCCTCAGCCTCCCTCACAGTATGTCATCCTTGAGGGGAAGAAGGGAGGAAAAAGACCATGTCAATGCTTAGCAAAGTTCAAAAGTAAGAAATCTAACTAACTTATCTGCACATTGTACATCAAGTACAAAAACCAACAAGCCAACAGGTTGTCGGTAGAACAGCAAGGTACTACTGAATGTCAACATTAACCATGTGTATTTTCAAGAACCGGCAGACCAGCAAGCTTCTAGCTTAAATAAAATATATACATATTTTATAAACTGTGTCCAAAGCAAGACCATAGATTAGTGTTTCAGTTTCTGCTTACTTGCAGTTAAGATTAATCAGTCTAAAAGTGCCTTGTCAATGACAGAAAACTTTTGAAGAAACAGTAAAACATGCAAGAGAAGGATATACGGTTTAGTATGTACATGTGAGTACATATACATACATGCAAGATCTCCTTCCTAATTTACATCTTGCACACTAGAGATTTTGAGCCACTGCGGTGGTCTCAAGGTGTTCTAATAGCAATAGCAATAAGAGCAACGATTGCAATGTTACCAGTAGTAGAGTAGGAAAAGGAAGTTGGGCAGTGAAATGGCCAGCTGGATCCCTTGCCAGGTGGGAACCAAGTAGGCAATTCCAGGGAGAATCATAATTCCCAGGGTGAAGAATATCTGTATCACAATCCCAACGATCCGCTGATCAGAACCAACAATCTCTGTCACTGAACAGATAGAAAGCCAAAATAAACAAAACAGAAACAAACCCAGCTCAAAAGAAAAATGTCAGCAGTTGGCCATAAGGAAGGATGGTACTGCATCAGTTCAAGTCAGTCTGTCTAGCCAGCATCTTGCCTTTAGCTGTATAAGCTGTCACCAGGTTTGTCCAAACATGAGTGATACCACCCCATTAATTTATCCACCATTCTTCAACCAGAGGTCTCTGACTGCACATTTACTAACAAATGAAACAGGGACAGACCAGGGTCTTGAGACTGCATCACAATTAGTAGCAGTTGTTTGCATTCTCCCTCACATAATTTTGGCTCATGCTCCAGATCAGAGGATCATTCAGGCAGGGGCTGCACTTACAGTCAATACGGACAAAACTTCCACGGGGAAGAGAGTCTGCCATGCTGATTGCTCTGAGGGCTAAGATATGGTCTGCAGTTTGCTTTATTTATTAGAGCAAACATAGCCTTTTTTTAATCCCTTGCTGGACTTTTTTATTTTGTGAATGTATCTGTTTATGAAACATGTGCAAGTCCATATGTCAGACAGTATTCCTGTCAACAGGAAAAGCTGCATTGCTTCTGAATTTCCTGTGACCTGCTACACACAGATAGTGTGGTGACACATATGAAAGGAGAATCAGAACAGTTCTGAAGGATGTCACTCTTTCTAGGCTGCCCTTACGCATTATTTCTTCCTTGCTCTTCTCCATGAGATCTCACAAGGTCAAGTAGGCATATATGCTGTTGCTCATACCCATCTCATATCTGTACTCAATATTGAAACAAGTTTGCACTGGCAATCATTCTCAGAGGCTATTTCTGTACCAATAAGTGAGCAGACATTGTCAGGTAAGGAAACTATTCTGTTGAGCTTCTATAAGGGTTCCTGGCATGTTTTGCAAGCAGACCAATGGCTGTTTTCCCACATATACAGTTCCAACATGAGCCCAGAGCAAGGATCATACCAAGTTACAATTTGCATGCATCCACCTTGTCACTGAGGATAAATGCATTAAATAAGATGGACTTGGGTTATTTGTCATCCCCTTTGTTCAAGGAAAAATTATCAAGAGCAGACATAACCAGACTCCTTGTCCTCCATTCCTCATTCCCTCACTTTTCTGAGCCAGAAAAAGAAAAATAGAAGATAACAGTTCTCACCAATCACATAGCATGTCATCCAAGTTCCCTTGCCAAAGACACCTTGGAGAAAACGGAAGATCAAAAATAGAGTAAAGTTTGGTGCAAATGCCACTATGATACCACATATCCCAACTCCAAGGCAGGAGAGCAGGTAGATGAGAATTCTGCCATATCTGTTGAAAAAAGAAAAAAATCATGATAGTCAATAGAGTGTACCATCTCATTTGAATGTTAAATTCAAAGGTGCTTTTTTGAGACATGCCTTGTTCCAAAGCTTTGTTCTCAAGTCTGCCTAGCTTATTCATGAGTCTCATTTTCCAGCAAACAAAGTGTCATTATTAATGGGTGTGCTGAAGGAAAGCCACAATTCCAGAAGAAAAAAGGGAAAAGAAGAGAAAGAAAAACACAGTAAAACCTCCCTATAGTTTTAATAGCAATCACGTCCTTGGAACACAACAAGAATTTCCATTTCTCTCTTTTCTGGTGTTGTTACTGCTGTGGTTTTAAAAAGAAACTGAAAGCTGATACAGTTTATATTACCAGAAAGGATTAGTACATTTGTTCATTTTGTTCAAAAGATTTCTTGAGAAGAATTGCTATGGGACAATAATCAGGATAGGAAGTTATTTTCATTTCAGTCAGTTCTTCTCAGTCTGAGTTCTTCTTTTTCAAAAAGAAAAGTCTAGTGCTTTGGGTAAAGCATATTCCTCCAGTGGCTCCATCAAGGCATAGCAATCATAGTTGTTCTGTAGTTACATTATGAGTAATACATGGGTACTCCTGGACATAATGTAATAATTAGCTGCAATATCTCTCATTATACAGTCTTAAGGTACTAGTATTACAACTGCACAACCAAACACTGAGCAAAGATATCCTAAGTTGCCAGTGCCATGACATGTCTTCCTCTTTCCTATATTGTTTAGTACTATAACCCTTGCAAAGACCAGGTTTTCCTTAAAAGTACTCGTTTGCTAGGTTTCTGAGTTTACATTCTGTAATTTCTGAGGTTAATTCTGTAAGTGTTTCTGCTTGCTGTCCACTTCACTGACAGTGTATATTTCTTCATAAAATACTTTATTTCTGCCTTTATTTTTCTTTGATAACTGATAATAGTGAACAGGGGTGCTCGTAGACAAAGCACAGGTTGCCTGTCAATCAGTAACTACCAACACAAAGCAGAAGCCAGGCTCCTTCTTCCACTTTAAGAAGGAAATAGGTAGCAATAACGGGAGCTCCCTGCTCTATAGTGGGCTGCTGCCCAAGCCCGATTGTCAGCCACATCTTTTCTCTGACATTCATCCAGCCCTAGCACAGTTAAAGACAGTACAGAGTTATGATCTTGATGGTCCACATGTGAGTCCAGCATGTGAACAGTTATCCTACTGTGCCCACTCCTTCTCAAGTAGCTGCTTTCCTCAATGGTTCCCTTACATATTTTCCAGTAATCACTAGCCCAGAAAGCTCTTATGAATACATCCTTTTCATTCTGTGTCCTTACCTTCTGTGTCCTACCCTTCCTGGGTCCAGATGTGTACAGAAAACATTGGAAATGAATGTTCTGGTTTTAAAGTCCAAGTATGATCGGGAAGTATCACTGCCTGAAGATTCCACCCCAAAAAAGAAGTCAAGGTTTGGTTAATCCAGACTGAAGTTGTTTACCCGAAGTTCACTAAACTTCCAAAGTGGTCATGTGTGTTTATTGCAGGTCACTACAACTTATTTCATCTCCAAACAAATAGAAGGACAGCAGTGCTAACACTTTACCTGTCTGCTGCATAGCCAAGGGTGAAGGCACCAGCCAGAAAGCCCAGGTTGAGGATAGCCTGTGAGAGATCCAACATCCAGGCACGGCCACACACAAGGTTGTACTGTGGGAACAAGAGAGAAGTGTAAACACCCTAGATAGATTAACATCATCCCCAGAGCATAGCAGTACAGAAACAACATAAGCAGGAAGGAGAAGGGTGAGAAGATGAGGAAGAAGCTCACTGGAACTGGAGTTTTACTTACATGCAGGAATCAGTTGGTTTTGATGGTGCATCACTTGTTATATACATTCACACACATATATATTTATATAGTCATAAGTATTATCCTTTTTCTTTTGTCTATCTTAATAAACAGTTTTATCTCAATTCATGAGTCTACTTCTTTTCCCCCCCCCAGTTTTCTCTCACATCTCACAGGGAAGAGTGGGAGTGAGCAAAGGGCTGTGTAGTGTGTTCAGCCACTTGCTGGGTTAAACCACAACACCTGGTCAGCAGGTCCTCTGGCAAGGTTCCTCTGGCCAGCTGAGCCTTCATTTCATGCATAGGCTAGAGCTGAATGCTGCTGCTCAGCTGAGCTTTTGTACAATGCAGCAATTGCTCTCACAGGACCTCGAAGCAGAAAGCCAGCTTCAGCCTGCATCTGTGCTCCAGCTCTCAACATGACTTCACATGAGCCTTCACACCACTTTATTCTCCTTCCAGCAAATACCTGTGGAGTCAGTCTGAATACGTCATTCTCCAAGAAAGGCAGAGAAGTTCTCACATTGCTCTGCCAGCAGTCCCCAGGAATAACAGATAGGTTGACTTCATGGCTTGGAGAGTCAATAGTCTCTCCTGTGAGGGGTTAAGAATACTTACCACCTCACAAACAGCTCAGCTCCTTGTGATTCAGACCTTGGAAGGAAATATGAGGCTGATAGATTAGCAGAGAGGAGTTCATATAGGATGAGATTTAAGAGCCCCTCACAGAATTGCCTGAGTTAGAGATCAAAAAGTCCTCTGATACTTATTTCTTCAGAAGATGGTCATGAGAGTGGATTCCACTTATAAGCCAGAACAGCCAAAGCGAGAATAGGGAAAATAGGGAACATGAGAATAGCGAATAAAGTAAGAGCATTACTGCCTTGCCAGAAACACCCATAAAATCAGTGTGAGAAAAAAATTAAAAGATACACATAATAACAAAACTGTTAAAGCAATGTCAGAATGAAATTATGCTTACACAGATACCAAAATCCATTAAGGAAATAGTTCTCCCTTGAATTCAGTCATTGATTTCAGTGACCAAGCCCAAGATTTCAACACTTAAAAGCTGTATTGGTATTACTGTTGTTCCCTAGCTGACATACCAGTTCTCCCAGGAAGGGGCGAATAATTGATCTCAAATCTGTTTACAATTGTACAACTACTGACACGCATGGAGCTCTGTGAAGAGCTGCTCTCTGAAAGCAAACATGACCTCCTTGTTGACATTTGGTACCAAAATCCCCACCCTTTACAGTAAGATTGTCTCACCCCAATGTAGCAAGCTGGCTGTCTGAATCAGTCATTAGGGCACTGCCAGAGCTGATTCAACCCATTCCAGGGGAGGTGTCCATAGTTAAGAGCCAGGGTACTGTCCTTTGGGGCTGCCTGCCTCCTGCCCTTGACCATGCACAGGTAGCTCAGCAAGGTGTCTGAGATGACAATGTGCTAGTGAGGTGACGCCCTCACTCCTGTTTCAGCCATCTCCTTCCTGAAGTGCCCCCACCACAACCCTCGATACATTACGGAACTGCCATCCTATGAAGGCCATGCCGCCCTTCAAAGCGCAGAGAGAAATTTCCAAAGATGCAAAAGTAACTTAAGAGCACCACAGCCAGGGAAGAGTGAGCTCTGACATGCCAGCTGTGAACTAGCCACCAAGCACCATCACCTTGGCCAAAGTCAAAAACCTGTGAGGCCCGTGGCAGCGATGGGCCCTTGGATGGCCATGTGGAGGAGCACCATGCCTTACCCAGGCCCTGGTTCTGGAAACATATATTTTTGATATATGCTTTTTGCAAATAATATATATTTAATCTTTAATTAATTTGATCTCTCTTTGCTATAAACAGGCAGTGTGAATAAGCAGTTAAAAAAGAGAGTGGGAGAACGCGTGCCAGAAACATTCAGAGAAAAATGTATTTACTGGAGAACAGTCTTTCATCTCAACATCACTCTCAGATGACATAGAACACAGATGAAACTAGCTCTGCTAACAATATAGTGAAATATTTTAAATGTTCTTGTAAACAGGAAAACACAGAACTTCTAGAAAACTATGTGTTCTTTCTGAAGAGATTAGTGAAGACACCTGAATTAGTCCATGCTCTGTTATTTTTATGTATTTACATAACTTCTGGTACAGATAAGCGCTCTTGAACCTTTTCTTTTTGCTTGACCTAGCAGCTAGTAATTAAGTGATTACCCTGTAAACGTCTTTTCATCTGCAAACTATCTTTAAGGGAGAATTTAACAGTTACAAGAGAATTGCATGCCCTCTGGAAATCTTTTTGCTTAAGCAGTCTTCAGACAGTCTTAGTTCTACCTAATAGTTATTCCCCTATTTTTGTCACTGGAAAAGTATTCGCATCTATATACCCAGGATTTCAGTGTCTTCATTTAGCCAGTAGTACTCTTGTATGACACCTCCTTGCTAAAACGTCTCCACCTGTCTAGCAGCCTCCAAAAAATAGGAGAGGAGTGGTGCCTCCTTTCTGCTCCAGAACAGGACACGTGCCCCTCCAGCACAGGCTGATGTTTGTGCCATCCCCACATAGACTATGCCCATGCACAGGCAGATAGGGTCCACACTGTGAGGAATCTGCCAATCAGGAGCAATTGCACGAATATATCTGGCGACATCAAGGAATCCTTGTAATGAAATCAGGGGAGAACCCATTCATTGACAGTACATGTTCTTTCCATAGCAAACCAAAAAAAACTTAACTACCCTCTCCTGCGATCTAGCTTGCTTTTGAAAATTGGTAATGTTACAAGTTTAGGACCCCCAGGGAAGAAGAGCTATAGCTCACACCAGTAGAAAATAATCTGAAGAAGAGACATGAGAGTGATGGCTCATCGCTGAGTGCCATATAAACCTCAACAAACTAGGATCCAGGTGGAGTTTCCTTTCAGAAGTGCTACTCCATGGCTGCACCAGCATGCTTTATCTGCTGCAAAATTTGGGACAATATCCTAGAGAAACTTTTGGAAAGCATCAGAGTGAGCAGGACTGTGTCCAGTCTTCCTTTGGCATTTGAGGGTGAGACAGGCAATAGGAACTATCTTCTTCAGGATATCCCCCTCTACAGTATCCTTAGAGAGGAGAAATCAGTCCCTCCTACCCTGAAGGCCTAGCAGTACAGGCAGGTGGACAGTCCAGCTAAGAACATCCCAGTGATAGATGTCTTCCCAGACACTAGAAGCTTGAACATTCACATGAAATCCCAAGGCAGAATTGCCTCTTGGTGCAACTGAAGGAGCAATACTGGTACACTTCTTTGCTGATCTCCAAAGTAGCATCAAACTACCTCAGCTAGATCATTTTGTGATAAGGAAGAGGTTTTGCACTTGATCTCTGTAGTTCATCAGAGAATAAATTCTTACAAAAGGAATGGGAACTGGCTAAGATGAGAACAGAATAAGTGTTCGTACTTGACTTAGAATCACAAAACAATTTGTGGCGACCTCTTATTTCCTCGTAGGTTTGGCAAGAGACAAGTTTTTTCCATTTCAGCTGGACATGAAGGCTAACAGCAGACTTGTAATTCCTTGTACTTGAGAGATGTAGCAATTGGACAGATCAATACGATAGGAAAGGCGTTACAATAGAGGTGCAATGACAGAAGGACCAGCACAATAGAAAATTGCTATAAAGGAGGGAAGCAGATTGCTCACCTGTATCAGAAGATTCCAGGTTTGGAAGGGAAAGCTTCACCTAGAAGGGATCTCCAGAAAAAGCACCTTCCCCAGGAGCAATCAGCCCTTAAATGAGGTCTAAGAGAGGTGCAGCCAGGCTTCACCCCTTATGGTCACACAGCTGAATTGCCTTCACCTATTCTCCCAGGGCTGACCGGGTCCTTTCCCCAGGTGTTCAATCAGTGGTTCAGGCTGTGACTCAGCAGCTCCCATACAAAGAGGCTTTATGCACCAAGTCCCAAAATGTTTCAGCATAGCTCCTCCTGCAGAGATGCATTGCTTTAAATGATAACATTTCATTAAAATCTCCTCAAAGCATTGCAGTTTTGTGTAGGAGTTTGGAAGTATTTTTTTACCTGTCACAATAAAGTTCCATTGTGGAGTTTCACCCATCATTTGATGAAAGAGACCTACAGTAACCCATCAGCTCAGTTTCGACAGCATGGTTAAAGCCTATACACATGTGTTAAGTGGCATCCATACAAATGGCCAAACAGCAACAAAGAGTTTAAGACAATGCCTACTGCAAAAGGAAAATTGGAGTTGTTTGTTTGTTTTTGGGCAGTTCTTCTCTCATCTCTTACATCCTCTGGACAGTTAAAGTGCTATCTTCAACGCATATTTAATACAATGAAAGCCCCTGCAAACACATACAGAGGAAGGGATAAATAATCTTTTTGTAAAAGATTCTGAAAGAGTTCTACAGGACACAGTCATTTTCCATGTCTTATTTCAAGCTGAGCACTTAACAGGACAAATGGAGCCAGCCTTTACTCTGCTCCCAGAGAAACATATAATATCTTAAGAAACATCTGTCCAAAAAACAGTATGACAAACCAAGGCCCAAACCCTCAACCGGTACCAGCTAACTCAACTGAGTCAACAGAAACAGCCTCATTGATGTAACTGCAAGGAACAGCTCCAGCTCCTCTCACACAGGGAAAGTGGAGAGTTTTGTAAGAAATTTAGCTATTACTTCTCTCTGAGCTCACGTCTGCCTTTTTCCACCTTCCCTTCGCTGCTTAATATTAATCCCATAGTGATGGTGGAAATAAGACAATGTACTCTTGTGCCAGCAACAGTGATCACACTAGATCAGTGCTTCAATGGTGATGTTTCTTGTTTCAGAGAAGAAGAGCAAAAAGACCAGCTGTGCTATCTCCAGCCAAAACTGGACTGTTGCATTATTCCCTGAGCTAAGAGACTGCAGAAACTGAAACAAACATTACTGTCCTACTTGCAGGTTCTGCAAATGTTGGCTGACTTATTTTCTGAGGCAAGCAGAGGAGTAAGAAGATTTATTCACAGCAGGTGCAACAGGATACATCTGAATTATTATTTGTCCACCTCAGACCTCACACTTTGACTATAAGTTGCTGCCAGGTCCTCAAATGACATCATCTGTGTCACAGAGACTTGCTGCAGGCAAGACAGATTGGAATCAGTCCCTTCTGCTGAACTTTTGCCAACCCCTGGCTGCTAATAAGCCCAAAATATACCAGCTGTGACGTAGCTGCTTATCTGAGCAGCCAGACTTTCCTCATGCTTTCATGCACCTTGACAGGCAACCCAAGCTACAGGTGTGACTGTAATTCATGAGCATGCCTGAAGGAGTCATTATCACCAAAAATGCCTGAGTAAAATATTTAGTACTTTGCAAACCATTACCCTTTCATCACAGGTATTCATCATAGGTAGCAGCTGTAAGACAAACGCCAGTCACTCCAAACATCCTCCTTCTTTACTTTTTACTGCCGAGCATAGCATATCTATATCTCTGGCTAGCCTGGTCACCAGACCTGGCTGTGTCTCCTCCCAGCTTTTTGTGTACCCTCAGCTCCTCGCTGGCAGGGGAGCACAAGAAACAAGAGCCTTTGGCTCTGTGTAACTCTCCTCAGCAACAACTAAAACATTGGTGTGTTATTATCACTATTTTCATCAGAAATCCAAAACACAGCATCATACCAACCTCTACAAAGAAAATTATGATTATCCCAGCCAAAACCACGACATGATGCACACAGTTATGCCTCTCATTTTTACATGGAATTGCAGAAGACTTCATCAAGTTGAATAGGAGAAGATTATACTTGGCTCAGACATCTACTCGGACCCATCATCAAAGATGCTACCACATTAGAGGGATCTCAGCCAAGTTTCACACATTGTGAGGCCTTTGCTGGTATCTCAAAACCTTTAAATCATCCCAGGTGCATTTTGCTTAAGTCTACTTCACCACAGTGCCAGTGGATGACTCCACCATGACCTGGGTGGATCACCTCTCAGGGCCTGTGGACATCAGACGATTTTTAAAGAAACCCTTAGCACTGCTCTCTCACCTGTCACTAGGCCATACTGACAGGCTTTGCTAAGCACTGCTCCTATGATGATTTCTGAATAGATTTTGCTCTTCCCAAATGTGGAAGGACAAAAGCCATGCTCTGTTCCCCAGCAGACATGGGAGCAAATACAAGTTGCCAGAATTCTTAAGGTAGTTGAAAGAAACAAAAAAACTTCTGCACATACATGGACAAAATGATGCATTTAATAGCAGACGCATGGGAAAAGGAGAAGGTGTTTATTGATTTGCTTAAGCCGATTAGAGATCTACTTAAATTCAGTCATTATTTGTTAGCACCTCAGATGAGTAAAAGGAGACTAAATTAAAACTGGGATTTAAATCATCTCAAATCAAGATCCTTTAATAGCTGATCTCAAAGCAGCCGAACCAGGATGTGCATGTCACAGGTTTCCTTACTACGTGAAGAAACTGAGCCTCATGGCTGTGAGTTGTCCGGCAAATGTTGCAAAACTATGAAGAGCCCAAGCACTGAAGTGTCCCACCACCCTGGAGCTGCGGTGACACTGCTAGTGTGACCTGATGTCCCTGTGCAAGGACAGGCATTTCTACACTCAGCTACTCACAAGCCCTTTCTTTCTGCTTTTCTCAATTTGTTCTCTTGGCACATTGGGAGTGCTTCCCCAAACACCTCACATCCTTCCTGCTCTACACAACCCTGGCAGGTGCCCCAGGACAAAGGCAGAAAAGTGCAGCTGTGCACAGGGTTTGCCAGTGAACATTCAACCTTTCGCTCCCATTTACGGCGGCAGCACAAAGATTGGTTTCATTTTCTCTAAGCCATGCCGAGTGTTTCAATGCACCCAGAAAATCAAAAGGGTTAAGGCCATAAACAGCCTCTGAACACAGTCCTGTTGGCACAACTCACATGCCACAGCAAAGCTGAAGGGAGAAAAATGGAAAACTAAAGGAATCTCCTTTTTTTTTTTTTTCCTTAAGCTACCAGTTAGCTGATTAGCACGGCTTCCTAGGTAGAAGACACTACACTTGTCCTGACCCCAGCAGCATGCCTCATATCAGCAGCACAGCCTCCCTGCCACAGCCCAACAGTGTTCATCTTCCTGTCACCATAACCATCAGCCAAGTCCAGATTTGGACACCAGCTCCCACCTGTCACTTGCAGCCTAAAACCAGTGTTCAGGGGACAAAACTTTGCTCTGAAGACCATGAGAACTGTGAGCAGCAGTGTCTCAGCTGGATGGGGAGAGTGGCAAGTTGAGAGGTTGGGGTGGACACCACTTTTTGCCTCATGTTTGCTCAAGGCTTCACCTGCTATACCCTACTCTGCAATTCAGGGGCACAGCTCCAGCACAGTCAAAGTTGGTGAGTCAGGCAGGAGCTACAGTCAGCAGCTATGTTGCCATGTTTTGCACTGCACCTTGATTATTTCCTGCTCAGCTTCCCAAAGCACACTAGTAATTTTTCATCACTGCATTGGTCACACAGTTGGAGAGGTCTACTGTAAACTTACTTCACTATTACAGACTGCACAGAAGATTTTCTAGGACAGCACTGCACGTGGCTTTTCACAGCTCACAAATGTCACCACACCTACAAGTGCTTACCAGCAGTGGTAACAGGAACTTGGTGGCACTCTGACATTTCAAGAGAAGCTGAATGATAGCTTTGAGCATGGATGTGTTGCTTTTTTCTTTAGTATACACAACAGTCTCAGCTGATTCCCATTGGATCTCAGAAGGGAGCCAGCTGCCAGTTTTCACTGCTATCTGAAAACCTCAGTATTCATCACTGCAGACATGGACAACACATGCTGCTGGTCCAACCTGGTCACCAGCAGCCCTAGCCACAAGGGCATCACTTTGTTTTAACGTCAAATCCCTCCAGCAAAAGAGCAATGAGAGCAGTAAGAGGAGGCATCCAGCTCAGCTCACCTTTCCCTGGAAGTCTGACACTGACAACTGTTCTCACTCTTTGTCCTGATCTGTTCATGGGACCAAAGCCAACCCAGTAAGGAAAATCAGCGCCTGAAGAAACGACTCATCCTTGGGTCCTCCTACTGCAACCCCACACCGAGAGGGAAGCGCTGAGGCGGGGACAGAGCGTTTCCTTACCTCGCTGACAATGGAGGCGTGGGGCTGTTGGTACACCCAGGAGTCCTGGCAGGTGGCAAGTGGTGGGCTGCCCACTCTGTCATCGAGGCGGAGGGTGAGGGGGCTGGCACAGCCGGCTGCCGCATCCCAGGTCACATCCAGCCGTTCGCAGCGCCCACCGGAGGAGCCATTCACCAGCAGCAAGGGCAACACTGTGAAGTTTCGCTCCTCTTCCAGCGTCCAGCCGCACTTTTCACTTAAATCAGCCGCCCCAGGTATCCGACACCAATAGCTGTCCGGCACCTGCCCAAGGAAAACCACGCTGGCAAACAGGAATGAAAAAGTTATGCCTGTCTGGCAAAGGAGGAAAAAGACCCTTTTCTGAAATCTTCCAAATTCCCCGGCTTCCTTCAACACCTCATCGAACGAGGGCATGGTGCGAGGCAGCTTGCCCTCTCAGTGTGCCCACAGGGCTTCCGCTTTGCAGCAGCTCTGTGCTCATGTCCCACGGGTGCCCCCGTGCATGATCCTCCGGCGACATGCAGTGTGCCAGGCTGCAGGCAGACCGGGGCACAGAGATTTAAAGAGCACGAAAATATTGTCGGAGAGGAGGGGCGAGCCGTTTCCTATTCATCCTGAATGTCAAGCAGATTGTGTAATAAAAGCAGTTAACTCCTTAGGGGTGAGTGAGGCACTAATGCTGACATAAATATGTAGGTGCAAGGGCAAAGCAGAGAGTTAATTGGAAAGAGCAGAGGCTGTTGCAGAATGCAACAGTGAGTGATGCAGCCACTCAGCAGGAGAGAAAGTTGCCTCAGAGAGAACTATGAAGTCTTTCTTCAGCAAACAGAAGTGAGTACTGCAGTAATGGTTTATTACTTGTCCAGAGTGCTACTTCATCACTTGTACAGATTTAATTTGGATGTCTTTCCTTTCCATAGCATAATTAAAAGAAGGCTCTCTGTTCCAGTCCAAAATCCAGGATTTTTTTAAAGTTGGCTCCATCTATTTATAAAACACTTTTACATGTCCTTGTTCATTTTATTTTCACAAAATCTTCCCCATAAGTAAAATGCAAAATGACCAGTTTCCCTTTCTGCCTCTCAAAAATGAATGGAAAACAAATTGTTTCGCTTTTCTATTCTGCTGGATTTTTGAGTGTGAAAAGAAGGGAAGGGAGAGCCAGAGCTGGGCTTCATTTCGTGGGGACATGGGCACATCTCATACAGAACTCCCTCAGTCAGATCAGAGGCAACAATACACATTCTGCACTTTGTTCTGGATTATAAGGTCTACAGCCCCATTCTCCCTTTGCAGGAGGGAGCACAGAGCCAGCACCTTTGAAGCGTATCTCCAGCAATCCTTTATCTACTGCCACTTATAGCTTTGACCACGGATGTCTATGGTTTTGGGTAGAACTACAATTTCTAAAACAGTTAGTTGCAAACTAAAGAAGGCTCTGACCACTATACAGTCTATCTGACATGGGTTTTATAACAGATGTGAAGACCAGGGCTGTACTGTGAGCTTGACAAAGATGTGTGCTGAAGGTAGAAGAGCTACTGTGCTTGTATCAAGAGATGCTTTTGAGGAAATTTCACTTGTCTGCCAGTTAAATTGTTTTGTCATAATTAAGCTTAGAGGTAACATTTGTGTCTAGGTCTGTGCCTGAGGAAGAAGAGCAGAGTCTGATGGCTGGCTTTGAACACAAGAAACTGTTTTATACCAGCTGGGCTGAGCAACGGTTGATCACACTGGGATGCCAAAGGTTAGATGGCAGATTCTGACAGCTCCCCATGACCAGGGAAATTTCTCTGTAGGACCACCTCTAAGTTAAACCAACAGGGACAGAGCTTGATGTAGGCTCTCACAGTGCACTGATGTGCAGTGTTCTCACGGCTCTGCTTGAATGTGTGTGAAACATTGGCTGCTTCTCAAGCCCTTCCCTAGTAAGAAATGTGACTTTCATGTTGAGTGTTAGCTCGGTTCTGAACCATGAGTGGTCTCCTGTATGCCATATAACAATAAATCCCTGGTCAGCATTTCACCTGTTTGAGAAGCCATCCATTTCCCCCTATAAGTTAATCAATGGATCTGATGTATGTCTGATGTGATATTTGAGCAATATTTGAGCATTTCCTCAAGAGCTACTTTCTTTTCCTAAAGTAAGCATGGTCTAGTAGCTGGTTGACAAAATTTCATTGATCTCATCCATTATGCTCCTACTGTGCACAGCATGTGCACCAGAATCTGAAAGAAAAGCTGGCAGTTGGGAAAGATCAGCTCAAAGTCCCAGCAGCAGAAATCTGGGAACGTTCCTGATATTACTTACTGTAATTGTTGGTCATAGACATAATGATTCATTCAGTAAAGTCAATTCAATTGTCTGGCATAGACGATGTCAAGGTGACCTGAGCTCCGTAGCATTCACACTTGTTTTCATTTCTTGCTCCAAAAGTGAATTATCAATATTTGCCACCATATCGTATCAGTGTGCTGCAAGGCTCAGTTTGTGAAAGAAATCTAAAACATCCCAGTGAGAGATTCATGAGAATGAGCATTAACGTTACCCTACAAGTAAAGCAATTCCCATTTTTTCCAAGGCTTTCCTGGAACTTCAACTTCATGAACTGCAAGAACTGAACACAGGTCAAGAAGACGATGGGTTTGTATACAAAGCCTGCAACTGTATCCTCTTTAGAGAATGCCTTCAATTCTTCTTTGCGGACAGATCTTGGGGTCAAATTAGCATTTCAAGCATTTTGTCCTCTGCATGTAATAAAATAAACAGTGCTCTTTGATACTGAGATATGCAAGGGAATACATAGCCAAGGAAGATGTTGACTGGTGATGACAGAAGCAGAAAAAATAGATGTGGAGTAGTGAACAAAAAAAGCGGGAGGGGGAAGGTGGGAAGGCAGCAAGCCAGGGAAAGAGCAAAGGCAGAAGCAGTGATGAAAGGGGAGCAAAGGAGAAAGAGATATGGAAGTACAGCTAAAATACAAACACCAGCATCTTTGTTTGGAGCTGTCTTTAGACCCCTAAATGTCACAGCTATTTCAGAAACAGAATGAAAACTATGTAGTCTAGAGGAGAAGACATACACTCCCTGTCTACTTATGGCTCTAGAGTACTACTTACATATGTCTGGGTGACAGCATAAGGGACACGGATCAATACCTACTCTGGTCGAATCCTAGGAAGTTCCAGTTTTAGCATAACACTCCAGATAACTTACTAATGCTTCAGAGAAACTTAAAAACCTTGATATCCTCTGGGACAACATAAGCAACATAGCAGTGACATCATTGAATATGCAGACACCTTAGGACACAATGACAGATTATAGCATTCTTTCTGTGACTAAACTATACAGAAAAACATGTCCTATAGACATGCCAAATAAAAGAGGGCCTTGGGCTGTGTTCGGGCAGTCATCATCCACCCTGCTCATTATGGAACTTTATGATGCTGTTTCATACTCCCAAATGTTTGTCTCCCATACAAATCTGCTATAGATGAGGTAGCCCAAAGCAACACAAGTGTAAACCCATCAGTATCACCCATCCTAGAGCAAGAAGACTGCCCACACCAGTCTTTTCTTCAGCTCTCCATGTCAGGAAAAGGGGCAGCCCTTCTGCTGGACTGTCTGTAGCTCCACTACCTGGTGGCTTCACAGCAGAGTCCGTGGTGATGAACTTGGTAGTAGTAGCTCATATTACAATGAGAGTATCTTAACGGCAAAGCTCAATTCAAAGCAGAAGATAGCAGGGCCCTTCTTAATTCCTCTTGAGTCACTTCACCCCCACCTCTGAAAGCTAGCCGCAGTGGTTCTGTGCTGAAATCATTGCTCTTCCATGCTGAAGTGAAGAACCTTAACCGCAGCCCCATAAATTCTGCATGTTCATAGAGCTCTTGGTAACATCTTGTTCATACATCTCATTAAGAAACCAGGATGGAAAAAATACAAGACTTCAATCTTAGAGATAAAATAGTGGATTCCTTGAGATCAGAGTGAGATCTCCTTTGGGGGGCAGTTATAGAAGTTTACGCCCCCCTCTCCCACACATGTACAATCACATTCCAAGTCAGGATACTAGATTACATGCAGTATTTTCTCTGACAGCTCTTTTGTCTGGTTTGGGTTTTTTTTTGGCTTTTTTTCCTTATACTTTATCAAGCTTTCTTTTTCCTCACTACCCATTTTCATCTTTTCTCTCTCAATTATTTTTCTTTCAGATTTTCTCTCTCTTTCCAAGAGGTGCAACTCTACTCAGTGGAGCATGTCCTTTCCCAGGCCTCCAAGATCAACTTAGTTAGCTGCAGGCTAGCTTTGAGACATGGGAAAAGTCAATATCAAGCAACAGGGTTTCCACCTTTTGGCAATCCATGAAAGCAATGTACAATACATGTACTCATCTCCCTCACTATTTCCATGGCTGTTAGACTATTTTTACTATCTGGTTCCAAGAACAAATAGACATAAATGTAGTTCTAGGAACTATAGAGCACAACAACCAGGGGGATCTGTACTCATCACTAGCACAGCAGCTGAAATAGCAGAGAAAGATAGGGACACAGGAAGAAATGGGAATGTCCAAGTGAGAAAGAAAAAACAAAGTATGAAGGGAAAAGCAAAAGAGGAACAAAGAGGCACACATAGGAGATGGAGAGAGCAGTGATCACAACTGAGACAGCCCATGTTTATGGTCAATATTTATACTTATTCTGAGCACGTATAAGCAAAAATTTTAGAGCAGAACAGGAGGACATCCTCTAACTTACAGCCAAAGACCATCCTCACATTCTGCTGCCTCAGTGCAGAGAGTGCAAGTTCAGGTACCAAGGGCTGTTGAGAAACAGTACACTCCAAGGCCTGGATGGCTGGCTGCACCACAACAGCTGTACGCTGCACCTGTCATCTTCTGGAGAGCATGAGGTTCTAGGCATTCAGATACCCCTCTGATAAGGAGGGTCTGTGCCTCGACTTTAATGCTACTCAGGAAACAGCAAACACCTGCATCTCTCTAAGCACTGGAGACTGGTAGAGGAGCTGCACTATCTTCCTGTTCAGGTAAATATGCTGTAATTTCAGAGTATGCTTGGCAGAACCTTTCTAATAACTTTAAATAACTGTTGTTTTTTTTTTGTCACAAGATAAGGAAGCCTGAGTTAAACAAGGGATACTTCATACAGTGCAACAAGCAAGAATATTTCTAGAGAAAGAATGAAAGCCTCCAAAAAAAAAAAAAAAAAAAAAAAAAAAAGTACCACTGTTATCTGACAGCTGTGAATTACTACTTGCCTTCTCTCTGAGGCTATACTTGCCTCAAGTCCTGCCTGGAAAACATGGGGAAATGAGATCAGTTTTGCTTGGGGTGTTTTTTTTGTTGTTGTTGGGGTTTTTTTTGCGTTTGGTTGGTTGTTTCATTTGGTTGTTGGTTTTTGGATGTGAACCTATAATTCTCCAACGCCTTCCTCTAATCTCCATTTTGTTGTTTTTGGAAGCTCACAGTGCTAACAGTCTATTTATAGTTGACTGCTTTTGTAGTTTATCTCTGCTATAACACTGTGTCCTTTGTTCTCACTTCGCAGTACAAACCAGAAGGAATCCTGTATGTCTGGGTTCTTACCTTCTATTTGATGAGCATGCTTTATTAATAGGAAGGACAAAACCACTTCCATCTGGCTGCTTAACTGGGCATACATCCTCACTTCATGCTCATGCTCCATCACCTAACACACTACTCAAAATGGGCATTTTTTGTACGTATGAACCTACCACAGGTTATTTTAATTACTTTCAGTTGTTTTAAGACTTATTTGCTTTGAAATGTCATTACACTTACTAAACTGAATTATTATATTTCACCTCTGCTTCTGAGCATATTTAAGACTAATTAAAAAAAAAAAGAACAAATATGTAAATAGATGATGTGAAGACCCACAGCAGGACTGATTCAACAAACATTTGAAAATCAAGGCAGAAAGGGAACAGCTTACATTGATTTGAGATCCTGAAATTCTGAGCAGGCAGATGAGCTGAAGCAAAGGCCAGTTCAAGCCTAGTATTTCTCAAAAGTTGCAGCATTCACATCCATTTTCCTGTGAAACAACCCGTGCAGTGACTGGGTGCAAAGTCTGTCACCTGTGTCTTTAGGAGCTGGACCAGACAAAACAATGCAGTGTGAGTCTGGTCAACAAAGTGATACAGGAAACCACCAAGTCCAAACAAGCATTGGTAGGTAGCCCACCTCCGTGCTGGGAAGCACGGAGGGGCCCCCTATGAGGCAGCACTAACAGCTGCTATGTCCCTGGAGAGATGCCTGTAAGAGCTCTGTGGGGCAGCTGGCATTCTTGGCCCCACCTATTTGTGTCTCTGCACTGAGCTGAGGAGATGGCATGGACCAGCTTCATCAAACAGTCTTTTACTGGATTAACTGTCAGATCCTTGAAACTGAGGTTTCAGAGGCTCATCCAGAGATGAGCTTCATTAAAAGATTATTTAGAGGATTATTTTGTACAGTACTTTTAGTTCATATGCTTTTTTTTTTTTCCCATAGCTGAAGTGAAGAGGTCAAGTTCGGTTTTGTTTAATACATAAAACAGCAGTGTTGCCATGTCATCTCCACATAAGCATCAGCAGCATAGCTTCTGGCACCATCCTAACCACTCAACTTCCAAATACCCAGCTGCACACAGCACCAATCCGTGCTGGGCCCACATAGCTGTTAGTATTTCAGCAGGAAGTTAGCAGCTCAAATGAGTTGCTGACCCAGGCACAAAACACAGAGGCTACCATACCACAGATAACAAATAACTGCAAAAACCAGCAGAACCGGGGATGGCAGGTTAGGCTCAAATGGGACAGTCTGTGAGGAGATGAGAATGGTGGGGAAAAACAACTGGTCTGTGGCAGGGGAGCTGCCATCCCAGAAAGCATTCAGGACCTCCCTGTCTGCTGCTCCACAGCCAGTGACACAGTGTCTGAGCTCACCTAGTGGAGGTAGGTGGGCAGCAGCCTGCTTCCTCTGCACTGCTCACCTTTCCCAGAGGAATGCTGTGTGTGTGCAAGCCTTAGACTGAGGGTTCAGGGAGGCTGCGCTGATGGTTGCAGTCACAGCTGGCCCAGTGACATGGCACAGGCTGCTCCCAAGGGGCAGCTGGGGTGATGGCCTGCACGTGGAGTCCTGATAGAAGATGAGGCCTGAGGCAAAGGTCACTGGCTAGAAAAAATTGATTATAAGGCAGTGCTGGAAGAAGAAGCAACAATACATGGCATCAAACTCATTTGGGAACATGACACACGAGGGCTGTGACCTCAGAACCAAGGAGGAAAAGAGGCCGAACAGGAATGGACCACAAAACCTTTACCACAGCACACTCTGAGCTTACAGGGAGCCATGAGAATGGGAGTTTGCATCACCAAATGCCACCATAGTGTCACCACAGTGCTTCGGGTACAGCACAGGAAATTGTTTTTCTAGTGAATTCTCTGTAACTGGAAACCTCAAGATAACCACAGCAAAACAGAAGTTTAAACAATGTTCTTGTGTTTTATCATCTGACTTAACAGTTGTCACCTGTAAATAAGAGCATATACAAGTCTTACAGGATGTTCTAGGTAAAATCAGAGTTCAGGAGGCTGAAATGTATTTTTCCGCACTGGGCAGCTGTCATATTTGATTTGAGCTGGGTTCAGATTTGTGGCCTCATGGTAGCACGGTTCAGCCCTACAGAGGACCAGCATGGAGGGACAGTTGTGCTGAGGTTTGCATACCCTACTCTGTCCATATTCACTGAAGAAGATGCTGTCTCCTGCCTGGCACATTCCTTGACAGATGTATTTCTATCTGCTATTCCTCTTGTGTCTGCAGAACTCAAGAAAACATTTCTCAATGTCTTAAACCACGTGTATAAACTTGTATGGTTTGTCCAGAAAGTACTGGTGAGACTTTCTGGTGAAGTTCCTCGTGGTCTACTGGCTTGGGTATCACCTGTCATCCTGGGGCTGGCAATGAGACCCATGTAAAAGCAGAAATCTGGCATACACCGTATATATCATGTGCACTAATTCAACAGAAGCACGTGTTCACCCAAAGGCAATTAATGTCAGCATTGTGTACTGTGCAAGCTGGGAACTAGTGCTGGCATTACTGGAGTGTTCAATTCTGCTGCAGGTCACAGTAAAGACTTACCCAGAGATCGGGTAGAAAAGTTGAGATCCCAGCATCTTCTGCTGCATTCAAGAATCAGGTGCAGTTAAATATTGATTAATAAACATTGCTGCGATGTAGCTATGACCTGGTCTGAAAAAGCCTGCAAAAGCACATATTTTATCTCTGTGAATAGTTGATAAACTGGATGCACCCCACAGATATAACTCGCTGTCCTGCCAGCAACTTCCACTCTCAGGGACTCATAAAAATGAAACTGAGGCTCTGAATTTCCTGGTACAGTCACAGTCCACTTACTCTTACGTTTCATCCCCATGGGAGCAGCCCAATAACTGACAAGTCATTGGAATCCTGCATTAAATGGATGTCTTGCTCAATACGACTGTCACATTTTATGAGGCCATTCAGTCCAAGATACTTTTCTGCAGAACAACCTGTGCACTGCAAAAGTGTCTGCGCTGCTGGTTCCACCACCTCAGCCTGGGGAAACCACCATGGGTCCAGAGGGATGTACTGTTCTTCTGCAGTCCCTTAACTAATGTGCATGAGTTGGCACCTCCGCTCCATTTACTGAAAGACAGTCTTCCACTGGGAGTTCTCCCAGCTGCAGCTATCCAGTTCCTCATACCTCAAGAGCAGACCCACTCCAGCCCCACAGTAACTCTATACTGGATTTATGGTACACTCGTGCCAAGTCCACTGATCGCATTCTGCTCACTCCCTTTGATGTAAATTAGCTGAGATTTCCATGGCTGATCACTTCAGAAGCTCAGGTATCTCACAAACTGTTCATTCAAGAAGGCAACCAGCCCTACAGATGCTCAGGGGTACCAATATGATCTCACTGAAGCTCATGGGTAGTTTCTTCCCACCTACCATCACCCTGAAGGGGATGTCTAATGATAACCAACATCCACCCGCTGCCTCGCTTCTTGCACCAGAGGCAGTAACTGAGGCTCCTGATCAGTCAGAAGGGCAGCCTCTAAGCCTGCTGGGCAGCACAGCAGTACTAGTGGCCACTGGGGAAGAAGATTCAATCAAAAAACATCTGTCTCAGATTCTTAAGTCATACTCCATACATAGTGTTTGGCTTCAGTGCTGCCTGCTAGCAAGCTTCCTTGCCTTTCATTCTGGACAACCTTCAATTCTCAGCCCAGACTCTTTAGTCTAGTCAGTCACACTGAAGTTACAGAGCCCTGGGGATGAAAGGAAGGAGAGCTGTCCACATTCATAGAATCATAGAATGAATCATAGAATGGCCTGGGTTGAAAAGGACCATAATGGTCATCTAGTTTCAATCCCCCTACCATGGGCAGAGTTGCCAACCACTAGACCAGGCTGCCCAGAGCCAAATCCAACCAGGTTTTTTGGTTTGTTTTTTTTTGTTTGTTTGTTTGTTTTGGTTCTTTTTGAAGCTGTCCATAAACATGTTGATTCCACCAATCATGTGCTATAAAAAATTCAGTGTCTCACCTTCGGTGCTTGTTTAACTATAATTCTATACTTATATATACAAAACCACACAAGGATAGCTGTTAGATGCTTCCAATCCTTGTCCTTTCGCAGTGATAAAAAATATTTAAAAAACAGAGTCTGGACTTACAAATAGTGCAGAAAATGCAAAAACAAAGAAGATGGTGCCTCCTCTGATTGTCACAGTCCTAACAGAAATTTTTTGTTCTAACATTATCCCTCCAATAACTGCTACTATTGAACCAATACAAGGCTGAAATAGAATTCACAATAGATCTGTACCATTCAGTTGATTAATTTTTTATATAAGTGTGTCCATTTTGGCATTAGGCTCCCTGGTAGCTTTCTTTATCCTTCTAGATGCTGTGAGATTACATTTGCATTATCTCATGTGTAGTTGCAATAGGATTTGTGGCACAAGCATGTTCTATTATCTCCTGGAAGTGCAGATGGATATCCAAATATTCATTAAACCAAATTGCAAGACACCAAAACCCAAAAACTAAAGCTAAGGTATGGAAATTAAAGAATGTGATCTCTCAACTTCTCTAGTAGAGAAAACTTATGAGCACCTTCCATAAGAGGTAGTGTTGGAAACCCTGTCCTCTGCTGGGGCAGCACCTCACTTGCACCTGTATGGTGCCAGAGGCAGCAGACCCGAGCTGAGCATCTTGTCAGATTGCTTTCATAGCAGCCACCTTAAAAGCAGGGCTGTTAGAAGTTCAGAAAATCAAGTCTCAGAGTGTTATGCTGCATTTTACCCTATTAGGATTGGCTTGAGACAGTCCACCACTCCAGGTACCTGTATATTGTTGCCTCAAGGATCTCACGGGATTTCATATGGATTGCCCAGGACAAGGGCTGCAGGAACGGTCAGTAGGGTCTGCCATAGGTTGAAACAGAGCAAGAAGATGAAATTAGGGTCTCTGAGGAGGACCAATCGATCTTGAAAGCTAACAGCAGCATCTTCCCATGATCCCCTGTTCCTCTCCATCTTTCTGGGGTTGGGGCATTTTGCTCCAGAGCAGTCTTGTCTTGTGATGCTGCTGTTCAGCCTCTCCTCCATGCAGCCTCCTGTCTCTCAGAGAAGCAGCCCCTTCTCCACCCCCAGCAGGGCAGGTGCTGTCCCCAATCTACAATGTGCAGAGTAAGAACTGTAAAACAGATACGGCCTCAGTCCTTGCTGTGTACCTAAGAGCGCAGTTACCCAGCACATTGCCTCTGACAGCAGAGTTGGTGCAAGCTAAATTTCTCCCAGCAACAACCTATGTTATGCTGCAGTCTCTACAAGTCCACTTCATCCTCATTCGTCAAGTCCCTTGTGTAGGTTCCAGCTTTGTAATATCTGTATTATTTGCACTGCTTGTCTCATGCTGAGTTCTGTTCCCCTTAGAACTGGTATCAGCAGTTCATATACACAAAGGAAATAAACCTGAAACTTAGAATGCAAGCCCTCTGGAACCAGGCTAGTAATTTTCCAGCCATGAATGGCAGGTGATCAGGAGATTAAAGCCCAGCACCAGCATGATTCCCAACCATGTGACTGGATGTGACAGCAGACTGGGCTGAAACACAAGGATAGCTGCAGACAGCCCACACTGACCCACATCAGCACCAGGTACAGCCTCATCTCTGTCTGAAAAGACCTCTCCCTCCATGCAACTCTTGGACAAGTTCTGTGAACTGTATGGGTGGGTGGGCATGTGCAAGAACTCAGATCACCACTGAACAAAACCCATGTATTTTTCCTGAAGTGCAAATCACACCCTTTAGACTCTCTACCAGTAGTTACTGCCAGAACTCTTTTCTCCCCATAGAAGCATGTTATCTCCACCCCCTCTGATAAGAGCAGCTGCTCATGTCCCAGGTGTGCCGCAGGGTGACCTTGCTGTCTCCTTGGTGAGCCAGAACAAAGCAGCAGGACCCCTTGGCACAGGTGCTCAGCATGCTGAGGTGCAGTGGTGCAGCATGAGCATCCATCAACCCAGCCGTGTGTCGCCTCTGTGCCTCAACACCAGTGGCAGAGTGATTCAGCCATGCTCCCACCCACTGCAAAAGCAGAAATGCAATGTTCAGAGGGCAAACTCCAGCTGCAGATCACACTGCATGTCACAGCAGAAGCTGAAGAGTGAGGACTGTGCACTGAGTTGTCATAGGCAGAGCTACTCCCAGGTTGCACAATACTGTGTGGTAATTAGTGATGAGAAAATGAGCTCATGCAGTGACTTGTGGATTTAGAGGCAGGTAATCCAAAGATAGAGGGTTTTTTTGCCAAATACAGTGTAATTATCCTCTAAGAAAAATGTGTTAGTACTAAGTGAGCCAACTATAAGGTACACTCTGTTTCTCTCTTTCTTTCAGTTACATAATACATTCTTTAGGTGTAAATAAATAATAAGAACAATTATTGTTTCTTCAAATAACTTAGCCTAAAAACAAAGGTGCGTAGGCTCCCTCTATAGTCAGCTCTTGGCTTTTAGATACCTAGTTCTCACCTCTGAATCTGAAAATCTGAGATCCCGTGATGCAAAACACTGGTGAGCTACAACTGCTGGGCTGCCCAAAATTTGCTTTTTTTTTTTTTTTTTTTTCCGCATTTTTGACCTACACCTTTCTCCCAAAAGGATTCACTACAGATGAGATGCTGCCAGACTGCCAGCAGTCAGCATATTGGCATAGCCCCACTCTGAGCTCAGCACTTTATGCCTTAGTTAATTTGCCAGAAATGTCTTCATGCGTCAACACCTTATCCAGATGGCTGCTCTCAGCCCTGGGTGCACAGTTCTTCTGTCAATCACCTTTGAAGGCTTCTACTATACACCTGTCTTTCTCTGTTGACTAGACAGGCATGGACAACAGGCATGGGCATCTAGTTCAGACTGTATGCTCAGCACTGACATGGCTGAAGTCAGCTGAGGTGAAACCATACTGAAAACTGAAGCTATGTGACAGCTGGGCTTGTCACTATAAGGAGAACATCTAACAAAGGGCTCTAAAACGATGAAGGGTCTGGAGCATCTCTCTTATGAAGAAAGGCTGAGGACCTGGGCATATTCAGCCCAACAATGAGAAAGCTTGAGATGATCTTCTGAATGTCTACAAATATCTGTAGGGAGAGTGTCAAGAGATTGAGGCCAGACACATCTCAGTGGTGCCCAGCAATGAGAGGAAACAGGCAAAAAACTGAAACACAGGAAGACTGAACATGAGGAAAATCTTCCATACTATGTAGGTGATGAAGCACTGGCTTCTTAGAGAGGTTGTGGTGTCTTCTTCTCTGGAGATATTCAAAACTCATCTGGATGCAATCCTGGATAATGTGCTCTAGGGGAACCTGCCTGAACAGAGGTTTAGGCTGTATCTCTTCCAACTTCAGCCATTCTGTCATTCTGTGACCCTGTCCTTTGCACCATGTTCCAGCCTCTCTCTACCAGTGGCTTCCAGACATGTGGTCTGTCCCTTCCCTTGTGCTGACTGCCCCTCCTCAGCCCTTCACTAAGCCCCTATGTCTGACTACTGCAAGATAAAACTAACCCAATAGTTACTAGGATCAGCATTTACCTAATCAGTGATCTGGTTTTGTTCATGATGTACAGGACTAACAAGGGCCAGAGCTGGCTAGTGGAAAGGGGATAGGAAGTGAGATCTTCACACTAAGAAGTCTGAGTGGCTCTGACTGTCTCATCTATCTTCTCCCTAATGTATAGGCAATGAATTCCAGTGGCAACATGGCTCACTGCTTGTTTGAATGCAGTGATTCTCAAAGATATTCCTGTGAATATGGTATATCTTCCTTAGATCTGATCCTTAGATCAGTACTTGATTCTGGCATGTAGCACCACCTGTAAAGCTCCCTGTTAAGTGCTTATGTCCTTACAGGAAACAGAGTTGTAATAAAGTTACACATACAGCAAAGCACTAACCCAAAGCATAACTAAGTGATGTGCATAAAAGAATGAATCACCAGAAGTAATTCAACGAAGCAGTGGTTGCTCGTGCAAGGCATGTAGGAGAGCACCAGAGCAGGCACCTCAGTGGAAATGACTGTCTAAAACATCTTTAGTAAGGCATGTTAGCCTAAATTCTCAAAGACCTGAAGGCTAACCTCTCTGGAATGCTAGCCTGTTAAATCCTTCTACTTCAGTCTTGATCTTCAGGAGTGAGAAGATGCTTTCAGTTCTTTGACTGTCAGGGCTATTGTTTGACAGCATATATGGTATAATTATGCATTCCCATTGTGGATTAATTAGACCTGGCTTGCACCCGTATCTAATTTTTTAGAGCAGAATTTTAGGCTTTGTTTCATTCCTATTTCACCTAGCCCTGCAAGCATACATCTAAAGCTTAGGAGGGTCAGAGTACAGGAACGCATCTTTTGGAAGGCTGACATCTTGTAAAGTAGGCACAGTAATGTTTCACTGCTGTAAACTGAAGAGATTACTGATTATACACAGAAAACCTCCCACAGCTGATGCTTTGCTTCATGGACTGCAGGGCAATATGGTTCTTCTGCAGGGCAATATGGTTCTTCTGCCAGAGGCTCAGATATCCTTTGCTAACAGAACAGCTCCAGCTTTGTTTATTTTGCTCCCCAGCTGCTGTACAATGATTGACATTGTACTGTGTCTGCACTAACAAATAAAATGAGCAGGGTCATTTTTGTTGCTGGAGGCATGTAGCATGGTACGGCTTACATCTGTATGCATCATCCTGAACCAGGGTGATCTTTTCCCTCCTGCTCACTAGTAGCAACTTTTGGCCTGTGTCACTGCTCCAAACACATCTGGGCATTGTGAGGACCATGGTAATGAGAACAAGGGAAAGCAGAATGAGGTAGTAAAGATTAAGCAGTGTGGGTGTGGAACAGTGCTTTAGGCCAAATAGAGTCTTGTTTTGGTTCTCAGTACAGATGTCACACTGGTAAGCTATCGTGCTGTATGTTCACTTGCACTCGGATGTACCAACAGAACTGCATACATGCTTGCTCTCTGCTCCATCCTACTCAAAAGTGAAAAAACTCATCTGCAAAACTTCCTAAAGTGATCAAACAAACACACTCTGGTGTGCTAAGATGACAAAAGTCATATGTCAGTGGAATTTCCATTCCCTCCTGTTGATGGGATGAACTACCCAAGGCATGCCCTGCTCCATCTCCTCAACTGGAAGCCGTTGTCTCACCAGCTCAGACACCAATGCATACACTGAGCCCTGCTGAGCTATCAGATGAATTGCCCAACAGGATGGAGGATGGAGTTCAACAGGCTGAGGTGTGCCTCAGCCAGGGAACAAGGCTGGATGCAATGGCTGTTCTTCTCAGGAGTTGCTTTCCAAAATGGTTACTGAAGAACCAGAATGTGAGGAGGATGTTCACACAATGTTTGTTTGGGAAAACCCCTCTGTTCCCCTATGGCTGGTGTCACCAGTCTTAGGGAGTCTTACTAAGATATTTGAGGGCAGCTCAATAGCAAAATCCTCCAAATGCCATGCAATATCTAAAACTAGCTTATTGGCAATACAAGAGAATTTCTAAGTGCCACTAGAGGTTTTCCAAGAGAAGGAACACTAGTATACCTTACAAGTGGAGAGAGAACCTTCTGCCAGCAAAACTGGCAGATGAACCCAATAACTGTATCAGTCTTCCTCCATGATGAAACTAAACCTGGCAAATCAGAAAAGGGAGTAAGCATACCTTTGGAATGCTTCATACACTTCTGTAGCAATTAATTGGATTTTCGCTGGCCCAAATTTTAGCTGAGAGCAGATGTATCAGATACATGCACTGAGGAGCTGTGTGTGTGCAGCTGGGAGTACAGTTTGAGGGCTGCTTGTGCAGGGAGGTCCTTTCCCTCTGACCTGAAGCATTCACAAAGGAAATAGCCTGTTCCCTGCTTTTGATGTAAAACAGAATTAAACACTGATAGGTGAACAGTTAAGTTGTAAATGGTCAAAGGTTTGTGCTTTTCTTAGCTGTAAAAGATGTTTATTGCAAAGTAGCAATCCCATTTGGGATTCTTAACAGTTTCCAGGTATGACTTCATTGCAACTCAGCAGGACTTGTTATTAATAGCCCTACAAAATATCACATTACTTATCACCTCTGTTTACCTCCAAAGTTCATCATTTAGTTTTGTGCTTCATAAACCTGAGAGGTCACTGAGTGCTCCTGGGAGAGACATTAACTCAGTGACACCAACCTGCCCAGGGATTCCCTCCAGAAGTACTAGGCAAGCTGCAAAGTGGTTTCATTTTACTAGAAAAGAGGAACAATAAAACTTGTTTTCAGAACATTCACCAGTAGAAATATGCTTTAAATGGCCGAAGCCTTTGCCGACAGATGTTTTTGTCCAAATTCACACTTCTGATGCTCAGATGCAGTGCCCTGAATCTCTTCCAGTTCTCCATCATTACTTACATTACTTAACACAAGCTAATTGTTTACAGGGGAAGCAAATGGAGAATATCATGAAAGCACCTTATGTAACTGCAGTTATGAAAACATGAAAGAAATCATCCCACGCAGTAAAAGAGATTGAAGATGCCTCCATCTCCTAAACACACATACGCCCATTAACACTGTCTAATAAATCCACATGAAACAGCTGGAACGTGTTTGACAGATGAGGCTGTAGCTTGGGACAGCCTCTTCCAACTCCTTCCCAGGGGCGCAGGACAGGGAAGGCCCCTGAGGGCCAGTGCTGTGTCCTGGGGACACTCACCGACCTTCAATCCTCTCCTTGCTCCTTGTCATAGAGCAGTCACCTGTGAACCATGGCAAGCTTGGTTTGGGTACCTATAATTAAGAAATGCCAGTTTGTACTTGTGGTGTCTTGTCTGCTTCCTATGTGGGATACAGTGCTATTCTTTAGCTCTTCAGATCCTAATAGAAGTCTGCTCTGTTGTGCCTTCTTGGAGTTGTCTTTTTCCATGACCCCAAAGTAGCAAACAACCTGTTATCTATATTCAGGATAATTCTGATAATAAGGTCCTTCACTCACACACATACAGGAGAGAGAATAACAGGACTTTCATAATAGTTACGCCCTCAGTTAACTTTAAAGCACTGGGAAAAGGAATTATTGTCTACCACGTACTTTACGCTTACAGACTGTCAATAACAAGAAAGGACTGTCTGGGAATATGAAGGTGTGGGCAGCTTTGCATGCAGCAACCATGAGACAGTGGAGTTCAGGGTCTTACATGGAAGAAACAAGGCAATAAGTGGAATTGCAATGCTAGACTTCAGGAGAGCCAACATTGACATCTTCAAGGACCTACCTGGAGATATCCTATGGGTTAGAGCATTGGAAGGTAAGGGGGTCCAAGAGAATTGGTTAATATTCCAGTACCAAAAGTTTGTTTAGAAAAGGCTCTTAAGAAACAAAGGTTGCAATGCATGGCTTGACAATTGACCACATTCTTTAATTATTTGTCTACAGGTTTTAAATAAACACCTCAGCTGTGATGTAAGATCACAGTGAAGGTAAAAGCCGTGAAAAGCAACAGAGTTAGATATTTTAATAAGAAGCAAGAGAGAAAGATGCCAACCCTGGATGACATTTTAGAGCACATCGGAGAATTTGACAAGTTCCAGAAACAAACCTTCTTCGTCCTGTGTTTGCTTTCTGCTGCCTTCACTCCAGTCTATGTGGGCATCGTCTTCTTCGGGTTCACCCCCGAGCACCGCTGCTTCAGTCCTGGCGTGGCAGAGCTGAGCCAGCGCTGTGGCTGGAGCCTGGCAGAGCAGCTGAACCACACCGTTCCCGAGTGGGGCAGCCATGGGGCCGCCTACAGCAGCCGTTGCAGCAGGTATGAGGTGGACTGGAACGCAACGGGTGTCAGCTGCACTGATCCCCTTGGCAGCCTTGTGGGCAACCGGAGTTCTGTCCCACTTGGCCCCTGCCAAGATGGGTGGGTCTACGACTACTCTGGGACCTCCATAGTGACTGAGGTAAGGAACAGTTTGTCCAACAATATCAATCTCACCTGCAGTCCTTAAACTTACCTGGGGTAGAAAGAGGGGTTGAAATAAAATTTTCAGGCTGAATTCTAGTAACATTTGAATTGATATTTTCATAATTGTTTTTAAAAAGAAAAAGGGAGTGCATTCATTGATTTACCAAAGACTCCTCTCCAACTTTTACAAAAGCTACATTTGGCCATGTTCCTGGCTTCTCTCAGCTCCTGCAAACCATATTGCTCAGTCAAGGCTGGGAAAACTCTTCACTACGCAGCAGTGCCGTCTGAAGGCAAAGCACAGCCATAGAAGGCTCCGTGGATGGAGATCCTTGCTCACAGACCCTGCACACAAATTGCCCTGCTGGCCTAGTGGTAACAGTGTGGAACAGTGAGATAATACATGGCTAGGAGTAGTCCTTGGCATCTGAGAAGGAAACCATGCTCCAAGCATCTTCTAAATTTCAAGCAGATATGGGAGAGGAGAAGGGGACATTTCTCTGAGCTTTTTTATTTTTCCATTCAAAGATTCTCTGCCTTCGTCATTCTGTTCTTTGTCATTCTGTTCTTCGTCATTGTGTAATTATTTTCCAGGGCATAACTTCTCTGTAAGGTCTGGAAAATCTGGATGAGATGTATTGCAGATGTTGGCTTTAAGAGATTACATATTTTATTTTTCAGAGTCTGTTTCCTAGTTGTTTTTTTCATTCCACTCTTTTCTATTCCAAGTTGCTTCCTTCCATTATCCCTCCTTGAAAAAACATGGTTTAAGTTGAATGTTCCCATTCTTCCGTGACTGTCTGTGCAGTTTAACCTGGTGTGTGAGGACTCCTGGAAGCTGGACCTCTTTCAGTCATCTGTGAACGTTGGGTTCTTTATTGGCTCCGTGATAATCGGCTACATAGCAGATAGGTATGTAACATGTACAAAGGTGTGAGATGAACTGCTTCTTTCAGTGCTCTGCTTCCTGGATGTCACTGAACAACATTCATGACTCAAAGGGGAAATAAATGTGCCAAAAACTTGTTTCAGAAGGCCCATGTATCTCTTAAAAATGAATGGATCATGGTTCCTAAGCCCTGGCTGCTGTGATCCAGGGATCCATGGAAGTGTCACAGTGTTCACTCTTTCAATGGTTTTGTGTGGAATTTGCATATTTACAAGTGAAGAGGTTTTTTTTTCTTTAACAGTGGCAATCTGCAATATGAGCTCATAGTTTTAAATGAAATTTTATCTTACATACTAATAACTATTTGCCCATCTTGTAATAAATTTGTCTCATGTTAGTTTTAACACTATCCAGATGGCTGTAAATCAGCTTTAAAACATGAATATTTTTCCCAGATAAAGAAAAAGTTACTTCCTAAATCTTGTCTTGTCCCTCTCTCTCTCAGCTGGCTCTGTACACAGCTGGGTATAGATCTCATTATCTCTCACCTCCTCTTTACTATCATAAATGTCAGTGTGACACATATCTGCTCACATTTTTTTTAGGTTACACTCAAAACAAACATGCTTTGTAGCTGACTTTCCTGTGCTTTTTTTTTCCCCACTACAATGATAAGAGAGGCTGAAATTGGAATTTGGAAGGGGTGAAGTTAATAGGGAATGAACGGTCCTACAAAGACTTCCTTCCACAGAGTCAGCCAGCTTTCCAGTGTACTTGAAAGTATTCCATCCTTTTTACATTTCAATAATGCACAACTTATGGAAGTAAAGGAGGAGATACGTAGAAGCCTAGGTGTGATAGGACATAAAACAGCAATGAGCAGATCCCACAGCTACCAGGGGCTCCACTGTTCAAATTACCCTTCAAACACAGAGATGAACTAAGCAATAATGACTAGCAAAAGAATTTCTTGACAACATATGGTTACGTGGTAGAACCAAGGATCACAGTCCCAGAACAAATTATATCTGATATGCTCTTTCTGTTTAAAAACACTAATCAGGCAAATTATAAGACCTGAAAGTTGGATATCATTGCTGTTAAGATAATGCAAGTACATGTCATAACACTGAGTATTTTTCTGCTACTGTACTTACTGACACCCTCTCCCCATTCTCTATGGTCTTAAAGCAGTGCAAGCCTTGAAGAGCAAAGCAAGATCTCGTATCCAGGTGCTTAGGACAAAAACAACTTCAGAAGCCTAAAATTTAGTAGACAGAATGAGAAAAAAAAGGTCTATGAATTATGTGTTTCCTGAATTTGAAACATCTATCCTCTATCAGGAGTGCATATGGAGTGCTGTTTTTTCCATACATTAGGTGCCTGAAATCTGATGTACTTGGAGCAACTCTTGAGAACATTTTAGGTGCTTCAGGGGAGATTTCATCAGCTCATCCCAAATGTGCCTCTCTCAGAGGGATTAGACCGACTCATTCACTTGTCTGGGCTCTGGGCACATTTCCAAGCACTGGTATCTTGGAAAGGGCACTCCTGTTTCCTTAGACAGCAGACAAGGTCAGTGCTAAGATTCAGTGTTTGCACCTCTGTCATTTATTGCCAGGCCTCTAGGAAAAGGCCATCCAGGAGAGGACATCTCTTGTGGTCTGACAAGCCCCTCATGGGCTGGTCTTTGAAACAGTCAAAACATCAGTATGTCAGACTCACTAAAAAGGAAAGTATGAGAGATTTGATCAGCTGCTTATTGTGTAAAACAGAAGACTTTTATTTTGGCTGGCATTTATTATCATGCTGTTTTTGTCAGTGCACACTAACTAATTTAATGGCTTTTATAAATCAAACTTCTAACTGAATATATGTCTCTGTCAGCTAGAGAACAAATGCCTTTCTAGTGCTCAAGTAAGCTTGTTTCTTTTGGAAACATTCTATTTTTGACTGTGTACGGGTGAGTCACAGTGAATGACAAATAACAGGAATGCCCAAAACCCCCTTCTAGAGGAACTTAGCAGACAGAAAGATTAAATGAGAAAACAAGTAAAGATAACAGTAATCAAATACGATCTACATTAAAAAAAAAAAAAAAATTGCAGCTTTGAAAGATAGGATGAAGGGCCTCAGTAGAGCATTTATTGAACACATTTACTAAGTCATTAACCAGAAGTGGTGACCTGATAGTACAGAATGAGGGAGTTCCCTGAGCTTCTCTTGAAATGAAAAATGCTGTAAAGGGAATAGCAGACCCAGACTCCTACTCAGAACAAGTAGAGAAAAGGGGGACAGGGAACATCCTCAGCCTCTTCACACCCTTTGTTCTGCCACCTCACCCTGTGTGTGCAGCATGGTGAGCATGGTGGCAGGGGAGCTTGGCCAAAGCAGGTGATGCTTTCTTTCTGCCCAAGCACCATGTGGACGCTTGGAATCTGTCATCAGCCAGTGCAAATGGGAAAAGCACCAGAGCTCAGGAATAGAACAAAACAACATGGCTCCTACATTCCTCCCGCTTTTCAGGTCCTTTCTGTGGTCCCTCCATTTCCAAACATATCTCAGAAGAGGTATAGTCCCTCTTCCTTCTATTAACTCTTGCTTCTGGATTTGGCCACTATACACCATCAGTCTGACTGACTCTTCAGGCTGCTATGGCAATGGCAGTGCTAAGCAAACATAGTAACAACTTGTACAACTTCCACCTCAGCTCTTCTCCACAAGTCTGTGCCCCACTGGGTGGTAAGCAGATGAGAGGAAAAAACCAGGGAAGTGATTTTGGAAGGAGAGGTCAGCTCCTTAAACACACCACGGGGTAGATGATCAAAAACTTATTCAGATCAGAACTTGGGGTACTAATAAAACTTTACATTCCTTGTACCTGAGAAAACACTTGGAACAAAATCTGAAAGAAGAAAGCAACCTTTGTTTCATAGAATCATAGAATGGCTTGGGTTGGAAGGAACCTCAACGATCATCAAGTTTCAACCCCCCTGCCACATATAACCTGTATGGAAGTCGGAGGCCCTGCATGGGTTTGTTTCAATGGGTTACTCATGAGGAATCTTTTTGCCATTCAGCTAGGGTTTTGTGCAGCTGCAAGCTGAGCCTTTTTTCATCTTTTTTTCTTATTCTTTCCCTCTACAGGTTTGGCCGCAAGCTCTGCCTCTTGATCACAGTCCTCATCAATTCTGTCTCAGGGGTTCTCGTGGCCTTCGCACCCAGCTACATGTGGACAGTGATCTTTCGGTTGATCCAGGGGCTGGTCAGCAAGGGGGGCTGGCTGACAGGCTACGTCCTGAGTTACGGCACCTTGCAGTTCCTCTCACCGGGCAGGACCCCTGGGTTAGCAGCAGGGCTGGCCACTGCTGGTGTCCTCTGGTGTTTGGGGATCTGTGGAGGCAGGGACAGCGTGCTATTTACTGCCCAACTGCATTTTGTTGCTTTAAACCGCCTATGAGTCAAGCTGTGTTTTCTTTTGTGAGCTGCCTGTCTGAGGGTTTGCAGGCCTACAGACTTTGTTATCAAATCAACATTTTATTCCTGGAAAACTTGCACCAACTTGTACACATATATAGAATAATTAGAAGGCAGCTCTAGACACTAGGGAGCATTTGTATCTTAAGTGACACGCCAAATGAGAGGACAAAGTCTGGGCACAAGAACTGAAAGTGCTGCAAAGACATCCAATGCTTTTCCAGGAAAGGCAGCAAGCAGCACTGCAGGAGATAACATTTGTGTTTCACAAACCTTGTACTAAAATGGCTTTGCTGTGTCAGGAGCCAGCAGATGCCAGCAGGCTGCTGGTGCTGCAACTAGTACTTGGTTAGGTGGAATGAGAGAGAGAAAGCTGTATTTGCCCTTGTTTTGAGTGAGGCCTGACACTACTGGTAGAGGGGCCAAGTCCCTAGCTGACTGATGGAGACTTCTGCAAAGCTGAGTCATGCCACATGGTCATCCACAGCTGCAGCCACACTGTCAGTTGCCTCTAAGCAGAGCAAACCACATCTTGTAGACAGGCAGAAAAGTGGCACCAGTTGTCTCCTGCACCGAGGCTGCAGCCTGTACCCCAGGCCAGTTCTGCTTCCCCAACTAAACCCATGTCCTCACACGATGCCATAGGGTCCCTGTGCCTCACATAACATTATCTTTGTAGCTGCAGAATTTGTTGGCTTAAGCTTCCGAAGGACAGTGGGCATCATCTACCAACTTGCCTTCACTGTGGGACTCCTCATCCTCACTGCCGTGGCTTATGTGCTCCCACACTGGAGATGGCTTCAGCTTGCTGTCACCCTGCCCAATTTCTTCTTCTTACTCTATCAATGGTAAGTTCCTAAGTTTCCAGTGTCACCACTCCCAGCAACCCTAAATCAACAAAATAATCCAGTGGACTATACCTGAGAGTGCAAGTTTCTTTGAAGAGGTCAGACATAGTGCTACCAGTGGGACTTCCATAACAACATCAGATCAGATCTTGTGTTTTTCTTTCATTTGGTTCTCCCTCCCCAGGAGTTTATTCCAAGACATCAAGGAGCAAGGAACAACCTGTAACATGCACAGTTGCCTTTTCCTGTCCCTTAAGTGTCATGCTTGTATGCACTGCAGGTGTCTGCCCGAGTCGCCCAGGTGGCTAATAACTCAGAAGCAAAATGACAAAGCTACAGAAGTTATTAAGCGCATTGCCAAGAGAAACAAGAAGCAGCTACCTCCCTCTTTCCAGGTGACTGTACTGCATTTGCTAAGTGTATGCAAAGCTCAGGCAAGCAAAGCTACAATATTAGAATTACTGTGGTTTAGATTTGGGAGCAGCTTGATGACCGAAAGCACTGCAGTTCCCTAATGTACAAGTGGCTTTTCTTTGTCTGCCTAGGACTCTAACAGCATGGTTGAGAAAAGAGGCTTGCAAAAATAGCCAAGAGACAAGAGACATTCTTCCTTTAATTAATACCAATCAGCACACAGCAAATTCACCCAATTTCATAACTGAACATTCCAAGACATCCTCATTCATTCTTTAATCTACCACTTCATGTCATGCAACAGCCTCATACATATGGCTGCTCAGACGTGGGAACTGTCTACATACATTTTCATATTTTCTTTCCCCAAAACACTTTGGAGAAGTTATTTTACTTTCATAACTGATAAATCAAAACTAACATCTTCCCATAAACCCAGAGGAAAATATTCCTTGCTTACCATCCTCTCACCTGCTAACTCTAGTCTTTTATCCTTCTCTCACTTGTGATCCCAGAACCTCAAATCTGAAGAAGATGGAGAAAAGCTGAAACCTTCATATCTAGACCTGGTCAGGACACCTCAGATAAGAAAGCACACATTCATTTTGATGTACAGTTGGTAAGGGAATACTTTCGCAACCTACGTGGAGGTGTTGTATTCAATTCCTTAAAATGTCATGGTTGATTTAAGTCTGTTTTGCTCCAGACCAGCTACGAATCTGACTCCTTTACATAAGCTCTCTCTCAAAGAGTTTGATTTCACCTGCCTGTTCTTTACATAGGTTCACAAGCTCCGTCCTCTACCAAGGGCTCATCATGCACATGGGACTAGCTAGTGGGAACATTTACCTGGATTTCCTCTATTCTGCTCTTGTTGAGTTCCCAGCTGCCTTCATCCTCTTGTTAACAATGGATCGCATTGGCCGTCGCTACCCATGGGCTGTGGCAAATGTGATGACGGGTGGTGCCTGCCTTGTTACGGCATTAGTCCCAGACAGTGAGTCACTCAAATCTCCTCAGTCAATGAAATCTCTCCACATCTCTATGTTATTGTTCTGGAGAACTGAAAGTAATCTTTGCAAACCTGGCCCACGTCAGTATTGTGATCCAATGAACGCAAATTCCATAGAAGCCTATGTATGCCCAGTATCACTATTTACGCCAGATAATGAGAGGTTTGAGGAAGGAGGTCAGTTACATTTTCAAAATAGTACCAAATAAGATGGCAAGTCTGCCTGTGCTAGACCACAAGAAATGCCCTGTTAAGTCTTTGATTTTTATGTGGCTTAGAATTTAGATTTGGATGCTCCATTCTGGGTGTTCATCCCCCAAACACCATCTTTCCTGTTTCTAAAAAGTTAAAATGTAGCGACACACACTTAAACACCATCTGGATAGATTGCTTCCTGCAGTGTAGGATGTTGAGCAACCACAGTGAAAGGCACTTGGCTTTTATTCAGCCGAGTATTCTCTACAAGGCCAGAGTCTCAAGGAAGCATGTCCCACGAGAGCCACTGACTGGAACGTCTTTCCTTTCTTTTTATGGAGCATAGTTAGACTAAAACCACAGAAATAATAGTGCCAAACAACTGTCAGTTCACAGCAGAACAAGGACAGAAAACAGAAAGTGTCATGGAAAAAAAATAATAGGAAATAACAACAAAGCATTCAGACAATAGATATTTCACACGCAGCTGGGAATTGCAGGGATACAGAGGGGACTGATGTGCTTTTCCACAGGAGCACTGGGGTGGGAGCCTTCCAACTGCTGCCCACAGCTGCAGTTGCTACCAGCCATGTGCAGCAACAGCAGTCTGCTCAGCTCTAGAGGAGCTCTGCAGCAGTGGTTATCAGCAGCTGTCAGTCTATGAAACACTGCATTCCTCAGTGGAGTAAATGAGGGAGAGAGTCCATGCTGTACATGCGTTAGTAGCTGAAACCACCATCCGAGATCAGACTGGCATCTAAGAGCCCATGGGGCATGCAGCAGTGTCCTGGACTGGCACCCACTGTGGGGCTGGGATATTCATTCATTTGCAGCAGATGCCTCTATCTTCAGGTATGAAAGTGATCACAGAGCATATACCAAGAGAGAGGGGTGACAGGACCAGCTTGTCCCTGCTAGAAAGCCATCAGACGTCTCTGTGCAAAAGTGCAACCAGAAAAGCAGCTGTGAACTGCTAAAAATGGCATTTTTGCATAAGCTTTTGGTTAATACACTGAAATACCCAATTTACTTTGTGTCATCATTTCCTCTCTGTGATGGCCTCAAACTTCTGTTATTTACTTGAATCACAAGACAATCATAAATTATTTGAAGAATGAAAGAGAACATAATCATGCTCAGATCTCATGACAATTCATGAGAGTAAAGATTATCTTTTCTTAAATTAAATCTTTAATGCTGATCTATGTTAGCAGCAGAAAAAAATTGGTTTTGTATTTCAACCTCAATATACACAATGTCTTTCCAGCTCTTTACTGGCTTAAAATGACCGCAGCATGCCTGGGCAGGATGGGAATTACCATGTGCTATGAAATGGTTTGTTTGGTAAATCCTGAGCTGTATCCAACTTCTCTCAGGTAAGTGTACCTCCTTCTGTTAGAGTTAGGCAGCGAGTATCTGTTTATGCACTTGAGGCTATCATAAGGAGTCACCCTTTGGACCTCAGAAATGCCTGTCGTGGAAGAAAAAGACCACCTGGCAAATAGCAGAAATGTCATTTAAAATTGAAAGCCCACCAGTAAGCTATTCTTATCACTATGAGGAGCAGCAGAAAAGATTCCCTGTGAAGAGAAAATACAGCGCTGTTTGTCTAAGCCCAGCACTAAGGCAGGAGTACCTAATGGGATATGTAAGAATTTTTTTCAGATATCCTTCACATATCCCTCTTTCAGGGCAGTTTGGTGAGCCTGGAGTCAAATGCTCATTAACACCTCTGTCCCATGATAGGACCGCCATCATATTCTCCCTCCTCACCTATTTTACATTGCAGTATTCCTCACAGGAGAACGCACAATGTGTGCTTTTCTATGTTCACATTGATAAGGCCTTTCTCAGTTCTTGCCTTGTTGTCTCCACAGCTTGTTCCTCTGCCCATCAGCTGCAACACCCACAGCAGGGTGCTGGCCCCTCTCTTCCACCCTACTCCAGCCATGGGTGGCAGCAGGGGGGTTGCACAGCACTCCCTGCTGTGTGAGGCACTCCTAGGCTGAGCTCCTGACGTGGGCCAATGTCTTTTTCTTCCAGGAACTTAGGGGTGCTGATCTGCTCATCCATGTGTGACATCGGTGGAATCATGACCCCCTTCATTGTGTACAGACTAGCGGAACTCTGGCACGAGCTGCCCTTGGTTCTCTTTGGTAAGAGAGCTAGGATGGGGTTAGCTTGCCTCAGCCTAGATGAGTGATTTTGGTGACCTATTTCCCCACTGTTAAAAAAAATAATGCTTAGAGAAACGAACATATGCATATCAGATCTAGATTAAGTCTCTCCCATCTGGCTGTTGTAAATTGAGCCGAATGCACTCCCTTAGTCCTTTCAACAAAGGGAATCTCATGTTTTGGGAGATGCTCTCTCAAGCTTTTACTTGCTCTTACTGAACCTTCCCATGCTAAAAAGGTCTTGGGGTTCAGTGCTACACATCTGCAATGTAGTCAAGACTACATGGGACTAGAGGTCAGCACAGGCTGGCCTCTCTTCTCCTGCATCTCTTGCATACACCTCAGGGGCCTAATCCCTCAGTGATCCCACTGTCATTTAGAATGGATGCTCCTGCACATATTCATTCTGGCATGCCCAACGGCACCTTCTATCCTGCATGCGGTTGTAACAGGGTCCAAAACTAAGTAGAAGGCAAAATGGGCTGTATAGGCTAATAGTACCCTTTCTTTCACATCCTAATTATAGCCCAAAGCTAGCTATCATCACCCCCATCACATCCCAGCAGAACAAGTAGAGCCAGAATCTATTTCCTTTGCACTGCACGCACAAAGCAAGGGAGCCAGACTGCTTAGGGACCTATGGACCGGGCCGGTATTCCAGGCCTCCTATGCCCCTCAGAGATGTTTGTAATCACTATTCAATCATAAGCTGTGTCTCAGTTAGAATTAACTAGAAATTTGGAATAAGCTGAGGCCTGATCCCTGTGTTGCCTTTGTGAGCCTTGTTCTTGCTTTCTCTCTGCAGCTGGGATTGCTTTTGTTGGTGGTGGCTTGGTCTTGCTCCTTCCTGAGACGAAGGGAAAAACTCTGCCTGAGACCATTGAAGATGCTGAAAACATGCACAGGTATGGTGCTTCAAGCACAGTCCCCACAGATCAGAGCAGCTTTCCTTCATGGCAGCAAAGCCCTCTTGTTCCCATTCATCACCAGAAGTTCAGTTGGGAACCTGACACTTTCTGGCCAGGCCAGGTTCTGAGTGAAACACAGCACACAGGAGAGGAAGAAGTCTCTAGAGGGAAGTTCATACAGGCAAATACATACCCAGAAGTTACTGTAAAAACCACCTAGAATAACAGCTTCAACAGTAGGAAATGACAAAGTTACTAATGCAACTGCTAACATGATTTTCAGACGTCCATGCAGCTGCAGTCAGCCTACAGAAATTCTCCTAATTACTTCTTTTCCTGCTGTTCTCTCAAATAAATTGATGTCATTTCAAAAATTGCCAGTGATGGGAGAGTTGTTAAATTTAGTCTCCAGTGAATTTAAGCACATGGGTTATTTAATGGATAACGTTCTTTGCCACCCAGAGCATCATCTGTCTTTCCCTTTTTCCTTCTGCAGACTAGAAAGAAGCAAGGAAAACACAGTTTATCTTCAAATTCTGACTTCAGAAGCTGTACCCAAGTAAGGCTCTGCTTTTGTTCCAAACCTGCTTCTACTGGGCAGCAGTAGAGGGGCCAGCACAACAGCCCCACCCAGCCACTGAGGAAAAAAACATGCAGACACAGCCCACCCTTCTCCAGCTTGTTCTCTTGCACTGCCACCAGCCACAGCCATGGCAGTTGACTCCATGGATTTCCTATTCAGACTCTCACAGATCATCTTCCAGTGAATTTCTCTATTTGTCTTCTCAGCACTTTCACACTTCCCCAGACATCTGACAGCAGGACACTCATGAAATAATGCTTTCTTCACACTTGCAGCTCATTTCCATATCAAGCAGGAATGTATTCGTACTGCCAACCCACCTCCACACTGCACCTAATTTTACATGATGCTGAGCAAGCTCAGCTCCTACCACCCTATAGCAAGCAAACACCTCTGCAGAACACACTTAGGGAGTCCATGAGTATCCACTAGAACTTCCCACTTAGTTTTCCAGAAAAGGTGGAATAAACCTGGTGAGGGGGAAATCTAGTTCCAGACCAACTTTTAAGCTTTGGCACCCCAGAATTTGATTGGCTATGAGACAAGCTGGAAAATGAAAAGGAAGGGAAGAAGGAGCTGCAGGCATCTGAGCCTTAGGCCATGAGGTCTGAGTGCTACTACCCTATCTTGAGGGATCAGTGATAGGGCAAGAAGAGAAAGCCTCATCACATACCTCCACTGGGAGCAGCACACGCAATAATACAACACAGCGCTCTGTACAATAAAGTCCTGTTGTTTTAATATGCATTGCTTTCCTAATGCTGTAGTTTGGGCTTTTTGCATGGCCAAGCTCTAAAATATCTATGAATAATATGAATTAAGGAAAAGAAGAGGCACAAAGGATCTTGCTTTTTAGGTAGACCTCTATTCATAACATGCTGAAATATAACAACCGTAGTTTGGAAGTCCTCTTCCCTGGCCCTTCAGAATCTCATAAAGTGGTTACATCACATTCAGCAGCTTTTATTTTGATTTGCCTCCTGACTAGTCCCGTTTCGTGGCTCCCCTCACCCTGTTTTCTGTACAATGTTTTTGACAGGTTTCAAATCAGTTTACTACAATAAAAAGAACAATTCTGACAGATTTCTTTGATATGGAGCTGAGACCTCTTGGCAATCACAGCAGAGCAGCTTCATAGACACACCCAATTGCATCTTCACAGCCCCTCAACCAAACTCAAGGCTAAATTGTTCACTGCTGACCCTGCAGTAAATGTTAGTTTTGCAACTGCCTGGGCCAGTGTCATCTGAAGGCCGTGCTCAGCAAGACAAAATACTTCCCTGCCATCAAGGCCCACACAGCAAGACTGAACATTAACTGCTGCTCAAGCCTGGTGAAAGCAAGGGTAAAGTCACCACACTGACAACCAAGTAGTCGTCCTGGAGCAATTGGATACTGCCAGTGAGTCTAGCAGTATTTTTGCTCAGCTGGGTGCTCTGCCTCCATAGATGACCATTAAGCAGCATCAGTATCCTTACCAGAAACCAGTGCTCCAACATTGCTAGGGGCCAGCAAGGCAAAAAACAGCAAAGGAAAACCACAATACCTCATGCCTGTTCTCCCCTGGAATTGCAAGATGTGAAGGTTGCTCAGTGGGGTGGAAAAGGAAAAGCAGAACATGATCAGGAGAGATGAGCAATTATTACAGTGCTACCACAGAAAGCAGAAAGGGGAACAAGGCACAAAGAAAGGCAGACCCCAATTCTGAGACAGCTGCAAATCATGAAAAGTGCTGAACTGTCCCTAACAGATCCAACTTTGCTCCTAATGCTCCCTGAGGCAGAGGACTACTGGACAAGTCTCAGCTCAGAAACTCTACCCTATGTAGTAAGATTAGAGACAAGGTTTGTTCTCATCTCAGTTCTACAACAGAAGTACATCTCTGTTATGTTATGCTGCCCATGCAAGACAAAATAATGAAGTCAGACGTCATGGAGGTTTATAAAGTTCATTTGGAATGGACTCCACAATCCCCAAGTTAAAATCTGCCCCATGTTGAGGTCAACACAGTTTGAGTGAAAATTTTCCAGCCCTAAAACATTTGTATTATAGGGTACAGAGAGGGAACAAGCTATGCAGTAATAGGGACAACCACATCAGAAAACCTCAAACATTCAAATGAAAGAATAGACAGAAAAAATAGTATTCCTATCAGAGGAGACTTTCAAGATGCAATTGTGCAGTATGCTACATAATCTCATATAGGCTCCCTTTTTCAATGAAAGGTTGGACCTGATGATCTCCTGGAGGCTCCTTCCTGCCTGGGTTGTTCTGTGATTCTATGAACAAAGGGAAGCAAGACAGAAGAGAGTATTCATTCTAATTTTATTTTTCATGCTAGTGCTCTAAAGGAGACTGCCCAGAAAGTTGTGCCTTCTTCAATCACGGGCTACTTCTGATGTTTGGACATGGAGATAGATCTTTTTGTCCTTTGGAGTGCTTTGCCTGCAAGAACATCAAAATGTGAGCAGCAACCAGGAAGTAATGCATTCAGCTAACACCTGATTTCAGGTTCATTTGCTCTGCCTCTTCCCCAGAGAAAACAAGCAGTTAATTCTGAAGTCCTTTAGGATTGCTCTGGCTCCTCAGGAGTTACCAGTGCTTCACTTAGCATATAACGTAGCTGTTATTAACACTGCACTTTGTTCCACAAAATCAGCCAATTTCTTAAAGCACAAATTACAGTTATAGTAGGGTTGCAGCCATTTTAAGATACAAGCCAAGTTATTCACAGACAAGTAAAGGCCTATGGTGCTTGTTTTCAGATGCCTAGATGAACACTAAAGCAGAGTCCAAAATCCCCTTGACTAGAGTCTAGGAGCCAGCTAGAAACTTGTTGAAAACATAGGAGGCAGCAAAGTAACAAATGAGCCTCCCCAAGGAGGTCTGCTGTACATTTCGTACAATTTCAAGTGAAACCTGCCAGCCTAACTCACCTGTGAAAGTTTTCAACATCTTCGACGGTTTCAGGCAAAACTCTTCCTTTAGTTTCAGGAAGAAACAACACCAATCCACCCGCAATCAAACCAAAAATAGCTTCAAATCAAAGAAATGCACAAAGAGCTTGTTAGCATATACATCGCTTTCTGCTGGCTCCTGGCAGAAAGGACTTATAAGTAGGGTTTTGGTTGATTGGTTTTGTTTTAAAGAAAATGAACACAAGGCTTTATATGCAAGACCAGCACGCCATCTATAGAGGATCTGGCAGCTACGCGGAAATAGCAAGGAGTCAAGTTCAGTTGTGAGTTACACACTGAGCTAGGTGGGGTAATGAAGACTGGACTGACATCTGTAAAGAGGGAAAAACCCTTTTTATAGCCTGAGCATAAACCAGAAAATGGATGCTATTTACATAACAAGCTTTAGAAAATACATATCCAACATAGTAATTCCTGCACAATGTGTTTAACTTGCTCACTGATAGTTTCATTTACCCACTTTGTACATGTTTTATGTCTATATTTTGAATCTACTAAGCACTCTCCCAAATATAGTGTCAGTTAAGAACTGCATATTGCCATTCAAGACATTTCTCTTGAAACAATGTTCTTCTGATCCAAAGATTCAGAGAACACAGACCTTGACCTGAAATGTTCAGGTCACTAGTTTGCAAGTGCTCATCTTGCATTTATTTACTAATCTCTTTCCAAACAGGTGGAGAAGAGCCAGTTAGAGTGTTAGAAAAGCTGAAGCATAACAACTATGCTTGTACTCCATTAAAAAAAGAGGGGGGAGAAGGGAGAATTCTGACTTTGGCTCTGACCTCTTAAAGCACAGTTCCTCTGACTGAGGAACTACATCTCATAGAAGAGCAACAATTTATCAGATTTAAATACAGCAAAACAAAACCAAAACCCATCTCGTCTCATCAGAATGTTGGAACACTGTTAGCATTTCACCATTTATCCAACTTCATCTCGAGCTTCTTTTAAAATGCAGGGAACAATAATGACACAATGACAACATTACAGATACGAATGCACAGGCAAGTCCCAGGATGCTACAAACTGAAGGTTACAGCACATACAGATGTGAAAGTGCACCTGCTGAATTTGGAGCTACTGTCCCAGCTGCTTTTCCCTCTCTTCGAAATCAGGACCCCATCACTGCACCCCAGGAGCAGCTGGTGAGGAAGTAATGTGGCACTTACTGAAGACTATCAGAGGCAACTCATGCCAGATTTCCACCAGCCTGTAGACGATGAAGGGGACAGCAATTCCACCAACATCACACAAGGCAGAGCAGACCATCACACCAAGGTTTCTGGTTTGACAGCAAAGGAATCACATTAGCAAGCACTGCAAATGGAAGAGGACGGCACAACTCCGACTTTGCACACAGCACGTGGCTTCACAAACCACGAAACACCAAAATAGCGTGCAAAGCTCTAGTTTTCCAAAGGTGGGCACATCCATGAATTACTTAGACTTAAGTACTGTAAGCATAAAAAGCTTAGCAAATAGCAGGAGTGTAGTATACCTGTATTATCTCACAGGTGTGAGAAATTTCCCAAGGTTAAACATAGAAGAAAATCAGGCTCAAAGTGTCTGAGGGAAATGTCCAAGCACAGTAAAACAAAACCATTAGCTTCACCTCTTAAATGACTTAGCACAAGGAGCATCAAATAATGCTTTTATTAATGGTTACATACCAAACAAAATTCCAACTATCTTCTACTATGTTAATTATGGATATAGAAATAAGATTAAGAGTCTCCAGTGAAGAAAGGAGGATTGAGATTGCTCTGGTCAGTTCAGACACCTTCCCTGCACGCAATGGCTAATGGTCACTCAGGGGAAGGAATTTTTGAGAACTTTACTCCCAAGCTTTAGTTAACTGCAGTGCACATAGCTACTTGTGAGCTATGCACATCACAGTCCAATAGGAAAAAAATCCGTTCTTCAGGTCAAGAGCTCAAGTTCACATATTCTCCATAGCAGCAGCCACACTGGACACATCCATTTGCATGTAATTTTGATTCAAATTAAATACAAATCTAGGCAGTATGTGAGACTTCAGATTCATCACCTGCCCTGGTTCTGTCCACTTTTCCCTTTATTTCATCTGCGTGAATTTTCATCTGCTTGAACCACATTGGTTTTCTTCATTAATCAATGTTTTACAGCACTTTTCTTCTACTCTACTTAACGTTCAGCAATAACGATATATGTTTGAAAGTATTTGGGGATTACTTAATTTAGCATAAAACAAAATACACATTGGCTTCAACTATTTGTTTGCTGGCCCAACAGCAAAAGGATACACTTACCTGATGTACGTTGGATATAACTCAGTGTTTACAAAGCAAACCATTTCAAAAGCTATCGTGATTCCCATTCGACCAAGGCAAGCAGCAATTAATTTCAGCCAATGTAGGTCTGCAGGTAAAATGCATTCAATACATTTAAATTATCTCAGTGATTTAGCAGGGATTGGTTAATACCAGTGCTATTTTAGCTAGATCTCTGATCCCCTATCACGTGATGTTTTTAAAGAACTCTCTTGCGTGAATCAGGAAATGAAAACAGTCAACACCACATGAGCTGTGGCACAGCACAAGGGACCCAGACATTTTGAGAGTTGTTATTAGCAGTGCTATAAAATCTGTTCCATTTCACTGAGGAGTAGCTGAGGTCCCTAGGTTTGCTCAACCCAGAGCAGAGGAGGCCTCATGGTGCCCCTGCAGCTCCTTGTAGAGGGAGTGGAGGTGCAACACTGAGCTTTGCTCGCTGTTACAGCAACAGGACCAGAAAGAATGGCACAAAGCTGCATCAGGGGAGGGTCAGTTGGGAGGTTAAGGAAAGTTCTTTAGCAGGAGTAGCAGGGCATAGAACAGACTCCCCAGGACACTGGTCACAGCCCCATGCTGCTGGAGTTCAAGAAGCGTTTGGACAATGTGCTCAAATATACATATGGTTTGAATTTTGTGTGTTTCTGTGTGGAGTCAGGATTTGGACTCTGTGATCCTTGTGGGTCCCTTCCAACTTGGAATATTCTGTGATTCTGTAGTGCAAGGAGCACCCCTGAAGGTTGGGTGGGCAGCACTCACTGGTGGGCATGCATTTGCAGCCCTTCAGGGCTGTAACTCTTCAAAAAGGGAGACAGAATCAGGTGCTGTTTCTAGGAGGAAGTTCAGGGATGGGAAGCCTCACTCAGTTGACTCACCCTCGGGGATCAGGGCTGTTGCAAGGCAGGCAGCCCCAGCCACCAGGTTTGCTGTAGCCCATGGGTAGCGACGGCCAATACGATCAATAGTGACGATAATGATGAAGGCAGCTGGAAACTCAACGAGAGCAGAATAGAGAAAATCCAGATAAATGTTCCCACCCATTAGTCCCATGTGCATGATGAGCCCTTGGTAGAGGATGGAGCTTGTGAACCTAGGCAGAGAAGAATGTCCCAGCTTTGTTAGTCAGAAGCCACAGTCTATCCTGCTGGAGCATTCACAACCAGAGCTTCAAAATGACTCACCAACATTATCTTCTTACCAGTTGTACATCAAAATGAATGTGTTTTTTCTCATCTGCGGTGTCCTGACAAGGTCAATGAGTGAAGGACTCTGCTTCCCACTATCTTCATCTTCGAATTTAATACCCTATGGAAAAGCCAGCACAGTGTTTGTAGGAGCTGAGCACTCAACAAGCCTTGGAGGGACAGGGACAGTCTGAGGCACTATAACCAATCACAACACAAAACAGCCCCAGGGGGGGAGTACTGATCTTTTCTCCCCATACAAAAGGCCATATCTGGGCATAGTTCCCTAAATCTCCCCCAAGGCTTAACATTGGTCCCTTCTAGCATTCTCTAGCTTATTTCGGCAGGAAAACACCGTTTTTTTTTGCTTAGATAGCTATAAGACTTATGCTGTCACACCTCCCTCATTAGTACAATAGTGCTCATTACTTCTCTAACCACAAGACCAGACTTTCCAATATTCAAAGTACAATAAGCTTCCACTGGAAGGAACTGATAGAAGTTACTAGTGGGGCTCTTGTTTTTATGTGTATAAGCAAATACCAAGCTCACCTCAAAATGGGAAGGCATCTTTTTCCGATTTTTTTTAGCTATATCATTGACAATTTTCTTAGCTTTGTCAGTTTTTCCTTGAGATATCAGCCACCTGGGAGACTCTGGAAGGCACCTAGCAACACGAGTTAATGCTGTTATACCAAAATGCAATGTGCATGCAGTGTTCCTCCTACCTACTACACTGAGGAGAGAATATTTTGGTTGAATAAAGACAGTTATAGGTTTTTTGTTTGTTTTATATTTGTTGTTTTTTCTTCTCTCAGGAAGAATACAGCATCCTGCTGCTGAAAGGGAAAGAGCAGCAGCAATGGTTTTAGTCAGATCAGGTTACTAATGAGAAATTGGGGCTGGGCTTTGAGTTAAAGCAGCATCAGCATTTTGCTCAGCCTGTTGACCACCAACTGGTTCCTCACAGGGAGCCACCATTCAGCTTTGCCTTCACAGGACAAGAAAAGAATGAACAAGCTAAAGCTGGCTTACCAATTCACAAGGAAGGAAAAAGGAAAACAAAATCTTTATTAGTCCTAACAACTCAACCCATCTAGATAATTCATAACTCAAAATTTGGAAAATATTACTCATAAGGTAGGAGAGATCCAAAATGCAGATGAACTTGTCACCTTTTGGTTGGATCACAAAAAGCTGTTTTTCCTTGTTTCTTAAAAGAACATATAAACCAACTTGTGAAAACATGTATACATTCAACAAGCTTTCAATTTCCATTTTTCAGTGTAGGCTCCGTATAAGACATTTATTTTCTTTTATGAAATATTTAATACATTATTAGATCACTCTTTCATTTTCAAAGTGTTTTTTTTTTTTTTTTTTTTTTAACAGAAGGCAGGTGTGGCAGCAATGGTTAAGATGCAATGAAACATTGGCTGCTGAGGGATCCTATTTTCCACTCCTTTTTGCTGTGAACCTCCTCTTTACATTAACATGCATCCACATCCAAAAAGCAGTGCCAAATCTCCCTCAGTATCAAATCTTGGAGCAGAGATGCTGCTTTTAAGCTCATGGGCAAAGATGCAACAGAAACAGTCTTACCAGTAGTAGAGGATTAAGAAGCAGCAGGGTAAGGTGACAGTGAGCTGTAGCCACCGCCAGTGAGGGATTGCGTAAGCAATGGCATCGAACACCAGGAGCCCCACTGAGAAGGCTGCCTGGTAGAGGATCCCCACCGTTCTCCTGTACTGCGGACCAACGACTTCCGTCACTGCAGAGACAGAATGACAGCGCCACCAACCCCATGCAGTGCAAAACGCACAGATTTTGCTGCGAAACCGAATGCTAACCTACATTATATCTCCAACCCAGTAACAAGGCATTTTTTTTTATTTTTCCAAGCGCACCTTTTCAGCCAGTATCTCAACCCAAGCATGCAAAAATGCTCATACCACTGGATGGCATACAGATTTCCCCACCCTGAAGGCCTCATGATCCATCTGCATTTTGAACTACGTTATCACCATATAGGCCTAACACATTATGTCTTGCCAACACAGAGCTAAGGTAAAAAAAAAAAAATTCATTTATGAATCCAGTAGCATCATTTCAAGAAAACTTATTAGAGAAAGAACAGAACGTAGTCATTTAGCAACTCAAGGAGCTCCTTGGTTTAGGGATGACAGATTAACTAATATTGCAGAGGCAAAGGATGAGTACAGATAAAGACACCTCAGGCTCCATAAAACTGAGTCAAAAGCAGCTGCAGGGTAGATGAGCCCAGAAGAACAGAATAAGGAAGTTGCTCTGCCCTTGTACTCTTCATTGAGCACTCAGTATCAGTCCTCTGACAGTAGACAAGTTTACAGGGGCTTTGGGGTTGATTCTACATGACCCCTCTCACAAAGAGATTTCAAGGAAAATCCAGGAATGATGAGATGTAATTGAGAGTTTTGGGCATTAGCATTTACATTTCTGCCACCATCACAGTTAATTGTATCACTTGGAGCTTTTTAGTAGGGCTACTTGCCATGCTAATCCAGATATATATAACTCAACTGGGCAGCACTTATACTATTTCATTTGTTTCTTCAGTGATTTCTCGGTGGGGTTTTGTGTCTTTTTTTTTTTTTGACAGGAGTATGAACTCTACAAATGAGCAGCCAATTAAGTCCCACACAGCTCCACCATGCACCAGAAGGTGGAGCTGGTCCTGGCCCTGCTGCCACACAGCTGCCAGCCAACATGCTGAGAGAAACACCAGCACAATATGGATCTTCCCATTGCTTCATAGTGCCCCTGGGTAGCCTTCATTCATCCAAGTGCACAGACACCCAAACAGCTTGCCTTTTCCTCAGCAAGTACATGCTGTTCCTCAGTTATTTTTAGGCTGTATTTTCCCTATCCTCTGCCTGCTTCTTTCATATCCTCTGTCATCACCTTATCTGCAACTGGACTGCAGCAGGGCAGTTGCTGCTGAACCTGGGGCCGCTATTTTTCCCCTGCCAGCACTGACAGGAGGGGGCCCCAGTCTGCAGCAGGGGGCTGACCCACACAAAAAGCCTGCCTTGAGGTAACAGCATTCCTATGCCAACCTTTGATCTTTGAAGGCCACTGCCATTTGGGAGAAAAGAATCTGAAGTAGTCAGAGAGAAAAACCCTTGATGGTTTTCATATGATTTAAAAAAACTTTAGGAGGTGTTTCTTTTAAGAGGTCTTTCGTTCATAGTGTTTGTTTTGTGCTTTTTTTTTTCCCCCCCCCTTCATCTTTTGCAGCCCATCTTACTCCTGTGAGAAGGTTTGGACTCACCAAGGATATAGCCTGCAGTCCAGCAGCCCTTGCTGACCAGCCCTTGCAAGAAGCGAAAGATCACAATCCACAGGTAGCTGGGCACAAATACCAGCAGGATCCCACAGACCACATTTGCAAGAATTGTGGCTAAAAGGCAAAACTTACGGCCAAACCTGGATTAAAAGATATTAAATGTAAAGCAAAACAATATAGTCATGAAAACATAGACAAATACAAACTGTGTATTTTGAGGAAGAAAGAAAAACCACTTTGCTATAGAAGAGGTACACACACTGACTTTTAGTCCATCACTCGCTTATTTGCTTTTGCTTTTCAATTCCCTAAAAGCTTTTAGGTTTCTCAAAGGAAGAAAAACTTCCCAAATAAGAGAGCAACGAAAGACCTACATTTATATATGTTTAGACTGTGCTGTTTTCAAGTTCAGAACAGTTACTTAGTTGTCTATTAAATAAAATATGGTGAAAAATAAGAACAGATTAATTTATGATTCTGATACATCTGCACATACCAGAGTAGCAGATTTATATATTAGAAACTTAATCCTTAAAAAAAAAAAAATCTTATGTATGTCTCTTGCTGTTGATGGGCTGTGGTTGTCATTGAGAGATGCTTGGAGCCTGCTTTGCCAACCATCTCCAGGCAGGAGGATAAGGAGAGAGATAAAATGCCTTCAAATATCAGCATTTGCTTCTTTTCAGCCCCAGCTGCCTGAAAAAGGATGGCTCTGTACAGAATGTTAAAGATGTTGGGACTCATTGATTGCCAGACAGATGCAGCTGGTTTGGAAATCTCTGCATCTACAATTTCAAAGTTTTTCAAAAGGAAGGAAGATTATTTCCAGGCTGTAGCCACACTTAGTATGGAAGATGAAGAAATGACTCCAAACAAGCACCTCCCAGCTTTGTTAACATCCCCAGGACTCCTGCGTGGCCCAGCAGGGAAGTTTGGGCCTGTCATCCACACCAACTCTGCAGGACTTGCACAAATCTTTTCTGTTCTGTACCATTTGTTCTGTTACCAGGGACAGTTTGTTCACTTTAAGGCAAAGTACTCTCTTCTGACCATGACTGAACAGCCAGTGGATGGCCTTACTTTGGAGGGAGCAGAGACGATGCCCATTGCACAACTTCTCTCTGCCTTCAAGTTCAGCCACTAAACACTGATAAGGGAGGCCAGAGGGCTTTGCTGTCACCCCACACATACCTGTCTGCTATGTAGCCAATGTTGACAGAGCCAATAAAGAACCCAGCATTCACAGATGACTGAAAGAGGTCCAGCTTCCAGGAGTCCTCACACACCAGGTTAAACTAAAGGAGCAACCACAGTTAGAACTATAACAGTGGAACTAGGAGCTTGCTCACACCCACAACCTCCTTCACTTCATGTGAAGACATAAACATGTTCCTGGGCCAATGTTCATCTTATTGGCACCCAGGATACTCACTAAGTATCCAAGATCAGAAATAAGATCAAGCTCTTGGGCAGTATAAACTTCTTCCTGATGCTCTACAAGGGCAAACATGAGGCTTTTCTTCTCTCCGTATTTTTTACCTTTGAGCAAAGTGATGTGCTTTACTCTGTGCTACCCTCTCTCTTTTGCTTGGCTAACAGGCAGTACATAAGGAGCTTTAACAGAACCAGTCACAATCAAAAACAAAGTACATTGCTAAAATGCAGCATGACATATCAGATATCCTGTGGTGAAGGAAGTGACCTGAGGGCCTAGCCCTGCACCACCTTTCAAAGAAAAGGGGAAACAGCTTTAGTCTGAGAGGACTGCACAAATCCACACAGGCTGTGAGTTCTCTGGTGCCAGCTAATTTCAAGTGCCATCTGGAACTGGACAATCTCAGGAGATGACAGCGCATCCAGAGCACGCTCACTCAGGTCTTTGCAATAAAGATGCATTTGTTGCAGTACTTCTTAGAATCACTGAATTGTTTAGGTTAGAGTGGACCTTGAAGATCATCTAGTCTCAACTCCCTGCCATGAGCAGGGCTGCCACAGACTAGATCAGGCTGCCCAGGGCCCCATTGAATCTGGAGCCTGAATGCTTTCAGAGATGGGACATCCACAGCTACTCTGAGCAGTGTGCACTAGGGCCTAACCACTCCCTCATTTTAAAGCTTCCCTCTGACATCGCATCTAAATCTCTCCTCTTTTAATTTAAAAATGATTCTCCCTTGTCCTATCACCATCTTCGGGGGATGATGGTGAGATCTTATTGCTCTCTACAACAACATAAAGGGAGGTTGCAGTGAGGTGGGGAATCAGCTTCTTCTTTCACATAACTAGCAATAAGACTAAAGGAAATGGCCTCATGTTGCACCGGAGGAGATTCAGGTGGGACGTTATGAAAAACTTCTCAAATTGAGTGGTCGTGCACTGGCATGAGCTGCCCAGGGAGATGGTGGAGTCACCATCCCTGGAAGTGTTCAAGGAACATTTAGATGCTGTATTAAAGGACAGAGTTCAGCAGGAAAATACTGGTGGCAGGAGAGTGGCTGACTTGGATGATCTTGGAGGTCTTTTCCAACAGTAGAATAAATCTGAAAAGAACTGGTGGCTTATCTCCTCAACTTGATGTCACACAGCCCATACTCTGTGGCAAGAAATGGACTTAGAGCAAACACTGTATCACAGGACTACAGATCACCTGAACACAGAATGGACTTGCCCTTACATTTATGCTAGAAAGTTCCATGAAGGTTTTAAGAGATCACACAAGTCAGTTTTTTACCCACAAAAAATGTAACATGAAATCAAATTTCTCATTCCTGATAACTTATTATGTCGAATACTTTAAAACCTGAAGTAGTTTAAGTAGCTTCAGTATCTTTTTTGTTTACTCTCAGATGTTCTGAGAATGCAAAGTAATTAGCTTTTCTGCTGTTTATTCCTGAATTAAGCTGTAATCGTGAAAGGCACTTTTCCCCACCCACAGTCATTCAATCATATCCAAAACTAAAAAGCAAACTCGAGACTTTCATGTTTGAGTGGGTCACAGAAAGCACATGTAGTTTCTGAAAGGCACCTGCTGAGATCAGCCACTTTTGTTGGAGTATTGCAGGCTCTTGATTTCTCACACAGGTTGTTTACACACTTCCACCAATAGGATTTTGTGTGGGATGGGAGTTTCATTAAAAGAGACTTTATCTACCTGTGGGTTTATTTGCTCCTCAGCTGGAGATACCTTCTGAGCACACCAGCATAATACTTTACAGCAGGGACAGAGCAAAGAGGATTTGCAGAGCATTCAGACTAAGTCCACAAAGAGAGAAGATCCTCTCTTACAGGTAAGTGCCTGTCTCTCTAACAGCTTAGACTACATCAACCAACTCCAGCACCCCTCAGCTTATCAGAAACAATACCACAAAAGAAGACAGACACATGCTTTTACCTCAGTCACTATGGAGGTCCCAGGGTAGTCGTAGACCCACCCATCTTGGCAGGGGCCAAGTGGGACAGAGCTCCGGTTGCCCACAAGGCTGCCAAGGGGGTCAGTGCAGCTGACACCCGTTGCGTTCCAGTCCACCTCATACCTGCTGCAACGGCTGCTGTAGGCGGCCCCATGGCTGCCCCACTCGGGAACGGTGTGGTTCAGCTGCTCTGCCAGGCTCCAGCCACAGCGCTGGCTCAGCTCCGCCACGCCAGGACTGAAGCAGCGGTGCTCGGGGGTGAACCCGAAGAAGACGACGCCCACATAGACTGGAGTGAAGGCAGCAGAAAGCAAACACAGGACGAAGAAGGTTTGTTTCTGGAACCTGTCAAATTCTCCGATGTGCTCTAAAATGTCATCCAGAGTTGGCATTTTGGCATCAAAACCACCTCAAATCCTTATCACTCTGGTCTGCAACACTGACACGTTCAATTGGCAGCAAAGCTATTTAAGTAACAAAACATTTGACCAAAAGTCAAGATTAACTCCATAAATTATTAAACTACATGTTGCAAGATTTTTTTTTAAGGTTTCATTTGAAATCAGACCTTAATTCACCCAGGCAGAATTTGCATTTAACCCCTACTCAGAGCACATGTGTTCCTTACCTCTCACAAAACATAAATAAACAGTGCTGTGGCTGTTCTGTTGTATTTTTTTGTTGTTGATGCTGTTTGTTTGCTGGTTAGCCAATACTAACTTTCAAACATTAGCTATTTGAATTAATCTTTATTGATGACTTCTTCCTAATACAGTGGTTAGAAAGCTATTCTTGCAGAAGGTTAGGAAAAGCACCAGTTCTTCCCATTGTGCATTAGGCCCACAGGAGCCACCCACTGGCCCCCAGAGCATGCACAGCCTAGTGTGAAACCTGCTCTGTGGACCAGCGCTTTGCACACAGCTCTTCCTGTCTTCAGGCAGATCCACTGGAGCCAGATAACCAGACCTTTGCTCCTGCAGCCACCTAAAGAAGCATTACTCCAATGCCAACGCAACATTGCCCACAGCTACTTCCAACCCGTGGCAGATGTCACCTCCCCAGCTGCTGTGCTCCAGCACGGAGACAGTGGGATGGGTGTACAACACTCACCATGCTGTGACAGGAGGTACATCTGCAGACAGTGAGGCCAAGCAAACAGAAATCAAAGCCTGCTTGGAAATTGGGTGAAGTTGGAATCTGTTGGTGAAAGCTGTCGGACTGTTCCTAAAAACACTGCAGCAGCAGGTGAGAGGCCTCCTTCTGAAGGAGCAGCACTGTTGTCACCTAACACACAGTCATTAGCACCTAAGACTTGTTTGTACTCCTCTGGTCCCCAGTATTTTCATACCTCATGTCTGAACAGCATATTATGCTGGAAAAACAGCTTGGTGAAACAAGTCACTCATCTAGCAATGAGCATAACAATTGGTCTACCTATAGTGCTTAAATAGCAAGCAAAAGTCCTGATACCAAACCTGAGTCAGTCAGTGCTGCCAGCTATTTATTACTAGAAAGTCTTACTGTTATACTTCACCTGGGGATGCTTATTCTGAGCAGTACCTGTTCTGTATAAGCTTTATTATGCACAGTCAAAATAAAGCAACTATTTGGTGTTACGTCATATACTAAGCTATTTCATGCAGCAGTTTACAACTCAAACCTTGTGTATTTGAGGAGAAGCAACATTCAACACATACTGAAGCAACACTTTCAGTGATAACTGACAGCATTAAAAACACATTGTCAAGCCTCTCATACCCCCCAAAGTAACCTAACGCTAACTATGAAAAAGACTACTTCTGTTTTAACAATAAGATGAAGCTTTAGACAAATTCTTTTAGAGACTTCTCTGGTAACAGTGCAGGAGAAAAAATATCCTCAGTCTGAGAAAGCCGTAGTAGTGAGACTTACCTATATATACACACATACACATACCCATTCTGATCTTTGATAAAGCTTCGTTTCTCATTTTGAGTGATGGGATTATTAGCTATGCCAACAGAGAAGGACATAAATCAGCAAGCTGATGAGCAGTATTAAACTAGCATAAAAAAGATTCCAGGCTTGAGATGTGGGATTTGGAATACCCACGTCATATCTTTTATTGAAATTGCTAAATACTTTATATTACACTATTTTGATTCAAAATGGAGTTTTTATAAAAAGAAACCATTGTTGAAACTGAATAAGCCTGCCAAAATAAACAATGAAGAGTTTCAAAAAATTCTAAAAAACACAATTGTAGAATTTTTTGAAGCCTTAATATTGCCCATAAATTAAACAAACACCTGGAGAAGAGCAAAACTGCTAGAGGAAATCTGACTTCCATTCATTGCCAGCAACACTGCAAATCAATGACCACGGCCACAAACGCTGTGTAAGAGTCTGAACTTAGGCTTTCAGAAACAATAGCCCAATATTTTTTTCCTAATGAATGACAGAGAGGCATTGTACAGACTGGGGGACTGGGGCTCCTCTAGTTGTTGAGGTTTTCTTTCATGATGACAAACTGGGCTGTATCAGGTTGTATTCTAGGAATTCTGCTTCTATGGCCCTGAACACTGATTCTCTGTAGTCACTCTAATCCAGTCATAATCTAGAGGAAAAGAAGTCTTTGGATGCTTATCAGCTGCTTAGGCAAATACTGATGAAGTCAGTTGTATGACCAGTACCAAGAAACATCATGCAAAGAACAGCAATCATCTCAGGCTAAAGCTATACAGAATTGTACCTTTCAGTCACTACCTTTGAACCAATGATCTGTTTAAATTAGAATGTATATTCAAATTTACAGGATAAATTAGACCAGTTCTAAAATTTACATCAAATTATCCCAACACAGAAAAGTTATATTTTTCCTCATCTTACAATGGATGAACCCATTGAAGGGTGAACCCATAGAATAATACCCTGCCGGCAGGAAGAACACGTTGCTATAAGCAAACCTGAGTAGTGAGGACCAATAAATACAAGGAGTTAAAATGCTAGTAGTCATCTAGATAATTTGAATCTCAGGAGCCAGGGGCCTAATTCAGCTTTAATCTTGACCTTTGAAAGGTTTCTTTTTTTAAAGAAGTATTTCATATCTATGCTGAGGCTTAAAAAAGTTGTCCTGGCTAGAGAGAGTCAACATAACTCAGCCTACCGGATGCTACAAATCCAGTCATTACTGAACAGATCATTGTAAACAACAACCAAGACATCTTTCTCTCCTTCCCTTTTCAATGGTTTCTTGTTAAAGGCAAAATTCAGAAAAATCTTTCAGTCTGAAGTCCTCATATTTGGTTGAAACTGTTTGTCCCATTTATATATAATCTCTCCATATATATATTTGATTAGGCACAAGAGGGATTATTAAACATTCAACAAGTCCTCATCACTATCATCATGAAATGATACTGAATTTGTAGAGTTCTGTGCCTGCTGTTGGCCAAGCTTGGCTTTTGCTTTCCTCTCCTTTCCCCCGTTCAGCAAGTAAGCTTTGTCATCACTGGCAAAGCTTGGTGGCTTCTTTTGTGGGTGCTTGCTTTTGTCTAGTCCTCTTCCTGTCTGAATCTTTACATCTGGGATGGTTAACACTTCATCCTCACTGTCCAGGTCATCCACATGGAGAGATGTAAAAGCATCAGATGTAACAGACTTGGTAGTAACGTGACCGTTCTCCTGCACTCCTTTTACTGTTCTTTGATTTGGTGCTGCAATTTCCTCCATAAGCCACTCTGTTTCATTCTCATTAGCTTCTTCTTCACTGTTTATCTGAAAGAAAAAAAAAAATGCAAGACTTAGTGTGCAGAAACACGGAGCGGTATACTAATCTCCCCAGTTATGGAACCCACCCCACATAACCTTGAGTTTAGTTTAGGTATAACAGCATATTCTTGCACAGTATTATTATTGCTTTTCACCATATCTGAAATGTACCATCTCTTCCTGCAGATTGATACATTATTTGGCTATTTATGGACTGTTCATTTCCTCAATTCTTCCTTTCCCATCTCATCATATAAATGATATAAAAAGCTATGTGACTTTCCATAGTTTGTTTTCGTACTGAAGGAGCTAAGGATTAAAGATTTTTACTTATTAGAAAAGCTTCCCCTTAAAATTATTGACAAGATACAAAGCATTTGATTATGCCACTGATTACCTTTGTGTATTTATAGGAAACACCAGATGTTCTTCTGCAGCAGTTTGTTATCTTGTTTACCACAGTTTCCCTTAAAAAAAAGAATATTGTATTAGGAAGGAATGTGTTCCCCTCATCAGCTTTCACCTCTCTCCAGGTGATTCCTATCATCAACAAATCATTTTACCAAGCAAGCTGCAAGCTATCTCGTTGTGACATTTGGCTCTAAGCCACTGTGATTAGTACTATTCAGTTCATGATGCTGCACATCTTCCCTTCTACCACAGCGTCAAGGTGACTAAAACGCCTGTGGCCTTTATTCTTAAAGAAGGAAATAAATGAGAAAAAAAGTCCGTAAAGCAGAGAAACAGCATGATTTGCATCAAATACTGACAATATATTCACATTGTTTTAACCTCCCTTATTAGTAGTTGCCCACAACAGAGACTAGCTCAAATTATCTTTGTAGTCCATACCTCTTCGTATTGACCTTCAGACAATAATAGTTTGAAAAATAGCTGTTTGACAGCTGATGATGCCAACTGAGAAAACAGAACTTCAGTCTCTGGAAACCAAACCCTATAAAAGACTTTCAAAGCTTCCCAATCACTTACCTCCTCTCTTTTTTGTAGAACAGCAAGATTATTAGGCATGCAGTGAGAACAACCAGGAGGACACTCAGCACAGCACCAACTGCCTGACTTCTCCTTGAAAGGCCCTTATATACTTGGGCTTCCTGATCAGATTGGCCCTCATGGATTCCTGGAGCAATGGTTGATCTAATAATATAAATATGGAAGAAAAAGACTAAGATCTACTGATCTTATATCAGACAGAATTAGAAACATATTCAAATTTAAAACATCATACCATCCTGTCAAAACTTAAAACTCTTCTAAAATCTGTTTATGAGTATGAAAAAAAGGTATGTACTGTGTTTACATTCTGGTATGCTTTGAAACAGCACATAAAACTGAGATTACAGTTGAGACTTAAGTATGATTAAACACTTTAGAACTTAGAAGGAGCTACTCACTCCTCACAAAGCTGCTGTTTTGGAATCAAAGCTGTACCTGAGCAAGCTACATAAGCTACAGCAATTATTTCTCTTTCACCTGACAGAGGCAATACATGGACCAGTCTTCACTGATAATCCCTTGCTTAAACCAGAATGAACAATTTCCGCGTTTTTAAGACAGCAACCAGAAAGTGAACAGTCCTAGAATTATTTCATTACTTGCAGCAAAGCTGCCCACAGTGTCAAGAACACAGGTAACCACTGAGACGCATTGTTTGGCTTTTAAACTACTGCCAGACATCACTTCATTACTCCCTTTTTTCTACAGATCCAAAAAGGATCAGTTCCATTGGAGAAGTGCCTCATTTTCTAAGACCTGCAATGATTTTCAGTCTGGCCTAAAGAACAGGCAGATAGAGGGGAAAGCCAGTTTTTTTGCCCTGGCTTTGAATTTTTGCAGAGGAAAAAGGCAAGGAAGAAAAAACTCACTTAAATGCTCGTTACTCCTCTCAGTAGGTTAGAACAGCATCTCAGCTACAGTACTTTTTGCTTACTGGGAAGAAGAGTATTCAATTCCACTGTACCTCTTCGTTATTTTCAGTGCAAATAGGAAAGTTTGTTTTGTTTTTAAAAGCTTTCACTCCTGCCAACTGCTGTGTTGAGACCAAAAAACCCCTTAGCTTAGAAGTGCTACATTCAGAAAAAAGTTAACTACTCACATTAGTGGACACACAGCAGATGTATACCATGTAAATAAATACTGACAGTCTGCTGTCTCATGAAGAAATTCAGGGATGCCTTCCTTTACATGAGGATTGCAGTGGAATAAAATTGACGAAGAGACAAACTTTGATTTATCTTTACCACATCTGGAGTCTGATGAAAATATGACATCCAAGTCATCATCTACAAGAAGAAAACATTACAGTTCAGTGCTTCCTTAAAAACAGTATTAAGGCCATACCCTGAAGAGTTGTGTCTATATTCTCACTATCTCCATAGCGAACAATTTTTTCTTAGTATCAAAATTACTTTTTTAAATAAATCCTGGAAGACAGACTTAAGACAACTTCACAGAAGTCGTTTAGCTTATATATCATGAAACATGAATCATTTTTCAATGAATTAATTCAAGCAGAGGATCAAACAATTCCAGATAACAAGCAAGTACTTACCTTCAACATAATATTTAGCTTTTTTGGCCCATCCAATTTTCCGAAAGCGGCGTTCACTAGTTTTAACCTGGCAGATGTTTGCTTCAGAGCACTCTGGGAAACTTGAGTTTGTGATACCAGAAAGTTGTATTTCATATACATATTGATCTCCGTTTGTTCTTATGTCACCAGAAGCCATGTACAACCTGAGGAGGCAGAGGGCAGGTGTATGCCAAGTCTAAACATGCAAATTTTGGTAATTCCCAACTCAACACACTAGCAGTAGTGGTAACTGCTACCACTAGTTCAATACAGATTAGCAATAGATTCAGCAACCAGAAGAGATGCAGGACTGAGGTTTCTTCTGAGTATTACCACTGACTATTATACTTAGCAGTAAGCCTTTTGGGAATGAACCAAAAGCAAACTTTTCTAGTCATACTGTCCTCAATGGGTACATGAACAATTAAACTGAATACAAAAGTATTGTTCAGCAGCTCTCACACAAACTACCTTACTGACCATATAATCCATACTGAGTACATTCTGTAGCTGTAATAAACAGCATGGCTTAGCTTTCATAAACTAACAACAAACCACCTTCTCCATAAGGAGAACTGGATCCACTATATGCACTACCCAACTGCCATTTACAATCATATCCCTTCATGCTGCTGGTGAGACTGAGAATGCTCTCAAACTCAGAGCTATTTCTTCTAAACACCTGCTCAAAGTCTGAGCTTTGTGAAATTCAACTTGACTTTAACCTCACATTACACCACATTTCTCATTTCATCCTGACTTCCTTTACTCCTTTTTCCAAGCAGGCTTGATTGTATTTGATAACATTACAAGCACAGAGGAATACTTTTGTTCAGTTGCACCGATCCTGCAGGCAGAGTTTATTCTTCCCATAACATTCATAGAAAGATTTCTTTCCACAATGATACAATTGACGTTAAACATAGTAGTTTATAAGAGTTTCTGAAGCAGAAAAAACGTGCAATGTGTTGTGCCATCAGTGTAACTGCTGGTCTTTCTTTCCCTGCCTTGTCAAATTTCAGTCAGACTTGACTATTCCTCCAGAGCTGTACTCCTTTAGGGTTTCTGAAGCAGGGGTTCCTGTTTCCATATAGATCTGCTGAGCAGGATGAAAGGCACTATATAAAGAATGAAGGAGCACTGTAGCTGAAAATTAAGATCTGACACTGACCTGATGACTATATATTATGGAAAAGAGAAATAACCCCCAAAAGCGTTCTAAGGTCAAGATGGTATACATGCAGGCATTAGATTTGTCTTAATTTCCCTAGAATATGCTCAAAGCTTTAAGCCCAGCTGTGTGCTGCAGTAGGAACCAGACTTTTAAGTCAGTTGTAGTACAAGGCTGACAAAACTCAGTGTAATCCCCATTTAACAGCTAGGAATGTTCAAGGCAAATCAGAATATCCACATCAAGCTTTCATTTCTTGCAGTAGAGTTCTACAGGACTGTATTTGTTTTGTTTTTTTTAAACTTACTTGTTATAGACATTCCCTAATGAGAAGTTTTTCCCAGTTGCAGGATTAATAACTGTTCCATTCACTACCTCCACCTCCTGTGGCTTCAAAGCACAAGCTGCACGTGTGTCCCAAATGATGTAGTAAGCACAGTTTTCCTCATCAATCCTGCCAAATAACAAACAGTTGATCATTCCAGGAAATAGTAACAAGCACGCACTATCTTAAGAGAAGACACAGCTATTGGCTCATAAATGAGAATCTCCTGCATAAGCATCATGCAGTCTGCAGTCATCTGACTGCACTTAACCTCCCTGCTTCAAAAGTTTTAAGTCACACAATAACTTCTTGATACTTAAACACTTTAGCTAGCAAACATGCCAGCTTGCTCTAAGCAGGTTTAATGCTTTGCACATCTGGCCAGAACAAGAAATTAGTCAGATTTCGCTGCCTGGTTCTTTTCCTCATGTGGAGCCTCTTGTTCAGCTCTCTTACTCTGTAAGGAAAATCCTGTCAACCAAAACCAGATAGCAAAAGTCCATCAAGCTTTCTTAGTTCTTGCAACCATGCACATATTGTCTCAATTGAGACAATACCTAGTCAATAAAATCTATATTGATGTAATAGGAAAGCTTTGGTAAATAATGGAGCAAAAACTTTTTATTTTAAAATCAATTTAGCTAAATAATTGAGCTAAGTACTGTCTGCTAAATAGATTTGCAGTAAAGTTATGAGCAGCTGTACTACTACTAACAAAAGAGTATCTCAGCCTAATTCAGAAGTAGAATACCTAGATTTTTGCCTAAGCAGATATTAAGAATATAACTGCTTATGAAAGTAAACAGCCACAGAAACTTCAGAATATTTATGTCTTACAAATATAGACTAAGATTACTGTAGGGGCTGTCCAACTGAACAGTCACAACCCCGAGACTCAGTTTATTAAAAAGTACAACAGACTAAAGCAGCCGGCAACATGTTGATTTGTTACTCACCTCTGCAGCATAGGCATGCCAACTGTTTTTGCACACCTCAGTTCTATAATTGTCATTATTTTCTTGTTCTTCCTACATTCCTGTCCACCAGAATAACTAATATACACTGTATCACCTAGAAGAGAAATAGCAATACTCAAGGTTTTCGTAAGCAGCTGTCAAATTCCCTTTGTGCATTCCCCATACTTCATTACTTCACATCATGTTCTAGGTCCCCCCCATCCCAAAGATCATATATCAATTACAGCACTTGTGTGACTTGAGGCTTCCATGCTGATGATTTAAAAATCACTCCTCAAACCCCTGTACTCGCAATACCTTGGGTTCATGTTGCCAGTATGAGTGTAACAGTTATACTTAAGATGCCCTTTTTGACATCTTGAAAATAAATATATAGGTCACTATGAAAGTAATGCCTCTTATTTATTTCCATGGAAACTACAATAGATGCAAGTTCTCAGCTACAAAACACTGTTTTTTCAATGTAGTCACCAGCACTAGCTATACATTTTCACCAGCAATAAACAGGAGTCTGCATGCCATACAAATCTGCATCTCTGTCACGTCACTAACATTCACCTGATATCATGAGCCAACATAATTAAATATAAGACATTACTTTCAGAATAGCCCTCATACTTGCCCCAACCCCGCATCCAGGCAGCTGTTGAAGATCTCAAAGGAGGAAGCACTCCACAGCCTCTTGGCAACTAGATGAGCCAGTGCTCACCACCATATCACAGGAAAGAAGAAAAAAAGGAATCCTGATATTCAGACAATTCCCCTATTATAGCTTTCATGACACTGTTTTACACTTTTTTCACACCTTAAATGCCTCTTTGTTTTGCGTGGCAGAATCTTCTGTTGTTTTAAAACAGAAATAAATAGAAGACTTACTGACAAAAACGTTTTGAAGATGAGTAGAACCCTGTATTTAAGAATCTTTATGCCTAGATTCTATGATATTGCTACCTCATAGCTCTCTACAGAAATAGGAACATAGCACTCTACAGTAACCGTACCTGTCACATTCAGCTTCTGTGTATGAACAAGTCCAAGAACTTCAACATCTCCATTGTTGCTTTTCCTACAAATACTGGCCCTTTCAGGACAGCCAGTGGGTCCTTCATATACCCTCTGACAGAGATTCAAGTAGTACCTAAACAAAGAACATAACAGACAAACTTTAAAGTTACTTTCAGCTAAACTGACAAAATGAAACATGAACTTCATAGATTCCTTACAGGAAGCTAGCTATATTAAAAGATCAAATACTCAAAGTAGCTAAGGAATTGACCATATGCTAACAAATAGATTATTCCCATCATTTTCAAGTACACAATTCTATACTAGTATACTAGTTAGTTTTGACCTAGATCAAAACTAGAAGTTGAAATTGAGTAAAGAAATATCTGATCTTTTAATCTACAAAGCTTATAGTGTTATCAATTTAAATCTCTTCCTTTAGAACTATACCATTTAAGATTTATTGTAAGAAAAAAAAATTTAGAAGCAAGACAGTAAATGAAACAGTTTTTCAACCCCACAGTTTACTATACTTTCAGAATTAGATGCTCTTATTCTTGCAGATTCATTTCTATTTGCTAACTGGAAAGGTTGACTGACATTTACGTTTTCTTAAGTTGATACTGGCAAGATCTTTCTACCCTGCCTTTACAATTGAGAACAAGCCCTTCTTGAACTTTAAACAAAATATTACATGCTTGACTCTAGAGAGAACAACTGAATCAGTAAGGCTTTTTCAACATAAATAAGAATCCAAAAAATTGCATTTAAGCTACATTATCTCCTTTAAGCAGAAAGCCTTTAAGAAAACTTTTAGTTTAGATTTACTTCTCCTTTAAAGAGGAGTACAGAAGTACTGTGTCACATTATAACTTCAGCTGTGTTGATCAGTAAGCTACTGCCCAAGAGTCGCTTGCTACTTACGAATTTCCATTGTGATAAAAGACCCATGAGCCCGTCAAGGAAGAGAGCATTCTCAAGTCATAAGTTCTGTGTTTCTGGACAAACTTGCACTCCATCTTCTTTGGAGGACAAACAGCCTGTGTCCTCCATTCAAATGTCACAGCACAGCCAAGTATGTCACTCAGAAGGTGTGGACTCCCACTGCCAGCATTTTCATCACATACAAAAATAATAGTAGATGCCCTTCTTGCAGTTGCTATAAGAGGAGAAATTGGAAATCAGAGTACCTTGCAAGAGGCTTCCATACACATATGGATTTTAAAGTCTGATACCTCACAATTGTTCAGATATAGTTTCAGATGAAGCACAAATGCTTTACCTTGCAATTTTCCTCCCTAGGTTACATTTTCATGCTTTTTAGGAAGTTATGTAGCTCTTCCCTCAAAAATGACTGATCTCTGTCAAAGCAACCACCACTTAATGACTCAAAGTCACACATTCTGAAGGCATTAATGTTTTTCACTCATTTGAATAAAATAGGTTTATTCCATAGATTGTCTTGCACATTCCCATCAATTCTCTTATTTGCATTACAGAGGTCTGCTGCCCTCCCACAATTAACTCAGATCATTATAGGTGAGATATAAGAAGTTCTTACCATTCACACAGTATCCCCACTTTCCATCTCCCTGATAGTCCTTAGCTGTAGCACACCATGGCCTATTCTTTTCTTCTGTAATACATTTATCATAGCTCTTCCCTTTGTACTTGAAGGGAAACACACAAAGCTCTCCCTTTTCTGTCACTGAGAAAGAAAGGTAAGTTCTCTTAACAACATACAGAACAGCATGCACATCCAGATCCAAGACAATATCTAAAGCCTGTGCTTCAATACTATCCAAGAAGAATCACAAGCAAACAGTAAGCACTAAAACACTGAGTCTAATTCCAGCTAAAATACAGTATGCAGTTAGCCCAGATCACCCCTACAAAACTGTTGCACATTTTCCTAGGAGATAAATGTTGATGTTGCAGTTCAGTATGGTGCATACTACTGAACAAAACTAACTTCCTACTAAGGCATGAAAAAAAAAAAATCTATGTTGCTTCCCTCCTTTTTGCAGTGAAACTTAGATTTAAGGGTAAGAAGAATGACAAGACTTTACATAATGAGACCATCCATTGCAATCTCACCTGGAGGACACCGATCACCTCCTGTATACTGCAAGATGACTGTTTCATCTTGGTGGCTATAGTCCATTTTCATTTCCTTTATGCTTCCAAATGAGGACACACCACTTCCGGATGTCATACACACTGCCCCATCTTTGCATTTTCCCTGGGACACATCTGCTGCTGCCTTACTGCATACACTAACGTGGTATCTGCTGGATCCAGAAAGTACCTGTGGGGACACACCCAGAAGCATCACAAACAAGGCTGCCTCTTGGAGTCTGAAGTCAGTACACATGAAGAACCACCAAAGTACTTGGAGACTCGTACAGTAATTGCATAAACGCAGATAACTGATTTTGTAAGTCCAACCTTCATTAATGTAGCAAAGCTTCAGATAAAAGAACATCCATAGGGACAATGAAACAGCATATTCAGCAGGCCTGTCATCATATTCAAAGCCAAATTAGGACTCTGTTCAGTGAAAAGTTCTACTTCCTTTACATATTAGTAGATTCCTGAGCTTCTCTCAAAATCATTAAGAGCCAATGCTCTAAACACTACTCCCTCTGCCAAAGGGCAAATAACTTCAAATGCTGACCACAGCTGCAGCACACATTTCAGTCTCTTCTCACACCCCAGGAATTCTAAAAACAAAAAACAAAACAAACAAACAAACCAAACAACAAAAAAAACACTAAGAAAGCATTACCTCAAATGATCTTCCAGAAAGGCTGGTCAAGTTAAAAGTATAGTGTAACTGTTCATCACTCACAGAACAGCCCAAAGTTTTCACTCGATCGGGGCACACAACTGGTGTTTCCCACTCAAACACAAAACTGCAGTCAAGTTTTCTTATCATCTTTGGCTTACCCTGTTGCCGAAGAGCACAGCAAGAGATAAGATTAGGATTAATGTTGGAAAATTTTCATTATTTCTACATTATTCTTACCCCTCCTGAAATACTTTTTTGGATAACTGAGGTTAGATATTCCTGACTGTAGGACAAATTCCATATCTTAATACTACAACTACTACTACAAAAGAAGAGTTGAACTTTTAAACTACCTCCAGAAAACAAACTAGCAATTGAAGTAAGCTAGCTGTCTTTTTAATTAGGATCAAGATTTTTATGTTCAGCTTAGCTGCACACAGGAACAAAGCATAAAGGAACTGTGTTACTTCACAGTAGAGAACATCTAGTTCACAAAGTTAAGATACGGACACAGAAGGCTCTTTATTTTGTCATCTGATTTTAAATAAAAGTAAGCATGGCCTGCGTTACACTCAAAGCTGCCTTGTTTCAGCTCATCTTCTGTCTTGATGAAAAATGGTCCTACTGAGCACTTTCAACAAGTTCTCATTTGTCAATATACTCAAATGCTTCTCCACCGTTTTTCTTAAATTTTCTCAAAAGTCAAGAAGTGTCAGATTCACAGTGTCATGTGGCTTCAAAGTGTTTGGTGTCAACAGAAAACAGTTATTAGTATCTGAATGCAAATTTTGAGAGCTGTGTATGTTCAGGAATTACATCACAGGTGAAAAATTTCATAGTAACAGCTTAGTAAACAACTACACTAGTTCTTGTATTAGCTCATGTGCTGTTTTTTTGTTTGTTTTTTACTTCAAGTGTAACAGAACATTAAGTTTAATGCCAGCAGTAAATTATCACTATGTCACTTCAGTGGAATGTAATCCTTAAAACCATCAGTACTTGATACTTTCAAGCCTAAAGTTCATGCATTATGAAATTTTGCTTAGTTAAGAATACAAATATTCCTTGCTTGAGTACACGAAACAAGTCCATCCTTATATGCTAGAGAAAAAAAAAGCTTTAGTCTTAAGCAATACTAATGCTGGTTACTATTCAGTTCCCACTGAAATCCATTATCAACATCAGTTTAACAAATCTTACCAGACTAGTTCCTTGGCTGCAGTGAAATACAATAAGAGAAGTATAGTTCAATTTGTTGTTTATCTGACAGGGAGTAGTGCTGTTGTAAGTGATGTAAACTTCATTTACTGCCTCATTTAACTTGGGAGGTTGAGTAACACGACCAATATCCTGCACAAGCAAAAAAATGCATATTAGGAGACATAAGACATACCTAGATTTCACAGCAATATAGAGATTCAGATCGATTCAGAGATTGTTTGGTTGACAAAGGAGCACCACTACTACACACTTTTAAAAAGTGAGTACTGTACTTGAAGAATAGATATTATATTTCAATCATATCAAAACAGAAGCTGTGCAGCTAAAGACTCTTTAACGCCCTTTGATTGATCTTGATGAAAGCCAGGGAGTTTTTGCATATTAAAGCATTTTTTTTTTTTTTTAATATCATTGTACCAATATCAACAATTGAAAGTTATGTTGTTAATACAACGCACTAAGTTCCCTAGATCAGAATGGTTGTTCATGGAAAACCATCTCAACTTTTTACCTGCATTTTCTAAAGCTCTCAAATAAGACCTCAAAGCATAAGAGCTTCCAACATCTCTCAAGTTAACAGATGTTTCTCAATATTCTGTCACTACCTCGTTATTCATCTAACTGTCAGCTACTTAAAAATTCTGAATACATCTGGGAGCATGCTAGGACGCACCCTGCTTCGTATTGCAAACATGCTATAATAGAATCAAATGCACAATTTCTGCACCATAGAATAAGCAGGCATTTTGCTTTCCAGGCTCAGTACGTGGCTTGCAGCAATACACAAGATTGCAAACAGTTTTTTCCACATCCATCAAGGCATGGAAACTCTCAACATCCAAAAAGTCACTTAGGTTCAGGATAGGGAATTACCACTTCATAGGGAAAAGCAATGAAAAATAATCTTGAGATTTTAATTTTGTAGTCCTTTTTTATCCCCTCATCAATCCACTAGGTTCAAAATCAGTATCTGTGATTAGAGACCTGTTTTAAACTAGCAGGAAAATGCAAATTCCCACAATCCCAGACATAATACTTACTATTGGCAATTCATTAACAGGAACCATACAAACAGCTGCTCCAGGTGGGCAATTAACATCTTTGATAGGATTGAGAGGCTCACAAATGTTGATATAGAAGTCCGGAGAAACATCTGATGCATCTCCATCCACAAATGCCTCATAATAACCAGTGCGATGGATCAGAGGAGACAGGTCAATAACAGAACTGCCATTCAAAACTGAGCAGCTCACCTATGAGAAAGCATGTTTTAGTGCTTTTATTCTATTATTGTTTCCTTTGACTTATTAACAATCATCCTTTCCCTTCACAGAGAGAGAAGCAGAACTGCATTTAAAAACATCAAAGTTTCATTCAAGTAAAGCAGCATTTCTTAAGGCTCCTGTCTGGCTAAGCATCTACAAGTTACATATGGGGAAAAAAAAAAAAAAAATCAAGCTCTCAAACATAATTCTAGGATTCAGTCTATACCAGAGTAACATTGAGACTTAAAACTCTGCCATGCAGCCTCCCACACAAATAGTCACTATGGTCTTCACAAGAGCAATGGATCCTACGGCTCTAGTGATGTCGGGAAGATGGCAACAATTTCCAGTAAAAATGTTTGGTTACAACAACATGAAGTTACTGTACTGCAAATTGATGACTTGAGCACTGTTTCCTCAGAACCCATTTCAAGTGTTCTTTGAACCGCATAAGCTTACTGACACTTGAAATCTTGGAAGGCTATTTGTGTTTACATACTGGAAGTTTCATTATTTGTTCCATTTTTGTTTAGTTTTTGTAGAAGTGATCATCACTGCTACCTAGCCATTACTATTCTGAAACAAGTTAAAAGTTACTGTGGGTGCACTGTGAAGTGATCAGAAATCTGTAAGTGATAACTGAATGGAATTAACAGGCTAGAAAATAATGCTTTCAAATGCTGATTTGTATTGTATCATATGTTAAACATACTGGAGAAGAAACCAGAGTTCCATAAAGCAGAATTCCTGTACAAGACTGAAAGTGGGGATATTATCTGTCAGGGAAGGAAAAACTGGGAAAAGTCTTAACAGACCTAAAGCTATAGCAGAACTGAAATATCTGTGGAGGGGGAAAACTTGTCAGAGAACAACGGTCAACATTAAGTATTTAAGTAAGAAGAAAGATCAGAGATTCATAAAGGTAGCATTCAAGTGCTGTTAAGACATTTGTGTTCCCTGAGCTACATTGTGAATTTAAAACGTTTAACCTTCTACTCCTAAGGCTAGCTTTTACTCCGTGCAACTGTTAACAGTAACAATTTAAGTAGCTAAAATTCATTACAGTACAGCTATCTCAGACTATTGCCTGGAACACCCGTTCACCTGAAGTTGATCAAGTTATTTCACCTTGATAACACGAACAAAGGATTTGCCTTTGCAGTGTAACACAAAGTTTATCAGATAGTCCTTGCACTTGCAAACCTGATCAGACTTGCCTGGCCTTTCATCACTCACTTAGCATCTCTCTGCCTGGGACTTGTCTCACTTTCTATCTTCAACTCAGCCTAATCCCTCTTAACCTTTTCCCGATTCCTGGAGAATCTTAAGCATTCCTAAGAAGTTACATATGGCTTTCATTTGAGCTGTACAGAAGAGCAAAGAGATTCCAGACTGAGGTTGATCTAAAAAGGTAAAATTTTAACTTAGCTCACCATGTTCACAAGTTTGCCAAGTGCTGTTCATCCCTGCTGAACAAATTTATGAGTATTTGAGAATAAACCTGGGTTCCATACTAGATGAAGAAACCTTTCCCTCAACAAATTTAAAGCATATACTACTATTGTGCCTAAATCTCTCCCCTCCCCTCAGAAATTTAGTCACACAAGTATTTCACATAGAAGTAATCCTTACCTCTTCCTCACAAGCCAAGAAAGTATGCCAGGAGAAGTAACTAGTGCATGTCTGCTCATCAAAAGACAGAAAAACAGGCTGGCTGTCATCCCCAGAATCAGACTTGCATACAAAGCTAAAATAGCTTTTATGCTTCATTTTGAGGTCCGTAGGACAAGGATCACCATCTTCATAAACAAGCTTTAGTACTTGATCTTCATAAGTTAAAGTTTTACTTAGTTTTCCAGCATTCAATGTTTTTGGACCATCAGTGATGCAGACAGCTACAGTTTATAAGAAAAGAACAAAACAGATCAAGTCTTATGCAACTGGCTTTCCAAACAGTTTACCTTACTGATCAACAGGGAACTTAAGGTTCTAGCCTTATTTTAACTTCCACAGAAAATACTTTTTTCAAATTATCTGGACACATCATTAGCAGTGGTAATGAGAAGACGGTTGGATTAGATGATCTTATAAGTCGTTTCCAACCTGGTGATTCTATGATTCTATGACTCTATGAAATTTGAAGAAGAGACATTGCTTTACTACTCAGAACAGCTTTTTGGATCTCTTTCTAAGCCAGTCAGCCACGCAGCTCTCTTCAGTCCTTATGTTGCCAGTAAAACTTGCCATATACATTTTACTGTAAGCTTGTATATGAATATTTCTTTCAGGTATGTCACAGTCCACTACTACAATAACAGTGGTGTGAGATGCTTACCAGCTCCATTAGCACATGAGCTTTTAGCTTCAGCACAAACATTCAACTCAATTTTTCTGTTGTGTGCATCAGTGATCGTATAGCCAGACTCTCGCTCCAGTGATGTCAAATCAAAGAGGTGGCCTACAGACAAAACAAGGTATAGTTTAATCTTTTTGCAGATTTAAAGTAATGACATTAATATGTATTAAAAGCTTTCAGTAACTTCATTTGGTAGGAAGGTCAAACAGCACCTACTTGCTTGCTAACTTAGAAGGTTAGCAATTATGAGATCTTATCAAGAATTAGAATAAAGCTAGTTTCAGAACAGATGTATTGCAAGCTTTCTATAGATCTTTTCTAACAGCTATTTTAATACAAAATATTTCTACCCACCAACAGTAAGATTGTTGTCACTATCCAGATGTTTCACACTTTCCTCGTTTAATAAAATTCTTTGAGAGCAAACAGTTACACTGCTTCCAGCTGCTTCACGCACATACTTGGTTCTCAGGATCTCTTCTTACCTGTTGCAGGATTCGTTACCCGGCAGTCATTTTGCATGTTGCTTTTAAGAGGACACGCAGCAGCAGTGAACCATAAGAAGCTGTATTCACAATCTTCAATGGCCATTATAAGTTCTGGCTTTGATTCCTAAACACAAAACAGTGACAGACTACATCTCTGCAAAGTGATATTGTAAGGTTTCGTGTCACAGGGTTAGACCTGAAATCTCTAGCTGAGCTCAATTCAGACATCACTCCTAGGACTTAACAGCCCATTTGGGACCAGCAAGTTAACTATTATAGTAGTTTGCCACAGTGTAGCTGTATCACATGCACAGGATGGTACAATATCCTCATCAGTTTCACTGCAACTGATAATAAGTGAGCTAAAGGCAGCCTAACTTAACAGTGGAAAGTCCAAAAGCTGAGGATGAAACATTTCAAATAGGAGTAATTAATGGTTAGGCATAAAGATGAGCAACCAAGGCTTAAAAACTACAAACACTAACACTAGACATTGGCACTGCTCTAGGTGTTTGCCAAGATACAATACACTCACCCTCAAGATGCAAACATTTTAAAGGCATTCCAGATGATAAAAACTGCTAGCAGATTGTGCAAAAAAGACCTCTCTTAAGAGATGCTCATCATTTAAAATAGTCTGCTCATAAAGCTGTCTCACAAATAGCTGAAGAGTAGGGAACAGCTAAGAACTGCTTCACCATCCTCCCCACACACAGTGGCAGAAATAACTCACAAAGTATAAAACCTAAAAGGAGAAGCCTACTTACAATTTTGCTTTCATCACACTTGAGGCGCAATATTGTTGTTTTCCTGCGAATTTTATCTGGACAAAGCTCCCCATTAATATATTTCAGAGTAGAAATGCCATTTTCCCACCGGGGTCCTTCAGCCACTTCTCCAAGGCTTATACAATTGATACCTTCCACAAGGGAGGCAGCAGCATCAGGAGGACAGGAACCTACACAGATGAACAAAACCATGCGTTATTTTTCCAAAAGTTAAGGCCAGTTTGCCAGGAATAAAAATCCACTTTCAGTTACACCACAGCTGATCTACTTCCAAACCAGCACCCAGATTACACTCATTGTAGATTCCTCCCCTGCCTCCAACCCTAACCACCTCTATTTGTAGCTAGAAAACATTTCACTCTTACGTGCAGCACCATATGGCACTAAAGGCTTGCAGACATTAATATAGTATTTCTTTGTAGAAGTAGATATATCTGTTGCCTCCCAATTCTCTCTATGCCGTGTCAGAGACGAAAAGTCATAAAAATTTCCTTCATCATCCCTGTAAAACAGAAAATTTTAATTAAGAGGTATTAAAGTAGTTCCAGCAATTTTAGAGTTGTCATTCAAAAGAAACTTTATCTCACAAACTCTACAAAGATTGTTGTGATGGAAGAGTCTGCACCAGATTCGCTGGTCCCTACAAGCCTCAAATTCAGTACAGATATAAGTCACCCAATCTACTGCAAACTGCCCATGTACACACAGACCATATAATGTATGAGTCATTTTTAATTTCACTGGAGCACACACTATGCATGCCAAACAAACACACAGTTGACTGTCATTTTAGGCTAGCACCCAAGCACGATACCACAGACAACTGCTAGCCATATTTGAGTACATCACTAAATCTTTTTGAGCTAATATTTAGTTGAGAAGAAAACTGGCATTTTTCTTGGAGTTTTGTCTGATGAAGTTCTTAATAGGTATCACTGGCTTCCTTGTTCAAGTTTGCTATAACTGAATATCCACACTTAAAAAAAATCTAGTATATTCAGATTTCTAGCACCGATATCAACATAGCTAATAGTTCATTTTTATACTGAATTTATTCCTCAGGAAACACCCAAATGAAATATTTTTCTTTAGTGAAATATTAGTTTGAGAAAGTACAAATAACATGACAAGATTACTCAAAATATTGCTTTAGGATTGAATGTCACTTTAGCTACTAACAGATTAAGTAAAAAAAATACAGCAGCTACAGTAGTGGTATTGCATGAGATTGCAATAAGGCTATATACTCATTTCCACCGTCACACAGCCCAACTTTACTTTTGAGAAAACAGCTTACTTGTAGGAACACTCAGTAGATTTAACAGGCGGGCAGGCATATTGCGTGTGCCATTCAAACATATATGTACAATCTGGAGTTTCCTTCAAAAATACAGGCTGAAAGAACAAAATTCAAGAGGAATTTATTTTCTCTCATTTAAACATAGAAATTACCAAAAACATCTCAATCTTGCTTCAAGAAGGTGCAGCAACTTCTATTTACATACCATCTTAGAGACATACTATGCTTCTGATCTGAAAAATATGGCTCAAGAAGCTCAAAACACAGGTTTTTTTCCCCCCAAACCTGAATTTATCTATGTGCACAATACTGATTAAAGAGCAGCCACTAAAAGCTACTAGTTCCTCTATGAGGCAAGGAAAAGAACCAGAAGTAAACTTAGGCACCATTCTTTATGAACAGGGAAGTAAGCATAAGAATAGAAAGCGCTATTAAAAACATCAAGTTACCCAATTTTTTTTTTTTTGTCTGGCCATACACTTCCTGATTTTCTGTGGATTTTTCTCCTACCTTTTACTTCCAACAAACAGACTGCTCTGACATCTCCAAGAGCTTTGCTAGGAGCAGACATTTCTAAAGAACACCACGCTCTGATTTTCTTGAAGCATGAGGAAGGTTCCTTCCGTAAATAGCAAGTTCAGTTATTTATTAAAGCCTCAGAAGAGCTTCACATCTCCTGCCTAGTCTGTAAGTGAATAACCAGTTCTTGAAGAAAGCCAGTTCACATTCTTCATCTTACCCTCCTGCACATTATGAAGAGAGCAGTTCTGGAAGACAGTATATGCAGGAATTTAATGTTTTGCAACTAACCTCTGATGTAGTCTTGTCACAGTAGAATAATATGGCAGTTGATCGTTCATATATTTTATGACATTGCTCTCCGCTGGTGTAATTAATCATTATTAAACCATTTTTGAAAGTCAGTTTCTCTGTAAGCAAGCCTGGAAGTAAAGAGTTGAGAAAAGGAAGTTAAACAGCTAATTTAGTAAACACAGAACTGCAGTAACACATCTGGCAATGGAGTTACACAGGCAGCAGATAAACGCATAATAAAGTACTGATAGAAAGACCTAGACATTCCTCTAAAACACAACCTAGTTATTTCTTACATCCCAGTATAAGACGAATTAACTCAATCCTTTTTACATGGTAAGACAAGATTTCACACTATCTCTCTTTATATATAGATTTTACTTGCAAATGAAGTAAAAGCAGTAGGGTATTTTTATCTTACAAAACACACAGAATGAACCAGCATATAACTGAGCCTACTATGTGATAAATTAATAGCTCTTACTATTCTTTCACTCTTCAAGTTCCTTTTAATCAAGTGCCATACCTGCTACTTTTCTGAAAGTGGTGTCCTTCTTCTTTACTTGACATGACGACACAGAATGAGCCTCTGATCTGCAGTGTTCTGTTATTTCTCCACAAACTCTGAAGTAGTAGTCATATTCATCTGTACTCACTTTTATGTCTTTATTGGAAAGTGGCTTGAGATTATAAACATGACCATATCTTGGATCTTTCACTTGGCAATCCTCTCCTTTAAAGGAAAGTTACAAATTTAAAATACAATATCTATGAGCCATAACTACCATTAACACAAAACGTAAATGCTATGCTATATTTCAAAAACCATCTCAAGCTGTCCTTACAGGCTCTTCCTTCACCATAGAAGGTAATGGGCAGAACCAGAAATACCAAGTCCAGGACTTGCTTAATTGTCTGGAAAGAACAGTGAGGTCAAGGCTGAAGAAAAAGTTGTCCTAGATGTCAGTCTTGCATTTTCTTTAAGTAGTTATGAGGTCTGCAGAGTTAGTAAATAATCAATATAGGAATATCAAGCTTAAGGGAATATCAAGGTCTATGAAGATAAAAGGTTTGAGGAAGTTCTAGCTTCATGGGTCTAACCAGCTAACAGAAAGTTTACAGTCTTTACTGCTGATTGAATTCTAGTGGTCACTAGCGCCACACGATTACTGTTTTTTCATTAATCACCTAACAAGTTGGTACTAAGAGATGATGACACAAGTTTCTCTTCCTTCAAAATCATGACTCTTGTCAACTGCATCCTGCTCAGTAATTGCATATGACAGAGCAGCATCTTAGCAAGTATTCCTCTTACGCCACATGTAGGTAACTGACAGTGTCAATTACATCTAGTACAGCTGCAAACAGGTACTTCACCAGAAGTCTGGATATTATACAAGGCATTATCTGCAAGTTGTAAAATAAAGCCTGTAAAGACAGAGAAGACATCTGCATGTTCAGCTTTCTAAGAGCCAACTGACTACCAGAACTAAAACTCAATTCCTTCTTGCATGTCCTAAAGTCAACTGTAAACTCATTGTCCTCTATGGTCTCTCCACCATCATTTACTAAGAGTCAAGTTCACAACACTTTCCACTCTTCAGGGAGGATGCCTTGACAGACATAGGATCAATAACATTCATTAAATCTAGCACCAATATTTGCAAGACACCAGCAAGTCTCACTGTAATTGAGGTAGCACTCTGATTTGGTCAGAGAATATTATTGTTTTTTTTTTCCCCCAAATACAAGAATCCATTTAACTATCACCCTAAATGGCACTTTTAAGGTTAGATATTTCTGCTGGACTTAGGCTCCAAAGGGACTTCAATGTCAGCATCTATCACTGAAGTATCTGCAGGGCAAAAAACCAAGTACAGCTCCACTAGGAATTTGCTTCTTGTACAGATCTGCTCTGTATTTTGAAGCTTAACTACAGTTACCTTCTGCTTTGTGAACAGGACAGGCTGCCAAGGTTCTCCAAACAAATACAAACTCACAGTCACCTTCTTGCTCCAAAACTGGTGATCCCTACAGAAAAGTAAGTTGTATGAAGGAGACGTATGTTTTGGGATTTTCAGTATAGTTGTTCATACAAGACACAACCCTTTATTGCAGTTGCATAGTCTAAAGACTCTATTACCAAACTTCAGTTCAGTACTTTTTCTGCACAAAGCTGCTACTGGTGGCTCAAAAATTCAGAGACCACTGTTGTGCACAAAAACTCCAGAAAGTAGTTGAAAGGAGAAACAGGAGAAAAAGCCTTTATACAAGACACTGCATTTTAGAACCAACCTCTCCATTACAAAAAAAAAAAAGATAGTAAACAGTCTATGTTGAAAGTCCAAGCTCAAGTCTTTACTAGCAGCTTTCAGCAAAGCAAATTACCATTGTTTGATCGCACTGGAATATTATACGTGTAGAATAGCGTTGCTTATCTTTACACATATCGCCGTTCAAGTAAGTAATGCTAAGTGACCCATCAGTAGCAGCCTGTGGATTTATCTGAATGACTCCGAGGTTCTTGCTTTTATCAGCATATTTCACACAGGATCCTATGGCACCACCTACAGGAAAGCAAAAGAAAACTTTATTTTAGTACAAAGCTCTGACAACTAGTTATCTTTATTGAGTCTAAGACAAAATAATGGAGTAGCTTTAAGAGAGCTTCAAGCACTCAGAATGGTTCAAATTCCCAAAGCACAACACAGCAGATGCATTTTTATGAATGCAGAGACATTGTCTGCCTAAAGGCTTTGAAACAGAAAGTAAGTCACTGGCCTGTATTCACTGGGACCTTTAAAGCTGTACTAATCTGTTACATAGATTAAAGTAAGAAACTTGCTAGAAACTTGCTAGAAATTCAGAATTCATTCATCAACTTTTAGCCTGCCTCTTTAAACAGAAAGTCAAGATACTTGTAAATACTGCTCTTAAAACATTTACCCCAAATGCCTTTCTACAAATCTCAGTACAAGACTCCTGTTTAGTATCAAGACTGCTCTCAGTCTGAGAGCTCTGTAGTACTTTTACAGCCTTGCACAGACCTAGGTAAGGTATGTTAAGTTCAGCAACTGAACAGGCAGGATTTAAGTAATCTTTTTAAAAAAACTCTGCATAGAAGGTCTGACACAAGAACTCAAAGTCAAGAAGTGTTGGCCATTTGGCTTACCAGGGCATCCAAGCACAAAAGGCAAAGGCTTGCAAACATTCAAGTAAAACGTTCGCTTCTTTGCATTCTTTGAAGTATCTATAGCAACCCATGGTTCACTCTCTTTGCTCAAATCACTTAGGTCATACTCATTACCAGCAGCATCTGGAAGAGATGTGGCACATACAGTAAAAGCTGAAAGAGCTGCTAAGGTAGATGCAACAGTACTGAGTTTCAGACAATGCAATTCATTGACAAATACAGATAATTCAAAGTGTTGTTCAGAATCAAATTAGATACCCACAGAGAAAGGGTACTGCTTGCATAAAGAAGCAACTATACTATGTGAAAAAAAAAAAAAAAAACAAAGTTCCCTTGTGGTAGCTAAACTGCTCATCATCAAGTAGCTACTTTAATTCATAGGTTCATTTTTCTGGAGACAATACAATTTAACCCATTTTCTTCAGTTAGGCTGAAGTCACACCTATGTTTTTACATTAGCTTCCTCCTTCTTCCTCCCCTTAAACCTCCTTCGAACAAATTAGTTCTCCCTCTCCACCTTTATGAAGATGTCAAGTACTGAACTTACTCAGTCCAGGCATCCTTAAATCTTCATCTAAATGGCTACCTCCATAAAAGCCTGTGGTGATTAGTTAATCCTTCTGTTAGTTACTGCACAGAGCCAACCTGAATCCCAGGTACATACTTACCCGTAACCTGGCAGTCTACAGGAGCAGGAGCACAAGCCAGAGCTGTGTGAAACTCAAAGAAAGTATCATGAATGTTCAGCATACTGTTGATCTCTTCACGCACAAACTTAAGCTCTCCAGGATACGAATCATTACAAATGAAAGTCACCGTGAATGTGTCCGATTTTCCTGTAAAACAAACACTTAGCTTGAACTTCAACTTAAATATTCTACAGTGAAGCAGCAGCAGGTAACACTTGATTTTAAGATTTTCTAACAGCTTCCTGTTAAACTGCTTCAAGGGCAACACTACCTTCTGTTTTTACATTTTCTAAATGACAAAATAAACATCTTTAAATAACTGTCCTAAAATTCACAGCAGTCACTAATAACATTGCAAAATAGAGAATAGAACACAGACGTATTCTAAGGAGCGTAATTTCGTTCACTGAGCTGTACTTCCCACATCTTTGACAGATTTGTGGAAACAGAAAGCCTATAAAACATCAAATCCATTGTACCAGTAGCTCCTAGATTGCATCACACAAAGAGCAGTTCTTTAAGTTGTGTAATAACTAGAGAACAAAGAATATTGACACTTTTTAGGCAACACATGTTTAGTCTTCTCCACAGCCCATAAGTAGTAATAGGGAGAATATTTGTCATTACTGCATCCTAAAGTAAACAAAATGGTAGAAGCTCTCACAGTGAAATACATGGTAACTCAATCACTTTCATGGCTGTAAAAAATAACATAATCATAGTAATTTGTACAGAAAGATCAACATTTCAGAAGCATCTTAATCTAAAACACTTTCCTGAAAGAACCTTGTAAGATGCCCTATACTTCCCTCAAGACTCATTTTGTACAGTTGGAGAGCTTGTTTAGCTGATGGGTTTTACCTCTTCTCATTAGTGTCACTTACAAAACAGACTAAAATTCACAAGCAGGTACACGAGATACTAAAGCACTTATTCAATGAACTCCTAAATAACAGTGTAAGATATTTGAAAGGTCATTTTTCATTAATAAAACTACTTTAAGACTTGGTTTTGTGAATAATCTCTAAAGCAGTAATTTCACTTAAGAGTCAGAGCTCATTTTACTTGCTTTCTCTATTTAACTACCTATTTCCCCTTCTAAGGGAAGGTATTTTTCATCCACTTAGTAAGGGGAAAAACATCTTGTGCTGTATTTTGTCCATTTTCAGCAGTTTTGAAGTGCACATTTATTTCTGAAAACTGAACCATAATCATTTAGCATGATTTGATTTCTCATGAGATGCTCATATGAGCTAAGCCTGTTTAAGTTTTAGCATTAAACCCATTAAACTTACACAAAGTGTGAAATGAAGACTGACAGAAAGTACAATATTAGTGACACACCGCGCTGCACATTTCCTGGACTCACCTGATTCAACAAGAAGACGACCTCTGTAGGTAAGAGTTAGAAACCCTTCACTAGACAGATAAAGAGTTTTATCCAATTCTACCATCCTCACTGATGTCAGATTGTCTGCTTCACATCCAGCAGCTGGTTTTCCATTTATTTTACCACAGTCTGGCATAGGCCCACATATGTTTAACTAGAATTTTTAAAAACAAACAGGTGTACACAATGTTAACTGGTTCAGAAAAGTTAGGCTCAGGTAGTCTTTCTGCATCAGTGAAATTCTCTTGTTAAAATCTATTTTTTGAAATTATATCATAATTCATACATCATAAAATGCCTATCACTTCTGAACTGCAAGACAACTATCTATACAGGAGCAACACCTTCAGGGTCCACAAATTCACTCCATTGGAAGAACAGGATGTGATTTAGCTGGTCAAAAATCCTATGATACTATCTGTGGATAGTCTAAAACTAACGAGACATATAAAGCACATTAAGATGACTGACGTTTAAAATGACTCACATGAATAAATTGAATCACTCATAAGCTTACACTGCCCATTTTTGGCATTAGTAAATAAACCAGTATTATACAACTGAGTATATAACTAGCCATGCATAGCATAGAGGTGCCTCTACAGTGTGACTAATTTTCAGCTTTGCTATACAACAAGATATTATTTAAATACTATTTTGAGTGATGAATCAATTTATCTTCTGTTCTTCTCTTAAGTACAATGCTCTTCTGCCAACTTAAATTTCATAAGAGGGTGGAGTAAAAGTTCCAACTCACTAAGTATGACCAGAAGAAAAAAAAAAAAGCAACAGCAGAACCCACAAGCAACAGATTGTACAGTCAGAATCCTTACCAAGTAGGTCTTCCCAATGCCAGTGGTTGTATAGCCCTTCTCTGCAGCTAATGGCTGCAGATCGAACAAAAATCCACTGTTTGGATCTCGCACAGAGCAGGACTATAAAATAAGAATTTTAACAGTATTATTCTCTACCTCTGCACTTTTTGTTTAATGTTCTATTTCTACCTAGCTCAGAGAGCCAAAGAAGTGATTTGCGTGTATACGTATCCTGTGTACCAAGCAGCAACTTAATTTGGACAATTACATTACAGCTCTGGTAGTAGCAACTCTCCATTTAATTCTTTTGCACAGTTGTCTGTTGATATTGGTCATATGCCAGTAAGTGTAATTTAACTGATGTCATTTATCGGGTTAGCTAGAGCAAATGTTTTAATTGAAAGATAGTTGTACACTAATGTGATATTTTAAGACTTGTAAAACAGAGTAACTGAGTGGCTCATTGTACAAAGTGATCTTAATTTGATTAGCTATACACAAACAAGAATAAAAGGATAATACTTAAAAAAGCACTCAACTTTACTAGCAGCCTCATATGTCCTGCAAATTGCTCTTAGAGTAAGCACTGGAACACTTTTGTCCAAAGTTACATGCTTTGTGCACACTTCAAGAAAACAATAAGATGGCACAAAGTTCTACCATGATCAACTTCATATTTCACTGTAATTAAGTTTTCTCCTAGAGTAATGAAAACGCAGCAAACGCTAGAAAAACATACCATGCCCTGGTGAGGCCATATTTAGACTGTTGGGCTCAGTTCTAGGCACCCCTGTTAAAAAACTCCTAAAAGAAGTCCAATGGAAGACCACAAAGATGATAAAGGGCCTCAAGCATCTCCCATATTGAGGAAAGGCTGAGTAACATGGGTCTGTTCAGCCTGAGGAAGAGAATATTGGGAGGGGATCTAATAAACATATTTATAAATACCTAAAGGAAGGTGGTAGGCCAATGGACAAGGCCAGGTTCTTATCAGTGGTGTGTAGCAATAAAACAAAAGGTAATGGCCTAGAACTTCTACGTAGGAAGCTCCATACTAACATGCAGAAGAATTTCTTTACAATAAGGGTGACAGAGCAGTGGAACAGGTTGTCCAGAGAGGCTGTGGAGTCTCCTTCTATGGAGATATCCAGTCCCCATATGAATGCCTACCTGTGGGACCCATTGTAGGCAACCTGCTTTAGCAGGAATGTTGTACTTGATTTCTTGAGGTCCCTTCCAACTCCTGCAATTCTGTGAGACCATGAATTTTGATTTTCTTACCTGAGAATCATCTTTTGTTTCCTTGACTGGACAAGCAGCTTCAGTTTCCCATAAGAATGTAACCACACATTCTTGAATAGATATAAACCGGGGGCTGCTATTCTGGAAATGAATTGCGGACAGAAGGTCAGAATCAAGTAAAAAGTAACAGCCAAGACCTTCTCATGTTTGTGAGATTCTGCTTTAAAAATAGCCTACCAATGGCCCTCAGCCCTAGGGGGTTTGGGATATATGGTATATAAATTATAAACAAAAATCTAGCACTATAAAATACTGTTCGCTGACATAACTGAAGTAAGTTACTCAAACTTGATTTCAGTGCTTTCACACAAAACTAAAGTAGCTCATAACTGCTCTAAGACTCGGGTTTTCACCATCTCTCCTACTAAAGTAAGGGAATCAAAACTGGCAGATTCACAAGCCAACAGAAAAAGTCTTAGGCAAACTTCACTAGTGTCCCCTCTCACCAGTAGAATCTGAACTTTAACATGTAGATTTGTATCAGTACAAGTTCTATAGAATTAAGAGCTCGTGTAGAATCAAGCTGCAGAGATACAGCTCAGTCTAGAAATGCACTTTCAACATTCTTCCTCTTAAGATGTTCTGCAATGTCTGTAACTATAAAAGGTACTTTTTCATGCTAATTACATTAGTCTGAAACATCAGTTCCCACAAGGGTTATTAGCTTCTACCTAGTTCTTATGATAAAATACTCAGTTTCAGAATCCAGTAAAATACATACCCAATTTAAAGCAGAGATGCAAAAAAATAAAAGGTAAGCCCTCAAGTAGCCTCCCTTAATCACAAGTCTTACATGCTATTAATTTTCAGGTAGCTTCTTGTTATGTGATGTTATGTGACAAAAAATCTACTATGATAAAACAACTGAATGATTTGTCCTTACAAGAGTGCCTCTGGAACACACAAAGTGAATGGTGGTGTTATAAGAAGTTCTCTCTCCATCAGCATTGATGCATACAGAGCCATTTGCATAGGTTAGAAGAATGTGACCAAGTCTTTCAACTACTAGTTCTTTGCTGGCAACACCAAGATTACTGATGGATGTGACTTCGTAGTAAGAATCCTAGAAATAAAGAAAACTGTCAGCAATTCTGAATATCTAATGAAAAAAAATACAATAATCTTGCATACAGAAGGTTCTCTCCATTGCATTTGCAACTCAAACCTAGAAATCTCTCAGATATGGAGCAGAAGAAAAATATATAGGTCCACATCTTTAAAATTTAAGTGCCACAAACCAGTTATTTTATGATAAGGTGCCTATAGTGCCTCAAAACAACCACCCCATCACATCAGCTACACAGCTTAGAAGTTTAGGGAGCCTGATAATCTCATGTGGCGATAAATACAACATAGTCTGTATAGTTGTTTAAAACTATGCTGAAGCCATTCTTAGAGTTGACCTTGCACATATGCATGATTAGCAAAGCTTAAAAGTCTCTATGTAAGTAGAACACTACCAGCACCCTTTTTCTCTCGGCAACTTCTGACTAACCTATTCAAAAGCTTAAATGTTAAGAGCAGAGTGGCAAATATTCCAATCCAAGTCTTATGCAAGACAATATCCAGAATAGAATGTTCCTAAAATAATGCTACCAGTCTTTGAGGCTGCAGCAGCATAGATGACAAAGAACGGCCTGTCTGCTTTAAAAAAAAAAAAAAAAAAAAAAAAGGAAGAATCATATATATCCCAGATACCACTGTATGTTGTACCAAAATTCTTGAGTTCATCTTGTAGACCCCTTTATTTTAATCACCTGGCAAATCACCACTGGGCTGGGATGGATGGAAGGGCTACTCACATGATCATGCCGATATTCCATCTGACATACAGATGCTCGTCGGTCACATCCTGGAACAGCAAGTAGAGGTCGACAGACATTTATGTAGTACTTCTTGCGTTCATTTGGTCCTGAATTATCCATGGCATACCAATTTTCACCTCTCTTCTCCGATCTTACTAAGCTAGTAGAAAGAAAAAGTTTTATGCTAAGAATACACATTATTCATTTTGCTTTGTCAGTCTCAATAGAGACTGACAGTAAAATCAAAGAATCAGCTTATATCTCGGGAAATGAATCAATATACTAGATTGAAATACCTACATTTCAGGATACTTGCAGTTCACATTGTTATAACAGATGACTTTTCTAATGCTACCTACACACAAAGCCAACATCATGCAGTGCTAAGGTATAAGCAAGAACACAAACCTAGAACAGCTAAGCTCACACAGAGGCTCTTACTTTTACCTTGACAAGTCATACTGGTCCATGGTGTTGGGATCTGTCACAATACACTCCAGTGGCATTTCAGGACAGGCATATTCAGTGTACCATCTGAAGTTGTAGGTATAGTTGTCTTCTACCTAAAAAAAAAAAAAGCAAAAACCAAATAGGTCAATATATGCTTTCATACCAACTACTACTTGAATCAAGGCTATTCCTTTTTATAGTAAGCTTATTTCCCTTTGGTTTGGAGGATGTATTTCCTCAGATTAATTTGTGTTCTGTTTGTCTCCATGTTGATCCTGTCATTATTTCCCTTCTGTAACACCAGAAATACTTCAAAAAATCCCACACCAGAAAAGCAGAACCAGAACAATAACTGCTGTGTTACAGGACAGTCCTAGTACTTGTTACTTCTTCAGCTGAAAAGTATGTACATTTGCTCTTTTCACTAGAAACATAAGAAGATGGAAAGCACTTCTAACCTCTTCTAACATGGCCTAGAAACTAGAGAATAAGCAAGGCAAGAGGACCCTGACACAGGTCAACAGCTTACTGTTCACTAGGCAAAACAGGTTTTACACTGACAGATACACCAAGAGAAATAACTGCTTCCTTTATCAGCTTGCTTTATAGCTATGGGTATTTGCATCCATGAATCTCCGTCCATAAATCTCTGCTACAATAGCCTAACAGTGATAATTATCAAAATCTATGGACAGAGAAACTTGCCTTTTTCATACATAACTTCTTACCTGATATTCAGGCTGACCTACTCCAGCCTGATGATCACACAGGAAAGTTATAAGGGTAGATCGCTGTGTTTTCTTCTCATTGTTGTAAGCAGTACCATTTTTGTAGGTCAACTGAATCAGACCATCATAATACGAAAGTCTGGAATTAGGTAGTCCAAGACTCCAAAACTGATCCTTTCTAATAAAAAAAAAAAAAAGAAAAAGCACAGGCTTTGGGATTGAACCAAATTCAAATTTAATTATCTTAAAGAGAAGTATTCCAAACAATAGGCACATAGGTATGTTTATGGAAGGTTCCATAAGAAGACAAAAAGGATTAAGTTATACTGATTAGACTAGGATGTGCTAGGAAAGAGTGCCACCAAAAGGAAACTTAACACATGAATAGGTGACCTTTGGAAAGGAAATCATACCTTAATTAAGATATCTAACACACTAATCCTGCATTCTCTAAAGCAGTGACAGGAAATTCATATTTTCAAACTGCATATTTTAAATATTAAGCTCAGTTTAGTTCCATGCAATTACCTGAGCACAGAAGATCTAGGACCACAAGTCTTCCCACTTATTGACAATAATTACATTCACATGCTCTTAGCTTAAGTCCAAGTTTGGTCTAGGACGTTTTCTTTACTCTAACTTAATGCTAGCTCTGTCAGGTTTAGCCTGTCTCCCCATAAAGTGTAGTTTTAGTGCCTGCAGTGAATTCTGCATAGCCTGAGTTGGAAGGGTCCCACAAGGATCGTCGAGTCCAATTCCTGGCTTCCCATAAGACCACCCAAAAAAAAAAGAAGTCACATATCTGAAGAAGTAACGAACACTCAGTCTCAAAAGCTAAATGCAAGATCACATGTGCACTTTGCTTGAAATAGCTGGCAGCCTAACTACTGTGCTACCACATGCTACTTTACATGTTTTATATGCAAACTCCCTGAGTTCTAGTAGTGCAATAATAATTTTAAATGCAAATTGCTGTTACACAGATAACACATCACACAACAGGAAATCTATTACAGGCAAGAGAATTAGTTACTCACCCTTGTGTTACCTGGCATGCTGCTGATTGCATGTGACACAAATCATCAGGCACACTGCCACAGATGTTTATGTAGAACAAATATTCTGCAGTGTTAACTGTGTAGTGCCCGTTTTTCTTGGTCAATGGTGATAAATCAAAAGAGAAGCCTAACATGGAAGAAAAAGCTATGAGTTCCACTTTTTCCTACCATCTGCCAGATCTCAGTTTTACTGGTTACACAACCAGTTGTTACATACAGACATGATCCCCATAAACATGTCTTCGTTCATGTAATTGATCCAGAAAGGCACAAGTTCAAATACAAAACATATCTCCTACACAAAAAATTACTGCAGTCAAATAACACCTACTCTCTCACATACACTAGCAGAGTATCAAAGCTCATGCTGTTTTCACTTTCCATACACATGCAGTTAAAACGGCTGTGCTGAAGTGTTAGGTTCTTAGACTTGCACTAAACTCACTCCAGTTTTGCACAGCAAGAAGAGTAAGTGATGACAATTTCTTTCCTCAAGACCTTTAAATGTAGCCAACATGCAGATACTTAACCTACCTGCCTGAGGATCAGAGACTTGACAGTTATCTCCTTCCGTTTTAGACAGGACACACGCAGCAGCAGTATACCAGTCAAAAGAAAATGAACATTCACTCTCAGATATCAAGATCGGAGCACTTTCTAGATCACCTGGTATCATAAGAGCAATGTGTTAAACTGCACACAGTAATTCATCAGAATAACTGAATTTAAGGCTAGCAATAGACTCCTTCCCAACCTCAGACTAGAGTTAACAGCTAAGGTATCTCTCCTCTAAAAACAAAGAGCACAAAATCAAAAATGCTTTACACAAGTTCCTTGCACCCTGTTCCTCCTCCAGCTTAGCCAAGAGGAGGAAGATAGTACTCAGGAACAGACTGAACAGTATGTCTCACACTCCCAGAGTGTTTGCAAACCTGAGCTCTGCTACAAAGCAATAGCTTTATCAGGAACTAGGGCATGATCTGATGACCAGCGCACTTGGAAAAGTTATCTTCCTCAGGCTGAGGTACAAAAATCCAAGATTCCTATTTCCCTCATGGGCTATTACATGGAGATGAACAATATTAACAAGTCATGCAAATGCTTCAGTTTTGTGTACACTGCAAGCAATTTAGAGACAAAATACATTTATTGGAAAAGACTGTTGAAGTATACAATTGCATTTCAGAATCAAGTCTTTTCCAGGACCAAGACAATCTGGAAATAGAAAGTGCCTTTTTCTATAGCTTCCAGGTGTTTCCTTTACTCACTTACACTTACATTTTGATTGATAGAATCTCAGCTTAAGAGATTGCTCAAGAGTCTTTAAGGAGTACTTATATAAAACATAAAAGCAGTTACATTACTATTATCCTGGCAAACAAACCACATTTCTTCACCTTTTGTATACAAGAAAATTAGGGACATACGTGATTTAGTACTCGTGATTTAGTACTCGTGATTTAGTACTCGTGATTTAGTACTCGTGATTTAGTACTCGTGATTTAGTACTCGTGATTTAGTACTCGTGATTTAGTACTCGTGATTTAGTACTCGTGATTTAGTACTCGTGATTTAGTACTCGTGATTTAGTACTCGTGATTTAGTACTCGTGATTTAGTACTCGTGATTTAGTACTCGTGATTTAGTACTCGTGATTTAGTACTCGTGATTTAGTACTCGTGATTTAGTACTCGTGATTTAGTACTCGTGATTTAGTACTCGTGATTTAGTACTCGTGATTTAGTACTCGTGATTTAGTACTCGTGATTTAGTACTCGTGATTTAGTACTCGTGATTTAGTACTCGTGATTTAGTACTCGTGATTTAGTACTCGTGATTTAGTACTCGTGCCTAGGAATACAAGATGACATCCAGTTTTTAACTGGATCAAAGAACATGGCCTTACCTGGTCTGCATATAAGAGTGATGACAGTTTTGATTTTTTTGTTAACACCACAGCTATCTCCATTTGAATAGGTAAGTTGAATATTTTCTCCAACCTTCTTAGGTGGAGAAACAAATGTTCCAAGATTCTTGCTCTTTTTTTCGTGATCTACAAATACAAGAAAGTCACTTTTCCCCCCCAGAAAGCATTTTACACCAAGAAGAAAATATTAGCCAGACAAATGGAAAGAAAATATAAAACTGCAAGGTTTTTTCTTTTTTTTTTTTTTTAACCATCCCAACACTATACTACTAATCATGGAAAAGAGCGTAATATTCTTTAGTTACAGAAAAGTCTACTAGTATCATGTCTTCTACAGTCTTTAGAAGCACAATGAAAATATACTCCCAATTTTTTTCCTCAAGTAACTGGAAACAGTCAGAGCAGCTGCTTTCAATTAACAGAGGATTTGCAAAACCTTCAGCATCTTAATTAAAGAAAACCAAAAAAGGACTCACCTACAGAGCAAATAGCAGCATCATCTGGGCAGCCAGAAGCTCCTCCTCTCTTCAGCACTTTATGGCAGACATTGATGTAATAACGCTTCCGCCCTTCCTCTGAAAGATTACTGTCCACAGCTTCCCAGTTCTGGGCTGATTCTGAAATACAGTCATTATGAGCATATCATCTAGTTTAATCTTTCCATCCTCTGCACCCTAGAATGCCTTTTATCATAAAGAACGGAAAAATCACCCATCCCAATTGTCTTTAAACATATGTTTACTTTCCTAAGGTTCTTACTTGAAGAAGGAATTGATGTGTCCCAGAAAAAACACTAAGAAAAGCGAAATTTGATTACTGTTCAACTAAGGAATTGCAATGACACACGGCATATAAATTCAGAACAGAAGTAACTGAAAGGTAGTTTTCATTGCCATACCTGAACTGCGGACCAGAGGTGACAAATCATAGTGCTTTTTCTTATCAGCAACTCTGCAGAGAAGATCTTCTCTTTCTTTAACACATGCATATTTTGTATACCAAGTGAAAAAATAGGTGCAGTCCACTTCACCAGTAAACACAGGAGTTCCTCTACCATCATTACCTTAATATTGATAACAGATAAACATAGGTAAGCTTTCCAGTGGGGGGAAAGAGGAGAAAAGTAAGAACACTCGAGAATTAGCAAGAATAGAAAAACCACAGTTCCTGTGCAACAAGTTTTCTATTTTTTCATCTATAAACTGTTAGCTAAGAAACCAGGCCCTTTCATAACTTAATATTCTTGACCACTGAGTGCAAAATAAAAATCAATGCTACTGCACAGCACAAAACAATCCTGCCACACAGAATTAAGTGCTTACTCTAACAGTATTTTTTGCATTAATTATGGCTCAAAGCATGCATTCATTTTAATGTAAGGTCTACTAGCAAGCTCAAACTCAGAGCAGAGTGATCACAGCTCATCACACTCACCTGCTGTTTCATTGCACTCAAAGTTTATGACAGTCATTCTCTGAAAGCCGGAGCTACACGCATCCCCATTCGGATAAATTAAAGTGAGATCCCCATCAGAATATCTGAGTGAAAAGTCAGTTTTAGATAGAGACATAGGATCAAACACAGTCACACTGCTCTCCATGCAACATAAACCACTTTTTTTTTTTTTTAAAACACTTATAACAACATTTCACTCTAGGAGGAATACAGTTGGTTTATCGACACTGATATTGGTATTCCCACTGCAACAAAGGCTTCAAGTCAGACTTTAGTCTACTCTTCATGAGATTTGTATACAGGTTCAAAAATATTCTAAAGCTACCCCAGCTTTAGTGGAATGTTTCTTCCTATTAGTTTATTTCATGGCTATTTTTGCAGGTGGAAGAAGTCATACTCTCTAGAGAACAGCTCCCACAGGTCTGTCACACGCATACAGACAGAACAGAAGATTATACCTACACGAGAATTACTTCTGCTTTGCTATTATTCCAGTATGCCACTTGGGAACCCTGAGGTTCTTAAAGAAAAACGCTAAATTCTAAACTCCACTAGTCTTGAGTACAATTAACTCATGCTCCTGCAAATGAGTTAGAGATGCTCTTTTGTTGACGACAACTTCTAAATATCAAACCCTAATGTCACACTGCATTCAAAACTTGAGGAGGGCAAAAATAAGCACAACACAGTTTGCAGCTCTGATAAAGTCAGTAAAGTTTCTTCCTCATCTTGGCAATATACCGTTAATGTTTCTATATACAACAGTGAGCAAAAATACTTGCGTTCCGTATCCAATATTTCTTACATGACAAATAAGGGCATCAAAGTAGGAAACAAAGATCAGTCATTCAGACAACTCAGCAGAGCTGAAGAGCCCGGCAAGAATTCTTTACACACCTTAGAGTCTGGTTCTCAAATCTTCCTGTCACCTTCTTCTGGTAATCCGATGATTTTACTTGGCAAGCTGAAGCGTATCCTGTGCTGTCCTTGCAGTTACCCGCACCAGTTCTCCCACATACATTCAAGTAATAGTAATACTCCTCTTTATCATCTTTGGCTAAATATGGTGTGACATAATCTAAATAATTAAGAAAAAAAGGAAAAATGTTCCAGTAGAACAGACATTAAAAAAATCTACTAGTCAGATATGACTCAAGTATCTAGAGAGGTTATTTTTCCTTAACTCTACACATTGAACCAGAAAACCAATTAGTAGTACCACACACTGAAAATAAGAATAGTGAGTTTACCTGGAGATAGAGTAAGTGGTTTCAAGTCAATGGAGACATCATGTTGCTCATTAGTCAGAAGACAGCTCTTACTTTCCAGGTAATCCCTGTGACAGGCATACTCAGTAACCCATTCAACTTCATACCGGCAATTTGTTTTTGCTGTGAGTTTGGGACCTGCACTCTGATACAAAAAGGATCAAAACTGCAATTACAAATCTAGCATTGACACTGACAGCATTACAGTCATTTAAGACCAGTAATGACTAGTTTCATCTACAAATTGCCTAAGACCTGCAAATGCTGTCTCTGGCCTCTCTGGTATGGAGAGCTCCAAAATAGCTCTTACTGATTACGTGACAAACTACTGAAAGCCTGAACAGAGGCAAAGCATCAGGCATGAGTAGAGTAATAATATACTAAAAAGGCACTTTTCCTGAACATGCTGGCAAAAGCAGGGACTACAGAGTCACAACTGCTGACAGCAGCTTGGATTGTATTTGTCTAAGGGGATTCCTTGAAGACAAGAACAGAGATCAAGCAATCCTTTAAAGACAAAGCAGCCTTACATACTGGACTGTTATAGCAACTTTCATCCTGATTAAAGGAACATTACAAGTATTTCAGAATTCTTTAGCCAACACTTATCAGATGTCAGGTAGTGAAATATTTTTGTACCTCTTCTTGCAGAAGTGAAATATTTAAAAAAACTCTGACTCAAAACTAGAACAGACAGATATGCACAGATAAGGTCAGTAATACCACTCATACTGCATGCGCATAGCTATGCTGAGGTATTACAAAGCGACAGTAGAGAAATCTGTGGTCTGCTTCTTCAGTCATGAGTACGATACATGGTACCTATCTAGGTCGTAAGGTATAAAAACATGAAATTCAAAGTAATAATTGAAATATATAATCGAAAAGCATCACAACATCAAGCAGCAGAGCACTAACAATATCCATTCTGGTCCAACTAAAGGGGTGCAGGTTGCTGAAATTACCTGGCATCACCTCTAACACTGTATCGATACAGTACTGCCAAAACCAATACATTGCTTAACACTACAGACTAAAGTAAAAGGAGATCATTAGCCTGCTTAGCAAGTGATAAACTTCTGCCAAATACAGTTGCTAGCTAGTTTTTTTTTTTTCCCTGAGGCAGGTTAGACTAATAGTTGTTCGTACGTAACTTGTTTCTTTATAAGCATGTTCAGCCTCACTGAGGATGCAAACGCCCTTATTAGCCAACAAGGCTTCTGTGCCAAGGATTAACACTGTAATAACTCCATCCCCTTCTTAGAGAAAAAAATTAACCCAGAATAGGGCAACTAAATACATCAAAACACGAGTTCTTGTTTAAAGTTTCAGAAGACAGTTTTTCCACAGAGTATTTTATTTTGAATATCCTACACTCTCCACAATCTGCAAGACTGAAGAATTTTCTATTCCCTTTAGCTCTCAATAAAAGATAATGAACAACAGGAGTTAGAGAACAACCATTTAACACAAACTAAAACAGGAAAGTTACCTCTTCTCCTCTCTTAGATGGGCAAACAAAAGTGATTGTTACTGCTGGGTTATGGCCTAAGCAGAAATTCAGCTTTTCATCATTGTACGTTCTCTCATAACTCAGTATCAGCCTAGAAAAAGAAAAAGGCAAATCAAAAAAACAAGACAGTACATAAAAGAATACTCTTGGAGTAACATCTATCCTCTGCAAAATACACCAAAACTGTCCCACTTCTGAAAGTTAATTTTGTAAGTGTCCTTACTTCTTTCAGTAAGTAACTACTAAGAGAGTCCCAGAATTATTTAACATAGATCCTTCTGCACAGCAGTTAAGATGGCAAGTTACAAGGCAGGGAGCATACAGTATAGGAATTTGGCTGATAGTTATAAAAATAGCTTTCTTCTCAGACTGCTGGAGAGCAGGTGCAATCAACAGCTCTGCCACTTTGGAAGTAAAATACAGTAATAATGTTTTGCCACATTGCTAACTCCATATTTAGAATTTCTTTCCATCCAGCTCCCAGAATTTAGAGTGTGGCAAACTCCTTAGATTGCTGACAGTAGCAAGACAACTGGGATGGATCAGACAAGGTGGGAATAGGACAAGGATGCACAGCAACTGACAGAAGGACAACTGAGAAGTTGACTTGACCAAGAAAACAAGGAAATCCATACAACTTTCCAAGCAAGTGCAGCTGTTCTGTGCAATCTAACAGGCAAAAAACAGCATCAGGAGGAGCAACTATCTGGCTTCAGCTTAGCTGCACCTCCAACTGGCCTCTCTACATCACAGGATACAGATATACCCAATCATGTTACTCCTTTTCCAGGCCACCCTAGTGTGATTCAGGGCACACAATGACTTTTCCCTCAAAAAATGAAGAGCCACATCACTGAAAGACCAGAGACTTTGGTCTCTTTGTTATAAACTTCGGTCTGTTTTGATTAGGCTCAGATATGACCATGTTAGATCTCGCAAATAACATGAGATTTTTTTTATTTTAGTCTATTTTTAGCTACACTTACAACATAAAACACAGCAACAAGAACAGAGTCAGCATCAATATTCAAGTACAGTTACCCTTCAGCCTCATACAATAGGCAGACAGTTAAAATTCATTCCTCTGCTTAGAGAGACAGAACACTACTTTCGTTTGGCTTCTCTGAACAATGCAATTTTGTAAAGAGGAGTCTGAGAAGGAAGAAAATCTGTTCCATTATGAGAGTATAATGGAAGATCTACAAAAAGACTATTCTCCCAGTATTTGAAGTAATAGTCTCTGCCACTGCCTCAAAACTGAACATGCAATGGCAACGTGAGTCTTCTAGAAGTTAATGTTTTATCCCATCCAGATGACTGACTAGTTCACAGAAATATCATCAGATAAATCAATCACCTGTCTTTGTCATGGCGTTTCAGCTGATCCTGCGGACGACCAACATCATATGCATGACCTTCATGTATCAAGCACGCTGCACTGCCAGCAGGGCAGTTTATGGTTTCTCCACTTGATCTTCCTGTTACAAAATACAGAAAGTGAGATTCAGCATCTAGCTCAGCTCTGCAGAGTACTTTGCCATTCTATCTGCAGGCTCACTGTTTTACCTCTTTCTAAAGATGCTTTTAAAACATATTACATCAGACAAAATCTGAAATGCTTGTGATATTCAATGGGGGGGAGCTCATGCTTCCCTGTTTAGGACAGCAAGTCCACCTTCCTTGCTGCAGTTAGTTTCCAGTTGCTAGTACAGCAGTTGGATGCATATAGCTTTAACACTTCCTGAAGTGTTTTAACTACTTACTTCCCCCACACACCCTCCACAACAATGAAATAATTCCAAGGAATCGGTAACCCCTTCTATCTAGAAAGGATTTTTTCTCCTCCTTTATTTCTTATTAATTACCTTATTCAAAGCTGTGAGCAAAGTTGCAGACATTTTTGCTGTTGTGTTTGTTGTTTTTTTTTTTGTTACGTCGGTTTTGTTTATTATAAATAAAACAGACCTGCTACTAAAACTGGAAGTATTATATAAAACTTCTTGATATGGGCTCAAAATATAAATTTAATTGCACAGATTAAGAAAAAAAAAATCAGTGCAAATATACAACTAAACTAGTATTTTCAGCAAGATTCAAAGGAACACTTTTGCTGTTTTAATTTCTAAAGCATGTAACACCCAACTGACATGAAAGTGCTAGCTAGATGCTTCTATTTACCAAAGCACCTCAAGACTATTTTAGCTGCACCATGGGATATTCATTTGAAACAAAGCAGCAGCTTGAATGGGAGCCCAAAGCAAGCAATAAATTCAGAGCACAAGAAATGCTGTAAACTATTTGGGTCTTATCTGGCAGCAAACAGAAGCAGCTGCAAGACTGGCTCAAGTGGAAGAGCTTAAGTAAATGCCTCTAACAGTCCCCACCCTTTCAGAAGAGGAGTATCTCTAAACAGCTCAATAGTTAAAGAGTGCAAGCTGCAGCTTCACACAAAGCAGCCTTCAAATCATCAGAAATAGTTTTGAAACAGAAGCACAGCTCCTAAAACATTAGTATTTGGTCACTCAACAGCCTCAACTGGAAACTACCATACTGGTAGAAATGTACATACTGACAGGTAGAACAAGCAAGTGTTCACACCTATGTCTCTGCAGACGTTTATAAACAGGGAATCATCATCAGAATCATCCACCAAGTAGTATCCTGGAACTTTGATGAGAGGACTCAAGTCATGTTTCTTCAAATCTTCATCAAATACATAACAAGGCACCTAAAAGAAAAAAGTTACATGTAACTCATGTTAATGAGGTAGAGAAGTTATGAGCAGGTATTTATAGAACTACTTCAATAAATGGAAAAGGCTTTTACTTCTTGAAGTACTTCCAGACAGATGTAAAGCTAGATACGCTGGCTAAAACAAAGCACCCAAAGTTAATCTGTTCTGCTCCAGCTTTTACAGGAGTTTTACTATAAGCCACAGAGGTAACAAAGGTCAAAGAGCTGCTTAAAATCCTCAGCTCCACCAACCTCCAACAGCTGTTTTATATACCTATGAAGAAGTTTGTTGAGGTTGTTGGCATTTATTTGGGTAGGAGGGTTGGTAAAGTAAAATTACCAGAAGTGTGAAAAGTAACTTCTGTATGGATAGTACATACATTACCTCTTTCACAGGTTTAAACAAGTTTTTCTTGCAAGCAACAAAGGTCCTCCACTCAAAATAGTGTACACACTCTGTTGCTGTTACAAATTCAGGGGTACCCTATTTAAAGGAGAAAAAAGTTAATTACTTGAAAAACAGACTTCAATTTTTCTCACACACACACTCTCAGCATTAAGAACTAAGAATATGGTATGTCACAAACCAAAAACATACATTCTTGTTGATAGCAAGATCACTGGGTTGTATGTTTTCAGCAGTTTTGTTGGTAAATGCAGCAAAATGCAGACTGCCAAAATCCTGCTCACTCTGCATATGTAAGCTCTCAAATTAACATCTGCCAATCCTAACATGCAGTAATTGTACTGTATCTTTCAGAAGCACTCACTATGCCAACTGCTATTGGCAGGAGCACCAGCCACAACTACTAAAAATGAAAACACCAAAATAAGCGTCTATAAAGAAATGAACAGCAAGGCAACGTGTAGTTTGCCATTTCTTTATCTTTCACCCCACAGAGAAGGCCAATTAGCAAATTCTTCAGCTACACCTCTGACGTCCACTACTTATAGGCTCACATTAAACACATCTGCATCTATTTTGAGACAAGAATTCTACCACAGTTCAGGGCTGGAGGCTCAACTGAACGACTGCTTACAAAAAGACAATCACATTTTTTCCCACTGTTCTTTCATCACTCCAACTAGAAACACTTCAACCTATTTATTCCCCCCTCCATTTAACCTTGGAGACAAGTTGTTCCAGACCCTATGACTACATCAAATGGAGAGGAAGTGTCAAAACCATGCTAATTAGAAGTTTGCAGGCAGTTATGATGTGGTGTTACAGCTGAAGTTGAGCAAGAATTTTTTTAAGAATCATCTGCTAAAACAGCACAGGAAGCATTTAAACCTCTCTGGTGCACAGCAAATTGTTTCAACTGGCTAAGTTTCCAAGAGAGGGGAATGGTGTTCAGCATGCCTTACAAAAGCAGCCTTAATAAGCATTAATCAGATACACAAATACACACACAGATCATGATCTGTATAGAATATCAAGCTGTGGTATCAGTTAAATGTTTTTTAGCTGCAACTCCAACAGCACAAGATCAACTGCATACAAACACTTTCCAAATATTGGCACTCACAGTGGATATCCATTAACAACTGTGCCTCCAGAACCCGGCTGATGTACAAGCACTAAGTTCAGCTATATGCGGACAAAATCTAACACGTACTATTCTGACCCACACCAGAGGTCAGTCACGTTCTTCAGTACTGACAATTCAGGTTCACAGCTTCAGTACAGCCACTATTGAAAAAATAGCTCTTATTGTTACAACACACAGTTGACTCATTCATCAACACTGCATTAAGTGCAATCCCTCTGAAAATACTAAAGACCCAGAAGAGACCAGGATCAGAGCTAAGCTGCAGATCTGCAATTATTTTCTAGCTTGACTGTATTTTGGAAGCTGCTTTGGATCACATCCTTAATTTGGTACTAAACTGTAACTGGTTATTCCTTAAACTATGAAGCTCAATAATTACTACACCCACTAGAACAGCAAGTCTCCATGCAAAGCAAGTTAAAAGGACATGCTACTTCCACGGAAGATAAGAATAAGTGATTTAGACTTACCAGAGTTTTCCCACACAGGAAGTTGATGTTGCTTTGAATTTGGTGCTGAGTGCCTTGCTGGGAACATTTATTTGTAGTGTTGAATACCAAAAGAGTTTTAGAAATTTCTCGCAAAGTTAAGCTACCTGGGGTACGAAAAAAAAGTCAAGAATTTATCACAGTACTACACCTTCACAGAAGCTCACAGAGAGTCAAGTCCAGGGTCAAGCACAGAGCAGCACGAGACATATCAGTCTACTTGAAAACAGTCTTAAACAGAATACAACTGAAGACTTTCCTTGCAATTCTTGTGATCTTTAAAATATAGGTCCCAGTTAAGACAGTATTTGATCTTTCTAATCATTTCTACTTCCTCAAAGGTTTGTAATGAAAAACTTATGAACTAGTTTCAAGTATCACAATTCACTCCTTTCTCCCATCAGCTTCTATCAGCTTTTCAGCCGTTGCGCCTTTTATATGGCTAGTGTCAGCACAATATCAGAGAGAATCCACTTAATGAACAATTCAGTGGTGCCTGGACACACAGACTGTATGGAATTACGTATACTGCTGAACCCAGCACAGTCCCGCTATATGCATGCACGCCCTCCTGCAGCTCTCATCTCCTTCAGTGCAGCCCACATGCTGGGGTTAGTGATACATCACTGCATGTCCCTCTTTACCCAGCACCTCACAGGAATGGAAAAAGTGAAGCACATTTCAAGCCATGTCGACAACCAGCTCAATCCACTGAAACGTTTCTACTCAAACCTACTTTGGTCAGCATTAAATACCAACTCCTTTTAGATGTAGCATGCTAACTGCCTATTTTTGCAGGTAGATTTTGCTGCTACAGCACATTTGGGTTGAAATAGAGAGCACTATAAAACGTCAGTATCACCTAGCTTTCTCCTTTCTGTTTTTATGTCTGTGCTATAGAACGACAAGTCTGCCATCACTGCAGACAGCAGCTTTGTGTCTAGGTCACTTGCCGTTTCACATAACTTTGCTCAGCCTATTATCTCCCCATTTAGAGCAGGAAGGGGCAAAAACAATCAAGGCAACGTTTCACAGGAACACCATTCCAGCCACTGTTACCAGCTGCAAGTGCTTCCCCTAACAATGTGGGATCACGTTTTGGTGATGAATGCCAAGACATAGGAAAGGCAGGAACTGCTGATAGCATCAGTGATAGTGCTGATAGCAACAGTGTTCTTTTGCTTCTTTCCATCAGGTTCCTCAGCACTATCATCCAAATCACTCCTGCAGACTGGAAAAAGATGTATTTGTGATAGTTTCTGATAGCTATCAATTACTTTGAAACATTGCAGGGAGAAATCTACTATAGTCATCAAGCTGAAATGGTAGCAATCAGAATGAGAACTGGACAGCCAACCAATACAACAGTTCATCAGTAGTGCAGGCTGTGTCTGTTGATGCTGTGTTACACAAAGCCACACTAAGATGCTAACACCTAAGCAGCCACTCACAGTATCCATTATATAATCATGGCAACAAGACAGATATCTAATTCCATACCATCTGCCTTCTCAAGGGAACGTAAGAATGGAAACTTGTCAACCCAGAAGAAAGGTAGCAGAGTAAACCTGCACATATCCACGGTGCACAGCATTTGTGTCAGATTGAGAACCTGCTGCAGTTACATATGTTAGCACAGCTGCAGTTCAGAACCAGTTCTTCAGCACCTAGATGCTATCAGCAGTTCCTGCCTTTCCTATGTCTTGGCATTCATCACCAAAACGTTGTCTTCAAGTTTTAAGGCTTCCAGTACTGGTGCCGATTCATGTTTTTTCTTCACTAGGGAAAGAAGGCAACATAACTTTCTAGTCAAAAAGCACTCTTGAGGACTCAACTTAGGCTCCTGTACACATTAATTTTCTCCCAATTCTGAGAACATGTTACACTGCTCTAAAGGTTTGTTAGCTGACTCCAGTTTCCACATTTAAAGTTATACTCAAGGCAGGAAAATATAAACAAAAAACAAGCAAAACCAGTATGTCTTGCTTAAGTCAGGCCAATAAGATTACTTTCCTCCTCTGTGAATGCTTAAATCTAGTTTAGGAACTTGCTAAGGTTTTTGCTCTCTTCAGCTGCACATTACACATCCCATGAGCAGGGCTGGGGGAACAGTCTCAAACCACCAAACTACCTCCTTGCACTGTCAGCTTCCCATGAATGTCATTCCAGAACACCAGTTCTGGAGAATCTTTACCTTCAATCAATCACATTTCATCTTGATTTTAGAGATGCAGTCCTTCCATTACGCATCACAGAAGTCAGCTACTACAGCTTACCAAAAAATATAGTATCAGATACTTTACAAAGTTGTACTAGATCAGTAAAGGCACTGCCCACAACAACTTTTACTTATTTATTCCTTAGTCTTTTCAGCTGCTTGGAAGGAGAAAGGCTATCATGGAAGGCATCCAAACAGCTGTCCGTAAGAAAGAGACATTTAGATGGCAGTTATCATTCCATATCCAGTTCTATTGCAGCTGGAAGAGTGCAATTTTCACCACTCAGGTTAATATGTAATGCTTCTGTCTTTAACTGTAGTAGTAGTCAAACTAAACAGAAATCAAGTCATATATGTCTTGTCTGTCAATAAAGCTGAAGGTCCTGTTCTAGGACAAGCCTTTGGAATCTCAGTACCAAAACTGACCCACTGTCCCACTGAGACAACACTGACCACAAGACTTCCCTTAGGTAGTATCATTATAATCATGGACCACACAGCTTTAATCCCTACCAAAGTTCTAGGTATCAGTACCTACAGCTATTACCTCTCACATAACTAATATTTAAAAGTACATCTATTCTTTGCAGTGAACACATCTTTCTGCAAGAAAGGAAAAGAAATCCAATTGAGCTCATATTGGAATTAAGTTTACTACTTAATAAACTTTGTTAACTGGCACTTTGCTCCTCATTCCCCCAAATCAAAGCCCTCCAGCTGGACTTAGTCTTAAACACAGAAGTAAGTTCATACCAGCTAGAATTCTTTAAGACAGGTATGTGGCTTAGCTGTCTTAGCCAAGAACCTACACTGGGAATCCATATCTGTCTAGAGCTAGATTCCCCTTCTCTCATTAAGAGAGACTTATTGACAAGCAAGAAGCTTGATAATCTGCCAGCATGACCTCAACTCAGTGTGATGGTGCTGAAGTTTCAATACAACCAAGGGCAGTATGTTGATGAGTGGCAGATGCCAGTAACAAGTTTCAAATCATGAACAAGAACAGAACTGGCAATCTGGACAGAGAAAAAATAAAACGCAATTTCAATGTTAACTGTACTGCCTTGATTCCCTAGTTTATTGCAGAGTGGTTAAAAAAAACCCTCGAGCAGTATTTGTGGCTTAACCGTTGAGTCTCATTTCTGTTTGGTCTCTTCAGGACCAAGTTACTGTGATTGTTGCTCAGTTCTTTTCCATCCAGCAGCAGTCAGGTGATAAGACACTCTGCTTTGCATAGAGTGGAATATTTGCTACCATTCACAGTTACGACACAGATCTGCACTCCTCCTTTCAAAAAGGAAATGTGAGTCACACCTACACAGGCCTCTAGATCTCACAACACTTCCCTGGAGAGAACAATCATCTTCAAACTGCACCCAGGCAGACACATTTCAGTCCCATTAAAAAGAACACGCTAAAACTGTGGCTTGCATGCTCTTTCACTTTGTGATCCACCTGCAACTGAATGCTCAGAAGCGAGATCCACTTCAGCAGGAAACAAAGTTCTTACATATTTTGTGAATGAAAAAACATTAGCAGTGTCAAGTGGTCTAGTAAAACATCATGCTGCTCAGAGTGGTAGACTCTGTCACACATCTAAGTTCAGATGGCAGTTTTGTATCTAACCAGTCATTCCAGAAAACTCTGAGGCTTAGAAATAATGCATTACAAAAAGATAATAAAGCCATGAGTTGAGACATGCTTTTTACTCATCACACAGTGATTTGAAGTTGCAACTAGTTTGAAAAGCACTGATTGTATCACTGCAGCTAAGGGAGAGGAGTGGCTTACTAGATGCTGTCTGCATGCACTTGAGAATCCTTTTTCTCACTATCTTCCAGCAATCCAAGCTTATACACTTTTAGTGATGACTCAGAGCTTCTCTTAAGAGCTATCTGCCAATGGAAGGCAAGATTGGTCAACACAATCAAATTCACATATCAGATCTGCAGGATCAAAGAGGTGGTCTGAAAAGATAATACTCTACAGAAAGCTACCACATTACTGTTAGAAGTAGCTATCAGAAAGCCTCTTTGTTGGTTTCAGTAGCTGAAGAAGTAACCTCTACAGTGAAAAATACCTATGAAAATAAGTACACAAGTACTGTTCAAACTATGAGCTGTTTCTAATTGAGGATACCACGTGCAGGCATGCGCCCTGGAATACGCCAGTTTAACACTTAACTCAGCACCCAGTAGTCCATCACACACTTAGGATATCAAGGACATCTCAGGATTACTACAGCAGCCATCAGACTTGACAAACTGAAAAATGGAAGGCTGTACATCATTCACTTCCCCTGCGTCTAATAACCTAAAGACATCCCAGAAAGTTAGCAGTACTCTAGACTGCATATGACATAGTTACCTAACTCTGTCAAAGAGCTAACGTAACATCAAGCTAGTCTGTAATTAAGTTTTTCCAGTGTTTAGTATCAAGCTTCAAACAAGGGTATGCAAACTGTTTATCCTACCACAAGTAGACATGTTTATTTCTGCTTGAGATAGCGTGGAACTATGCAGCACTAGGTCTCCAGTAGTGAAACCAGTAAATAAGTTTCACTGAATTATGTGAAATAATATAATGAATTACACATTAAACCCACAATAGAATGAAGTTCTGAACTGTTTAGAAAAGAAAAATCTTTACTAATATATTAAGAAGTTCGGAAAAATACAGATATGGGGCCTTGTACTAATGTGACTCTGAAATACCTACAAGAAAGGACATTTCTTTACTTACCTACTGACATATACGTTCTCTTATCAACATCATAGGCACAGACTGCACTTGATCTTCCACACTCTTCAACACCAAAACAGAGGTTTATTTTATAAAGCACACGTTTGTCTGTATCAATTGCTTCCCATGTGTAGCTGAAAAGAAAAAAGCCTGTCAGTTAATATCCACATTTATGTTGCCATCCTCTAGACACCAGTCCCTGTAATAACCAAGTTGTAAAGTTCAGTGTACCATTACATCAAGTTCCCTATTTATGTTCTAGATCATTAAGTATCAGAAACAGTTGTTACTGAACCAGGGCCAAGAGCTAAACCAATTTAGCCACTTGAGAAGCATATATTTCATCTTTCTTGCAGCACCCAACCAATCACTTTTTCCCCTCCAATCCCTGTAAAGGCTGCTCTGAATAAGCAGATTACAGGTGGCGAGTCCTTTTCCTTGAAAGCCTGATAAACTTGTCAAACATCTTGGGCAGACAGCATGCAATTGCCCTTCAGCAATACCCAACAACAATGGAAGTTTAAGTCTCAGAGGACTAGAGCAGCAGTCCACATCCCATCCCCATCAGCTGCAGATCCATTCACCTTCAAGAGAAAAATTAGACTTAGAAGTATTATTTGCATCTTTCTGTTCAAATACTGTAAGAATCTTAGGACTTCGCTGCACCCTTATGCGTTTTTCATGCAACTCAATATTCAAAGGACAGTTCCTTAGGGTAACGTCAGAAGCTGCAAAGCAAGCAGAGCTATCTATGAGATTCAATGAAAGAGATCATACTAGTAAGGTACAACCACATCAAGGAAAAAAAAAAAAAAAAAAAATCAGCTGACCAAAATCTGATAGAGGAACATAAGACTCTGGTTAAACACAATGGGGAATAAATCACAGTAACAGAACATAAAAAATAAAATGTAGTGTAGTAGCTCCAAGGACACATTTAAGGACTAAAGACACATTTCCCTCCTCACAGTCACTGAGATCACAATGCTGACATGATCAGTTATACAACATGGCACCACCCAAGTTAGGACTATGCCCAGATCGACTGGTCTGGAGTCAGGAGCTCCTCAGACAGGCTGGTTTATTGGCATAGTGCACCATCCAAGCTCCATCAGGAAGGCTCAGCTCAGTAAATAATCACTATCATCAGCTTGGCTCAGCTACATCTCCTCTTGTTCTGGCAAGAGCATGCATCCTGGGGATTATACTGATTTTTGCAGTGTAAAAGATTCCCTAGCTTTTCTATCTGAAATGGCAACTTCATTAGGATTTAATGCAGATTCATCACATCAGGAAACAGAAGGCAACACAGCAATTTATTAGGTACTCCAGATACTTACAGCTCACCTAGGGTTTAATGAATCTGACCTGCACTACAGGTTAGTAACAAGTCTAACAAGAAAGCAGCTTTCCTCTCTCAGTCATCAACAGACTAGAAGTCGATCAGAAGCTTCACCCTTAACAGTTAATCTACCTTGATCTCTAGCTCAAAGGTGCTATATCCCTCAGTGCTGCCATATCCTAGATCCCCCCAGGAAGAAAACCCACTCTTGTTTCACTTTGGAAGCCTAATTCCTGGCTAAGACAGGAGCAGCTCAGCTACTTTGCTCTAGATTTCTGAATCCCTTAAGATCTCCTCTGAAATCCATTGTACTGCATCTCTAATCAGAGAGTCAGCAGTAAAATACCACACTATTTTCCATTTAATCACTGACTATATGGTTCTTGGCTTCCTTGTACTACAGCAGCCTTAATTTTGATCTGCTAATGGCTGGAATAAGTAGAGAACAAGTAGAAATGGTTTCAATTCACAGAAGGAATTCTTGTTGTTTGAGCCTTATAATTCTGTAATAAGAATCAACATATCAAGTTCTAAGTCATACCTGAAACACTAATAAAAACTACTTTTTATCAGCATGATTAGACTCGAGGACAGTGACTCTATCCTAGACAAATACTCGCCACTATTCTACCCTCACAAGTAGAAGAATTGACATTTTACAATCATACTGATTAGTTCTCTGAGCCACTTTCTTGCGTTTCTGAAGAGGTCAAAAACAATGCCTATGCAGGAATTAAGCTATAGTACAGGAAAAAAAAAAACAGGAAGGAATTATTGTACAACAACATATGATTTCCACCCCCATTCCCACTCTCCCCCCCAAAATTGGAAGAACTTGGCTCTGGCTTCAAGGACTTTGAAGACTGAGATCAAGACTAAAACATATTCTTTCCCTCCAGGAAAATGTATATTTCAATCACAATACAATTTCCTCAAATACAACCCTGGAAAGTTAATATTCTGCTGAAAAAAAAAAAATCCAAAGGCTCCAGTGCTCTTTTTTGACCGATTTTGAAAGACAATAGAAGTAGTAATATATAATGCTAAGGTGATAATAAATTGCTGATTGAGTAAATGTAGCTATTCAGCACTTTTAGGTGATTGGGAAACTAAAATTTATTTTCAAATTGAACTAGAATCTGATTCCTTCATACAACTGAATTATAATCTATTAGAGATTAGTTTCTTGCTCTTCCAGCTCCATGTTATGAAAGAGAAGAAATCAATACCTTTTAAGCCAGTTTATCGGCATGCCAGAAACAGAAGAGAAACAAGATGAGAATGCTCACAAAACAGAAACAAAATAGCCCCTAAAGTGAGCCTCTCTGTTCCTTCAGACATCTACACAAGAAGTCTGAGGATTTTTTCTAAACAATCCAGGGAAGTAAATGTGGGATTTCTTGCTTCATCATGTTCCAAACCACACCTCCAATGGTACACATAAGCGAACACCTACAGTAGTTTCTGAGTACCATCACTTTCAGAGAAGCTCAAGAGCCTTTTCTTTAAAAGAGAGCAGAAGGGGCAGGGCTTATTGACTGAACCTACATAACAGCAGGTTGGATACCATCTAAGCAGCTGTTCTAAACTCAGATGCAAAATACGCATTCACAATGAAAGTCTGAACAATTTCCTACACAAGTAAAGTTCTGACATTAAATCAGTGTCTGGGGATAGGTTCACATACAGCCCTGCAGCATGTGCTCTATTTCCAACGAATACAAACTGATCTCTGCCGCATCCAGTAATGGAAACAATCTGTTCACAGCCTCACCGCCATCCCGACTGCAGCCCATCCACACGAAGGGCTCTCCTCCAGCTGCTCAGAAAGTGCCTCCTGCCTGCAACTACGTCATGGTATCATCCTCCCCTCCCCAACCTGCTCTGGCCAGTTATCCAGCTAGCAGAGTAACTTACGCTTATGACACCCCAGATTCACCCCAACTGAGCTACTATAGCAACAGCTCTAACAAGACAGAAATGGTTACAGGGTGAGGACACAAGCAATTAACTCACTGCCTGCTGTGGGCCACAGTCAGAACTGAAGGAGCAAGCACAATCTGAGAAGTAGTATGTCACTTCCAAAGCGTCAGCTGCAGACAAACGTGAACTTAGTTTGTACTTAGGAGAAAGGAAGAGTTGGAAAATCCCTCAGTACCACTGTACCAATGACCAGACTGCACAGGTGGACAAAGTTCAGGCAGACATGCAGTACAGACCTAACCCCAGCAGTCCTAATGGGAGCCACCGCACAGCTGATGTGATATTGAGGTGCCCTCTGTCCTGTGAGTGCAAGAAAGCCACCTGCTCACACCACTGAAATGGCCATTTCTGGTGCAGTTCATAAGTATATGCCCTGAAGAAAATTGCAAAATAACCATCTCTGCTGAAATCATAACATGATGCCTTGTTTACAGATAACATCTGCCACAAACTGTCTCATTAGAGGCCCAAAATACATCTCTACTTTCACCTTTTGGGACAAGTTCTCTTCTTGTTTTCCCTCCCAGTCTCCATTAGTTATTTCTGGCCTCCACTTACAACACAAGCCAGATCCAAGAACTGCTCTGCCTCAGAGTTAACATAGTGACAACAACAGGCATTGCGCAGCAGAGGAGGCCAGGCTAGCTCCACGGCTTGGCACAAGGCAGCTGCAGCAGGCAGCTCCCACTGAGGCAGGGCCAAGGCCTGGCTGAAAGCAGCTGTGTAAACAGCAGCAGCAAGCACTCAGACTAGGCCTGCCTGCAGGTCAGTCTTTGGTCCTTCGTGGAGCCAGGGGTTGGACTTGATGATCCTGGTGGGTCTCTTCCAACTTGTGATCTTCTGTGATTCAAGATGCCAAAGCAGTAATGAAGCAGTGAAAATAAAAATCCTTTCCAGCAAATTGTAAGGCCTTTATGCATTCTGTTTATATGCCTTTACTGTTTGACAAAAGAAAGAAGCAAAAGTAGCGTGAAAAAGGGAAAACATATGAGCTTCAGAGAGTCTGGTTTACCTTGTGAACGAGTAGCTCTGGCACTGCAAGCTGTCAGATTTCAACAAGATGAGCAGCTGCCAAAGCACATGCACCAAGTTAGAGCCACAACCTGCTTTCAGGTCTGAGTACTGGTAAACCACCTCAAAGGAAACAAAGCACTCAACAGACCAGGGCTGCCTTTCTCACAACCACGCTGCACTTCCTACTTCTTTAGTTCCTACTGGAAGAGGAGTATCCCCTCCCCAACTGCTATAAAGCAGTTTCAAGAAAGTAGACATTGCTCTCCAGGCATACCATACCAGCTGGTTTTCTTGAAATGGTATAACGCAGACCTCTCAACTCAGAGACAAGGTAACCTAAAAAGAAAAAAATCACTGAACTATACCTCATTAGACATCCAGCAACTTCTCTGCTAGAATACACTGCAGGGACCGACACCTCTGTGATCCTACTGCAAACAGGTTCAACAAGCACAAGCAGACAAGCTTGGGAACAGCTTCCAGAATGACCCACCCTAATCTTATGCCAGCAACTTAGATCCACTACTTCCCATGGAAATCACTATTAGGTGTGGCTAACGTTTTAGCATAAACATGCATGGCACAAACTTGTTCCTCTACCAAAGACATTTCTCTTTAGAGAAAGAGAGAGCTCAAATGGCACAATGTACAAAGCTATCACTATGCCTCAAGAGATGAAAAAACACCGATCTATCACTACTCATGCTTAGCTCTGCTCAAGTTTACTCATCACTTTTTCCAGCCACCACGCACAGCACATGTCTCCAGGCAAGGTTTTATGCATCATGCATAGCAGTCTTACAGCTACACCATAAGCTATTCAGCTTTCTCAATCCTTGCACACACTTTGACATTTCATCTTTTGTGATGCAGTCTAATTCTCATCCACTACGTTGTGTTATAGAATGCATAAAAAAAGAGATAGCAATTTGTACCTCAAATATACAAGAGGCATTGAAGCACATGTGCTGAGAAATCATATTTAAGCCACTATAGTAGCAGCTTCCCAGGCATATGAAGCAATCATGTACATACACAATTAGGTCTGGTAATGAGTTACTTATGACATCTCCCACTTAAACGTGTCAAAGCACTTAAGGGAGCCAAGCAAGTTCAGTTACAGGTCATCTCTGCCAGCACATGCTCTGCACTGAGGCTACACCAAACACTAAACCCAAGGCTTCTGGTGGTGCACAAGAGCACATATGTGGTTTCATGACAAATACTGAAAGGAGCATACATACAGTTCTGTTCACGTCAATGGCCAAGTGCATTATTTCAAAATTCAACATTAGGCTTTCAACTCAAAAGTTAGCAGTTCTGCCTAATAACAGACCTGTGACTTACAGCTATTCTGAGTATTCCTTTCACTCAGGAATCTAAATTATAAAATCTACACACTGACTCTAATCCTTGCACAGGAGACAAACATTATCTGTCACCAAATAATCTACACTAGAATACACTCAGCACAGCAGAGGAGCTTGCTTACTTTTCCTACCATACCACCACATTCAAAACATACCCTGTATTTGCTTTTTTTCTTTTAAAGAGAACTGTCAAGCTTCATCTTGTTGATATTGAAGTACACTGATTTAAAGAACAGCTGACTAGTAACTTCCTATATCCAACCAAACTCTTTGTAGCCTTTCCCAGATTTTGACATTGCAGCAACCCCCAATGCACCTCAACAACAGATAAACCCTGGCTCTATTTATAAGTCACACAGCAGCACAGTCAGCTTTAGGAGAGCACAAGCTGTGACATTCAACAAAGTTTCAGCAAAGGAAAGCTTTTTCCTATTTCCACTTCTCTACATTGTTCACACATACCCACGATAAGGCTACAAGAAACAAGCAATATAAGCTACCGAAGGCTTAGGCAGTCTCACACTACAGTTCCAACAGACAGAAGATTTGTAATCTTTCTTTCCCACTACTAGAACCCAGATTAGGTGCCTCTCTGCTACTACTTAAAAGCTTAATGACCTCTATTCTCAACTCCAAGATTTTCCTTCCTCATGCAGCTTTTGACATTCAGCCACTAGAGAGCCTGCTACAGCTTCACCAGCCTAACCAAAGGCCACACAGAACCCAAGACACAAGACGACAGTTCTTGTAAAACTAGTCAAAATCTTACTAAGACAGCACAGGGACAGATTAGACTGGTCCAAGAGCTGTCCTGCATATCCACATCAGGTCTTACAACTTACAGATGAGACCTCAGAGAGCAGCATAAGTGCTCAAGCCACTTAACCACATCATCCCCCCATAGTGTAGCAGTTTTCCTGCAGAACAGATCTCCGCAGCATCTTCAAGAGCTTGCAGTTTGAAAGGTTTGGCTTTTCCTTTACCCTTTACACATTACTAGACAGAATTCTTTTGAAGCTTTTCTTTAGGAAAGAAAAAAAAAAAAGAAAGAAAAGAAAGAAAAAAGCCAGGCAGGACAGCCAGCACAGGTTTTTAGAGGCAAGTGTGTCCCTCAATGCCATTCCTAAAAGTTTCTCTAGTCACAAACAGACATGCAACAAAACCAAGGTAGATGCTGGCACGACTTAATACTACTCTCAATATAGGAGCTGTTTTACAATCAAATCATTTAGGGCAATTAAAGAAGGAAAAAAAAAAAAGAAAAGAAAACACACTTTAAAGCCAGAGGAATTAAGAATTCGAGAGACACAATAGCTTCTCACTTCTGTCCCAATTTCACAATTAGGGCAGTTACCCCACAGAAGCGTTTTATGCTCATAGGTTAACCTCATAAGAAAAGCTATCTTCTGCCCTCCTCCCTTTCATCACTTTTTTTTTTTTTAATCGCTGTGCCCACAGATTCTGCCATTCGCTCACGTGACCCAGACCACCTGCCTGATGTGCTCAGGGGCTACGCTGCTGCTTGCCTGGTAACACTGATGAAGATAAAATACTCCTGTAAGCATCACAGCGTAGTCTAGCTCATTACTGAAGAAATGAAGACCAGCAAGACATATTTCCCAAACCAGATTCCCAGCTGAACGCATTACCGGAACAGGCCAAAACACGACCAACAGTCATTCCCATGCAGCGGCTCTCGTTATTCAAGGCTTTCGCAACTAACTCAATTACTGGTATGCGGCGGTACCCCCGGCAAGAACCCGGCTGGGAGGCGACGCACGGCGCAGCGGACACGGGCACGTTTCCCAAGGGAGAGTCACACACCGCAGCCCGGCCCCGGCCACAGCCCCCGGCCGTAGCTCCTTGCGAGGGGCGCTCACGGAGCCGCCCATCCCGGCACTCGCCGTGCCGAACGCGGCGCTACGCCTGCGGACAAATGCTCGGCACTGCGGATTCGAGCCCCTCCCAACCCCGCGCCCCTGCCGCCCACCTGCACAGATCCTGGAAGAAGGGCTCGTCTAGGGTCGCGAGGGCCGCACCGCCGTTCCCCAGCTGCAGGCAGAGAAGAACGAGAAGCAGCGGGGCGAAGGCGAAGGCGGCGCGGGCCATCGCGGCGGCGCAAGCCGAGCCGGGCCGGGCCGAAGCGGCTGCCCCGGGACGTCAAAGAGCGCCGGCCGCCAGCGGCACGTCATGTGATCACAGCCCGCCCACTGCCCGGTCATGTGACCGCCGTCATGTGCAGGCACTGCGATCACGTGACTCACCCTCCCCCAGGCGGTGGGTGAGGGTGTTTCGCTTCTCCTCCACCCCGCTCCCCGCACCGCGCCTCCGGGCACGTGCTTAACGGTCGTAGGGGAGGGCGGCCTCGCTGCGTGAGGTGCGGTCTGTCCTCCGGTGTGAGCTGGGGGCGGGGTGGGACATCAGGCAGTCCTGACTGCGAAGCGTGCTGGGAGCAGCGCGTGGCTGAGTGGGACAGACGCCGTCTGAGAAAGTTAGAGGGGATTTTAAGCGTTGTTCTCAGAACGCGCTGTGAGGGCTGGAGAGAAAGCACGGAATTATATGTTTCCAAGGATGAGGACGGAGCGGGAGGTGGCAGCCTTGTGGTGACATGTGTATTGCTACACCAGGAGCGCTGTGTGGCAACGAGCCCCGCCGCAGCCCCGCAGAGAGGAGGCTTACATAAGGTTGAGAAGAAGCAGCTCTGAGAGTGGGGAGAATGAAAAAAAAAAAAAAAATACACTTTTGAAAGAGAGACAGCTGTCTTAGAGGTGTAAATAAGTTCTGTTTGCTGATAGTGCCCAGGTGTCATTGATACAAAGAAACGCAAAAGGCCTGTAACTGAAATGGCTTCTACTTGTCCCATCCCCTGGCATCCACAGGAATAAGGCAGCAGTAGAGCTCTGCTTCTGCAGCAGTTCACTTCCATTCCAGGCTGCTCTGTTGTTTTTCTCGTCTTTACTCTTAAGTTACCCATTCCACTTCCATCCTTTCCAGCAGCACTTAGTGTTGTTACAGAGAACCAGCTGGCTTGAGGTGCTTGTCTGGCTGAAAACGGACATGTCTTTTGAGTTGCCCTTCATTTACTCACAGATCTGTCACAGCCTGAGTCAGCTTGCTGCAGATCGGTACCAACACCCGCACAGGTTTGTGTGTGTTCGACAATAGTACCTCCCAATACAAGGGCGAATGAGCTAGAGGGGAAGGACCATGTTGGTGTGCCTGTTCATCAGCAGGAGCAACGTTTAGAGTTTACAATGAATACAGCCTAATCTAACAGTAATGTCCTTAACTGATGGCAAGAGGAAGACTTTCCAGCTTTATGCCGGAAAGAGAACTGTGACATGAAGCTGTAATCAGTCTCTTTGCTCAGAATCTATGAAAATTGTAATGAAAAGGATTGGCTAAATGCTGTTACTCTTAGCTGTTTTGGGATTGGGAAGGATTGTAACCAACTTCTGATGTTTTGTTTTAATCTTCAGTGAATTCCTTAAAGTTCCAAGTCTGATTAATCAAGGATCCCAACTGTCTAAGAATAGTCTGTATAGTTTAAAGACAACCTTGATGACATACTCGGAGGCAAAAAAAAAAAAAAAAAACTAGAAAACATATTAGACAAAAAGAATACCAAGTCTATTATTTCCGGGGATATTTTCCTTAAACTTTGCTTCTCTGTTGTCTGTACCAACATCACTCACTTGGCAGAGCAAACACATTGCACTTAAATGTAAATTCTGTCAGTTTCCTAAGTTAGGTTAAAGATGTATTAATCAGGAAGCTCACTGCAGAGAGCAGTGCAAGCAGACATACTGGGTCTTCTGATCAGATTAGCTACCTAAGTTTCTGCAAATAGAACTTTATTGCTGAGGTGATCTTTATGTATATTTTAATGCAAGTGTGACTCTGCTGAAGACAATGACTACTCACCTCGATAATATTAAGAATGTGTATAAAGATCTGCAGTGTCAGGGCCTAGCAATGAATAAACGGTTCGTTTCAGTTATCCAATAAGAGCTAATCTGAAGTTGTTTAGTGATAAAATGAAGAAGCTTACAAGCAACTTACATTCTTCATTCTTCTGTGCTTTGTATGCACAGGCCCTTATGTTTGCACAAGGCTCTGCAACCAGAGCAGTGCCATACCCAGAAAAATGTGTGAAAAGGTACTGAGCAGGGAAGAAAGACATTGAAAAGGCAGAAAAAGATCCCACTTAGGGGGGAAAAAAACCCAAAAAATAATAACAGTACATATGCATTCCTCATCCTAACTAGAAAGGAAAAAAAAAAAAAAGCAGAATAGAAATTTACTCTGATTTGAAGTATTAATGCATATGCATTCATCAACCTGGCAATGAGTAAAAGTTGCAATACAACAAGGATAGCTATGGAGCTGCATAAATACTGAAATATAAGATGTGAATAAAAATATCTTTAAAAAAACTTCTAAAAGTAAAAGACTGTCCAGAGGTTAGAAATCTTGCGTGCAGACTCTAAGCTTGCAAACTTCAATGTTTATAATCTGGGGAGTCCAGTGGTTCTCTCCGGGCCGATGGGATTTCTCCCATGCTTAAAGATAAACGCATACATAAGCATTTGCAGAATCTATCTCAGTCATTTATATGTCTCAAAGTATGTTCTGCAAATACAGAAAGGCAGGAATGCTTCATTCAGAGTATCTTTTATAAATAACAATTTAAATATTTATATTTACCACCCATGTTAATTGATATCAGCTTCTCAGTTAATCCAATACTGTGAGACAATATTAAAATATTCTGGAATGTAATTTCATAATCTTACCTTTTCCTTCGAAGATGCTCAGTGTGATAGCTGGTAGTTACACTGCACTGTATCCCAAGGATATGCTGAAGCTTCCTGGTTGTGGATGGTTTTCAGTAGGCAAGGTACGAGATGAATAAACAGGTCCTCTACCTTTAGGATTCTCTTTTGCATCTTGCCTGGTGTCAAATGTTGGAGTCATTTCATGTTCTTTTTGACACTCTTTCTTCATGTGGCCAGCACTGCATGTGAGGTATAGGCTAGCTTAGAGGAAGCTTGTCTCTGCTCTTGCTGTCTCCATTCCTTTTAATACTTGTATCTGATCTCTGTCTTTTCGATAAATAGGAACAAAAACTATTTGGGAATCCAAAGTTGTGTTTATATTTGATTTTGGGAAGTTCTCTCCTGTGAGATTTGGACAGTTTATTTCCAGCTGTCTGTATAATAAAATAATTTCTGTACTTTGTGAAACGTCTTCATAAGGCCCTTCTGTGGAGCCATGCTGTTCTTCAGAAAGCATAGCAGCACCTGCGTTGTTCTCCGTTCCTTTTTTCTTGCTTTCTACATCTAAAGCCCTAATCTCATGCCCATTGTCATTATTTCTCATTTCTCCTTGTTCCTTTTTTGCTGCTCTCTCCATCTTTCACCATCTCTCTCTTTCTACTCATTCCTTTTCTGCTCCACTTCTACTCTTAACTGTTTTTCTCCAGCACTTTTCTAATGCAAACATTTGATGAGAGTTACCTCCCGAGTTCTTATGACAAGTTTGCCTACTTTATAGCAATTTGAAGTACACTGTTGAGACAAAAACAGTGTTTGATGATCTTGTTTTGCAGACATAGGTTTAGGCTTCCCTATGCAGCTACAAAGATAATGACATTTCCTAATCTAGTTGATATTGTTCAGTGAAGCTGTGAAAGGATAACATATTGACTTCTTCTGAAATCTCTGTTTTGCTGGGCAAGTTCTTACACTGTGTACTCAGCATGTGCTCTGAAAAGTGCTCTGTTTTGTGCTGTGTCCTAGAAGATAGCTCTTGTCAAGGACATTCTTAAGTCACAGCCTGCTCAAGTTCACGCAGCAGCTTCTCTGTATTCCTCCCTCTCTTTTCACTTCTTTGATCTAGCTTTCAAGAACATGGTTCTTGACTGTTTGTGCTTGGGCCAGAACTCCATATTTTATTATGATAAAGGATCTGAATTACCACCTACTTTTGCTGGTACTCCATGAAATTTCACTCTCACAAATCTTTGTATTCAAAGGAATTATGAGACGATTTCTTTGCTAATCCTCTTCCATCTGAAGCACCTACTAGACATTTAAGGTAAATGATTTAACCTCAAAGTGCCTTACCAGGGCAATAAATGTAGTATGAAAGACTGTTCCATGTTTTAAACCTTATTACCCAATCTTGTGTTTTAGCTTCAGGGCACTTTGACATCATTGGGTTTCTTCACACTTTGGTCTGTTCTTCTCCCACAGGCTCTTGTCTTTGTGTTCTCCTCACAGTCATTTCTGAGCTAACCATCATCTTTTTGTTCTGTGAGCTATGCTGTACTGAACAGGCTTGCAACACTAACCTGCTCTTGCTGAACTCGTTCAGCTCTCAGAGCACATCATGTCAAATCTAAGTGTGGTGTGGTAGCAAACAGCCTCCATTTGTGAGGCATGCATGGGAATGAAAAATGCCCCAAAATGTGTTTGTTATTTCTGAATTATTATCTTCTATCCCCTCCTGACTTACATTACAATTTGTGAGGCTATTCTTATCTGTTGTTAACCGTGTACTCCAAATATATCACCAACTCTTTTCAAATATGATAATTTATCATATCGTGCTCTCCAGTTACATGATTTTTCCCTTCACTTTTCTGCTTCTGGAGATAAAGTGTTGCTCCTTCCTGCATGTGAGACCTCATCCCTAATACAGTTATCTCAGTGTAAGTTGCAGCTCTGCGCAGAAGGATGTGATAATGGGAAGAAGTAACCTCTTGCGCCAACTACTACAGTACCTTGGAATTATTTCTGAACTGCCCAAAACCTGTTGTAGTTCATCTGCCGTGAGTGCAAGGTGTCTATTGCGAAGCTAAAGTAAATAAATGAAACTTCTTACATCTGGAAGACATACTACGCCATGGTTTCATACTTCTATCCTGAGATAGCAGCAGAGAAAATAAGCAACTTTCATTTTTCTAATTCAGTAATTATGTCTTCTAATTCATTAGGGCTATATTACAATAAGTTGTCATGAGTTCCATCTTGGTTGTCATGAAGTAGCTGATAAATTTGTGTTTTGCTTCATTTTTCTTGGCTCCATGTGTTGTGACTTTTTTCACTTGTAATAGAAGGAGACTAAAATGAAAATGCCGTCTCCATCATAACACCTAAGAATTTACAGACTTTATACACAGCAGAGGAGTAACAAAATTGATTTTCTTTAAGCAACAAGACGCAACCTACATTTTGTTTCTTCATGTTTGTCCCAGGGGAAAGAAGCTATGCAAGACATTTCTTGCATAACGTGCTATTTGTAGAGGACTAAAATATGCTGTATAATTTGTTCAGTTGATTCTTCTATCACCCTGTCTTGCTAGGTTATATTTATATATTAGGTCTATATATACACATTTGTTTTCATAGCCATATTCATAAATATGCCCATGACTATAATAAATGTCTTGTAGATGTGCATTTTATTTTCATTACATTTGTCAGTATTGTAAAATGTCTGAAAGAGAAGAATAATAAATAAGGCTACATCTAAACTCATTTTAAAGTAAAGTACTAATCCATTTTTTTAATCATCAGTACCACATTTTCCTGTATGTTTTATATGCACAAGTTGCTGAGGTAAACAGAGTAGAAAAAAGTAAATGCCAATAGCAGTGTATATATGAAGACACAGTTAAACCATTATATGATTAATGTCAAATAACAATATTGTATAAATGTTTCAATTAAAGATTCACTTTAGGTTATAATAGTAGATTACACATGTAGATTGCAAGACAAGAAAGACACATCCAAACTGATGCATTAATCTGAATCTGTAATATCTCCACCTAAATCAGTGGAATTAATCTGGATTTCCCTTATCTTTTTTCTTTAGTCAGAACCTGATCCAAGAGTAACAGGGCTAGAGCACATGTCAATATTACAATAAATATGCTGAGAAATATGCATCACCTCCAGATGGAATGGCAACAAGTGTCTGATGGTTTTTTGCCTTTTCTCAGTTACTGTTACGAGAACTGAAGATATGGATATGGGGAAGGAAATCTTAATGATAATGAAATCTACTGAACTGAAAAAAAAACTGTATGTGGAAAATTTACCAGTGCTAAATGCTGATATTTCCAATAATTTCCTCAGCAGCTGAAATAAAGTAATATTAGGAAATACTGTTTGTGTTCTCTTCCAGAATAGCATAGATGGTTTGTGCCACACAAAAGGGAAAATAGTTTTCTCTGTATATTTTCACATTGCTTTGATTTGCACTTCAGCTTTACAGTATGTGCTATGAAACAAGCTTTCTGCCACTAGTCTTTTGAAGCCTTCAGTAAAACTGCTCAGAGGGATTCTCCACATCTTTTCTTCTTGTTGCTTCACAAACAGTAAAGAATAAGGAAACTGACACTGTGTTTGACAAAGAACAGCAGTATGGAAAGCTTGTTAAATCCTTCTGGAGGTGTTTTGTTATCCTAATGCTACAGGAAAACACAATCCCAAGAGCATGGCCAAGATGAGGACAGTAACAGCTGCAGTCTGTCTGAGTCAATGGGCTGGGGTGCATCCAACGTCTGCGGAATTGTACAGTCTTATGCTGAGCATCGAACTGGGGGCAATCTGAGTGGAGTACACAGTAGGAAACTGAGGATGGATAGAAAGCTGAGAGATGTACAGTACGTTTTGCTGTAACTACCCACAGGCTTAAGGGCACAGTGCTTTAGGCTTTCCATTTTCTGCTGTAGTGATTTAGCTAGGGCAAACCTGCAGGGTAGAATGGTCCTTTGAGAAGTAGTGTCACATTCAGACTGGGAAAAGTAGAGATAAACATTTGTGAACACTGCAGGCTGCTAAGAAACACAGGCCAGTGTTGTGCTCGTAAAGATACGTGCTAATGGATAAATTAACCAGAGAGCTCATAATAAATGATATAGTTGGCAGGGCTATGTTTACAGAGGACCTCAGCCATAGCAAAGTTAGCAGTGGAAACATTGTTCATTGCTCAGAAGCTGGTCTGACTGGCTTAGCCTGTCCCATGGCTACAGCACAGTTACGTTTCCAACCAAGTACAGGGAAAAAAAATATCAGACAAAACAAAAGTTGCTGACCGTACATACTTGCTTTCACAAAAATCATTTCCCTTTGCTGTGGTATGTAATTGAATGTCTTTAATGAGCTTACAGTTTGTGTTCATTTGGCAATCTTCACTTGTAATAGAGATCTTTTTTTTGCTAAAAACAATATAACAAGATAAGTTACATCAGCATATGTTGTTTCAGCCAAAAATAAAAATAAATATAATAAAATATCCAGATAGACTGAAGACTGCACGGAACATAAAACATCCTCCTCTGATGCAAAAAACAAACAAACAAAAAAAAAAAAAACCTTCTTTTTTCTTTTGAGATGAAACAGTGATTTCAGAGTGTTCAACCCATCTTTTGCATATCATTTTTAAAAGCTTTCATCTCTTTATAGACACTTTATACATAAAAATACTTGCTTCTATACATATTTTAATTTATTACTTATCTCAACAATCTATTACCACATATAATGAATATTTATTTGCTGTAATATACAATTGTCAGGGTCCATATTTGGTGTAAATGCTTAATGGGGTAAAGAAACACCTAAATTAAAATAATCTCGGCTCTAGAGTAAATCACTTCTCTCTCTTCTTGACCTGCTTCCACTCTGTGGCAATACAGATAGCTGTCTGTTGGGTAAAAGGGTCAAATTGGGTTCTGTGACTTTTCCAGGTGCGGTGATGAAAGCAACGACCCATTGATTCTGAGAAGAATCTGAGAAAGAATTCAATGAAAAAGTAAGAGAAAAAGAGGGTGTGCACATCTTTTAACCAGTTTCAAAGCAGGTTTTATTAAAGGGTGCATGCAGGTTGGCAAGCTAAGGTGATGTGATTTGTAAGTGACTTCCTTAAGGTCACACACTAAGTCAGTGACACAAGTGGAAAGTGAATAAAGTTTCCTGAGCTCTAGTGCAGCAACCCAACCTATTGAATCCAACTTCAGGTAGCTGGAGTTCATTTTATTACCATCATCTATATTTCAACGTTCCCTCTGCTATATTCTTCCCAGTTCCTTGAGGAAGCCAATTCCTTGTGGTAGATATTACAGCAGTGACAAGGCACTGTGCCATCAGGTTATTTCATAGCACATCACTTCTGAAGTGAGTGAACCTCCTGGTTTGTTCTTTCCTTCCTCATTCCAGTGAATTCCAGATCGTGCTTCCTGCTGACATGAATGAAGGCAGCATCCTCAGCATTGTTTGCTCCCTGTTGGGAAGTGGTTTGTGCCAATTCAGTATGGCAGCAATCTTAAAGTTGCAAACTATCATATTCAAAAGTTAGACCATCCTACACTTGATGCATAATTATGATTTTTTAAAGATAACCTTGCTTCATCCTGCTCTGCTTTGTTTCGCCTTCTGTGCCTGTTTCAGTGTATAAGCATACAGTCACATAAATCAGCACATTTATTTGTTTTCTACTGTTGCTCAAGGAGAGATTCGATTCTTGTTTATTGAATGCTATTCTTCATCATTTCAACGTGATCTCTTCATTGCAACTTATCACTGACAACTGAACTGCCCAAGAAGACCTGTGTCCTGCTCAGGAGGAGGGTACTATTAGCACATTTTTATAGAGAGAAAGTTGCCTCAGAGAAATTAAGTTCAAAAGTAACTGCACATCAGTTTGGAATGCATGGAATCTCCTCATCAGGATATTTATCATAATGCAGCACTTCATCCATTCAACACACAACTCCTGTTGATAGTAATCCGAATTATGTGCACTCAAACTAAGGATTTCAATCCGTGAATTCAGAACTCATTTTATCTTAATAAATAAAATAAATGAAATTAAATGAAATTATGAAATAAAATTTGTTGAGGATGATTTCTTGCTTGACAGTGTTAGAACAATAATATCCAAGTAAAAATGTATTTCTCTTAGCCCTGAGGAAACTCCCATAGTATGAATTGCAGAGGAAAGGTAAGTACTCAGAGTTAGTGGTAGAATAATTATAGCAAATTGAAGAAAGTTTAGGATAAAAACCATTGTAACAAATTAACACATTAGTTTATGTTTCAAGCCCATAGACTAAAATTCCTATTAGAATAAGAAAGGAACATTTTTCATCTTTTCTCCTTCACCTATTGCCCAGCCACAGTGCTGAGGGAAATCAAAGAGGCTGTGAGGGCAGAGCACCAGCTCACAGCACAAGGCTGGGTCTACACCTCTGCAGAAGGGTCTAACACTCATCTGAGGGTGGAGCCAAGGTGATTTTTTCAGACAGCCGGCAACTGTTCCACGAATGAGATAGCTCAGGAACTCTGAAGGAGAAAAGCATCTTTAAATGTCATTGTTTTGATTACTTGACTAAATAGCATATAGAACCTGGTTCAAAATGCCATTGTCAAAACATTGCTGCGTAGTAGCTACTTTAGATCCTTGCAGATGTAACAGAACTGGGTATAACTGCATGCGATGTTAAATATGGAGCATCATAAAAATGAGGTTTTTTTTTTAAAAGGAGGGTGAACTGCTGTTGGTAAGCACACAGAAATCTGCTAAATCACAAGTAACATAAAAAGGCTGGTTGGAGTAAATTGCTCATGGATTTTTCCAGTGCAAGAACTATGGACATTAAAAGACCTAGGAAGTGGCAGCTCAAAACAACCAGAAGAAGGATATTTTTTCAGAAAGTGTTAAATTAAACTGCAAAACAGAATGCTGGAAATACCAAAAGCTTGTGTGGACTCCATTGACTTCCTGGCAATAAGGGTGTCCTCATGGCTGTAAACGTTACAAGAGAGAACAAAGAGATGGCTCCTTTTCTGAAATGTTTGCAGTTTAAATGTGAACGCACACATAAAATTTCATAAACCTCATTTTACTGGTAAGAACATGAGAAACAGAAAGAATAGAAGCTAGGAATGCATTAAAACAGAACTCACATATCCTGACTCCATGAGGACAGTTTCACCCCTAGGACATTTTTTCCATTTCACATCAGTGCAAAGTGTTTGTTAACAACATGTGACCAACATGGGGTTTTTCACCCTCTCACACAGATGCAAATAATTTTCAAAAAGTCAGGCTGATGGAGAATTATTTCTTGTGCAACAAATGAAACGTCACATTTTCCTTGATGATTATTTAATAGTGGGATATTGTGCTTATCAGTTCTTCTTGTACTGCAGCCTGTCTGCACAGACAAGTCATCAGTCACCATGACAAAGAAGAAAGAACATCCCTAAGATATTTTTGTCTGAGGGCTGGGAAATGTTAATCATTTTTCAATTGCTAGCTGTTTATTCTAATCATACTTCTGTATGTTCTTCTCATGATGATTGTTAATTTTATCTGCTCTGTAATATGATCTGTGGACAGTTGTTCAAATTCTGAAATGTTTGAGGGCTTGGGCAGGCAGACAGACGGACAAGTGAAACGGAGTAATAAGATAAACACCCTAAGGCACCATGTGCAACTCATGAGTGCACAAATTGCCCTTTGTGTATTGTCACCTTGTTGTATATTATTGCCCTTTCAGATCTACTGAACTAGCTGCATGCATAGTGATCCTTTACACAGATCTGTCACAATAAATGGGTACATTTAAGCACAGTGAATTATGTGTCGCCCAAATTACTTTGAGAGTGCTAAGTTGCATGTGGGGTTACTGCAACTTTGCTCCTCTCTCCGGTTCTCTGATTATTGTAAAAGTATTGAGGTAAGGATAGGGAACAGCTTTAGAGAGAGTCAGAATTTGTTCTTAGCTAAGTCTACCCTAGTATTCCAGTTACATTTATCCACACTGACAAATCCCCTAGGAGGCCTCAGCCCCCAGCTGTACATGCACACACATGCTACGTGTATGTGGACACCCCACACACTTTATCCTTTTGCTCCCCAGGGTGTTCACAGGCCTGCTTGCCGTATCCTGCTCTCACCAGCAGCAGGTGCTCTGCTGATTTGTTATTCCAGCAGTTCAGTAGATCAGTACCCAGTCAGAGAAGTAGACTGTGCTCATCTGCTGTCTAAATCAATACAGACAGCAAGCACGGGATTAAAGTCTTAAGAAGTAAAACTTGGACAAGCAGAATGGCTGTCAAGGGGGAAGGTTTTGATGGAGTGAGAGAACTGGGAAGATAACAGAGGTAACCTTTTTATTTTCCCAAGTCCTTCTGCAATATTACAGTGCAGTGCTTTAACGTAAGGAAGGAGGGGAACATGCGTAGAAAAAATATTTATCCTCCTGAGATCTGTTCTCTATGTTAATTCCCATACAATCCTAGGTCTTAACCTACCATCTTCCTTATTCCAAGGCTGGCAATCTTTCAACAAAGTAAGGGTAGGTTGTATTTTTCTTTCCCCAGTCAACTATTAAGTGAGCCAATGGAAACTTGGCGGGCAGCTGAAGATGCGCCTCTGCCTGTGGCAGGAGCTCTCAGTTCCTGCTGAATTTGGAGCCCCGTGGGGGCTAGAAGCAAATGCATCTCTCAGACATCTCTTTGGAAGTGCCACAGTTCCCTAACTGTCTAGATCTGCGTGACAAACATGACGTAGCCCCATCCTTTCCTTGCTGTCATCTTCCTCTGCTTTCTGCAGGTTGGCTATAGTTTAGCAGACACCTCTAAGAATTAAATTCCACAGCATACCATGCCTGATACTGACTATACAGAAGAATGCAGTCAGGTGAAACGGTGTTGCTGAGTTATAACCTGAGTCATGCATTGCTAGAGGCACTTTTCTGGATGTTATGAAACAGAGACCACAGGGGGAATATACATTCTCCAGAGAACAGTTAAGTACTGAAGACATGGCTGGGACAACAAGTGTTGAGATGACTTTCTCATAGACTCCTTGAATAACTAAACATACAAGAACACTGGTGTCTGTGGGCTAAGCCAGCCCTCTCCTTCACAATTAGGGCAAAAATTCTGTGTGAGTTGACAGCATCTGTAGGTTGCCAGCTACTCCCATATGTCAGGTATGAACTGTCCAAGGAATGCTGATGTCTCTGGAAGTTATGCAATATATGTTTTGACAACAAATTCTGAAGTAGCCCCTTGACCAAAGAGGAACTTGATCATTCAGTGTATGCCTACACATTCTGCTAGACCAAAGAAAGCTACACTGTATGTTTGTGGGTATATATGGGGCCCATATGTAGGTTTCTTCTTCTGCTCTCCCTGGAGACCAGCTCTTTTGTGAACTTGTACAAGCTGGAAACAGCTGTAATGAATCCCAGTGTGTAATGTGAATCCCGTGTTTAGTGGATTTGACTTTTAAAAATGCGAATACACGCAGGCCCTGATGACTTCAATAGCATTTATGGGTGCTCAGTGCTTGTATAAATGTCACACTATTTATAACATATTTCTGTGTCCTTTTTTTGTATTCTCTGTTGGCCTGTCTCTTTTCCACTGTGGTATCCTTGATTTGACATAATCACATCAGGATGTAGCATGTGTTTGAATAATTAAGAAAATAGAAATAAAAGTTATCTTTATTCTAGTCCTTGTTTTTCCATTACTCAACCACCAAAGATAACAGTACCATTTTTCTACTATTTTTTTACATTCTGTGGAAGACAAATACCTTTCGTTTTGCAATAGTTTATTAAATCTTACAAGTCCAATTATTTGCCCCTGAATTTTCCCCTCTAAGCCTTAGAAAATTGTTTCTGCTATATCCAAGCTCATGCCAACTTCTTGGCTTCTTGGCCGCAATCCATCAGCAAGTGCTCTGCTAAGAACCACTTTGAGACTCTCCTTAAACCTCTTCTTCTTGCTGCTTCCTACAAAGAAGTAAACAAGAGGGTTGATGCTGCTGTTGACGGTGGAGAGAACAATGGTGACATGGTTCTGCTGGCTGAGCAAAGATGACCAATGGTGATAGTTCAGAAGATACAGCAGCCTCATGGGCATGGCAAAGATGAGGAAGACGACAACGGTGGCCACAATGATAATGTAGAGCTTTGATGAATGAGGTCTCAGAGAGTTACGGTGAATCCTGATGACCAAGATCAGGCTGGACAGAATCATTAGAGGAATGAAGATCAGGAAAGTCAGGATCCATGTGAAGATGAGCATTGCTTGGCAATGGTTGGCATCATCAAATTGTTCCTTTGTTGAATCATCTTTGCATGTTAAGTATTCAGCTATTGTCATCAGAAAAGACAGAGTCCATAGAATTGCGCACACAATTGCTGATTGGTGCTGTGACCGATGGCAGCGGTACCAGATGGGGTAAACAATAGACAGACACCTCTCAATACTGATGGCTGTCAGGAGATAGAGACCAGTATTATATCCGAGAAGAAAGACAATAGACAGTGTGGTGGTTATATAGTAGTAAAAGCCATACGCGAATCCAAAGCCAGCAATGTACTCAATTGACAGAATAAATATACAAAACAGTAAGGAGATGTCAGCAATGGACAGGTGTGTGATGTACGCAGTGAATGGATTTCTTTTGATCTGGAAGCAGAGGCACCAGAGGACAATTCCATTTTCACAAAAACCCAGGAAGGAGATGATCATAATTACCCAAAGTGGGGTCAATATCTCCCAGACTCTTTCCTGTGTAGAAATGTTTCTGTGCATTGAGATGTTCTCTGTGCCTTCACTGGGATGAAACGTTATGTTTGACTCATCCATGGGGAAAGCTCAAGTTTGGATAGCACAGCTCTTCCTTCTGTAAATATGTATAAAAATATACTGTGAATATTGTGTGTTCCTTCCCTCCCCTTGTTCTTTCTATTTTGTGGACCCTGGTTTTCTGGTCAGATCTGAAAGCCTTAGCAAAGAAAAACTGTCTCTGATATATTAATGCTTGCTGAAACCCAGCTGGAACTATTCTAAGCAAGTATTAAAGACTGCTACGCCCATCAAACTAGCAAAAATCCAGAGTTTTCCTCTCTGTGGGGTTCACTTAAACCACAACTATAGAGATGCACTTGAAGAGCTCCTGAACATGCAACCTCTCTGTCACATTGCAAAGTTCCATAATGCAGTTCCATAATCACAAATGGGATTGGTGGTTCTTACTAGAGCACTAGATTGTTCCCAGACAGGTCTTTTCAGCTCCCTTTGAAGCTAGTGGTGATAATTTGAAGCCATACATATTTCAGGTGAATCTGGTACAACACAAAATGTTGTGTCAAAAACTTGATACCAATACCTTTTCCTGAAGATTTTAATTTATTAAGTAAAATTAATATGTAGTTACCCAGCTCAATATTTCCTCAAAGTGTAAAGTTGCAGTAATGGAAAATGACTTAGTTTTGAGGCAGTCTCATATTTGCCCAACTTTAACTGTCATTTATCAAAGTATACACTCACAGAATCATAGAATATCCTGAGTTGGAATGAACCCATAAGGATCATCGAGTCCAACTCCAATTTAGCCATGTTTAAAGACAGTGAACCATTTAACAGAACTGCAAATATCCTGCAAACATTACAAACACAACCCACCACAAGAAGCAATTGTTCAGGTTCCCTGCTATTGTTATAATGGTTAGAACAGTTGCTTTGGAACAAGTTCTCCCTTCAAAAGTCTCTTTTTATCCCACAAGAGAGAATAAGTAGCACTGGCTTCCGTTGATTTTCATTGGTATGTAGGAATGTGTCATGCTCTCTTCTCTTTTAACTTCCTACCTGCCTCAATGATAATGTAACCTCAGAGCCCTTGCTGATTTACTGCTGTTCCAAGGAAAAACTACTGGCAATGAGCTTGCCCAGTTGCCTTGGTTCATCTATATAGGCTGCCCTGGCTGTTAACATGCCGTAATGGGAATTTACCTATATCCTCAAGCAGTCAAGAACATCAAATGCAAGGGAAAGAAGTTTTACTGGGGATAAGTCTTGCAGTGATTATTGAAACAGAGCCACTGACTCCAATCATAAATTTTCCCTCATGAGCCCTGGGTTTCCCATGTTCACAACAGCTTCTTCAGACAGGACATCACAGTCTAAAAAAGAGCATTAGTAAACAACCTGGGAAGCCTCAGGGCTTGCTGGCATTTAAACCTGCACAAAAATGGTAATGATGATCTCACCTGTATGTTGACTGTGCCACCGTCTGAGACTCAGTCGGAAGGAACAAACAACATAGCTGGAAATGTGGAAGACAAGTGAGCGTGAATGAAGCAGGTAAGTGCAGTGACTGGAAAGAGTGGCAGAATTCCCAAAAGCAGCGTTCTGGAAAAGCTATAGAGGAAAGGTAGCTCAAACACTGTGCTACTGGAAGTGCAGTAAAAATTCGTAGGAGAAAAGGAGAGGAGAATCTATCTTCTTCATGAGTTAAAAGAAATAGGAAAGAACAATATGTAAAGACTTGATCTTGTGTTTGATTCATATATCTGTATCAATACACTATTTCTCTCTGGAGAGTGAAATGAAGAACAAAAAGTTCTGGACTTACTACAGTCATTCCCACATGAAAACATTCAGAGATGAGAATGGAAAGAATCTTCTCCTTCCAGATACATCCATGGTCTGTTCAGATTTCCATGAAGCTGTTGAGGAACTTCCTTGAAGAAGCTGAAGTTTACCTTTTCCAACCATTTGTCTTTGGTAAGAGGGAGAGCAAATAATCATTCTGACCATGACTCCCTCAAAATAAGTGTGCAGTTATCCCATTGCTCAAAATGACTGAGGCATACCAAGGAAAGAGCCCTACATCTGAAGCTGTGCTTCAAATGGCATCACTCAATAGTTGGCAAGTCATCTGTCTGAAAGCCTGGGAGTTAACTATTGTGGGAACTGAATGGCAGTATATGGAAAATTGTCCTGAGCTGTCACAATACCAAGAGACATAGTTTAAACAAACAAACACAAAGTGAGCAGGAAATCTATTTGGGGAAGATAAAATCTGAAGGAAAAATCTCAGTTTAGAACTCTGCCACCAAATGCCATCTAAAAAAATACAAGTTGGTGTGGAAATGTGTCTTAAATTACTTTTTAATGTAAGAAAGCAAGAATAGAATGAAAAGAAAGTGAAAAAAAGAGAGGGAGAGGGAGAGAGATAAAGGGGAAAGAATGAAATGAAGAGGGAAGGAAGAGAACATGGAAGGAAGGAAGGAAGGAAGGAAGGAAGGAAGGAAGGAAGGAAGGAAGGAAGGAAGGAAGGAAGGAAGGAAAGAAGAAAAGAAAGAAGAAAAGAAAGAAGGAAGGAAAAACTAAACCACAGAACAAAGAAAATAGACAAGTCTTTTGAGTTAGTCTCATACATACATTTCTGTTGGTAAAAATTATATCCCAAGATTATTCTAAAAACAAACAAACAAAAAAACAAGCAAGTAAACAACCAAAAAAACCAACATCACAGAAATACAAAGCAGATGTCAGTATTCCTTGAGATTTAAACGCTCTCCCCTGAAAAGTTCAAACAAGCTTAGCAGCAGATGAAAGTCCCCCGAGGATGTCCCCTGCTTTTGCCCCAAGTATTAGATTGTTTTTCTATTCAGATATTAGCAGAACAAACATTCTTCGCCAAAAAAGGAGAGAATTTGCTTGGTCTTCTCCTTTAGATGTTTCACTAAAACTACCAAATCCCCAAATGGGAAAAGCTACTAACTAACATGAGAAATAAGTGACCCCAAAGGGAGGGTCAGAATAAAGTTAGGAAAGTAACAGAAAGAAGTGAAAAAACTTCTAATTGCCCTTTTGTTCATTTAAATTCTAATCTACCTCACATATAACAGCTATGGTACCAAAAATTTCAAGCTGCTTTGGAAAAGGAAAAAACCAGTTCCTCATCCATAAAATGAGATGTACGTGTGAGTAGTGAGGATGATCATTGTAGGAGTCTGTTAGCACTGCAAGTTACTTGTTTTTATAGCCTATTGAGTCTGCTGCACAAAATGTTCCAAAATCAGGGATGTGCTTGCCTCTGTGTCTCTGGGTGGATGATGGTTACTGATAACTCATACCACACAGCATTTCCTTCATGACTGATCCTTAGGGCATCATCAGTCATCATCATGGCCAAGGCAGCAGCATGAAACCTGGTCTATGGGGAACAGATCACAAACCCAGCTTGTACCTGGTAACTTACGAGGTGAAAGGAGGATTGAATATGGCAGGGTGATCCGGTGCTTTCCGACTGTTGGAGTACTCATATCAGATGCTGCCAAGAGACTGAGTAGTTATTTCTGAATCAGTTTAACTATTCAGATGTTGAACAAGAGGACTACAATAGCAAAGCATGGAACTCCAGCGCATCTCAAGATTAGAAATGAATATTGGACATGAACTCATGAATACCAGTATAGACATTCTATCCATTTCAATCTAAATTGATTATGAAGCACAATATGGTATGAATGATATTTTATCCTCAAACTTTTCTATGAGACATCAGCTTGGTGGGACAGAGCAGCCTAGCAATAGATGTAAGTTGAATGCACGCTTTCAAATACCCTCTATGTACAAAGCTGGCAGTGTTGCCTTTTTATCATTTTGCTTTGAGCCTATGAACCATTTCACGTTCTGTCTTCAGCTACTGGAAGCAGAAGACAAGCTAAAAAGAACTCACAGTTCATTCATTCATTAGATAAATATATGTGAATTATAAACCAAATTAGAGGGTTTAATGTGTTGGGTGCAGGTGCCAATATATAAAGGATTCTCTGCAAGTTGCATGTCCTAATTATATATCTGCACAAACCACGTAAAAAAAAACCACAAGGGATGAGTTTTGGCAGCACCTGCAGGTGTCATTCCATCCGTGGACATTGTCAGACAGCCTGGTGCAGCCTTCAAAGTGTGACGCTGCTTGTGCAACCCTACAGCCAGAGGTGAAATCAGCCAGTTTGGAGAGAGAAGCTGTATGGGTGCATTTCATGCGATATCACGTGGAGGAGTATATCACGTGTGATGTTCTGAATAGGTGCTTGTGCCTCTGCATCTTGACAGAGCATTGGTGAGGAAGCTGACAGGAACCAATTGCAGGGAGTTTCCCAAATCAAAGAAGGGTGAGAAATGCAGGAGAGTAGGGGAAACTGAGGGGCTTTTAGCAATGCTATGAGATTGAAAGAAACTAATGTAAATTAACATGGTTTCCTATTGTACATCTTTCTGTGTTTTTTGGAGAGGGGGAAAGGAAAAATATAAAATATAATTTTAAAAGTTATAAGGAATAAATGGAAAAGGTACTCTTGGTCAAATAATTCCTATCTCTACTAAAATACTCAAGCATCTAACTGTCAAAGAATCTCTGTGATCTATTTCTGAACTGTTGGTTTAGAAGAGTTCTTTGTGAGTGGAAATGTGTTCCTGCTCTCCACCTGTACTCCATCAAGCCACAGAGAGGAGGAGCCTTGGCACCCCTTCTGTTTTTCTCTCCAGCCTTAATAAAGTGCAAAACAGCTGTCTCCTTTCTTCTCAAATCAGGCTTACTTCATTCTGCACTCTGATCTGTTGTTAGTTGCTTTTTGCCCGTCTTTGGTCAACAATGTTGTGTCCCTGTTTCCCTCTTCATGAGTAATCACTACGAGCCCTTCACAAAACCTTCTCATTCAGATGGCTTCTGTCTTTAGACACACTGAACATGAGGAGTTATCTCTATCCTTGCAGCAGACTTGGGTTTCTGAGGCTGTACAGGCCTGTCCGTAGCTTACCTGTTAGTGCTAATGCATGCAGAGGGGTATTGTCTGGGGATAATGGAGTTTGTCCACACCAGAAATTACAGTTTTAGTAAAGTCATACTAAATCTTATTTCCTTCTTGGGACACTCACTGGTGGGTCAAACAGTAGCACCAAATCCAGCATCATGACACATCAGAAAAGAAAATACACTGCATCTGCCTATTGACAGATCCAACAGCTACCAAGCATTAGGGCCATCTGCTACATTGTGTTAGATATTACAGGAAACATTTTATGATAACCACTGGAGAGAGAATGCTATCAGAATGTAAGTAATAGCACGGCTTGTATGAATAACTAGTAAAAGCAGTTTAGACCACTTCAGCTTCAGTTGTGCAAAGCAGAAGTTGTAGGGTTAGAAAATACCTGAGATACATGAAAGATGAGTCAGATCTTTCCATGATAAAAGGTTAAAATACATAGTTTGAGTGCCAACTAGCCAATAAGCTTAATTTTCATGTTGTTCAGGTTGAGATAAGATACTATGATCATATCCCATTACCTTACATTTGGACACTTTGTACTACTTGTCAAGACAATGAAAGAAGGGCCTGGTATGCTGGTGTTCCATCCTTCAACCTGCCTTTTTTCTGGAGCTTCCCATCTACAGATGTTCAAAGCATTCTTCAAACAGAGTTGCTGGTCAGACTTCTGAACTGCCTGCCCTAGTGAAAAAGAGCGCCCTGAAATAATCTTTACTCCTGAATGTACTAACCTGCTTGCCTTTCTTTTTATTTATATACAGTATCACATAGTCACCCACTTAGAATCATAGAATCATAGAATTGCTCAGGTTGGAAAAGACCTTAAAGATCATCAAGTCTATCCGCAATCTAAGCATACTACCCTCTGCTAAATGATGTCCCTGAGCACCACATCTAAACAGTTTGTAAACATAGTCAGGGATGGTATTGCCAGCATATCACAGAAATTAGCTGTTGTTCTTTATTTATTCTCTGTGTTGCAGAAATAGATGGTGAATCTAGAAAGAAATAGATGGCCCTTGTTACTTGTTACTGTGAAATCCTTAGTCCCTTTGGCTGTGTTTACTGAATACTCATTATTTTTCAGCTGAAGTCTAGTGGTCCACCTGTGTCCTTGCGCTCTGCTCCTATTTCACAAGATAAATAGCTCTTATGCTGAAAAAAATGATTAAAAGGGATGGAACCTCTGTAGGCACCAGTACTTCAAAAAATCAGGGAAGATGAAATAGGAATTGTTGACAGACATTTAGGAATACTCTGTGTATTCAGACAGAGGTCTTTGGCTCCTCAGGGCAACCCCTTTGCAAGTTATCTAATGGCATGCTCGCAAATGCTACTGCTGTGTATGGACATGATTAGATAATAAGCAGTAAACAACAAGAGCTATGTAGTGACGTAACTGGAAGAGCTATATGCTATATGATCCTATGGTTTAATAAAGAAGTTTCTTTCCCACTGGTGAAAACGGTCTAAAAATCAATGGATTAATTAAAATCACAGTATTTTAAAATCAAAATTGTGTTGTGAATATCACATTGTGTGTTTGCAGAGAAACTGTAGCCTAGTTTTCCTATGCCTCATTTCTTCTCTATTGAAATGAATTCCCTACTATACATTATAGAACTGGACTTTGGAATAGAACACAATGACAGAGTTGAACTGGAGCACAATGAATCGTTTCAGAAGTAAAATACTTCTACCTCGTTCAGAATTTTTCACCAAATGTAGAACTTTTAAAATGGAGCCAAACATTTTCATTTGAGTAAAATGTTTCTATTATTTTTAAATTGTTACTAATACCAATCTCTTTTCAAAGACAAATTACAGAATCAATTAGTATTTTCAAGGTGATCCAGTAAGCCAAATGGATGTTGTAGTTTTATTACACAAGACTAGAAGGTTACTGAACAAAAACACTGAACTCTCTCACCCTTATATCAAGGGTATGCACTTGGAGTGGATTTAGAATCTTAAAATATTAGAAAAAAACCCATATTTTCTGCAAAATTTTATTTTTACAGCATAGCAAGAGAACAAAACAATGGTTATAAGAGTAGAACATCATGGGACCTGCATTTACACTGTATCAGAATTCCTCATCAAAATTTCTCCTATACAAAATGGAAGTAACATGGGAGCACTGAGAGGATAACTTCAAATTTGTGAGATGTCTCACTAGCACAGAAATATATATTAAAAAAAAATACAAGGAATTCACCCACTACTTCAACCTCACTAATACAATGAATAACCAAGTTTGATTCCATTACAGTAATATCAAGTGGTCTTGGCTTTTTTCCCCCACTTTTTCAGACATTTTCCTTCAACAGAAATTGAACAAAACATAGCTCTGTTAACTCATCACAAATCCAGAGAAATCAGTGTCAGTAGCCAAGCCTGTATACATGAACCAAGACTGCTCTTTTGAAGATTCTAGGCTCAGGATTTTTAGTTCCCACAATGACATGGTGGTACATCTTGTCAAAACTTCAGCATGAGCAGCAATTGGCTGTGTCATCAGCTTGCTTCCAGAAACAGTACTGACTTGTCCTCTTCTACTCATAGATTGGTTTGGTAACAGAATTTGCACTTCAGAGTTGAGATAATACAAAATACGTTAGATAAGAACAACAACAAACTGAAGTTAGAGATAAAGAAACTGAAGTTCTGTGTTCTTTAGGAACTTCTCTCCTTCCTGTATCAGAACCTCAAGTTCTTTGTTAGAGAGGCTAGAGAGGCCACAACAGTCTTGCCCCCTGTAACAGTGAATTTGGACTCATTTGAGCTATTTTAAATCGGAGTCTTGTATTAATAAAAAATATTTTCCTCAGAAGTCTATTCTCTAAGTAGTGTTGTTGCCTCTATTTCCTGCTGCACACATTTCCTAGGACTACATTTTTATTCTTTGGCATGATTTCCCTTTATCCTTCTGTGCCAAGGACATACAATTTTCTTGCCCTGTGGGCAACACCAGAGCCATGAAATGCATGCCACCAGCTGCAGTGGGGCTAACCACAGAAAGCACTTCAGGGCATTTCCCAAGTGGGCAGCAATGTCTCTTGAGCAGCCCACAGTGGCACAGAGCTGACCATGCAGTTATAAACCAGAGTAGTACAGAAATACTCGGTTTGTCACCAGCCCCATCACCAACATTGCCGCTGTGAAAATTATAGGGTATAGCCCCAGAAAGGAAGCTGCACATAGGTTAAAAAGCAAGGAGGTTGGCAGCTCTCTGTCGCCTGTCTTGTTTATCTTCCTCACTGACCTATATTTCTTTCTTCCAATTCCTGCCCTATTCTCTTAATACCTTGCTGTGTTTTATGTGCACTCACATTCCTGCTGATAGGAATATACATTCTCATCTAGGAGTGGAGGTCACAAGTGTGACTCAAGGCACACTTAATACCCATAACAGGTTAGGTTTTCACCACCTACATTGTCATGCAGACTGTCTGCTGTGGTACACAGAAATCAGCTCTGATCTAGGGTATTTCCTTGGTCCTCCTCCAAATACTGATTGACTGTAGGAGATAAACAGACATCAGTCACACAGATAGGCAGGGCCTCCTCATCAGGGTGCACGTATCCATACTCCAGAAGTCTGTGTGGTATACTTTAGTATTCACATACACATCATGCCAAAAGTAAACTTGCTGCTCTCCTGACTGAAGAAAGGCCTAGTTTCTGATGGTGTTTTGCAGGGAACAGGTAGTGGGGAAAGAAGACACAATAGGTGACTAATGCATAGTTGATGGTGTAGACACCATGCTAGCAAGGACACTGGGAGCCACACAAAGCACAGTGCCAAGCAGTGGGACTCATCTCCTGTGGTGGGCAAGTCACTGCAGCCTGCGTCTGCTGGATCACAACCACCAGTTTGATGTCTGCATTGTGACAGAGGAGGTGATAGGGGAGAACACAGGCCTCTAAACATGCATGTTTTTTTCCTGACACCTGTGACAGTCACCTGTGGTTCTGGTAAAGTTAATAAACTGTAGTACAGAATTTGCTAGCCTGACAACAGGGAATGAGCCCCAGGCTACTTAGTGCTACCCCTCCAGGTCGAAGATCCCAGCTAACTCGTTTTACTGGGGGTTCTTGTATCTTCCCTGCTAATTAAGAAGCTGCTAAGTGTCCCTGAGCGTGGGATCTTGATGGAGCCTCTGGTACAAACCGCTAACAATCCTGAAAGGCAAGCTCAGTTCAGTTCAGTATGGCTTAAATCACATCATCTATGTTGATACATGTGTTCAAGCCCTTTGTTCGATCAAGGCTTTAATGTTTCAGTCTTCACACTTTCATTAGCTGGAAAGAAACAGTTGAAAGGATGACACTGTCTATCACATGCCTGCAAATGCAAATCTTCCTTGATATTAAATTTCAGGTGCAGGTTTCCTGAGGGTGTGTTGTGCCAGGCAAACAGTACCAGGCTTTCCAAGCATTCAGCCCATTGTGTCAGTGGTGAAACAGACTTCCCCAGTGGAAACATGTCATTAAGTGTAATTATACCTCCTGGCTTCAAAGAACAGGCCTTTATTTTAATGCAACAGGAGGCACATGCTCTACTCTAACTCACAGCCAAGAGCACTCTCAGCTACAGTAATGCACTCAATCTTTGAGTGACAGTACTCATATTTTTGCTTGTTCCACACATATCTCAAACACATTCCTGTATGACAAGTGGATCAGCCATTTGTATCACTCTCAGACATTCTTGTTGTAGTACCACCAGGCAAGTTATGTGCTTGTACTTTGAAAAGCCTTTCTTTCCATAGAGAATGTTGCATAAAAGTGCTCCTGGAATAGGCACAGGTGGCCCCTCCCTTCTAGGGTCATTTCTTTCTCATATGCCAAAGCCAAGCTGTTTGTCTCAGATGAGGAATTGGAAACACTTCTGGGGAAAAGGAGGGAAACCATTTCCTTTTTGAGCCTCTGCCCTAGACTGTTCTACTCTTGGGTAACTTCCCAAACTGATGGATGTAGAAGCCAAAGATGCCCTCTTGGGGCTATGCAAAGGCCTGGATTGCCAAGTCTTCTCTTTGACAGCTGATCTGAAAACAAACAGAAACTTAAAATAGTATTTCTACCATTGCATTGGCTTCAAGTTTTCAGCCCTGAGTTGAACTGGACCAGGAAAAAGGGGCAGAATGAGCAGTACTAAAATGAGAGTTGTGCCTTCTTTGTCCTCCATTTTACTCCTTTGTCCACAGTTTCTATTTGTTTATTATTTCCTCTCATCTTCCTTTTGCCTTTTTCTTGACTTTTTTGCACTGCCCTTCCTCTCATTGCATACTTGGGCTGGAGTTCTCTCAAGATGATGTTAACTTCCTTCTTGTGACCACTCGAATTGCCAGACAAGGATTGAGAGACTGGGAAAATAAAATGGGAAGAATAATGGAAAGGACCAAAAATGGTGTGCAAAATCAATACAGAGAGCATGCATTTTCAGTATCTCTCTGTGATCTCTCATTACTGCACTTCTACCCAGCAGGTTTCTGCACGCAGTCAGTCACACCTTTCTCCTTAACATCACCAGCAATAAAAACTCTTCTCTTCCCACACACTCCAAATATTCCACACATTCCAGATATCACCCACCAACTCCAAGGGCTGTCCTCACATTCTCTTCCACAGTGCTCCTTCTGCCTCAACCAGGCATAAATGCACGCTCTCACTAAGAGCACTATGAGTGGCTATTATCAAACATGTAATTCTTACATATGCAGTTACTGTTTTCTTTAAAAAAGGAAAGGAAAGGAAAGGAAAGGAAAGGAAAGGAAAGGAAAGGAAAGGAAAGGAAAGGAAAGGAAAGGAAAGGAAAGGAAAGGAAAGGAAAGGAAAGGAAAGGAAAGGAAAGGAAAGGAAAGGAAAGGAAAGGAAAGGAAAGGAAAGGAAAGGAAAGGAAAGGAAAGGAAAGGAAAGGAAAGGAAGGAAAGAAAGGAAGAAAGGAAAAGGAAAGGAAAGAAAGAAAGGGAAGAAAAGGGAAGAAAAGAAAGGAAAAGGAAGAAAGAAAAGAAAAGAGAGAAAAGAAAAGAAAAGAAAAGAAAAGAAAAGAAAAGAAAAGAAAAGAAAAGAAAAGAAAAGAAAAGAAAAGAAAAGAAAAGAAAAGAAAAGAAAAGAAAGAAAAGAGAAAAGAAAAAGAAAAGAAAAGAAAAGAAAAAAAAAAAAAAAAAGAAAAGAAAAGAAAAATGCTAGCATTATTCAAGATAAAAGAAATGATTTTCAAGTGAGCCTGAGAAAAGAGCAGTCAGGCCCAGCTTGTTTTCCAAGTGTAGCAGGCAGGCTTAATGAATGTTTTCTGACTCTAGTGAGGAATAGTTTCTGTGGTGATTACGAGAGGATTTTCTTCAGTACTTACCAAAATCAAGTTCTCACCTAGCAGTGGTCAAGGGGACCACTTGGGATCCATGTCCTCACATATGCATGAACGGTTGTCTTTCTCTCTTCACAAGGCAACCTCAAACAAAACTGTGAGAAGACAGCTTGCCTGACCCTACTTGCATTGAAGCCTCTAGCAAAGCACCAGTCAGCTCAACTGGAAATGGGACCAGCCTGAAACTTGCTTACATCTTGACTCACACTTTTGTTCTGGAAAATGGAGAAAAACTGCTTATGAAGGACACTTTTTCTTCCAGTTAGGAAACGATGTGTCACATCAGACAGAATCTAAAGTGTCAGAGCATATTGCCCTGGCTGACAAGATTGTATCATTTCTGATATGAACCTGTCCCTAGGCTGCAAACTGAGCTGACTGTCAGAGGAGCACTGTTTGGGGCAAGCTGGGAAAAGAATGGGAAGAAAATCTTGACCACTTTTAGTATGATGGGCTTGGATATAGGATTTTTTAATGTAATCATAAGTTGGACTTTTGAAAGCAAGAGCTCCCTCCTGGTCCCATGTTCCCAGTTAGTGATCTCACTCCAGTTCCAGTTCCAGTTTAGTGAAGAAAGAAAGAAAAAGAAAGAAAGAAAGAAAGAAAGAAAGAAAGAAAGAAAGAAAGAAAGAAAGAAAGAAAGAAAGAAAGAAAGAAAGAAAGAAAGAAAGAAGAAAAATGAAACTCAAGATCTTTTTTTTTCTTTTTTTCTTTTTTTTTTCTCCCAATTCTCATTTTTAGAGACTGATGTTAAGATTATATTTATATTTATATACTTTAAAAACTCCCCTTGGCTTTTCCCCAGGGCTACATGAATGCAGGTGATAAGGCCATGCTTTGCCCTTACTGACAGGAGATTACCAGGAGGTGCTGGGAAAGGCAGTGCATGTACCCAGCATTTCCTCACAGCAGGCATGTTGAGCCCCATGGCTGCTCTCAGGGGCAGTAAGCATTGAACAGGGTACGACTGGCCGCACTTTCGGCATGACACCTCCTCATGTCTGGGCAGGAAGAAGGGCTTTCTTACTTCCTGCTTCATGGGTTGGTGCTGAGCATTTCTCCTGTATTTTCCAAGCTGGAGACATGGAACATCCTCTCTGCCACTCCGACTTTGCAGAGCCTTTCTTCCTGGGGCCCAGGAGGACTGTTCACTTGAGTGAACGAATTCATTTTTTCCCTCCACAGCCACAGCATGTCATGCTGGTACTGTACTTCAAGCACACTACACTTCCTTGTTTCTGCTGACTTAGTCTTGTCTGTTATGGGACAGATCCCCCAGTCCAAAACAACCACCAGCAGAGCACCCAGCATGGTGACACAGCCCTCAGGACTGTGGATTCCTCCCAGCCAATTCCCATGCTCCTGGACACACACTACCATCATCTTACTTTCTCAGAAGCTGATGCAAGGACATGGCTGAGCCATACACCGTCTTCATTTCCCTCACAGCTTTTGTCCTGTGAAGCTACCATTGCCTTCCTGTTGCTGCAGCTATGTCTGACTGAAGTGTATGCTTTCCAGGTCAAGTAAGCTAATCTTTCAGGAGGAAAAACAGGAGCAAGGGGCAAAGCCCAGGCTGATCTCATGCAGGCACTCTCTGCTGATGGAGGAAACATGAGCTTTCCCTGCACTTCTTTCTCTCTGTCATCTCCAGAGAGGCCTGGGTGAAAGAGCCTCTCTACTTTGGAGCACCTAAGGAGCAAGTGTAAGTGAGATATGCTAAGTCTGACTTACTGAAGAGCAAATATGGAAAGGTTTCCTTCTGAAAGGGAAGATGTGGAAGGATCACACAGTGCACAGCCCTGTGTGTGTAAAGCAAAGTCCAACAAGGCAACAGAAGAGAAGTGGCTGGAGGGAGGACCTCCAGTGCCTTTCTTGCTTCCCCACTGCCTCTCGGCGCTGTGTTAGTGCACAAGGTAGGTTTTTCAACAGGATGGCTCTGGCATTAAAACGCATTTGCAAAGCAAAGCAGTGCCATCAACAGAAATTGTATTCATTCTCCATCAAGACTCAGTTCTGCTGACTTTTGTGAATATTTTTGGTTGCTACAATTAGCACCAAAGCACACCAGTGCTCACAGAAATTTCCTTCTTTCAAGTAAATCTTTTTCTCTTTTCCTAAGGAAAAGAATTTTAGAGAGCACAAGCCAGTAACACGGTTGAGCTTACACAGAGTTGAGGACTTCCCTCTGTTGGATATTGAGAATAACTGAAATCAGCACACAAGAAATGAAGGATTCTGTGCTGCTGCACACCCAGCTAGATCCTTGGAGACAAATTACAGCAAAGATCAAAACTTGCATGGAAAATATGGGTCCTAATCCTGCAAAGTGCTGAATGTACTTGGCTGTTCTTACCATGAAAGCAATAAAGAGATGCTTGGTGCTTTGTAGAATGTTGGTGTTTTTGTTTTTTGTTTTTTCAAAGCCTGTGTAAATATAAGCAAACTACACTAGACAGCAAAGAATGCAAAATCAGATGAGACTGTTATATATTTATCCCTGGGTATATGTACATATTAAAATAATGCATTAATTGTCATTTTAACACCGGTGGCAAATCATTTTGCTTTATGACTTTGTGTGCTCTATAAAAAATGACAAACTTTTGGATTACATAAACATGGCTATAGAAAATTTTTATGGCTTTTTCTTTGTAGGCAGTTGTGATATTATCAGATTGGTTTTCATGAATAGTACTTAGTAACTGACTAAATGTGTGGCAATATAGATAATTTGCTAACATTTTCACATTTGCTGGGTTCTTACCACAAAAGAAGTATTCTTTGTTGTTTCAGGGCTGTGGGTTATTAATACCTATTCACAGAAGTAAGATCAGTAGGTCCACATCATACTTTTTTTTTATTTGTTTGCAAGCACTGCTATTTAAATGGGAACATCTGCTGTGCGAATCAGCTCAATACTGTCAGCCTGGGCATTTACACAATTTGCAGAATTTTATTTCTAATCTTTGCAGCAGCCCTCTCTAATGAGTAGATTTTTCTCTGCGAGGAACTATTTTTACTTTCCCCCTTTCATGCTTGAGATGAGATCTTTGTTACCCAGATGCAATGAGGAACTGGGAATCACTCAGTACAATATTTGTAACAGAATATGCAGAACAGAATGCATATCAGCTTTAGCTCTGACGTGTTCAATAAACCTGTCTCTCCTTTGGTGAAGTGATTTAATTTACATAATATTCACGGATTGTATCTATTTTCTTTCTAATGCCTGGGACGCATAAGAAATTAATTTATTTACAGTCACTCTAAATTATAATACTTAGGAACCTAAAAATTACCTGGCATGTTTCCACAGCTGCAGTAATGCAAACTGATGGCAGAATATTAATTCCCCTCCTGCTCACAGAAAAGAGCTCCCGTTTCAGAGAACATCACAACAGAGTCACTTAACCACATTGTCCCTCGTTAGCAGATGATCAGCAAAGCCTAACAAGATCAAATCCAATGCTTGGAAGACAGCACACTGTTTCTGAAGGCATATTTGCCATTTAGTGCCTCCCATGCCATTTTGGGATTAAGTGGGAATGGTATCATTCTCTGATTTCTTTGTTTCAAGATGAAGAGGAGGAGACCTACTGCTTTTCATAAAATCATAGGATCATAGAATGGCCTGGATTGAAAAGGACCACAGTGATCCTCTAGCTGCAACCCCCCTGCAATGTGCATAGTCGCCAACCACCAAACCAGGCTGCCCAGAGCCACATCCAGCCTGGCCTTGAATGCCTCCAGGGATGGGGCATCCACAATTTCTCTGGGCAACCTGTTCCAGTGCATCACCACCCTGTGTGTGAAAAACTTCCTCCTAATTCTAACAGAAACCTCCCCTGTCTCAGTTTAAAACCATTCCCCCTTGTCCTGTCACTATCCACCCTCGTAAACTTCAAGTACTAGAAGGCTTTTGTCCTAAAACTGTCCACCGAGTTTGTCATTCTCTCCAGCTGCCTTGTGCCATACAGGCTGACTCCAGTGGACCTGCAGTCACTTGTTCAGAAGAATTTCTCAGCTATCGCTGCTCATTGCTGAGCATAGTTCTCTCTCCACTGGGGACAACACCAGACTTTCTTCTGACAGCCTTCAACACAGAGCAATGTCCGCACACCCTCCTCCCATATGGAGCCTCTCAGCTTGCAGGTGTGCTGCTTTCCTGATCACCAGTGGGATAGAGCACTTCACCAAGTGAAGGTCTGCCAAGCTCTGCTCTCTGAGGGCTCTGGGATAAGCAGTGCAATAGCTACTTCCTAATTTTACCCCCTCCTCATGGTTCTCTCCAGTTTGATCTTGTTTACCGCTGCCCAAAAGAACCTGCCACAACAGAGGTCCCAGATGAGGCTTTACATCACACATCATTGTCACCATCATGGCATTCCTCATCTTTGCCATGCCCATCAGACTCAGAAGCATTTTGAATTGTGGGACTTCTAAATCAGTGTCAGACTGATTTACACTTCTGCCTTGTCCAACCCTATTAGCAGCACTGTAAATGCTTTGGTCTGCCTCTGTGTGAGGGATGGAGTAGGATGAGGTCTGGGAGCCAGTTCAGACAGCAGTACAGAGAGTCCTGAAAGATGAGGCAGAGATGGCAGGAGCAGAGTCAGGACTGAGTGGGAAACCCAGGTCTTCAGGCACGAGGTGGGCGTGCATTTCTGACTTCTCAGGACTATAAAGACAGTGAGTCACTATGCAAGATTGCCCAGGAAAACTTCTGAGTCTTGAGCACAAAGCAAAGCGAAGGCCTCGCTCCAGGAGCTGGGCAGTACAGTGGGAGCACCCACTAGCTGCATCTCCCAGGAAGGAGGCAGGGAGCAGCAGGAGGAGGACAGAGTTCAAGCTGGGCTTGGGGAGGCCAAAGTGCAAAGCCCATCTTGGGCTGCAAAGTCTTTGAGGGTAACCATGGAGAAAACCACCTATGTGCTCTAACCAGAAAGACCTGTCCAAAAGCTGGACCACAGAAACTAAGCATGGTGCTAAAGGGTGGAAAGGACAGAGAGCAGCAGGAAAGAAGCCCTGCCCCTGGCTGCAGGCTGCCCACTTCTCTTGGTTGCTGTGCCAGCCCTCGGGCCTGTCTGCTCAAAGGGGCTGTGTGGGCCTTGTGCTGGTGTGGCACCTTTTGTCTAGTGCAGATCAGAGGGTGAGTGAGTAAAAGGTGCCTATGGGATTAGGGAAGAGCTCCAGCTGCCTTTCTGTCCCCCATCAGCATGATTTTCAGCTGTACTAATCATAGAATGGCTTGGGTTGGAGGGGTCCCCAAGTATCATGAAGTTCCAACCTCTCTGCCGCTGGCAGGGTTGCTAACTGCTAGATCAAGTACTTGATCAGATTGCCCAGGGCCCCATCCAACCTGGCCGCAAACACCTCCAGGGATGAGGCATCCACAGCTTCTCTGGGCAACCTGTTCCAGCACCCTAGTATTCTCTCAGTAAAAAACTTCCCCCTGACATCTAGCCTAAATCTCCCTTCCTTAGTTAAAAAACATTCCTCTTTGTCCTATCACTATCTACCCTTGTAAAAAGTTGATTTCCCTCATGTTTTTAAACACTCTTTAAATACTGGAAGGTTCCACAGAATCACAGAATATCAGGGATTGGAAGGGACCTCAAAAGATCATCCAGTCCAATCCCTCTGTCAGAACAGGAACACCTACATCAGGTCACACAGGAATGCATCCAGGCAGGTTTTGAATTTCTCCAGAGAAAGAAACCCCACAACCTTTCCCTATAGCCTTCTCTTTTCCAGGCTGATCAAACCCAGTTCCTTCAGCCTATCTTCACGGGTGAGATGCTCCAGCCCTTGAATTAACTTTGTGGCCCTCCTCTGGACCCTCTCCAACAGTTTCACATATTTCCTGCGTGGGGGGATGCAATACTTGGATGCAGTACTCCAATTGGGGCCTCACAAAGGGCAGAGTAGAGAGGGACAATCACCTCCCTCACCCTGCTGGCCATCCTTCTTCTGATGGAGTCCAGGATACCATTGGCCTTCTGGTCATGGTACACCGAGGATATTCATCAAACTATGAAGCATAGGCATCCCCACTCCATTGTGATGCCCCCAGCTGCAGACACCCCTCACTGAGCCCTATACCTGTCCTGTGGCATCAATTCCCATGACCCAGCAGCCCTATTGGAGCAATGACATCAAGCAGCTCCAGTCTCACATCCCAGGGGAGGGGCAAGTCTCAAGTGTTGTAGGCAGCTGTGGGAGTTTGCAAATCCTTTTCCTTATGTAGGAACAACTAGATCTGCTGAAGGTGTTTCAGGCACAGAACAAATCATTTCTGTGGGGTAAGTGAATGTTGCATGTCCAGTTATGCTGGCTGTGAGTAGTTTTTTAAACAATGGGAAATTATAGCCAGCATGACCTTTGGTAATCAAAAGCTGAAGGCAAAGCAGAAATTTCTAGCAGCGTCTTTTAGAGCAAACCCAGAACATGCCACAGCGGCACCCGATCACAAGTGCCAAGTCTTCTGAAACAAATAAAATATTCTGCATTAGTTCCAAGTACAGAATGAGGAGTTACTGATGATTCTTCCACTGATTTCAATGCTTAGAAATTCAGATGAACCCCAGGGGTGTCAGTGGTATTACTATTTGGAGCTGCCACTGAAACCACGAGCCACAAGTTTGCTTCTTCCGTTTATGGCACAATAGATTGTTATCTTTTTTTGCATAATTGAAGAGTATTTGGGAGTTGGGCTCTTTTTTTCATAAGCTCTGCTGTAAGTACAAGCAGGGGGATGCAAGTATGGAGCACAGCCCTGCTGAAAAGGAACCGGGAGTACTAGTGGATGGCCATAAGCCAGCAATGTGCTCTCAGTCAGCTATACCCCGGGCTGTATCAAAAGAAGTGTGGCCAGGAAGTTGAGGGAGGTGATCCTGTCCATTGCTCTGCATTGGTGAGACCTCATCTGGAGTACTGCATCCAGATGTGGAGCTCTCAGTACAGGAGAGGTGTGGACCTGTTGGAGAACATCAAGAGCAGGGCCACAGAAATGATCTAAGGAATGGAACTTCTCGTCTCCTCTACATCTCTTCTGGGGCTCTTCAGCCTGAGAAGAGAAGGCTCAGGGGAGACCTGATGGTATTTCTTTTAATGTGAGAATACTGAGCTCCTCTGCTGCCAGACTTCCACTCTGGGAGTTTGGCAGCAGGAGATGCCCTGAGAGGATACCCAGTGGAACAGAGACATTAACTCAGAAAATAAAAGGTACCTAATCATGAACATTTGACAAAAAGGAAATGTATCAAAAATCAAATTGTTCTTAGAAACAGATAAATTCAGACCTGAAATGCTCCATTTGCAGGGTTAGATATTTATCAGAGATCTTTACAACTGTTTCACTGACTCTTGGAATTATTCTTTCCAGACTTACAAGCTAAAGTAAAACCTCCTAATGGTGCTGAGGTTCGCAATAACTTCTATTAGGGACTTTGCTATAGTTTCAGTCCTGACTTCAGGAGGCAGCAGGTTTGATTTCTGAGCTGACAGCCCTCAGAGCCACTCAGCAACTTTGAGGTGCACCTCTTGAGTGCTGGAGTGATGAGGCAGGTTGTATCACCTCAAATTGGTTTCACAAGGAGAAGTGCCTCCACTCCTTTTAGAAGCATGTAGGAATGTGCACCACAAGAACTACTTCCAATACTTCTAACTTCGGTTTGTAACAATTTCCTGACTGGAGAAAAAGCAACAGCTGAGGTCAGAATGGCCATGTTGGCATGTTCAGGGAGATTGATCTAGAGCTACTCAGAAAAAAATTGAAAATCAGTTCCCACAGCTAAAATTTGCTGCTCTGATTTGTCAGTCTGGCCCCCAGCTAAACTGTTTCATGGGAATTGACTGCTAGTACATCTGACTGATGTCTTCAAAAGGCTCTGAGCGAGTGACCCTGGGTTATTACAGTCTGGCAACTCGTTTCTGAAAGTCCTCCCCCAAGGGAGATCAGAATATATTCAACCTGTTCGCATTTCTTCTTTATGTATAAAAGCTGAACACAAATTTAACTGATACGTAGTAGGAGTATCTAGTGGATCTACAGTGTTTTAAGTTCTCCCAACTCTAATGCAGGAAAGCCAAGCCTTGATTTGCTACAATATTTTACTTCAGGAGGCATGTCCGTGCCTTGGAGGAAAGGAAAGCATTGTCAGACCTAAGGGCTCTTTCTCAAAAAGGGGCGAGAGGATCTCTGCTTTACTTGGAATTGAAGCTTGTTTCTGTAGAGGATGAACCGAGAGAGAAATCAGTAGTGCTAGGAGCTGATTTGCTGTTTGTCTGTGTATTATTTGGAAGAGAAAATGGGAGAAAAGAAGCCAAATTTAAAGACAGCACAATTGATTTCTTCGTTACTTATATCAAAGTGCATGCTCTCTTAAAAACTGCAGTGCTTCTCAGAGATAATGGCTTCTATAACCTCACACTCCCTAGACTGTAAAGATGAAAGAGGCTTTATCTCCACCACATTTAAGTAGCTAGCTGAATGTGAGAACTCTCCCAGACCACACAGTTCAGAGCCCGTACTTTCCTTAATACAAGGGGATCTCTAGTGATGCTAAAAGACAAGAAGAATGACAGAATAAACAGGGAGATACTTGTGCAGTTATTTAAAGGAATGCTGTGATAGAAAACCCCATTACTGCAGGGGTTAAAAAAAAAAAGTCAGACCGTTACTTGCCTGGCTGGGAGCTATCTTATGAAATGAGAGCTGCAAACCACACACTGTGCTGAGATCAGGAACCACATCTGAAGATACAGTGCCCTTTTCTCCAGCACATCAGCAGAGCAGCTAACCATTAGCAGCAGAGTGCCAAGCACACTGCAATACTGTCGTTGCTGTAAGGTCCTCTGCAGCAATAAGCATTTTAGAGTAAACTAAATGCAGATTCTATATATTATTCACCTACAGGCACCGTTAAATTAGGTGCTGAGCAATGAAATCTAAAGACTGTTATTTGGACATTGCAGATCAGCAGGTTGTTTTTAAGAAGGAAAATTGTTTAAAAAAAAAAAAGTTCTTAAGCTTGCAGTCCCTGTGCTGACAAATACAGCAGCTGTATCAGAGAAACTGATCAACAATGCACACCTTGTGGTATTTTTGGATAAAGAAGTGCTCACATGCTGAGCACTAGAAGCAAATGGAAATTGATGCCAACTCACCTGACCTGTGTATATTCTACAAATTGGAAGTCAGTAAATTCCCTTTAGCTGTGATTATCTTCAGCTCTATCACTGAAATACGTAACACTCACAGAACTGCAAGTCATTTTATATTCTCCATAATACTTCATGAGCCTCCAGAGTGGTTTCTGCCCATTTCCAATTGGTAAACAGTGACATTTCCCCTGCTTTACAACTGCCGTTAAAAATAGTCTCGTTCATTTCATAACTTCCAGAACTTCAGCACAAATGTGTTCTATGCAGCAGAGCAAGCACTGAGAACAAACTGGCTTATGAATAGCTGCAAAGCACCAATAGAAAATCAAAGTAAATCAGTCATAAAAGAACAATCTGCACCTCTGTGCTTTGAACAGATTACAAAGGAACACAAGCTGGACCCAATATATCCTCTTCAAAAACACTTTTCCAAGAAGGCAATTACAACACTATGCTTTTTGCTCATACTTTATTGAATGTAATGAAAATGAAACAACAAAACAAACATTCAAAAAAAAAAAAAAAAAAAAGGATCTGTTCCTCAGAGCTCATCTGAAAGAGTCATTTACGGTGAACAGGAAGGAGATCCTCCAAGCAGAAAGGCCAACAGAGACCAAAGTGCCACAATACCAGAGACTCTAAAGGGGAAGTGATAAAATACTGTTAATTTTGTTCTTGTTCAAAACTGACTCTTTTCCAGACTATGTCAGGCCATAAATGCACCACTGACAAACACTGCTGTCACTGCCTCTCCAGAGAGACATACTTTGAATCTAGAATTCTCTCCTACTACTGAGTTTTCAACTCTTCTGTAGAAAGAAACACAGCCATCCCACACCTGGAGACTCTGCCTCCTCCTCCCAGGCTCAGAGCTGGCACTGCAGCTTATCAAGGTCATCCTCTGCCTGTTACCATGGCACATAGTTTTGTGCTATCTGTGGGGAAACCTTCCCTAGTTAATAAAGATCAAGATCACTCCTGCTGCACAGGAGTGAAAGCTCACAAGCACCAACCCACAGTCAGCACAGGAACCTGCTTCTGAATCCCCTGTTCTCTGGGACATGGCCAGAGAGCAGCACACTGCCGAGGCACTGAAAGAAATGCCTTTCTCCCCTCCTCCCCATTCATGTGATTTCCGTAACTCACTTTAACAGGCAGTTCACATGCGGAGAGTGCCTCCAGCGGCCATAGACAGAGATCTGCAGCTTAGGGTGATCTTTGTAATCATGCAGAACACGAATGACACTGTAAGGAGAACAGATGTCATTAACCATGATTCCCAGGCTTCTTATGAAATCTCACACATCAGGGCAGGAATCTCTCTGTCTAAATAGAGTGATACAGGAGAGAGTGGGAGAGAACTTGGATGAAAGGATTAAGGTACAGAAAGTTAGGATTTTCTGGTTACTTACTGCTTAAATCTATTGGAGAGCAAAATGAATTGGTTCTCTGAAAGCCGTCTAATATCAAAGTGACAAAGAGGCTGTAACTCCTGGTAGATCTGCCTTTCATCCAGCCGTGGCCAACCTCGAACACAGACAACCAAGGGAGGGGGATATCGGCAGGAAGCATCTTCCCCAGAAAAATTCTGGAAAATGTGCAACACTGAGACATATCTGCATGCAGCAATACTGCAGAAATACCACTAACAGAAAACATGCAAAATGCAACACAAAAATAAGACAGTCCTCTGTACAATACAGCTGATGGCGTGAGGCTATGTTTCTTCTTCCCCAAGGATTTTTTCTAAACGTGAGTCATAAAAGCAAACTCTATCATGTAGAAAAATGTATCACTTTTCTATCATGTAGAAAAATAAAACAGAGAAACAGCAAGCTCTCTGCCAGGCCACAGCAAGTGAGCACAGCATAAAGGGACTAACGCCATCTTACAGGATAACAAGATTAACAAACTCCATAAGGCAGAACTTGAACTCAGTGACGTTCTGAAAGGTCATTTGTGCCACCTGCACGGAGACAGCTTCTGCCAAGGTGGGCCCAGGCAAGGGTGGATTGTTCTCCTCTAATGAATGCATCAGCTGAGCTATGGACCTACATATCCCACCACCTGGTTACAGACCTGCAATTCATACGCACAATGCTTGAGACGCCACCTCGGATGAAATTCACCTTGTTCAAATACTCAGCTAACATGGTGAGATACTGAGAGAAAGAAGAATCGGCCTTCGCTGCATCGCTAGATCAGAAAACAAAATGGAACAATGTTTTGTTTCTCCAGCAATGCACTCTCTGAAGCATAGAGTCCTAAATTAGTGAGAAAATGGGTATTTCAAACCTTAGCATCATCTACAGAAGCCAAAAAGCTGCAAGCAGAGGGAATGGATTTGAACAGTATCTTAAGTGAAGTCACTGAATCACACAGATTTCAGAAGTGGAAACTAATGGAAAATGAATTGACCCTTAACCAAGTGAACTCACCCTGAGAGAGCTGATCCAAGGATAAAGGATTCACTGTGCCATTTCCCAACCTCAGAGCAATTTCATGGTCCCCAATTTCATTTTTTCAAATGTCAGCTTTGACATAAAGCTACTACTTTCAGATTTATAAGATAACAATCTAATTAGAACAGTGACATTTTCAATAACGCTCTCTTTTATCCAAAAGGAAGGCCTGACTACAAAGCATCAGCCAGAACCAACTCATGAGTTGTATTCCGTAAGATCCATCTATGCAACAATTCTTAATAAATCCTTAAGCTCCACTCACTCTGTCAATCTGCACAACAGCAAATGAGCTGATTTCAGAAGAACTAGAAAGAGGAACAACGAGGTGGCATTAGAACAAAACTGTAGAAACACAACTAATGGAAATTACTTTAGAAAGCACAAAAGTCACTGAAGTGCTAAGTTACTAAGAGCAACATTATATAAAAAAATGCTTCTTACCATTACATAAACAACAGAGCCACAGAGCAGTGAAGGAATTGTCACATTCGAACAAAAAGTGTTGAAGAAGCATTTTACCTGAACCACAGAGAAATGCATCATACGCTGCCTCATGAGGAGCCGCCTTCCCAGCTGAAGTGTCCGACAAAATCAAAAAGAAACAAACACCTCTAGCACACTGTGGAAATTGCTTGGCCACAAAACCTTAATGCCTGTAAGATCCATTCTGCTGTTTATTCCCCATTGCTCAGCTGTTCCCTCCCTCCCCTTAAAGCCCTTACAATCTATGGCACATCTATGATTCTACCGGGCATTTTAAAATGACCCCAACAAAAAGGCAGCACTTATACCAATGTCTGAAGAGCTTAGTGAGATGCACATAAAGAACAAAATGAACTTTCTTGAAGACCTAAACCAAATTGTGTTTAACGCTACTGATGGCATGGGAACTGCGTATCAGCCGCTCGATGTAAAGTCAGCAGTCCTACTCACACTCACTGATGCTGTGCCTGTGGACACACAGAGTAAAACAAAACCCCCCAACTTGGAAAGTGTGCTTAAAAACTGTACCGTATCGCACTGAGTCACTTGCGAGATCAATCACTGGACACGATGGATCCATGGGATTTAGGTCGCTGCTGAAGACAAATGGACATGTAAGATTTTTGTCCTTCCTCGTTATATTAGAGACAAAGTTACACACCTGTTCTCTAGTAACCTGCGGCTTCATTTTAGAAAAGGCTACTGAACATTTTAGAAGGAACTTTTAAACTACCCCATGAAAAGGGTGAGGTACTTTGCTGAACACAATCTTTGAAAACTCCTAAATACTACTTCAGTCTCTTCTTCCACTCAAACCTGCAAAGGAGCATATTTGTTCTAACTGCACATGAAAATGTGAATTAAACTGAAAATCAATGGGCCAGATTAAATTGATACCCATGGAATGGCTGTAATAAAAGAACAAAAAACACAGGACCTCTGAGAACCTGCAGTCTGAAACAGCTAAAAACAATAACACCACCCACCAGAGAATAATACTGTTTCTATAAGCTCTAATTTTGTGTCTGATTTTTGGGAGTGAGGTTGAAGGTTAAGAGGGGAAATTTTGCTTTCCTACCAAGTATTTACAACATACACAAGCAATTTATCCACAGAACAAGTGTAGAAAAGATTAAGTGTTCTAACACACCACGGCTAAGCTGATGAAATACAGCATCTACTAATGCTCCACTAGATTACTGTAGTTAGTTACTGCTTTCAGCTAAGACAAGCTTTTTCCTGAGAGCGGGTATTTGAAATCAGTGGTTTCACTGAGAAATTAAATTCACTCATTTCATCACATGCCACAAGCAACATCCAGCTGTGCAGCTGCGTATAAGGCTACTTGCAAGCAAATCTTGAGACCAATTAAATAAAGGTGGAAAGCTATTATAAAGCTACAAAGTCCTGGTTGGTATTTTGGAATACAGGCATCTCTACAACCACATAACTAGAAGCACAGAATATCTCAAGACAGGAGGAGCCCACAAGGAACATCGAGTCCAACCCCTGGCTCCACATAGGACCATGCAGAATTCAAACCCCCTGTCTGAGAGCTGTGTCCAACCACTCCTTGAACTCCAGCACTTGGGGCTGTGCCCACTGCCCTGGACAGCCTGTTCCATGCCCACTGCCCTGATACTCTGCAGTTACACAGTAGAAACTACAATACATCTCATGGACTCTAGTCCCATTGTGACAGATGAAAACTGACTTAAAAAAAAAAATAAATTTCCCAATTACTTTGTAACAAATACAAACAAAACTTTTGCTCTTAAATTTAGGAAGAAACAAGCTTGAAAACTTTTGGGAGGAGGAAAATTATGAACAAACAAAATATTTTTCCCACGAAAACAAATGGACTACAGAAGCTTTATAGCCCACCACTGACCTGCACAAAACCTCATACACCTCCAGAAGATTAGATACTCGAGGAAACTGGTAGTTCTGTAAAACAAATCTAGGTTAGAAAACCATGTGAGTTCATTCACTGATCCTACTGCCTCATTAAATGGGATCTGAAATCACACCGTTTCAAGGTAACACTTAGAACTGGTCACAGCTCCATGACCATCGCACATTCAGGAAAGGTATCTTCTTTACTGGATGAAAGAGATCTAAGTCCACATAGAAAGATCTTTCCATCTCACCTTCCAGATGGATTTTGTTACAGTCTTGGTGTCTATGAGGACAGGAAACAGGTGGTGAATATTCTTTTTAAATTCCTCATAGCTTTCTGAAAGCAAAGCACACAAATAAAGACATTACAAAAACGATGAGAAGTCAATGGTATTCCAAACAATTAAGAAAAGGAAGTGTTCTCAGAGGAATGATGCCCTGTTCCAGCAGGGCACAGATGAGATAGGTGATCAGCACTGTTGCTTGCTCAGCTTTGTGGGTGGCTGGGGTGGTGAAGGGCCACCGGCTCTCACCCTCTCATCCCTGCTGCAAGGGCAGCTGCTGGGGGTACAGATCCTGAAGACAGCAGATATGCACAGCATTACCTGGCAGAGGGTTGTAGAACTTGTCATGGAGATGACATAGGTCCATCAGCATGTTGTGTCCCACCAGAGGCTATTGGAAGAACAAACATAACAGCAGCCTATTGAAGCATAGTTTTGCAGTACTCAGACATAACCAACCTCAGGCATGCTCAATAGCTGTAATCCTTTCCTCCCAAAAGTAATTCAGGTTGCAGGATTTATATCAAGATTATTATTTTCAGGAAATCAGACTTGCGGGCTCTCTGAAGAGGGTATTTTTCAGTACTTCTCTATTTTGAGTGGATTGAAGGAACTATGGGGCAGATTCCCATTCAGCTGAGGAGTGGTACTATCTTCCAGTGATCAGATTTACAGTCCTATTCAGAAGGGGAAGGACATCACCTCCTTATCACCCATAAAGCCCTCTGAAGCTGAAATCTGTTCAATAATCTGGATACAGAACACAAGAATTGTCATCTATAATCACAGCAAAGGTCTGCATGATCCAAGAAACAGGTCCATCACATGCTAGAAATCTGAACTTGTTCAAAAGGCAAAAATCTGCTCGGCTTTCTTAGATGGTGATTCATGATGTAACAAGGATTCAGCATTGCAGACTCTTGCATTTACTCAAGTAGACAACTGACAACTGAACAGGATGATCACACTGAATGAGCTGAGTCATTTAATACAAGCTACTTTATCTTTTATCACGCTTTTACATCCAGAGCAGCAAGATAAATAAAAGATTAAAAAAAAAATAAATGAGAGTAGCGATGGGTCGTTTTACCTTTTTAGCTTTAACAATTATCTGGAAAAGGTTGGTAAAGCCCCGGGCAGATGTGAGAATGAGCTCCTTCCGGCAGGAGTCATGAGAAGAGCTTTCCAGAAGTCGACGGTGCTGCGGACTCACTTTTTTCACCAGTACCTGAAAAAAACAGCGGATATCAGCCTTCTACATTACCTGTGTGTACTGAATGCTGAGCACTCAAGATCCACTTCTAGGCTATGAAAAATGGAGAAAAAAGATGAGAAAAACGCACATCCCTGAGACCTCAGAACAGCCAGACTCACTTTTCTTCCCTTTTGAGGTCAGTGCTCCAGTAATACGAGACCTCTTCTAATGGTGCCTTATTAATGCTTTTCTTTTTAAAAGGATGGCTCCTATCACAGGTAGTTTGGACCACAAATAAACATAATTAACTTTATGCCAATTCTATAAGTTTATGGAACTAAAAAACAAACAAAAGCATTGCACAAACTGAATCCCCAAAGGCTGTGCTTCAGGTGAGCAGGCTGAGTAAGCCTGTCACTCTGCTGATAATGGCTATCAAGCCAAAACAGAACTAAAGCAATGAAAAAAAAATAAGAACAACAACAACAAAAAACCCTTCATAATCCATTTCTAAGCAACTGACTGTTACCACTATTGTGCCATGTTCTAAAATGTCTGCAGCCATTGGTTTAATTCAGAAAATACTGCATCAAATGGAAAATACCAATGTAAACAAAGGCAGATCCCACTAAAGCAAGACATATAAAAGTGAAAGCCTTCAAAACAACTGTACGGCAAAAGACAACAAAGAAAAAACATAAAAGGCTGAAAACTGCTATTTCTTGCAAATGTATTAAAGGAGAGATTTTTCAAAGGCAGCAGGAGAGTTTCTGCAGAACTGCCCCAAGGACAAGTATTTCTCACTCAAGGTATTTTGTGGTTACAAGGGAAACAGTTCCATTTGGGAACTGTTCCAATAACCAGTTATTCAATTTTGCGAGATCCCAAGAAAAGGGATTCAGAATTGACACTTTCCTTTGTCGCTGCCCTCTCCTCTTGGACTCATCATTAAAAGGCAACATTTCAGAATCTCTGCGGGAATGTCAGTCCTACCTACCTAGGTAGAAACTCTCTTACAGCTCACCTCATTGTCTCTGAGAGGCTGTGTCCAAACGTTTGGGAGAGCTTGTCGCAGAACCAGTTGAACATCAAGCATCTGGGAATCTAAGACAGAAATGAGTAGTAAAAACTTTAGAGGTGCAAATAATTCTGTTTAGCAAAACACTTTTTTCTAGACAGGACTAACCATGGTTCTGCTCCGGGGTACAAAAAACAGTCCTGAATGATACGATCTTAATACATTCCTGCACATGTGGTGACATAAAAAAAAAAAAGTCACATGGAGAATTTCAGTCAAATAAGCTTTTGGGAGGATGGTAAAGGAAAAGACCAACTGAAAATTAGTGGAGAAAGACAGTCATGAGAGCTCTGGAAAAAAAAAAAAAAAAAAAAAAAAAAAAAAAAAAAAGGCTGCATTTGTAAAACAGCAACATGGGCTGCAAATGGGCTTCTATGCCCACTATAGCATTAGGTGCCCTGTGGTTTCATGGGCCTTTCCTGTTGCTGCACAAGGGTGGTAATACACTTTGGATGAAATCCCATCTTCTTCTAAATCACCCTGTACTGAAAACAAGCCCACAGCAGACAAATTCAAAGCTTTCCTGTTTCAGAGCAACTATGAATTCTCCAGCTGCTACTCTGAAGCACACAATGGAAACCAGTTACTGCAAAGCAAGCTCTTCTGGTCCAAGCACCCAGACATCCATCTCTGCCATGGGAAAACCCAATGCCACAACAACACAGAAAAGCAGAGCTCAGAGATAAATTGCTGACAAAAACGGAGACATAAATAGAGGGAGGAAACAACAAGCAGCCCCAGATGTTCAGAAGTGACGAAGCCACTCAGAGCCCACAGGAAGGCACCCTGCTTCATACCGCTCAGTTCCTGCAGAATCATTGCGTCCCCTTCCTTGGCTGCTGCTATCCAACAGGTCACTTCATCAATAGCCTTCTTCACCACATTCATGTTCAGAGCACTAGAGCAGGATCAGGGATGAAGAAGGAGTGGGGGAAATTGTTTTGTCTGTTTCCATAGATGGAGACTCACACCCTGCTGTGGGAATGCAGAATTTCCCAACTATCCAGCCAAATCCAGATTGTATCCTATGATGTTTTCCACCTAAGTATCAGGAAGCACTTCTTGACTGCGCAAGTGAAGAAGCATTGGAATAGGTTGCCCAGAGAGGCTGTGTAAGGCTTTTCAAGCTCTCCCTCCTTCTCTGGAGATCTTCAAAAGCCACGTGGACATGATCCTGAGCAAGTAGCTCTTGGTGTCCCTGCTTGAGCAGGGGTTGGAGCAGATTACTTCCAGAGGTCCCTGCTAGCCTCAGCAGTTCTGTGATCTCAGTCCTTCTCAGGACAAACGAGCGCATGTGGAAAAAGTTGGCAGCAGGGCATTCAGATCAACAGGTTTTACAAAACATGATTTAAGAAAAGATAGCTGTCAGCAGTGACATTATGGGAGCCATCTCTCTGAATAACACTCACCTGTAAACTTTCCAGCTACCCTCTAAGAGACGCTGGCTAAGGATCTTCTCCTGTAACTCATTCATGTATGGGATTCCATCTTTCAGGAACTGAGGGGGAAAAAATGCCAGGTTGATTATTCTCCCCTGGACTTTCTTGCATCAGATAAGAGAACAGCATGGCCAGATTCAAACCTGGCATGTATTAGGGAGATGAGGGTGTGTCTCATTTTAAAAACAGCCTCTTTGAAAACACCAATTGATGGTAATTCAAGATACATGTTTACATAAAGGAAGACACGTGTTTTCGCTGTGCTTTCACCTTTCCTTTAAGGAGATAATTCACGTGTCAAGATAAAAATCACACCATGCTACCTGCTTAGAATTGCTAAACAGTGCTCTTATGTAACAACATAGCCGCAGTTTTATGGGAAATCTGGCAGTAGAAAAGATGCGGGTAAACTGAGAGCTTCCCACCTTTATGGCTAACAAAGACACCCTCTCCTCTGAGTCTCTTTACTGACTTGTATGCTCACTAGAGATGCCTTTTGTTCTTCAGAGATGGGGAAATGGGGCCTTAGGCTGACAAAGACGTGCTGACTGACTCTAAGGCACTTCAGAAAACCACTGTTCCTTCTCCCCGTTGATAATAAACCACATTATGTATTCATACGTTAGCAAACAGCTTTTTACCCCGAGTATGTGGACATTAATATTAAATTCTCCTGTAATTGCACAGATTTCCTCTGTTCTAGATTCCTAACACACAGACTACCTACCTTATTATAGTCAAAGCCATAGTGAGACAGGAATTGAATGCTAGATGCAGAGAGGGTGAGTTCAGCATCCATAACTCCCAAAGTTGAGGGAAAGAGAAAGAAATTGTACGAATGCACCACATACCTACAACGAAAAGGAAAACTCCACTAGAAGATAACAACAAGAAATAACCCTTCCCAAGAGACTTCTGCATAGCACTACAACCACACTGCCTTCATTTTAAAAGGTAACTGCAAGGCCACGTGGAAAAGACGCTTTTTACCTACTTGTTTGAATTTTCTTCTGAGAATATTGCTAGCCCTGCAAGAGAGAGAAACATTAATTGAAATGGTCATGTTGGGCTGATATCTACAAATGCTGTGACAATTAGTAATGTGATGACCCTGAGGGAGCACACCTTTCTCATTCACTAACAACGTTAGACCAGTGAGAAATATATGTCCCACAAGACTTCAAGTTATTTACATGTTAGAAAGCTGATTCTGTTAAACTTCAGAGAAGATCATGCTACCAACCAAAGCAAACCAACAGCCCAGTGCACAGAACACAAACACAACAGTCTGCAGGGCTCAGCAGGAGGCTGGAGATGAAGGGGACAAGGGAAGGCTACTTCCTGCCAGCATGGCACTCACCCAGCTGTGTGATGGTGAAGCGCTGCACGCTCCGCCTGACCTTCTGGTACCGCTCAGCTGGCGAGTCAAACAAGCTGATAGATAATAAACAGGGTGGGGAAGGGGATGAGAGTAAGAAGAGCTGCAGTGCTCAGGTTCACTTCCACAACACCTGAACAGCAGCTCTCTCCTGCATGTGAAGCCCAACAGCCTTACCTGGGCTGGTTATTTTGTGGGAAAGCTGAATGTAGGCCAGTAAACTCCATGTCCAGGCCTGTTAGAAAGAAGGAATTCCAAAACAACAAATAAAAACACTGGATAAAGGAAGCATACATTTCACTAGCATCTCGGCAATGACCTCTCCTCAAACCCACAAAGAGCAAACTCCAAAGAAAAGGGACTGACTGCCACAAAAGCGTGGCTGCATGAGGGCAGCTGCCGCATGGGGAGTCGGCAGCAGAGCACGGTGCTGCTGCGAGACAGGACTGATATGGTTCACAATACGTGAGAGCATCATCCTCTGCCCTCCTGTCTGCCACGGCGTCTTTATGGAGAACAAGCTGCTGAAGCGCCTCTCGGTGCACTCCCTCATTTACATACAGCAAGAGTAAAAAGCTTCAGACGCACAGAGCCCCGACCAGGAGCAGGCCCGAAAGCGGCGTGGCCGACAGCGGCCACACAGCAGAGCCCACCGCCACAGCAGAGCGCGCAGCGCCCACCCAGGAAGGCGGCGCGGCCGACGCGGTCCCGCAGGCAGGGCAGGCAGCGCGCGAAGTCCGCCGCCCCCACGTCCATGGCTGCCGCCGGGCAGCACGCTTCGCGCAGGTAAGGCAGCGCCACGCCACGCCACGCCCCACCCGCTCTGCCCTCTGGGCTGCCGGGCCGGGGCAGACGCACGCAGACCGGATGGCCGCGCAGCTGTGCTCCTCGGGCTGCGTAGAGCCGCAGCGGGATGCAAGAGGACTACAAGGCACGGTTAGGGGAACATAAACTTTCTGGTTTTCTTTTTCACGAAGTACTGCATAAAACTAAGTTACTGTTCTAAATTTTTTGCTAAGTCAGACGTACAGGGATGGAAGTGATTAAGATGAACGTTTCATTCCAGTATAAGAAGAAAAGTGTTGGAAATTTCATAATCAGGAATTCGACACTGCTATTTATTTATAAATATTTTATTATTAGATGCCATGTTCCAACTCCTTCCATTTCCAGTCCCTCGCTGTGGCTGGACCCACACCTACGAAAGCGAGTGCCATTCCTTGGAAGTTGTCCCAGTGGTCTCCATTTTATTGGTAGATTCTCCTTGGCTCCCGCAGAACAACACCACCCTCTGTCATCGCTTTTTCAAATTCCTGGATCTTGTTGGAAATACAGAGATGTGAATAGAGAGAAAGCAGTCAGCACCCAAACATCATTGTGGACACAGAGCGTGTTAGCTTGTCAAGGTTACCCTTTGGACTGTTGCAAACAGAAATAGTCAAGCCACATAAGGAAACTAATGGTGCAAAAACATAAATCAGTGTTTAGAAAGCGGAGGAAAAAAAAAAAAAAAAAGGCAAATCAAGTTTAAGGTACTTGCCGAATCACAACGATATTCCCAAGGAATAACAGCTTTAAAGTTCACAAAGTTGATTCCCGCTTCCAAACAGCGCTGTGCCATAACACGGCCAAGGTTTCTGCAGGCTGTAACGCCCTTAGGACTGTACAGGTGCCTCTTTATAGCCCACTCTCGAGTAGAGGCAGATAACACAACATTGCCGTTACTGCGCTCCACAAAGGCTTCTACATAATGCTGTGTCCGCTCCAGCCGTAACCTGGGTGAGGGAAAAATGCAACATGCAGTATGTTTTTCCCAGATCTCTAGAGAAAACACACTGATATACGGTAAGTAACTGAAGTTATTTGCTTTATGAGATAACTTTGAGTGCACTGGAACTATTAATATAATGATTTCTTAATATTGCTTTTATTAACTTGGCAGGCTTTATTTCTTACTTTATTTGGACATAAAATAGGACTCCTTTTACCAGTTAAAGAGACTGAAGTTCCAGGAGTGACTTTTCAGTAATCACGTGCCTGGCCCTATAGTGCTTCACACGCACACCCCAAAAACAAGCACTGTGCATCCGAACGATGCTGTACTGCTGTCTGTGAGAGGGAACTGCTCCGACTGAAAAGCAACTCTAGGTTTGTCATACAGCCTCTTAAAGTCTATTGCTATACAGCTGGGAGCAACTTGTCAAGATTGGCAAGTGGCCAAGGAGTATTGCTAAGCCTTAAAAATTACAGTCTGTTAACAGCAGAGTATTTCCTATTGCGCTATCAGGAAAAAAAAAAAAATCAGATTTCCAGATATGAATGAATTGTACATAGTTCTTCACTCAAGAAGAAAATAATGATATTGATTCCCCAGCTTAAGATGTACTTGTTTTCCACAAGGCAAGCAATCAACATTTTCTTACAAAATAAAAAAAACAATCAAGTACCTTGAGTAAGACAATAATGCACGGTCAGCACAAGACTATCCGAATCCTAAGTTAAACTGCAGTTGTTTAATCAATATTACTATATTAAAGTTAGAAAGATCTTAAACATACACTACGTTTCATGTGATGATAATCTATTACTCTCTGAACATAAAAGGTATCTGTCAATTAAGAACAGCTGAAGGGTTAACTCATTCCATAACCCAAAAAGTACATTTTATGGAAATACCACATAGTATATATTTTTAAATTCTTATTTATTTTGGATCTTCATCTCCCCTGACTCTTCTGACTCACCTATACCAGAATTCACGCTTTGGCCATGTTGTCTCCCAGCCACGCTCCTTCCTAGCAAGTGCCAACTGCTCAAGGTTCCGAGGGTTCCTGTTAGTGAACTCTGGGGAAACAACCTCATTCTCCTTTGTGTCTATTTCACTCTCAGATTTCAGGCCAGCTGTAGTTGATGCATAACGGAAACCTTAAAGGAAAGCAGGAAAAAAAAAAAAAAAAAAAAAAAACAGAAGGAAAAAAAAACTTTAAAAAAAAAGTTAGGAATTATATATAACACAAGCAGTAGATCAAATACAAAATAATGGGTTATCAGACCTCAGCCTCTTTCAACTTATGAGATAGAATGTATGCTAAAAACTGAAGGAATGTGTAACGTCAACTTTGTTTTAAGATGGGTGCATATAACACAAATTGGAGAATAATTACAAGATTTCTATAATTAGGACTCTAGGAAATACTGACACTGAACTGCACAAGGAACCAAGCACTGCAATACCAAATTAGTTAAAACCCATCTGTCCCACCTACCTGATCATCACTAATCATGCTATCACCTTACACTTGCAAACTCACTCTGCTACACACTTTTTACTTCCGGAACATCAGCGGAAATCCCTCCACCGGGCTAAGGCTCAAGGCCCCGCTTGCCAGCCCCCGCCCCATTCCACAGCAGCCGTTACCGGCGGCAGCACGGGCCTGCACAGGACGGAACAGCCGCACCGAGACACCCGACCTGGCAGCACACGGGGCGCGACGCCTCCTACTGGAGAAAGCTGGCTTGGAGAGTGGCAGAGCAGTCGACCTTACCCGCTCCACGTGCCCAGAGCCGGCCAGCCACCAGCAACATGCAGCCGCGACCGCCCAGCGCCATGGAGAGCCGCCGCGATCTAAAGCGACGGTCACCTCCCGGGCGCTCAGAGACCCCTGGGCGCCGCCATCTTGGGTGAGACCGGCACCTCCCTCCGGAAGTCGAGGGGCACTTCCGCCCAGATGGTTGTGTCACGTGGGCTGCGCACGAACAGCACGCATTTACCGGATGGGCAGTATGGGGGCTGCACGCTGGTGGAATCTGTCCCGGGAGGCAGAGTGGCTTTTAGTATTGGCCTTTCTCTATGGCCAGAAAAGAAAGTAGGGCCTGAGACAATACAAATCGTGGTTTTGCGATTAGGAGAGTAATTAATTCCCTTAAAAAGTGAAGTAACACGTTATAACATCATAAGCAAAAATACCACACCCCAAAATTGACGTTAGACTTGGGCCCTTTTCCAGCCACTGTCCAGGGAAGAGCACCACGGCGCAAGCCACAGACGCCCACAGCTCCTACAAGCTCCGCCCGGGCCAGTAGTCCCCCGCCCACTCCCAACCGGCAGTCAGCGCGCATGCGCAAAGCAGCCGTGCGCCGCCGTTTCTAGAACCTCCTAGAAGCGCTGCCACCTCCCATACGGTTCAGTGGCTTTGTTCAACGGCAAGGACCAATCACGGTTCGAGACCGGGCTGCACCGCGCCCCTGGATTGGGCGGGCGGCCGTGGCCCCGTCCCTTCAACGCCCGGCCTGCCCGCGCCCGACTCGGGCGGAGTTCCCGGCATTCCATAGCGGCCTGTTGGCCATTCTGCGGCTCGGCGCTGTGTCTGCTTCTCGCGCCGCGGCCTGGCGGGAAGATGGCGGCGATGGAGGGGCCCCTGGCTGTGTTCGGCGAGCGGACCAGCGGCGACACCATCCGCACGCAGAACGGTAACGGCCGTGTGCTGCCGGCGGAGCCCGCTAAGCGGGGAGGGAGCGCGGAGGAGGTAACATGGCGCAGCCATGTGCTTCCCCGCCCCGGGCCTGCCGCCGCCGCCTCGGCTCGGTCGTGAGGGCGGGCGGCTGCCGGCCAGGGTGTGTGGGGACCGCCGCCAACTTGTAGGGCCTGCAGGGTGCCGGGTGGGGAGGTGGCTGCTGGGGAAAGGGACCCCGTCCGAATTACATTTCTCACAAACGGCACACGGGGAAGGCTGTGCATCCCGGGATCGTTTGCGTTTCTGAGAAGGTGAACGAGAAAAGAAGAAGCTGAGGAGTTGTCTTCTGGTGATTGTGAGGGTTGTATGGTTCTGATGTATGCTTAAGGTCTAGATGGCCTTAATCTGCCTGAGACGCTCGGTAATGGTAGTTTCTTTCAAAAAGCTGCTCTAAACGGTAGTAGTTACACCGTTGGAAACTCAGAGTGAGGGCCTGCATTGCAGCTATTCCCATTATACTACCACTTTTTCATTCTCCAGAGGAAGTGGCTATGCTTGTGGGATAGAGGAAAAACTTGCCACGGTCTGAAGGAAAAGGTTGATTGTATCTTTTTCCTACATGAAGTTGGCAGAACATCACGTGGACAAGCTGCTACCTTAGATGCTCCATTATCATTTAAGTGCCTGGAGGCCCCTCGCTTCTGATTTTCATGACTTTAAATATTTTGTGTTAGTTACAGACCTAATCGAGGTAAAAAGATATGTTATCAGCTGTTATATGTTCTACGTTATGTGGTTGTACCATGGATCTACCTTGGTTTGTGCTGCTTGTATTTAGTACGGCTTAATACCCGCAAACCAGACTGAAAAGTGATCCTGAGTTAGTTTATCTAAAGTTTCTGAGGCACAGGCTTCTCGTGCTTTTTGGTTTTCAAAATCTTTTTTTCTTTTCATTTATGTAGTTACTGCTGCATCTGCAATTGCCAACATTGTGAAAAGTTCCCTGGGACCAGTTGGGCTGGATAAGATGTTGGTGGATGATATTGGGGTAAGTAAACTTTATCTAAGTGGAAAATGCTGAAGTGTTTTATTGTTGAAGTGCTTCCACCTAGTGTGCTTCCTAGGTGTCATTTTCACGTACCTGTTCTTGTGTTGTGTGGAGAGAGAGTGGGAGGAGGAGCATTTCAGTAAAATAGTCTATTCACGTGGTTCGTGCTGTATCACTTGCATCAGTAGCTTCTGTATTACAGTTGACTTTTTTCTCTGTGTAAAAGTAATTACTTGACAAAATTATTTGAACTTAAATGAGTATATAATGCTGTAGTCAGACTGCTGTTGACTCGTATACCTGGTTCTCTTCCCTGTGAGATAGAATGTAAAAGCGACTTCAAATAACTTTTTAACAATTTTAAGATTGGTATTTTGCACTTAAAATTATTTAAACTTTTCCTGGTATAAGACCATAATAAAATACTACTTTGGAAGCGATTCACCGCCATGCTATTAGCATGATATTTGCAAAACATTTTGTATCTAACAGGTGTTTCTGATGAAAATGAGGTGCCAGTTGTCCCTGATAACTACGGGTCACTTGGTTACAAAGAAGCAATAAGCATTTGGTATAAATAGCCATTTCATGAAAATTTACAAAAAAAAATTAATGTTCTGTTTCATGAACATTGCAGAACACGACAGGAAAAACAATAGACATATATTTTGTACTAATATTCGATTTCTAAAAACTAGGATGTGACCATTACTAATGACGGTGCAACTATTCTGAAACTGCTGGAAGTTGAACATCCTGCTGCAAAAGTCCTTTGTGAGCTGGCAGACCTACAAGACAAAGAAGTTGGTGATGGGACAACCTCAGTGGTATGCAAGAAGTTTTATAGGCAGATGCAACAAATGTCAGTGTTTCGTGATCTCAGGTTTTTTTCAAAGTGGTTTGCAGAAGAAAGAAATCAGATTTGTGTGTTTGTTTCATAGATGCTTGTTTCCATATGCAGTCGGTATGCTGGAATGGAATTCACTCACTGCTGTTTATGCACTATTGTTTCTTTGTTGAAGTCAAGGATAGTTTCTGAATTTACATTCTTTCTTTCTAACCACTGGGAAAGTAAAATGCTAAGGCTAATTAGTAAGAATACTGAATGTTGTAAAAGTTTTTAGGGAATTGAAAAGTTCTATGCCTTTTAAAATTGGATGGCATTTTCCCCAAGGTCAGAAAATACGGTTAAGGTGTTGTTTCTGCTGAGCAGACATTGAACCATCGGGGATTCTACTTCTCTGCTGTATGGTAGCAAGTAGTTGTTTTGGTTGTATGAAATAGGTATATTTGGTGTTTGTATTTCAAACAGGTAATCATTGCTGCGGAACTTCTAAAAAATGCTGACGAGCTTGTCAAACAGAAAATCCATCCTACCTCCATTATTGGTGGATACCGACTTGCTTGCAAGTAAGAAACTGATACAGTTGAAGTATATTGCATTTTCCAGGTACAATAAGTGCACGCTTTTTATTTCTGGTTTTATATCTGCATTAATGAAGACTTCTTTGTGCAAAATGGATACGCTGGTTTCATTGTAGTTTTAATTCTGTATTTGTATACTGTCACATAAAAATGTCATTTTACTGTTCAAGAAGAATAATTGATTTAACTTCTCTGTAACATTTAGTGGGACTGAGGGCATGAGATTTTTGTCTTTTGTAAGGGTGGCATTCTTTATTGGTATTTTGTTTTTATTCTACAGGGAAGCAGTTCGCTACATCAATGAAAACCTTATTATTAACACAGACGAGTTAGGCAGGGAATGCCTAATTAATGCTGCTAAAACATCCATGTCCTCAAAAATTATAGGAATGTATCCTTTAACTTGTTTCAGTTATTTACATGTTCAGAGAGCTTAATCAGTTAGGCTAGTTTCCTTTACAGCAGCGGTAAAATGATAGATGAAGTGTTCTCCCATTCATAACAAACATGCAGAAAACACTTCACTGGTATTGTTATCTCTCATGGGAAAGCATGTTCACACCTTTCCAAAGTATTTGAACTTGGAGAAGGACACCATAATAGACATAAGTGTATTAATTTTTTTTTTCCTTACAGTGTGTGTCTATGCAAAAGAACTGCGTGAATGGAAAAATTCAGAAGTCAGGTATCTAGGGGAGTGAAACTGCAGGAAAGAAGGTTGTGTTTTACTTGATAGTCACAGAAAAACCTGTATTCTTGATCTTTGTGCTAATAGGAGGATGCATTACTGTGATCATAGGATAGATGTTTTGTTCTGTTAAAGAACAAAAAGGGTCAAAACAAGCTTTGCATTAGCCTGTCCTAATTTACTTCTCATTATTTCAGCTTTGAGTTACTCATTCTTCTAAAAAAAGTGTTAAAAAATATTTTATACAAGGAACTTTGCTTTTTTTTTTTCCTTTCTCTATTTTTTAAGGATAACAGTAGTTTTCGTTCCAGTTTTAACCTTAACAGTATTTTAGTGATGGTGATTTCTTCGCAAATATGGTGGTGGATGCTGCAATGGCAGTTAAATATACAGACCAGAAGGGCCAGGCCCGGTATCCAATCAACTCTGTTAATGTTTTGAAGGCACATGGCCGCAGCCAAAAAGAGAGCATTCTTGTGAATGGTTACGCTCTGAACTGCGTGGTGGGCTCACAGGGTAAGAAAACACTGTGTTTCATAGAGTTTTTTGTGAATTTGGTATTTTCGTTCTTTCTGCATGGATCTTCCTACTGACTGCACTAGTTGTGGAACTTTTGCTTTTTCAGTTCTAGAATGATTAAATAAGAAAAAAAAACAAAAAATCTTAGCACTTCATAATAATTTCTAGACACTGGTTTGAGAGGCCAAGTAGGGTACTCAAAATATTTGTAACTGTTTATTTTGCTGGTTTTGACATGGTAACACTGCAGTCTTTGAGAATACAAGTACCTCCCTTTTTGAGAGCCAGTGTCAGTTTTTACAGAGGTTTAAGTTTAATAGAATTGTCTCATGATTAAGTAACTTAAAAGTATGTGAGACTGATGGGTTAGTTCTTGTGGATGTTCATGTTTTCAGAATAGGGATCCATTGAAAGGAAACAGAAGTTATACTAGGGACTTAAAAATGTATTTCTGTCATTGAAGTCTCTGTTCATATTTTTTCATATTGGGCAGGACTGGAAATTGAAGAAACGAATAGATACCTGAAACGCAAAAGCAGCATTGTTTTCTAATGTAAACTTGAGAATCTGTTAACTCAGTTTGACAGCAGCCTTTTTCCTTCTTCTCTTCTCTATCCTCAGGTATGACGAAGAGAATAGTTAATGCAAAGATTGCGTGCCTTGACTTCAGCCTGCAGAAAGCAAAAATGAAGCTTGGCGTTCAGGTTGTTATCACGGACCCAGAGAAGCTGGACCAGATAAGGCAAAGGTGTGTGGAAGGTTGACTAACAGCCAGTGGGGTTGCAGTGGATGATTTGATCTCTTCAATTCTGGTGGGCTTGATGTAATTTTGACTGAGTACAAGAGACAGAAGTATTTAGAAAACTAATGTCTTAGTCAACAAATAACAAATATTAATTGGGGAAAAAAAAGTCTTTATTTCTGAAGGCGGAACTTAGTACTAAGTCCACTTCAAAGAAATCCACATAAACTTGTGTAGTGGTTCCTTCTTGCAAAGCTCTGCATGAAGATTTCAAGACATTGGTTAACGGAACCTAATTGCAAGCTTCTAAATGTGTTTGTAATTTTTTACGTTGTCCTTGCAGAGAATCAGATATTACAAAAGAAAGGATCCAGAAGATTTTGGCCACAGGTGCCAACGTTATTCTAACCACTGGAGGTATTGATGACATGTGTCTGAAATACTTCGTTGATGCTGGTGCCATGGCAGTACGAAGAGTTGTAAAGAAGGATCTTAAGCGGATTGCTAAGGCATCGGGAGGTATGTGTGTATGAAAATGCTTTTTCAAGTAAAAACTGCTGTAACTACCTGGTGTAGCTGGTAACTTACCTGGTGTAGGGAACCTGCTTTGGCAGGGGGGTTGGTCTCGATCTCTGGAGGTCCCTTCCAACCCTTACAATTCTGTGATTCTGTGAACTAATCTTTGGAGTATGGCTTCTTAGTGTGTAGGCCATGCAAGGAGAGAGAGGATGAAGAAAGCTGAAGCACTCTTGTTATGTTTTAACTTTACTGTTCCTTTTAAATGAGCGTTCCATCAGAGTAGATAGTTGAAGGGATTGCCCAAGGAAGGTTTACAGCATGGAAAAATTAAATGGTGCTTTATACTGGGGAAAAGTACTCTGTATAGATAGTTCAAGACAAATGAAGAATTGCTGCAGTATTTAATGCATAATTAAACAACAACTAGAAAAAAATCTGGCCCTGTGCATATTTTCTGTCAGTTCTTACATGTTTAAGAAAGTGTTTTCATTTTGGTAAAGCAGGAGAACTTCTGGTTCTAAGAAAAATAAGTGCTGTAAAAATGGAGCAAAACCAGCAACTCCGATGACAAACTGCAGAAAATCTCCTTGCTGTGTGAAAAATAATTAACCTTTGCTACTGAAGTGCGGTTAATTAAATTAATTTTGCTCATTCTGCTTGTATTTATGTTTCTGATGTTCTTTCCATGTGCTGCTTCTGGGAAGTTGGCAAAGGATGTATTGGAACTGAATGCTAATTTCACATCTTGTTTGTTTTTTAAAGCGACCATATGTTCAACCCTTGCAAATCTTGAAGGTGAGGAAAGCTTTGAGGCATTAATGCTGGGACAGGCAGAAGAGGTGATTCAAGAGAGAATCTGTGATGACGAACTGATCTTAATCAAGAAGTAAGGGCCCCCTTTAGAGTATTCATTTTTGTGCATGGTTTTCTGTTGGATTTGAGATAAAATCCCATTTATTTGCTTCCATGCTATCTCAGTGGCATGGGTAGTTTATACGCATGGGAAAGAGTATATTAAAGTCCACTGCAAATGAGAGGTGAAAGTAACAGTATTTCATCTTGTCTGTTGGGGCTGGACAGCTGTTACATCAAATGTGATGTATCAATCAAATTGCTAGATAGGCTGTACTTAAAATGTGGTTTATCATAGTTTCTTTAACAAGAACATACTTGCCTATCGACTTCACTTCTGATCTCAATATCCAACTTTTGTCTCTTTTTGTAGCTGTTTCTGAGGAATCAAATATTCTGTGACTGTGGCACTTAAGCAGTTGTATGACTGCATTTACTGTACTGCTGGCAGTCATGACCTCACTTAATGGCTATGCAGAAGAGAGCTCTGCTTTTTCCTGTGCCGTCCCTCCTATTCCACAACTGTTCTGACACCAAAAACACTACAGTAATTGAAGTGTCTTTTTTTGTGTATCTTTCTCTAAAAGACTGCATCTCAATATAGGTAACAGTAATAACCTACTGGAACTTAAACTAAATACTAACTTACTATGTCACAATACACATACCCTGCAGGGAGCCATAACAGTAGTAAGATAGAACTTCTAAATGCTGAAAAAAGTCTGGCTCCACTGAGCTTGATTTTATAAGAAAAATGTCTACCGAGAGGAGTTGTAATTTGTATTTCTTTTTCAGTGAAGCTGTCTTCTGCTTCCTTTATTCCACAGCACAAAGGCTCGTACTTCAGCATCAATCATTTTACGAGGAGCTAATGACTTCATGTGTGATGAGATGGAACGATCTATACATGATGCTCTCTGTGTTGTTAAAAGAGTATTGGAATCCAAGTCCGTTGTTCCAGGTGGTGGTGCTGTAGAGGCAGCACTTTCGATTTACCTTGAAAATTATGCAACAAGTATGGTGAGTAATGGTTTCACAGATAAGTAACAGTGTATGTGTGCTTTGTTAGGACAGTATGAATTTTCTTTATTCTACCAGAAGTCAGCTCCGTGGTTCTTGAAAGCATAATTACTTTACACAATCATAAGATGCTTCTTTCAAACAGAAAACATGAATTAGTTTTCCTGATAATCAGACTAAAATGTGAAAGATGTTCTGTGTGGTTTGACCTATTGTCTTAATTCTGGCTGTGCTTTTTTCTAATTCCAGCAACAGCAGTAAGTTTTAAAACTTTGTTCTCTTTTTAGGGATCACGTGAACAACTTGCAATAGCAGAATTTGCAAGATCGCTCTTAATAATTCCAAATACCTTGGCAGTAAATGCTGCTCAAGATGCTACAGATCTCGTTGCGAAGTTAAGAGCATTCCATAATGAGGCTCAAGTTAACCCTGATCGCAAAAATCTGAAATGGCAAGTATCCCCAGGGGGTGGGTGAGTCGGATGGGAAATTGTTCTGGCAGTTTAGGGAGCCAAAATTTGCCTTCAAAAAGGCGTAGATTATCACTGAAATTCTTCTCCTGCTGATTTTTAGTTCTATGTATGTGTCACCAGGACCTAGTCTTAATGAAATGATAACACTCCAAGCTTATTTCTACTTTCCCTACTTTTCCATCTGATGATAGTTGTTCTTTCCAGGATCGGTCTCGACTTGGTCAACGGAAAGCCTCGTGATAATAAGCAAGCTGGTGTCTTTGAACCAACCATGGTCAAAACTAAGAGCCTGAAGTTTGCAACAGAAGCTGCAATTACTATTCTTCGAATCGATGACCTTATCAAACTGCACCCTGAACCTAAAGAAGATAGAGGGTGCTATGAAGATGCAGTTCACTCTGGAGCACTTGAAGAATAATTAGGCTTTATTTATGTTTATCTAACTTACACTTCCCACTCTTGTAACGGAAATGTTAATAAAACAAGTGGTTGAATGCTGCTATTTCTTTGTGGAAAAATTTATTTTCAGAAGCAAAAATTTCTGTGTAGTAACCATTAATCTTAATTGACAAGGCAATGATGAAGGAGCACAAAAAGCATTGTAGTAAGCCTCTGTAATGCTAGGGAAAACAAAAACATGCATGATTAGAAGGTTGCTAGTAAACTCTAAGGCAGTTATTCATCTCTCAATGCACATAGCTATTCCCATTCCTCCTCCTATGCAGAGAGCAGCAACACCACGTTTTCCACCTGTTCGTTCCAGTGCATGCAGCAGAGTCACAAGGATGCGACAACCAGAGGCACCCAGAGGGTGGCCAAGAGCAATAGCTCCACCTTGAGTGTTGATCTGAGGGGGAGGAAAGAACATAAGGTCAGGTTCAGAAGTCATTTGGCTTGCTGGAGTTTTGACATCAATGACATCACTGGGTATAGTCTCTGAAAGTGACTAAGCTAATGTGCTACATATACTACAAGGAAAACTAGATCCTGCGTGTAGAAGCTGTTACCAATTAGCATTTCTTCCCCAAGGAGCCTATCTAGTCATCCATTTTTATTTGCTACAGCTGTTAATGATGGTGTAGCTAGGGTGAATTTAAGGAGGAGAGTAATAACTGAAATTCTTAACCACTCCTGGAAGAAAACTGACTATCTTTCAGGCTTAGCTACTTTGCTGCAGAACTTAAGAGTTGTGTACATATCTACCAGAAGAAAGCTGTAGCCTGGTCTAGTAGGAAACAATTTGCTAGCAAAGCAGGCCTGCAGCTGAGGGAAATGCCTGATGTGGTATTGCCTATACCCATAGGGCTGCTCCAGTTCAACTCTGAATACAATCCAAATAGAATCGAGGAAACAAGACCTCATACGTTCATTACCTTTTCTGGATTTACTTTCAATTCTCTTGCTATTGCAATTGATAGTGATGCAAAGGCTTCATTAATTTCAAACAAGTCAACTTGGTCCAGAGTCCAACTGGCTTTGTCAATCTGAGAGAACAAAACAAATTTTATTAGAAGCTTTTTTATGTTTTCCTCAGCTCCTGAGGAAGCTGTTAATGAGACTTGTATCAGTGATACAAATTCACCACTATTAAAAAGCTGAAGGAAAGAAACAAGTTTTTTTCATAGCTGTGGTTCTCTTGAGGACAAGTGACATCATATCATGGTGTCAGCAAAAAAAAAAAAAGTCCCAACATGCTCACTGCTGGTATAACATCCAGGTTAATGTTTCACAGCTCTTGGTGCCGTTAACAACTGCAGGGAGTCAAACTGCACATGGTGCCCATAGTAGAACAAATAAAGTTTTCAGATGTAGGTTTTAGCTGATTAAAAGCAAGTTTTTACAAACAAGTCTGATTTCACTAGAGATTCTGAAAGCTTAATACAGTTTTTGAGTACAGGTGTTTAATTCCCAAAATGAGCACTAGTGATGGGTGTCAGGGCTAACAGCTCCGCTCTCCTGTCTTTATTGAGAAGCTGCTACTCAAAGCTTCCATGGTGCCACTTTAGAAGACAGTTTGATTAATGCTTTCACACAAGAAACTTGTAGTGTAATTGCCTGCTTAGGTATAGGCTCAGGCATGTTCTATGTATTTAAATATTTACTTCCACTGACTGTTTCTAACAGCAATGCTTTATCAGCAGAATCATTTGCAGCAATGATGTTTTGCAACCAGATTGACACATCTCTCCCGAGTCAAGGATGAGTGCCCCTTTGTACTAGATACACAGTGGGTAAAAGAGCCAACCTCCTGAGAAAGTGGTATCTTTAAGAATTACTACATTGCTGCACTAAAAAGCATGGCTTAGTCACCCTGCAGAGAAACTGGTACTAAGAAGTTCTGAAGCAAACACATTGGGAGGGTGTGAAGTATTTGGTAACACACATTATTACAAAGTTTATATTAAGAAGTGCCCTTTTTCAGAGTACCTATAGAATTTTAGGTAGAGCTAAATACTTGTCTGTGGTTGTCTATCCTACAGTTTAAACTAAGAATGTGTATCGCGTACAATAGAAACAGCATTTATGGCACTGATTTAGAAGAACGGGTCAAATGAAAAAATGCTTCAGCTTTATGACCATCACTTTCCCATTAAAAGCCAGAGAGGCTATGTGACCAGACTAGGCTTCCGCATTACCAGGACATTTCAAACACTAACAAAATAAGGTCTGCACAGCATAAATAAAACTAGGAAAGAATACTAAAGCAGATAATCAGCTAGGGTTGCCATGGGCTACATCTGTATTAGCAAGCAGCATGGTGCCACAGGAGGTTCTCATAACAGAAGCACTCAGGGGACTGGACACAGGGTGCCTCAATGGAGGCAATACTGGCTTGAGCACATCAGATGTGATTCTAGAAAGCCCCTTCTTGATTAGTTTCATCTGAAAGGAAATTGAGCTTTCACAGAGCAGCACTTTGGCAAGACAAACCAAAGCACAAAGGGCATAATCATATTCGCGAAAGCAGACGCACTCACTGCTCATCCTTTCAGCACGTAGTACTGCAAACACAACTAGGCAATGGTATGAACATTAACCTGGCCAGACAAAGAATCAGAACTATGCTGTGGCAGACCCAATTCATCTCCAAATTAGGTCAGTATATGCTTCCATTAAATTTGATCTTAACGCTCCTAGGTGATCAAGGAGGCCTATAAACTTGACTACATTATGTTCCAAATGCTATACTTACATCTATAAATTATTTTTCAATGAGTAGGCATCTCTAGAAAATGAAAAGAGATTACAAGTTCTTTTTAGTAATGGATAGACAGATAAGCAATTACTTACAGCTTTCCTTATTGCTGAAATGGGCCCTACTCCCATTATAGATGGATCTACACCCGTCTGAGCCCAAGATACAACCCGGGCCATAGGCATAAGACCTCTCCTAGCAGCTTCAGATTTCTTCATTAGAATCACAGCTGCAGCTCCATCATTTAAACCTGTGGAATGACAAACAGCTGCTGTATGTTTGCTGGGTAACTGCAATCAAGCATTGCTATCAAGCATTGTATTGTCCAAATACTTGTGTTACTTCACAGAAAGCAAGCAAATAAAAGACATCTCAGGAAAGAAATCCTTCTCCACAGTTACATTTGAGTTCTACTTATATTGTCAAACACTGCCACTTCCTTTAAAGCATATCTAGTAGTGACCACACAGCAGACACCTCTTCCATGCCCTTCCTTGAGCTACACACAGCTATTATAGTTTTCCATTTCAGTTTTAGCCTGACTGACCTGAAGCATTAGCTGCTGTTACTGTCCCAGTTCCATCAGTCAGAAAACAGGGTTTTAACTTTGCCATTGCTTCCAAGTTGCTCCCATGTCGAGGGTATTCATCTGTTTTAACTTCTATAGGACCTGCAAAGCAAAGTGTTAGGCTCATAGGAGACCCTGGTAACACGTACACATACCTTAAACACAGAGCTGACAGAACCAGCAGGGTGATTTGGAATTTATGCCATATTCCTCTTTACCAACAAATTAAGCACATTAAATCTCCCTCCAGCTGCTTCTGGCAGGACAGGCAGCTGGGTTTCATGAAATGAATGCTAGCAAGCAAAATACTGTACAAAAACATACATTGTTCTGGCTCTTCCTAGTAGAACCGCTTCTCTTCCAAGAAGGGGGCAATTGTAGGAATATCATTGGAAAGAACAGTCAAGTAACATGAAATAATATCTACACTGGTTTCAAGAAAGTCCTGAAGGCCTAACGTCAGAACTTTTCTCACAGGAGCTTCTCAGTTGATTGTAGGGGGAATCGCCCTATTATACCTTTGGCTTGTGTGCCGTAAGAGGTCTGCTTAAATCCTAAGCAAACCTAAAGAGAAACACACCTAATGTCCGTAACTGCACCTAGTTAATTAACTAGTAATTCTAACTATTGTTTACTGTGTATTTTACCAGGTGGTCAAGACTTGCCATATCAACATGACTGATTTAAGTTTTGTCTAACAACATGAAAATATTGATTTTAATACAGCATCCAAAGTTGAGAACCTATGTTAAGCATGATATGGGCCTGGATTGTAATTACTTCTCCAATAAAATAGATAGTAGTATTTGCATAGAGCTACATTTGAGTATTCCACATTTGCATTGTTTCTCTCTTATTTCAAAAAAGAAGGGCTGGAAACTGAAAAAGAGAGCAACAGGTTACAGACTTGTGGAACCACTTGTATAACAGGCTGCGTAACTGGAAAACCATTAACTAAAAGAGACATAGTAGGAAATGGTTTTTTTTTCTTTAAAATTAGCTGTAGTTATCCATTTAACACCTACCTTTTTTGGAAGGTACAAGAACAGGAACAATTTCTTTTACAAAATAGCCAGCTTTCTGTGCTGCCTCTGTCCTGTTCTGTGACTGTAAAGCAAGTTGGTCTTGTTCCCCTCTGCTAACTTGCCACTGATTGGCCACATTTTCAGCTGAAATTAGAATAAAATGCATATTACTGACAGTACCTCCCATAGCTGTAAGCTTTAAAGTTGAAAGCACACAGGTAGTCATTAATGTTTGCTGTAGTGAGCAGCTGAACTCATTGAACAGTTTGCACTTTAATTTCTTGTTTTGGTTGCTCATGATTCTCTGCTATATTTCATTCTGTGGGTGTACATTTCTGTGCAGGATCTCCTCCCAGGTGGTAAATCTAGCTAAATAGAAACGCCAACAAGCTTTTCTAATTGCTTATCTGGATCAGATCAGATCTCTCAACAAGCACTTAGCTGACTATACCATCCAGGATGCAATAACCTAAGGTTGCAAAACTACACGCATCCACAGTACATTTCACCTAATTCCTCCCCACCGTAAAACTGTGCAGCTGAATGCTTCAGTTAGGAATTAATTTGGATACTTTTCCTGAAGTTAATTTAAATTGCTCAGAAGCAAAAGAGGTGCAGTGAAATGAAGTGCGGACAGGTATAAGCCAGGGAGTCTGAGTATGTACTCTTCCAGGCCAACATTTTATTAGCTCCAATAGACAAAAAAGTTTGTTTTACTTGCAAAGCAAAAAATGCCTTCAACACTTATCAGTATTAGGGTTTGTAGTCATGAAAAAGAGAACAACTTAAGGATAGCTTGGAATTTCTTAACAGATTTTTGAAATTTCCTAAGAGTGAATTCTCCTCCCGCCTTCCCATTTAACTATTTGATTTTCAGAACTATCACCACTTACCAGTTATACCCATATGATACTGATAAAAAGCATCTGTAAGGCCATCCCGGATTATAGTATCCTGCAAGGAAGCCTCTCCCATTTTCACCCCAGCTCGCATGTGAATTGCATGAGGAGCCTGCAGGAAGGTATTTCAGAAGGAGTTAGATTGTTTCTACCAGTGGTATGCAAAGTAGCCAAGACAGCAGGACAGACAGAGACAGATTCCCACCTTGGGACTACAGGTACCAATCCCAACTCACCTTTCCTTCTCACAGTCTCCCTTATACACATACCCTCCTGCCCCCAAAACCACCCACTTTAAGTCCTTTTCTCACACTGCAGGATAGAATGAAAAGTAAGGGGAAAATTAGGGTCCTTGGCCAGTCAAAACATGGGGATCCCCAGCTGGATGCTCTGTCTCTCCTTCCAAGGTCTGATAGCTGTCATGGTGCTTGACCTGTGCATTTTCCAGGCAGCAGATCACCAACCAGTAAATGTTTTCTCAGCACAGACAGAATCACACAGTACTGTGGGGCAAGACAGCCCGTGTATCCCTCTAAATGTTTCCCATTGTACTCTGCTACCAGGAAGCACCAACATCACCCTCAGCATTAGGCAGCCAGTGGACCTTTGCATTAGATCGCTTTCCAAGCACGAGTCCATGACACAGCCTTGGGCTGAAAACCTTAAAATGAAAGCACTTTGCTTTCTTCCCAAGCTCAAATTACTTATTGACCGATTAATCTGTAAGAGAATAACATTTCCAGTTATTCATTCTTTGAGCCTCTTGCAGCACAGAAACCCTCTCTCATTGCCAGCTGTTGCAAGCAGATACATCTCTACATCACAACAGGGCTGGATGGAAATTCAAATAGAATTTTAAACGTAGTGTGTGTTTGCATGGCATCTTTTTAGTAACTACAATATTATTAAATAAAAGAAAAGCTACCAAGTCCTTTTTTGATGCATAACTTCACTTTCAAGTGCAGAAACTGCCTCCAAAGCATTAACCTTGGAACACCTGGTTTCATCATCACTTACTGCTGTCCTCAGTAAGCCAGAAAATGAGAGTGAAATCTCTTGCTTTACCTTGCTCATGCTTTCCATGCCTCCTGCGACCACAATACTGGAGTCTCCCGTCATTATGGACTGTGCCCCCAGACAGACTGCCTTCAGGCCAGACCCACAGATCATCTGACAGCTCCATGCCGGCACTGAGTATGGGATTCCTGCTCCAACACTCGCCTGCCGAGCTGGGTTCTGGCCAGCACCTGTAAGAATAGACAGTTGTTGCCCTCGCACTCTCTTTAAATGAAACATGGGTCTTGCCACTTTCTATGATTGTACTCCAATTCCCCCCAAATGCTGAGCTTGCTCCTACTATTAGTTGGTAGATAAAGCTTCTGGCAGCAATCTGCAGCTCAGTTACCTCCCTCATTTAATTGGCCACTTACTACTGTTATTTTATATTTGTAACCCTGCTTCTGACTGTGGGTGAGATGAAGCACCAATTATTCAACGTCAAATCAGCACCAACCTGTTGTACATGTATAGGACATGCATTCACTTTAACTGCTGCTAGCTGAACAGTTTCTTTCAGACATCTTCTACACGTTATGAATAGACAGTGTTTCCTATAAACTCCCTTGAAAACCAATTTATGCAAGGTCAGTCACAAAAGCTTCCATTCTTGTTTGCAACTTTGATGTTGAGAACAGGAGCGCTACATTCAGCTACAACATTCTTCATCTACACGTCCTCCAGGCTAAAGTGACGCCAGCTCTTTTGTATGCAAAGGAATGGATAAAGAGAGCGCACCGTGCATTGTGCTAATAACATACAGAAATCCAAATCAGCTTTAAACGTGATGTTCAACTATCTATTTCCTTTATTTTCTTCCTCTTGTTTGAAGCACAACCTGCCCGGTGATCCTACTGCTTAAACATCACCACCCCACAAAGAGCAGGCAACCGCACCTAAACGACCAATTTCCTGCCTGCTGCAGTTCCACGAAATCAAGAGACCCATCCGCAAGCAAGCAGGGGATGCTGCAGTGGGTCCCGGGCGGCCTTTGTCCCGCAGCGGCGGAGCCGTTGCCGCCCACACCGTCACATCCACGAGAAGCTACGCCCGAGGTGAGAGCGGGAGCAGCCGTGCCCTACCTGCGGTTAGCACCTGGCCCAGCACCACCTCCGACACCTCCTCGGGGCCCAGCCCGGCCCGCCGCAGCGCCTCGCGGATGACAGCGGCGCCCAGCTCGTGCGCCGGCAGCGCGGACAGCGCGCCGTTGAAGGAACCTGGCGAGGAGAGAGAGGAGAGTCGTCACCGCCCGCCGCCCCGGCCACGCCGCGCCCACCGGGCACCAGCGCTCCAGCGGGCACCCGGCCCCGGAGGGGCACCCGTCGCCCGGCCCCTCACCGATGGCGGTCCGGACGGCCGCGACGAACACAATGGGGTCGGCGCTCATGGCGGCAGCGGCGGAGCGGAGGCTGTGAGAGGCGACGAGAGCCTGCACGGAGCCGGGACCGGGGCCGCCCCTCGCGTGTTGCCGGCGCCGCCCCTCGCCTGTTGTCAGGCGGGCCGAACCGCGAGCGGGAGGCGGTGGGGGCCGGGCCCCGCTGGAGGGAGCCTGGCTAGAATGGAGGGAGGAGCCGACATCGCCGCTCGGTGCAGGCAGCTAAGGTCTAAGAAAAAAAGGATGGGTGGGCTGAAAACAACGGCCTGTTTCACAGCTGAGCTTTCTAGTCCTTATTCCTTCCCGTGCTGAGTCACGGCCGTTCCTTTGCAGAGCGGTTTCCAGCGTAAGGACACCGATGGTAACTTATGGTACAGGGACTAAGGGAGCTGACGAGGAACGTGTCCTTCTGGATTAGTTGCTTGTAAACAGGGAGGGTCCCGTGGGTGAAGAGGCTGTCGGCAGCCATCTTGGCCAAAGGGACCATCAAGTAGCCGAGTTGGAAGTCTTCAGTGATGGGAGAAGTCGCCAACGTTTCACCTGGATGTGGGGAGAGCAGGCTTCAGGCTGCTCAGGGAACTGGTTAGCAAGGTGCCCTGCTTTTGAAGGCTTTGGGATCCATCAGCGCCGGTAACCTTTCAAGCACCACCTCCTAAGAGCACAGGAACAGGCAGTTCCAAAACGTTAGAGATCATGCAGGTGGGCAGAAGGTTGGCTTGGCTGAGCAGGGATCTTCTCAAGCTTAGGTGGAAAAATAAAATACATGGCCACCTGAGACAAAGCGGGGTGACATGGGAGGACAACAGCATGAGAAGACTACAGAGAGCTGCTCACCATTGTAGGGAGCAAATTTGTTTGGATGGGGCTCAGTTGAAGCTGGTCAGTAATGTGGGGGGCAACAAAAAGGACTTTTTAAAATACCCCACCTAGTTAGAATCATTGAATCATAGAATATCCTGAGTTGAAAGGGACCCACAAAATCATCAAGTCCAACTCCTGGCTCTGCACAGAACCACCCAAAATTCAAACGCTCTGTCTGAGGTTTATCCAAAAGCTCCTCGAACTCTGGCAGCTTGGGGCTGCAACCACTGCCTTGGGCAGCCCGTTCCAGGACCCGACCACCTCTGGTGCAGAATTTGTTCTCAACGCCCACCCGCCCCTCCCCTGACAAAGCTCCATCCGTTCCCTTGGAACGCTGTCACAGGGAGCAGAGCTCAGCGCTGCCCCTCCGCTCCCTGTGAGGAGCTGCAGCTGCCATGAGGGCTCCCCTCAGCTCCTCTGCTCTGAGCTGTGCAAACCAAGGGACCTCGCCACTTTTCATATACCTTGCCCTCTAGACTTTTCTCCGTCTTCATACCTATAACTAGATGGGTATCTTTATCATAAAAGGAGACTAAGATAATTAAAGTTAGTTGGAAGCCAGCTGATGTAATTCTGTAGGATTTCAGCAAAGCTTTTGATACTATTTCTCATAGTATCCTTCTGGACAAAATGTCCAGCTTACAGCTAGGCAAAAACATAACGTGATGGTAAAGAATAGGCATTTAGTAGAGTGACTAATATTGGTGTACAAAGGCAGCACTAAGATACCTAGTTTATCAGCTGTCCCATATGCCAGTAACGTCATTCTTCATGCAATATTTGACTGATTACAATTTGAGGTCATCAAAGCAAACAGAAAATCAACAATGTAAGAGGACCTCAGATTAACATTAAATGTCAGCAGGTGTACAAAGTCCAAATAGGCTAATACAGCTAAAGTGAGCATTACAGGATTCCTCTGCATTTAAAGCTTTGCAAATACTGAATAGAACATAAAACATGGATTCAGCCCCTTTTCTCCCCATATTTGATCTTTACCTGCTATTAGACAGAAGGAATTTGAATTTGGAGGCCTAGTGATCTCTTGACAGCTGATTTGCTTCAATTTTGTTCTCAACCACAAACAGCAGAACTGTTTTCCAACTCAGGAGGAGTGGGAGACCAGGCTGTAATAATGGGCCAACTTGAAATCAGTAAGTGATATCCTGTCTTTTGGTGTTTTTTTTTTCCTGTTTGTCTTCCACCATCCTATTTAACTCTGCTTGGACACAGTATCCAGGATTGAGATTCAAATGCATTAAAGGAATGCTTAAAGGAAACAAACAAACAAACAAACAAACAACAACAAAAAAAAACAACCCAGCAACATAGCAATTGCACAAAGACAAATAATACAGACCATAATCTCTATGGTACAGACTAAAGTTATTTAAACAACAATAACAAAAAAGATGACTAAGCATTAACAAGCAGCTGTGCTTTGAATTCAGTGTAGTTAATGAGCAGCATAATATCAAATAACAACCTACTGCCCAATATTGGTACATTTTCACATTTCTTGGAAACCTAGGCTCTGTGAAATTCACTCAGTAAGAATTAGGACATCACCTCAGAATAGTGAATTTACTAGCTATCATTCAAGAAGTAAGACTATGTTGTGCAAAGTTTATCTTCCTTTGAACACAGTGAAATGGACTTGTGCTTTGTGTGAAACACTGAAAATACTCAAAGTTGGCAGTTCCTTTTGGTATTGGGTAGTTCAGTCTTATTAGGAATAGGTTAAAATGTAAAACATTTCAGTGTTCACTAATTTACTCTGCTAAAAAATGCTCTCTAAATTTAGCCTATGCAGATATAATTGTTACGAAATAACACTTTTTACTATAAGTCTGACACATGGTCAGCGAACATTTATAAAAATAACTTTGTTGGGGATATGAGTTTGACAAAAACTAAGTTACATTTTCTGTAGGCCAAAAAGGAAAAAGAAAAAAAGTGCAAGCAACTATGAATTTAAATAAAAAAACTGGGATAGGAGATAATTCTATAAATTTCAAAAAAAAACCTCTTCATTTTATAACTTTAATATAAAGATTTCTAGTGCTTAAAATCTCCTACCAAATGGTACAGATCTGTATTTTATGAAAATATATCTTTGCAGTAGTGTATGATGTTTGTGGTATTTAAATTTGAGGTAAAATAATTGGTCAACATTTGGGGCTTCTGTTACTAACAATGATAAGGGTATCCTGCTTTTCTATATATTTTTTTTTTAATTATTCTTTCCCAGCAGCATGAGACACATTTGACTATTTCAGTACAATGTGCATTAAAACAAGCATCTTCAAAGCTAAGAGTCAAACACTGCCATAATAATTATATAGCACTTCATAATACTTGATACTTGTGAGGCCCTTAGCTATCATCTGAATAAAGAGGCATATACTCTGTGCTTGATCTGTATTTGAAATTACTTTTATTCCTGCTAGGGAGTAGGAATTATTCTTTGGTTGGCTTCAGCAAAAAGACAGTTTTTTACAGACAAAAAGACAGCAATGTCATGTTTTTTTTTCTCCTTAAAAAACAGATCAGCTACCAAAACAAGTTCGCATGACAATTATCACTATTTCATGAAGATCTGATTTTCCTAAATCTTTCTGTGATTTGGGAAGATCTGAGAAAGCCTTTTCCTCTCTCCACATACTTTGGCATTGTGGTGGGATAATACGGGACATTCAGACTCGCTGAGCATCTTTAGTATCTTGAGGCCCTTTCTGAGGTCTAGAAAGAATATTCTTTCTAGGTTTTCTCATTAGAGAACTGACAGAGTTATCTATGGATGGGTCCAGCATGTAAGTTATACTTCAAAGAAGAGACTGTTTTCCTAGTGAAAATTCGATTTACATTTTCTAACATGCCTAAATCTCAAATTCCAGTATGATTAGTTGGGCCCTTGAAAGTCAAGATTATGATAAGCAAAACATGTTTTTGGCTGTGTTAAGAACAATCTGTTCTCCTCTCTTTTGTTTTTGTCAGGAAAAACTCATAATCTAATCAGTATTTACTAAAAAATACTGTCTTTCCCTCAAAGAGGGACAACGTTGTGATATTAAAAAACCATAAAGACTTTAACATGGTTTTAAAATGAGCGTAGTCAATATCCAGCTTTATATCCTTAGTTAACTAACTAAATACACATCTGTACTTCAAATGCAAGCATTACAATGTCTGCTAGTCATCCCAAACCTGAGCTTAACTGAGTCACCATTTGGCTGTAATTGTGGCTTAATTGACTGACTGCTGTTTAGGTGATGTCTTGAGGAGACCCTCTGCAATTTACAGCTGTGAATATATTCCTGATCACTGTATTGCATGCAGAAACTCACAGGTGTGCAGTACCAAATAATGCAATCAAGCATTAAATCAGCTCCACAGACAGTAGAGTTATAAAATCATATGTAGAACATTAATGTTGTAGACATTGCTGTGGTGCTGTCCAAATGTTACTTTTTCACTGCTGTTTGCACAGCGCTTTGTGTGCCTGCTTGCGTTAGGACTAACAGTGCTGCTGGGAGTTACCACAATGCCTAGAAACAAGGAAAAAGCTACTGCAGCTACCACACTGTGAACATAACTTGGTGCAGGTATTAGCATGTTTATAACAGGAGCATGAAACAAAGCCCCAAAATGCATTACATGCATTTTTAGCATTGTAGTGTTTACATTTGTGCATAAAGAAATTGGGACAGTTTGGTTAAAGTCCATAGTTAAGGCTTGTTCCAGTATTTAACACCTGTGACCACTTCACCTGTTCATCTTCAGCATTTAAAGCAAACACCTGCAAAGGATTTCTGGGGGAAGTGGGGCAGGAAATCCCAAAGCAATCACAGTCCCTGTTTTCTAGTTCAGAACTAAGATTAAGCTTTGGAAAAACTTAAGCCTTCTGATGCTGGTGTCACCATTCACACAAAACTTGCTTTTTTGTGTAACCACACCAAATTTCCATATGCATGCCTTGGCCTTCAGGATCTTTCGGTCCCTAACTTAGAAGCATCTGTTTTCCTATGTAAATACAGGGTAGGGAGTACGTACACTAGAATCCCTCCTACAACCTTTTGCTACCAATTACCACAGCCAAGAGGCTGGATTTCTATCACGCCTTCAGCAGGCAGCCAGCGAGGCACAGAGAACTTGCTTTAGCGGGGGGCTGACGACTTCCAGAAGCCCCTCGCCAACCCCCACGGTTCTGTGATTCTGTGACGCTAACGAGCACCACAACCAACGAAAGCTTTCCCCCCCGCGACCTGGCAGTGGGAGAGAACCCCGAGCTCGCACCGCACAGCGCTCACCCCCTGAGGCGCCCGACGGGGCACAGCGACTCAGGAGCGCTGAGACAACGCATGAAGGCGCAGCGCCCCCACTGGGCGACCCTCTGGTCCGCGGTATCCTTCCGCCCGCCCCATGATGCCCCGCGCGCCCCACCCCTCCGCCCGTTTAACTGACAGCTTTTAAACCAACGTTTCGACAACCGAGGAAACAGCCACAGCGAGATAGCGAACCCAGCCCGCCACCACCTTCTACGAGAGAGGCGAGTTCCCCAGAGAAGCCCCTCAGTGGCCGGGTCGGACCCGCGAGGCGCCGCGCTGCCGGTGTAGGCGGTATTGCTGTAGCCGTCAATGCGGCGGCTCCCGCCGCGCCGCGCGGGTTGCGCGCGCAGCTGCCGCCCTGTGGCGCGGGGCGGGCGGTGGGCGGAGCGGCCGGGCGCTCATTTCCTCCTTGGGCGCCATTTTGTAGCGCAGAGAATCCGCAAATAAAGAGCGGGCAGAAGCGGCGCGCAGGGACGCGGCGGCTGGGGGGGACGTGGCGGCGACCCCGGCTGCGGAGCGGCAGTGCCCGGCGGCGAGCGCGGATAGGCGGCGGAAGGCGGTGGGCGGCGCGGATAGGCGGCGTTCGGCCCTCGATGTGACGGGTGCGGCCCAGGCAATCGAGCGCGCTGCCGAGAGAGCGGGCCTCCGCACCGCCGGTGGGAGGTGAGTGGACGAGCGAACGCCGCTCCCCGTCCGCAGAGCCCGCCGCGTTTGGCGGCGGGGCCCGGCGAGCGGCGGGCACCCGGCGGTCCGGCCTTTATCTCGGGCGGGAGGGGAGCGGAAGCGCGTAGAGCCATTTTGTGCGAGGCCCGGCGCCCTGCGGGGAGCCTTCTACTCAGCCGTCGGCCGCGCCGCGCCCCGGCGCTATCCGCCTCGGAGAAGGAGGGAGGGCAGGCGGGCAGGGCCGCGGCGGGGTCTGCGGCTGCGGCGGGCCCGGGCCGCGGGGCTCCGCGCAGGAGGCGGGGCTTGGCTGTGGGGAGGGGCGGGGGCGGGCGCCGAGGCAGTGTGAAATCATCCCGCGGCGGAGCGTGAAGCGTATGCAAGTGTGCGTGCGTGTGTGTGCGGGGAGGGGGAATGCCTTTTTTTTTTTCCTCCCTTCTCGCGGAAGCTCAGAATCTTTGCAGGGGTTTCCCCACAGCACTCATTTACATAACATTAAAGTAACTGGCAGTTACTTGAAATATAACTGGGAAAGCAACAGCTCGCTGGCATCTAATGCTTAACTACTTAGCTTCTTGACTTCCTTTTCCTGTCTAAATCGCCAACTTGATAAAAAGTTTTCAGTGAAAGCAGTGCACGCTACCAGGGTTTCCAAAAGCAAGGTGTACTTTCTCCATTTTGGATTTCCTGTGTTTAAGTTGCCATAAAAACCCTGATGAAATCCTGTTAGTGGCCATGTTCTTAAATACAGGGCGTAACTTTATATTGAGCAGATGCAGAGAGAGTGAAATATAACAGCTGACATTGCCCAAACAGTTGTGGAAGTGCTTAGATGGGATATTGTGGTTAAGTTGTTAATCATGTAAATGAACTTTAAAAGAAGGTTTTATGGAAACGTTGTTTTCACTGTTTTTTTTCATTGTAGAAAATTACACTTATTGTGTTCTTAAAAAACATTTCAGAACAGAGAGATCAGCTCTTTTTCAGAGGGCAGCTGAGCGATGAAGAGTGCCTTACTGCACAGCACTTGGAAAGCCACTGAGCTGAGTTAGAATTAAAGTTTCAGTTGTCATGTTATTGTCAGTAATGTGTAAATGTGTCTTACAAAGATAAGATAAATTGCTGTGACAACTGAGTGTTATAATCAGCCTGATGCTCATAATGCTTCCAAAAAACATCGAGACCAACAGTACAGATTCAGTCCATGCCACTAATAAATTCCTGATCTCATTTTGAGTCACTTTAGGTCCCCAGGCTTACATGGGAATTGGGGGGTTGAAATTCACACATACAGAAAGAGCTCTGTCATCTATTTGTATATGTAGTCAACCTACATTTTCTGAGATAACTTATTGAATTCTGTTAGTAAGCTTTTTTGCTTTTATGACAATCACTGCAAATGATAACAAGTGATGGTAAAACTACCTTCTGTAATGAAGTTGCCTGTAACAGCCATCTTCCTCACTGTTGCTGAAGGATCTTCAGTAGGTAGCAAGAGATAGTTTTGTTGTAAATGCTGGAGTAGAGGCGTGCTGCTGATGTAGAGAGCTAAGTATTGGGATCTTGTGCTTGCCCTGGACACGCAAGGTAGCCCAGGCTTAGAGAGAACATCAAACATATTTTCTCCACACTTGTTGCAACACTCAAGTGTTTGTAAGTTATATGCTGCATTCATGAGGCAAGTGTTTGGGCAAACGCAGCTTTTTTTGGCATTTGCATGCTTCTGTTACTTTTTGGAGGAACGTGCAATTAAATAATTGCATCATCTGTGCATGATTTAATTGGTGCTAGCTGTAGTTGTAGCTCTCTTGAATGTAGGAAATGGTGCTTCTGTCTGTCAGGGACTTACAATCATAGAATCACTCAGGTTGGAAAAGACCTTAAGGACCATTGAGTCCAACTGTGACCTAGCCATACTACCTAACTAACAATCCTCTGCTAAATCATGTCCCTGAGCACCACATCCAAATGGTTTTTAAACACATCCAGGGATGACGACTCAACCACCTCCCTGGGAAGCCTATTCCAGTGCTTAACAACCGTTTCTGTAAAGGGTGCACTTGAATGGTGCTCAAGATTCCAAGGCTGGTACTTCCAAATACAGAAGCAGTAAAAGATTCCTAAACATTTTTAGGAAAATTGTATTTGAAGTAGTAGGCAACTTAAATACAGGGGTCACTAGCATTCTTCTTCCAATCTCTAAGTTATTCTGTATTAGATTGAATGAGTGAGTTGAGCACCATTGAGTTCATATTTAGCCTTTTGAATATATTCAAGGTACACGTTAAGTGAAGCAGGAGCTGTGCCAAAAGTTAAAGCACTGAGTAGTGGGGAGGAGAGGACTTTCTATCTTGGGGAAGCACTTCAATGTCTGTCATGAAGGCTAGGAACAGGAAGCTGCCATTCATCAGTGAGATGCTTCTACTACATGTTTTTAGAGCCATTCCCATGGATTCTGATGTCAGTTTCTATTTTATGAAAGGCTTAGAATCTGTTTCCTCTGTGTGCTCTGCTTGCTGTCTTAGGGTTTTCATTTTTTTTTTTTAAACTTTATTTGAAGGGAGTTCTGTATATTTATCATTGGGTAGTAGGTTTGTGTAAGGTGAAGTGATTGTGCTTCATTGACAATAACGGGGCTCTTAGAATTTGTAGAAGTTAAATTAGTTCACTGGGTGCCTTTGTGAATATACCGAAGATGCTTTGTGTGAGTCTTTCTGAAAAGTTTTTTGAATTAAAGTGCACTGTTTTCATGAAGTTGTGCTTGTGACCAAGGAATTGGCCACGTACTTTTTCTAGTATATACGAGTAGCAGCAGCTTTACAAACCTGTCAAATCTCAATGCTGTTTGCAGCTTTGTTCTAGAAGGCACATTGCAAAGATGCATGCCTCTAAAGTAGCTCAACTTCCTTATTAAATATGCTTTAATGCTGTATGTTTGTTTTTGTGGGCTTGATTTTTAATGTTATCACTCGTTTAAAAAAAAAAAATCTGTTTGCAGGTGAGGAAGCATTGTCTAGTAATTCAAGGAAGTATGAATATTAACTGACATGCTACCTTTCCTAAAAATAACCAAGAGGGCTTTTAAGTAACTGCTTAATATTTATTTATCACAATCTTAAAGGTAGTGTAAGAGTTGAAAGCACATAATGTAACCCAAACTTTACAGGTGATGTTCCCAAATCATATGCTTTACTCTAAAATGGTACTAAAGTAGTAGTTTTAATTGCTTTTATAGTTCCCCCCCTTCCTTGGGAAACACTGCGTTAAATAGTTTCGGACACACAGGAAATGTCCCTTTGCCTACATTTATGTAAATTAACAAAGTCTGATGTTTTGTTCTTAGTTAAGTTGAAAAAAATATTACTAGTACCATTTTTAGATGCTAAAGAAAGCTTTGACTCACTTCTAGGAGATAGTCCACTGACTTTTTATCTCGATGACAATAGTAAACTTGTCTTAGTTGTAATCTGGCTATATGTTGTGTGGAGCCAACATTTCAGTAATCTAGTTTCAGAAATAGAAAAATTAAGAGTAGAAATACAGCTGTCTTACTGACTATTTCATTCACAGTAGTAACTAAACTAACTAACGCTCCTTTCCTCCCCTTCAGAGTTCACAATGACGAATGAAGAACCTCTCCCAAAGAAGGTATGTTTAAAAATATCTGTGGCTCCCCTGGTCCCCCCGCCCCAAGTAGTCATGATAACTTGGTAAGTTGTGTTCCTCCTTTTGCTCCACAGGTTCGTCTTAGTGAAGCAGATTTTAAAGTTTTGCCTAGAGATGAACTTATCCTAAGGTAAAGCATCAGTTTTTTGTTTTTTTTTTTTTTTTCCTATGGCAACACTCTATTGAATTCTTTACAGAAGATGTAACATACCCCTTCCTTGGTCTTCAGCACTCTTGTTCTGAAAACCTATAGCATTTTCACAGTGCATCTTTTTTTAACGCTTTCATACTCAGAAATATTTTTATATGTAGGTTGTGTCCTTCAGGAAAAAGCGTTTTCCCTCAAAGTCCTGGAAAGTGTTTTCTAATCCATAAGTAGGAGTTGTTTTTTCTTCACTTGCAGCTTTAGGAGTCAAGGTTGCATACATTCCTTGCTAGATAGCAAGTTATTTTTAAACATCACAAAAAGTAAACTAATTACTGCTGCAGGACTTTCCTAGTCCATGCAGTTGTCTTCTCAGCACATTCAGGTATTAGCAGTAAAATGTCAAAAAAAGATTATCACACAGAACTTGCATATAGAAGAGCCCAGTTATGTTTTTCACCTTACAGAAAATTAAGGGTCGCCATGGAAAACAAATCAATGATTCTGTCATATTGAGCATTTGATTAAAGAAACAAACCAAGGCACAGGTATTACAGAGCCTATATATCTGACAGACAAGGAACTAAGTGAATCTGTGGGTCATTTATTTATCTGGTAGAGTAGTTTGTGCATTTTGAAAAGCTTTAGCTCTTGAACTTCTTGTGCAGTATAAGTTATTTGCATTATTACAGTCTCCTGAGGTGGTTAAATGTTACCATTTCATAGATGAGTTTAAAGGGCTAAATTTTGTAGGAACATAAGAATACAGGTCCAACACAGCTTGTACTACTGCTAGCTACTACTGGAGTGACATTTATTCCACTGGAATCAGCATCATCCTTTGTATATTTCAAACTGGTCTCTGGCTTCATCTCCTCAATATCTATTCTTCTGGGAGTGAAGAGGAAAGTGTTTACACAGAAAAATGCTGCTTTGGTACTGGGTGGTTTAGGTCTTGGGAACCTTGAACAGAAACTTCCATACTCAAGAATATCTCTGGGGATGTTCTTGGTTGCTTTCTGCCATAGAAGTTGGTATCTGTTGTTTATTAAAAGGAGAATATGGTGGAATCTGCCCAAGGAGCTGAAGTATGTCAGCAAATAAACTGAGTTGATGAAGAGACAGAAGGCAATGGACTGATGACAGCTGTGTTGTTATTGTCTTCCTCTTAATGTCTAATGTGGATGAAACAACTTCTATTCTCAGAAAGGCCTTATTGCTTCAAGGAGAGTAACTGTCCTTATTTAAATGCCATCCTGGCCATGTCCATTTTGTTTGCATTCAGCAGTCCTGTAAGCACTTTTTAAAATTTCATCTATGTATGTAAAGGATTTACACTAATATTGATTTTTGTTCCTGGCTTTACGTGAAGCTGGCAATTACTGCACATACTGTTAACTTCATTTGTAGGTTGGAATAAAATGTTATCCCATCATGCGAGTATCATTTTAATTAAAGGCATCTCTGCTGCTTTCAGGCATAGAAAAATGTGCTGACCCCTACAACATCATTTTAAAATAAGATGGAGAATGTTTGTGTGTTTTTTTTTTTCCCCGTGCTTCAATGGGGCATATGCTTTTAAAATAATGGTGTGTGTCATCTATGGTTTTGTTCTTACAGCTGATGTGTGATCTCTGTGCAAGTTGAGCTGCTAAGTTGCATGTGTGGAAAATACTAATGCTTTCTGTCGCTTCCTCTGTGTTGTGTTGAAACTTCACTAATATTTTCCATAAAGTGTGTAATTGAGGTTTACTGTTGCTTCCACTGACTGAAAGTGAGCAGGAACAACAGGATTTGTCTGGCCTTTGGGGCATTTCCTTGTCTTGTTGCAGCTGTGGTATCACCTGTTTATCTTCTCCGTCTCCTCTGCAGTAGGATAGGCACTTGGAAGCTCCTGTCAGTCTGTGAACGAGGAAGAGCCAGCAACATGATAGCAAAGCGCTCTGTAGATCATAGCTTAAAAAAAACTTCTTATCTGAATTCCCTGGGCTGTTTAGCTTAGTGGTCAGTAGGCTGAAGTACCTATATTTATTCAAGCAGTGGGTGAAATACAGTGCCTTTAATGACTTCTACTCAATGTGTCATACAGCCAGTCAGTTTTGGAATGGCTTAGGCTCAGTGCTGTTTTTTCCTTCAGGTTGGCTTCAGAAATGTTCTCAAGAAATGTTTTGTTGGTATGGTTTGTAAATACTTTGACTTTAAGAAAAAATCTTGTTAATTACTGCGATGTGTCAGGTATTTTTGTAGTTAAAGAGCTGCAACTGCAAATTCAATTGAAAAGAAATTGATCCACCTTCAGTGTGGGCCTATGAACTACTTGCTTCATACAGATAATTTTAAACTTCTGTTATTTCATTTTCTGTTTGGATGCTTTTAGCTTAGTAGATTGTTTTGAGGGTTTAAAGAGGTCTGATCATATGAAATGAACCTGCTTTGGATTTTTGTCTTTGTAATCGGTAGCTTTTTGGTTTGCCCGAAGGGAGTTAAAAATTCTGATTGCTGGAATTGAGTTTGAGATCTGTAGTTGTACCAAAATTACAGAGACCGTGCTCATGTACAACATTGAAGCTGCTTTAGTAGTAAACCTCTGATTTTTGAAGTTGATGACTTGATTGCTGGAGTTTTCTCTGTCAGTGTGGTGATCACAGGTTTATTCTGTACAGTTTCTTAAACATACTTGGAGAGGAACTGCTGCAGTATTTGCCAGGTTTTGCCTGTTTTGTCTTGAAGGTCGCTTTGATGGGGGAACTGGGAGTCATGCGACTTGGAAAGTCCATGACATGTTCTAATACAGTCTCTGTTCTTTTCCAGGAATTGAGTTCTTGCTTAAATGCTAGGACTTACTGAGAGGTGATCTAGAGATGGTAGCTCTGACTTGTGTGATGACCACAGGCCGTGCGTTTTCTTTCTGATGGCGGTCTGTTACAACTGCCTAACTTTTGTATCAGGGCTTTGTTTTGCTCACTGTGTATAGCTCCTGTTACTGATCAACAGATCTCAGTTTTGACAGAGCTGTTGTTTTCAGGCTGTAAGAGAGAACTCTGCCAAGTAATGCTGCATTTGTATTTGAAGACTTGCTTTTTTATTCTTTCATGTAATTAATTCATGCAAAATACAGGTTCTTTCTGTATTTGCTATTTAGTTGACTGTTTCAGTTTCCCTTTTTGAGGGCTGTCATTCTGACTGAATGCTGTACTTCCAGTGGTCAAACTATGAAACCTTTGTTTCTAACCAGAAGTGTTCTTTTAAAAGCAGTCAAAACACTAAGTTTAAGGGTTTGATGGGAGTGCTGCTTTCCTACAGATCTTAAATGTGCTCATTGCTAATTCAGCTAAAGAGATATTTCTAGACTGCTTGTTTATTAAACCATCCAGATCTTACAGCTTAGAGATAGTATTGTTGTAGGTTAGGAAGTAGTTATGATGGATCTGGCATAAAATGGTGGGGAAGAAAAGGACAAATTGGGAGGGAGGGAAGAGAAACTGTCCATTTCTCTAGTGGTAAAGTTTGTTAGGTGAGTTTATTTAATCTTGTGAAATCATAATGTTGTGAAAAAGACATGCAGTCAGTAGTACTCCTGTGCTTACCCCTCCTCTATCTTCCCTCCCCCCCCAAATTAAACAAAAAACTGCAACCTAAACAAACCCAATGGCAGCAACCAAACAGAAAGGACCAAAACAAAAGCAACAACAACAAAAAGCTGCAATGCACCATGCTTGTTGATGAGTCATGGTAAACTTAACTGTAGACTTTATTTGCTGTTGATTTGATGATTTGTATCAAATGCAATGCTGTTTCTTAGTGTGAAGCTTTCTGAATCTGGATGGATTACATTAGCAGCATAACTTCAAAGAGTTGTTTAATTGGTTGGCTGTTCAGTAAATATTGCCAGTATGGTCTTGCTTTAAATGAGCTGTAATAACTGCTTAACCTGGACTGCAGGCTGTAGCGTACCACTGATATATACTTCTACTTGCTTTGCTATTCACTTGCTGACAGATGTGTATTATCCTTGTGTTATGGCTTCTGTTACAGAATTCTGTTTGCATTGTTCTGCTTTGAGAATGAGAGGCTTCCTGGGTACTTAGCACAGATAACTAAGTAATAGGTCTGATTTTGATTGTAGTGTTTGTCAAAAGTGTTAGAAGTAGTTTTTAAGAGGTAAATTTTGAGTGCTAACAAAGAACTTTCACAATGCAGAGTGGAGTTAACTTTTTCCATAGAACTGTCTTTTATTCAATTGCGTGATTATCTCTTGACATTTTCTGATTTTATTGTAAACATATAAGCTAAAAGTTTAGGAATTAGATGCTTTGATTTTAATGAATAGCTTCAGAAAAATATTTTTCTTTCTGCAATAGGTGGAAGCAGTATGAAGCGTACGTGCAAGCTTTGGAGGGCAAGTACACAGACCTTAATTGTAAGTTAGCAAAGTTTCAAAATTGTGTGAGTTGCCTCAATGTTTTGAACATTTGTGTAAAGCAGAGTGGTCAAATAACGTCATGTTACTGTTAAAAATAATATTCATTGGAAGTACAATGTCACATTACTTTTTTTTAAGCTAAGTCCTTATTTTTCCCAGGAGTTTTCAGATTTTTCCCAGTTTTTCAAGCAACTTCTTTTTCTTTGCCAATCTTAAATGACTTTTCAAAATTCTGTTTTTGCATTTGTGGGACCATCAATACATGAATTGTTAGGCAAAAACGTAACCCCACAAATACCTCTATTTTCAGAATTCTTACAGTAGTGGAAAGTTTTCTTCTTTTAAAATACTGTGAATGTTTGTGCTTTCAGTAATCTTACACAATTGTGAATCATGTGGGAGGGAGAACAGTTCCTAGAGGTTAAGATCTGAAATGAATATCCAGCTGATTCTTTATCTGACTGAGTAATTTGAATTAACAATTAGAATGTCAATTTTATGTAATCTTTAAACTTTGTGCTGCACTTAAGTCTTTTGAAAGTGAGACTATTGGAAAATTTCATCCTACTCTCAACTGAGAAAGTCTAAATACATTCGGGAAGTGTCTGATTTACCAGTCTGAAGCCAGTTTTAAAAATTATGTGAGCAGCTTGAGACTCTTCCTGTTTTCTGTTCACCTTATCAGCCTCAGTACCCAAAATCTTGGTAGCAGTAATTTTGAAGGGTTTTTTTTTGTCAGTCCACAGATGTTCCCTCTTACCTGTTGTTATATCTCATCTACTGCCGTATATGCAACAACAACAAATTAGAAATAATAGTTCTGAAGCAAGTTCTGATGTTTATACTTAAAGCAGGTCTAATACTTGTCTACAAAAAAAAAAAAAAGAAAAACACATAAAAAAAAACCCGCAACCTTAATTATTCCAACTTTCAATCGTTATATATTTGAAGGTAGCAGAGTAAATATATTCTGTTTGTATCAGGCTGCTCGCACGTGTTCCAGTTTTTGGATAACTTGGAACTGTGGCTTTCTTCCATATTTCGTATATTAACTTTTATAAATTTTCATGGATCAGAAGACGTACTTGTGACTGATCTATCATCTCTGAAGTTCTCCACTGACTTACTGTTCGCTCTTAAAGTGTTGAAATCATTTTGAGAGCTGATCACACGCGACACCATTCAAGACACGGAATTTGTTACAAATGTCAGGAGAGTTTCAGCTTCCCCAGTTTCACAATGCATGCAATAGTGGTGAAGGATGGAGCAGTTGTTTAATTAATCAAAAGTTAATTCCTATATAAAGCATGGGAACACTTTTAAATTTAGTAGTAAGGAAGGATAGCTGTATTTAAAATGAAACTTGTCATACTTTTTCAAGTACTTAATGATACTTTGAGCTTTTTGTTACTCATGCTTATAGCTGTGGTTAATTTAACTCTTTTGCTGCCAACGAATTTGACTATCAGCTTTTTTTTTTCAAGCTGCCTTGAAAAAATGCTTTAAAACCTGTGCTTTTTGTTCCATTAATTTTGTCAGCTAATGATGTGACGGGATTGAGAGAATCTGAAGAGAAACTGAAACAGCAACAGCAAGAATCTGCCCGAAGAGAAAATATTCTGGTCATGAGGCTGGCAACTAAAGAACAGGAGATGCAAGAGTGTACTGTAAGTATTAAGAAATAGGTGTTTTAGGCTGTTCCAGGAGTTAGTGGAGAGTACTTATGCTATGTGTTTCATGTATCTGTAGCATTATAGTTTCTGTGCTTAAAAAAAGGCAGGGTACTTAAGCTTTCACTAAGTTAGTAACTATCATTCTGTAAAGTGTTTTATTTATTTATTTATTTAAAGATTGGTTATTTTGATTGTTTTTCAGCAGCATTTCTGCTTGGAAGAGCATTGCATTGCTCACTGTACATATTTACCATAAATGTTATTCTGACTGTCTTTGAACGCAGGAAGAAATTGAAACCTGAGGATAGGATTCAGCATATTGGATTTTATTTAGAATTTTTCAGGCTGATGTTTATGGTGTATTCAGATAACTGTCTTTGCATCGATTCAGCTGGTTAGAGAGTGCTTTTGAAATATCAGATCTGCTTCTTGGATTTCTGATGTTCTTTGTACTGATGCCTTTGTTGTTGTTCCGTTTTCTCTCTCCTCTGTTTCTGTTGGTCTTATGTGTTTTGTTTTGGCTTTTTGAAACAGCCTTTTGCCAATTTGGGACTTCTCATGGTTTTGGATTATCTTAACTTCATTTGCATCTGCTTCTTTAACTGGCAGTTCCTGAGAGAGGATTGTAAAAAGCTTCTTAATGCTAGTTTTTGTAGCATACTGAAAGCTTATTTCAGGAAGAATATAAGCTCTCTGAAAAACCAATAACTAGTTTTGTCACTTTGTTTTTTCCTTCTTTTAGCCCTCCTTTCTTTTTTCCTGTAGGAGTCCTGAGCTGTCAGGTATTGCAAGTAGTGTAAGATTTAGCCCTGTACACTTTTCTTTCTTAAGACTGTAAGATGACAGACATTAGTCTGTACTAAGTATTTGTATGGAAAACAACAGATGAAGGAGTAAAACTTATTTTGCAGTGGTTAATAAATATATCACTGGAATTGAAGGGGACTTGTGGATATTGTCTAGTCCAATCTATCTACTCAGAGCAGGGTCAGCTGGAGCAGGTTACTAAGAGCTAAGTCAGATTTTCAGTGCCTCCTGGAATGGAGACTCTACAATCTTTCTGGACACCTTGTGGCACTGTTCAACCACCTTCACAGTATAAAGCATTTTCTTACAGTTTAAATGGAATTTCTTGTATTTCATTTTGTGCCCATTGCCTTCTGTCCTTTCAGTGGGCATCAGTGAGAAGAGCCTGGCTTCGCCTTCTTTACTCCCCCCACCAGGTATTTATGCACATTGGTAAGATCCCCCCTCAGCCCTTTTTTTTTCCTCCAGGCTGAACAGTCCCAGCTCTCAGCCTCTGCTTGTATGTCAGATGCTTCGAGCTCTTCATTTTGTCCTTTATATAACCCTTCATTGGCTTCGCCCTAGTATGCCCATATCTCTTACTGGGAAGCCCAGAACTGACTGTGCTCCAGTTGTCTCACCAGTGCTGAGTAGAGAGAAAGAACGGCCTCCTTCAACCTGCTGGCAGTGTTCCTCCTAATATAGCCTGAGGTGAACATGCGTATAGTTCAAAGAAGCATTGGAAGATTTCTTGGCTTGTATTATCAGATGTTGCTTTTCCTGTAAAGTGACAGTAGCAAAATAAATTGTTAAATGTGAGCTGTAAAGCTAAGCTATAAGTTGCTAAATCATTTAATAGATGAACAAAAACTAGTCACCATATCATAAATGAATATGTCAAGTAACATATCCATAAAGTAACTTCCTTAATTTTTAGTGGTTAACTGTCTTAAGATTCATATTTTATATGCAAAATATTCCTGTGACACTTGCATGTAAACCTTTTCTATCACATCTTCAGTGTCTGTGTTGTCAAGTTTCTTAAAAACTGCAGGTAATTATTTGCTGTATAATACCTAGTGATCATATTATTCTTAATATTTGGTGTATTTGGTGGGACAGGCTTTATTTGCACAAACTTAACACGTTCGAATCTTGCAAATTTAAATGGAGAAAATTTAAAATACTGTACTGTACCATATTCAAGTAGTAATAGTTTACAGACATAAGTGATTTTTCTGATTACCAAGATGTAAAACACTTTGCTACTTAAAATTCACTGGTCCTGTTTTAAATATGATGTGGTAGACTCTGCCTTGGTTCTTTTTAATTTTTACTCTTTTTCATTTTAATGACAAAACACAGCAAAATCTCATTAGCTTATAAAAGTCACCAGTGTTCTCAAGCCTTGCAGGCATGTATGTCAGAGAAGCAATCACTGTTTATTATAATAATAATTGTTATGATCGTGGTATTAAAGGAACATGATGGTAGTTGAGTGCATACTTCCTGTTGTGCTCTGTTCCCTGTCTGGTTGCAGAGTATATGGATTTCTTTTGAGGAAGGAGCTTACAGAGTCTGGTGTTCCAAACCTACTTTGACTAGTTCAGATTGACTGCTTTGTGGTTCATAGATTTAATATTTCAAATACCCCATTGTCCACAGCTACTCTTTTTTTAGTGTATCCACTTCCCACACCTTAAAAAAAAAAAAAAAAAAAAAAAAAGGCTGCTGATAGTAGGTAGGAAAGGACAGGTAAGGTATTGACTATCGTGTCTACATAGAGCTTTACTTTTAGCAGAGATGGTGATTGTTATTTTAGGGAAAGGCCTTAATCCACTCCTAAGATACTGCATAGCTGCTGTAGTAGACAGTTATTAGGAAGTGTTTGCTACTCAACAGCTTTTTGTGAAACAAATAGCAGTAATGAACGTAAACTTGTAGTTGTGAATGGATTTGTAGAACTGTGAAAGTAGTTATTATTAATTTTCTTGTGATTTAGGTTACAAATTTTTTTCTTCATTATCACATTCCCTTCTTTCTGCTTACACGAAGTATTTATATTCATGCTTACTTAGGTGGCTTGTGATTCTTGTCAAGCACTTGCTTTCTGTTTAAGTACTTCATGTCAGAGTGTCTGTTCTTCGTGGATGTCTTCGGGCAGCCTTGCTGAGAGGCTTCAGCTGTTTTCTAGAATGTGAGAAGCAGTCTTAATAAAAAAAAAAAAAGCCCACCCAAACTAAAATATATGTAGCTTAATGGAATACTTCAGCATTCTCTTGCCTTGGGCTTGAGCAAACAAGAAGATTATACTGTAGTTATTGATTCTGTCTGTGAAAATTCATCCCTATTTGTTCACCTTACAGACTTTTCAGAAGTACTATCAGTGCTTCAGGAATTTGAACAGTCAAGAGGTATTTTAGGTGTTTGAGTGGACGTGACTACTCCCATGTATTCAAGTCTAGCCTGCAGTTGAGCTTTTGGACCTGAATGCAGGCAAACCTTTGCTCCACACCTCTCGCTCAAGAATATGGAAAGGAAGAGAGGCATGCTAGGGAGTGCTTGAAGGGGGCAAGAATGGGAGACTTGGATTGGCAAAGTGGGAAGGTAAATGGAGTAAGGAAGTAGGCAGGATTAGTAGGTATAGGCTCGTTTTGGAATTGGATGTTTGGATCTGGAAAAAGTTGCTAGATCTGGATGGATGAAAAGTTGGAACTCTGGAGTTACGCAACTGGAGAAAACAATTGTGGAGGTGTGGAGAAAACTGGAAGAATAAATAATCTTATAAGTTTGGAGAGGGAATAGATGAGTTGGTCAGCTCAGGCAGATTTCTCCTGTGCTACTGTGTCAGAAATGACAGTTGAGGTACTGTATTGAGCCCGCACAAACTCTCCCTGCTTGGCCTAGTCATGTGAGCTAGAGATAAACAAATTATGTGCTTTAAATAATTTGCATTGGACAGAATTATCTGGGTCATATTGAGCTTTTCAGTTCTGACAGTAATTCTTCATGCTAGTGATCCAGGGAATCTGGCATTAGAAGAGGTTAGGAGCTAGGTCTGGGTAAGGCAAAGAAAGTTGTTTTTTCTCAGTGATGCCTTCCTAGAAATGGTTTGCAAACCATGTTATTGTGGGATAATGTTGCCAGCTGGAGGTGTGTCACTGTCTGCAGAGTTATGTTAAGAAAGTGGTTTCACTCTGCTAGTACTAGCTCTTAGAAGGAATGACAGGTTGTTGAAATACTTCCATTAGTGCAAACATCAGAAATGTTAGTGGATATGTATATAGGACCACTTAAATGATCAGAGGGATGGAGAACCTCTCCTATAAAAAGACAGGTTGAGAGAACTGGACTTGTTTAGCTTGGAGAAGAGAAGACTCTACAGGGACCTCATTGTAACCTTCCAGTACTTGAAAGTAGCATATTGGAGGGGGATCAGCAGGGGGAACATCTGTTTACGAGGGTGGATAGTGATAGGACAAGGGGAGAAGGTTTTAAACTGAGACAGGGGAGGTTTAGGTTAGATATTAGGAGGAAGTTTTTCACTCAGAGTGATGACACACTGGAACAGGTTGCCCAAGGAGGTTGTGGATGCCCCATCCTTGGAGGCTGGATGTGGCTCTGGGCAGCCTGGTCTGGTGGTTGGTGACTCTGCATGTAGCAGGGGGGTTGAAACTAGATGATCATTGTGGTCCTTTTCAACCCAGGGCATTCTATGATTCTGTGATAACAGTAAGTTAAATAATTTATTAAATGAGCAAGACTTTGTGCATTCAGTGAGGTGAAATTTCGGTGGGGGGTGCAATGCTATAAAAGAAATGTTAGGATAATCTTAGGGCTTTCTTTTTATAAGTAATGTTTATATGAATGGGTTATTGACTACATATTTCTTGAAAGTATTTTTGACTCAGTGCTTTACTCCCTATTTCTGAATACATAGAAGTTTATCTACTTAATCAAACTTTTTAAAAACAATTTTATTTCAAATATCTTTTTCTCGAGTAGATAAAAATTTGTATTTTGGTCGATTCAAATGAAGCCAGTTTGAAGTATTTCATCCATTTCACTAGCTTTAGAATCATATATATATGAAAAAGAATCCAAGTATTATTGCTATTTGATACATAAATTAAACCACAACTTCCTAAATCAGTAAGTCACTCTGAGGTCACTACTACACATTTTTTAAAAATTAAACAGTATCTTTATACTTACACTTTCTTTTCACTGTTGCTGCATGAAAGCTTTTCATGGAAGTGGTTAAACTGACTGCTACTGACTGTGCTGTGTTGTAAGCAAAGCGAAGAGTGGGGGGGGCAGCAGCCTTAACTCTTTCCCTTGATTTTGCTGGTAATGACTTGTACTGTTGTTCATTTTAACTATTGCTGTCAACCTGGATTTGTGTGCAGCAGAAGGCAAAACCTCCTGACTTTGAATTAATGTTTCTTATTCAGTCTGTAAAGTCAGTGTGTAAATGTACCTCTAGGTGACCAAGAAATGTGTAATATGAGGAGCATCATAAATTGAACTTCAGAATGAATAGTTTCTGTGCAGGCCAAAATGATTTTACTTACTTGCTGAAAGAAAATTTAAGAAGCTGTCAAAAAATATATTAATCCAGTATAAGTACAGTGAAGTTTTGATCAGTAAGTGCACTATATTTAAAATAAATTATTATCAAAAATTCAGGAGTAAATATAAGACTGTTTCTAGGGTTTTGCTTACTACAAGAGGATCAAATCAGTCTAAACTTATTTAATTGATGGGAGTGGCTCTAAATGATTTTTTTCAAGATGAAAAAGGTGACTTGCAGCATAGTTACCATGCTTACAAAAACACATAGGTGTTTAGAAACACCTTTCAGTAGATACGTAAAGATATACCAACAGTAACCTCAGTGTTCTGGAATAACTTTAATTGAAGTTGTATGGGAATCAGTCATTCTAAGCAGGCAGCTCTTTGTATAAATCTTTTTGTTTGGAAGTATGCAAGTAGTTTTAAAAGAAAAGGGAGAACTGTAATGTTCCAGTAGTTCAGGCACATGTTAACTGATGTATAGAAAACAGCTTGAAACAAAAGAAAAAGACCAGCTTTGAAAGTAGTTTTGAAGGCCTTGGCAGGATTGGGATTGGGAGATTGGGTGAATATGCTTATTGATAAGGGCACAGGTGGGCAGAAGTTATTTTTATTCTGTCCTTAACAGGTTAGGACGTTGTAAGAAGGCAAATTTCCTTGATGTCTTCTTTGGAGTGACTATTTTTAATCCTATCTAAATGATCATAAACGTATTGAATTATGTATAAATAAATCTCTTTTCTTATTTTGTGCAGAATCAGATTCAGTACCTCAAGCAAGTCCAGCAGCCTAGTGTTGCCCAACTGCGATCAACAATGGTGGACCCAGCCATCAACTTGTTTTTCCTAAAAATGAAAGGTGAACTGGAACAGACTAAAGACAAACTGGAACAAGCCCAAAATGAACTGAGTGCCTGGAAATTTACGCCTGATAGGTAAACAAAACAAATACTCCCCAGTCAAGACTTCCCTGACAGTCCCACTACGAGAATGCTATGGTGGGACAGCCAAGTACTCGTTTCCACACCAAGACTCAGACGTTTTGAGGCAAAAGCCACATTCTTATACTGTCCAGCTTGTAATGCTTAATGTAAAACTTACCAGATGAACCTTGTGTTTCAGCTTTTTTCTCCCCCTTTGCTTCAGAGGCCTGACGGCGTCGGACTATTCTGAAGAAATTGCCATCTCCGAAAAAAAAATATTTTCTAGAACACGTAGACATTTGCAAAATTGTTCTATTTGAAGAAAATAGAGGGAAAAACAGAAGTCTTAAGTCTGTGGCACACTGTGTCTACAGACAGTTGGAGGAAAGAACCTAGAGATTATAAATCATGAATTGAACATGCAAAATTCCCGTAAAATGTAGAAGTGGAATATGCTTCGCTCTTAACCTTGAGCCTAGTGACTTAGAGACACTAAGTCAGTTTTCCAATAAGACTGTGGACTTCCTGCTTGTTCACTGAACTGCTGGGTCAAAACTCGATGAGGTGAATTTTGCATTAAAGAGTTTACTTGCTAACCAGTTTTGAATAGCCACGAGAGTGCTATTTGATATCACGTCAGTGGTAGTGTACACATTTGACTGTTAAGCATTTGGGCTCTGTAACACCTGACGGAGCCTTAAGTCAATGTTGCTAAATAATGAACTGTTCTGGATGGTTGGTAATGCTGTGGACGCCTCAAAATTAGGACTGTACAAGAACGTACATTCAATCTAATTGCAAGTTTAAAGTTGTTGGAAGCAGTATATATTTGATCACAACTAGCATGTATAAGAAAAACTAGTTGTGATAAGTATTCCGCTGCATGTTTTCATGCAGAAGTGAGATTTTTTTTTTTATCTTCTATATTAACTGATCTCAAATGCTCTATGCGGAAGGCACACAATGACAGCTGTCTTCAGTGTTGGTGGGGTGTTCTTATTCCTTTGTACACCTGTTTTTTTTGTATTGCACTTCTATATGAAATGTGCCTTGAAATAGTTGTAATATATAGTTCAAGGAACACTATTGGTTATATTGTTGTACTGTGAAACTCCTGGGATGAACGAGAATCGAACAGGTTGTTGTTTCTGCATTGTCTCGTTCTCTGAATTTAAAAAAAAAAAAAAAAAAAAAAAAAATTAACAAAGCACAAGAAGTTAAATGCATGCATTTTCCTTGGTGGAATCAGTGAAGGAACCTTTGCTACTCTATCGATGCCTCTGTTCTGTTGTCCCAAGTTACTTGTAAGAGTAGCAACAGGGGACAGCTGGGAGTGCAGATCTGAGGTGTGTAAAGTGAAATGCAGATTTGATATAGCATTTGTATATTTATTTTTTATCTTGGCAAATTGAGCTCTAGTAAACTAAGTTTTTGATTTTTCGAATCAGTTGGGTGACACTTTATGACTATCTGATTCTAGTAAATGCAGTTTTAAGTTAAAAAGAGATTCAGCTGCGACAGAAGGTGATGTATTCTCTTTCAATGATTTTAACTAAGATAATGTTACATATTTTTAACTTAAAAGTATCACCTGTGCTTTAGATGGATTAATACGGGATTGAAGATTAGTGTACTTATGCAGATTTATTTTTTTGCATGAGTAATGATTTAACAGCAAAGAAAAACATCTAGAAAAACTTTAAGTGATTCATCTGGGATTATTTTGCTATAGCAGAGTCTGAGATTTTAATGATCTAGCATCAAAACAGAGGTAAGACTTGCATTAATAAACTGTTAATGTGTTGCCAAGGCATTTGTAAAGCTTACTATAATGTGTTGATAGAGACATGCCATGTAGATTGCTTGTTTTACGTGGAGTTCAGAAATGATTTAAATGCCATTAAGTACAGGTTGGTTGTTTTCCTCAAGTTCTCAGATTCTTAAGTGAGACACAAGTGACTATTACCAGTTTCCTTCAAGCAAAAGTATCAAATTTTTGTCACTTCTATAGCTATGTTGTGCTTTAATATGCATCATCTAATTTTAAGTAACAGTGGTGTAAATGTGCATACTTAAATACGCAGTAGTTGGAGTAGAGAAGATTTAGATTTATTTCCAGGTATAGAATTGAAGCTATTTTCGTAACCTCTCATAATTTTTTAAAAATATTTCTGAAAGGGCAAAAAAATGGTTAATCATGTAAAGCATTTATAGAATTTTTAATTCTTTGCCCTTTTTCCCTCTTTTGGTTTTAATTGCCCTTCCTTGTATGCAACCACTCTTATTTCACGGTATCTGACCTAGTATTTAAAAGAGCTGATGCTTCTATTCACATCACCAACTTTATGTGTTCTTGAAGTTACATGTTGATTGCAACACTAAGCAGTACTAGTTCTGGATCTTAACCAAAGAAGAGTGCACAGTGTAATCCTTACTAATGCCTAGACAGAGAAATAGAGGGGCATATAATTGAGGGAATAGCTTTGTTAAGCTGTTTTAATCATCGTTATACATACAATGTACATTTGAATTAAAAAATCAGTAATATCAATTGCAAGAAGCTTAATACTACAAACACTATCCTTCTGAAACTTAACCACTTAATTCTTCCAGGTTTTGTTGCATGTATGTTCAAGTGGATTTGTGAAAACAATGCCAAGTTTCGTTTTAAAGCTAGTAGGAATTACTTTTTATAGTTACTGAATTTGATATTCTTGCATGTGTTGTCTTCTGTGTAAATTGCAAGGGAAGGCTACTTGGTGCCACGGTAACTCAAAACATCTGGAAAAAACTTGATGGAAAGAAATAGCATTATAGGTAACTATGCAAATTTCTATACAGGTAATAAATATTTACATTTTGGCAGGAATTACATGAAGGAATTAATGAGATTTTTAATACTGTCCCAATGTCCAGCTACCTGGTACTTCTAATTCTGCAGGTGACATTGTTTTGTGGAGAGAAAAAACAGTAAATGACTTCAGCACTGTGAACTCCTTAAACTTGCAGTGAATGATGAATACAGTAACAAGGATTTGCAAATGTCTAAAAATCAATACACATCTGCCTAAAAGCTTTTGGGGGTACATCACATTGGTCATCTCCAAAGCAGTCCTGCTTCTTTGTACAGAATGAACATCTCTAAGAAAACTTGCATCTTGTGTTACATGGATTGTATTAGCTCAACACAATTTAAACTTCAAGGACCCGACATTGGACATCACATCAAGAAAGAAAACAGGTTGCTGCCTTTAGCAGAGTTGCAGGCTTCCAGGACTTTATGCAGCCAGATTTCTTCTGGAGCAGCCCATCTGAAAGATTTGGGAGAGTCAGTTGGAAAATGTTCAGTGAGGCAGAGTTCTCAGAATTTAAAATTGTTTTAAGGCTTGAATGTTTAAAAGGTAGTCGATAAGAAAATCACTATTTTAAATTCTTTTTGTTGGTTGTATTGGTTACAGGAAAGAAAGAACTATGGCTGTGAATCACAGTAGTGGAAGTTTCCTATTCTTTTTTTTTTTTTTTTTAATCCTCAAAATTTCTTTCTTTATCACTTAAAACTTAAATGACCTTCTTGCTCTTGGAAAGTAATGCAAATCCTGCCCTTGAATTCACAACAAACCCGTTCATGGCTTATATATATATATTTTTTTTTAATATTTTTTTGCTACAGAGGTTATGCTTCTGTAGAAAGAGATATTCATTGTGTTGCTGAGTCTTGTGGAAGAACTGACTGTGGTCACTATTCTGACTTTGGCAGACAGTTTTAAAGGACTTGAACTCTTCTATGGAGTCAGCCATATTGCCTATATATTAATTTGCATACTACTTCCTATAATGCTTTACAGTTCTATTCGTGAAGATTAAAGATGTGATGTTACCTATTTAGCAGAGAAAATCTTGACAGTTTGGAATACCTTTTTCTGCTCACTTCTCGAAGAAACTGGATATTCTAAAACATTTATGATCTGAACCTCTCATTCTAAATGAGTGCTATGGCTTCCTTAATTTCCTGCCGACTTTTAACTGCATTTTACTTTCTCGTCATCGTGTAAGATGTGCTTAGCAAAAGCTGACTATAGGAAGCATGAAACACTGTACACTGCTGTCAGATACACAAATTGAGTTGAAAAGTAGACATGCAACTCTTTTAAACATGCAGAGGGGAATGTCTTAACCTCTCACAGAAAGAACGGATGTTGCTATAAACATAATGCTCATTTTTTAATATTCCCAACTTTATTCTTAGTTTTACTAGTACGATAAAGGAGGACTTTTGTTAATAGTTCAGTTTACACATTTTTTTTAATGCAGTACTTAATCTTTAAAATTGCAAGGCACATCTTTAATCACTTAACTCAGTTGAGAATTAGCACATGCAAGATTGTGCAGACTGATAATCCAGATTTTGGTATTGAAAAAGAACAATACTTGTTCATATTTACAGTAATAAAACTTGCCTTCTGCTTTATGGGACACGGACAGAAGATCAACTGACGCTGGAACAGCACGTGGTAATATAGGGAGATTTTCTGCCATGACAATTATGTTGAGACATAATGTTCCGTGAATTGTGACATGCAGAAATTGTATCTCCTTTTTGTCTGTAATTGTGATTGAGGAAGATTACAGAAGGTTTTGTATTCAATTTGTGATAGATTGGTTCTTTCCTTTGCAGCCAAACAGGCAAAAAGTTAATGGCGAAGTGTCGAATGCTTATCCAGGAGAATCAAGAGCTTGGAAGGCAGCTGTCCCAAGGACGTATTGCACAGCTTGAGGCAGAGTTGGCTTTACAGAAGAAATATAGTGAGGAACTTAAAAGCAGTCAGGATGGTAAGGGATTTTCTTAAGAAAATGGAAGTTGCCTTGCACTTCTGCTAGCTTAATTTTCTGATGATATGGATACTGTAAAATCTTTGCCAGAATTAAAGGGCTACATCAAGTAAAACATGAGTGTTGTAAGTCTCTATTGGTAGTCTTAATTGGGAGAAAAAAAAAAGCCACCAAAAACTAGAATAGAGGCTAAACTTTAGAGTACTTGTGGGATTTGCAGCTCCTGGTAATGCGAGATTTGAACACGAAATACTAGACTTTGTAGGTCTTGCTATTTAACATGGGATATTAAGGTAAGCACGCACTGAAAACAGAAAGCTTCTTGTTAAATGACTCATTTTGTAATTACTTGAAGGGGAAAAAAATGTGTAAGAAGAACAAAAATGCAGTTTTGGTTAAGTAATTCAGATTAATTAAAATGTTCTGTTATTGTATTTGTGGTCCAAATTTTACAGCATTGTGAACCTAAATTGGAATTAGCTGTAATCTCTGGCCTCTTGTATATTTTAAATGATGGGGAAATGCAAATTTTGAAAATCTTCCACAGAGAGTTCAGCACAGATTCTGTGTTCTTTGAGATGTTTGATGAAAGTACTTGAAGTTTGGTAGATTACACAATAGATGATCTGATTATTACACTAAATCTTGAGACAAGCTAATGAATTAAACCCAGGCATTTTTGTTTCACACCTGGCATCTGTAAGATAGCATAGGCATGATTTGGCATGTCTGATATATCCTGTGTTCTTTAAAGATTTCTGCTCTTGAGTGTAGTATATTAAAGTAAGCTGCAGAACTGCGATGTTCTTAGGCCCTTAGCTTCTACCTCATATGACGATGATAATCCTGACGTTTTCCTAGTGTTTTTTTCATTGCAGTGGGCATTTAATTTTGATTTTTACAGCTATAAGCAGTTTGCATGTTATTTGCTCAGTCATGTGAATGTGCAGTTGAATTCAGGCTGCAATTTTTATCTTTCACGTCAAGTTCTTTTTGGTCCAAAATGCAGTCCCAGTTGTAAAGGATTTTTTTTCTTTGTACATAAGTACTTTGTGGAATTAACAACTTTTGTTGGTAATAAATTCAACAAAAGTTTATCCTTTTTCTTTGTCATGCTACATGGAATTAAATGTATTAAAAGCAGTCAGAGCTGACATTTCCTTGAAATGTGACTAAAATTTTTTTTGTCACTGAATAGGTTTTTGTGAGTATTCAGAACTGTCAAATGCAGATAAGCTTTATGGTCACTTTTACAGTATTTCAGCAATGCTCTGCACTTCAGTAAAAGGAGATATGTTAGAATCTACTTGCAAAATAGTAATTATTGGAATTGAGCTGCTTTCCATATATCTTCTTGTCCAGAAATGAATTTCTTCTCATATATCCAAAGTCATAAATATAACAAGTATAGTTGGCAGTTTAACATTTCCTTCGGAGTATCAAAATGGTGTGCATATCTAATGATTGAAAGAGTTGAATAACTTCAGCATAAAATACTGCTACAAGATGTAAATTTTCTTGTCTGACATTTGAGCTATATGTGGGTTATTAAGTATTTGCAACACATGTGTTTTCTTTATTTAGAATTGAATGACTTCATCATCCAGCTTGATGAGGAGGTAGAGGGTATGCAGAGTACCATTCTAGTGCTTCAGCAGCAGTTGAAGGAGACTCGCCAGCAGTTGGCGCAGTACCAGCAGCAGCAGTCCCAGGTCTCCAACCCAGGTACCAGCAGGACTCCATCTTCTGAGCCTACAGACCAGGGAGAGGCTGTGGGTAAAGACTGCAGCCGTCTGGCTAACGGACCAAGCAATGGTAGCTCCTCCCATCAGCGGACGTCTGGGCCTGGATTTTATAGGGAGGGTAGCAGCACAGAAGATGACTTCCCGGCTTCTCCAGGGAATGGTAATAAGCTGTCCAACCACTCTGAAGATAGAACTGGTAGAGGAGGTGGTAGCTACATAAACCAACTCAGTACTGGGTATGAAAGTGTAGACTCTCCCACTGGCAGTGAAAACTCTCTCACTCACCATTCAAATGACACAGACTCCAATCATGATCCTCAAGAGGAGAAAACAGTAAGCATGAAAGGTAACAGAACTGCGGGTTCTCGGCATGTCCAGAATGGCTTGGACTCCAATGTAAATGTGCAGAGTTCAGTTTTGTAACATTTTTCTGCAGCATTTTTATACAGTGTCATTTAAATTGGGAGAGGATACTGTTCAGAAGCCGTTATTAAATTAGTGCATACTTGTCACAATTTTTGCCTTTTTGTGGATTTCTTTTTGCTTCAATACCTCTGCCACTTTGGGAATTTTAACAGTTAATTACGTTGAATGTTGCTAAAAGGACATTTGTGTAGCTCAAGTTATTTTTATATGAGTTAATGTGAAGTTGAAATGGAAATTATTTCCATAAAGTATAACATAAATGATGTCTGTACAAATCTGTGTATATCTAGAACCTGTGCTGTGTAAGGGCATTCTTACTCATACTGTTATACTTAACACCACCTTTGAGATTTGTCATAATAGCTGTGGGTTTATGACTGCCAAGTTTGCCCAGTACAGTAGTTTTATCACTAAAAGATGGACTTGCTGAAGGAGTCCTTTAGTAGTTTCAGTGTTAATTACAGTTTTTCCCACCATACATCTGTGCATTTTCTCCTTAGGTGACCGAATGTTTATGAATTGTGTGCATAGTTACTCAGTTTTTAAGAACTGTTGTATCCTGTTTATGCATATTGCTCTGTGACTCCAATATTATCTTACCTGTACTGACCAAACCTAAATAAAAACTTTTAATAATGTAATTTCCTCATTGTTCTCCATTGGCTTACACGGCTTACTTGTATGGGCTGTAATACTTCTTAAATTGAATTTGTTTCTGTGCCAATCCTGTCTAATACAGCTTATGCCAAGTACCTGTGCTTATAACTATCATGTTGATTTCAGGCCAGCCTTTTAGTATTTGTTCTACAGAGATTTTTTTCCTTACTGATAGATTAAAAAAAAAAAAAAAAAAAAAAAAAAAAAAACCACTAATAAAAGCAAGCTTCATAATTAGAACCTGGCTCTTATTAAAACTTAGGAAGTATCCTGGAGGTAAATGTACAAACTAAATTATGACACTTCTAAGAGGTTGAATTACTTCTTAAGATACAATTTTTGATTAGTCTACATGAGGGGAAGCTTAGTGAACTGACTTTGCAGGTGTTGCAAGTGGGAGGGGGGGAGAAACACACTTATACTGAACAAAATAGCAAGTTAGGAATTTCTCGGAACCTGAATTTCTGGTGATTTTTGTCTACTAGTTTGTGGTGGTAGCAATATGCAAAGTGATGAAAAGGGTACTGACTTCAGTAAGTACTGTTCAAAGGGAAAAAATGAAAGCATTTAACTATTTTCAGATAGACTTAAGTTGGTTTCAGCATTTTCCTAACAGAATCCTGCAATAACCAGACAGCTAGTGGAATTCTCTCACATGCAAATTCACTTTGGGAACGCTGAAACTGTTGTTTGAAAGCAGTATTTCTCTAAAGTTAGGAGATATTTGGATGTAACTGCAGTTTAGTTAATAAAATCATAGATTATAGAAGGGTTTCCATGGTACTAAATGAGAACTAGCACCTGCAGTATTATTGTCCACAAAAAAATATAATTAGTTGGAACTGTTAGTAGCCTTTATGTATGTTGGAAACATACTAGTCTATGTACTACTGCTACTTTAATTTCATAGAGCTTAGACATTTAAAACAACTTGGCAGTCACTGGAGGCATTAATTCCATTGGCAATAATCTCATGGCTTTTTTGGAACATTACTTCAGCCCTTATTACCTGAAAAATAGCAGTTAATGGACAGTTGAGCATATAGAAATTAAAAAAAAAAAAAGTACTGGCACCTAAAGTAATTTCTGGTTTACAAAAATCCATGGTAACCTAAATATGTATTTGCTGGTGCTTTACATTTGGCTTTAACATTGCCTGATTTTAATGTTAATACTGTATTAAGATACTTTGCGGCTATTAAAAGTTTAAAAGGATAGTAGTAATAAAATGATAGTAATAGACAGTTACAATGACTTGATAATATATATGGTAGAAAGCCTTGTGAGAATGGTGGTGGTTAAAATCTATCTGAAATATGGAAGAAACTCATGTTGAGAAGATGGCATCTAGGATAAGAAATTAGATAAGAATTATTTTTGGAGTTGAAGTAATGGCTATTGTGCTGTAAGGTAGGGGCAACTTTTCACTTAAATTTATCAGTTATTGTGGGAAATCAGGTCTTGAATTCGTGAAGATTTGAATTTTCTCAAGAGTGTGTGGTGCTTTAAATAATTAAAAAAGAAAACAAAACCATACAGCTTAGCTAAATAGCTGAAAAGTTAGAAATGCAAATTATAAGTGCATACTAAACATCGGCTTAACTTGGAAAATAAATGTAGGGCAAGAAAAGCCATTTCATTTGTCGTTCTCTGCTTAAAGGTTACCTCCTAAATAAGGTTGTTACATTTTTTTAATTAATTTTATTTTAAATGAAAGCATCATTTAAAAACCATCATGTAATTGGCTTGCTTTTTTGCAGTGCTTACTGTAAAGCAGTAGTGAAATGCAGTATAATAATACACAAATTTAAAATCAATAATGTTCACGTTCTGGCTGTCTATACATACAGCCTATGTTATGGCTGTTAATAATCCTGGAGATGACTCTTGATACATTATTTTCAGTTTTCAAGAAAATCCTGTTTTCAGATAGATTTTGATTAAGATTATTCACCTTGTGTCATCAGATTTCTAGAGTACAGCTGGCTGATAACCTTAAGTTTGGATGGTGTTCTAGGGCCCTTTAAAGGGGCATTGAAGGAGGAACTACCATTCTGTACATCTGTGCATTACAATGCGCTTTGATTTCCTTTGTGGATCTCTCCATGTGGATTTGCTAGTAAATTCCAAGATGAGGTAAGTTATTCTAAACATGGTCACTCCTTCAGACTTCACCCCTTCCATTGTTTGTTTTTGTTTGTTTGTTTTTGTTTTTGGTCCTATAAATTAGGTTAAGATCTCTGAACATAAGTGCTTATTTAAGTAAGATTAAAAAAAAAAAAAAAGTGGTTTGTGTTAGCAAAGATGTTTTCCCCAATAATTTGAATTAAACTTCATCTAGTGTTAATCTTGATTTTACAGAATGCTTCATAACTTTGAGGGAAAGATTCTCTTCTCTGGCCCTATGGGAGATCTAATTTTTCATGGTTTTTTGAACTCCCTTTGCACTTACTCAATGCTGACTATTTTAGCTGATGGAATTAAGGTGCACGAAGCATTCTCATGAGCATTAATGGCCGTGGACGTTGGGAGAAAATGGATATTGGAAAATGAGATATGCAGAGAAGTGAGGAAGAGAACTGAAATGGAACAAAAGAAGTAAGTAGATCAAATAGATGAAAAGATGTTTGTAAGTGCCTCGTTCCTGGCAATTGAGGTGGATAGCTCCTAATGGCAGCTAACCTTTGAAGGGGAGTACCAGCCTGCTTGCAAGCTCCAGTACAAGCTGCCTCTGCTTGCAGTACTGACACGGAGGGGTTTCCAGTGCCTTTGCTGTATGCCCAGGTGTAACAGGATGAAGTGACAGATGAAGTCAAAAGACCTCTGTATTCACTTTTTGTTTAGAAATGTCCATCTAAGAAACTGACTTGTTGCTTCACACTATGATACACTGAAAATGTTGAAATGTGAAGCATTCTACGTACTTGCTCCACAGATCATTGCATTTAAAGTCAAGGAATGGCTATGTTTGATATGTCTGTAATAATAAAAAACGGAAGAGGACATGTCTGTTTAACAGTTCTTTCTGTAGCCCACCACTACTGTATTATGAAGCCCTAAGAACATCCCCATTCTGCATGTGTCAAATTCGACAAATTCTTGCAGCTTACGGCTCATACAAAATATGATTATCAATGGGAAAAATATAGACTCCTGAGGTCAAAGGGAACTGCTGTGGTGCATTTGGTGGGCCTGCTATCAGGCCCGCTGCCAAGCCTTGCTCCAGCAGGTTCTCAGGGCTGAGCTGCCTGCTTCTGGCAGCACTGCTCGTGCACAAGTAAGACCTGCACACAGCAACGTGCCAGCTTCTTTTTTAGAGAGTTTTACCTTGCTCTCTGCTTACCTTGTGGACCTTTTTTCTCCCTGTTCTAGAGCAATCACTGGGAGCATTGTGCTCTCACTAGGGTTGCTTAGAAAAATGACCTTTCTTTCCTATTTCAGCTTGATTTTAACCTCTGGAACATCTAGCGGCTGCTCTAAGCAACTTTTTCTTCTGTAGATTGGATTAAGCATGCTGTATAAAACTTTTTTTTCATGTATTATTTCAAAGTCTTAATGCACTGCAACTGATCCTCACAAGCGGTGTACCTCCTTTTCCTATCCAGTTAGTCTTTGTGCTACCTGTTGACTTATTTATATTCCCAAGGTCATGGCTACCACTAGGACCGTTGGCTCGGGAACCCCGTTAGCCCTGGCTCTATCGGTGAGCTGATGTTCACTGCTCTGTTGTACCACTGGTCTGGTAAGTGAGACAGTGGGTTCACCTTCTACTCTAGTACAGGGCACTAACGGCGCACGTCTTTTAAAACACAAATACCGATCAGTGACTCAAACACCCGAAAGCACCGCTATCCCTCCCCTCTCAGACGCCCGCCCCTCCTCGTCCCGCCGGCAGACCCCGCCCCAGCAGTGCGGGCGCAGGCGCGGTGTGCCGTCGGTGCAGTGCCCGCAGAGAGCTGGCCGCCATGTTGTGCCGCCTGGCCTCGGCGGGCAGGTGAGAGTCGCGCCGCGCCGCCGCTGGGAGGGAAGAGAGGTGGGGGCACCGTGCTCGCCGCAGCCCTGCAGCGTGAGGAGCGGCCAGGCCCTGGGCTTCCACGTCCGGGCCGCGGGACGGGGCGGAGGAGGGGGCACCCCCTGTTGTTTCCTCCATTTCGGGAAGAGGGGGTGGCGGTGCCAGCGATGGCCCCGCGAGGTGCAGCCGAGTCGGGCAGAGCGGCCGGGATCGGCCTCTTTAGGGCTGTAGGATTTCGACCCTTTTTCGTATCAAGGTCACCGGTGCAATGGCCCTCGGGGCTGACCTTCCTCCTAGCTCAGAGAGCTTCCTGTCGTTACGACGCCAGAACGTGGGTTAGGAGGTGGCAGCTCTATATCGAGAAGCACCTGTATCAGTGACCTTCACGTGGGCAGCTGGCCGTAGCAGGCCAGCGTTTCACTCTGCTGAAGTGGTAAAGCACAAGTGCTGCATGAGACCGCTGCTTCCTTTTCTCGTTTCTCATCTAGAAGCAGGGCTGCGCTGGTAGCACCGTTAGGGTGCTCTGTCGCAAGGCAGAAGCACACTCTTCCTGACCTGCCCTACGACTATGGCGCGCTGGAGCCCCACATCAGTGCAGAGATCATGCAGCTGCACCACAGCAAACACCACGCCACCTACGTGAACAACCTGAACGTTACGGAGGAGAAATACAAAGAGGCGCTAGCAAAAGGTGCGTATGGCCATCGTCAGCAGGTGAGGAGAGACAGTGTGAGCTGTTGAGGATTTGCGCTAGTGACTGGGACCAAAGGCAGAGTCAGTAGGAAGTTGCCCCTGAGAAATACCAGTGATGTGCTTGAATAAAGAATGTTGATTACCTGTGAAAGCTTTAAGATTTTCAGGTGGCCTCGTAAGCCTAATAATAATAACTTGTGCAGTCTGAATTAATGAATGAATGAGGCTTGATGAAGATTCAAGCAAACAAGATTGGCTGTTGCTTTGTCCTGCTAGTGGTGGAGTCAGGAAAGCTGTATTCCAGAGGTTAATTAATGAGAAAGGAAACTAAAGTATAGGAAAGCAGCGTAACTGCTGCAGATGTCATTACTGCTGTGTAATGACTACGGATTCAGCCCCCAGTGGAGGCAGAATTTCTCTGCCTAGCAGAAACATTGCATTTTTTGGACCCTTAGAGGTGTTTAAAAGAAAAACGAAAAACCCTTATCCTTTGATAGGCTCTCACTGCTTGCTCTTGTTAGTAGCGTGTCTGGAGGTAGAACTTAATATTTTATAAGGGTTTCGCTGGTATTATTCTGCAGCGCATTGGTGATTGGTCACACACATCAAAGCAGGTAAATATTTGCTTGCGGCATTTTCGCGTGTGTCTTGGGTTGGCTTATTAGGTGATATCCTCGTATAGAACACGTAGTATTTGATCCTCATTAGAAAGACTAAGGCTAGGCTTTAGGAAAGGGTAAAGTCTGAACTGCTACCTCTTTTTGTCAGTATTGTCATTCTCTTCCCACACTTAAAAACTGAGCCTGACTCAGTTGTGCAACTACTGCACAACAGTTTGGTTGTACAGCAGATCTCATGACTGTTTAATATCTCCTCTGGATAATAGAACCTTGAAACTGACTTTTCAGCAATAGTAAGTAATTTTCAGATTATCTTCAACGTTTTCTTAACCTGTCAGTATCTGCTCAACTCAGAAGCTGTTTTGACTTGAGTCCGTTGTCTCCTGCTGTTACCAGTTCTTCTGAAAATGAATCTGCTCGTCTGTGATAAGGTCCTCCTCAGCAACTAATAACTTTGTTCTAGAAAACTTCCAGCATAAGCTGGTTCTGATTACTTCTTCATCAACATGTTCTGTATGCTGCCAGTTGAAGGCTATAGTCACAAAACTTATTTTCATTGAAGACTTATGCATACCAGAATTTTTCTGTACTTTTCTGACAGTTGAGCTGTGGTGCTTTACTGTGCTCTTAGAATGGAAAGGAATCATTCAGTCGACTGAGAAACTGAGCTTACAGGTCTCTTGAGCACCACTTCTGAGCTGAACCTGTCCAGCGTGACTGTGTTAAGGAGTGTGGTAAGCTGGAGCAAAGGCCAGGGGCTCTACATACAAATAGATCCGAGGATACTTTGTGGTATCTCAAGGACAAGTTACCTTTCTTCATCCTCTTTTCCAGTGCCAAGTTCAGCAGGACTGACTTGACAGCACCGCAAATACTGTGCTTTAAGACAGTGATCAAATGCCATCTCTACCTCATAGTGGTCTTGGGGAGTAGGTCCCTACAGCATGGTGGGATAAACACTAATGAAGACGTTCCCAGTGTCCTGGGTTATTTTTGGATTCCTGGCCTGTAGGATGATGTGGATGAGTTTAGTCTTAAAGGCATGTAAAAATCTTCAGGAAGCTTTCCCTGAATCTGTTGAACTGGACGTGAGAGATATGTCTTATCCTCAACTTGATACCTAAATGCAGCAAGTAGTGTCAGTATTAGCTGCACTGCATGCTTTGTTCCAGTCCTGTTCCTGTAGGTTTTGTTGCACTGAGTATGATTATGACTGGAAATACAGCAACTAGATATTAGTTACTGACTGGTTTTTAACTTACAGATATTTTTCTGAATGATAGAAGTTAAACTGTCTTGCACCTGAAAATGAATTTTTGCTGAAACAGAAATATTCTTAAGAAAAGATTACAGAAAACAGGAAGTTTTTTTGTCTCAAGGAAACTCTTAACAATGAGGGTGATTGTTTCCAGCAAAAAGAGAGCCAAGGGTTATGTGATTGAGCACCACTGTGATTTATTTTAACAAAGAATTGAATTCTGTATATCTGTATATTGGGAGTCTTGTGAGTTGTAGTGGAACTCAACAGCTTCTTCCAGATATTTTATTTCTGTGAGACTTGCAAAGACCATTGTGGTTTCTTAAGGATATGAGGAAATGCTGAGAACTTGCAATTCTATAAACAAAAACAAAACAAAAAAAGCTTTATTAACAGGTGTGCTACTGCTTCATGTCTGTGCTGAGATGGCTCATTCCTTCCTATAGGAAGATTACCTGCACTCGTTCCTGAAAGAGTGGGGGGAGCAGCTGCCTGCACTGGTTCCATATTTGAGAATCTATTGGAAAAAGCCTCAAACAATTGCAGTGTTCCAATTCTTTGAAAACAAAAATAACATTCAAAATACTTGTGTCAAGGTGGTGTAACACCTGTCAGACACGTAGGGCACAAGTGAGTTCTTTAAGGAATATGACATGTTTTGATTGAGATTCAGAGCCCTCTGATTTTGAGTGGTATGAAGGTTAGGTTGTATGCAGGCTGTAAGCAAGGGTTGGGATTGTGTGTAAGCTATTCAGATATGCTATGGATGTTTCTTGATGAACCTTGATTTTCTCTTGAAGTTAAGGCCTGCCTGGACTGAGAAATTATGGGGAGTTCACCAATATTAAACAGTGGTATTTAGGTGCAGAGTTCTGTTATGTTGAGTAAAACAATTTGGGTCATTATCTCTTCCTGCAAGTATCACTCTCCAAAAAAAAACCTCACCCAACCAAACAAAACAATTTTCCTCCCCAAAGTAAATGAAAAAACGTAAAGATAAGAACATCTTGTTTGTATATTTTCTTGTTGTGCTTGTCAACTGTTTCTGGAGCACGCTCTGTTTACCGTCTTTAAGGTGTTTAAGGAATTTAAAAATTCTTAGTTTGAAAATCAGCAACTCAGGCATAAACAGTGTTCTTGTCTAGTAATAATAATACTGAACAATTTTCTAGTGCTAGATCCTTATTTCATTCTGGTACTGCTGTTTGTTTTGTTTAGCTGTGGAATGGCAGTAGATACTTTGCTGCTGTAGATGTAACATGAATTGCCTGATAAGTGGAGTATTGGCACATCACATGCAGTTACAGAGCAAGAAAAGGCCAAAGATAAATCTCTAATGCAGTTTGTCAGCGACTATCTAAAATGTGAATAACAGTCACAAAACCTGTCTTTTCCATAGGCATATTACAGGCTAGTAAGACTTGAAAGATTTGGGGTATTGGTGGAGGCCTAGTGACAACTTAATGACTGCTATAGTGGTGGTGTTATTATTTATCTATTTATTTATGTTCTGCATCCTCAGGTGATGTTACAGCTCAGGTGTCGCTTCAGCCTGCACTGAAATTCAATGGTGGGGGTCATATCAATCATACCATCTTCTGGACAAATCTTTCTCCCAGTGGAGGAGGAGAGCCTAAAGGTTAGTGCTCGTTGTGAGTGTTCATTGAGTCAGTCTTAATTGACCAGCAGAACTGATGATTTTTTCTCTCTTTAGAAGAGTTTAAGTCTTTATTTTCTTTATTTTTCTGAGATTATTTGCCTTTCCATATGACAGCTGCCATAGTTCTGAGGAATTCACGGTCTTCTTCATGCAAGTGAAAAATATGAAAAGATAACTGTGCTAATTATATTTTTAAAGATGATTGTCTATAGGTTGCAAAGTACTTGACTATTGCTGTATATTGTCCTTTTCATCTTCATAAGATAAAACACTTATCCATAACTGTGCTGACTGAGATTGCATTCACTTACTCAATTCGCAGAAAGGAAGGAAATGTGCTGCAGGCTACCCAGCCTAGTGACTGAACATATGCTCCATTTTCAGTTAGGGATAGCTTAGCAGTTAAAACCTAAAGGATGAAATCCCATTTGGGAGGATAGAGAAATGTAATCTACAAGTGATCTGCAATTAAAAGCAGTGGTCCTATAATACAGATCTCACAAAAGCTGCTGTGATAAATGTGAGGGTTTTAAATTGAGGTGTTTCAGATGGCATTCTTGGGGAAGATCATAGAATCAGAGAATCATTAAGGTTGAAAAAGGCCACTGAGACGATCTAGTCCAACCATTAGCCCATCACTACGTGCCTATTAAACCATGTCCCTCAGTACTGTACCATATCGCTACGTTTCTTGGTCACCTCCAGGGAAGGTGACTCCACCACTTCCCTGGGCTGCTTGTTCCATGCTTGACCACTCTTTCAGGGAAGAAATTTTTCCTAATATCCAACCTGAAAAGATGTGTTAAAGCCTTATCTTTGTCTGTGAAGTTACTGTGAAAGGTGGTAAGCTTAAAATGTCATCTTTCAGTTTCAGTTGGATGGTTCAAGTCTTCTGTAGGAAGCCTGATGAAACCTGTCTGAAGATGCACTTTCAGCTATCACCAAGAAATTTTTAGATCTGAGGGCAGAAGGAATGAAGAATGTAGAATTTTCCAGCATTGCACTGTATGTTCTATTGATAGCACCATGACTGTCTTTGATAACAGCCTGTTTGACTACTGTTCTAATTTGTTTCTTGACTGCTATCTGGAGCAGGTTGGGACAGAATTGTTAATGATGCATCTGTTCTGTCTAGACAGTTCCCTCAGAGCCCAAATGCATCCGCATCTCTCTTCTATTTCCAGCTGATATCTGGGAATTGAGATACGTTAAATACCTGATATTCAGTAATGTTTCTGTGCTTTTTTTTTTTTTTTTTTTTTTTTCAAGGAGAATTGATGGAAGCCATCAAACGTGACTTTGGTTCCTTCGCAAACTTCAAGGAGAAACTAACAGCTGTATCAGTTGGTGTTCAAGGATCAGGCTGGGGGTGGCTTGGCTATAATAAGGAGCAGGGACGTCTACAGATAGCAGCTTGTGCAAATCAAGATCCTTTGCAAGGAACAACAGGTCAGGTTTCTTTCTTCCTCTTCCACTTTTTTCAGATTTCAGAGGCAAATTATGAGATGTGAGAATATGAGGAAGCATCTTAAAAATTGACTGTCGCTTCCAGCAGAAGCAAAAAAAAACAGTTGCAGTTTTTAAAACAGCTTTTGTAATGCAGGACTTAGAAATTCTGTGGAGAGTAATAGGTTTTGCATGCAGATTGTCTAATCAAAAGGGAAATAGATGGGGCATACTGTGAAAGAGCATTGGGCATTAAATTTAGGTTAGGCTTCTCTGGACTGTTTCTGAGTAGCAGCAGTAGCTTGCCTGTCAGAGCATTGGGAAGATAAGTGTCTTAGCTTTAGGTTATTTTCTCTTGTGAGGATATATTTACAGACCTGATGATGTAGGGCAGACACCAGGAAAGGGGAAGATGTGTATAATATTTCTTGTTATGAAACAGGCTAAGCACTTAGAACGTGCTTTTCTACTATTGATAGATAGTAATGAATGTCAATTAAATAAGGGTTGGATGAGGACAACACTTAGGGCTAGACAAGCAGCTGAGATCACTTCTGAAGGAATGTTTGTTTGCTTAGAGAGACATAGCAGTGATGAAGACAGCTTGGACATGCTCCACAGAGGAAAGAGCTAATCCCCAGTGAGAATCCTGCTCTGATGGCTGTTGTCCAAATCCAGTCACAGATGTCTTTAAAACATGTTCTGTGAAATTCATAGAGAATGATAGGGACTATCATGTGTTTTCCATGTTTACTTTGAACTTCTGCAGTGGTCTGTGCCCTGCTTATCAGTGGGGAAAAAGGTAAAAAAGAACAGTTTTAGTGTTGAGACATAGAGTATAATGAGTAAATTTCACCCTCTCCCACACATTGAAAACTCCCTACTAAAAATTCAACTAGAAAGATGTTTTAGCACAAAAGCAAGGAAAGCAGTGAAACAGTAACTTACAATTAAAATATTGGAAGCAAATACTCATGTCAAAGGACTTCTTTGTGGTGTCTTGGTCCAGGAAAATACTCGTATTACTGTGTGTGTGGAAGATGCAGACTTTTCAAAAATGTCTTCAACTGCTTTCAGTTGTGCCTTCAATGAAATTCTAGGGTATTCATAGGTGTGTATTCTAATAATTTAGTTTATACAGTGTGTGTGGAGAGCAGATAGGTCTGTAAAATGTAGTGAGCACCTGTGTGCTGGAGAGCTCTCTGTTTCTACAGTTGAAGAATTTGGTAATTACAAAATAAGACTTTGCAGTGAAGCATTTCTTCACAGGCTTAAAAAACTGTTATCCTCCTTTTTTACAGGTCTCATTCCATTGCTGGGAATCGATGTATGGGAACATGCCTATTATCTTCAGTATAAAAATGTTCGACCTGATTATTTGAAAGCTATCTGGAATGTGATCAACTGGGAGAATGTATCTTCAAGATATGCATCTTGCAAAAAATAGAGTGGAATTCTTGCACAGACTACTAAAATGGCACCACTTCTACTTTGGTTTCACTCTTGTAATAGTTTCTGTGGCATACAAATGAATTGCTATAATACAGAAAACACCTAGCTCACCCCGCAAAAGCATTTCATAATCAAGCAACATGTCTGCTTGTCTAATCCTATGGAAAGTGTTTGCTTAGGTTTTTGAAGCTTTAAACTCTTGTGCAACAAAGGGAAGAAGACACTTTAGGTAATCTGTTCCATTGCATATAGAAACATAGTTCACTTTGTTGAAGCTTAATGAGATAATGGATTTCTTTGTTGCACTTAAATACCTAAGTGGAAACGCACACTTTGTGTTACTATGAACAAATAAAACTCAAAAGAAGAATCTTATGTAACCATCTAACAGACTCGTCTTTGGTAGCAGCTGGTCTGGTTACTAGATTTGAACAGTGCTGGGGAAGATATGTGGTTTTGCAATTTGCTGTTTCACAGGCAATGGAGCTTTCTTAGAAACCAAGAAGATAAGAAGCAGAAAATAGACACTCTGGTGCTTGCCTGACTTGACAATCTTCAGTCATCCCTACCCTTTCCTGGGTCTCTTGTATGAGATCTTCATGTGGTGTAGCAGTATATTAGCTTTTGAGATGTTGTCTTGGGCAAGAGGTTATAGTACTGATCAGACTAAATTGTTTCTATAGGAACTGAATAACAGCATGTGGTACCTGTTTCATGTTAGTTGTTTGAATAGATCCTGAAACTACTTTTAGCTCTAGAGACTGATTGCATGCATCTGCAAGTGTATGCTGTCTTTCTGCAGCAGTGGTCCTGAAGCAGTATTTACAGGTTAAACTTAACACTTGAGGCAGGAATGAAGTACTGTCTGGTATTACAGAAGCATTCTGAAAAGGTCATCAGAAATACACGGGGAGGTTGGTGCGTTTGGATTGCTTTGTTAATTCTGTTGCAGGTAGTTCAGATGGAATGCTACTGAACATATCTAGTAGCTTGTGCATAAATTTTCTTTGAGCATTTCCAGAATGCTCCCTTAAATTGAGGGTGGATTATCAGAAAAACAGGGAATATGTTTGCATTACCAGACTGGTAGGCTCCTGTTTTGAAGTATCACGTAAGATTAAAGGTGGAGATGTAAATGAAAATAGGAATGCATTTAATCAGCTGATGCAAGGAGAGAAACTGCTACCACCATAAGAACAATCTTTAGTCTCTAACCAAAACTCTGAATGTTCATTGTAAATTAAAGTGTGTTGCACAAGGTGGCATATTTTGCATTTAAAATGTTTGAGAGTTTTGTGTTCTACTGTGTGATCTTGAGCTGCTTAAGTCTGGATTGCCTTATATATTGTTTAAAACATATATTTGTCATAGCTTTCATGTCTTTGCTTTCTTCTGATAGTGAGCAGTGATAAAGTACCTCTACTGGTAATCAGTCTGGCAGCTTTGACTTAGATTAAAAAAAAAAAGAAAAAGCAAAACCAAAAATCCCAACAAAACAAACAAAAAAGACAGACTGTTGAAGGGTCCATGCTTTTACTGTTCAAGTTCCACTATAATTCTGGAGAGCTGTTGTGGAAGTCTTTATCATGAATTATGAATCACTGTTCTACTTAGGAAGCCATGGTCTCCATGAGTAAAGTCTAGCATCACACTTGTCCTCTGGTGGAAACCTCCATGCAGAAAAAAATCACACTTTTAGGAGTCGCTTTTATGAAACGAATCTAAATATTTGCTTTAATTATTTACTGGGATAAAGAGTTTATTCCTTACTTAGTGTTTGGAGCTGCTGTCTTTCTTCTATGTACTTCAGAATGCTTAATGTAATTCAAATTGTCATCTGTCCTATGATTTTCCTGATAGATTACTACTGAGGCAAATCCATTTTAAGAATTTAATATTAGTTACAGAAATGCCTAATATTGCTGACAGCTTCTTGGGGAAGAAAGAAACAGTATAGCTTGTAGAGTCTGTGTAGCCCTAGGTATAAATCAGTAGCTACCTGTAGATGTAAAGCTTAATTTAAGCAGATTTATTGCTGAATGTGTTGGTATATAAAACTGACATTTTATATACCAACATTTGTGTTTTGGGTTTTTTTTTGCTTTTTTTTTTTTTTTTTTTTTTTTTTTTTTTTTGCTTTTTTTCTGCTGTTGGGTTGGCATTTGGATTAGTAAAAACTATACTTAGGTTGTTAGTCTTCAGCTTACTGAGGTCCTGCAGAGAAGCTGGGTTGAGTGGGGTATAGAGAGAGAAGCAGTGGCATTTTTCTAGATGAAGAACAGGGACTTCTGATGAGAGGAGAATCTTTTATCTCTTACTTTCCAGAGAAAGTACCTTCAAAGTATGGACAAGGCATGTTGTGTTTACCATGGAATCTACCCAAAGTTGAAGGAAACAACAGGGTTTTTTTTTCTTTCCTATTGGGACTACATAATGTGGTGAAATACCACATAGCCAAGAGATCCGAGAATCTTCCCTATAAGTAAGTGAATGCTGAGGCAACAGTTCATTAATAAATGCCATAATGCAGGTATTATCAGGTTGGTACCTGTGTGCTCTTAAAGAGCAAAGATGGATGTGCCTGAATGCTGATGATATAAGAGAGAATGTTTAAGCTGTGCAGGAAGCCTGCGTTACCTTCAGGCCAAAAGGATGCAAACCATGGAGATCTCCTCAGGCAGGACCAGCTCTTGCTCAAGCTCTGAAGCTCAACACATGCTGGTAAGGCTCAGTTTGTGCTGTGCTTCTGGTTAAGAACAGACTTTTGCTCACAGTCAGCTGGTGAGCCTGTCCCGATGTCTGATCATAGGAAGTTAAAAGCTGTATACAAACAGGAATGTTTGTGGAATATGGAGAAAAATGAGTAAATGTTGAAGGCATACACTAAGAGCAGTGAAGCAATGAAAATATTCAGTGCCTCTTCCACTTAACAATTACAAAGGACTGGTGCTATGTGTGTCTTGTGAAGGAAGGGCTTGGTCAAGCTGTGTTAACTCCAGTCTTCTGTGAAATCTGGAAGAAGTGTTTCTTAGGACATTTGACCTGGAATACATTATAGCAAAATAAATTTAAAGTGCTGCTATGTATTTCTGCTAACGTTTCAACAGTCCTCTTGCAGTACCTTGCAGTACTTGGTCAATGTGTTTGTACAGTGGAAAAGATTTCTGTTTGCACTCATGTGTAATGCTGAGCAGGTAATACACTGCTAATAGGCATAACGTACCTTTTTATTGAAGTGCCTTCCGCTTAACCATTAAAAATAATGCCCTTAAATTTCATCTAGCTGTTATTACCTCTATTGATTTAAAGTGTGACGCTTCTAGGCAGGTTCCTGGTAGGTGTGTGTGTGTGCGGCTGCAGAGTTGGAACCGCCCCTGTCGCTGAGAACCAGAGCTGTGCGCTCACCGCTAGGTGGCGGTGTGTACCTACTTTATTAGTAGGGTTTCTCAGCAGTGTTTCCAAGGGAGCAGATAGATAAAGAGGCACAGGAGGGGAACTACTTGGGCTGCTGCTTCCACTTTGTAAATGGGGCAACTCTTGTCACTGAAGCTGTGAGGAGGTAGTGTGTGGGAAGGAGACAGTGCTGCTGTAGAGAAGACAATAAATATAGGCAAACATGGGTCTTCCTGTAACTGGAGACAGGCATAGGGAGAGGTACTACTAGTTAAAGTAAAGATGTTTCTAGGATTTCCACCTGTTTGCCTCATCATGCTCTAGCTTTGTCTATGTGGGGATGTGCATTGTCTGTGACATCTTGAGCAGTCTTTCAAACACAGATTTAACAGCAGGGGGGTGAAGTCTCTTGCATTGTTGTAATTAAGATAAGTCTGCAAAGAACTCAGCAGGCTACCTGAGGCACTGAGGTTGTACAGTTACAGTTGTGCTGCCTTGCAGAGTGGTTGCTACTCTGCCAAAACTCCAATTTTTCACTGGATCTTCTCACCTGAAGAGATGAGTACAGCAGCAAATCAGCAAATCTCCTGCTCCAGGTCTTCCCCGGGACCTGCAGAGCAGCTAGTTTCCAGTTTATCCTTACAGCACTACAGAAGCTGGACTCAAGTGGACCTGTCCCACTGAGTTTTTGAGCATCTCTCTGGATTGATGGTAGTCCCTGGAACACAGAGAACTTGCTGCAATGGATAGAAGGTCTGTCCAGGTCTGTCTTCAGTTGGTCTACAATTCCCTTATCTTTTTCCTAACTTTTTTGTTCTGGAGAGGAGCCAAGTCAAACTCATTGGACTCTTCCCTGGTTGAGTTAAAGTACCGTTTTTAGGACTGCCTTCAGAGCAAGCTCTGTAGTGCTTTTGTACTTGGCAGCTGTGTTCATTCCCATCTGCTGCTTCATAGTGTGTGCATCTCAGAGAACTTGTCCCTTAGGCCACTGGCTGTAATTATAAAAACTTCTGATCTAGGAATGAGTAGCATAGTGATTCAGGTACTGTTATCAATAAGTTTTGCAGTGCTGTCAGTATTGGAAGACAATATTTTACAGTAATTACATTTTTTCCTTTATTTGTTCATTTTTGAGAGAAATGTAAAAGTTTTCGTGCTGTTATTATAGAGATTTTTTTTGCCACCATGGAACTCGAGTGTGTTGGAGGTCTGGAAACCAGAAGGTATAGAGAAAGAACATCTGTTAATGTAAGAGTCTGGATTTGAAGGTAATCCTGCAATTCTGAGAAAAGCTAATTCATACTATTACAGAATTTGGCATTAGCAAGAATAGTAATATTGCCATTTCTGGTATGACTCTAGAAATTCTGACCTGAAGTAGCTAAAAGAAAGGGCTCCCGATTTGCAGCAGTTTTGAAATTTGGCTATGGCCAATACTGGCGAGAATAAAAAAGCTTGTCTGTATTTCCAGGAATCCAGAAGCTCACCAGGCCCTACAGCTGCCAGAGAAGTCTGATGTTTCTGTCTGTCCCAACAGCTGACATAGGCTTTGAGCCTCAGACTTGTCCAAAGATCTTTCAAACAGAGCTGCTTCAAACAAAGTTTTGGGACTCACCAAGGTAGCATTTAGGAAAGTTCTCCTCTCCACTGTATCTGATACCTGTATTTTGACTAAATGTTTCACTTGGCTATTTCTAGCCACTCTCATCCCTTAGGCAGAATACTGTTGAGGAAGATGTGGGAGGAGGGGAAATGCAAGCTTTCAGAGGATGCATCACGGAACTATTTTTGTCTTCTCCCTCCCATAAAAGATGCACACAGACCTGACTAACAAGCCACTCTGGCTGAGGAGAGCTTGACACTTGGGTCCTTGGAATGTTGTAGTTTATTTTCTAAGCTGCTGAGACAAACTTGAAGTTTGTCAGAAATGATGTACTCTCTTCTTCCGTTTTGGTTACTCCAGCTTCACTTAAGATTTCAGACTATTTTAAAAGATCTTGGATTTGATTACAATAACTTGTATTGATGTTTTCAAGGAAGAAATGCTCATGAGTTTCTATCTATTCATGTTTCTTATAAAAGAACAAAGATCACAAAACCAAAACTTTCACCTAGGTTTTTGGGAAGGATGGAGGACTATTATTTCCCAGAGCTAAGTGTGGGCTTGATGCCTGTTTGCATAACTAAATGAGACAGGAACAATAAACTGGAATTAGCCTGTCTGAAGGTCAAAAGCTCCAGAGGGAGTTCTTCCCTTGTCTACATGGGATCCAGGTCAGTTAAAAGCAGTTTAAAGCCAAAACTGCTGCTTTTTCTATGTTATCTAGCTGGGAATTGGAGTTGTTCCTGGATTTTGTTTTATCGTAAGCATAAGTTGTAGTACTTAAGTGGTTGTTGTCGTCCATCTGTTGATAGTCATTGCTTTTCCATTTGCATTCTCTGCAGCTGTTAGAACTGTGCAGTGCACACTGTGTGTGACAGGCCAAGCCATGCTTTTCATAGGTGAAAGCACAGGATATTAATTGGAACGGAATGTTGTTCCAAATGTGTTTGTCTGGCATAGGCATTGGGATGGATACAGGTGTGAGCTGGTGAGCTTCAGTCTTGAATGTGATCCTTGAAAAGTAACATCTGCTGCTTCTGATTCCGGGCCTGACTTGCTCAGATTTTTCTCCAGTGAGTTCTGATTTCAGCTTCACTAAAAGGAATTGTGCCTCTGTGGCCTCAAGTGAAGTATCCCAGGACATATCTTATGTTGGGATGTAGGACTGTGCCATCAAAGCTTTCTTTTGCCTGAGCCCTTTGCATCAGCAGCTAGAATGTCTCAACAGTGCCGTGGAATTCCCACTGTGTTTATTACTCCAAATCACATGGAGGTCACTGCAAGTTTTGCATGGGCAAAATAGCAAAGCTTTCCTTTGCCAGCTGGGAATCTGACCCCAAATGCTGCACCCAGGAGCGTGTTTGGGGCCAGCTGCAGGAGGATGCTGTAGGTTGGATCTCTGGGAAGGTCCCAGTGTGGAGGCAATGATGCAGGAAAGTCCTCGTCTGGCAGCTGCTCACTTGGAACTTCTTGCAGATGCTGAGCTGCACCTGATATCTGAAAATCCTAGCTGTGCTGTCCAGTTATGGATCTTTGAAGATTGTAGATTTGAAGGGGCTAATGTGTATGTGCCTAAACATGTCATCATAAGCTTATATGTCTGTGTTGTTCTGTTAACCACTATTGGGTGCTTACAGACAAAATGGCAGAAAAACAGCTGATTGCAACTTACTCTTGCAATCCAACATCTGCCTGCCAGACTCAAGAGGCAGTGTAATCCTTGCTTGTGTGGTTTTCATACTTTGATTTCCCACTAAGAGCAAGTGGGAGCAAGCTGGAGAGGATCTCACCCCCAGTGGCAGAGGGAAAGCTGACAATGTATTGGCAGGACAGAAGGTATCTACCATTGGACCTTGTTTACATGCCAGCATTACCAGATTAATCAGAGTGGCAGTATATGTGTATTGTTCTTGTACTGCTTCGTTACTGAAGCCTTGTGCTAAGAAAGCTATTGATTGGGCTGGAATCACTTTTGTGGTTACCCAGGCAGGTCACAGAGGTGAAATACTGGTTCTGTGCATTCATGAGTCACAAAAAATGAAGGCCAGTGGGTGTATTACAGGTCAGGTCAGGCAGGATCTCCACCCTTCACTACAGTAATTTCCAGATGGGACTCTGGTAATGAACAGATAATTTTCCTGTTAGCCACTGAACTGATTTCAGAGAAATAAAAGAGTTGTTGTTTTCTTCCCCCTACAGTGAAATGAGACCTTCTACCTTCTCTTGAGTTATTTCTGGATGACAGCACCATTCATTGAAAAAGCTTCAAGGTGAGTGCTGTAGCTTCACCTCTGCTGTCTGGGTGGTAGTCTGTTAGGACATTCCTTAAAAATGCAGAAGAAAAACAATGAATTCTTTTGTGCTTAAGCAGATCTAATGTGCATCTGCCACCAGAGTGCTCTTCCTGGCTGTTCCTGGTAGCATTTTGGAGTTGATGAAATCTGAGTTCCTGCAGACAAAATTTTGGGAATGTTTGGTAGCAGTCAGACAGATATGACCCCCTCCAGCCCATGCCTGAGCTACTCACCTAAAATGAGGTGATGGGTTTAAAAAAAAATAAAAATACTGCAAGCAGTATACTCACTGCTTAGGGGAAGCTGCATGCCCACGCCATGGTCTCATTCCTCATTCCACGCCATTTAGCCTCATGTCCTTTTTCTGGCTCCAACTGCTTGATGTCTTCAGATGAATTGGCAAGACATTTTGAATCAGTCAACATCCGACATTCAGTAAATAAGTTATGTGCTTCCTCAAGTCTTGCCCAGGGCATTTTCCATCTCCATAAAACTCTTTTCTGTTGGTTTGAAAGGGGAACAGAAATGGAGTACATTTTTTAACTCAGTCATAGAATGCTTAATGGCAGCTAAACAAGAACTCTGATTTAGTCATTTTCATCAGAATCAAATTTAGACTTCATCGTCTACAGATATTTAGACTGCAGAGTCGATGTTGCTGGTTTTCATTTTTTTCCTTTCCCAAAATAATTTACAATGAATTAGTTCATCTCATGTCAGCATGGCCATCGTGGTGGCAGCTGGCAGTGACGTTTGGGTTATGCTGCTTGAGTGCAAAATTAAATATAGTGTCAAGTAGGAATCAGAAACATGAAAAACAAGAGGAAAAAAAGAGGAAGAAACACAAGAAACTTCATGGAAAACTGCAGGTCAAAATGAAAGAATTATTGGAAAGTTACAACTTGGTATTTTATGTTAACATTTTTCAAGTTAAAATGGAGACTGCAGGCTGAAAATTAGCATAATTTTCAGGGGGAAAAAAAGCAACACAATGACCTGAATGAGGGAATGAACTCCATCCTCAGCTAGATTGCTGGTGATACAAAGCTAAGAGGAGCGGCTGACACACTGGAAGGCTGTGCTGCAATTCAGCAAGAGCTGGACTGACTGGAGAGTTGGGCAGTGAGCAACCTGATGAGGTTGAACAAGTGTCCTACACCTGGGAAGGAACAACTGCGTGCAGCAGTAGAGGTTAGGGGCTGATCTGCAGGAAAGGAGCTCTACAAAGAGGAATCTGGGTGTCCTAGTGGTCAACAGGTTGGCCATGAGCCAGCAGTGTGCCCTTGTGGCCAAGGACAATGGTGAGGTGCATTAAATAAAAGTGTGGCCAGCAGATTGAGGAAGGTGATCCTCCCCCTCTACTCTGCCCTTGTGAGGCCACATCAGATGTACTGTGTCCAGTTCTGGGCTTCTTAGTTGAAGAAAAACAGGAAACTTCTGAAGAGAGTCCAGGGGAGGGCAACTAAGATGATGAGGGGCCTGGAGCATCTCCCTTACGAGTAAAGGCTGAGAGACCTGGGTTTGTTCAGTGTGGGGAAGACTAAGAGGAGATTTTATCAATGCTTATAAATACCTCGTGGGTAGGAGTCAAGTGGGTAGGGTCATGCTCTTTTTGATGGTGCCCAGTGACAGGACAAGGGGCAAAGGGCACGAACTAGAACACAGAAAAATCCATCTGCGCATAAGGAAAAAATTTGCTTTGTGGGTGACAGAGCACTGGAAGACATTGCCCAGAGAGGTTGTGGAGTCTCCTTCTCTGGATATACTCAAAACCCACCTGGATGCTTTCCTGTACCATCTATTCTAGGAACCTGCTTTAGCAGAGTGTTGGACTAGATCCCCAGAGGTCCCTTCCAACCCTTGTGATTCTGTGAACACAGTCTCAACCTCTCATGGAGAAATGATTGGAAGAGACAAAGAGGAGAGATCCTCTGTTTTGTCTTTTGTACCTGTACAATAATTCAGTTGGACAGGACCTTCAAAGGTCAGAGTCCAACTGCCTGGTCACTTCAGAGCTAATTGGAAGTTAAAGCATATTACTGAAGACATTGTCTGAATATCTCTTGACCACAGCCCCCTGCAGTGTGAGTACAAAGAATCTTTAATCTTATATAATAACTTCATGATGGAAGATTTAAAGCTGTTCACAGAAGTCAGTATGATGAATGTCTACCCAAAACTACCCATTCATCTACTTGGACCTTATCAGTCAAGCAGCAGAGACCAGAAAAAATTTGCTATTCCTGCTAAATCATGTCTGATTCATGTGTAGTTAGAGAAAGCACGGATACCTTGAGTAATGTTTTGTATATTTGAAGTGGGAATTGAAAGAGACCTTAGGGGCTCCATCCAAAATGACGCCAATCTATGAATGTCTGATTGATAATGCTGGATTAGAATAGTTATGAGCAGATGGGCTGTGAGCTCTTCTTCCATTGCAATTTAACAAATTAGTGTTAAGAAAGTTAATTTGGCAAAAATGTTCTGCTTAAACAATTACTGCTGGGTCTGCAGTAGTGTCTAGAAGGTCATTCCCTCAATCGTTGGCCTGAGATGAAATTTATATTAAAAGAAGAATCTTTGCAAGTAGGGCCCAGAGACCATTAATTGGCTTTGTGTAGGACAGATGATGCTGTCTGCTTGCTTTCCCTAAGGCACAGCCATAAACTGCTGTAGTAATGTGAGATCATAGAAAAATCTGAAGTAGTTTTTGCTCTGTGAGGGACGTTGTTTCAGAAGAAGCTTGAATAGCTTCTCTATGTGTTCTCTAATAAGGAGATCTAGTTCATCTTTTCGAGATTACCTAGTTAATATATTGGCTACAGCTGAAGTATTTTTGCACATATGGACAAAAGTTCACATCCACTGTCTAGAAGAGGCTGTATAAACATATTCCTGTAAGATGAATGGGTGATGCTGGCAAAATATTGCTATGTTGCACACAAGTATTCATATTCTGAAGATACCTGCCATATCATTACCATGTGTTTGAATGTAATCAATCATGTCATGGTTTAGTTTATGTAAGGATTCATATGAAATAGATGATCACAGTGTCTCTTTGTGTTTCAAAATTTAAATTTCAGATATTTTCCATTTATTTCTCTATTTCCACCTCATTAGCTTTATACATTATCTTTCTCCTGTATAAGAAGTTTAGGGCTCTGATCCAATCCTTGTCTCCTTCTTATTAATTTGCATGATCCTGTAGATTATCCTGTGATGCCTGTGGCTCTTCTGAGCCTTTGTGCTGAAGTGAATGGAACCAGTGAATGTTCCAAGGCCAACTTAATCCCATAGGATACATGAATTCCTCACAAACAGACATGATCTCTGTTCTCAAAACAACTAATCCCCAATTAAATCATGCTGATGTAAATATATATATATATATTTTTTTTTTTTTTTCCAGTAGACTAAGTAGTTTGGATAGGAAACTCTCATGAGAAAACTAAAAAAACTGTGGTACTAATGTGGACAGAGGATTCATATTGCTAAGAAGTTGAATTATTTGTAGTGAATGTTGGGGTTTTCTGTAAACAAATAACAAAAAATACCCAACAACTAATTAATGTCTTCACAAGCCAGTTTCATGTCTTTTTTTAACCTGAGCTGCCAGAACTCATATCCTACTTGGTCTCTCACTGATTGTATGGACATGACACCACCCAAGGGTGAGATTTTTCTTGATGATAGTCTATGAGTCTGCTTTAGTTCTCCAATATCCCTTTGTGATAATAATCTTGGTGCTCTCAAATCTCCTTGTCATGCCTTCACCAGTACTGTGTGCAGAGAGTGAAAACACCCACCAGTGACACTTAATACTCTCGTTTACCCACCACAGCATCCCATGAGCTCTGCAAAGAATCTCCTTTCTGGAGAAAGGAAATTAAGAGAAGTGGTGTCCTAGAGAGAGCTCAGAAGTAGTTCTTGGTGATCATGTTGCAACTTCAGAAAAGGCTGAAGAGAAAAGCCTCCTGTCAGAAGCAGACCCTCTAAAACCACAAACACAACGCCTAACAAAACTTCATGGCTGTGGAGGGACAGCTGGCTGGCATGTTTTTTCTTCTCTATGCAGAGTAAGTGTATTGCTGCTCAGAGAAGAAGTGTACTCCATCAAAACACAGCTCTCCTTCCACTGTAGAACGTGGAATTTGCTCTACAAGGAGTCGGAGTGCTTCTCATGCTTTTCACAGATTTTATGCTAAACAAGTCTTCTGGGTCCATGGTGAAGCCAAAGGCACTGATCTTTTGGCTGATGACTACACAGAAGTCTGTGGAGAAGAAGTATCCTGCTGTTGTGCAAAGTGGGCTCCATCCTGAGAGCTGCCTTCTGCAAATCTAGGATAGTGTTGTTGCAGCAGGTGAGTTTTCTTATTGGTTCCTGGGAACAAGCCTGCCCTGTTACATGTGACCATGCCACCTCTCTTGGAGCCTTTCAGGCTGCTTTCCTTCCCAGCTTCTGTTTTGCTGGTAGGCATTAAATCAGAGTGCAGTTGGCCAGCTATGCTCTTTGAGAATAGTACTTAGTGTAACATTACCTTTTTGGCCTTTTTTTTTAAATGTACTACGCAGCTTTTCTATAACAGCCATAACTGTTGGAAGAAAAATGCAAAAATGAAACAAACTGGAAAAGTAGGAAGTATAAAGCTAAATTTGTAGCCTATGTGAAGTTATGCAGTGGTGTGATTTTCAGTAACAAACCTTGTGTAAAGGGCTGAATTTTTATTTTTTTTTTCAGTATTAAGAAAGTCATTTGACAAATCCAAACTGAAAAGAGAAGAAAATCACATTCCCTTATGAATTGCCAAGTGAGTGCACAATGGCTGTACTTATTTTATTAGCCTTCTGACCTTTCCTTTCTCTGATGAGGTTTCTTTTCCCTATTAGCTCTACTAGGATGTCTACTGAGATGGCAACAAAACAAACACTGTTTTTGTTGGCTAATTCATCTTGTCTCTGTGTGGGGATCACAGACACGGAAGCCATGAGCCGATGCCTGCTTTGCAGCATGCATGAGAGCCACCCTGTGCCACTGGGTACTGGGAAGGACGCTGCCATGTTGAGGGCAGCACATCTGTTCTCACACAGCAATTTAAGTCATGCTTGACTGGGAGCCTGCAAACGGTTTCCTTGCCTCCAAGGAGTGTCATTTTGTTTGACACCATTCATGTATTTTTGCACAGATATGATATTTCGTCTTCACTTTTTTTAGCAGCTGCTCCACAACATCACTTTCCCTGGAAATTATTAGTGCCAGACTGTGTGGGAAAGGCTTGGTACTTCTTGTCCTCCCTGCTGTTTCTGGAGAAGACTGTTTTGCTGCAAAGTGTTACTGGAGAGAAATTGTGGCAGCAATTGACCAAAGTCCTGGGTTTGGTGTCCTTAATTTACCGATCAGTGTAACCAACTGCTCAGCATCAGTGGAACCAAGTGTTTCAACATTTTCTACTAAAGCAGTAAGGGTTGGCTGTCGTGCTGCCCTAGAGCAGGACTATGGAATTTTTGGACTTATATGGAAATCTGAGGAAACTTCAGAAATAATTCTGGAATATGCCCAGCAGACTGCATGGTAACAGAGGAGCTGGCTGAAGAATTTATAGCTGTGGAGAGAGAATAATAATCTTTTTCTAAAGAAATGTTGATCCAAGGAAGGGAAAATACAACTCAGAAAGCTAATGGAGAATCTGTCAATTATTTTTTCTCTGGTGGGTGACTTACGTGGGACCTATACCCATAAATCAGAGAAACAACACAAACAGCTGAAATTAACCAGAATTTGGGGTGAGGATCTCACCAGCTTTCTATAATGCCAAGATTGCAGTGCCTTGTTGTTCTAATGTCAGTCACTTCCAGCAGATAAGGTTGCATATAAACCACAGCCCATCTGCAATTTCAGAAGGGCCAAACCAACTGGTTTAGAAATGGCTAAATTGCTACTTCTCATGTTTAAGTGGCAGCTTGATAAATGTGACCTATTTGATGTTAACTCCAGGCAAGTTAGCAAATTTTTCTTTAGTTTAGCCTAAGGGAAAAAGCATATTAAATCTTTGCATGTTGACATTTAAAGTCTTTTCAGAACAATATCACACCATTTTAGAATTTAAGGTTGAATCAGTTGCTGTTATACATTTACTCTGTGTAATTACTTTGTTCTATTAATTAATTTCCAGATTCTTTTACTACTCAGGAACCTTAGTTACTTGCCATGATCCATAGTACTAGACACTTTCAAACACAGTGCCAGTTAAAAAAAAGAAAAAAAGAAAAAGAAAAAAAGAAAATTCACCTTGCTCTCTTTCTGTGTCCAATAGATAACTGGAAAAAAAAAAAAAAAAAAGTGCAGCAGCTGCATATATGTTGTTACATGCCAGGTATCTTTTAATTATTGTGTCAAGGTCTTGTCTGCAGCCCTAGAGCCATGTTCACCTCTTTGTGATTTAATGCTTGATCTCACCTCCCCATGTTTTTGAGCATTCTGTAATGATGCTTGTCATGGGCAGAACAGCGGAGACCACATTTCCTCTGGGCCTGTGGCACTAAGAGTTAAGCCAGGATGAAGCTGACATGAACTATTTCGGTGTTTGTGTTGAGAGGGACTTTAGGAATTGCCTTTTAGGAGCTGTTGCCCAGAAGGCCCCAGTAGTTGAAAGAATGGTTAAGAATGTCTTCAGCTGTTTTTCCTTTCTGTTTCATACATCTGATGCAGGCTTGTTATTGGGGTTCCATGGAACACCTCAGCAGAACAATACTGGTGTGAACAAGTAGCTATCCAGTTCTATGTTAGCCTCCTAGGTGCTGTTCTTACAAGGCAAGGAGTTGTGCTTTTCTGTGCACAGATGTTCCTGCAAAATACCAGTTAAAACAATTGCTCTTTTGTTTCCAAAGTGTAGGTTAGACCCAGGCAATGACTTTAGTTACACTGATTTGACTGATTGCATCCTTGGAATATGTCAAGAATGTATGTTACCATTATACACTGAAAATGTGTATGCTCCATAGACTCTGAAGCCTTGATTGGCTCAGCTAGAAATGTTTCTGAGTGAGTGTCGCAAAACATTATATGTTTTCAAAGTGTTTGTTGGTCTCTTGCTATTTTTTGAGCAGTCAGGAGAATAAGAGTCAAAGAAGTTCCACCTCAATGGATTCATAGCATCGCATTTTAACGACACTGAAGCAAATAGTGTGCGTTACCCTAATGATCCCTTCCACTTTAATAGCTGGACTACCTCTGTATTTCTCAAATAACTGAGGCTGTAAAGTTTTCTGCCGCTTAACTAGATTGTTTTTGGTGTCAGCTAATGTCATGTTTTATTGAGTCAGTGTGCTGGTTTCCCGCCAGCCATATTTCATGTTTTACAGACAAGTCATCTCTATAGGGTACTGTTAGAAAATATTTTATAATGTCTCATGTCTATTTGCAAACCACAAACGGTCTCTCTGGTAAAACAAAATGCATTCAATTACATTAATTTTTACTAATTTCACTTTTCTCTGAAAAGTCCCTTCTGATGTGGAGAGTGCAGCTGTGGAGCAGGAAGCCAAGAGCAGCCCGGAGAGAAAACATCGGTGTTGGCGGAGTGGTGGGAGCTGTGGCAGGGCAGGAGGAGAGCAGGGATGACAGCACAAGGAGGGCTCTGTGCTCCATCTGGGATTCTCACAGCTCCACCAGTTCCTGCAGGACTGAGGAGTCAACCTGGGGAGGGTGAGGCAGTTTCACTTGCAGGTGACAAGGGCACAGATGGAAGTACCAGACCTTGCTGATGGTTTTGGAGTGGGCTCATGTGACAGCTCTGCAGCAGCCTCCTTGCAATTGCTAAAGAGCAGCAAATACTGAGGAGTGAGGTAAGCAAAGTGATGCCAACAAAAACCATGCTGCTGTTCCACTTTCTCTTCTATAGAGATGTGGACTGGCACAGCGCTGCTCTTTGGGATGTGCCAGAAGGCGTTTATTGCTTCCCTTTCTTGAGGAAAAGGGTGGAAAAGCAGGCTGACCCAGGAAAGCTAATCATTTTGCCTTTGGGGTCTATATGGCTTGTAATGTTGGGAGATTGGTTAATATCAAACTAGGTGAATGGAAGGAATTATCTTCACCTTGGAGATCCATTTGGGATACCAAAGGTCTTGACCAACCTCTTCAGCACACTTTAATAGAAGGCAGCTGCTCCGAATACTGTATTTTGAAGGTTCAAAATTATTATGGTTCTTTACAATATATTTTCCACATGATTTTGTTTAAAATTCTGCGTGTGGCCCTGTGGCCAAGAAACTTACTCATCTTTGCAAGCATGTGGATGTAAAATAAACCCTGCAAGGTAAAAACTCTGAATCATGTGAGAAGTTAAATCATTCTGTTGGAAGCAGGGACTAACAAGTGGAAAGAAAGAACAATTGTGAGCACATTCTGTCACTGCAAGGTGTGAAGTATACATTGAATATAATGCCTATTTATACTTGTATTCTAAAACTGTCAAAAATCCTAGCTTAAGATTGCTCTTCTATACACAGTGGAGCAAAGCGCTCATTCTACCTTGGGCCTGGATGCCTTGAAGGCTTCCTCTTGCTCCAAGCAGCCTTTCCATGGAAGTGACAACTCTCTACCTCCTCAACGGTGGCAATTTACTTGTTACTGTCAGGAGAAAGACAGCACTGAATTGGGGATTTTTTTTTTAAATAATTGCCAGTTAAAATGGATTTGGATAGTTTATTAACAAGAACAAAATTAAAAAAAACACGTTCCACTTCATCCCCCTTTGTTCAGGCTCAATCAGTCCTTAATTTCTTGCTCCTCTATCTCTGTTGCAATGAAGTATTTGTTCCTTGGGCAATGGGTATGCTTAATGATCAATGGCCACTGATGCTGGGAGATCCCCTGAGACTGGATAGCAACCTGTTTGTTTATTACACCTAACTTCCCTCTCCTTTCAGGTGTTGGAGTGATTTTGTGCAACCTGAACTTGTTAGCTTGGTCAGTGTGTTTTCCTGTAAACGAATGCTGCTTTGCATACAGAAGACAGAAGATTAAAAAAGAAGAAGGAAGAAAAAGCAGTGATTGGTAAGACAACAAATTGATAAACAATGAATAACTCAATTGACAAAACTTGTTACAAAATGAATCTACAAGAATATAAGAGCTACCAAGCAGGTCAGGACAGAAATTCATCCCTCTGGGCTAGCTTTGTCCTGCCATTGCTGATACTGGATCCAAAGGGATGCTTCTCCATTCTCCAGCAGCTTCTGTCTGAGCCAGAAAGGAGTGTATTTTTTGTATTTGCTCTTGGTGTGTTTATGGTTTACAAACTTACAAAGCTACATCTTGAACCCAACTTTTATACCTGCAGTATCTTGTGCCCAGCAATTGAGGTGGAAAATGCTGGGTTCCTCATGACATGAACAGAATTAGATGTTTTATCTGCTCTTTTACTACAGTCAGTAGTGAGACCTGGAGACCTACCCAGTCTTCCTGCATTGATTTATTTTTTATTTTTTATTTTTTTTGGTAACAAGATGAGGCAAATGACCTGAGTTAAATATTTAGTAATTATAGATATAATATATGCCAGGCTTTTGATACACCTGGTCTGCAGCTATGTCTGCCTCCTGAGGTCTCCATGTACCCAGAGAGCCATAACTCATATTGCAGTGTTTCACACCATATTTCTGTGTGGTTATTTTCCCATCTGGCATCCTTCATTCGCAGCAGCTGCTCCTCTCTTCCAAGATCCAGGCGAGGAGAGGATGTTGGATACTCAAGAACCTTGGATACAAAAAAACTACCACCATTTTATTTTATTTTTTGAAGGGATCTTTTGAAGCATTATGACATTTCACAGCTGCTATAAGAAAGTGTAATCTAAAGGGGAGTACTAAAATCCAAAACAGAGCATGTACCCACACTTGGGGCACAATTCTTGCCTCTCCAAGTGAAGGCTCTCTGCCAACTCCCATCACTGCTTTAGGAGCATGCTATGGATAGTTCTCTGGAATATCTCCTCTGGATAGGATGTATGTAACCACCCATTGGAAATCCACTGCCTTTTGGAGTGAGGGTGTCACGATATCTCTAGACCAAAGCTGGAGGAAGTCTTCAAATGTCACCTACTCCAGCCCCACTATTGACATGGCACTAAGGTCAAGTGAAATCTGCCACATAACTGTGTATAGTCGTCTGCTTTTATATCACCTGGCACCAGCGGGATCAGCTTTTCTACCTTCATAGCCCTCAGCTTTCAGCCAGGTAGCTGATGTGTTCTGTTGCACAGCCAGCACCCACGACCACCTGGTGGTAGGAGATGTGATGCTGGGGTGCTGACGGGGGCACGCAGCCACCTCGATTTGTCACTCTCCCCACTGTTAGGACAGGTGACCTAGCGGCTTGGAGCACATGTCTGAATTGCAGACAGTAAAACTGGGTGAAATGACACTCATGGTTGGTCTGACTTTTCTAACCACGTGTGTTAGACTCACGGGGCTTTTATACGAAATGAAAGTTGAGATCTTCATCTAATCCAGATGCTTGCAGGAGTGGGGACTTCATTAAATACTTAGTATCAGCAACTCATGATACAATTGCAGTTGGCAGTGCTGAATTTCTGTTTGCCAGCTTTTTTAGAAGCCAGACTGTGCAGTGAACAGTGGCAAGAACTGCAATTTTCCCCTCCATTTTAGAAATGGTTGTAACTCTCTGTAATATCCCTGGGACCCACCTGCTGACATTCTTTGGTAACGTTTTCTGACTGATTGCTTTATACAAGCACTTAACAGCTCTCACTGGGTGAGTTCTAGTTTACTAATGACAAATTCAGAGTAGAAAGTAGATATCAGTGCCCGCAGAAGAAAAACAAAGGCCAAATTGTGTGTAATTTACAATAAGATGATGTATTTAGTTCTGTTTAACATTAGTGATGAGGGCAGTGGTGTTAGGTTTAACTGAATACAGAAAAATGATGAGGATTTGTCCTGCTGGAATTAATGCTGGCAAATCTCCAGGAAGATTCACAAGTGTTTTAATAGATTGAAGACAAATGGGGGGGGGGGGGGGGGGGGGGGGGGAGGGAGGGAGGGAAAGAAAGAAAAAGACAGACTGATTTCTTATTTTTATCACACAGATTCCATTTTCAGCCCCCTGTGGCCCTCTAGGATGCTGCACTGAAACAGCATCTGCACCTCTGATGGTAAAAGTAGCTGCACAGATAGCTCCAGCTTTGTTCAGCCATGAGCTGAGGATCCCAGAGGCAGAACTTTTGTTAAAGTCAAGCTAGAAAGACAGCAAGATAGCTCTCATAGGTTATTTTTCCTTCAAGGATCCCTCATTGGAGTTAGGTATAGATGTATGTTCTCCTGGTGGGGAGATTTACAGATGCGTGTAACCTGCAGTTACATCCTCACGGATGCTGTGAACTGATGTGAGCTGCCCAGAACTAACAGCAGTGCAAAGCAGATTGCCACCCCGTGCATATATGTGGTCCTGTGTCTGCAGGATTAGCCAAAATGCCCAGTGCAATGGCTACAGCAGCTCTGTGCTGTATGCAAAATCGAACAGATGGTCCCTGCCCCAAGAACATGAGCAGCACAAGATCAAGTGCTCATCAGTACTTCCTCCCAGCTTGGTATCATCTGCAAACTTACCGAGGATGCACTCAATCCCCTTGTTCAGATCATCAGCAAAGATGTTGAACAGAGCTGGCCTCAATACAGACCCCCATGGGTAGACCATTCATGTCAAAGATTCTCTGTATGTTCAAAGCCATGATTGGCAATCAGTAGAAAGCTGCTTAACCTGAAGGAGAGAAATACAATCAATTACAAAATAATTTTTGAGGCGTATATATTGCATTATCAACATACTGGCTTGAATTACTACCTCTGTGTCAAGTACCAGAGGCAGTTTACCTTTACTTACAACTACTTCAGTTCTGCTTTCCACTCAACTAGCTCTGACAATATACAAATTTCTGTTGCTCAGACCCTTATTTGAAACCCAAATTCTTTTTCAAATAATCTGCTTGGAAGCAAAAAACCATCCCTATTTTCAGGGTTCTGTGATCCCCATGGAATATCCCTTCCAGCTTGGGATATTCTATGATCCTATGGAAAAACAAAACTAAACTAAACAATGCCTTTACAGTAGTGCAATCATATTTCTTGTCCATATGAGAAAACCTGAAATCACATTTTTGTTTAAGGAATAGCTGGATATCAAGGCAGATATAAGGAAAGGGAGCTGTAAGGGAGCATTAAGAAAATCAAATAAAATGTCATCAGTGTCAAGTCTCTGCAGAAATAGAGATTTTTCTGGAGATTTGTCACACAGAAGGGGAAAGAAATCTTAAGAATCTTGTGAAGGCTTTAGGGAGCAAAGGCATGTTGGGAATCTGGATTGGAAAAGGTAGTAGAGGAAGGGAAACTTCTTGCTGATCTTATTATTGTGGAAAAAATACACTTTTGGCTTTGAAAATAAAGCTGAAAAAAAGGCAAAATAAATGGAGACAGCACGTAAAAAAGGTTTCACTCAAAAAGAGCAGCAAAATATGTGTGCTATGTATCTAGCAGAAAAGGAATTGAAGAAGGAAGCAAGCTGACCAAGTGGAGGAGCAACCAGTGGAAGTTCAGGGGTGGCTTTATCTGGATGTTTGCTGCAAGTGGGCTTTAGCACAGAGGGGAAAATGATTTGTTAGGCTGCAAGAACCTAATGACTGTAATCCTGAAGCTGGGCTGGTGCAGGGAGATATAGAGCAGGGGTCTGCTTTCTGACACTGTATGCATGTCAAGAAACAGAGGACCTTCAGCAGCCCAAAGAGGCATCTCTCTGCTAAAGCAGAGGTGCTTCTGTGCTATAGACTGAGCAAGCCACTTGACCATAACATAATACAGAATGCTGTAATATGCAAAGCAAAGGAATGAACGTCCCTCCTCAATCTCCTTGCTAAGAAATGGGAGGTCACTGAGGGGCCAGGCACTGGTGATGGGATCAAGGAAGAGATTTTAAGAAAGAGCAGATGGTGACATATTTTAAAGAGGTTATAAAAAGGGGAATCCTCAGGGCAGATGTTTTCTCAAAGACATCGGAACAAAGCACTGCAACGACTAAGAAATATGTGGAAAATATGTGGCTGTTGTTAGAAGATGGCAGCAGCCACATGGTTCAGATTAATGGCAATCACTGCAAAGACAAAATGCAGCAGCAGGTGAGTCAGGCCTCAGCAGAGCTGCAGCTGTGCAACAGGTCCTGAGTTCCCCATTCATTTTACAATAATGGAAACATCTGGAAAGGTGACGTCAGACCTCACACTCTTCATCTTAAATGTTAAATTCTACAGCAGTCTCTTCTTTAAGCCTTTATTTTATTTTATTTTTAATTTTTAATTTGAAGGGATAAGAAGACCTGGAAAGACAATAGTCAAGCAAAGAAACTGGCTGAAAAATGTACATGAAGGATTTTGGAAACAAAAGAGTATGAGCCTATGAATGTATAGATGTGGTGTTCTGCAGGCACTAGCTGCACGCTGGGGGCAGCCTCAGCCCCTGCTACAGAAAAGCCAATGGTTCTGGCTACCATCTGAAAGGATGGAGCCACAGGGGATCACCAGGCTGTCAGTATAAGCACTAAGGGTTTTGGCAAGCCCATCACTGCTCTGTGGTTTGGGCAACAGGAGCTGAAGTAGGGCAGGTTCCTGAAGAGTGTTATACTCATTTAGATTGGCTCCTGCTCAGCGAGATCTGTTTTATTAGTTTTCCTCTTGGTACAGTGCAATTTTATGCTTCACTTTTACTGTATAGGAATTATCTGCACATTTTGGATAGAATGTTTGCCAAAGAAAATTTATTTCTGTTGCTTCAAAGCATAAGAGTCTCAAAAAAGCCTATGAGGTTTCTTAGCTCTAGTGCTGAAAACGTGGCACTTGTGCACAGATGATGTCCTCTCCAGAGATACAGTGGCAAAGGGATGTCAAAAAGCAACAGGACTTCTAGGGCTTTTTCCTTGCAACGTAGTGAACAGGACCTGCTTTTTCTGAAATGCTCTCTATTAACAGAATACATTTCACCATTAACATTTGGCCAATAACATTTTTTATTGGGCTGTCTGAAGCCTGGCTAGAAGTTGAGGCAGGCACTGAACTTATGAATGTGTTTAAGATTTTTATTACGGAACTTTAAAAGCAGTCACAAATTAATATATGTTTGAGGGTAAAAAGTGAACTTTAAATTAAATAAAACATTTGAACACAAATGTGTGTCGGTTGTACGATGAACTTGTTTATAAGTCAGTGCCAGAATCATAGAACCATAGAATATCCTGAGTTGGAAGAGACCCACAAGGATCTTCAAGGTCCACACAGGACCACCCAAAATTCAAATCCCACGTCTGAGAACAATGTCCAAAAGCTCCTTGAACTGCAGCTTAGGATCATGCCCACCACCCTAACCTCCAGCTACCCCTCCCCTGACACAGCTCCATGCCATTCCCTTGGGGCCTGTTGCTATCCCAGACAGCAGCACTCAGCACTGTCCCTCTGGTCCCTTCAGGAAGCTGCAGAATCTGGCACTTGCTCTTGTTAAAGTTCATGCTGTTGGCGACTACCCAAGCCCTAGAGTTTGTCAAAATCTCTTTGTAAAGCTCTCTACCCTAGAGGGAGTCAACAGTTCCTCACAATTTAGGTTCACCTGCAAACTAGCTATACTTTAGAGTCCTGTGTTCGAGTCACTGATGAAAATGTTGAAAAGAACTGGTCCTGAAATTAAGACCTGAAGAACATCACTAGCAAGTAGCCACCACCCTGATGTAATGCCGTTCACTGTGACCCTTCAAGCATGGCCTGACAGACACCTATCCTGTTATGTTTTTGCCTAACTATATACCAGACATTTTGTCCAAAAGAATACTGTGAAAATAGCTTTGAAAACACTGCTGAAATCCAAAAATTTAACATCAACTGGCTTCCCTTGGTCAACTTGAGTAACCTTGTCATAAAGGGAGATTAAATTTGTTAAACTGGACTTGCCCCTTTAGAACTCATGCTGGCTGTGACCAACAATTGCATTGTCTTTCAGGTGTTTTTCAATAACTCCCACTGTGAGTTTCCAATAATTTCCAAAATGTTGGAATGAGACATTTTTTGACTTGCACATATCCTCAGCTGCTTAAGTGTGAACTCAGAAACATCAGCCTGAACATCAAGAAATCATGATACAGAACTCTGAAGCCCTATTACAAGCCTGCCCCACCTGTCTCCCCTCAGAATAAAGCACACCTGTTGCATTCAAGTCATTGGCTTTTCAACCAATACCCATCTTACAGTTTAACTGCATTCAACATTTGCCTTTATTGCATGTCTGCTGCTCCTCAAGTATGTTCTCTATTGCCTTCTGCATTTATTGCACTGCCTACTGAGCCCTTCATGAGGCCCTTTCTAGTACAATCTCACAGGGTGTGCACTGGTTCTCAGCAACATTTTTTCACCTTTTTCTCTACCACTTTAGCTCTTTAGAGATTTATACTGCAGTGACAACAATGGTGGTTTCACATCTCTACCCAGCATCTGCAGATATCAAATTAATGATGGTTTCTAAAGTAGTTTTTGTTCCCACCTTTTAACAGACTAAAAACCTCAGAATTAGACTAAAAACATCCCTGACAACTGGTCTGTAAAGTCCTGACTTACCTAAGACAGAACAAGAATTTGTTATGTTCCATTGTTACCAACAACAAAGTCTTCCCTGGCTCATAGAGAAAACATTAAATGAGGGAGAGCATTCTACTGGTTGGTTAGCTGCAGGGAATGGATAATTTAATCAGAAAAACTGAGGTCAGTGCACAGCAATCAGGAGCACAGCTGGAATCCTTTGCCTGTTGTTTAAATCAAGAAGCTGGTTGCCACCTTCTACACACTGAGCATAATGGCAGCTTGCAGGAAGAGGCAAAAGCTGTCAGTGTGACACAGTGGAGCTGAGAGCAAAGAGAAGGGAAAATTTGGACTAAAGTCATGGCTCCCAGGATGTTGCTGATCCTTTTTTTTTTAAAAAAAAAAAAAAAAAAAAAAAAACAAAACCAAACAACCCTCTGGCAGGTTTATGCTCACTGAAAATAAACCCAAACAGCTAGCAGCTTTTGGCCAGGTCTTGCACTTGTCACTTGAGCTCTTCTAAGGACATGTCAGATTCCTGCCTTTGCTGGGCTCTCTGAGCAGCCATTCTACAGGAGGAGGCAAAGGCACACATTTCTTACAGATATTTCTGTTTATTTCATTAGGGAAAAATTCATCTCTGGACAAATGTGTTTTCAGGCTGATGCTATGGTAATGACTTCAGAAGTCAGCAGAATTGGCATGTTTATATTTCATATGAAACCTCTGAATATTTCAGTGTTCTTCCGCTGAAGGAGGAAAACCCAGCCAGCTACCTACCAGCCTGGAAAAATAATGTTCACCCTCTAATAGATAATACAATTCATGCCAAAGTCTTTGCATGCTTACCCTTAAACAGCATCCCATGGAAGATAGCAAGAGCTTTAAGAATAAGGACTACTCAGTGGCAAATTTGCCATCATGAGGAGATGGATCTTCTCTATATATGCACATATACAGGTATGCTTATGTATCTATTTTATGCATGCAGATGATTTCTGCGTGACCAAGCGTATCTGCTCATTTATATAGCTCTGAATCTGACTAGTAAGGTCTACAGGCCTTTCAGCCAAGCAGTGTTACAGTCATCCCATCCTGCTCACTGTCATCTCCTGCCCCAAAGTCGGGTCTTGGTAAGGACTGGTATAAGACATAGAAGAGCAAGACTTTTGGACTCGGGTATCTATTCTTGTTGCCCTACCCTCTCACTTACCTCTGCAGCTGTGGGACAAACATGGTCTCCTGTCTCCAGCTGCCTCAGCTGTCCATTCTCCAGATGCTGCCTTGCTGCAGGGCTAGGGAGAGGAGAGAGGAAAAAAAAAAAAATAGGAAAGGAGGATGCTGACATCACCAGTAAGGTAATTCAGAGGGACTTTGCTGCAATAGGGAGCTGAGCTCTAACATACCAGAAGTCAAGCACGTGCTGGACTGTGTTGGGCAGCCACAGCGAAGTGCTGGGATGGTCACTGCTGGAGTAGCTGAGATAATGCTCTGTAAATGCATGGCCAGAGTTTCTGATCTAAGACGAAACTTTCCAGTGGCTCACTTTCAGTGGTAGTCACGAGTGTATAATGTTCCTCTCAGGGGCTGAAGCCAGGCGCCAGTCCTTTGCCAGTTTGCCACTGGCCATCAGGTGACAAGGTGGAAGGTTGGGGCAGGTGCCCATTTGCCAGGATATTACCCAGGTAGCGTAGTGCTGTGTGATGAATGGTGAGGAGGATCAATCGCTGACCCCCACAGAAAACCAGCTCCTTTCCCAGTCCCTTGGAGCTGCACTAGCTTCCTAATTACAGAGATTTGTACAATCAGTGGGGAATTGCCTCAGTCAAGCCATTTGCTCCTGTTGCTGCAAGCATCCAAGCCTTCTCAGTCTTGGGAAACTATTGAAAACTTCTACCAAACCCACAAGAACTCAGACCCTGTGTCAAGCATTTTGGAGAGGATTTCTTGGTTAACGAGGTGTGCAGACCTAGAAAGAAGGATGTGTAAGTCCTCTTGCACTTGAGCTGTTGGTTGTGAAGGACACGGCTATGCTTTTTTGTTCTTCACATACTTGTGTCAAGTCTCCTAATTTAAGCAGACAGATGAAAGGGGAAAAAAAAAAAAGGAGTTTATTCTGAACTGAGTTAGAGTAAAAATGAAATGTTTTGTTTCTCTCTCTCATTGAAGCAGAACAAGCTAATTCTACTCAATAAGCATTCCTTCTGACTCCAGATGAAATGTTTTATTTCAGACAATTAGAAAAAAAGCAAAGAAAACAAACAGCTTAAAACAAAACACCCAAGAAGGCAGCAGTGGACACCCACATTCCCCCAGCCTCCAGGATGTGAGAAACCTAAATCCATGACTACCTCTGTCCTTTGACCCATCCACTCTTCTGAGAGTTTCCACGAGACATTTTGCACCTGAATGCTTCTACACTGTCCTCCAACAGTACTCACTATTTAAAAAACAACATCTGTGTTGAGCCCTATCAGCTCCAGCAGCACTCAGAACTATCACAGAAAGAAGTATTTGGCCTCAGGTGACTACATTGATCATCTTTCAATATGTTTAAGTATTACTCATAACTGAAGGTAAGGGGAAAGATTTTTTAATAAATAATTACAGCAAGTATCAGATTTTCCTGGTATTTAGGAAGAAGGAACAATACTGTCATCTTGAAACAGCTCTATTAACTTTGGGAATGTAATGGAAAACCAAAACAGGACAAAAGCTAGTCTTTTGCTCTAAAGAGTCACTAACAGGCACACAGACAGAAAGGCAACTTGCATCTCTATACTCATGCATTCGGTGCTGTTTTTTGTTGTTGTTTTTGTTTGTTTTTAAATAAAGTGAAGCTTTGTTTCATTTCCCTGACCATCCTGGCTTGGCATGGATGGAAGAAAGGAAAGCTGGCTAACTATATTTTTTATAGCACCTACATAAATAAGTAACATGACTATATTCCTCTTAGAGCTCCGTATGCCACCATCATCTCAGTGTGACATGCAACATAGATAAAACCAACTAGGTTGAACTCTAGCTCTGCTGCATTCAGTCAGGTCGGGAACAATTGCCAGGTGCTAGGACTGGAATCTGAGCTTCTCCAGTATTGATTTCTGAGGCATGGTGCAGTAGACATAGAAGACAGACCACTTGCATGAGCAGCCATTACCACACAGATATTCAAAGACAACTAAGCAGGCATTTACCTGGACAACCTTATTGTTGTTCCAGGTCTGTGATGGTGAGGCAGAGACAAGGACAAGCTCAGCAGCCTGCTCTGACCAAACACAGCAATTCCTGCTGTTGTTTCATTCAAAATTATGTCCACAACCTCTAACAGATCAAAGCAAGCAACTCTTAAAACAAAATTTTATGATACATTGTTGTTGTTTCCTAACACACTGTATGTTCTTTTTCTTTCTTCTCTTTTGCTTTGATCACGAACTTGAAAGAGGTTAGAGAATCATTTAGTTATGTGTTTGTATAATACCTTAACAAGCTGAACATTGCTCTGTGCTTGATATTGATTACTAGTATTTATTTATACTTCTGAAATAGAGCACAAGGCAGTAAGTTTGGTGTTCACATAAGCATTTTAAGTAAGAAATAACAGAGCTCCAGTTCTTGCAGCTGAGAGAATGTCAGATGCACTATTAAAGAGTCACCAACAATAACAGCCTAAACAGTAACAGATACTGTGATCTGGATCTTAAACACCATACGCTTACCAAAGACATGTCTTTGGAAATCCACTGACACCGGATGAGATAAGGGGTGAGGTACAGGGGAAGAGGTTACTACAGCAGAACACATGCAGAAAATGAAACAGCTTCAGCATCTTACTCCTCACCAACTCATGCTCATGCCTTATATTGGGAGCTATGCTTACCTTGACTTTTATCCGGTAATGGCTCCAAGAGATGCAGTCTTTCTCCTATTTCCCATCCACCCATGACAAGACATTTGCATTGCACTCCTTGAACTCTGAATAGCTTCACAGCATGTGAATGGTGGCACAGTCTTTTTTTCTCCAAAAAAAAAAAAAAAAAAAAGGCTATTAAAAATACTTGATACACACTAGTAGCCATAATCACTGCTGAGCTACATAATGCAAGCTCAGAGCTATCAGTGACCAATTCCACCCACATCAGCAGAAAAGCCCAGGTATCTCTGAGAAGGCTCAGAGGGCACCTGGAGGGCTAAGTAGGAATTTGCCAAGGTCCATGGGGATGCTGCTGGGTCACAGCATGCCTGCATTTGGGCCTTGGTGTCTTCACTGCAGCAGGAAGCTAGAGTGAGTCTTATCATATAATAGAGGTAGTTCCTGCTCCATCCTTGCTACCAGGGGAAGAAAGGCTGATATACATTAACATTGAAGAGTCAGTTGTCTATGCCACATTCACATGGGGAATTGGAGAATGATCTTTTCCTTCACTCTATTGAAAAAAATATTTGGCACAGCTTTCCAGAAGACAAACCAACAAAACTCTCATATTCCTTTCCTGTTAAGTCTGGATGTGCACTATAGATTTGATTTTTGCACTTGTTTAAAAAAAGTGATTGGGAGGAGGAAAAAAAAAAAAAAAAAAAAAGAAGTGACAAAAGGAATGTGGTTTCGCTAATTCATTTGACATCTTGACACCAGTCTATACCAAAGAACACCTCTCTTGGCTCACATGCACAGCCTGTCACCTGGATAAGAGTCCAGCTCAGAATGGATGTGAGTAACACAGCCAAGTCAAATGATACACCTGCTCTATTTATCTTACCTATACTCCTATGACTTCATCAGTTCTGCAGGAGATGGAAAACAGGTTATCTACTGCATGTGCCTAGTGAGGGTAACAGTCAAGTGAGAGGGTACAGAATAAGCCAGACAGTGCTTGGAGAAGTTTTCTGGCAGCAACTCCTTCCGTACAGTCAAGTTTCTTTTATGCAGATGCCATTTACACTGTTGGCAACCATGCAAAGCATAACATCAGCAGCCCCTAAATGGCATGAGGCATTCTCCATCAGCTTCTTAAACAAGTACACCTTCAAGCTCAAGTACTATTTATGACATCAGTAATGCTGCAATGGAAAGTACTATAGTAGCAGGATAGAGCAGGGTAGCACAATCCTAAGATGCCACAAGTGAAAACAAACACAATTCTAGGAGCCATAAATACAGAAACAAAGGAAGAAAAACTACTTACCATTAGAAGGCCTCAGGTAGATAGGGATCTCCAAAACACTCTCTCCACTGCCAACTCTTAAATGACGTCTGGGAAGGGGTGGATCCTGACTCCACTCAGGTGCACTGCATGTAGCTGAGCTCCTCTGGTTTGGCCCTGCCTTCCCACCAGGTGCTCAATCACTGCTTCAGGCCATAACTTGGCACTTCCACTACAGCATCTTTATCATGTATTGTGAATGAGAGGACAGTAAAACCAAGTTTGTTTAGCTGGAGAGTGCAGGCACTGAAGTGGTGGGTGAGCTCAGCCCCACAGGACTAGCAGCAGGGACTGGGCTTTAGGCATGATACTTGTTCCTCCTATCCCACTCTTGACAGTTATTGACACTATTACATTGACCCTGTGCTCACAACTATCTCCTGGACTTCATAACTGCTTTTAGCAAACTCCAGACTCTTAGTAGATGTCCAAAAGTCACCAATGCAGGGTACCAAAGCAGACAGGTGGGGCACTGATCATGGGTCCCCACACTGAACTTGTACTAATTACAAGTCTTACACTGTGCTATATGATTCTTCCTTCAGGCTCTCATTTTGCTGGTCTGGAAGTGTCTCTGTCTCCACAGGTGTTCAAAACATGGTTTTCTCTCATGCTGTTATGAGCAAAAGTTTCCTTCAAATCATCCTCATGAATGTCAGCCTGAGCCCTGCCAGGGCCAAAACTGTGATCCAGTGGGAGCTCCTGTCCTCATAAGTCAAATGCCAGTTTGCATTTTCTGGTTTTATGTAATCATAGATGCACTTTCAATATTACATACAATAAAAAGCTGTGCTCCTTTCCCTGGGAATTCATTATTTCTTAAGCACACACAAAACCCATAAAGCTTCTTGGGATTTCATTCTTGGCTAAGGATACCATCCATATTTTAATATATAGTGATTTTAGGACCCTATGAGATATTTATATGGAAGAATGATTTATACATGAACTGTTGAGCTGATCTTTACAACGAGCCCTCCAAGGCTATTATACTTAAAGAGAGAAACGGCGTGCTCTGAGCGTACACAGAATCTGAGTGAAGAATTAACTTTAAGCACCTGCAAGGCTAGAAAATTTTTAGTGGATCACTCCATTTAATACTTTAATGAGCTCCAATAAGCATAGAAAGGTAGCAGCAGCTACTGTGGATTCGATGGACACATCTCTCACTGGTATCCTTTCAAAATCCTATCACCATTGCTTTCCACTATAGGGTTACAAGGAACTTGGCTCCTCTGTGCTTTCTCACGTCAAAAATATTGTAGCCTCCAGAAAGTACAGGACTTGACTAATCCTTCCTAATTAAAACATCTGTGGTTCGGACTGCACTTCTCACTCCAGGATCCCTTTCCACTGCTTTTTCCCCAGGGGAGACAAAGATGCTGCCAGCAGAGGCATCTCCTGCACGCTCCTGCCCCAGTGCCCACAGTCCTGGCTGCACCACAGGGAGGAGAAGCTCCTGCCTGCAGCCCCTCACATCTCATACGATGCCTTGCACACAATAGCCTTGAGTGCTAGAAATGAAATTGCCTCTGGACAAGCCGGTACTGAGACTACCGGCTCAGGTAGGAAGGATTTCTTTGGATTTGACAGGTTATCTGGGAAAGCAGCTCCTGGGATGGCTTAATGAGTACCTATGACACAAAAGGCAGGGAGCAGAGTTAGCAGCTCTGCTTTGCAGGTTTCTTGGCCTATTCCCAGACTGACAAAGACCCACAGGAGGTATCACATCCTTCCAGATGGGAGAACAAAGGGTGGTCCTATTGGTCATTTTAATATAACAATAAGCTAGGACCTATGTATGCTGGGCCATTTCTGAATTATACGGAATCTGGAGTCTTGTAATATCTTGTATGTAGAGTGCCTGAGAGCAAGACAAGAAGGACCTCAGCAAGCTGCTAGGAATAATGTGTTTCTGAGCGTACATGATGGAAGGCTTGGGAGCCTAGGCATTTCCTGGAGAGGTTTCTGTGATGAATACACGAGGAAGGAGATTAAGCAGGTCTCTTTGGCTGGTTTCCTTCAGATCCTCCAAAGATACCATTTCTGCACTTGGAAGGGGGCCACAGGCAGCAGAGATAGAGTTATGCATGGCTCTGACACCAATTTAAAGTCTGAAAATGCCTGGTGGTTTTTTTTTGTTTTTTTTTTTTCCTGTACTAAGGTATTTATGGAATGCCAGAGATTGTGGGTCCAAACTGTGTCCCAAATTACAACTGCCTGCCTCTTCCTGGGACAATGCCTTCAGTGGGGTGGATTTTTTATACTAGGAACTCCATAAGATGTCATCACATTTGTTTGGGAGTGCTTGAGGTCTCCCAGCTCACCATTTTTGCACTTACATTAAAAGCTATAGATTTCTTTTAACTCTCTAGTCAATCTGACTTAATGCATTGTGAGAGTTTCTGAGTGTTCCGTTTTAACATAATGGTCAACTGCTCTTTGCCTTCAGACAGATCTTGATTTTGCAATGTTCTGTGAGACTGAAATACTTAAATACAAGTTACTTACTTGTGGACACATCTTTTTTTTCTCCTACATGAATTATTCCATCTTGCCCTACACTGTTGCATTTACATGAAATCAGCCCATTTCATTTACATTAAAATACAAGGCTGACAATTCCCTTCCTATCGTGCTTAATTGGACATGATAGATACTTGCTCACTGATGATTTTAGCAGAGCTAAAGGCCCAATTCTTCAGCGACCTTTTTTTTTACGTGAAGGAATGGAGAAGTTCCACTAGTGTCACAAAATTTGCAAGTGCTGTCCCTTCAGGGCGAAGTTATTTCTCTTACAGCAAATGTAACAGAGCTTCAGTGAAGGTATATTCCAACACACATGATAAGAGTTATGAGTTTTATAGATTTAGATAAAAAATGTCTACTATCCTTTGTGGCAACCTGTAGGTTACTGCCTATGAAATAATAAGGTGTCTCCCATTCTTCCTCTACCAAAGTTTGATCCAGAGTATCATAGATTTGGCTGGGAGTATGGAAAGCTGGAGATTTATGGATGGTAACAAAAGATGACATTGTACATCTGGACTGATCTCTAGCTTGTTGCTGAGTGCAAAAAAAGTATGTTTTAGGCAGGGATGCTCTTCTGCACATTTCAGTGCCCTTGTCTGCATGTAAGGAATCGTGGCCGAGTCCAAGTTCTATTCACCTTTTGCATGGCTCTTCCCACCAGGGATACGTCTGTAAGAGTCTTTCAGGACTGTGTGATTGCCTTTGTACAGCTGAGGAGACTGAGGTGACTGAGGTGGAAACAGAAGAGCCTTCTGCTGCTTGTGGACCACACAGAAATCTCACTGAGCTTCACCTGCAGACTTGCCATAGCAGTGCACTTGGATCAGGACAGATGTAACAATGCAAAAGCCAAATGATACACCTGTTCTTTCTATTTGTCTCACCTGTGCTCTGTCACTTTGCCAGTTTTGCAGGAGATGGAAAGCATGTTATCTACTGTGTGTGCCTGGTGAGGGTGACAGGCAAGACACTGATTTGTTTACATTCAGCAGTTCTTTGCTGGCACATCTTTTCTAACACTTCCAGTAACGACTGACATCTTGGGTAGCAGGCTTTTAAAAAAGGACAGAGAGATTTAGGAGCACAAGTCAATCTAAAAAAGGTTTCAGAGTCCCAGTGCTCAGTCCCAGCCCTATTGGTATGTAGAAGAGAAGATCAAAGATCTGGTTTTGATCTAAGTAATTCCATGTGCTGGGCTTATGATAAAGAGTACTTGCCGCTTGTGGTCATGGTGAACTCCTCACATGATTGCTGATATTGTCAGAAATTGTGACAATTATCAGTATTGTCAGAAACACCATGCCTGTTTTCCAGATGGTTTTTCTGGTTGAGAGCATCACACCTTGTGAAGACTTGAAGTCAAGGGCAGCTGGTGGTCACTAGAGGCTGGGATTTTCAGGTTCCAGCAAAACATTGGTACTTTGCTCACATGAACCCTCTTTACTAAATGAATGACTTATTTGTGTAGGCTTCTTGAATATCTCAGCCTTTGGGAAATTATGATACCATTACCTCATCCTTCTATTGTCCATTTTAATGCTTCTCCTCTCATAGTGTTTTTCCTACTGTAATGCCTGCTTTAAAGTATTTATGGTAGCAAAATAAAAAAAAAAAAATCTCTCATGGGAAACACATTTAGAAGATGGGATTTCACATATATAAAATTCAGACTATTAAACCCTTGGAATGCAGGACTCCCTAGGAAAAAATGAGCCATGGAAAATAAGTTTTCTTCTAGCTCTCGTAAGGTCTGCAGCAACCTCTGGAAAGATGCAGGCTGCTCAGTGGATGACCAGTTAACTGCAAAAAATCCCAAGAAAGCCTGCAGTTGAAATTCCAGGCTTTTCTGAAAGGACTGAATAAAAAGCATCTGTCTGAGCTAGTGCATAATCTCTTTTGATCTGAGTTCAGATATGAGGTTTTATAGTGGTTTATGTCAATCGGGGTATGAAACTATCATAACATGCAGATGATACTAAATTTATTACATCAAAGTCAAGAGCATATAGTGATTTTACTCCACGGGGCTGCAGCAAGAGCCACCCAAATATTTTTAGCACATATTAGGGGAACAGACTTCAGGGTGGATCCCTTCTTTGCTATGTGTTTATTTCTGCTTTTATAATTTTGAAGCACAAGTGATTAACTTCATCCTCTTGCAAAAGAATTGCAGTATTGATAGGATAACCCAAGAAGCTTTAAGTCAGATATCCTTGTATCAGTGTGAGATAGGTAGCCGTAGATAACAACACCAGTCTTGAAAAAAACAGGAAGACTTTATCTTGCGAAGTTTTTGCTCTCTCTGCATCTGAGCTGCTCTGGAGAAGTAACAAAAGTGGCAGTCTTTCCGAAGGTATAAACCAGCTTTGCTCTAACAGCTTCACGGGATCGCTAGTGCCCTAGAGGGATGTCAAGTTGTAAGGCATACCATGGCTCTAACAAGTATTGGTCAGTTGTTTCCCCTGGAGATTAAATGTGTCATACTATTATAATTTCTTGGTGAGTCCCTGAACAGCTCTGGTCCATGTTGCTGGTGGCAGCCTCCATGCCATATCACAGCCACCTGAACCTGGTGCTGGGAGTCCTCATCCTCACCCTAGGGCTGCCACCAGCTTATTGTGGCTAGCGTGGAGACCCACTTAAAGACTAACACATTCAGAGGCTGCTTCCGTTATCAGTGTGTACCATTCCCATTGCTATTAACAAACAGAATCTAGAGCTTCTCATTGCATAGTGTTCATTCTATATTCTTCTTCCTCTGCAATGCTGTGGGGAATAAATTATTTGTGTTTTGATTTTTGCTTGCTCTGAACAGTGTTTTTGATTTGGAAGGAATACTTCATCTTCTGTTTTCTTTAATCATTAACATTAGAATTAAGTTTCCAAGCAGGCTGTTTTTCGTTAACCCCAGCACTTCCTTCCTTTCCTTTTATGTGTGCTGGTGACTCACCCAGAGCAGAGGCACAGTGAAGGTGAGTTGCATATTGTTTGTAATATGTATTGGAGGATTTCTAAACACATCCAACCTTTTCCTTCCAGTTGCAAATGATCAGCTGAAATGCAGACCTCTTCCTTACAAAATAAAATAACAATAAATCCCACAGGAGTTTTACATTTCTATCTCTCTCTCTCTCTCTCTCTCTCAAAAAAAAAAAAAAAAAAAAAAAAAAAAAAAGAAAAAGAAAAAAGAAAAAAAAAGCCTTTGAAGAGTTATGTTATGAAGAGATATATGCATATATGTAGAGCTTGATCTTTTGCTGCATGCTGACTCTCCTCATCCTTTTCCCTGTTGATTTTCAGGTATTTCTAGCTGCTACTGTATCTTCGTTATGCCGTCTCCGAGATGTATTCTTGCTTCCTCTCCAACCAGCCTGGCACACACAACTTTTTTTCTCCCACTCTTCCCATTCCTTCCAAACATTCCTTTCAAGCGATCCTCTGTTCTTAGCTCCAGTCAGAAACAAAGCTGCAAGTTTTGGGCTTGGTTGAAAAACTCCAACACAGCTGTCTTGGGTGGGGTTGGAAGCTAGTGACCTTTTGCAGTGAAAAAAGTGTTGAAGTTCAGAATTAACATTTTCTGTTGCATCTTCACTGTTCAACCCAGGCAGACCTGTGCTTAAGTTTGAACAGCCTAAGATCTGATCCTTTCCTCTCCTTTCCTCATGTCTACATCTAAGGATCATGATCTGCTCCACAATATCACATCACAGTTCTGGAAGTGGTCCTTTGGTTGTTGAATTGTATCTACTCCAACTGAAAGCAACCAGTTTGGTAACTGTTTTTATCAAACATTTACCTAGATCAGACTCTATTTGAAACCTACATGGCTGTATCCACATCTTGTCTCACATATGGCTAAAAGACACTTAAAGTTCTACCAGTTCTACTCACTAGGGTTTCTATTTTACTACTGCTCTTCTAACAATTCTTCCTGCTATTTTCTGATTGATGCATTTTTAGAGAACAATTGCACATATTCAACCTTGCTTTTCTGTTAATTTCATGTAGAATAATTTCTCCAGTCACTTTATCTCCCTGATGGTCTTTCTTTGCACTGCTGCAATTTCAGTTACTTTTTTAGAATAGGGGTAACCAAAACTGTGCACAGCATTACAGATGGAGTGCCAAACAGCTTTTGTATAATCTCATTGGTTCATTACTTCTTGTATGGGAAATATTTGATTCATCTTATGATCATGTCTGCCTTTCTTCCAGATGCACCACATCTGTAGCTTCAATTTGCCCTAAATAATACACTGAAGTCTTTCTTCTCAGCTTCAAACAAATGATCTCCTGGACAGTAGCAGATATCACTCTTACTAGATCCTAAGTATATGTTCCATTTCTGTTGCTCCAGACTTGAAGTTCATCTAGTTTTCCCAAATGATATTGCAGTCCTCCTCTCTTGGCAGTTTTTTTCTGTGCTCTTTTAGTGGCAAATTTCATTAATACATGATGAACTGTAGTTAAACCATACAGATCATTGCTAAAGTGTTACCATAAGATCCAATACTTTCTGCTGGATGAACTCCACTAATAACTTCCCATCAGTACAATCATGCCCTTTCTATGGAGTCTGTTCTGTTCTTCTCTGTTTTCAGCCAATGTACTGCCTCTTGTTATAATTTCCTCAAGCATTACATCCCTAAGAAAATGTTCTACTCAAGGCCAAAATAATGGGTCTACCATCTTCCAAAAGTCTTGTATCCCAAAAATCAAATCAATCCACTTTAGATTTTATTCCCTTTTCCTCTTGTCACTGTACCTTTAATTGTTTTGGCTTCACCACTTCCCAGTTCCAAAGACTAGCTTTTCCAGAATTTAGGGAGAAGGAATGTATGTTCAATCTACTTTTCCTGCAATATCTTCTTTCAAATTTACTTACACTGTGGTTTAGAGTAACAGCTCTTTCCATCTACCACTGTTCTTAGCCATTGCATATTCAAGATGACCACCTCAGTCAAAACTCAGGTTTTGGTCCTTGTCAAACTTATCCTTCAATTCAACCTTCATGCTCCCCATTGGACTCTCTTTTTGGCCCTTCTGCTTTTTCCATATGTGATAGAAAACTTTCTCCATTTTTTCCTAAGTTCTTGCCTTTTTAATTTCAATACCTATACTTCCTGAATTCTTAATCTTAATCAGAAGCTTCTTTATTGACTACTTCTTTCCCCTTCTCTATACACTTTTAGCACTTCATTTGGTTAGATGCAACCCTTGTATATAAGATGTATATAAGATATTATCTGAAACATAGGCTGGAGATAGTTGTTCCACATGTGACAAAAGCTCTTCAAACAGATATCTAGACTAATTTGCATTTGAATGAATTTTGTAAAAGCAAAGTGTCACTCCTTTTTTAATTCCTGTTCACATTAATTTTAACTTGTTTCTTAGTTTAACTGTGGCATGCAAATGAAATAAATATCAATTAAGGATATCTTAATTTAACTGATTGTTTGACCATGTTATAACCAGGTAACAAGATAAATCTGATTTTACAGAAGACAATAAGGGCGCAGTAAGAATGCAGGTTTCAGTTCGTGTTCCTTTGCTAAAGAGAGATATAACATTGCAAGTATTTTGGCAAATGCTGTTATTTTTGTTTATTAGAGTGATCTTATCCTAAAGTCAGACTGCCTTTGCAAGTGTTGCCTGTATCTCTTTAGCTTTTAACACAGCTTTTATCTTCGTGTTTTTTCTTCCTGATTCTAAGGAAAGCATATTAAAAATAAAGTGGCCTTGACAGGCCTGGCAACCACCTGTGGAGTCTAGTGTGGTTGGAAGTTGAGCCATCTTTGTCATGTCTCCAAGCCATGGAGCTGGCAGCTCCAAAGTCTCCAGGAGGTTCTCCATGAGCTAAGTTGGCTGCTGGAAAGGAACATGGGGACATCCAGATCAGACCTTCACCAGCACATGGCATTGCCATCTTCCTAGTGACTGGTGCGTCACTGCACTAGATGTTTGGGGACACAGTGGCTCTCCTTGTCTCTGAGAGGCTGCAGCAGCTTCCACCAGCATGCCGGGTATAGGTAACTGTGAAGGCTCTGACAAGCCTTGGGTTACAGTGGTTTGAGCCACTGCTTTCATCTGCATCTCCCATCATTACACTTTATCCTCCGATTTATCCTGCATATGAAGAGGGGAAACAAAAAGAAATGTCTGACTGCCAACTGTGTTGAGTATCTCACCTCAAGTATGGGATTTCTGTGGGGAAAAAGCCATCAAATGAGACTTATTCCTGCACATTAACCTCTGGTAATGTAGGTACTCTTTTTTTAAAAAAAAAGAAAAAAAGTCCTCTCACATACCTTTTAATTTACTTCAGGTCACACCAGAGACACAGTACTTTGAAAGGCTAAGTCATACAAAAAGAACTGCAAAATCCAAAGGCCACAGGATTTTTTCCACTGAGAGGACAATGAATGTGCAGAAGTGCACCTGAACGATGGTGCAGAACCAAGCAGTGTGGTATAATTGAACATACATTGGTACTAGCCTGCAAGAACAGAAGTGAGCACAAATTCTCCCCTCTAGGCAGAAGAAGCCCACGGAATGAGAGAGAGATCTGATAAAATTCCATCCCTACTGAAGTGGATGGAAATTCTGCCACTGACTGTTCAACAAAGGACTCTTCCCTGCAGACCTGTGAGGAATTTTTAATTGGATATAATGTGTGCTGAGAAAGATGATACAATGGGGAAAATTTGGTGCTTAGATAAATAAGCCATAGATGTTGCATCTGTTAAAATGTCTTCCACCAAAGGGCCGTTTCTCCAGTAAGGACAGAGAAATGTAGGAAGGAAAGGAGCAAAAAGAGCCCATTTCCTGCCCATTTGGCTGTGTTGTATGCCAAGAAGGTCATAGCGCTGCATGAATGCTTGTGGCTCTTCTTCAAAGGCTCTGCTTCAGTTCAGACAATCAAAGCTGATGAGGACTCACCCTAAAGTGCACTCCTGTTTTCTAACATAGCCTCTCTGGAAAATATGATGTTACAATATTGGCCAGTCAGTTGGTCTGTCATTTTTGGTTGGCCTCTTCTTTTGTAACACGATGATACTGGGTTTTTTTCTTCATTTTTCATCAGCTGTCAGAGAGATACAAATGCTGACTTCCTCCTAAACCTTTGGATCCCATTGGGATGTCCCAGTGCTGGGTCTACTTACTCCACATTTGAAGCTTCCTTCCTGTAAGTTTTCAGCATCCTCTGTAGAGTTCCACCTCTGGTTTATTGGTATGTATTTCTCTTGCAGCCTTCACTGGATATCTGACTTCCTCACAAACATAAACAGTCATTTCACAATAACCCTGTTAGAAAAGGAAGAATTATCACTTTTACTTAGATTACAAATGCAGGGGCTTTCACAGTGGCCACAAACATGCAGCTGTTGAAGACTGATTGACTTTCCTGTAGGGAATACACTGTGTTCTTTTTCAGAGGAGATGAATCTTTTCTGAGCGGGAGGAAGTTCCTCCACTGACATGGGGTGCAGTAGAAGCTACTGGGGTCCATCCCAGTAGCTAATTCAGGTGACTGCTGAAAAAAGATATTCCCTTGCTTTGGCTGATGAGTGTTCAGGGTTAGTTCAATAAATTACAATTTTTTTTTTTTTTTTTAATTAAAAGAAGGAAGGGATGTGTTCAGTTTGTAAACACAAATGCAAACACATTCGGTAACTAAGCAGTTTGGCGAGCATTCTGCTGATGAAGGATAAAGTTTGCAATTAGGCTTTGGAATAATAGCATATGGCAGTAGACTGAACATTTGTCATTGAGTGATTTCATCTTCTGTGCTAAAGTAGTCTATCCAGCATGGAGGCTGATATTTTAAAAAGTCAGACATGACAAAGGGAAAAGTTAATCCCTCTGACAAAGAATAACATATTGATTAGACTTCCTACTTTGACCTATATGAATATGGATTTAGATCATGCCGATTTTAATATTTCAAGAGCTGGATGCAGCTCCTAACAAATATCAATTCCTAAGAATGTTAAAAATGCTCTAATTTTCAAAGAAAATAAACGTTTTTCTGTGCTTTTATGACTAACATTTTCTGATATTAAAATTCAAAAATAAAAAGCACTGAAATAATTGATAGAAGTTGATACTGTATGTTTACATATTACATTCTTTTTTAGTGTAGATACTGAAAGTAGATTAGGTGATTATTGACTTTTTTTCTAGAAAATGCCAGCATCAGATTCCAATTAACACAGTGCTCTGTTTAAAACCAGCCTTCCTTTGTGAGATGCAGAATGAAAGGACATCATCAAAGTTTAAAGTACAGATTTGCCTCACGCATGTGTCCTGAAGAAGGTACCCTGTAAGATGCGACTAGTAGAAGAAATGCAGAAACAGGAGAAAGCTGTACTGGTTTCTCTTGACATAATGTTTCTGCACTGATGATGTATTTCTGTTAGTTGCCAGTGTGTGAAGGTTGAAGGATGTTTTTGCATCTAAGATAGTTAAACTTTCCTTCCTATGCTATCATTTTTTCCCTTCACTACTCTAAAACAAAATGAATCCCATTGATTAATAAATGTTTAAAAGGATTTCATCAAGGAGTTGCTCTGTTTTCTAAATGCCTTCATTTATTCACGTCTAATTCCTATGCTACTGACATTTTCTTGTTTTTCTGTTTTTAGGAAAGATTCAAGTGGTGCTTTAAACCAAGACCTTCACAATGCCTTAATGGATCAAAGATACTGTTTATACTATAAATCTTTTAGTCTCCTGACAATGCATTATGTCATTAGTGGCAAATCTTTATGAGACTGACTTTGTGGTTCCTGCATAGCATTTAATAATGCTGTTTCTGATGGCTAAACATGTAAAGAGTGGCCACCCATGGGCAGAGATTTATGCGGCTCTGAGAAAGACACTTCTAAGGAAACTAGTCTTTATATCTTCATGGGCCTACTGGCTCCAGGGGTTGCAAATCTTTCCTATATACCGTAACTCAAGGCTGAACAACTGTTACTTAACTTAATGGTACAGAATCTGCAACAAGAATGTTTTCAACGTTCATGTCAAGCCCGAAAATAAGTCACGTTTTATGAATTTGAGTTTATTTTGCTCTGCAGCAACTATTTGGCATTAGCTGGAGGCATCAAGGATCTGATTTCTGCCCCTAGTTATGTTCCTGCAAAACTACGCCACTGACCCTGAGTCTAACATCCCACCTCGTATCTCCTCTCTTGGCTCACCGCTGATTGCATACTGAGTGTGAATGAGTGTAATTCAGTGAGCATTTTCTGATTTGTGGTGGGACTTTGGGACACATCTGTTATAAGCAAGAAGACTTTCTAAATCCTCTGGGAATTTTTGGATATTTCTACTCTTGTTCCTGCAGATTTGTAAAAGTCTGCTTCCAAAAAGCAATGTATTTACTTATTCAAAACACAAAGAGCAGAAGCTTTAAAAGCAAGGGAAGAGCTCCAGCATTCTCTAATCCAGTGAGTTTGGTGTGTGCCAGCAGTCATGTGTAATTGTCCTCAAACAGATGCATGTACCATTGCTGCAAACTCCCTCGGAAAACATCCGTCAACAAATTCTGCCCTCAGAGTTGCCCCTGCAACATCTTCCCACATGTGGTAGTGCATGGAGCTAATTTGTGAGAACTCAGTTGGTTGTCTGTGTGTTCAGAAGATTATGAAGAGGATAAAGTGGGTTTTACTTATTCCCTCTGATTTAATACTGTATCAGCACTGCTTTCATTTAGTATTCTTATATTGGTAAAATGTGGGCTTTCACTGCAAGATTTACTTCTTAGCAATGAAAAACCTGATATAAACCAGAGTTCAAGTAATGTTTTATTTTGCAACAGACCAGCTTTAAATCTAGTGGGATAACTGTGCTGGCAGAGAGCACGGATCTCTGCGTGCAGTATAGATTTAGACCTGTTTTCTCCAGAACATGGGGGCAGAAAGTTTTACAGCTAGAATGCTGTGAAATCCCTTGCATGGCCAATCTGCCCTCCCCACACAGGCGCCGTGAGGAGGACATGGGCACATGAGCATACAACCACTGAACAAGCAGAGTATGAATGTGTAACAGATCAGCTTTCTGATAAGCAATTTAATAACTCTTTCAAACTTGAAGAGATTTCCTCTCTGATCCTTGTAGGTTAACTCCCCCAAAAGGCCCTTCTGATGCCTTTGATCTCACTTGTAACACACAACTACTCCTGTCCGGCAGAACGGGCAGCATTTGCTGCCTCCTGACCAAGCTATCTAGAGTGTCAAAATAGATCTTTCTGGTAAAGTGTGTCTTCAAGGTAGGGACCAATTCTACTATTACTGCTTCATTCGATCCAAATTTTTCTTTCTCTCACTTTTTTTTTTTTTTTTTTTTTGTTAGTTTACACTTTCTATCTTCTCTGTTCTATCTTCTCTGCTCATCATTGTTCGTATTTTTCTCTCTTCTTTTTTTCCCATTTTTCCTGCCTGTTTGCCATTAAGTTTTTCCTTTCTTCACCTTTCTCATCCACTTCCTTTTCTCAGGTTATTTCTTTGCTCTCTATTCGCTTCCTCCGTCTACCTCTTTCTGCTCATCAGCCACATTACAACAGCGAGGAGTAGTTCACAGAGGCAGACCAGCTGGGATATGTCCCAGTGAGAGCACATGTTGCCCAGAACATAGAGCAGAGATGTCTTGCGATGGTATTGGTTTTGAGCATGTGTTACAGATAGGAAGGGAAGGGGGCATTTTTCAACAGGCCTGCTCAATTGGCACATATTTCACAGCCAGGGAAGTCAGCAGAAGGAGAACAAGCTCTGAATACATGGTGAAAGGAAATCCAGAGAGGAGATACAGCTTTGCAGTGCAAGGCAGCAAGCCAAGGAGAAATCTTTGAGATGAGGGCAGAACTCTGTGCTATGCATATAAGGCCCAGCACCAATGAGGCCTGATTTTATATATGGGAAGGAAGCAAATGCTGAGCATGGCCCTGCTCCTGACCAAACCCTGCATGCTGGGTATATTCTTCAGGAAAATGCTTCCTGGCTTACTCCTCATGATTCTTCTGTTATGGGATGGAAATGGGCATTGAACAGCACGTGGGAGTTGTGACAAGGAACTACGAGTAAAGGAAAATTCATAAAGGTAGGAGTTGGGGACTGAGTTAAAGGACAGTGTAAACAGAATCATCCACCAGATGCAAAGCTTTTCTGAATGAGCGTTAGCATCAACAGCAGTTGTGACAGGCACTGCTGACTGTGGTTGTTTCTGAATGCCCACAAGCCATCAGCCATATAACACAGTTTGTGCATTGCTGGTGGTACTTGTATCTGTTCGAAACACCCACTCTGACTTTCCTCTTCCTCTCATAGTTCAGTGTTGTGGAAGAGTGTGTAACACCCTGTGGTGAACAGGAGAGGTGGCCTGAGGTGTATCAGGGGTTTATATGTTAGGTTACTTAGTGTGGGAAGGGGGAAGAGGATGCTGGGACTTTGCTGGTGGCCAGATGTCTCTGGCCTCCACTAAGTAAGATGGAGTAGTGCAGAAAGGCTGCTGGAGGGAGGCCATTGGTGGTGCTGGGCTCCAGGGAAAGCTTTCATATATGTGAATAAGGGAGAGCGAGGGAATATCCAGAGATCTGCTGTCCAACATCATGTTTAGGCTAATCCCACGTTGCTAAGAAGCCCTCCACATATTTGGTATTGGCTCTGTTACTCTGCAGTCCTTCCTCAGGTGGCCACCCCCTCCTCCCAGTGAAGTCCATCTGTTTGGCCATGAACCTCATGACTTTTGGCTCTGTAGGATGCAGCATGTCACGAAACCCCTAAGCGTGCCTTTCTCAGCTTGATGAGACTCCAAGCCCAGCAGTCCGGCACTGCTGAACATCTCCAGCTGTTTCTTGACAAGGAACTCATGCCTGAGTCAGAGCCCTTCACAGCTCTGCCTTGAAGGGTGCACTGCCCGTGGGGAGGGAGATGTCTCTGGCTCTGAACTCATTCTTCTGGAGAGAGCTTTTAGTCCTAGTCAAAGCAGCTTTCCAGGAGAGCACACAGCTCTTTGTGTTGAGGAAATGTGGAACCTCTGGACACCGCAAAATCAGCCAGCACCGCTGGAATGCTTTTGAGATTCCTCAAATCCCAGACTGGTGCTGAACCTCCTGAGGTGCTGCTGCCCACAGTTCAGCAGCAAGTCCCAAATGTGTCCCTTCTGCCACGGCAGAGGGAACTGTTCCCTTGTGCTACAATATCTGGGAACTCCCATGCCATGGGCTCTGAGGCCGGTCCAGCCAGGGGCTCCTTGAAACTGGGGAAGACTCTGTGGAGATTTGGGCTATCACACCTCCATCCTGCCCCAGCCTGAGGGACAGCATGTCTTTGCCACTGGGGAGGCTCAAAGGAAGGGATTTTGGTGTAGCACTCAGAGCGTAGGCCAGGCTGTGGGTAATGTGCATGCTGCAGTGCAGAGACATGGTGTCATTTCTTCATGAGTAGCTGGCAGCACTCTTGGCCTGGCATGAGAGTTTCATTTCCAGTCAGGGTGTACAGCAGTGTTTTCCAGAGACATGGCCCGTAGAGTGGGGGGAAAGGCAATGCAGGACAGTTCTGCTTTTCATGTGTTCATAGAGAATGGTCAGTGTGGACACTACCTCAATAAGAAGAACATCTTCAATATCGTGGCAGGAAGGCACTGTTTGGCATCTGAGTGGCTCAAGAAGGACTTGGTTCCTGACTTCAGGGCTCTGCTTCTGACTGGAATGGACGTACCTGAGCTGGCCTGCTTTCCATTAAATGCCACACCTGCCAAATGTAGATGTCCTTTAGGACTACGTGCATCTGTGCAATCATTACATGTGAACTCTCCTCTAAAACAATTGCAAGTCCAGCTTTCAGTAGTTACGAAAAGATAGGATTAAGCTTTCCTGTGCAGTGTCAACCAGTCCTAATACTTTTATAATATCTCTCTCTTAGGATCTCTTCACTGACTCCAGCTTCACATTTATTTCAGTACAATCTTCTACTTCTCTCCTGTTTCATTGCCTGCTCCAGTTCTTTATTATTCCTGCTGCTGTGGTACTGAGCCTCCCTGCAGCTGTTAACTCCCAAGAACAGAGGCTGCAGGCCATGCACCTCCTTTCCAGCCCTGAAACAGAGGTGCTCAGCAAGGATGGGTCCCAGCTCTCGCACTGTCTTTGAGTGGGGCACCTCACCTCTCAGCTCCATTTCCTTGCATTACACAAGAATTAACCTAGTTAGTTGCCTAAAGTTCAGATAAAACCGATGGTCCCGGCAGCATGTAAATCTCAACTGAGGGCTTTAAAGATTGGTAAGTTTCTGAGTAGCTGTAAGCAGGTCTTTCAATGGAGGTTGTCAAGGAAATATGATATGCGTATGGCACTGTTACTGGCTTAGTTTGCAATGACTCAACTTAGAGACTGTAGACTACAGGGGCTACGGATGGGGCTGTCAGAAAAATGAAGGCATTTCTCACATAATTTGATGGTTTCATTTATTACCTTCTGGGGATATGAATTCACAGAATATCACAGCACCAGGTCTGTGATTTTTTCATGAGGCAGAACTGCTTTTCAGGCTGTTACCTCTTGCTGGCATGGTAGTCTTTTGTGGACATGCCACAGGATGTGTAATGCTGTGGTGTTTTCAGCTGAAGTCACAGACAGCAAATAGAAAACTCTGAGTTATGATCATACGATACCATAACCTGCCCTCCTGGGTGAGGGAGATTGGTTGGTCAGAAGCTGCACAGATGGCTTTAACATATCACAGAATGAGTTTTGTCTGGAACAACTCTGAAGACCTCTTCTGGCTTTTCTGGAAATCTTGGCTCCAAGCTTCTTATGACAGCCAAGATGATGTAAAAAGCATTGGACAGGTTGGCGCTTCAGACAACGTTTAGAAACCATGGTTATAAATGCAACCTGACCAAGTAAACAAAACTATTTCACATGATTGTATGCCACCCTTTTATGATAAAGAAGAAAGAAACAGGCTGTGAAATAGATCAGTGATACACTTTCAACTCAGTTTTCTGAAGCGCCTATAATCACAATTTCTGAGTAGTTGTGATGACATCTGAGTCAGCAAGTTTGTTCTAATAAGTGTGTTGCTGGTTGAAAACAAACAAAAAGCAAATGTGGAATTACTTTATCCACACTGCAACAAACTGAATTGGGTGAAACAAGTCAGCTCAGAAAATTGTTTGTTGGATAGATTCATTATTGGTAGGCATGGTTTTCTTTTGATTGGCAGAATGCCCATCTCCATTTATTAGAATTATTACAGAGGTGCATCAGAGCTAAAGAGAGATAATGTTTTTTACATCTGGCTAACAGTTTGGTTACATGAGAGGGACGCTCAGACAAGCCATTATATAATTAATGGCAGTTTTTGGTTTTTAGCAAAACTTATAGTTTTCTACTCAGAGAAAGGAGATACTATGTTTTCTGAATATTCACAACTGCATCAGCTTAGGGTAAAATTCTGCTGAGATCTTCCAGGTTTCCTGTCTTCTGAGCCAAACCTTACGACAGATGTGACTGCAGGTTAAACACATCTATGGAGTTTTGAGGACTCAGTCCAGAACCAAAACTTGAAGGGAAACGTGGGGTTTATAGATTAATCTGTTGCCTCCCTTGCATCCCAGAGAAACAGGTATTTTTGGTTTGGGTTTGGCTCGGCATCTATGCAGCTGGCATTCTGGAAGACCACATAAGAAGCAAACTGAACCAGTCAAATTAATCATCATGCCATTTTACTTGTTGATTTATAAGCACAGGAAAACACTGATCATGTTTCACCTGTTTGCCTTTTGCATGTTTCCCACAATACAGGTAATATGTTTTATGCTTTATATTCTGTATTGTTTGGCAGCAGCCTCATGAGTTCCTTTTCAGGAGTATATGTCTTTGTTCTACTTTGGAGGTCTCTCGTGTGGGTCTTCTGGATTTTTTGCCTCTGTTCTTCTCAGCTACTTAAAGCTTTTTTGCCAGGAGGTTGGAAGAAGAAACAGGCAACAGGAAACACTCAGGACATGATGGCTCAAAGAAAAACAATCCCCTGATGTCTGCCTCCAGCTTCTGAGTCTCTGATGTACCTGCCTGTACCTCTGGCCCTTGGCCACCACTCACCTCCCAGCTGTTCCTCTCCTGCTTCTCCTCCACCAGCTTCCCACTGCCTGCTGAAAAGATAGGAGTTTACCTCAAAACTGCTAAGCTATTTTTGAGGCTAGTCTCCTCCTTGTTGATTTTGCCATGACCGCTGTAGGAACAGCCTCTATATACATAGCTAAGATGCGTTTTCTCCCACATGACAGCTCTCCTTCTGTGAGCACCAGCAAACTGCTTGTGCCTCCTTCCATCTCCTGATCACACCGACCCTCTGTCCCACAGCCCAGTCCAAAACCAAGCTCCCTGGCTGCATGTGAAGGGCTGAGCTGGCCACTGAGGCATCCTTGAACCATTCCTAGAGCTGGAACAGCTCAGGATCTGTTGGTCTGTCAGTAGAAGTCCTCGCATGTGCCATTACACAACCGTATAATGTTGCTCATTAAACCATTTGTTGACATGCATTTGATTTTCAGCTCATTTGCAGTACCTGCTCTGCTGAAAGAAAATTTGATTTAACTATCACCGTAAGTTCTTTCCACAAAATATTATGCATTATTTTGAAATGCCTGATTGTGAATGAACATTTTTGTAAGCCTCTAGTGAAACAATGTTAGATTGTCCTTATCCTTCTTTTTGTCAAACAAATCAAAGCAAACACGTCTCTGCAAACTTTAAATAACTTCTTAATCTTTTGCATAAATCTTATGATACACTTCAAGTAAAACTAAGTTGATTTATTTTTTACAAGTTCCTGGGCATAACATTGTTTTATTTGTAGATCAGAATGTGCCAAAAACTACTCAGAGTCACATAGCTTGGGCAGGTCCCACCTCATTCCTGCTCTTGCTGCAGCCTTGGAATCTGGGACCTTTTATCAAACACGTAACAAGTCTGGCAAACATGAGATATTTTCCTGGGGGCCTGCAGCTGGACCTGCTTTCCTTGTCTTGTGTTCCCAGCTAAGAGGAGCTGCAAACTGGCTGGCCCCAGGAGCACTGTGCCCAAGGCCATATCCCAAAACAGCAGAAGCAGGGATCCCTGGTCATCTCCAGACCTCATCATCATTGCTCTAGGGATGAATTTTTTAGAATGGTGTAGTAAAAAGTGGGAGAAGTGTGTTCCCTGCCAGCCTCTCCTCAGAGGCATTCAGACTGTGGGGAAAGGAGAGGGAAGGCCAGAGCCCCTATATTGCATACATTGTGGTTTGGTAATGCAATAATCCTACACCTCCACAACACCATTTTTTTTTTTCAGAATGACGATCTCACGTTTCTGAATGGCTGACCCATTGCTGCAGAGCCTAAGCACTTGTGGTCATTATTATTATTATTTTTATCCTGCTGCAATGGCTGTGAGATCTATGTCTGTTTCTCCATTTTAATTCAAATAGAAGAGATGAAATTTCTGTGATAGAAATTGTTTTTCTTAGATACCTTGAATATTAGGGCCAGATCTCTACAAGAGAAGTGTAAGATCCCACAGGGCTCCAACATCACTTCTATAGGAGAAGTAAAAGCAAAGCAGATTAACCCCTGTTTCTGCATGAGGGTATCTACATTGGCGGTGAATAAGACCTTGCAGTGTGCCTGCTCTGGGCTGAGAAAAAGCTGTGTAAACACTGTCATTGCAGTGTGCAGGTCCATCTTGAGGAGCCAGCCCAAGCAAGAATGCCTGTCCCCAGCAGGCCTGGGAGGCTGGGACCAGTGAAGCCCTAACCACATCCATGCGGCTTTGCTGGACCCTGGATATAGGCTAGTAAACTCTCAGCATAATGCTGTGCCAACACAGTGAGCACCATACAGTGATGTGCTGCTTCAGCTAGAATTGAGCTTGTTTTAACAAAAACCCTCAGGATGCTCAGTCATGAATGCATTCCCCTCCTCCCTTTGATGCAAGGCAGCCCAGTGGCATGTGAGGTGGGGAGCGGATTGCTGTCAGGGTGCTGGCTCCACTCCTGCAGACCTTCCACGATAGCACACACACGTCCAGCCCGGATGGAGCTACTGCCTCCTTTGAAATGACAATTTGTTCTTTGTTTTGTATGTTTTCCAGATGCTACCTGCAGGCTTTAGGCAGAGGGGGAAAATTAATGTGAAGAAACTATTTTAGCAATTTGACTGGAAAGCCAGGTGCCTCTCCAAGCAGCTTGAACCACTTTTTAAAACTTCGGTAGGAAGAGAGTGAGGATTTCACCACAGGCAACTGTAAAATGGAGCAACCAGCTCTCAGAGTGTCTTGAGAAAGAGTGTTTTTCACTCAGGCTGAAGCCGAAACAAGCTGATCTCTCTGCTCATCAGCTGCCTGCAAGACCAAACAACATCAGCTCAGGTCTGCTCTCCTGGTTTGTGGCTGTAGTTGGGTATAGGAGGCTACAAAGCAGTCATTTTTGTGTCCCTGCTTTAGCCTCACAGTGAGATGGCCCCAGTTTTCTGCTTTAGTTACAAAGCTGGTGAATGGTCTGGAGCACTGGTCTTATGAGGAGCAGCTGTGGAAGCTGGGATTATTTAGTCTGGAGAAGAGGAGGCTCAGGGGAGACCTTATTGCTCTCTACAACTGCCTGAATGGAGGTTGTAGTGAGGTGGTGGTCAGTCTCTTCACCTAGGTAACAGTGATAGGAAGAGAGGTAGTGCCCTTAAGTTGCACCAGGAGAGGTTCAGGTTGGGTACTATGAGAAATTTCTTCTCAGGAAGAGTGGTGAGGTGTTGGAACAGGCTGCCCAGGGAGATGATGGAGTTGCTATCCCTGGAAGTGTTCAAGAAAGGTGGAAATGTGGCACTGAGGGACACAGTTTAGTGGGCATGTGGTTATGGATTGATGGTTGAACTTGATGACCATAGTGGTCTTTTCCAACCTTAATGGTTCTATGCAGTAATAATATGGTGCAGAGTGGATATTGTGGTTGGGTTGACAGGGCATCATCCTTAACACATTAAGCACTTTCTGGATGAAGCCCTCTAAAGAAAGCAGAGGCTGTTGACTCATCCCTTGAAGGCTGAGGACTTTGAGATGGCAGTTTTACATTTGAGTTTACTTTCATGCTGCATCTTAGAGCTAATCTGTATTATTTCTTTCTTGCATTTGATCTCTGCCTCCTTTTCCCCAAGCCAAACCAGTTTTTCTGTAATCTAAAAGCTCTTTATTGATGAAGCAGAGTGGGCAAAATACAATATACTTTAATATGCTGGGTATAAGAAGCTTTTAATGAGGAAATAACAGATAAAAGGCTTCTTGAGTAGAAAAGGAAAAGGTAGACAAATAGCTTTAAATAAAAATATATCTTTAAAGAACCTGAAATCATTATAAAACATAGAAAAAATATGTCCATATAACATGCAGTAGTATTATAATTTCCCTTATTAACACACATTAAAAACAGAGCGAAATGATGGCACTCCATTTTGGTGAGACTGTTTTTAGGAAGGTGATCCTCATGCTGCTTGAGAGTGCTGAGCAGTCTCTTATATTCATTAGTTAAGTAAACAGAGATATAAAATAGCACCTTTCTTGCCAGTGCCTAAAGAAACAGTTTGGTTTCTGGCAGCTATAAATTAATCCCATTGCTTCCTGGAAGTCTGTCAGACTGGTGGAACTTTTTTTCTTCTCTTTTGACTCGGGAAATATGCTATTTTGAGAGAAGAATATCCTTGCATTCTTGGCTCACTTTTTTTGCTGGCCTGGAGTGCAGAGAATCAAGGTAGGTTTAGGTATTTTTGAGTAAATGCAAAAAAGATTGAAAGGGATATTTTCCTCCTGGGATTAAGGTACACACCAACATTCCCTCCCATCCTGTCCCCAGGCACTACTGTATTAGACAGTTTTACAGTGGTGCACGAGTTTTAGAGAGAAATCACTGTAAAAATGAACTACTAATACATGTATTTTTACATCTCTTTGGTTACTTCTTCAAGAAGTACTTCATGAAGCCAATTAAAATTTTTCAAACAATACAACCTACTTTCTCAGTGGAAATTAGTGCTTTTCTTGAAATCTCAGTGTTCATTTCTTCCAAAGAAAGAGCCATTAATCCTCTCTTTGTTGTTTGAATTTCAGCAGATAAGGGCTATTTTCCGGTTTTGTTCTTTCTCTTCACTCTCTCCCAAACTTTTTTTTTTTTTCTTGGCAATGGAGAGAGAAAGAAAATGTGGAAAAACAGCAAAATGTGAACCATTATGAACATGAAAAGGTACAAATGCAGGTTATACCTATCTATCTAACTTTATCTATCTATTATCTATTATCTATCTATCTATCTATCTATCTATCTATCTATCATCTATCTATCTATCTATTTGGACTGTGTCCAGGCCTGGGGCCCCCAGCACAAGAAGGACACAGAGCTCTTGGAACGAGTCCAGAGGAGGGCCACTATGATGATCAGAGGGCTGGAGCACTTCTCCTATGAGGAAAGGCTGAGGGAACTAGGATTGTTTAGCTTGGAGAAGAGAAGGCTCTGAGGAGACCAGCTTATAAACAGGAGGGGAAATAGCTGTTTATGAGGGTGGATAGTGATAGGACAAGGCGGAATGATTTTAAACTAAGAAAGGGGAGATTTAGGTTAGATATTAGAAGGAAGTTTTTCACTCAGAGGGTGGTGATACACTGGAACAGGTTGCCCAATGAGGTTGTGGGTGCCCCATCCTGGAGGCATTCAAGGCCAGGCTGGATGTGGCTATGGGCAGCCTGGTCTGATGGTTGGCAACCCTGCACATAACAGGGGGGTTGAAACTAGATGATCATTGTGGTCCTTTTCAACCCAGGCAATTCTACGATTCTATGATCTTTCTATCTCAGTTACATTCAACGATCTGCAGGACCTCAGTAAGCAAAGAGTAACAATTGTGTCACTCCTGGACTGACACTCCCATTCTTTTCCAAGTCCTCACAAAGAAAAGAAACCAAAAACATCATGATTTTGGATAACATATTCCACTCATCTTTTGCTTGATCTCCTGCTCTCCCTGTTCCTCACTACTGGACAACTGGCATTGCTTGCTGAGGTGTTTGACATGAGCAGTACATTGTGTGGCAATCCATGGTCATGTCATTGTGGCTCACAGTATGGACTATTACAGCATGGCTGGCACAGTGCTTGCTCCTGCTTCTACTCTCTTCCCTCACTACAGCCCTTTCTCTGCCTGTGTAAAACATTTAATTCCATCAAACATTGATATTCCCATTGCCTCTCTGCATGCCTCTGCCCATCATTCTAGCCCACTGTAGGAGCTGGCAAGGCAGGGCTGGCATGTCGGAACCTGAACTTTTATCCTGAGGAAAATCCCACCAAAGTAAGGCTGGATAGTGCAGGAAAAGCCACTTGGAATTCAGGTTCCACTTGAGCATGAATTTCTCTGTGCAATTTTACTCTGCAAGTTTACTAGCACAACTAGAGATGACCAAGAAATTAGACTGAGTTTGGGTTTAGAACTTGTGCAAAACCAGCCCAGGAACACAAACCATTCAGCTGATACTAAACCTACCAAGTTCACTGCATCAAAGACTATTTTCAGATTTAGACCTAGACTATGATCTAATTTTGCACATAAATCTTGGAAAAAAAAAATCCCAGTCCTCGGCAGTTTAACCTTTTGTTTCAGTTCAATAAATATCTCCTTTCAGCACACTGTAGATTTGCAAACATTGATTCACATCCTCCATCAATGGGTAATCTGGCAGGCAGTTCTGCTCCTGCCCTTCCTCCCTGACAAAGCAGACTTTAAGCAAAACACCAAAGCACTGGGTACAGATCATTTAGAGAATTCTTTATCAATCAGTGATGACTTTTTCCCATGAAGCCAAAGCTGCATTCTGGGTTATACTGTTGGGTTTTCAGGAAGCTTGTTATCTGAGTGGAACAAATGCAGTCTGGCCCATTACATCTTCCTGGAAATTTTTGAAATTTTTGTGAACTTTTTTTTTTTTAAGTAAAATTTAATAAATTCACTATTGTTCCTTCTGGGTTTTTTTCTGGGATTTACTATCTTTGCAATTTGTATTCCCTCTCCTCCTTTACTGAAGATGCTTAGGGATATTTTGTAATTCAACATAACATAATGCTCTGTTTCCTCCTTGCAGAGATAATGAACTGCAGATGACTGTGCTGAGGGATGTTCCTTATGTGTAGGGGGGAGGTGGTGCTGCCATGCAGGCTCTGCACTGCACAGCGAGGAGAGGGCAGAGAACATGCTTGCCATGATGTGAACTGGTACAGACAGGGTCAATTCTGTTCCCATATCATTAACAGAGCAGGAAAGAAAATGTATGTTTAATTGTCTTATTAGATATTTAAAGTTAACAAGAATCTTTAAACTAAAAGATTATGGTTATGACTATATGTGCACAGACTCTCACAAGCATATGCAACTGCTTCTCTGTGTTTGCAGTCTCCCAGGACTTCATCTCTGCATTTTCATGCAGGTCTCTCCTTTTTACATTCTGCTTTCTGAAAGCACATCATCCATAACTCTAAATTCACCTGACTTCTTGACACTTCCTCAGAAGCTCAAGCAGGTCTGGAGACGAATGCCAGGGTTATAAATTTTCATCCTCTGATCTAGAACTACTGTATCATGTAGCTGTGTCCAAGATCTTACCCAGGTCCATCCAAAAAACATGGAAACTTCTCCTTGCTGCATCAATTGGAAGAGCCCTCTAGCACTGGGTTTGTCTGGTACTGACAAACAGGTTCATGATTATTAGCATAAGGGTAGCAGTGGACCGTTCATATTCACTGGAACATTGTACTTTGGCTCAAGTTACTATTTTCCCCCTTCTGTTTTTTTACACTATTATTACATTTACAGACAACAGCAATGTTTGTTTTCAGCCTTGGCTTGCTTTTTGTTGAAAAACCAAACTAATCTAATCTTTGGATGCCCTTTCCATAACCCCATGGTCATCACCTGCTATGCTTTCACTTTATCTATTATATAGTGGGTATTTGGGAACCTTTTTGAGAATGATGGGATTGGATTCAGCCCCTTGAAGAATCAAAGCAGAAAAGTGTCTGATGTCTGGGATGGTCTCAAGTGAGCTGATGCTACCATGGATGAGTACGTTAACTTTCATGTTGCAAACACCCTCTTCATGATAAGGTTGGAAAGAAGTGTCCTTCCTGATTAATTCAAGAGAGTCATTGAGCAGGAATGAAAGAATCCAGTGAGAAAACAGATGCACAGGGACGGTAGCCTGACTGAACTATCTGAATGCAGGAGAGGAAAACAAAACTTCTTTCACCTGCAATTTAAACCACAAAATTTCCTGATGTTATATATGGACTTTGTAAAAACATTTTTCTGTGATCATCATAAAAAAAAAAAAAAGCATGGAACAGAAGAACTATCTTTAACAGAAAACATCTTTTAGCATCTTTTGGTTGCAACAAATTGTAGTGGGAAAATGCAGTCTGAAAATAGTAAATTGACAGGGAAATAGGTCAAACTTGAATATTTTTTGTAAATTTTTGCCTTACAGTTTGCAGTAGACTCATAAATTAAAGTACTCTTTGATTTTCCCAGTTGTTAATTTAATTGCAAATAGGAGATAAGTAATGTAACTGTTTTAACTTTTTAATTGTTTCTGTAGATACACTTAAATGTAAGTTAAGAAGCTGGCAGGAACACAAAAATGTTAACAAATAATACCTATGTTGAACATACTCATCAAATATGTATTCAGATAAATAGGACATTCATAGCTCATACAAAACAGAAAGATAGACTATACAGATTGAATACATTTCATGCTGGAATGAGAAGGTTAAACTGGCAAATGACCCCAAAACTTTGCTACCTGGGAGAAATTTAAGAGCTGAACAGATTGATCATGTCATTCTTTCTTCATTAGAGACAGTCAACATCATGAACTGACATTGAATCCAATTGGTCTGTTACTAGTGATGATCAATCTCCATCCTCCATGGAAGAAAGATGCAAGAAGCTCATAGGAGTCCCATGGCTGGATCACCGCATGTATGGGAGGGGTTGTGTTAAGTCTCTGTTGCAAAGGAAGCAGCTCAGCTTATGAAGAGTCACCTAAACCCAGATGCAGTCATAAAAACACTTCTCCCCAGATTCCTGGCATTCTCACCTACACTCCTATAGATATAATTGCTTGAATCTTCCACAGGACTGTTGTGTGATGAAGGTATCACAATATCACCAGGTACCATAACACTCAGAAACATTCTGGACATGGGATAAGTGGCACCCAAAAGATTGATAGATGCCAGTGAGACAATGGGGTCCCCAGCACAAGAAAGACACAGAGCTCTTGGAACAAGTCCGGAGGAAGGCCACCAAGATGATCAGAGAGTTGGAGCACCTCTCCCATGAGGAAAGGTTGTGGGAACTAGGATTGTTTAGCTTGGAGAAGAGAAGGCTCTGGGGAGACCTCCACTAACAGCTGCTTCCCAAATCACATCCGATTATAGACCTGAGCTACCTGAGGTAGTTTATGAAGGACTTCTCTCTAATTTTCTAGGTTTCAGCCTCCTCATCTGGTCTCCTTCCAGACATCCTCATGCGCAGTGACATTGCTGAGGAAAAGCAGCGATGCAATTAGCACTGTCCTAGCTCTGGTAACAGGGAGATGAGATAGAGGTGCAGGTATTGTGAGAACAGATGTTGCAAAGTACAACAAAACTTGCAAAAAATTGCAAAAGGTGGTATCAACAATGTGCAGATTAATCTTATTATCATAGATATAATGAAAGTACCAGCAGCAACTGATTTCAGTACTGCATGCATTTAAGATCACTGTCTTGTAGTTGCCTGGTATGACTATGGCTGTGGTGATCCTTCCTCATGAGATCAGACTTGTAAGTGACTATTACTCTCTTGCCTAGTATTCCCCTGGAAACAAACTCCCCAAACAAAGTACAAGTAAATAAAATACTCAGAAAGTGATGTTGTGTGTCTTCAGCCAAAGCAAAAGTGAGGAAACACTGACTCTTCAGAAAACTTCCACTAACAGAAAAGCCAAACTCCCACTAACTCCAAAGGAATTGGATGTCTTTTATGTAAGTTGCAATAATAAATGAGGGAGCATATAAGATTCAAGATGTGGTGAAATATCATGATGTGGTCTTTAGACTCATAGGGTCAAGGTTTTCCATGGATAAAGGGAAGGCAGATCTAAGTGACCAAATGACATAGATACAGTAAATTGCAGCACTAGTCAGAGACTCCAGCTATTCTCCAGCTGTGTGTAGAGCAGAGTGAGGACTGTATCCTACGTCTCCAGAAGTCCTGAAAGTCTACCATTGAATTTGCTGCGTCTTATATCAGACCTTACCTGCATTGTTTATCTCATTAGCCAGACACACAGCACCTATGTCTTTTCAGTTGAAACAAATAATATTAGTGATATATTCATATATATATTTAAAAAAATAATAATAATTGATATCTGACCTCTTTCAGTACTCCCTCTTGCTAGATAACTGCAAACTTCTGCTACAGAGCTGACAGACATTATCATGATGCAATGTTTTTCTTTGGATTTTTACAAAAGGTTTTGGCTTCGATCAGCAGTTGCAGTTTTGGTAGTGGTGAACCATTCCACTATGGCTTTACTTTCAGAGAATCTCCCCACATACTTGTGTCTCCACCATGATTTATGGTGCTGAACTTTCCAAGCCCACAATGGCAGGTGAGAGAGGTTATCCCAGCTACCAGAAACAAGTCCACCCTGCAACAGATATGAGGTGTTTGCGTAGCAATCACACAGACATTGAGATCAAATCCATGCTCTAAACAGGAGCGAGGGTGCCAGCTTTTGTTCTCTGGATTCAATTTCATGAGTACATTTCCGTGAGCCGACTGCCAAGGTCGTCTCTGAACAAAGAAAGAATTTGACTGAAAAGCCAAAACCAAAATTTTTTCAAAAAGAAAAAGAACATCCATTTCTGTCTTTTACTATCAGTGTGTTGGAGCTATCTAAATGTGTTTTCCATCTTGCATGAGTGGGGATTCAGACCAGCTGCCTACTATTCACAGCTCATCTCAACATATAAGGGTTCATCTGAAGTGACCCAACTTGGTAACAACAGATGGTACTTTTTTTGTGTAGCAGAGCAAAGAGTCCTGTGACATGAGGCAGATAGGTGATAAATCTGTATGCCTCTCTGTGTAAAATCCTGCATAGCTTTGCAGCAGTGAAAAGCTGCAAGAGGCAAGACCCTCAGCCAAAGGCATGGACTGTATTAGACATTCATCAGTGCCAAGGCAATGCTGTCATATGAGCCATGCAGTGGATGCAGAGCAGTGGATGGGCCCAGATGAAACCTGCAACCTGTGCACATCTACTGGAATACTTACGTAATGCTGTCAAATCAGAGAGCCTCTTCCAGTCCTTTGATTCTCTGCATCAGTCACGTCCAGTAGTCCTGTGGAATAATACCCCTGAGCCAACTACATGCTTGTTGTGTGGAACCCAAATATCTCCTTTTTGGGGGACTTTTGAGGAACAGTTTAAAAATAGCTCAGTACTAAGCTTTTTCCCTTGGCGTGGTTATTCCTATAAGATCTCTGCTTGAGACCTGCTCTATCCCTGTTTGCCCCCAACACTAGGTTTATGAAATCTCAGTTTCTAAGAGCCCCAAAACACTTGCTAAAATGCTGAAGCAGCAAAAAGAATTCTGTAGTCCTCTTTTAATGCCTGAAGTCCCCTTTTAATATACGCTATTGTAAAACAGAATATATCCATTCCTCTCAGTTCAAGACTTTACTGTAGATTGATTGAAAAATTAAACACAAGGAAAGAAAATTACTGCAGAGCATTTTTTTTGCCAGGGCAGAGAGAGAAAAAAGAGAAGCCAACAAATGATTAATCTTTTGTTTCTTGATGGTTCAAGTATCCACATGACTCATATGTCTAAATATTCAAGGTCACCAGTGACCTCCTCTTGGACAGCTTTGCAAAATTTCTCCCTAGCTGAAGTGTCTAGATGTACTAAATCCTCTTATCTTTCTGGGCTTTCCCAGATCTATGCTTTTCTTTTGATCTTTGGGGACAGATGACGTATTATTTAAAAAAAAAAAAAAAAAAAAAAAAAACAACATTCTTTTTCCTGTGTGGTTTCCATAGTCCTCACAATGATCTACCTGTCTTTTCTAGGCTTTTCTGTCTTTTCTTTTTTATATGGAAAAAAAGTATCCAAATATTTTCAAGTGCACACCCAGCCTTACCAAGTTCTATGGAAATATTATTTTAAACCAAACTGATAGAGATGATACCAGTTACAAAACAATATCTATAGAATCATTAATGGGCAAATGTTACTCCATAAAACAGGAATAAGCAAATATTCACTGGTTAATTTAACTGGGCAAAAGTCATCTCAGACAGTACCCACTCATCGTTCCACATCTCTGGCCTCTGGAGGTCCAACATCTAGAATGTTAAACATTGCTACAAGATTAAAACATTTTAAATTAAAAAAAAAAAAAAAAAAAAGTGGCTATGTTTCCACTAACTAATTTTTAGGTTGTTGCTATTTGCACATCCACACCCTTTAGGGATCCACAGATATGTACTCTAAGCTGCTTGTGTAAGATGGAGGCAAGATTTAGGATCTCATTCCTACAGATGTTCACAAGGTTAGGGGAGGGAACTCCTAGAGTTATGGTCAGGAATCAAAGCTATTCAAACATTTACTGATCATCTAATTTTTCATGAAACAAATCACCAGTATAAGAAATTAGATATGTGACAAGTATGTATTTGACTGTGACTGGTAGTTCAGTGCAAACAGAAACTTGATAGTCATGGAGAGGAATATAAAGAACTTCATAAATTTCCACAGAAGGCAGTTAACACCTAATGGACATACAAGCTCTTTGCAGTCTCATTATACCAGTATGTAGCCTATGCCTTTGTCCTGACTCTGTTCCTTACTGCTTTTATTATCCCTACTGCAATCATACCATTCATTTTCATGGAGTTACATTCAGTTTAGATTTTGACTCAGCAACACTAATTTAATCATTACTACAGAACAGGAGACAAAATTGGTGAAGGGTCTGTAAGGACTAACAATTTTTGTATTAAAAATAACAATCAATAAGATGTTGTATAGAAAGCAGGAAAACCCACAGCTTGTCTTGTACTGGCATCTAATTACACAAGTGTTGTGTAATCCACAGGAGGTAATTTTTCAGCTCTGCTCAGTGTGGGTGAGGTCTTCACTGGAGTACTGTGTCAGGTCTGAGGCCGTGCATTTGAAGAAAAATGGAGACTCATTGGAGAGGAGCCAGAAGAGACCAACAAGAATGATGAGAAATTTGGAAAACATGATATATGAGAAAAGGTTCAAGGAACTTCTTTTTGAACATTTCTTTTCATCTAGAAAAAAAAAAAAAGCATCTTGAGATGAGACACGATGAAAGACTTCCAGTACTTTAAGCATTACTAGTAACGACAATGATGAATTATGCCGTAAAGGAAATGGAGAGAATGGGTTTAGTTTTTGTCAAAGGTTAGACATCAGGAAACATCTACTGTTAGGAAAATCTGGAACTGGAGAAAAACACCCAGAGTTGGTCTTGTGATTGGTGCTTTTTAAGGATGAAACAGACATAAAACTGCTAGAAGAGCCAAGTGCGTGGTGTGGACAAGGTGTTCTCCTGATATCCATTCCAGCCCTGCTGTCTGTGATTTATGATCTCAGTGTGACAGAGCTCTGCTGATTCCTCAGATTACAATCAGCACCTAGACATCAAAGGCTTCATCTGGAAAGATTCACTGGCTGGCCAAGTGCCAAACAATTTCTGTCCCGGGAGGAGAAGGTATCTCTGGCTGTCACTCAGCTCTTCAAGCTACAACTGACAGAGTTTTCTGCCTTGCTCATTAGTTGAAATGGTCCTGCAGCAGCATGGCAAGAAAGCTGGAAGTTTCTGTGAAGGTTTTAGCAAGGATGTTTGAATGAACCCAGGAAGCACCAGGAGCTGACTGATTGTTCTTTGCACAGTATTTCTGCCCTATTCTGCACTGTTCTTGCCAATGAGTTGGTACTGGAAAATTTTTCAGGACCAATGTCCAAGCGGAAGAATTCTCAGGGGTCAGAAGGGCAGCCAAAAGATAAAAGTGGAGATTTGTCCAAAATGTGTGTGGAGAAAGTGTTGTTCCAGGAAAACTAACCCGAGCACACCAAACTACTCTAGCCTTTATTTCCTACAGAGAGAAGTCAGAGTCCCTGAATTTACTTTTAGAGGAGGAAGATGGATAGAGGCACATAACCAGGACAGGACTGCTGTGTTGGTATCTGTGCTTCCTCCTACCAGTGTCCACAAGGTCAAATGATTAGAGAAGGAGAAGAGCTCTTGACTCCAATTTTCACTCAGATGTCTCTCTGCTGTTTTTATATGAATTCTTTTACTGGTGACCTGCCTTGGGCTTTTAAGAAGACTATTTTTTCTGCTATACGCAATTCCATTTGGCATGACTCTCTGGATACAGCACTGACTGCTGATCTTGGCCTTACACACACAGTTGTCCCACCCTCATCCGTCAACAATGGTCACAGGCACTTCAAGCTCAGAGGTACCAGCTGTGAAGGTCTGCATGGTCACAGGAGAATGATGATGCAGAAGCAAGGACTGAAACTGAAGATGGCAAATGAAATGTCAGTTATCTGTAAGAGATGTACTGCCACAATGATGATAGAGATACCACCATCCTGTAAAATATACAACAGATAAATACAATTAAGGGCTGTTTCTAGTTGCTAAGTTTTCATTAGAATTTCTTTTCTCCTGATGTTTCTTTTGACCAGGTCTGCAGTCTGAAATCCCATTTGGCCACTGGGGGCAATCCAAACTCTTCAGCACAAATATTTCCAATTTACCACTTGCCGAAGTCACAATATCCAACTGTGGCTCAGGAACTGTAGTCTGTTTTTCTGCTCTCTTTCTCCCTCTTTGTATCCTTGCACACACAAACCACCAACAGGCTTGTATCTATGAAATTTTATCACCACAGAAAGCCTTTCCAACAAATGCCAGCCATATCAAAACATGTTCCTCCACTGCTATGGTTTATGGGGCTCAGTTGCTGAGGAGTCATCTCCTATTCAGGTCTGCAGGGAATGTTTAACTTAGCAAATAGGCTTCATGGTCTGTAGGATGTCTTCATAGCCATCAGTCATTGGCACTTGACCAGTGGCGAGCACAGCAATGATAAGTTACATAGAGGTGGATTTCATACTGTTGTACTCTGCTGCTGCTGTGATATATAAGACTGACAACATTTAACCTTGGGAAGACATCTAGACACATCAGAGAAAGCACTCTTCACTCAATGCAACACAGACACCCTGCCATCTGTCTACCTATAATATTAGGAGTGTCCCTGCTCCTGCCTAAAATTACAGGACCAGACAATAGGAATGAGGAACAAAAATCATTTCACTTTGTGTATTCTAAATTTGAGGCAGACCATCTTTTTTACTTCAGGTTATGCCATTCTGGGTCAAAATAGACCCAAACACCTTGTAGCTGATGCAGAATAGTAACATGAGGGTTTTTTTTGTTTGTTTTTGTTCTTGTTTTAATAAAAAAAAAAGTGTCCAGTTCCAAGGCCTAATGAATGTTTGAACGTACCTGGAGGCTTTGGAGCAATCCCTCAGTAGTTCCACTGAGCAAATTTGCTCTCTCTTCTACAATTCCTATGGGACTGCGCACAGTAAAAGTCTCACCAGCAGGGGCTGTCTCTCTCAAAAATACTTGCCTGGAGAAGTCAAATATCATCATCTTCAGGAAGGGAGAATGTCTGACTTTATCCTTATAACCACAAGGCTCCAAGAAACCATGCCCACTATTCAAGCCCAGTGTCCCAGGGCAGCATGCATCACTGTGGTATCTCCATGGGCTTGGGCAGGCAGAGCTCAGAATCACAGAATCACAGAAACACCAAGGTTGGAAAAGACCTACAAGATCACCCAGTCCAACCATCTACCCATCACCAACAGTTCTCATTAAACCATGTCCCCCAAGACAAAACCCAAATGTTTCTTGAACAAAACTCATCCATAGGCACATAACCTTTCCATCCATTCTGCAGACTGCCTGGTACCTAGCCAACCCCTCTGAAGTCTTGCAGGCAGTGGGACACTTTGAGGTGGAGGCGCTGCTCCATGCCTGTGTCCATGCCCTGGGTTTGCAAGGCCCATCAATGTGCACTACGCATCCTCTTGCACCATTGCCTATGAAACCTGCACTTTGTTCTCAGATGGCTTTTCAGGTGAAAGGCAGATATATGAACTAGAGAGACCTTCTCTAAAAATATAAGATGGGCTTTGTAGGCTGAATAGTCAAATTGGTCACCAGAAAGAAATTGGAAAGGGAAAACCTCAAATAAATGCATTCAAATGAAAGCCAGCAATACACTCACAATTCTATATCTGTTAAACAGTCTTTTAAATGAGAGTGTGAAATTAATATGGAGGGCTAGAGCATAATAGAAAATGAAAAATAATTAAATGTAGGCAACTGCTCAGGTGTTCTCAGACAGTGTGTGTGACCTAGGATATTGCCTCTGAGCCTTGCCCTCTGGTTTTCTGTTAACTGCAATCCACGGTGTCTGACCTGGCATGTTTTCTGTGGCACAGTACTATGTGAATCTAATTCCATTTGGGCACAATTTTGACTCTTGTCTTTCCTCTTGTGCTCTGTGTAGGAGAAAGATCAGGTGATCTATTTTTGTAATGGTTTATTTTTGCAAATCATCTTGAGTGTCTGGAGCAGCCAGCGGTTCACATTGCAATGCAGGTCATAAGATGTCCTTGCACTCTTTTTCATCCCGTAACTTCTCCTTGTCTCTTCTGCAGTATTTCCAGAATAATTCTCTGCCTCGTGCTAAAGTGGGAGTGCAAGATATACCAGTTAAGTTCTTGGATCTATTCACTTACGGTTACTGGCAACTGTTCCCAGATTCTGGTGCAGAAAAGTTCACACAACATTTATTTCCTAAACCCCATACATCAAAAACACTTACTGATACTCTTAACAAGCATACTAAATTTAGCCTAAAAGATAAAGGCCACTAATGTTTTAGGTCTCTGAATACCAGAAAAAATCTCGGAAGAAAAGCTGATCTTAGAATACATACCTTGCTTCAAAGAAATCCAACTGCTATCTCCTGACTTACCCTTCTACTCCTGTGACCCCATGCGAGTAACACATGCACCAAGGTTTGTAGGTTTTTAGTACCTAGGAGCACAAACTGTACATCCTAGTAGCTTATCTCTGATACATCACTGAATGACAAAAACCTCTTTCTGAAGTTAAATATTAGGAAATGGAGTGAAAAAAAATAAAGAATCTTTCCTGATCCCTACAGACCACCATCAAAAGCCTGTAACAATAATAATAATACAGTATCCACTGGCTTCAACATATTTTAAGTCCTCACTCAAAGCCTTTAGACCTAAGGAGCTGAAATGCCCAGCAAGTATAGCTCATGAACCTTGTACTTCAGATGTCTCCTGTGCCTTGCTTTGGGATGGCTGCAGGACTGTACTTCTGAGTGCTTGGGAGGAGAACACCTCCTCAGGTCCCCACAGATGCCTCTCTCCAGGTTTACTTCTGTATGTGTTGTGCAGGCAGTCTCACTGTAGCAAGGCACTTGTCCCAGCACCAGGACAGCCTGTGGAGTGCCAATGGATATGTTTCTTCTCTTGAAAGGCTGCTGAATGGCTGTCTCATCTCTTAGCAGCCTTCCATATGGTTTCTGGAGAGCTTACAAACACTCAGCTTCAATCTCAGCCCCCAAGAGGGGCAAGGCTAGAGCTTCCAGGCTCCCATGATCTAGTTCCCAGTCTGTCTAGGCAGTGGTGAACTGGCAGAAAGCCACAGACCTAGGCTGCAAGCTGCCCAAGTCACTTGGGTAGTCCATATTTTCCTAGCTCCCCTAGAAGTCACCAGGTAGGATACACAGGGCCTGGAAGTCCTGAAAATACAGATTGTTGGCTCCCATACTAGGTGGCAAACCACACCAATAGCACGGGTGCCCATTCTAGGGCAGCTCACTTCATAGGCACATTGGTCACAGTTTAGTGTGCAACCTGCACAAAGAAGCACTGCTTCTATCATAAACAGGACCTCTTAAACTCCTTTTTCTATGCTAATAATAATCTTGTATGTAGGACCCTCCTTCTACAGGTTGGCAGCTCGGCCTATGGCAAGGGATTGGAACTGGATTATCTTTAAGGTCCCTTTCAACCTAAGCCATTATGATTCTATGATTGATTCTATGATTCTAGGATTCTGTGGTATAGGATATGCTGTATATAAAATCATGAAATTTTACAGCCCTTCCTTTAGCTTTTCCTTTTGAACTCTTAAGAGCAACAATTTTTCTATAGATAAGATATGACATGTAAAATCCCCTGGGAAGTGGGAAAGGAAGAGAAGTACAGACATAAAAAGCTCTTTTAAATGAGATTCAGGAAGGGTCTACGCATTTTCCATCAGCTAGGCTTTAAGGGGACTGGGACACAAAACAAAATCCAAGCCAAATACTGAGAGCAATGTAATCAATGAAACAATGGGAAAGTTATTTAGCAACATACACAGCTCTGGAACAGCCACAGTGTAAGTTACGCACGCACACCAAATGTATTTTGGACTGATGGTGCCAGAGTTCTCATCTAACCCTCTGAAAAGGACTCAGACACAGCATGCTTACATTTCCATAACAGCTTGTGAGGTAATCACTGCAAAGGAATATACACTCATTTGTTTCAAACAGCCACTTGTGCAGAACAGCTTGGGTTCTGTGATGCTAACCAGATGCTCTTTAGCAATGCCACATGCAAGGTGCACAGCACTGCTCCCATGTACATCCCCAGAGCAGCATGAGCTGCTCCAATGTGCTCTGCCCTGGGTACCCGAGATTGCTCTGTGCTTTGTCTTCCTGCTGAGCATCGCTGCTCCCAAATTGACATGTGCAGGAGCATGTCTGCCATATCAGAGAGAACCTGGTCTTTCTTGGAAGGGATGCCCTTGTTTTCTGGCAAAATGAAGCTTTTACTGGCTTACATGGCAGATGCATTGGACTTCCCTTTGACCCAAGAGTTTCTCATAGCACCAGGCTCCTCCTTGGACTGAAATCTTGTTGCAGCTAGAAGAGATGCTGCCAACCTGGCTAAACCTTGCTCGCTCTGAGGATGCTTTGGCTCAAAGCTGATGTAAAACTTGCTTTGAAGGCTGGAATCATAAGGAATGACCCAATTTGGGGGGAACAACCAAACTGAAGGGCTTGGGTTCTCTGCCATCATGCAGTGTCTGACATAACTTGTGTGAGGGATTTAAAGCAGCCCGCATTTCTGCTTGGATTGTTTCCTTGGCAGTGTTAGAAGAATTTTTCATTTGTTTTTGATGGATCCACATGCAGAAGAATGCTGACAAAAAGCACTGTTTTTCCTGTGTTTTTTTTTCCCCCCTCATGTTTAGGAAGAAAAGAGCTTCAACATTTTCTTTCTAGTTTCCCACAGTAGAGCCTTGGGAAGACTGTGTCATCCCAAGCTTGGAGAGCAGTGCTGTGCACAGCATCATTCCAGCACAGAACGAGTGGGAACAGCAGGAGCACCATGTTTCCTCTGCAAGATAACATTCATCCTCCTTTCCAGCAGGGGTGTCTCTGCACTTGCCACCCAGTGCCTGCTGGCTCCCACAGGCACATCCTTTGCATAAGTCACTGTTTCTGAAAGCAAAGGATTCAAGATGAATTTTTCAGAACTGATTTTTTTTCTTGCAGGAATATTATAGAATCATAAAATCCTTAGAGTTGGAATGGACCTTTAAAGACCATCTAGTCCAATTCTCTTGCAGTGAACAGGGACACCCACAGCTATATCAGGTTGCCCAGGGCCAGATCCGACCTTGCCTTGAAAGTCTCTAGGGATGGGACATCAATCACATCTCTGGCAACCTGTTCCAGTGCCTCACCACCCTCACTGTATAAATCTTTTTCCTTATATCCAACCTAAATCTGCCTTCTTTGAGCTTGAAACCATTTCCCTTTATTCTATCACCACAGACCCTGTCTGACTGTCCCAGAGCAGCCATCAGAACTGCCCTCCTCAGTAGTACGGTGAGAAAGCATGTGGTTTAGGTGAGCAGATGACATTTTTCTGTATCTAATCACTGTCAAAATTGAAGGGGTTTCCTATTGTTCCACTGATTTAATTGTACTAGGTTATGAAAATCGTGTGGCTGGCTCGCATAGATGTGAGTTCAGAGTACACTGAGTAATGAATCATGTTGCTAAGCCTGCCAGGCAAGGTTGACACTGAAGAGACACAAACCTCTTTTTTTTTTTTTTTTTTTTTGAGTTTTCTGGGCCAAGAGCAAGGACTTCCAAAGAAGTCCTGATTCCTACTGCAGTTTCAAAGTGCCATTACTGAATGAGCATGTCAGAATAAATGAGAAATCCTAACTGCTAGGCTGAAATTAGTTCGACTGAAATGGAAGGAGAGAAGCAGGAATCCCGGACCAGGGTCCTGCCAGAGCAGCTCAGACCTTGGCATGCGTTTGAACTTGCTCAGCATTTTGACTCCTGCTCTGCACCTCTGGGAATTGTCTAGTTGGCTTTATTTTAAAAGAAACAGGAGAAAGGAATGCACTCCCAGAGTCATGAAGAGGTGTGAGGAGCCAGCTTGTCCCAGAAGGTTGATTTTGGACACTGAGTCCAAAAAGTCATGTTTAGGCTTGCCTGGGCCAGGTTAGACTTGCTGGTATTTCAGGAACAGCCTCTGTCACAAATCGCTGTGGCATTTTAATTGTTTCAGAGGCAGACTGGGAACACAGTTAAGCACACAGTGTTCTACCACTACTTGTCATTTAATGGGTCACACCGAGCAACCTCAGAATGTCCCTTTCCTGCCCATCCCCAAATCCTTCCCTGAAACTTAATAGGAGCTCCAGAGTTTCAGGTTGTACCTTATTTGCTACCGTTCCTACACCCAACTGACACTGTTGACCAGACACACAAATGGAAATAATGCAAGCAAATGTGCATATTATGTTCCATGGGCTAAATGGGAACAAGTTCAAACTGAACAGATGTGGAGAATAGATGCTGTGTGTGTTTTCATGATGGTGTTTTTGCCCCATGGTAGCATCAGTTAATTTGATGGGGAGCAGTAGGGCAAGTTATGTGAATGTGGCATTTTAGTGCCCTGTTGTTGGTACCAGAGGGCTGTGCTGACATCCAGAAGGATCTCAGGCTAGGAGATCCCTCACCAAGTTCAACAAAGAGAAATGCAACACATTAGGAGGAGCATCACCAGCAAGTCAAGAGAGGTGATCCCTGCCCTCAGCTCAGACTGGTGAGACTGCTCAGCACAGAAATGAGTGAGGCTGGGAAAGCTGGGAGTGCTCAGCACACACAGAGAAGGCTCAGGAGCTTCTATCAATGCTGTCACTGCAGCTACATGAGAGCTGCCACAGATGAGTTGGAGATAACATTCATAAAACACACAGCATGGGAAAAAATAGGCTTGAATGTCATCAGGGGATTTGGTTTTGGATTTACTGGAAGCAACAGCACAGGACAAAAGTCACAATAAAAAGGGTATTGCTGTTGCAAGCCATGCCTGGGATGGATTTCTTCCTGACCATTTAAGGTGAAACTCACTGCTGAGGGAAAATCATCACATTTTTTACGGCACTTGAAGTGGAATTATAGAATTGTAGAATCATTAAGGTTGGAACAGACCACTAAGATAATCTAGTCCAACCATCAACCCATCACCACTATAAAATAGTTAAACTCTGTAGGAAAGGTAACCCTGACTTAGAGGTAGAATGGTGGCCTGGAAATTGAACTTCTAGGAGAGGATAAATCAGATGTTTCCTTGGTGTCCTTCCTTTCTCAAAGCCATTTGGATAACAAATAAAGAGAAGGCAAGGTTGTCTCAAGACATGACACAAACAAACTCATCTTGGAAGATGACTTCTGAATTTTTTTAAGATTCCAAGAAAACAGATTCCTGGAGGACAGAGACACACAAGGCAGTCAAATACAGGAGCAAATCCCTGACTGTAAGAGTCTTAAGAGCTTTGTGAATTTATCACAACCTAACAACAAGAAAAACAACCTGACAGCAGCTTGTCTGTGAATTCCTGCTTGAGAAGAAAACCCAGGGCATTGAAGAGTGATTTAATCTTGTTGAAATAACAAGAACCAAGGGCTAGAGACTGTAAACAGAAGAATTCAAACAGAACATGAGGCCCAAGGAGAAAGGCAGCCGCAGGAGAGGCTCTCCTTTCTTCCTCCTTGAAGCCATATCTCCTCTATGCAACTGAGGCCAGCATAGATGGAGGGAAAGTGTACCTAGCCCCAACAAAGTGTTGGGATGGGACATGCCCTCAGGCAGGTGTCCCTCACCCATGGCATTCCCCCTCCCTGCCTCTTTCTACAGAGACCAACCTGCCCTTTCAATTGAGGAGATATCACTACTGAGAGCACATACTCTTCTTAACAAACACCCACCGGGATGGCCCAGAACAAGGAGGGGAGTGCCAATAGCTAATCCACTGACCAGGCTGAATGAGTTGGATGCTTTGGTAGGTCCTGCAGGAACCATGGGTAGTGTGGGTGTATCAACTACAACCCTTCATTAATTAAGAATGTTTCTGTACAATGTTTTTACACATGGATCTACTCTGATGTGCATCTGGCAATTAGTTTACTCCCAAGAATGTGAAGTAATTCTTGGCTTCTAAACATAAGGCATGAGATTCTGGTTTTTAACTCTTTGCTGCCTCTGGATGTTCATGCAGCACAGGATGCTGCACAAGAAATGTCAGCCCCACTGCTTAAGCAGCCACTGCACAGATAATGTTCTGGGACATGCGCGAGTGAGTGACTTACTTGTTGCTATTGGAAAGGCTTTCACTAAAATGACTGTCAGGACTCAACAAATCACTTCAATGTACGGGTTTTGCTACTTTTAAGTAGGCAGGGGAGCACTCTGGACAAAGCATAGACAGATTTGGCTGTTATCTTACTAGTTATTAACATTTTGTATTATATTTTTCATGTATTGTCTTAGTAAAGGAACTTTTTCCCCTTCTGTAGTCTTTGTTTATGCTAGCTTTGGCTGAATGACCAAGTGCCATCTAAAAATGCCTTATTGCAGATTTCTGTATTGAAATCCAAAAACATTTAATCAGAAGAAGATAAATGTTTTACATAACTTGCATCAGCATTTATTAGTTTAAATCCCATTATCTAACTCTCCCAGGATGCACAGTTTTTCTGTTACAGAGAAGGATAATGTGTAACCGGGTGATGAGAATGGGAACTTTTTGGCAGCAGAAAGAACATCATGAATCTTTAAACATTTGAGATCACACACGGCCATGTATGCAGATAGACAGCTGGATAATTTTCCTATGCAAGAAGAGTAAAGAAGGGAAAACACTGATGAGCAGATGGTTTGGGTGTCAGTTTTATGTTCTCCTTACAGCCATTAAAATGATGCTGCAAAGAGAACCTGGATGTAACATGGCCTCAGTGGAGCTGATAAATAGCAGAAAGAAAAGAAACTAGGATTTTTATTATTATTCACACAAGGCACAAGATACAATTGGTACACGCTGTTACTGATTCAGTTGTGAACTACGGGCTTCATAAGGAACGAGAACAGAATAACAAATTTTCCAGATGCTTGCTGCTACAGGCCGTGTGCAATAATTTACTGTGTGTCGCATTTTCTCTGTTCTTCCTTTTCCCAAATGGGACAACTCACTGCTACTGTTTTCACCTAAAATGTGCCTGCAGTGTGAAACAGAAATCATGCTTAGAAGTAGATAATTCATCTTCTCAGCACAAGGCTGGAGATCAGAGGTGTTGTCTGTTCCCCTTATCCTTGGGGATGACCTTTGTTCTGGGAGAGATGCTGCATAGGAGGATCTAGCACATGGATAAGAGCAGAGACCTTCAATTTCTCACTCCTACCCACAGAAACATGGGGGGAGAGACAAAAAGGAGAAAAAAAAAAAAAAAAAAAGCAGTTATTTTCTGCAATCCACCCCTCCACACAGCTGCGTTTCTGTTTCATCATTCTCTGTAATACTCAAAAGGTATAAAAATCATGCTGTCCTGATAGGGTAGTATTTGGTACATTTTTAAAACCTGGATGCATAGTGAGGTACTGAGCTCTGAGAAATGATGCTGTCTTAGTGCTTCATTCGGCTGGCATAATTTGCTTTCCTATCTCCTTCCGTGCTCTAATAATGACTTCTGGTCAAATAACCACTTAGAAAAGGGCACTGCAGCCCTGATGTACATATATGTTTGAATGGCAGCTGGAGGTACTTACTGTCTCTGACAAGATTACATGAGACTGAGTGGAACAAGATGATAAAGGGGAAAACTCACTAACCTTTCCTCTACTGACTATTGAAGTTCTTTTTGACACCATTATAGGACACTCCTACAGCACTCCAAAGCCCTGGTGATTAAGTCAAGTCCTTACAGTTGTAGTCTAATGTTTTTTTGTTTGTTTGTTTGTTTTTTTTTTTGGGGGGGGGGAAGCGTTAATCTTATGAAGCTACCCTGTCCAGGGATCATCACTACTCCTACAGACTTTAGACTGGGTCACTGAACTGTTTGAAAGTAATGGACATTCATTTTTTTTTTCTTGCCCATTTTTGTTTTCAGGCTCAGACTGGAAAGCAGCCTGGCTTTCCCGCATCTTTCCAAGCCTCTGGACTGCCTGCATCTGACCTGGAAATTAACAATGACCCTGAGCAAGCCCATTTGTTTGAGCTAATTCTTAGGACACCTGGCTTCTCCCAGAGAAACTGGGAGTATCCAGCATGAATAAACAAGCTGAGTCATTTACATGCTCACTGAGAGCAGGCTCCCAACCCCATCACTGTCCCCTTGCACTGGAGAGAGAGGGTTGTTGGGAGGAGCTGAGCTCACATTTACACTGCTCATGCATGCACATAAGAGGCACTTTCCAGCCAGGTACAACTCAGCCTTATTCTGCTACTTCCTTTTTCCTCTCAGTGCTTCCCTTTCACCTCTTTCCTCCTATCCAGACAGGGCCAGCCTGCTTCCCAGTTCCTCCTGTGGGAAGGGCTCTCAAGACACCCACCGTAACAGGGAAGCTCATGGGTTTTTTTGTGGATATTTCTGTGGACATTTACCAGTACTTTTGTGTAGTGTGGACCATTAATGCCTCCCCCAGGGGAACCTCCATCCATTCAGTGAGGCTACAGGAGTGGTGCAGCTCAGCCTTGAGGATGATTGTTAGAATCAAAAAGGTCAGTGCAGTAGAAAAGCAATAGAGGATTGTATCAGCAAAGGGACTAGGATGGATAGAATGGTGGTACAAAAGAAAAGTGCTCACCCGTCTCCAAAGATCCACGCTTACAAGAAAGACTCCACAAGGGAAAGATCTCCAACCAAAGATCCTTCTAGAGTAGCAGTCAGCCCTTAAATGAGGTCTAAGAGAGGTACAGCCAGGCTCCACCCCTTCCAGTTGCACAGCTGAATTGCCTTCTCCTGTGCTCCCAGGTCTGACCTTTCCCCAGGTGCTCAATCAGTGGTTCAGGCCATGACTCAACAGTTACCATACAGTGGTGCACAAACATCTTCACCATTGCTGAGAAGTGGGCTCCGAAAGTAAGGGAGTAAAGGAGACTGTGGTTGCTGGAGGTGGCATTTTGTCAGGAACCCCAGCTTGTATTGCCATGCCTGGTGGGATGACTGTGGAGAAGGAAATAAGCAAATGGAAGAAACTGTGCCTCTAGCATCCCCAGTCTTCTGGAATGGGCCAGAGCAACTGATTGCTCACCTGCTGGTCATCAGGGACTCTTTAGGGTGGAAGTGATGCAGCTGGAGGCGTATATCTGCATAAATTTTACAAATTCATATCATAACTTCTACATGTTATCCTTGTCCATTGTGGGAATGGGAGTTACCTCTTGAATAACCATCTGGAGCTTGACACCAGTGTTGCTATGAAAAATAAGTACATATTCAAAAGCTGACCTCTGTAATAAATTGCTTCCTACTTTTCATACCATTGGTAAATGCACTCAGTATGTGCATCAGACTGAAAAATAAGCCAGGACTGTGTCTTAATTGTACTAAATCATGAAGTACCTGTCATTCCCACTTTGTTGTGGTGGTTGTTTTGTCAACAGCCTGCAAAGCTTTCGCCTTCGTAGTGATCCAAGTCTTGCAGTTGTGTACCTGTAACTTGGAGGAAGAGAGAGCCTAAAAATGTCAGTTGAAAAGTGTTTAGCCTCTTAGTTGTATGTGTTTCAAATGCTACACGTTCCTCTGCTGTGCTGATTTTGTAAATCCCAGAACAGAAAAGCACACCATGATACACTGGAAATGCACAGTGATATGTTCCCATTCCATAAACTCTTGGAAGTGTCCCTGGGCTGCTGGAGCTGCTCCTGCAGATCTTCAGCTCATGGCCAAGGGATGCTGTAGCTGCATCCTGTTCTTTGTTGGGAGCAGAACTGCCCCCGCCCTGTAGCACCTCCAGAACAATGTCCATAGAATTGGACACTGCCAAAGAAGGGAAGGGCTGAGCCCAAAGGCCAAAAAGCTCCCAGTGATTACCTCTGCATGTCATACATCTGCATTGGCTTTTCTTTGGGTGAAGGGTTCTTTTCTGCTTCCTGATCACATCTGAGACACCCTGGCCCAGGGGCAGCAAGTGAGGTGAAAACAAGAAGACCAAACACAAACACTGCTTTATGAGGCCTTTGAAACAGGAGACAGCCAGCAAAGTTTTCCTGGAATCCCTGGGAACTTAGTGCTGTGATTTTGCTCACCTTTGGACTCACATTTTTTCCATGAGTGCACAAATAACACAGTGAGTAACTACAAAAAGGAAAACTGAACAGTGCAGAACATAAAGTTCCAGGAAAGTATGTGCTTAACCGATGTTCATACAAAGCACCACAAAAGCAAAGTTTTGGTGTATGCTCTGTTTTGCTGACTGAGAAAAAGAAACAAGGATATGCGTATTTTTCAATTCTTTTATTCATTTTGGAGCATTTTTCACACAGGAGTTATTGTTGTTCATTGGACAGTTATGATAGATTTAGAAATGAATCACACCTATGTGTCTAGAGGGATTAGATTGTGTTAGATTGGCTGCAATCCACTCACTTATGAACACTCCCAGAAGATCTGTGAACTTGCTTGTGATCGTGAACAATGTGGCAGGGGACTGCCTTGGTAGTAGAGCACAGCAGGTATATTACGTACTTACGGAACTGAGTATGAGAACTCTATAGAAAACTCACCTCTTTTTGCAAAAAAAAAAAAAAAAAAAAAAAAAGGATTTTTTTTTATTTAAGGGATCTGAAAACAATATTGTTTAAAGGCAGACAAAGCAGAAAGATTTTAGATTGTTTTTGGTAAGTTTTATGAGAAAAATTGTTACAGTAGTCCTATTGAAAGCATTATAAAAATCATGGTAAGCCCTTCTGCTTCAGAAAAGTAAGAATGGCTCTGGTTGAGTAGTTTGTTGAAATGGCAACCCCTTCAGCACTGGTGTTTATGGAGCCCTTCGACTAAATTCAGCACCAGTCAGAGGCTTTCTGTGAGCCTACAGCTCACAGCAATTGTTTGTTGGGATGTGTGGGAGCAGGGGCAAAGCTGGGGAGTTAGAGCCCTGCTTATTGAAACATATGGCCATGACTAGCTGTTCACAGATCTGCTCTGTAGCCAATGAATAACTTCCTGTGAAAACTAAATGCCAAATATATGTGTTCCTTGTTGGCTTAAATTTCACTTCTGCCACAACAACATTCCTGTCAATGGAGTTGATGAAGTTGTTCACTGGGCCTCTTGTGTTTATCCTTATGCCTTTCCCTTAGCTTCGTGTTTAGGTTTTTCTAACATCTCTTTTTAGCTACTGCCCTCTGGCACACATTTGTTCCTCAGGAAATAATAGGCTCCTTGTCCTGAACAGGACCCCACTTTTACTCTCAAGTACTGTCAGCAGTGTGTTTATACAGCATTTTGGAATTTACACAGTGGTTTGGAAAATGTGTAAGCATTCAGATGATTGTCCTTACAACTGCATATATGGTGTTGTGCAAATATTTGAGTGCACAACATGTGTAACAGATAAAGTTTAATTCCTATTATTCTTATCTGTTACTCCTAACCAGAAAAGCCCTTAGCCTGAGCCTCAGCTGAGACGTAGTGGTGCTTACATCCACTCTGGGCTTGCTGGGGCTGCCAGCGGACACCACATGCATGGGAGAAGAGCCCAAAGCCTCCCCACAGGTGGCACCCAGCCATGGGTGTAGCTGCTGGCTGTGCCCAGGCTCTGAGGTCTAGGCTGGCCACATCTCACATTTCTCCATCCAGGCCTGGCCACCTCTCACGTTTCCAGGTCCAGGCCTGACCATTTCTCATGCCAGTGCCTAGGGCTGTACTTTGGCCATGGAGACAAGGGGCAGACATATAAAACCAGTTAAAAGGCTCTTTCCTCTGATATAGGCCGAGATAATGGAGGTTTTAAAAACTGACTCTTTAAGTAGTTGTTAATCTGCCTCTATTATTCAAGGGAGAGCAATTTTTTTTAAACAAAAGGAAACTCCTTCTGTGGGACCTGCTACCTGCTCTCCCTGGTGAGAATGGGTCTGGTATCCCTCTCAGGGGCACATGCCCAGAGGAAATCTCCAGAGATTTCTAGTCTGCTGCACTATTTTTTGCCACTAATTCTTTATAACAGTGTACTATCTAGTCAAACAAGCCACTTTAGACCACATGGTCCATGTGTTTGTTTAATTTGCTGATGCCAACAGTTTCCTAAAATTAACTCAATTCTCTATGCACAGTTGTTTGGTTTTTTTCCTTCTCGTTTCTTTGTATCGCCTTTCAAAGGAGCTGCAAAGGGTCTGGCACTCAGACAGCAAACCTGTGCAACAGATTAGGTGATCAGCTCATGTTACACCTCATGGAGAGAATAATAGCACTGAAGGCAAAGTAATATAGGGAAGAAAGTGGTGTTTTCTATTTCATGACCTCTCATGGTCTTTAACTTCATCTGTTCAGCAGATATTGAACAACCACTGTACTCTTTCATCCTTCTGAGATAGGCTTTTGCTCTGGCATACGTTTATTCCAGCATCCAGCACCTGAGACATGTTCGGTAATTGAGGATCTTCTGCCTGCAGAGGTACTAAAAAGAGAGTCTCCTTATGAAGCCAACATTTGGGAAAGATTCCCCCCAAATCAGTTTCTGTTCATGAATATTTTCTGACTATAAATAAACTTAGATTTCACTCCTGAACACTCCTTTCACACTTGAACATGTGCTTAATGTAAATTCTTTTGCAGACCCAATTGACCATATTTCTCAAATGAAATGACAAAGGTTATTTGGAAGAAATGGCTCAGTTGCCATTAATTACTTTGATATATTATAGCTGCTTCAGAGAGAGACAGCTTTGTAGGACATTTGTCTGTCTCTTGAAGTAAAATTATGTATGGAAAACATGAAAGCTGTTGTTTTTTTTAACTGACATTCCACTTTTCCTACAACTGGCCAAGTGAAAAATTCTGTCTGGAAAGATGCAACACTGATGCTATTTGGAACAAGGTGCATTACACTCTTCTTTACTGTGACTCAGACATTAGGTCTTTAGGAAAAAATATACATTTTTTTTTTTCCTTTGGTGATGAAAAACAAACCACTGAAAACGAACATTCTATAGAAACAGAAACATTTCCTCTATGAGTGAAAAAAGAAACAAATGAGAAAAAAACAAGGACTCCTTGACCCCAAATTTTCCATAGTGCGCTAATACAGGAATTAAAATGAATGCTAGCAGATGGGGAGTGGAAAACTTTGCTGCTGCTAACACTGAGGTAATACTGCTGCACTTAAATGCAAAAGTACATTTCTATTTTGCTCAGCATTGCCTGCAGTTTTCAGATTCCTCACCAAGGCATCTACATGAGTTTGGTCATTTGCTTGGTCATTGATCAAATAAAAACTAGGAAATATTCTTTCTGTATTCTTCTGTCTCTCCAAACTTTCTGTATTCTTTCTGTATTCTTCTGTCTGTTTCTGCAAACAAGTACAGTTCTGTATGACAAAGATCAACTCTCAGTATTTGAACAATAAATAAAAGCATCTTGCCAGGCTGGTGTTCAATAAGATACTTACACGCCTATTTAAATCCGTCAGTGAAGCACTGAGCCATGAGATTGATGACATTCACATGCTTAGTTCCATTTACTTTAATGGTCTTTAAATCCACTTTGAAAAACAGATGCACACTTCAGGATTTTCAGAAGAGTTATGGCTTACCTGAGAATTCATAAGATTGGGAACTAGGACTGACCTGGTCACCAGGTTGTTTGTCTTCTGTCAGTAGAAATGATTCATGACTGCTAACATGGAAGGGTGGTGGTCATTCCCACACAACAAACAGATGTACATGGAATGGAGTGGGTGGGACACTGAGCAGTTTGCTTTGGAGATCTGCGTTGGGTGAATTTCTGGGTGGAGACCTTATTTGAAAATTGAAATTGAGGCAAAAGCATTGCTGGGAACCACTTGGCACTTTTCCCAATAATGTTGTTTGAAAGGCTCTGCTGTTAACTACAAACTTCTTCAGCTCAAACCTAAACTGAGAATTATTTCAGGCTATCAGAATATACTATCTCAAGCAATAATAATTTTGTTTTTGGAGAAGGCTAGGAAACGTTCCTTGCGCCCCCAGGGTAGCAGTCCTCCCTGTGCTGATGGACGTCTTTACAGAGGCAATGGAGTTTTGCCATTTTTCAGTAGCTGAGGATACTGCCTGAAGGGAATTGGATGAACACACATAAGGAAGCTGAAGGGTTTTTCATGCAAAAGGAACCTTAGTTTTACCAAATTTTCAATTAAAAACAAAAGGGGGTGGGAAATGGAGAGATGAGGGGAAATTGCCCGCTGATTGCAAATACAAATGGAGAGTCCAAAGAAAACAGACTTTACAAGAGGGTTGTGGAGAGGTTACCATAAAGTTTCTCTTCACCTTTTGACTCATCCTGTGAGTCACTCCAAGATAACACTGAGCAGAGGATTGTCATATGGGAAACTAAGTAAAGGCAGCTCTTCTCAGAAATAAATAAACACTGTACCCAGAGAAAACTAGAGAAATGTAAAGTTTATCTCTCTTTCTCTCATATCCTTTATTTTTGAGCTTCTGGGCCTTGCTTATGGTACTTGAAATGCTGTGGGGAAAAAAACCCAGCCCTAGCCCTGAGCTCAGAACCTGGTAAGTAAAATGAATTAAAGAAGTATGGAAGATTATAACAACATCCCTCTGTCCTTTGCCACCAGGACATGTCTATGTAACCATCATCTCTTTACCTGGGTTCCATTAAGCAGCAATCAACTTCTGTGGAAAGATTCCCATGACTTGCAAGTGAGTTTCTAGTGGGCCAAATGAAATCAGTGGCAATCTTTTCTTGGTGTCTGTGATGGGATCCATCCCATATTTTGCTGCTGACATGAGAACTTTTGTGTTGAGTGATTGCACAGGTAAGCCTCTGAGCTAATGATAACCTATGCTCATATTTGCATTTACAGTCACAAACAGAACTTTGGAAGGCACAATAGAGCAGTGCTAAAACTGACTACTTTCCAGGTTGGTTTTGAGAACATGTACTGTGCTAGAAAATCTCTACTTTTTTCCAGTTTTTATAGAGTATAAATGCATAATACCATTGTGGCCCTCCAAGAGGCTGAAGTGGTGACTGTGATTGGATAGCCCTAATGAAGTAATAGCCTAGAGAATAAGTACACATGTTAAAATGTCTTGAGATGTTGCTGACATGCGTTTGGTTAGGTTTTTACCTGATCCATTGGAACTTGATGCACTATTTTGGTAATGAAGAATTCAATGCCAAAAGATCAGATTCCTGTAACTTAGGAAAAAAATACATTTGCCTGCTAACTGATGGCCCAGATTTCCAGTGACTATCACCAAGCCTATCCCAGCAGGAGCAGGGAGTGAATGTGCACAGCCAAATGCTATGAAGATAAGCCATGAGGAAATGGTGAGGCTTACTACACAAAAGTATTTTTGGAACACCACTTCTGTATGAAGCATCTGTGATAACGAACCCAGACAAAAGAATCAGCTAGTAAATGCAAGCAGATGGTATTTCCAGATGCTCCCAGTAATTTCTGTAACACAGCATCACAGTAGTCAGCCCACTGTAGCTATGCTGCCAATTGAGGAATGGGTGAGATATAAGGATAAGAAATGATCTGAGATTATTTTTAGCAATGCTCATTTTCTCTTACAAAGTCTCTAGGTTTATCTGTGCTGACACTATCATTTGACTAATTTTATTTTTATTGATTTTGCTTGGAAAGTCTTCTATTTTTTCTCACAATAAAATTGGCATTTATCACCTTGGAAAGAGGGACTGTATGAGTAAGAGCCCATCAATGCAAACCTAAATGAATTCCCTCTCCCATCTCCTCTCCTCCTTTCCAACCCCTTTCGTGTATCCCTGCCTTCCTTCCAGAACCCTGACAGCCATCACACTGCACATTTGATACAATGCCAGCTGCCATCACACCATCAAATCTGTCTCTACATTAAACTCATTTCTTTAGTTTTCATCTTCTACATCATCTGTTCAGACAGTGCTTCTATGAGACATATATCAATGCCTGAAACAAGGAAACTTTCTTATTGCTTGGCAAAACTTTGTTAAACAAAAAATAATCACAATAGTGGTAATAAAAATGGTGATTATAACTACTGCAGCAGCAACAGATTAACCAGGTTATTCATCATTTATTTCACTGTGCACTGATTACAGTTGCTTGGAAAAATGAACGAGACAAATCTTTTATCAACAGCCATTCTAGTGGCATGCAAAGGACTATGGTATGTAAATGTCACAGTAACTGTCCATATAGGTACTCTTAGAGCATGGTAGACAAAGTAGTACCTTTTAGTATAGTTCAAGAAGAAAAAAGAGAAATATCGAAGAGAAATGCAAGTATGCTGCAATTCCTGTAGATAAGTAGAACTGTTCAGACAGACCTCTTGAGCTACAGCAATATCACCATGTGCATCAGGCCAAAGTCTGCACATCTTACTCCACAGCTTCAGATCAGAATGTGGTGTAATTATTTGCACACCTCAATGCCAGAACCCCTCAGAAGTCTGGGGGATGACATCTTGAATGACACTTGACTGACAGGTGAGCATGTGTTTTATTTTCAAAATAATTTTGCCATTTCAAAATGAAATGACAGACAAGCTTTTAAAAATTTGACTACAACCCTTCCTCTTCCATCTCTAAATGTTCTTGCTTTCTTGTTTTGGCAGGAGAGGAATGAGATAGAGTGTCCTCCCCAGACCTAATGGGGCAATCTCATCCTCAGTGTGAGGCCATCTCCCACAGCAGGTGTTTATCGTACTGAATTGCTGGAATGTCATGGTCAAGGCTGGCTCTTTGATATGTGAAAGTGAAGCAGAACCCAACCAAAATACCACAAACCCAAAGGAAATATATTGTGTTTTGCTGTCAACAGCCTGACAGTTAGTAGCTAAGGCCCCTTTTCCCCCGCAGGCTATCAAAGAGTAACTTGATCAAGGCGTATGAGATAAATGAAGATGACAGTCATGCTGGGACTGGAAACGTGCCTCCAGCAGTGGGAGCAGTGTGTATGTTTGCAAAGGGAATTACAAGGGTCTAACTCAATGTCTGGAGGTGCAGTTTGCTGCTTCAAATGGCTGCTGTAAGCAAGTGTATACATGCTAGGACCTTGCTGTCCCAGATACTGAGGGTAGTGAGAAATTGAGACCTGCCCTACAAACAAAATCTCATGAAGTGCAGTGAGAATAACTCTGCTTTGGGAAAACCTAAGAGGCTTTAATTACTTTTTGTAGCTTTAAAAAAAAAAAAAAAAAAAAAAAAGCAGCTGAAAACATAAATCTGCTTGAAACTTTTAATAAAAAAACTACCAGAGAGCAGAAAAAAATTTCCCCGTAATTGTTTTCCTTACCAGGACCCCAAGAAATGGGATCTGGTCTGCTTCAAGTTCCTGTCTGCTCTGGCCAGGCAGGATAGTATGTGGCAATTATCAGCTATTCTGGGGTTACCATTTTCTCCAGCAAAAATTCTGTTCTACACTCAAGGCAAAGTTGGTCAGTGCCCACACATATCTGCAAAGCAGTTTGGTTTTTAACAAAACAACATTTTTGACCAAAAAAGGTTTTTCTTTTCTGAAAAGCATTTCTTCCATTCAGGTGCTTTTGCACTGCACCCAAATGTCCATGGTGCCAAGTGGTTTGCTAGTGTCTAAATGCTCTACATTTTTCTGTTAAATATCTGAAAAAAATGTGCTTAAAACTTATGAAGCAGAAGGCAGACTCTGTTCTTGTAGTCAGGTAAACCTATAGACGAGACCCGATTTGAAAGTTTTAATGATGGCTTTTTTATTTTATATCCAGATACTGGCTTGATGTTGAAAACATTTTGCAAAAGTATTTTTGATGGGATAACTCCTTAGGCACTGAGAGAAAAGAGTATGATAAGGAGATGGAAGTTACGATTGTGTTCTGCTTTGTGAAAGCCTTTGTTCTTCTTCCCAGTCTGGGTCAAAAACAGCTTTACACTCCTGTGTACATTTGCCACGTAGCAGTATTATTTATTGCTGAATCTGATAACAGCACAGGCCAGGTGTTCTGTTCTTAGCAGATCCTTGAGAAATCTTTGGAACAGACTACAAAAAAGAGTGTCAGAGCCCATGTAAACTTCCTGGAAGCCTTCATCTTCAGTGTTAGGTCCAATTCATTTTATGCTAGACATGACTCTATTTTTTTGGGTGCCACAGGCATTTTCTCTGATGATGTACAGGTGCCTCAAAGTTTTCCTCTGGCTTTCAGCACTTGGAAGGCTGGGGGATTCCCTGGCTTACGGAATTTCAGCTAACACCAACAGAAAGGAAATGGCTATCAGCATTGCTGATCAGGTTGCTGTCATTAGACTTTGTAGACCCTGGAGATGAGCAGTGGCAGTCAGCACCTGGAGGGTACGCACTCCTACCAGTAGGTTACTCACAGAAAGCCATGTCTTAGACCACAGAGAGATGCAGACGCAGAAATGATGGCTGCACTCTGCACTCAGCTAGCTGATGTCTGGTGCTGAAATGGAGTTGAAAGCCAGGACCCCCTCTGCTGGGTTTAACCCCTATGCCTCACTCTGTGTTATGAGAGTCCATCTGGAGGAGATCTGCAAAGCAACAGTGGTCAAGGATCATCAAGCTCCAAACCCCTCTGCCGCATGCAGGGCCACCAGCCTCCAGATCTAATACTAGACCAAGCTGCCGAGGGCCCCATCCAACCTGGGCAATATTGTATTATTTTTGTCCTCCTTTCTGCTGGTAGTAAGAGTTTTAACCTTGTTGGAAACAAAAATAAACTAATTCATCTATCCCTCATGTAGTAACAATGCTATCATAAAAACATTAAGTCTGACTGTATTTTTTTTCTCTCATACAATACTAGATACCCCAATCTATATTTTCATTAATCTAATTAGAGGTCCTGGGAACAGTCTGTAGGTATATATGTATGCCTTTTAGAATTTGTGCTTTCTCTACTAGAGAGGAAGATGTCTCCCTAGACATGCTTCAAAGATTCAGTGAGAGCAGAGTGCTCTTTTCGGAAACATTATTTAAAATTCTGTTCACCAGGAAAGAAAAAGTAAATGATCCATATTTTGTAGCACATACACTGCAACTCTGGGTAGCAAGAGCCTTTCACTGGAATGAAATTAGGAAATGGTATAATTCTTTTCATACAGAATGTTTGAATGTACAACTTTCACATAGGGGATTTCATTGTGCATTGCAAATGTCATCTGCTTAAGACACACAGTTCAAGTAGGTATAATTTATCATTTTCCACAGTATTTATTGCAGTAATCATTTGAATGGAACCCAGGTGTTAGAGGGGAGAAATCCTTCCTCTTGCAGGCAGCACGGCCTCACCCTCAGGGAGAAAAAAATTTTTCAAAGTGATTCCCAGGTATTCGTTTCCTCAGCCTGTGATTAGGTTTCCTAATCTTTCTCAATCCAGAGTTATGGTCCTTTGCAATTATATAACTTGTTGTGTGTCTGAGTTCTGGAGGTATAGATGATCAAACTAAAAATCTACCCTCACCCCAGGCTTCAGTGACACCATTTCACAGCTTTGTTGTTATCACTGCTTGTGATGCATTCCAGTTATGAAGAAGTGATGATAGCTCTGCCATGTGCTCTCTTTTACCAGTAAACATGATTACCAGAATCCTGGTAAGCATTCTGGATGTTTTTTTTGTATGTTCACAGAAACCTTTACATCCTTCCTGTTACATGAGTATAATGGGAACAAGAGATTTATCAATCTATCAAAGGGATTTTGAACTTGAAGAGTTATTGGTGAAGAATGACAACTGACAAATTCAGAGATCATCAGGTCTATTGAGCACACCAGATCCCATTAGATCAAGGATTCCAGTATGATTGTTCTCAGTGCAAACATATTGTAGGCAGCTGACTGATTAGAAATAAAAAGTGGAGCTGTGTTTTTTCTTCTTCAAAAGGACCAGTGAACTAGTGTGCAAGCTGTAGTTTGGTGGGTGGAAATCTGCATGGTTACAGCAATTCCTAAGCTAAGGCACAAAATTTTATTGTCTGTGCAAAATCTTAATGAGTAGTGCAAAGGCATAAATTATCTTTCATTCTTACAAGTGGTCTGAGAAGAATCTGAAATTTCAAAAGACTTTGGGATGGTATTTATGTCAAAGAGAAAACATTTTCATTTACAATGAAAAATGGCCACCTTTGTTGGGTCAGTATTATTTCCAGTACTTGCAGCATATTTATCTTTGAACAGCAACACCCCAGGAATGTTGGAAAAGTCTGTCATGCACCTATATGTGTTAGTGCATCATTGTCACAGAGAAAAGTCCATAAGCTGCTATCAAAACTTGTGACTGTTCAAGCAACAGGCAGATGTGGAAAATGGAGTGTATCCTTTCTCACACACTTTTGCCAACACACCTGATCTCTCTGCTCTCTTGCTCTCTCTGAGCAAGACTCTCAACTTGGAATTCATGAGTATCTCTGAAGCCACTAAGCATGAAAAACTTAAGGCATCTTTCCATGAGGTTGCAGCTTCCTGATGTTTCACTCCTGAAGAATTTTTGTATAATCCCACATTACTACATGCAACATCTATAGCTATTTCTTTCCGAACTGAGCACTGAGCTTAATAAAATAGGTTTTATTTATAAAACCAATGAGAAAAAAAGGGACTTTCTTTGTCAGACTAAAGCCAGAGATAATGACGATAAAATGGTATTTGCTATTTTTATCTTGGAGAGACAAGATTTTTTTCTTTTTTTCTCCTCATAGACAAACCAATAGCTAAAGCATTCAAAAATGTGGAAACAAGGAGAGAACATAACAACTTATATTCCTTTTACCAACAGTTCTTTTAAGAGTGGGAGCAAAATAGTTCTGATTAGAGTGAACATTGCACCCATATTTGATTTTTCAAAAATTTTAGGCTACTTTGTCTCCTATTTTTGTATACTCAAGTGGGTGAGTAATCAAAAGAAAGCAAACAAACAAACAAACAAACAAACAAACAAACAAACACACCAATCCAAGCCTTTAAAAGAGATAAACTTGCATTGTTTTTAGTGGGGCAAATTTTGCACTTCTTTTAGCAAGAAATCTCTTTAAAGCCAATGTTTTCCTATGTGACTAGATCTAGTCTTCTTTTAAAGTGAACACCAAGCAATCCTGATATTAAACCTGCACATCCCATACCCCAAGAAGTTCTAGTGCAGTAAGTTATGGTCTAAAAATCCATTACTGTTAATTGATAGTAAAATGCAACTTACAACACTTGCCAAGACTAATATGAATTATCAGAGGCTGAGCTATTTGTTATCACCATTTTTTAATTATCTTGTTACCATAAACTGAAACCTGTTTCCATGTAATCTCTGGAAGAATACAGTTTTCTGTTATTTGACCCCTGCTATATTAAACAGAGGTGGGATAGCATCAGATTTTGAATGATGTCTGAGCAAGGGAGTGGGGATTTGGGAACAATTACAAAATATGTACATTGAATGAATGTATATAAATACATTTTCCAGAGTTTTATGTTTTTAACTGATATCCAGGTCTTCTGTCTTTAATAAATGCTTGTATTTTGTTGTAATTCTCCCTATGAGATCATCTGCATTTGAACCAAAGTACTGAAATGTCTTTTGACCAAGATGACTATTTTTGAAATAGCTTTACAGAGTACATTGGCAGAAGCATGTTCTTAACTTCAGTTTTGGCACAGTAGCAGACTAATCGAGAGGAAAGCAAGAGAAAAATTTCCACACCAGTGTTGGCAAAAGTTATCGGTGCACTATGAGAGAACCATGGCCAGAGCATCTCCTCCCAAGGGGTAGGAGCTCTGCTTCATGCAGAGCTTTGGTGCTTGCCTGGCTCCATGTTTTTCTGCTGGAGGGTGGCTTGGTCTCCACTCCCTAAAAGAAGGCATTGAAAATGGATTATTTTGGCTGTGTAGCAACAAATAGAGTTTCTGCCCAATGATAGACTTAGGGAGAAAAAATAGAAAGATTAGGTAACCTGTCTGAGAGAGACTTAGGAAGTCTCCAAGTGATACACAACCAGCTGAAATTCGTAAAATGAGAGAGAGCAGCTGCAATGTGATACTTGAGCTTGTACAGTCTATGTGGCTGTAGGGGTAAAGATAATGGTGTGGCATAAGTCTTATTAGGAGCAGTTGAGGGAATTGGGATTGTTCGTTCTGGAGAAGAGGAAGCTCAGGGCAGACCTTATAGCTTTCTATAATTACCTCAAACTAGGTTGTGGTGAGGTAGAGGTCAGCCTCCTCTCCCACGTAATTAGAGAATGACAAGAGGGAATGGCCTCAAGTTGAAACAGGGGAGATTCAGGTTGGATGTCAGGAAAAATTTCTTTTCCAAAAGTGGGGTCAGGATCTGGATAGGGAGGTGATGAAGTCACCATCTCTGGAGGTGTTCAAGAAACATTTAGATGTTGTACTGAAGGACATGGTTTTGTGGGAAATATCTGTGGTAGGTGGATGGTTGGACTGGAGGATCTTGGAGGTCTTTTCCAACCTTAGTGATTCTATGATTCTATGATCTCTAAATCGCTACAGATTATATATTTTTCTATAAAAATATTATGCAGCAGTAAGTTCATCCATATGAGGTGCTGTCACCTGTATCTTTATACTTTAAAATACAGTGGAAAGTTCTGCTGCAGTGTTAGATGCTAGTGGGAAGGGAGCTGCACCACAGGCTGCTCTACCTTATAGATAGACATGTGGAATTAACTGTAACAAGCAGCCCAGCAATTCAAATACTGCCGTTCAAAGCACATATTAAAGCAAACCAGCTTTTCTTGTCAGAAACACTCGAGGATCAGCCCCTATCAGGCTAGGCTTAAGGCTGATGTGGCAAAGGAGAGATTTATTCAGAGGTGATGGGAAATAGTGCTGTGGAACCTTTTTCTTTCTGGCCCAGAGCTGCCCAGAAATGAAAGTGGCTCCCAGTACTAACAGGGGGAACTGGTAAAACTCTGCTGACACATCTGCCATCTTCCACATCTTTATGCAGAGGGATATCCATAGATTCCAATCTATGTTTGGAAAGGACAAGAGTAAATCTTACGAACTGATTTCAAAAGGTATTTCACTGTTAGGTGCTACATTTGTGATTCATTTACACATTACGTAAAATAAATCCTATGGTATGGCTTATATGCAGGTCACCTTAGCTTCAAAATGTGTTTCAAAATCCTGTATTAACCTGTGTATGGATTGAAAAGAAAGTATTTTGAGTAGTAATTTCTCTCCAGACTATTCAGGACTGAAAAAAAAAAAAAAAAAGCTTTGTGAAAATATCTGTCTCTTCGTATGTTGTCTTCTGCTGATACAAAAGACTCAAATTTGGGGCACTGTGTGCAAAGACATATGTGCCAATAATTGCCATCCACAAAACAGCAGATTTCCCTAAGCTTTGATCTATCCTTGAGACACATTTTACTCCTCAATTATACAAGGAACTATGCATCTCCACGGCACTACATGGTGGAGAAAAGAAAGGCACAGGTTGTCCCATATGCTGCAGTTCTGGAGGCATGTACTGATCAGTGAGTGGGAATACATAATTGCAGCTTCAAGCCCCAGAGGAGACACGGGCAGAGAAAAAAGTACAAGAGTGAACCTAACTCTATGCCCTCTGGAAGGTGATGAGCCCAAATAGAGGTGACCATGGGAAGGGAGTGATTTAAGGAACTTGTGGAGTGAAAGTCCTGTTGTTACTCCACAGAGTATGGGCAGACAGGCAGTAAAAGTCTGGAAGAAGCAGTAGAGGAGCAAGCGGCCTGTAAAGGACACTGCCTTCCCTCAGAAGAGCTTGAGCTGGCAGGTCAGCAAGCATATTCAAGTTTCCCATCTCCTGAATGGTGAGCTTTTTTTTGTGCTTGTTATGGCTTAGTACTGGATAACAAGGAAAAAACAGGCCAGAAATATACAGCTTTATTAACTCTTGTGAAAACATGCAGCACAGGCTATTTTTCATTCTTGCTGCTTGGAAACATCTTGGACAAAACCTCTTTAGTTTAGGCAGCATCTCCATTCTTCAGGAATCCTGTGACAAGGAGGACCGTCTCTCTTGCTCTCATGAGACCAGAGGCTAGGGAAGAATGTTTTAAAGCTTCAGATTGTCATCTGTTCAATCAAATATCTATTCGTTCTTTTGTATCTCTACAGTGACCATAGCAAACCTCAGAGGTGTGGAGATCTTTCCAGATTAGCAGCTTCAAGTGTGATTCCTTCCTTTCTGCTGTGTTTCATTCTGCTTTGGCTTAGTGGCACAACATCTTACAGAAACAGACTTGTCAAAGCTGATCATTCTTATCTTGTTCCAACAAATATGTAACACAACCATTCTCCCACCATTTTGTTAATTCTAGTTCTGGTATGAAAATTAAAAACTGTAGCTTTTTCATAGAAGAAATCACCAGAAAGTTTACTTTGGGGATTCTTGAAATGGTTCAAGAGAAATTGAGTCTATTTCTTGACAGAACTGTTCAGTACTTAACTAGGAAAAGACATTAGGAAGAATTTTGCAGCATTATGGACAGTGAAGCAGATAGAACAGATTTCCTGGTGAGCCCATACATTTTCCATCAATGTAGGAAGAAGTTACACAAAAAGCAGTCAGCAATTACGCAGTTCTTCCTACTCAAGGGTAGGGCAATAGCGTGGATGGTCATTCTGTTCTCTGTCTGCAAGAGGACAAATGTTCAGCCAGAAACAAATAGGACAGCGATTTCATGTGTTGTTCTCATCAATGATCTCATTGCTGAAAAGGTCCTGAATAATCAAGAGGATTATTTAAATGACTGTTAAACATAACTTTTAAGTAGCTGAGCTAAGTCAGTAAGTATTCATTAAAGGTTGCTAGTTGCACTTTGTGTGATGAAATCCTCAGGGATACTTTGCTCACATGCTTAATTAGGTACCCTAAATGCTAAATAGGCTTTCGAGTGCATTGAGTCAAAAATCATGCAGCATGGAGAGGTTAGAAGGCTGTTAGGGCCATATTTTATTAAGTGAGCCCAAAGTTTATGTAAGTGGCCAGCTAGTCTGAGGGAGCAATTAATCAGGTTTTCCCTTTGCCTCTCTCCTATATCCTCATGTGAGGAGGAAAAAAAAAAAAAAAGCTGATGTGATCCAGATGGGTTGAGCAGACTAAGCAGATTATCCCTTTGGATGCTGCTTGCCTACTTTTACTTCTCGGTCAAAAAATCAACTGGCACACCCTGTCACATGCAGAAAAGAAGGCAAATATATGTAGGATAGTCATATTTGAACATTTTTTCCAAAACAAAAATATGCACAGTAGGTGACCTTTGTAGGTAAATATAATAATTGAGTATTAACAGTGATACTTAGAAAAGTAAAGTTTTGTGAATTGCTATTATCTTAAATACAAGACATAAAAAATAACTTTAAAAATATTTATGGGTAGCTCATTTTCTATTTCCTTTGTTCAATCCTTCAATCAAAATGATGCACAATCTAAGAAGGCTGCTGCCTAAAAGAATCTTTGCATGCAAATTTCATCTGGCCCCACACCTCAGATTTTATCTTGCTTCATGTGCTATTTAAGCTGCTTTCTGGAACCAAGCATTTTTTCTTATATCACCTCTAAGAAATGTTGATCAACTAGAAAGATAGACATTCCATTTTTATTATTTATACGCCGACTAAAGTAATGTCTTTAACTTAGGGGCAAGAAACCAGCTTTTGACTTTTCCTGATGAAGCAAACTCTATTTTAGCTATTAACACTTATTTTAAAGTGACAGTAGAATCATAGAACTATCACAATTTGCACTGATTAAGCTGTTATTTACTTCACAAAGTCTGGTTTAGACAGCTGAACTTTCAGCTGACAAACCTCTGTAGCTTTTGTGGGAGCAGTGGATCACTGAACAATCTGCGCAAGGGCTCTGGAGACACACTAACACTGCAGAGCTGGGATGTTTTCTCCAAGGAAGGGCCTGGACAGTATAGCTGAGCACCATCAACTTGCACAACCATGAAGCAGGTCTTCAGAGTTCAGAAGTTGTGCAGCCCTGAGCAGCATCCAGGGCCTCATATGGGCAAGGAGGGACTATAGGGTCTTAAATGCATTTTAAAGCACGTGACCAATCCCACTGACTTGCAGTTAGCATATATGGAGGTGCTAACTACATGCAAACCCACATAGCCCTGTTGGACTCACTGCAGTTCAGTTTGCAGCATACTGCTTTCCAAGCAATTAGATAGGAGGGGAAACAGTGCATCATTGATACTGTTACTAGTTAATATCATAACTTATCATAACTTGGCTGGCTTCGGCATCACGCACCGGTTGTGTTGCCCTGCCTGCACACTCAGCAGTTTGCAGGAGTTTTGCTGAAACAAGGGACCAATGTGGTGATTTTGTTTAAAACGAGCCTGCTGGCTAGAGCAAAAGCTGATCTCTCCTCTCCCTCCCATTTGTCTTTCAGCTGGAGGGAACCATGCCAGTCAGTATGTTGTAGATTATTCAGATCCTGGCAGGAAAAGTCAAAATCAAAAGGCAAGTGAATGGGGGTGGGAAGGAAAGGCTTTGAATCAAACGTACTCTTTATTCTTTTTATTGGGTGCCAAGAGCTCTGAGTGATGTGTGTGGAAGCTGTAAGCACTTGAAACCCTCTCTTCAGAGTCATCCAGACCAGTCTTTAGGCCATGCAATAGGATGAGTGGGAGTCTCGTCCCCTCCCTTATATACCTGAAGCTAATTACCTAAACCCAAGTCAGTCACCTCGAGTCTATTGGAGAGAAAAACCTCCTTCATGTGCAGTTCTTCTTGCCTTAGAATATCTGGATGCCCACTGGCTATAGAAGGAGGGTTGGGTGCTTTCATCGGTTTCAAACCACTTTGAAATGTCTGAATTTAATATGAAAATTCCCTAATTAAATTCTGAAAGAAAAATATGAGTAAACATACTGGATGAGACCCAGAATCCACCTACTCAGATGAATGGTCGCATGCCTCTCTCCAACAGCAGGTGGCTGGAAAGGACACAGAAGTAGGAGAAGACTATAGAATACTTTCAGGCATTAGTAATTTCTTATTTGGAGATTTCATACCACCAAGGAGCCTCAGTCTAATTTATTTATTTATTTATTTATTTATGGAGGAATTAAAACCAGTAACTGCCAGCCCAAGATAGAAACTTTTCCATTCCAATTTTGAATCATAGAATCACAAGGTTGGAAAAGACCTATAAGATCATCTAGTCCAACTGTCTTCTCATTACCACTGCTACCACAAGCTACTAAACCATATCTAAATGGTTACTAAACCATAATGGTTACTAAACCATATACTAAACCAGCTCCTCATCCAGACGCCTTTTGAACACCGCCAGGGATGGCAACTCCACCACCTCCCTGGGCAGGCCATTCCAGTGCCTGACCACTCTCTGAGAGAAAAAGTTTTTCCTCGTGTCTAACCTAAACCTCCTCATGTACAACTTGCGGCCATTTCCCCGGGTCCTGTTCGTTGCCTGGGAGAAGAGGCCAAACCCCTCCTCACCACAACCTCCCTTCAGGAAGTTGTAGAGTGCAGTGAGGTCTCCCCTGAGCCTCCTCTTCTCCAGACTAAACAATCCCAGCTCCCTCAGCCGCTCCTCATAAGACTTGTGCTCCAGACCCCTCACCAGTTTTGTTGCCCTTCTCTGGACACGCTCCAGGGCCTCAATAGTAGTGAGGGGCAATCTCACCCAAGATGATTTGCTCCATTACTTTCCCTGGTATCAAGGTCAAGCTAACAGGCCTATAGTTCCCCGGATCCTCCTTACGGCCCTTCTTGAAGATAGTAGTCACATCAGCAAGCCTCCAATCCTCCAGGACCTCTCCAGTTAACCAGGAGTGCTGATAGATGGCCGCGAGCTCCCTCAGCACCTGAGGGTGTAGCCCACCCAGTCCCATGGACTTGTGACAGTCCAGATGGAGGAGGAGCTCCTTTGCTTTCAAATATTTATATGCAACATCAATTCAGAGGTTGCACGCTCTGAACACAGCCTGCTAGAAATATTTGGGCTCATGAATGTCTGAAAACTGCCTAATTTAATGGAGATATATCATGTGTGAAGATTTTCTTGTGTAGGTACAGATGTAAGCTAGTAAATGGACATTTAGGATTGCCTAAACTTGTGTCACTTTATGTTTCCTTCTGCATCTCATCTGCACCCCCTGTGCCACTCTATCACAGTGTGGGTCTCCTGTAGCTCTGCACTGTATCTATGAGCCCTGTGCAGTTTTCTCACATGCCTTGTAGCATCTCTGATGGCATTAGAAGATATTTGTGTTTTGGCAACTGAAACCTGCTGGTTAGCTGAAATGTTATCAAGGTGCTGATTGCCATTTCAGGTCCATGAGCTATAATGGCACCTTAAAAGCACAGTGCATATGGAGAGTTTCACCACAAATTAGATTCTATTACAGGTGCCCACCACTTTCTTCTCATTGTTGAATGTAATAATTGATGCAATAATAGAATGTTAAAGCCCCATCTCTCCTTTTGGCTTCCTTGATTTTTAAGATTAACTAGGAAATTAAGATAAAAGTTGTACAGTTAAAAACAACAGCAAACAGAAATATGAGTAGCAAAAAAGGCTTCAAATAGTAATGTTAGCCTGACTAGGCTGCTTAATAAGGTCACTTCCAGACATTCAATGCACAGATGCACCCCATTCATTCTAATTTAAAAGAGACATGAATTTTATCTTGCATGATCCCTGTCTTTCCTCTCCAATTTAATAAATAACTCCATATTTTAATGCCTACATACAACGCACATTTACCAGCTGTGCACTGCAATTTTCACACTGCATGACTCCACACTGGTGTTTCAAGCTTTGCACTTTCTCATGCGAGGAGATTTCAACTCCTTCACCTAAGCTCTGTGGTAATACTTTCAATGGGTATGAGAGGTATCTACTGCACCAGATTCCTCTGTGTCTGCAATGCTTCTCCATGTTGGAGAGTCCGAGGGCTGAAGCCAGCAGAGATAGGAGGCAGCCAGCATCTCTTTGAGGTCCAGTCCTGAGCACAGTTATTCCCAGACTGCACTCTCAGCAGTTCCATTTTCCTCTTCCATCATGTGGGGAGGTGGATCAGCTCCTGTGAGGGGTGAATTTCCTGTCCTAATTTCCAGTCTGCCTCCCAGCACCGACATGATCCATCACAGTGCTAGCACCTCTTGGCCCACAGTAGCATGAAGGAAGCCCTACAGATTTGATTCTTACATATCTGAAGGACAACTGAGCTGCTAGTTCCAGTTATGTGAACCATCACCATCCAAAAAGCTCAGTTAAAAGGGTGAACATTTTCCTCTTATTACCTGCAAGAGTCAATACTGAAAGTGTAGAAGGTTTGCTTGCCAGAACTCCTTAAATTTTAGTTCCAGCCAGATGTGGGCTTTATTTTTCTTTATTTACCAAATATTCTTGGAATTTACCTTTTCATTTACCAATTTATTTATTTATTTTTTAAAATCTTCCTCTCCTTTTCATCCTTGTGAAGGTTCTAAAGTCTAGTTTTATTGGTTAGGATCTAGAATCCACATTTTCTGTTAGATGACATTTCTTCAAGCTGGCATTATACTCGGGAGGATCGTTTAAAGGTAGTTCATTGAATGCAAGAGAGCATGCCCTCTGACACAGAAGGTAATGTGTCAAGTTCCCAAAGAGAACTGCCAGAGTAGCACAAGCTGATGCTCTATTTATCTGAGAGCGCTTCTCTTTCTTAAGCTGAGGATGTTTATGTGCATCATAAATATATGCATGTTATAAACATTCAGACATCTGCTGTGAAAAACACAAGTACATTGAAAGTGATCCCAATATGTTCAGGATTCTGTTTCCATATCGTCCAAGAGTCCTCAAAAGAAAGACCTGTGTACAACACTCTTCTGCAATATCCAGACTTGATGTCTGGAACTGAGAAGTTGATCCACCATGATCATTCCAACATACTAATTAATTAGCCTCCATCAAACAAAAAAAACAACAATTCTTAACTTTACAGGCTCACTCATCTGGAGCTCTCTCTCATCTTGTTTAAGTCTTCTTGCCAAGAGTCATGGGGAAAACTGTCGGAGTCCAAAAATATTATCCCAAAACAAAAACAATCTTTTATTTCCAACATTCCAAATCCCCCCAGAAGACCCAGCTGGCCAGCCAACAATATTTGTAAAATTATCATTACAAAATTAAACAAATAATGTTAATTTTCATTTTTGGTCCTTCACAAGTAGGAAGATTAGAGTGAGGGTTAGAGATGGGGCAGCGTAAGGAGTATCTACATGCAAAGGAGGAGAGGGAGAAAGAAATGTAGGTCATACGTCTGGAAACATTTTCTCGCTCTTTCAGTGAGAGATGTGTCAAAGAAGCCTTTTCAAAACTGAGAGCAGCAGGAGGATTTCATCTGTGAAAGGCCTTCTCCAGTGTGAATGCTGGTGGAAAGCAGGGTTCTCCATGTGTGGGCTGACTGCCTTCCCATACCTGAGTTTCCCAGGTGGGATGTATCAGTGGGGTTCCCAGAGCTCAGCTGAAGCAGGGGACAGCAGCCATAAAAACAGCATGGCATTTAGTGGCATACTCCATGGATGGCAGCAGTGTTGCTCTCTGTGGCTTTGCATCAGTGCTAGTTGTGCTACCAGCCCTACCAGGCCTGAGCTCATGTGGGATGTCTGCACCTCCTTTGGCCCTATGAGCACATCTGCACCTGCCTCTAGAGCCCTCCCTGCCTTTCAGGATGTCAGCTGCCAAAATGCACTACTAATCCCAGGTGGCTCCATGCAGTCAGAGCTCATAGAGCCAGGGCAGACACAGCTCACCAGCAATACAGGGGATAGCAGTCAAAAGAAAACAGAACTAGAGTTGGAGAATCTGGATGGACTCCAGATGTCCCACTGCATGGTGTTCCCAACAAGGGCTGCATCAAAAGCAGGACAGCAGCCCTTCTCTCCTCGCATAACGCAGAACAGACTGCACTGCCTGGTTCCCTTGCAGGAACTAATTGAAGGCAACAATCCCAAGCAAGCATGGGGCTTACTACTTCTGATTATGGGGACTTCATGTGCATTAATAGAGTGAGGGTAGGATCCATTTCACCTAGCAGCTGAGCAAGCAGGTCAGGCTGCCTTTATACCTTGAGAAAAAGACTTCATTTAGCTTCCAAAATAGATTTGCTCTGTGCAAATGCATGGTAGAGCAGGATGAAACTAGTTCCAGAAGTCCAGCTTTTCAGACCTCTTTTCCTGAAAAGTTGCAATTTACACACATTGATCCATATTACACTGAATCCAGTCACTCTACTTTCAGCCAGCACAGATTCCAAGCAGAGGAAATTAGTTGTAACACCATAATCCAACGTACACAACCTTTGCCCTTTCTTATTCTCAACCACTTAAGATTTTATAGGCTATTATTTCAAACTCTAAGCATAGAGAAGCAGGAAAATGGGTGTCATTTCAAGTACACAAGATCAGAAAAGCAGTAGCAGAAACCACTTGCAGACCTTACTATTGTCTACAAGTAGATGCATATTTTTCTGAATTGAAGGTGACTGTTCATATAAAATAAATCTGTTTAGGTGTGATCTCTAAGAAAATCATTGCCAGATGTTTAATAGAAGCTACATATCTAGGATCGCCCCTCCTTCTTCCCTCTCACTTAGAAACATCTGTGATTTCTTCAGTTTGAGTTGCTAGCCTACAAAGTAATCTCAAAAAAGTAAGTCTCCTTTACAATCCACCTACCTTTGCTACATGTGATTATTACCTGAACATAAGTAGCTACTGTAGTAATCATGAAGTGTACTTAAAGATTAATTATTTTGAAAAAACACATCTTGTTAAAAGTGTACAGTAAATATTTGTGAAAGATGTTTACGTTCTCATTTTTCCAAGTATAAATAAATTGGGTCAAAAGAGGCTATTGCATTAGCAGCCGGCAAGCTGCTGACTTTATCTTGTCTCCATAACTGTAGAACTCAGAGAGCAAGGACAGACACTGTGCACTGACAGGCTTCCCTCTCAAACTGTTGTGATCTCATGTGCAAAATGCACACCCACGGATACAACCTTTGTGAAAGTTACATTTTGCTAACAGGCCTTCACAGAATGGCCAGGGTTGGAAGGGACCTCAAGGATCATGAATCTCCAACCCCCCTGCCACATGCAGGGCCACCAACCTCCACATTTAATACTAGACCAGGCTGCCCAGGGCCCCATCCAGTCTGGCCTTAAACACCTTTAGGGATGGGGCATCCACAACCTCTCTGGGCAACTGCTCCAGCACTTCACCACTCTCATAGTAAAGAGCTTCCCCCTGATACCCAACCTAGATCTTCCCTCCCTCAATTTAAAACCATTTCCTATGTCTCATTGTTACCTACCCTTTCAAGAGTTGATTCCCCTCCTGTTTGTAGGCTCTCTTTATGTACTAAAAGGCTGCAATTCGGTCACCCCGCAGCCTTCTTTTCTCCAGGCTGAACAAGCCCAGCTCCCTCAGCATGTCTTCATAGGGAAGGTGCTCCAGTCCCCTGATCATCTTTGTGGCTCTCCTTTCTTGTACTGGGGGCTCCAGACCTGGACACAGTACTCCAGATGGGGCCTCACAAGAGCAGAGTACAGGGGGACAATTACCTCCTTGTCCTTGCTGGCCACCCCTCTTACTGATCTTGCCTGATCTCCTGAGCTAAGGACAGTGCATCCAGCTCCTCTTCTCCACAGAGTTGCATGGGATCACAGAATGGCTTGGGTTCCAACCCCCTGTCATGGGCAGGGCTGTCACCCGCCAGATCAGGCTGCTCCAGGGACCCGTCCAACCTGGCCTTGAACACTTCCAGAGATGTGTTCCAGAGATCCACAACCTCTCTGGGCAATATTTTTCACTGTCTCACCACCCTCTAAGCAAAGAATTTATCCCTAAGAGCCCAAATCTCCTCTCTTTTAGTTTAAAGTCATTCCGCCTTGTCTTATCACTATTAGATCATGTAAAAAGTCAGTCCCCCTCCTACTGGTAAACTCCCTTCAAGTACTGGAAAGCTGTAATGAGGTCTCCTCAGAGCCTTCTCCTCCAAGCTAAACAGGCCCAACTCCCTCAGCCCCTCTTCATAGGAGAGCTGCTTCAGCCCTTTGATCATCTTCATGGCTTCCAATGGACCCACTCCAACAGCTCCGCATCCTTCCATTATTGGAGGCCCAGACCTGGACCCAGTACTCCAGATGGGGATACTCAAGCCAAGGCCAAATGGCACTGAAGTCATTATTGCCACGTGTGGCCCAGTGTCTCCTCAGTCCTTTTGTACCTTCTCACCACTACTGAACTCTGTGGTTTGGCCATTTTAAGCTCCATTCCCAAAACTAAATTAATTTAGATCAAGTGAAGCAAGAATGCTATGTATCTGAGCACCTGACATACTGCACAGTACAACAATGTCCAACTTCATCCTAGACAGGCTGCTAGTAATGAAGTTAATTAGCCAGTCTGGTATAGAAAGAGCATAGCTAAAGGGTCAGAGCAGTATACATAAAAGTGTTGATGGAGAACAACGTCAAGGCTTGTTTTAATATTTTGTATTTGCTAAGAAAGTAAAGACAAATTGAAAGTGGCTTGAAACCCTGTGTGCTGTGAGAGGACAGATGGCTGAGTCTAACTCTCCAGGTCTAAAGCTATCATGAGTGTCTGAATGTCAGCATGATCCTGCTGCCATGATTGGAGCTGTAAGAAGTCTCAGCATCATCTTATAGCTAGGTGGTCCTTCCCTCTGCCAGAGCAGCTCTCTTCCCAGCACCTGGCATCTGATGATTCCAGTCTTTAATCTTATCTTTGCAGATTGAAGGCATCTGTAGACCAGAATTTGAAATTCCCATCCCAAAGACTGGCACCTTGAAGGCCTTATTTGTTCACAATTGTTTATTTAGATCTGCTGCTATAGGAGCAATGCTAATCTTGTTCTTCCTTTGTTCTCACCTGAGATCACACTGCACACTCACCAAATAACAAAAGCTTCCAAGCAGCCATGCCAGACATACACATCCCACTAGCCTGGCCAAAACCAGACAATTTTATATGTTCAGTATGGAAAGTAGTTGGCTGAATTCTTAATTCTGTATCTCAAAACAATTATAGATACAGAAATAGACATAATCTGAGATTATTTCCTTAGATTTTTCAATGTACTTAGGTTCTTCTAGTTCATCAACAAGCCAATTCAACAGCACTCCAAAATGTTGTTGTTCATCATTTCTCTCTCTTTATAGCCAAAGATTTCTGTAGAATTTTTTTGGGTACTATTTTATTAGAATAAAGCCTCAAGGTGTCTCTGAGGACCTCACTTGCTTTCCCTTCCTACTGTCTAGTTTACTGATAGAGTCTTACAGATTTCAGACTTGATTAGATCTTATATCTCCAAGAATGCAAATAAAACACCCTCCAGCTTGCTTGCACTGAGTTCCTTTTATTGTGATAATTCTTCAGAATGTAATTTGCTTTTTTCTTCCTTACTTTATATCCTAGGAAGGAGGTTTAGATAATTTTTTTTGACTTTCCTTTTTTAAGTTTTTATTGGCTTTATAATGTATTTCAAAATCCACGTATCCAGGTATGTTTGTGGCAAAGTTGTAGATCTTACCCATTACATATCAGCATAGCAGATGACCAAACTGCCACTGGGAGAATTTTGTTGAAAGAATACATATATTTTTCCCATTTTGTAAGTTTATGGTTTCACAGGTCCATTGGAGATCTTAACTCAGCAAGTGTTTGCTGTACTAGTTCTGGCATGGAAAGTTCAAAAAACCATTCCAGTGAGACTTTATGCCAAAACAGCAGAAATATTGCACATGGTTTTCATTCCTTAGAGCTTTCTTGTTCACACCCAAGATGTGTGAACAAGATGCAAGAACAATTGCCTCTGAGGTTGACAAGTTTCTTCAAGTTTGGTCTTAAGAATTACATAAGATTTCAAACTTCAAGCGGGAAAAATCTATTTCAATATCAGATCTATGGCACTGGTGAATTCTCTAGCAATTACTTTCTCCGGAAAAGGAAGCTATGCCTAACTTAGGCTGGTTTGAAAACCATTAACAGCAGTTTTCATATGCATTGCACGTGTTTTTATTCTATGGGGAATTTTAAGGATCCTCAGGCAGACCAATTACAGCTGTGTCCTTGGAAAAATGGCAGGAAGGAAACAATTATTTTGCCAAATTAAAAGAGTAATATATGCATGTTATGATAGAAATAATTCTTTGCAACTTAATGTCCTCTTAATGGACACCATACTTCAGCTCTCTTAGCATAAATAGCTAGGCTTTTGTCTTCCCTCAAAGAGTACAACTATCTCATAGATAATACATGACTATCTTGTTTTCTACAGGGCTTCACATCATCTCATCAGTGGAAAAAAGCAACCTCAACTAAGTCCTGCTGAGTTCTCACATCTAGTAGCAAAAGATTCCTACAGAATTCTCGTTTAAATGACACTTTGATTGGAAGTATCCACACACAAATACTTTTGCCCAGTAAAGGATTGGGTTTTGCTACCTCTGTAACTGCACCAAAAAAATAAAATAAAATAAAAAAATAAAAAAAAAATTGATACTTAGTGACCAGTATTTATTTTCGTATCTTTCAGAGTTCTCACCAACAAAGATAGAGAGAACGGATTTACTTAGTTTGCGCCTTCAGGTTTTTTTTTTTTACATGATAAGACAAGTAGAAACATACACACATACACCCTAAAATTGTCTACTCTTTTGGCTCTCTGTCATCCTTATTGTCTTTACACAGGTAACACAGTAAGTATTGTGAAAAAGCTCACAAGCCATGTTACGAGATCTGACCCGTTGTGCATACACTACAGGCTGCAAGGATTCCATACTACAGAGTGCTGTGCAACTTCCTCCTACCACCACGGTCAGAAGATAAAAACTCCCAGAATTAGACAACAGCCTCACAGATCTATAAATACTGTGTAATGAAGTAGAAAGCACAGCAAAAACAGCAAGCAGTGAGGTCCTAGGCTGCAGCAAGTGAGGACTTGCTCAAATGCAACAACCATGGGCACAGGAATAAAGGAAAAAAGGTACTTACCTTCAGAAGGCCTCAGGTAAGAAAAGATCTCAGAAAAATACCCTTGCCTCCACTGCCAACCCTTAAATGAAGTCTGGGAAGGGATGGAGCCAGGATCCACCCCTTTTGGACACTCAGGTACACTGCATGCATCTGAGCTCCCCTAGGTTGGCCCTGCCTTCCCACCAAGTGTTCAGTCACTGCTTCTGGCATTTCCACTACTTGGCATTTCCACTATATACTGTAACAGAAATTTTATTTCTCGCTGGATAAGCAGTAATATTACACCTATCCTGAAATGAAGATTCTGCTCTGAATGGAGGCACGGCCTTGTCCAGAGCTGCTTCCTCCCATGCTGGCTCAGAATCTTCCTTGGCACCTTCCTGCAGATCCAGGTCCCTGAACTCATGTCAGCATGAAGATAGCACAAGGCTGGTTCTATCTACAGCTACGGCACAACAGGAGCTAAGAGAGCAAACAGCATTACAGTACCAAGGGCTGGAGAACATGTGCTGGGTGCAATGATCTCACACTGTTTATGCCCCTACCCCCAATACCCTATCCAAATTTGCCAGCAGATTACACTTACTGTATATTGGACTTGTCCATAGCCCATGGTGTGCATGTTCCAAAATGCAGTGAACTGCAATGGGACATGCTCTGTCCCCAGGTGCTTCAAGAGACGTTACCGTTAACTTGAATATGTAGTGGGTAGGAGCTACAATTTCAGCTAGGTCTGTATTCAGAGGGAAACTGCAAAGGTGACAAGATAGTGGCCAGAAACATCCCTCAGTGACAGGATTGTTGCGTTGGCTGCAAGGAGGCTGGGGCAGACTGAGGACAGGGAATTTTCAGATACTTCTTAGGCACTGAGGCAGGAGGTGGGCTGTGTGTGCTGCCTGGGTCAAAGCTGTGGGCTGCACCACTGCCTGCAGGCCCTGAAGTCCTACCAACATTGTCCTTTAGAGAACCTTGCCAGGACTGTACACTTTTCATCTTCACATTACTACTGCTGGCTTTGGTTTTATGCTTCACAGTTTGGAGCCTGCAGCTATCTCCCACTGTATCTGCAGCACTACAGCTTGGATAGTTGCTTTTGCCACTGTTTTGCATCTTTGTTTCATTGGTTCCAGAGGAATGTAAAATGAAGCTGAAAAAGCATTTCTGTAAAACCATGTATCCATCTCCTTTACTAAGGGCAGGATCAGCTCCATCTACTTCTGGCCTCTCATCATTCTGGGAATTTCACAGCCCTCCTAGAGAATCCGTTTCAGTGTCTGCTGGCCTTTGTTGAGAAAACATTTTCTAGTGTCTAACTAACCTCAAACCTCTTGTCCTTCAGTTTCCTTCAGTACTTACAATCCTACTTGGAGGAAGCAGACGAAAGAGCAAATTCTCTTCCTCTATGCAGTTTTAGATGTCTGAATACATTTATTATTTTTCCTCTCCGTTTTTTTCCTCTGACAAGACTCCTACCTTTCTTTTAACCTTCCTCAATTCTTCATGCCTTACAACAATTCTGGCTATTCATCCCAATAAGACATCTATTTTTTTCTGCAACTGTCTGACACTGTTGATTCAGTCTATCACCATGTCTAATCCCCAGGTCTTCTTCTAAAGACCTACAGTCTTGCCAAATTATTACATCTTGTACTGAACCAGACATTTTTTTTCCTATCCAAGCATGGTACTTTGCACTTTGTTTGCTGAGTTTTTCCCACATCATTTCAGACCTCTGCTTCAGCTTGTCTCTCTTTCAGAATTTTGGAAATTTGGCAGCAAACCCAATTTAATAAGCAGACTCTTTATTTCATCTTTACAGTCACTGAAACAGTGAATAATGCTGTCGCCAAGTGTCCAACTCAGTACCCAACTTCCGATGCAATGCTGCCTTTGTAACAGCTACTCTTTTATTCAGTTTTCCAGCTGGTTTTGTATCCACTTTGTTCCTCCTTCCCAAATTCTCTTATAAGGATAATTTGCAAAATACTGGGACAAAACTTTACAAAGTAAAGATGTATTACATCTCTGCTTCTCCCTGATTCTTCATCTTTGATGAGACGAAGGGATGAAATGATTTGCCATTGAGTTATCTGAGTTAATTGTTCTTCAGTTCTTTTCATCTTCTAGGAATCCGAACATAAAGTATTTGATGATTTTCAGATCTTTCTCTGGATAACTAAAATTATGCTGTTCAGTTTGTCATTCCCTCAATCTTGTTCTCTAAGGGAAGGTCACTATCTTTTTCTCAGTCTCCAGGAACACAGACTGTCTCCCTCAGGCTCTGTAAGGTTGGTGTATCTCTGTCTTGCCTCATGGACTTCTCCAGATCAGGTCTGTGGCCTTATGTGCAACATAATCATTCTTGTTGGGATTCTCCTTGCCATTTGGAAGACTCATATAGGCTAGATTTATTCTCACCCTGGATGCTGTAGTTGCACTCCCATATATGACCCAGCTTCTGAAGATGGAAGACTTAATACCCCCAAATATACTAAAATACACATGGAGATGGCAGCCAGACTATAATGATAATTTTTGAACTTGTGGTCCATTTTCATTTATTTCTTTAGGGTTAAAAAAAAAAAAGTCACTATTTTAACATATTCTGATACTGAATTCTGTTTCAAATCCCAATACTCCTGTGCTCCTATTTGTTCTTCTAAGGTGTTTCAAGTGTTTCTGCAAGTATCAATGTCTCATTTATTTCCCTGTCTTAATGACTGTATAGAAAAGAACTTTCCTTTCATTTTCTTTAAACTGATCACCCTTCTCAAATATCAGCTTTGCAACTGGAATCAAGTATTGTTTTCATTGCATTCATGCTTTCAGTTTTATTTTTTTTTAATCCTGAAAATCAGCCTTCCTGGTATTCTGAGCGTCACATGCTGTCTGTTCCCATCTGCCTCTTCTTTTGTCTATTCATCACAGCCACATCCTTGCTGTGCGGTTCGCCAGACTATTGGCTACCAGCAGCTTCATATACCATATCCTGACAGACAGTGCAAGGGAATTTCCATCTTGCAAAAATTGAACTGGCTTTTTACTGAAACAAAAGTTTCCGGAGATGCTATGATCAAGCTAGCACTCTGAGCAAGTACGTGCAAGCTGACTTCCTTGCTTCCCTATAAAATAACTCCATCTTGTCCCACCCTTGAAGATTTCATGCAAGCTGTTTTGTTCAAGAATGATGGAGTCTAGAAAGCCCTGTGCAAGCTCTTTCCAGCCTGGGGAGGCTTCAATTTGCTGTCCCTTGATTTGAACCAGCTCCTCTGGTATCCTGTTCCATGACTTGGTCCATGGAGGTGGTTGAGAATGCATACGGACCCAAGACAGTCCTAATAAATCATATTATTTGCTGTGGAAACACTTGATGACTGTGCAGACAACTACAAAGGAAGAGTAGGGATTTGTTGCCTAAGTAAATAGCCCTCTTAAATATTTCACTCACTCAATTCCTTGGGCAGCTCAGTCTCAGCAGTGAGCAGTTTTACAGCCACTTCATAAGGGAGGAGGACGGGAAGCAGTAATTAAACTATCTCCTTTTGGCAGCACAGCCCCTGTCACTCAACCTAATGGGGAAGTCTGGTGCCAAGCGGGAAGGCGCACTCAGAGTACAAGATCTGCAGCACTCCCTGAGGATGCATAGTCTCCAAAAATACCTTCTGGGGACAGACTGTACCTGAGTTCTGTTCAGCCCTTATTCTCCTCTCCCTGCCCAGATGGGGAGGAAGCAGGTGCTGGAGCTGTAAAAAGGATGAAGTTCTTTAACATGCGTGCACACTTCCAGCTGTCTGGGCAAGAGCTTTGTGCAGTTATATTTTTGTCCTGGCCCTTCAATCTCACAATTATTTTGTATCATTTACAATACATCCAGCCTTACAGTTTTGCTTGGGGAGCATTTCTCTCAGGGAGCCATGGACAAGCTGGAAAACATTGATCAGTTTTCCAAGTGCTGGTATTCCACTCATACTCTCCAAGCTGCCAACAGCCTGCTCTTGAATTAGCCAGGCCTCGAATTAGCCACAGCACCAGTAGACATGGAGATGTTTGACTGGGGACTGATGGAGCCAGCTCTGCACAGAGAGCTGCTGGGCTTCTCTAGGGATGCAGGTCAGCAGCACTTTAACAGGATTTGACTGAAGGGTGTTTGTACCTGAGATTGTAACCAACATCCATTATGGATGACAGCCTTCCCACAGGAATTTCTGCTCAGACTTTCCTTCATTCGCTGTTTCTGCCTGGGAAGCTTAGGCTTTTGTCTTCACCCAGAAGTACTCGGAAAGCAGAGGATTCAGCGTTACCCACTCAGTGTGTTACCCACTGAACCTGAACCACTGCACTCCTGTGAAGGAATTTGCCCCCTTTCAGTCACCAGTTCTCCCATTGACACATGGCTTATCTGAGCCTGCTATGCAGCCAAGCCTTGGACCCAGAAATAGTCAGTTAAGTTCATTTATCTGACTTATTTTGTAATCCTTTTTCAAAAATACTATGTGTGATGGTTTTTCTTTTCCTTGCCTCCAGGTTTTTGAGCCCTCAAGACTATTTTACTGGTCTGCATTTTTTTTGGATCATTTTCTAAAGGAGATCAAGGCCAGCATTCCTTGCTGCCATGGGACTGCATATTGAAGAAATGTCACTGGATACTGAGCAAAAACTGTGACTGCTCTTTCTGCTTCCTACATTCATTTTCCACTGTGGAGTTGAGAGAAACACTTGTGGAAGTCTAGCTGCATTCTTCTAGTCACCTGAGACCTCTGATATTTGTCATCATTAGCACAGTAGAAAACCTGAATAAAGTTGGTACAAAGGAAAATCTTTTTTCTGAGATCGGCACCCCAGCTAACCTACCTAATTTACTGCATCTGGCTTGCCCATAAAAACACAAGACAAAGACATTTCCAGCATTTCTGTAACAAACTCATCCAAAAAGCACCAGCTAATTCTTACTTTATGAGACATTAGCTTGTCCATGACTATTTCAACACACCCTATCATTCCAACAGTTTGTAAAGCCTGGTCAACACCCCTGATTCCCTGAATGACTTCTGCTTTAATCCTCTTAGAGCAGGAATGCTGGCTTTATTTCTTGGCTCCAGTCACAGACTCTGTGGTTTTAGAGATATTTGAGTACCAATATTGGTTTTCTCTTTAACTGTTGATGCTTTCCAAAGACTGTATATGCAGTTAAACTGCCATTAAATGCCATATTTTTCAAATCTGTCTTGCTCATTACAGTATGAGATACAAGCTGAAACTGTAATCTGTATTAGAAGGCTGCGTGTCTTCTGGTATTGGGTAATGGAGCATTCTGAAGATATTTCCATGTTGCCAAAAACAACAATAAAATCAAGAGACAGCATGTCGCATTTCCCTTATAGACAGATCCAGCTGTTCTCAAGTGCCTGGAAAATCACAAGGGTGATCAGCCACAATAGTTAGTTCATCAACACTACTCATCTGGCTGCCAGAACCAGCTGATCTGAACCTTCAGTAGCTCCATTTTATAGGCAATGGCCTTAACTGTCTTGAGAGTGCAGACTTTTTCTTCCATCTAACCTGAGCTTGTCTTGCATGAAAACATGGACAAGAAGGAATGGGCACCCACTCATTTTCTCCTGGCCTGACAGTTGCCTATGGGCAGCCCCAGATAGAAGTCCTTTTGGATTTTCCTGATGAAGAACACCACGTGGTGGGCTGAGATTTGCTTGAGCCCTCAGCTGGAAGGAGTCAGGTAGTGTGAGTATTGTTCATACTCCTATGAAAGAACGGCAGAGTTTACATTGTGCACTTTCTTCAAGGCATATCCAAAACTGCAATTGAGATGGGTGTTCTCATCTCTGACTTGAACCTGAGTCTTAACCCATATCTAGAATGCTATTTCTCTTCAGGGGCAGACCTTTCAAAATGCTTTTATTTCAAAGATTGCCATGAATTGTGGCAGCACAAATAAACCGGAGAGTCCTTCTGCCCTCCTACACCAAGGCTCTTGTCAGTAATATTTTTTGGTTTACAGTGATTTTGCAGCCATTCAACACTCTGATGCCTACCCTGGCCGAGTGATCTAACCTGTGCAGAGCAAGCAGTGCAGCCTGCTTTGGCCCAGAGAAGGTCTCATTAGGGCAACCAGCTCTGAATTTCCTTGATATGGCAAATCTGTATGATATCATTAGCATTATTTGGATATGCTTCAATTTCATGCTCTTATGCTTTCCTTCTTTCTTAAGTCTTAAGAGACTTCACCAATAAGCTATCAAACAGAAGGAAGGGACAAGAAAAACAGCATGCTTTCCACACCCTTGAGTAAAGACGATGCTGGATAAATTCAAGCATAGTTAGCAGCATATCAAGGAAAGGCATACGTGTTGGAGCTTTTTAAAAGAAGCTGGTTCTTCATTTAGATTCAATTAGAGTTGGAAATCAATTCAGTCTAAACATTTTAGTTATGAATATAGTCCCTTAATGCCAGAAATTGTCTGTAAACAGATCATGACTTCTCCTGAAATACTTACTATAAGCTGCATGTTTTCCACCAGTAAACATCTGTCTGTGACTGGCTCACAAGCTGTTCACCACAACTATTTGTTCACGTATTTGAGCTACATAATTAGTTAGTATAAGCCATATTGTGTTGCTTGTCTTTTCAGCCACATCTGAATGTCTACAGAAGCAGCTTCAGCACAATGCTTATTGAAAATTCCACATTTATATGACCATTCACTGTCTTGCAGCAAATCCTGTCAAAAATAGAGGATCTGTCCCTTTCCTCTTCAGATTAGTCACTGGATTTATGCAAACATAAATAAATCATAATACATTTAAGGATTAACTAAAATATTTTCAAAATTCTTCACTAGGTTCTGGTTTCTGCTTAATTTGCCATACCTTTGTTAACAACACGTGCTACCTGTCATTTAAAGGCTTTGAATAATGGATCTTGTACTGAAAACTTTTATGAAGCATACACTTGTTGTTCTGGCCCTTTCAAGTGCCACAAGCAGAAGCTGAAGGAACTTGGTTATAAAGCCACTTGCAGTATGAATGAGCCCCAGCTATGTTTCAGAAATTGTGCTACACATTTCAGTGAAGTGTTATGAAATTATCATCCTTTCTGGCTGTTTTTTTCTCAAGCAGATCTCATCTACTTTTGTAGTACAAGATCAGCTTTTGTTGTCAGTATAACTAGACTTGCTTTCAATAATTATGATTGAAATACATGATTTTACTGTTTGAAGGCAAGAAAGCATGTTATTTCCCTAAGTGAGAGAATTGAAAACAAATACTGGAGAAAAGATAAAGGATTTTTCAAAAGCCTTGTTTGTCTGTGACTATTCTCATGTTGAGATGCGATGCAATTCAGGAACAAACTGAGATGGGTTCAGTCCAAATATTATTGAAAACCTCACCCAGGTTTTTACAGTGTTATTTTATATTCCAGTTTACTCACAAACATAGAATCATAGAATCATTATGGTTGGAAAAGACCTCTAAGATCTTCTAGACCAACCATCCACCTACCACCAATACTGCTCACTAAATCATGTTCCTTAGTACCACATCCATACATTTTTAGAACACCTCCAGGGATTCAACCACCTCCTGGGCAGCACATTTTAGTGCCTGATGACTCTTTTGGAGGAGAAATTTTTCCTAATATCCAACCTGCATCTTTTCTGGTACAACTTGAGCCCATTCCATCTTATCCTATTGGTAGTTACCTGTGAGAAGAGGCTGACTCCCCACCTCACCACAACCTCCATGAAACAGCTTTTGGCAATGACATAAGTTTCAGGACCTCATAATCTACAAAACAAACTGTTGAGCATTGTTAAATACTGCCTTTGAGGACTATGTAAGTTTCATGTTGAAATCTGCTATCCTGGTTACCTAGTCTTCTTTAAACACTAACTCTATTTTTGACTTATATATGGTGCTACTAAGTCCTGCAAATATTCAGATAGGACATTTGGGTGGTTTTCTTGGCTTTCTTTACCTCAAGTTCCTAGAATTACCAGTACCACAGGCTTGGATTTCTCTGTCCTTGCAAGTCTGTGTTCTGAAAACAAGAGTTTAAATTGGTTTTTAGGGGACAGAACTGTGCCCATTCCAACCCACTAAAGTTAATGGGACAGTTAATAGCGAGTAAGTGAAGGACTTGGCCCAGAACCTGCCTAATTAACAAGTTGTTTCAGGAAGAAGGTAGCTCATGTTTAAAGACATTGTCAGCAGAATCATAGAGAGGCAGGAATCTCCCATTACAGTTATTCCAGAAAATTTATATGCCAATATTTGAGTATAAATTGGGTCTCCAGCTTCTTTAAAACTAAGTAATTAGGAGTGACCATTAGTAAAATTTCTGTTTGAAATATTAGCAATTTTATTTTGGAAGTTTTCATTTCAGCAATTCTGTGAGAAAGAGCCTGGGTCAGTTTACATTTACAAATTTGGAGCAAATCCTGGCGAACTCTGCTGAGACACATTTAGTAGTGTACAATAGCAGATCTTGTCGCTTTGCCTAGAGACATATTTTTTTATTTTGCTTTGTTTTTATTTTATTTTATTTTGTCTACGTCTCCCTCCTATTCCCTCCACACCCATGATGGCAGTTGGCTGAGTCATTTTGAGAAGTCTGGATGTAAATTATTAGAAGTTTCTGTTCTTCATCTTCTGAAAGTTTTGCCAAGGTGTGTTGGCAGCCTAAAAACCCTAGCAAAGTCACGGCCAAATCAAAGGCCATCCAGCCATTTAAATTCACACTGGTGTCTAAGCTCAGCAAACTGCAAGTGTCAGGGAGTATTTTCCACCTAGAAGCCCACAGCAGTTCAAACTGATTCTGGCAGAGAGTCCAGCGAATTTAAGGAGAGCACAAAAACAGGGAAATTATGAGGACTGAGATACCTTTATGTCACATGGCATAATAAACTATTACAGGTCGCTTACATATTTTCATGGCTGGAGAGGGAGAACAGTCCCCATGAGTTTGGGGGGACCTAAAGGGTACTGGGCTGAGTTGGCGAGGGGCAGCAGCCTAGCCCCTAGCAGCTCTGCTGTTCCTCAGCTGTGTGCTCCACCATCTTAGGGACCACGAGCAAGCCAAGCCTCCCCACTGAGCAAGATGTACAGTGAAATGGCTTTTGTGGTGAGCTGGGTAAATATGCTGTGCTGGAGTGACTCAGAGCACATGTCATCTGTGGCCCTGAAAACTGTGTTTACTGAGAAATGTCGTCCAAACCAGCATCCTTCTGGAGAGAAGTGCCTGGTTTGGAAGGACATTTGCAGTAAGCTTGGGATATCACACAAGAATGTGTCATGATACTCTCTGATCTTCTTCTCTTGACGTGATGAAGCAGCCAGGATCTGTTTTTTATTAGTTTTGTGGTGCATGCATCACTCTGTCCCCTCCTGCCCTTTTGACAGGTGCTTCACCAGCATCTGTGGTTTTAGCCACAGAGCACTCAGACCCCTTAATCAAAAGACAACAGATACTCTTGTACTCTTTAAATAAATCAGGCATCAGCATGATGTCCATGGTGACTAGGCTGTTAACAAAACAATTAAAACAGCTTAAAACAGTGAAATGATAAAAACCATCAACATGATGTTACCAACTGCCTCAGACTAATCTATCTTCTTCCGTTGAAGGGATAATTCTCCTGGAAAATAATGGAAAAGCTTGAGTTCTTGTCATTCTCTACTCCAATTTTCTTATGCTAAACCAATCAAAACTGTCCAAGTGGAACCGCTTGCACATGGATATCTAACCATGTGCAACAGTTACCTGTGACATGCTGTCCACCTCAGTAGAAATGTCCTGCAAAATCCAGAAGTCTGCTCCATATCTTTCTCTTACATGCAGTTTGAATCTGATCATAGAGAAAACTTCTGTGAAACTTATTAGCAAGATGGAAAGACAGGAGAGAACAGACATCAAATGGAATTATTTTAATAAATTAGAGAGATGCTACCAAAAGTGTACTATTTTCTCTCTCTCTTTATGTTTTGTTTTGTTTTGTTTGCACATAGCTATTTGACCTTTCTCTATAACATTCCTGTCTGGCTGACTATTTTCCTTTTTATGTCTGTGCTTGCAGAACTTCTCATTCGTCTTTCACCAGTTTCCTTCATAGTTGAAAGTGGAGGACAAGAGGAAATTTGCAGCAAAGAAAGTCTCAGATCAATATGAGGGAAGACTGTTACTTCTGGGATGGGGAAATATTGCTTTCAGGGAAGGAGAGGCGATGGACTCCCCTCCATAAGAAGCTTTGAAAAGCAATGTGGGAAGCATCTTTCAGATCTGATCTCAAAGTTCTGAACCAGAAATGACTGAGGACTCTTCCAGCCCTGTGTTCCTATGGTTAACTTTAGGAGATGTGTCTCTTGAAGATACTATATACTTGAAGAGCTATAAAATTTAAAAAACGTATAGCTAGGTTTTGTTGTAAAATACAACATTTCCAGTCTCCCTCCAATCATAGGCATGTTATGTGTGCACTTTTGAATTCTCCTTCACACAATCCTCCTGTCACATCTGCTTGAGCAGAGGCCCACTGCACTGTCACAGCCCTTCTGAGAGTCCTGCTGGGACAACACAGCCAACACTAGCTGCAGACGCTGGGAACTAATTAGCCCCAAAACAAATGCTACAAATAGCATGATTTCCTGCATGTAACATGGTTCCTGGCTCAATTAAGGGCTTTCAAATGCTGCACTACACTCTGGGAGAATGGTGTTTCCTCAGCACATTCAAGTAAGTATTTATGTTCACAGTGCAAGAAAACAGCCCTTAGAAGCATTATAAATCTCTGTATTCCTACAATTAACAAAAAACTCATTTATGCCTTATAATCTTATGGATCTGTGAAGAAAAACAACTCCATCCCAGCTGAAACTAAGACAGCCCTCTGTTTTTCTCCATTAGCAAAATTCTCAAGAGGCCTCTTAAAAATGAGAACAAACTAACTGAAGGAAAGCATATCAGGTCAATCTCACTTGTTAAAAATAAGTTTTCCCTAGAAAATGTAAAGTCTCAAATATTCCTATACAATCTGTTTTGGTATATGAGGATGCTTGCTCATTCATTCATGCTTAAGTTTTTCAAATAAACAAAAAGTTTAGCAGCAACCTAAAATTATCTAATTCGATGGCATTTCTTTCCTGGTCTGCCAGCACAACACTTCAAAAGGCCTATCCCTCCAGAGGTGTGTCTGAGGCTGACTGGATGTGTCATGGGACTTGTCAGAAGGTGACAAGTGATCATCATGCCTTGTTCTCAGCTCAGTGCTGAGGATAGACTTCCACAGCTGTTGCTGGCTGGAGCCAAACCAAAAATGCTGAAGGAATGGTTTTCAAGAGACTGCATGGGATGTGTCAATCTTCCAGTAACTGTTAACTAAGCTGTCGTGGGAGATACTAACATAGCTTCTTGGCAAACTTAGCCAGCATGGATTGGTTGTGGTGCCATAGGCACCCCCTGCCTTTTCAGACTGCAGCAGTTCCTCTGCTCCTGCCCAGCTAAGGCCCACCAGCAATGGAGACGGTGGTTCTTGCGCACTGTTTGCCATCCACTTATCTTAATTCTGGGAGCCCCACATGCTCGTCTCCACCAGACTGCGATTTTTTGCAAGATGGCACCATAAAGGACACTTAGAAGAAAAGCCAAACCCTGCGTGTCCTGGACAGGGGAGTAAGTTGTACGGCTTTCTTCTGAAACAACTGCCTTTTGCCATTTCCTTTCTCTCTGTGGTTCTTTGCAGAAGGACAGCACGGGATTATTATCAAAAGGAAGGTATTTCTAATACTCACCTAAGCCACCTCCAGTATATGTTTATATTCCACCCCAGCTGCACCCTTTCCCTCTGTTATCTTTCTGGTATCAACAAATGGAAATGTTTAGAGATGACTGTGGCTGGACCTGACACAGAAGCTGGCTTATTTTAGCTGGGCTGTCTATTCTGTGGTTCGACACTGGCAGCCAGCCAGAGAGACAGAAAATGAGCATTATTATTTCCAAATGAATTCCCAAGAGTGCATTCAATTAGAAAGGTTGTTTTTTGACCTTTTGCAGGCTTCATTAAAACCCCTATCACTTTTCCAGAAAAAACAATTTTGAAAACAGATGGGAGTAAATGAAAAATTTATGCTTGCAATGCCACGTGGCTGAAAATGAGCAGTCTTGAATGATCTCTGCTATGTACCACAATGTGCAATTAAAAGGATGCATATGAAGCCTTCATACTCGGAAGTGCAAAGATTTGCCTATAATCTGCTGGGAATCACCTCACAAGACAATAATATACACTCTATTAATGGAACTGGTATGGAGTTTTGAATGTGGACTATAAAGTGACTCAGAAGCTGGGAGCTTGTGGAGGCTGGTATTAATCAGTATCTGATGATACAGAGCAGGAAAAAATACAGGAAAGAATTACTTCCTAGAAACAGCTTTCAAAAAAGCATAGGAAAACTCTGAGGAAAAAAAAAACAACAAAATAACAGGAAATATGTTTGGGAAAGACCCAAGAAAGTCATCTAGTCGTCTTAGGTACCTAAACTCTAAGAAATGCTAGAAAGATGGGATGGTTGTAGGTCAGTAGTGCAGGACAGTGTAACTAGCTGTAGAAGAGCTTTGGGTGTCAGAGCAGGACCAAAACAGTGTTATTCTTTGTTGAATTCAGAGCAATCATACTAGGTGAACACTGCACAGAGTAGGGATGCCAGGTCTTCCTGAGCAAGCTCAGAAGTTCAGTACAGTATTGCATAAAAATACTTGGTTGTCCACCTATCTTCAAAAAATAGTTTGGCCTTTGGCCACAAAAGGAGCATGCTGGTGCTTTTGTCATTAAGACCACTTAGTCTAGACACTGCCACTGACCTTTGCCATTTTATTTTAGTACATGCACAGAGAGGGACCCCAGTGTTCAGCATCACAACTTACTAACAGTTCGTTGGTATTTCCTCCAAAATTATTCCTATCCCTTCCTCCTCCAGAAGTACTTGCTGGTATCTATGCCCCTGGTCGGCATTCACATCATGCAGGAGAAGGGACCACCTGTTATCCATAGGAGGAGCGGTGACAGGTTCACCCCAGATGACAGGGCTCTGCATCACACTGCTGGGGGCTGTGAGCACCAGGTAGGTGAATCACTCCTGTCCTGCTGGGGGGAAAGGGAAGAGTTTGTTTGGTCTGCAAAGAGAGCATATGTTTAACTGTATGGAGAACATATGAATCATTTTCCTTATGCCCAGCTGCTTGCTTTGTTTCTCTGGAAATAGACTTTAAGAATTATTACTATCCATATGATGGGCAGCAATATGGATAAGCTGAATGTTGCCTGGAATAAGATTAAAAAGGGTTATTTTACTATGGCAGTTGTAGTCTATTTATGCTGGGTAAGAAGCATTTAACAATTATTTTGTCACAACCAATGTTTGATCATGCAGGCACATGACGTTTGCAGCTGTGTATATGACTAAATGTAAATTCTAAATATAAATAAATAAATCAAAGACCACGCCTTCCTATGGAAAAAGACACTTCTTAACATTGGCATTATTAAAGATCTTAACTTTATTTAATGTGTGAACATTTGAAAATCATATCCTGACCTATGACATTTTCTTACAAACAATTCCTAGTTCTTCTTGACTGGGGATGATAGGGCAGAGGGAAGGAGAAGTATTTGAACCTGCTTCTGCCAAGTTGACAAACTTGCAAAATTAGGCTTATTATGCTCATAATAATTTCCTGCTACAGCTTAGTATCACCCTGTAGTCTTTCTATTAAAAGGAAATAAACAACAATAACAAACATAAGGTTATAATTTATAACATCAGTGAAATCTGCTCCTCTGGAGATGCCACAGGCATGCGCTTCCTTCCCTAGCTCTGCAAGTACTCAGAGACTGCCTGCCCCTCCTATCTGGCTGCACAGTGCTGACACAGAGCTGCCCAGGAGTGTGTTGCAGTGCTGTCAGCCCCCATGTGGCTCACTGCCAGAAGACCCTGGGGGAAAAGTGCTTTGTGTTGTGCCCCAACCTAGATTTCCAAGAGGTTACTTAGCAAGAGTGCCTATGCTCCTATGGGTTTACTACAAGGAGAAAAATCTGCAGCTGGAAAGAGCAGCTCTAGGAAGAGACCTTTGCTGTCCTCAGTGTATCTGTCTCTAGACTTAGCACCTTTCTCCACAACTCTTTACAGCATATGCCTCATTAGGCCTTTGTGAGTCAGAAGCCATCTAGCAGGCAGGAAATTTGAAGAGAGGAACCAGAATATGCAGCAAGGCTTTAGATTAGAGGGTGCTGGGCCAGTATGAAAATTTTCACTACTAAGTGACTTCCCATTCTGTTCCCATTTCTTTTCAAAGCAATATGTTTAACAGTTTAAGAAGGAGCATGAGCCGCCATGGAGCATGAGAAGGAAGCTGCTTGCAGTTACTTGGAATTAACAATTGAAAGAGGAAGAAGATTGAAGGAGTTTCCAGAGGAAATGTGAATTGCTTCTCATTAGATTCAATTCCCCTCTGCTGCAGGGAGCTCCCTCTGAGGTAGACAATGTCACGGCACCCATGGCTGAAGCTCTTTCCAGCACTGCACTCTTCTGCAGGCTTTAGAAAGCCTGTCCCAGTCTTTTCTGGGATGTAGCATGTGTAACCAGCAGAGATCCAAAGTTACTTTAAGAAGCATTATACAAAGAGGAGAAAAGCTTTTCTTCTGTGCATCTACTTCTGTTTACATTGGCCAAGGCTTTGGAGGAATACCTAAAAACTGAGGTTTGTAAATGCATCAAGTCCAATGTGAGCATCATAATGTAATTAACACTTTGTGCCAATGATCCCTCTCTGCATGCTTCTTCCACATGATCCAGAAGCTTTGAGACAACTGGTGTAGTTAATTTTTTTATATGCATGACAGGTTACATGGCAATGATATTACACTCCTTATTAAACCCCTGAAGCTGGCCTATTGCTTGCTGTTAATTCATTTAGTGACTCTCGTCTTGAACTGAAACAGATGGAATTAGCACAAATCTGGTGTTTTTAAGGTTCAGCACTTGGCAAACAAAGGTGCTTTGTTGCTAGGAAAGCAATTTCTAATAGCACATTTTTAAAATAGAAATTAATGCTTTACTCTTTGCTTGTGTGATCCAGTGTCATGTGCCTCTAGAAATTCATTTCTCTTCTTGGAGCAAAAAATTCCACTCCTTGAGTCCAAACTTTCCAGTCTGCTTGGGAGCCATGAGCATACAGTACACAGGAAAAAGTAAGGTTTATCCAGAAACAAATTACTTCTCAGCGTTAAGAGCTGGATATTGTCTTCATGTTGAAGCACCTCTGTAAAACAAGCAGCCTTTGTTAGCAAGGAATTCAGGCCTATGTCTCTAATCCATGGGATTCTTGCTGGGATAATTACTGGCCCATAATCAAATGTGGCCAACATAACATTCTTGTGTGGAGAAGTGGAAGAAGTCATGTTACTGTACACAGGGACATTTGGAAAATGACCATGAAGCAGGCATGGATAAAATCTGGGTATGCTATCCACAGTGAAGCTGATGAAAGGCCATGACAGAGGTAGGACATTGCTCTAGGTGCACTAGCTATGCTGAAGAGAGATCAGGCTGCATTGGCAGAGTCCCGGGTAGCACAGCTATGCCAAGGGCCTGTATCTGCCTGCTCCAGCAGTGGGTGCTTCAAATCCATGGCAGAAGCAGTACCCTGCTGCAGCTGTATGCTGAGGGCTGGTATGGCAGCTAGCAGAAGCTGGGAGAGGTGAGGGAGAGCTGCAGGGGGAGGCAAGGGAAGGGAGAACTGTGTGGACCTGTGCGGGAGGGCGAGGAGAAGTCTGGAGCCAGAGAAGGGAGCAGGCTGAGAAGAAAGTTACAGTGAAGACTCTGTAGGAGAAGAGAGGGTGCCCAAGAAAGGGGGTCAGTTTGGCAAGCAATATAAAGAACCTTTATTTTCCTGTCCAATTACTGGCTGCTTTTATAGTCCAAAATTAACTGCTGTAGTCCAAAACAATTATTTGCTTCATTAAAACCATGGGAAAATGAGCTGTCAGACTAAAGAGCTGTCAGGCCTTTCATCTATGGAGAAAGTGAAAGGCTGCAGGCTGCTGTGAGCCACGCTAAAGGCAGCCCCAGCAAAGGAGCAAGGCTTTCCTCTGGCAATGGGATGGTGTGCATGCTGGAATAGCAAAGCCAGGTGGAATTGTGCCCAAAGTAGGCAACAGCTCAAGCTTCAAGAGCCACCAAGTAGGCAGGTTTGGGAACAGCTGCGTGGGCAGGCACTGCTGCTGCTGCTGGGCCCTCTTGGGAATGGGGCTCCCATATAACCTAGCAGTGTCTGGCAAAGCCATGTCAGACAGCCTCCATTTGTATACATGGCAGTCCTCCTCATGGAAACCATCCTCCAGATGCTCTTATTTCCTCCAGCTTGACAGTGTCATTGGCTGGGCAATGACAGGCATCTAAAGAGTACTAGAACAACTTTATGTAATTTGGGAGTGCAGAGGGGACCCACACTCTGCATCAAGAACAACTGAGATAGATGGCTCAACACATTGAAATGAGCATGCCATGGTTCAGCTGCTCTCATATCAGCAAGATGGTAGGCTTGCACCTGCCAGGTGAAATGCTGAAGAGTGCATGCTCAGTACACCACTTGTGATCGACACAGTATGGAGGACTCCTTACAGTGAGACCACAGGCCATCAATTTCATCTCCTCCTTCTTTCAAGTGTTAAACTTGTATACTTCCTCTTCTCTGAGACATGAAATAGAGTTTGAAGAATATTTAATGCTTAAAAAATTTGTGCAGCCGTGTTCTATTTAAGACAGCAGCTTTACATGGAAAATATGTTGTTTTTTCCAATATGTTAACTTTTCACAGCTCCGCTTGCCAGCTATGGATCCTTGCTTTCAAGAACTGATGAGCCTCAGCATCTGTTCTTCTGGGCATCCAGGCCTCTTGCAGATTCTTTAAAAGCAAAAGCCATGAAATATTCTTTTCATAAATTGACTGAATGTCTTCCAAAGTTGGAATCAATTAGTGAAATAGCCTCTCAATATATTGTTGACATACTATTGCAAGAAGAGGATTTTGAGGACTCATCTATTCACTGTAAAGCTAATACAGCCATTTCCTATGCTAATCTGAGCAGCAGAGGACTCCCAGGCACTGGCATGGGAGTGGAGAAGTCAGTCCTCCCAACAAATGGAAAATTCAAAAACCAGTTTTGAATATGGCTGAGCCTATCTGCTCTTTATGTCCAAGTTACAACATGGTCTCCTTACGTGGAAAACAGATCAAACATTTAAAAAGGAAAAAGTGTATGCAAAATCTCTGATTAAAACTCTAATGGCATTTTTTTCAGCTTGCAACACCAGACCCCTATGCTTTTTGGCCAACAAGAAGAGTATTCAGCAGATGTCTGTGAATCAAGCCAAAGTTTTGTGACAAAGATTGTCAATTCTTTGCTATCCAGCCAAGTTTTGGCTATGGAACATTTTAGTAGTATTGCTTTCAGCAATCAGTGACTCTCACACTTACCTCATCTATCACAGCTAATATCCAGGTAGACAGTAGGGCCCAGATTGAGAAGAAAGCCTTTTGCAAAGGTTCTCTGAAGGAGGGCTCATCATTTCTTATGGATATATGAGCTGAAAGAGATGCACAGAGCTCCACATTTTTATCACTGCTGAGATGATGGGGAGAAGATGCCTTTTTTCATGCTAATGACAAGCCTGGGAAAGAAAAGTGCGGCTGGCACATATGATGACTGAATGTGTTACCAGTGACTGCAAAGTGGCTTTCATTGTATCTTTTGCTGTGTCAGAGTTATCTGCACATTCTGGGCCACAGTCACTTTAGGGACACAAGGAATCGTAAACTTTTATGTTGGAAATGGAGACAACCCCAAGGTCTGTCTGTACTCTCATCCCGTGCATATCCCACTCCACCTGAACCTGTATCAAAATGGGAAATGATCAGAAATGAATTATAACTGTTTTCAGTGTATCTATCCCTTGGCCTAAACACAAGTCCATTAATCAAGATCTTTGTTTTTCCTTTTTTCCTTTTTCATCAAGTTAGTCTTCCACAAATATTTTGTCTCTCTCAATTTTTCCCCATTTAATCATGCTGGTTACAATAGCCCTCAGATAAATGTGTTCACAGACTAGAATTGAAACTGGTATCTGGAGATCCTCCTTGCTGCAGACAATTGTATGACTTCACCTGCAGTAGCCAGCAAGGAGTTGCCAATGGGTGTTCTGTTGCACATAGTGGCCAGGCAGATCCTGCCTCTCTCCTGGCACCCAGAGAGACCCCAACAACTCCATCCTCCAGTTTTCAGACTTGAAGGCACAAGAAAGACAACTTCAGTTGTTTTATAAACTGCTTCCTTACAACTTTGGAAATAGGAGAAGTGCCCAGGTCTACTTCATTATTTCTCTGCTGTTGCACAGATTGAGGACATGGATAGTACCTTTGATCTTGTGTCTGCTTTTCTGAGGCACATGCTCATTTTTGTGGCATCTGTTTTTGTGTCTGAAGGCCTGGCACTCAACAGTGCTTGGCCAGATGCACGTTTTAACAGATATCACACAAATGCAGAAAACAAAGGGTAATAAATTATTGGTGAATCATGTCACAGTGTGCTCTTTCTAGTACTAGTCATAATGCTGCGTGTGCTGTGTGGGAACAGAAGATAGCAGAAAACAAAAACTCCCTGCAGATGTGTACTATGAAGAAGGCCAAATTTGAGATGCAGCTTTACACATCTCTTTTACTTCCATTACAAGCTTTTAAGTAACAGGAGAAATATGTGCTTCCACCTGATAAACTTCAGCTTGTTGTAGGGCTTTAAAATGGCCACCACTGAGCTGTAGAGGGACAGAACAAATACAGTTAACTGGGGCATTATAAAAGAGACTTTTTTTTCTGCTCTGTTTTCCCACAGGAAAGTCGCTGCACATGAGGAATAAAGAAAAGCTGAAACTATGCACAAACAGATGAAGAAATAAATCCAAGGGAAACAGGTGCCTGGAATCAAAGAACTTTACACAGGATTGTGTGGTTTTTGACAGCACTGCCACCCACCAATGTGCAGAATCATCAGCTCCACCCACAAGGTCAGCCAACACCACTAACAAGTAGTTTCGCTATTAGGAACACAGCTCTCATGTAGAAGAGGTCAGATCCCAGTGTGAAATTCCTTAATAGCATGCTGTGATCAAAGCGAGTATCTATATAAAAATGTGCATAATTCCAAATTGTTGTCCATGTCAGCATGTACAACTGCTGATTCTCTTTTTCTGGTGCCCTTGGAACAAAATTTAATTAATAATTCAAAAGATCACTGCCATTTCCAGTCTGATCTCCTCAGAGTTTTCTTCTCATATAAAAAAAATAAGGTGAAAAGTTTGTCCACATGGTTGTAGGAGTGGTCCCAGCAGTGAGGAACTTGTCTGCTGTGTCTTTGTATCTTGTAATTACAACACTTTCTGGGACATCAGACTTCAGTGTGAGGTCCTCAGCGAGCTTTGCACAGAAAGTAGTATTATATTCACATACTAGCAAACATATTTTCTATCAGTCACATCAATCTCTTCCAAAAAGCAGAAAGTGGACAATGGGGAAGAAGCTGAAGGAACTGATACGGAGTGTGTTTACCCCAAAGCCCATAGGGACACTGAGAGATGTTGCTGCTGACTTCACTCCACCCAAGACAGGCATCTGCAGAGCAGTCTGTGGGGAACTTCGTGCTGCAATGGTTGTACTACTTCTTGTACTTAAATCACCTAGTTCAAGACAGGTTTATCCGTGCTATTCTGCACTTTGTGGTGTAGATGTTACCCTGGAAATCCGATTTCCTAATTAAGGAGTACAAAACTGAAAACTAAATTTCTGAAATCTTCTCCTAGCTATATTTAGTTTTGTATTGGCTTTGCAAAAACTCAGTCGAAACTTCAGTCACATACTACCATCCCCCTAAAGGAAAGAAATAAAATCAAGACAGAAGCTATCCCTCAAAATTTCTGTTCCATTAGAGGTTTAGTGGGGCTAGGTCTTGCTTGTGAAATGTAGCAGTCTGCCAGTGGGAGGATAGCTCACTTGTCACCACCTCCTCCTCCATGATGGTGGAACTTTTATAAGGAAAATCTAATTAATATCAAGATATGTTTTTTTTCCCTCAGTGTTAATTTCCTGTTCTCCTTTCATGTGAAAGACTACCTGGACCAAGCACAGTGCCTGGTTGTCCTGCTATGCCTTTCCACATAATGAAACCAGAAGCTATTCAGGGAAAATTTTTATCAACCAAAACGAAAGGTGTACTGTGGAGAGACTCCAACAGAAATTTCCTTTTTTTTCACCACAATTTTATATGGGATTAAAATCATATTCATCAGCCCTTTTGTAAATGTTTTTCACTGACATTACAGCTGCCAATTTCTGATGTTTTCACATATAAAATCTTTTATTAGACATCTCGATCAATTACCAAGCATAAAAATTTCCCCATGATTCCATCTGTGTTGTAAAAAGGAGTGTATTTTACCAAGATCTGGAAATTTCTGTTTACCATAGCCATCTGTTTGACATAGCTCTCTCAAATTTGAGTCACAGTGGTTTGTTTACTTCTTCGTTGGCTGGCAGTCTGACTACAATCGAGGCTTTTTTGTCCGTTGCCCCATTGGTGCATGTGAGGACTAACAGTGCTTGTACAGATACGTGAAAAAATCAGGGCTTGGAAAGAACGAAAGATGAGTAAGGGTCCATCTAAGACTGCAGTACAGTATGTCCTCTGTGGAGTACTTGTGCACCAGATGGCTCACATGCAAGGAGATTTCCCTCTCTGGTTCATCTTGTGAAAATGATCCTCTATAGTCTATCACTTCAGTGTGGGGACTAGTGTGTTGCGCCTAGGGAACAAGAAACCATACTGTAATGGATGCAAATGTTACAACGGTGAGTGAATGGCACATGTGTACACACTGGGCCTCTGGCCCCTCAACTCTGATTCTCACCGACACCTCCAGTAGCCTCAAGTTATTGTGGGAATTCGCACATGCATCCCAGTCTCTAATACCCTGTACAGGGTCTAGCCAGTCCAACTGCCAGTTTCCCCCACTGTCCCACAAATCTACACAGGGCCTGTCACTGCAGAGCTTCTCCCTCCATACCTGACAGTTAAGAATACCTTACCTAAGTCACAAGATGTTGTCAGATTCAAAATCTCCTAAAACACATTGAAAAAAATAAGTGTTTAGAGAGGAGATGTTGTTTTATTTCTGTGCAGAGCTCAGGGTGGGTAATTTCCACAAGTTGAGTGCATCCAACTCATCACACTATCTGCTACTTAAAATCCAGAAGTTCTCAATACACGTCTATCTAATACATAGGGCACACCGATCACATATTCATGAGATTATTGTGGTTACAAAGTTACCCAAACATATTTGAAACTTCTGTGCTTGTGTGGAGGGTCTCCACTTCCTTCAGTGATCCTTTGGGGAGGTGTCCCCGTGCTCATTTTGTTTGTATATGGGCAATTTTCTAAGGATTTTCTAAGGACACCTGGTTTCCACCTCGTTTCTACTGATTGGTTACTGTTTTGGATTTGAGCCCCCATTGAAAATGTTGCTCTTATTATAGAAGCCTCGTGGCTAGGAAGGACATTTATCATAGATAAGCAATACATACAGAAGCTACAGCAAGGACCTTAAATAGACAAAATGGTGGGCATTGCTCTAATTATCTTGTGCAGAACTACATATGGAAATCATAAGCAGCAAAAATGGCAAATAACTGTTTTTCAGACATAAAGACACAATGTGTTCAGCATGTCCTACCTGGCTTTAATCTGAGACCTAAATTAAATTAAACGGAGACTTTAAGGCCTGACCCAGCATTCATGGCCTCTGTCTCATCCCACTCAGTGGGTTGTGAGTAAGGTGAATCTTAGGAATTTCTCTGAATAGGGCAGTCCCTACTCTCCAGGGATCCCTAAAGCAGCGGGGGTCAGACAGTGACCAGGACGATCAATACAAGGCAGTTTATTGAGATTTCTAACAACTAATCAACTACTTTGAGGCAAAATCAGTCAATTTTCCAGCAATTAGCAACCACTTTAAAGCAAATTTAGACAATGCTTACTTGAAGAAGAGTAAGTGAAAGAAAACCTAGAGAAAAGAGAAGAGAGAGGAACAGAGGCAAAGAGATTAAGAGGTAGAAACACTGCCTGCAGCCAGCACTGCCTTTAGTCTGGGATCTGTGGAAGGTGGGTAAACAAAAGCAAACATGCATGTTCACTCTTATATAGTCTAGTTGGTCCAAGACAACCCTTTGAGTTGGCACTCCACTTGTGTCTAGATTTGAGAGTATTTGATAAGGATCTTTGGTGATCATGCACCCCCTCCTCCCTTTTCTTTTATCTGTTTATCTGCTGTGAGCAGCCATGAGGGGAACATAAACAGTCTATCACTCTGCCCTTGCAGAGTGATGTTCCATAGATCTTACAGCTTCCAACTTGTGTTGTTAAGGCTCCATTCCTTCATTCGCAGATGGCTAACTTTTTAGCCATATTAAGGCTAACTGACAGTCGTTAAGGCAAGTTCCATTCTGTCTAGTTGTTTGAGTCAACAATTTGCAACAGGATCTTTGTAAGGCTCAGACAGCGTCACTATGCAAACTCAGAGTGCTCTTTCAAGGTATTAAGATCCTATAAGAGCTAAATCCTGGCATGAAAGAGTTTTGCAGTGTGGAAAAGAGCATGAACTGACCTAGTACAATGATGCACTTCTCTGAATGAATAATAGCTTAAACAGCTTTCCAGGGTAATTCTAACAGCTTACCTTCCATACTTTGGACTGAATTTGCAGAAATCCAATTACTACATCAATTATCACCATGCTGCTTCCTTCTGCCACATCCATCACAATTCTTCCTGTTCACAATATCGTGCCAACAGGTAACACATTTACTGTATCATCTCTTCCAGACCTAGGTAAAATCTTGCTGGTCCGTGAAAGGCTATACCCCAAAGCCAGCAATGAACTCCTGTATTTAATGGCTAGGAAGGAAGATTTCCATTAATCAAGCCACTTCTGTTACTTGGCAGCTCATGCCAAGAATCAGCTTTGCAATAAGTAGCTGTGAATGATTCTGATTGCTGCATGCTGAGGACTAGGCAGCCATCATCTCCTGCAATGCCTTTTGCAGTCAGGCTTCAGTCTGCATTGCCTCTTGCCAAGAAGTGGCTCACTCTCTTGAAGGAGAGCAAGCAGCTATATATTCAGACCTGCGCTGTCTGACATGCAAGTTTTCTGGTGTGCTGGCAATTCTGATACTTTGGGATGTGTTTTCACATTGAAGTGCACCAGAAGTACCTAATTCTTGTGAGAGGAAATCTCAAGAAAAGAAAAAGAAATACAGTTATTAGGAAAACTTCACATAGAGATTTTAGAGTTCTGTGCCCCCCTCTGGGACTCTGTCCTCCTGTTACTGAGAGCTGTTCCATTCCTTCTGTCTTTAGACACTTCAGGGCCAGTAACACACAGCAAGCACAGCAGCTCCACATGCATAGCAATGAGACACACTGTCACAACCAGCTTATTATGTTTGGACAAAAAAACAATTAGAAGAAAATGCAATGGGACCAGATCTCTGAATCCATGCGTGGTTTATCGTTTTCTGGCATTGTATATACAGTTGTGACCTCAAATTGTTCACCATTAGATGTAAATCAGAAGAATAGAAAAATGCCTAGCGATGTTACAAGAGCAGTTCAAAAGCAGTGAAGAAGGTTGTCATGATTATGTGTGGCCATAAACAGCCCAGAATTGAGCAGGACTCCTCCCTGCTATATATAATCACCTGAAAGAGAAATTAATTTGGCTTTCACTTCTTTACAAATACCTCCCTTCTCTGTGGACTCAGAACCCTCCATTACCTTTTGTCAGTTTTCCAAACAATATTTGATACATGAAAATAAGTATTTTCAATCTTTAAATATGAATCTTAAAAGGTGGAGCAAACAAACAGCTGGAGAATGTATCACGAACATCTGCATGTATGGGTTCAGACATCATGGAAGAGACTGGGGAATCGAATGTCGCTTCTGCATTAGAACAAGATAAGAACTTTCTTAATTTCATGGCCTCTGCTACCATTTGGGTCCCTTCTTAGAACTAATAGTTCTTTTCAGAGGTCTTTCTACTTCACTGGGGTTCTCTGATAGTTTTTATTACTTATCCTCTAGATAAACCTTCCTCAATAACACATACTCAGTAAATAAGTAATATATACATATTATATATATATATATATATATATATATATATATATATATATATATAAAATATATGTATATATCTCCATAGAGATTAGGTAGATGGAATAAGTTACAAACATGAGGACTGCAGCTCCTGTCTGTCCAGCCATCTGAAAAACTTCTGGGCCTTCGCTTGAAGGTAAGCTACATGCAATAAATACCTTTACAAATCAGAAACCCCTTGATGTTGGAAGACTACTAGTTTTTGGTGCTGGACAGACAGGACCTGAGTAATAGAGAATTAAAGGAGGAGAAGTTAAATAATTAACAATTTACATATATAAGGTAGCAACAACTTTTTTATAGCCAGCATGAAAATATGTTATACTTCATCGCACACATTGCGAGAATATCCTGCACACATTAAAAGGATGAGTCAGGACATGCCTTAGGGAATGTCTGAAGAAGGTATTGAGGAAGGCCCTAGGACAGCTACTGATCCCTACTGTCCTGCACCTTTCAAAGTCTGAGGAATATCTGCCCCTCTCCCTCTTTCTTTGTGTTCCCCTTTCTGCTCTGTAAAGGCTGGGAGCAAGGTGGAAAGTAGAAAAAATTATGTCCCAGCTGTGAAACTGGGCTAGAAATGCCCATCTGATTCCCTGTGTGTTGCAAAGGCAGTATTTATCTTCTCCCTTTCCAAACAGACCCAGAGCTTGAGGTCATCAAAGATGCCTGACATGCCCAATGAAGGCACCCCGAGGGCATGGGATTGTCACCGTCCCCTCCATCCCAGTCACCAGCTACTCACCACTGTGTCCAAACTCAGGCTTCTACAGTAGAGGTAGCAATGGTGCACAAGGACTTAACCACTGGGGAGCAAGAAATGTAGGAAGTAGTCCTCAGATTGACTAGCTACAGAACTGTTTAAGCCTTTATGTCCTGGCTTGTCATTTCTCCAAGACTCCTGCTCTCCAGTTGCTTGGAGCAACTCAGAGGAAGTTGACCACACTCTGAACAGGCAAAAGCTTCACTTGAAGGTTTCACATTCATCAGTGTCCTGTTTCTTGTAGCACAGAAGTAGAAAGAACAGAAAGATCTGCATTTTCCACTGGCAGAAGAACGGGGACGATGTTTCCTGAATGCAGAAATAGTTATGAGGAATACAGTCTTATGATTTTAAAGAAAAAGATAACGAGCTACAGAATTGCTAATTACTGTTAAGTATCATCTTCCTTTGGCTGATTTGAGTTTTTCCCATTAACTAGAAGAGATAGGCTTAGTCCCTCTGGCATTGACATGTCTGTAATCAAGATTAATTATTGCTATTATTATTAATGAAATAGTAATAAACACCTCTGAGCCAGTAGCTCTTCATGGGATACATTCTGCCATTACTGTCCTCATCTTTTCAGAAAGGCAGAATATTGTGATAAAGATTGGGTGGGCTGTCCTTGCTTTCCCAGTCACAAAACTTTCCTGATTTAACACGCTATCCCATCAAACTAAATTATTTTTTTTTCCTTTTGTGTTTGTGTGGAAGAAAAATATTCATTTGATTGATGGCACAACTCAGGCTCCATCAAAATTAAAGCCATAAATTCCCCATAACAGCCAAAACCACTGAGCAAGAGAGTCTGGCTTGGCAGGATTTAGAGGAGAAACATTTTGGGAACTCAGAGGTGAGATGCCTGGAAGATGCTTATAATGTGGTGCAATTCATGTGAGAGTCTTCTGGCTGTCATGAGTTGTGCTCCAGAGAGGAAGAGCTAGAGAATCATTGTTTCTGATAGGCAAGTCAATAAAATTGAAATTTGTTAGTTTTACATATCAGTTTAAGATACAGTCCTAAAGCCAAGGAGCTCTATCTTGTGATGAGCTCTAAAAATCTTTCATATCACTAAAATCCATTAGATATCTGCTTTTCCCCAAGAACTAAGGTCCTTTCCATGCATGGAGATGTCCATGCTCTCTTGCCAGTTTTTTCTCACGTTATGAAGTAGCCAGTCAACACGAGCAGAGCATGCAGAGAGCACCGATCTCCTCACCAAGTGAGTATCTGGGACATGGCTGAAAGGGACAGGAGGCAATACCACTCTTTTAAGAAGGATTGGTTTGGCCAGAAGCAAACTGGGATAGGTCAGGCATGAAATGAGACTACCGAGGACCATAAGTACTCCAGCTGTCTCAGCTGACACATACAGACAAGTACATATGGCTTTAAGTCAAAACCTCACTTGCACGTACCTTCTACATGGAGTGGGAGACAGTTCAGAAGTGAGTGCAAGTACTCAGGGCCTCTGCAGGAGCAGTCAGCAGCAGCCTGACCCCAGAACCACGCCATGAGTGGAGTCCCCACCACTTTGTCCACTCGCATGTGCCACTGAGAGCTGTTGGTGCACAAAACTCCCACACCCTTGTAGCATCACAGTGCAAAAAAAGGAAGTCTGGGTATAGCTGGAATATATGGCCACTCCAGCGTGCCAAGGATTTACTTTCTAACATTTATAATGGCATTTCCGTTTGAAAGGTTTGGGAAGTTATTTGAGAAAAAAAAAAAAAAAAAAAGAATTTGGAAACATTTCTAAAAGGTCAAAATCAAAATAAACATTTGGAAAATAAAGTATAATAAAGTATCTGCTCACCCAGTCTGAAATATTCATTTCCTTTGGATTTGCTGTGCATAATTTCTTTTTTTTTCCAAGGCTTCAACATTTCTTCTTTTCTGGTCAGAAAAGAATGTCAGATTCTGACAGTTCCTGTGGGGCTGGAGGAACCTCTCCCACCCGGTCCTTCTCTGTGTGCAATGTTCATATGAGAAATGGGCCCTTGGATTGTACACCAGCTGAGCAATTTGCTTCCAAAAGGAAACCACCACCAGAGTAGAAAAAGATGTTGAGAACAAAAGTTATTGTTTAATGTGATAAAGGAAATCAGTGTTGAAAACAGCTTCCACTGCATGCCATCTCCTACAGCTTTGTCATCTAGAAACAAAGATCCCACTCTCCCTCCTCCGCAGACTTGACCTAAAGCTTATCTTTCTCCTGGTTGTGTGTCACTTGAATTCTATGAATTTTATGCTCCCTGCAGTCACTCTGACTTTGCTTGGCAGGTCCACGGGCAGGATACTTTTGTTACACATTTTCCAAAGCACAGCAGGCTACTGCTCCCTGATGCAGGCACTATACCAGTACAGATAATAAACAAAGAGGAACGTGCCAAGCCATACAAGAATTAGAACTTTGAAGTTTTCCTTCTTTTCTGTTTTTCTCATTGCAATTTTAATGTAGCCATTGAGAAGTCAATATATTTCACCCTTGCTGCTCACTAAATATTCTCAAATCAGCAGAGACGTAGAGCTGTTGAACACGCTAAAAGCAAGAACGAGAAACTGTTTGCCAAACAGATGTAGAACATTATTACTAATTTCTTGTTTTTCATCATTCCTCCTCAGTCAAGAAAAAAAAAAAACAACAGTAATTGAAGTCTGAAACTGGAAACAAACCTTATAGCATTTGGATTCTAAAGTAAAAAGAGAAATGCGGAATTGGCAGTTGTCCTTTAGCCTTCATGTGTTTGTTGTCCTTGGTGTTATTTTTAAAACATCTCTACCTCAGAAATTATCTTCTGACAAGAGGGGATTTCTGAGGTGTTGGTGGTGCCCACTCCATAGCCCAGTGAAGGGAGTAGGTTGAGAACACTGTGATATCCCTGAGTATCACACACAGGGCTGTTGGTAAGTGCAGGCTCAATTATCCTAAATGCAACAAAGCCATGTCAAATGCTGCTCTCCCGTATAGTGCAGGTTTCCAAATTCCCAGCAATGCTCCTCATGCATTTGGGATGCCACCATGCACAATTTCAGGACTCTTGATTTTCTTTATCTTACAAGACCTTCTAAATCCATTCCTTATGTGATGGGGTTTCAGAGCTGCATCAAATGCCTGCCATTCCCAGAAGCAGGGATGCCTTGTGCCCAACACTGGCACATCAGATGGCCCTACAAGCTATTAGCTTTGCTCAAAATGTGTGATATCAAAACAATAAACACAGGGCTCTTTGTGCTTTGCCACCCCCTTATACCCTTAGTCATTCATTTTGGATCATCAAGCTCTGATATCCAAGCAACAAAAATGGCCTGAAGAGAAACCAGCTTTGGCTTTGCAGCGCTCTCACAGCAGCTGCTGAGGGGCTGTGCCCATGTAAGCTCATAGTTCCCAACCTGCAGCTTGAGCTCTCTCCGAGTGTGGGAAAGGGTCTGAGGGCAAGGTGCCCCAGCTGGACCACGTTCACCACATGGTCGGCATTGCTCTAGGCCTGGATAGGGACCAGGCCCTGAACTCTTCTTTCTGAGTTTAGTTTTGTAACCAATTGAAAGTTTTGTGGCTGCACACTGCTCCCTCATGTCAATGCTAAAGGCAAGTAGCACTCAAGTGAAATCTTGTCCAGCCAAAGGTGAAGGAAAACCAAGTATTTCTATTGCCTTCTCATCAAGTAGAGGGCCCCTAGCCAGGAACACCTCAGGAATAGCGAGAAGCTCTAAGGTCTCAAAGTGGATCAGAAATACCCTCAAATGCTGTGCACTTGCCCAGGGATGCTGCAAGAGGTTCTGCAAATAGCAGCACAATGAGGAGCCAGAGGAGGCTGCCAGAGATGGAGGTGGTTTGGGAGAGGATTAGAGGAAGATGAGGCAAAGACTTTTCTCTAAACTGTGTGAAAGTTCAGCTTGAGAGTGGGTGAAAGTTGAGGGCTGTGCTGCCTTTATCCAAACCAGATTTCATAACTACTTCTTTTCATGTGCAGAATTATTTTTTAGTTACCGTTTCCTTGCTTCCCTTTTGCTTTTTGCAGTTATCCTGAAGAATATTCAGCTATTTTTTAAAATTTTGAGCTTCATCACCAAGGTGGGTTTTGGGGAAGGCCGCATGTTTGCCTGCATCCACAAGCAGTGTGGTGCAGTTGGAGCAGATCTCTGAAGTGAGTTGGTGCTGAGGACCAAGCCTCAACCACACAGCTGCTCAGAGCTCCCTTTAGTCCAGCTCCAGCCTGGCTGGGTGCCCACGAAGACCACACGCACCAGGAGTGCTGCTGGGCAGCACTTCTCCTCATGGGTTTGCCTAACAGAAGCCCAGCTGGAGCTCCTTGAGACCAGTCTGCAGCACAAATCTCAATGGGTTGTACCTGGGGAAAGGCATGATCATTTCATGATTTGGTGTAAACTGCAACAATTAGACAGGTTAAGGACTAGCTAAACTCTTGCTCTGACTTCTCTCCATTGTGCTTGTTGTCTCCTTTTTCAGGAGTGGATTCTCAACAATGAGAAGAGTTCAAGACACTGAACTCTTGGTCTTGAATGACCAAAGTCTTTTACTGGAGCCACGAAGATATAACTCCTGGGCTTAAGCGGGACATTTATTGAGTAGAAAACAAATATTCTGTGTTCTGATCCTGCAAATGACCATGAGTCAATAAATCTGAGAAAGCTGTTCATGCACATAACCATTTGCAGAACTGAATCCCCAAAAAGGATCTTCATTGTAATAATCAACAAATAATGGATAGAGGTCCAGTGCAGAAATTTGGATGCTTATTATACTTACGTAAACCTTTTGGATTGACATCACTTGGCTGCAAATACACAACCTAAGACAGCGGAAAGTGTTGTAGCACTTCTACTATTAGTCAGACCCCTGAAGAGCAGAGAGCATCATGGAGAAGAAAAAACACTGGAAATGAAATAAACCAAACTTTGCTGAAATGGCAATAAAAGCTTGTTGCAAATGGAAAGAATATGATATATTACCAGAAATTATTAGCCTTTGCAGGTCCATCCCAGCCAATGCTTCAGCATGTTTGTGACTTGAATGCTCTTATCTTCTGAATTTGAACGTGTCACTGCTCCTGATCCTGAGCACAGTCATGCTGCTGCCAGCATTGTACCAGCTGGTGGCATCTGTCCTACCATGCTTCCAGGACACTGTGGCAGCTGACCTGCAGCTGGTGCACGTCTCACAGTCAGAACCATGACCATAGGTACAAAGCATATAAGGAAGAAATCACAGATCTAAACAGGCAGTTCAGCTTAATGAAGGAATACAGTATTTTCAACTCTCAATGACTTCATAAAGCCACCATTTCACAATAAGCCTGTATTTCCTTCTTACTTTCCCAGTGCAATTGTGGCTACAGCTCCATCATGACAAAGAACTCTGCAGTGCATCTGGAAATGGGACTCCTTGCAAAGGAACATATGGGCCCCTCAGAGCAGCATGGTTGAGGAATCCTAGTGATGCAGTTCCCTTAAGTGCCAGAAATTTCATAGATCTTATCATGTGCATTGGCCATATGGATGTATGAAAACTGAAAAGAAGTTAAAGATTCAGGCTGTGAGCACTATGGACTTTGGTCTGGTGCTCACAGGGAGAAGGTGCCTACCCAGCAGCCTCTTCATGGATTTAGGTGTATGGATCAGATAAATCGCTGTTTCGCTTACTTTAATCCTTTGAAGTTTGGTGGTTAGTTTTTATTTTTAATTTTTTTTTTAATTTTTAATTTATTTTTCAAAATTTATTGGTTTTTGTGGTTTGACATATTTTACATATATTTAAAACAGGTTTCTACATCCCTCTGTTGCCCCCCCTCTTCAGCTCATGAGAGGAAACAAAATGCAAGTACTGAAGCTGAAGGCTATTTATTCTGATGCAAATTATCCTCTCAGGTCTACCAGGATAAAATTAGTGACTAATTTAAGTGCGAGCAGAGTATGGACCATTCTCTCTGCCATTTCTGCCCAAACACAGTAGAGAAGGCCAGAGGCACCACTGCCTGAGCAGGAGCATAGCCAACCGAATGAGGGAAGTAACCACTCCTACCCAATACTCAATAGCCCACATCCAAAATACTGTGTCCAGTTTTGGATACTCCAGTAAAATAAAGAGATTAGTAACCTGAAGAAATTTCAGTGGAGGGTGATGGCCAGGGCTGAAATACTTGCCTTATGAGGTTGAGGGACTTTCTGCAGAACAGTTTTGGGGAGAAAGAAGATGGAACCAGGTGCACGATGAGAAAACGAGAGAAATCAGGCATAAGTTGAAATAAAAATGATTCATGTTGGATTTAAGGAGAACCCTTTTCACCCTTCAGGGAATCAGGCAGGGAAAGAAGTTGCCCAGAGAGGCTGTGCAGTTTCTTTCCTTGGGAGTTTTCAAGATCAGACTGGGCAGCCTGCTCTGACCTCAGCACTGCTCCTGTCTTGAGCAGATGGCTGGGTTAAAGACCTCCCGGGGTCTCTGCCAGTCTGAATTTTCCTGTGATCCTATGACAAGGGAAGCCTGGTATTTCAAGTGAGTCCCCAAGGCAGACCTGACCTCTGAACCTCCTGTGGGCTGCTTATAGCCATTATTTCCAAAGTAAGAAGAGAACATATTTCATCATTCTGTCAATGGACTGACTGATATGTCTGTCTGTCAGCTTGTCTATTGCTAAGATTGGAGACAGTTGGAGGAGCCCTTCTCTTCACGTCTATGCAATGCTTGTACATTAAAGCAATATCTATTTCAGGTATAGCAGCAAAACTTTTATGACTATTCTGGGGGGGGGTCATTCTGAACTGAGTTGGATAATTACTAATTATTAATTAATAGCTTTAACTGTTCTACAACCACCATCAGTAAGAATGACTTAAAAGAAATATTATCTTTCAGCATCCCTTAATTGGGATGTTTTGGAAATAGTTAGCTACTCAGACATTAGAGATTCACAGAAATTGTAGTTGTTAAAAGATATATAAGATTGCCCACTACTTGGTAATTAAATACAAAATTAAAAACATTTGGCCCAGACACATTGATGCATAATAATCTCTTTGATTGATTTCTTAACTCTACCATAGGGTTCCTTTTTATTACTCTTAGTTTTATTGAAATATATTTCCTGGCATTGAAGCAAAAGAGAAAAATAAGAGCTGTTAGTTGTTAGTAAATGATTTAATTTTGTTCTGCCTATTGTAAACACAAATGAAAGTATCTTCTTTAGAATTGCTGAAGGTCTTCTTTAGAGATAGAAGTGTGTACAAAGATAAAGAGAAGTATGGTACAGAAGTCTGAGAGTCAGGAAGAGAATCATCTACATAATGTAAGGATCTATAGAAGTGACAAGGAAGCAGTCTGAGAGGAAGCCAGTATGAGATGGGCCTTGGTTGACTTTTTCAGATACTTTAAGAGAGCCAGCTGCAGCTTTCCTCGGGACACTTTATCATTATGTTATTTTTTTTTTTTTCTTCCAGTTTATACAAAATGCCAAAACAGTTCTTCTGTTGGTTGCATAGAGATATTGCCAGGATCCTTGAATTTATGAAACACAAAGCTTGGACATTCTTGCAAGAAAATGATATCTGATAACATTGCCAAAGCTGTATCTTGCACTGTCAGGCAACAGAGAGAAATAGTTAAATAAATATAATCATATTTGTACTGACAAGTCAACAGAAGGGATGAAATGTGCCCACCACTAGTTTTTATTTTGTTGTTTCTTGTAGATATCCTAGGTATAAAGCAAATTATCTTCTGTTCTGACCTCTGGAAGCATCAGGAACAGCTTTGAAGTGATTTACGTGGGTTTTGGCAAACTGTTGTGATGCATTCAACCCTTTATTCGCTCACCACTAGAAAAGGACCCTGGCTCTGCAACTGGTAACTTGCTCCTTCACCCAGAAGAAATGACACCTTGGTCTGCAAAGTACTTTTTGTGGGCTTAGTCAAAACTGGTAGTTGGTGCACTACTGACAGCTTGACACTATTGTAAACAGAAGGTGGGGTAATTTTGTTTTATTTATTTTAATTTTTATTTTTATTTTTCCCAAATCTTACGGTATTGATAAGAAAACTGAATTATCTCTATAGCTCTGACTAGAGTTTGTATCAAATATAATGCTCTTTCATGGGGGATGTGGAACATTTATGACCTATTATTTGATGACCGAAAATGGATTGTTCCTCTTCTGTTACAGATGTGATTTGAAATCAGACTGGAAAGGTTGCTGAGTGTACTGATATAATGGGATGATAATAGCAGGGTGGCAATATCTTTGGCTACAGCAAACAAGAATACACCCAAATACAGAAATGAAGGGGAAAAAAAAAAAAAAAAAAAGCTGCTTACCATTTAGAAGGTCTCAGGTAAGCAGGGATCTCCAGCAACAGATGCCCTCACTGCCACTGCCAACCCTTAAATGAGATCTGGGAAGGGGTGGATCCTAGCTACACCCCTTCCAGTCACTCAGGTATATTGCATGCATCTGAGCTCCTCTGGGTTGGTTCTGTCTGTCCACTAGGTGGAATTGATAATCAATGCCACCAGGTATTGATTATGATTCTTATCAATACCACAAGGAGGTCTGGGAAGGGGTGGATCCTGGCTACACCCCTTCCAGTCACTAGGTATATTGCATGCACCTGAGCTCCTCTGGGTTGGTTCTGTCTTTCCACCAGGTGTTCCATCACTGTTTCAAACCATGATGTAGCATTTCACTGAGCACTGAAGAATTCAGAATTAGTTCATATTTTCTATGTTCCTGCCTGATCTGAAGATCATGTTCACTGTATTAATTGTCTTAAACCATATTCAATTAAAAATCAGAAGGTCTAAAGGACACTGCAGGCACCTTTGAGGCATCTGGCCTTCCAGGGAGTTACTTGGTTCTCAGCAAAAGAAACATTCCTCTCCCCTATCCTGAAGGAAACATTGCATTCTAAAAGAATGTGTTTAGATATCTCAGCATTTTGCTATCAGAGAATGCTAACTTCATACCAGGTCTTCTGTATCTAGTGGATTCCTAAGTGAGACTTACAAAAGGTGGGAATGCTTGGGCTCTTCAGGGTGTTTAATGTGGGTCTACATTTCAATGGCATTCTAGCTTTTGTGTTATATCCATAAAGTGGAAAATGTACAACAGTAGTAGAACCTTTATACTTCTGAAAATCTACCCATGCTTCCAGGAGCTACAGAGATCTGAGTGGGATGTCTTAATTGCAAAGAGAAGTGATGAGGCTTGAAAAGTACAGGATGAGAGCTGCCCAGTACTGGTTTGTTTTGCGCAGCTGGCCATGGTCTGGATGACAAATGTAGGAATCTGCCTTAAACTTTCTAGTTTTATTAGATCTTCAGCTTTTCCCTCTCAACCCTTTCTTATACTTCATAGGTTTGAGAAAACAAAGTGTGGATGAGGGAGCAATACTCAATACAGAACTGGCAGTACCAGGTGCTGTGTATTTTGGAATGCCTTTTCAGCACAAGCTGAATAATGAAACCACTGAAACTCTGAACCAAACTGATGATTTTTCATTTCCCAAGGGCTTTGGAAATGACGGGGCTTAGGAACATAACTTTTAAAATTTATTTTCAGTTTAAAATTTCCAAACACTTCTGCAGTGCTCTTTGGGAAAAAAAAAAAATCATTCAGACACTTCAGTTTTTAAAGCCTTATTGGTAGTGAGGAAAAAGGTGAATATTGGCATATGAATAATGTGTGGATTACAACAAGGGTAAATACAAATTGTTTTAAGTGTTTTTTCTTATTTTCAACTCACTGTACTTTTGTCCTCTTTCCAGCTCAGCAGAACTTCTAGGCAGCTCAGATGTTTCCTCAGAGACCCATAAAAGCTCTACAGCTCAGAGCAAGCTCCATAAAATAAGTAAAATCTCCCAGTGTAATATTTTGCCTCCCTCCCACTCAGCAATTAACTCTTCTTCCTCTCACTTACATACAAGTCAGCTTCCCACACACTTAATGCCAAGTTTCCTGCTACTCGTTTTTCACACCAACCTCAGGAGAAGGGGAAGGGATTTTTAACCATCCACTCCTTTGATTATTCTGCATCCTTCTCATCTTTGGGTCTCTCCTGGGACATCTGCAGTCTGATACTGACTTGTCTTGAGTTTCTTGGCCATAGGACACTCAAATCTACATCCTTTCAAGGACTTCTCAGATAAGAACATATCTTACCCAACCTACGTGCTTATTCTCTCTGACTATCACCTATGCTGCTGATTTAGAAAGTGAACACTCTGGTTCCTGAAATCAATATTCAGGTGAAGGTCTCAACATTCATTTGGCAGTGCTTTTGCCTAGCTCTAGGAACACAAAAAGATTATAGTAAAACTCCATGGCCTCAGTTAATTCTCTCATTTCCCTGTGATCCAGTCCCAACCCTTTTCTAGTTCCCATCCCTCCTTTGCTCTTGATGGCAGACCTGCAACACACTTCTTTGAACGTACACATTAGCCTTTTCAATCTTTTTTTTTTCCCCTTTTATGTTCTGGAGGATGAGGAATGACTTCTACTCTTCATTTCGCTTTCTTACAATTCTAATTATTTAGTGGCTGAGTTTGTTCAGAAAAAGTACAGTGCAGTTTGTTTTAAAGTCCATGTGCAAGAGCAAAATATAAAATGTTGGTAACTACAGCACTTATAAGATGAAGTTCCCCCTCTAGCATGTTCATGTGAAGTATTCATCACATAACAACATCACAAAAAAACATTTGACACTGACTAATTGTTTTCAGAAACAGCAAAGTCTCTTCTGCAGCTGGCTTTCAGCCCCTTTACAGTTGGCTAGCTACTGCTGGTTTCACAGGGACAAACTGGATGAGTAAATGGACATGTATGAATGTGGCCTATTTACACTCAGTATAAAAATCTAAAAGCTTTGGGAGACAAATCTCAGAAATCAAGACATGTTCAGATGTGGATGCACCACTCCTTGAGATACTGTCTGAAGTTCAAGACTGGGTTAAGCATCCCATGTTGACACAGCGAACACATGGAATATCCATACAGCAAGGGAGCCAAATGTGAACCTGGCACCGCTCATCAGCTTCTCTGTGGTTGTTCCAGATATTAAGATCCCCATTTCCTACCTAAGTGGAAGAATTGTGATTCATCTGGGATTTGACTGTCTCTATCCAACCATATCTGTGCATTACGCCATGTTTATTTCCTGCTAGATCTACTCAGATCTTGGGGAAGAATCACATCACAGTTCAGCATCATAAGACACAAAACAACCTAACAGTAGCCAAATGAACTTTTCTCATAAAATAGGATAAGACACAGATAATGTGCTTGAAAAGAAGGCACAAGAACATTTGCTGTGTGAGTAGAACAGAACCTAAAGTCAGTCAGAACTGGAGGAAACACTTATGTGGTGAGTTTTTACATGCCCTTACATGGTAGCATTCATTCTTTCTAAAAGACAGATTTTCTTGTGGTCACTTCTAAACCTAAAAATTATGAGTCTCAGAGGTGAAGTGTAACAGAGGCATCTCTACTGATACACTACGTTGGCATATTGACATGGCTGCTCTGCCTTACTGGCAGCACATGGAGGCAGAAACTGCAGTGCAAACCCAAGCACAATCATTTAGTTTACTGCATCTGTAAACAGTTTGTTGTCCAATTTTATTCACCAATTCAAACTCAAGACCACTAACTGTTCTTCTCCTGAGGATGACAGCTTATGTGAAACCATAATTCCAACCCTGTTCTAAGGCAAGTTCTCCTAATTAATGCCCTATTTCTACAGGAAACCTCAGATTTCAGAAGGCATATTTTGCATTTTCAAGAAGTGAAAACATCTTCTGCTATCATTTAGGGAAGGAGGTGGAGATTATGCAGCTCTTCTGGAGCTTTCAGCTCCAGCCTCTTTCTTTGTGGCTGTTAGCAGATGGCTGACCTACACCCCACGTCTCTAGGAGCCTGTGATTCTGGCTGTTAGTTGAATTCCTGCTGAAGGAATACAGATGTGTGTGAAACATGCAGATCCTGTACCAGAGTGGCTTCTGGGAAACATTTCAGGCTCAGTGGCAATTACAAAAACAAAAGGTTGTGGAAAAGACACAAGAAGATTGAAAACAAGATCCAATGCTAAGTAGTTTTGCTTGTAACTGGACTTCGCAAACAATGCACCAGTCGCCCAGGAGAGGTGAGATTTAAAGAAACCCATAGACAGATTTTGATTTACTCTGAAGGATTCCCAGAATCACTAAGTCCAGCCCTGTGAAGCATCTTAAAGTGGTGGAGATTCTAGGTGATCCCTTTTATACTTCTTTAATTGCATAAAGCAACATTGAGACAGATATAATATTTGCTGGGTGATTCTCTGATATAGGAAACCACCCAGCCATTGACATGATTGCAATCTCCTTTGCTGTTATTCCTTGATAGTGTGAGATCCAAGAGGACCAAAGTAGGCTATGCTTTGTGTACTGCTACTGAATGAAATGCCAAAGTTGGATGTAGGAAGACCTCAGGTCTGGCTGAGTAATAAAGACATATATTGCCATCATAAAGGGACAAATGAAGAAGTGATGACAAAGCCAGCAAAAAAATGGAGGTCAGCTGGCTATCATACTAACTCCTGTCTTTTTCTCTGTTTGGAAAGCAAATGAATGTCATGTTTAATTTGGCTTATAGCAGGTGATAGTCATAGAAAAATGAACATTTACCTTATAGAAGTATATGCCTTCTAACAAAAATGGAGCCAACAAATAAAGCCTTGAATAGAGAGAAGAAGCTATTTTAAGCTATAAAAGTTATAAAAATCCCAATATTTCATATACTCTAGACATTAATCTACATTACAGTATTTTTATCTCCCAACTGATACACAGCTTGGTTATTTAAAGAAAATGATTTTCATAAGTTTGAAGCTCTTACTTGGTGCTGTGATACCTCAGATAAACAGAACATTTGTGTAAATGAAAATGTGGATGACAAGAATGGAAAACTGCAGTTAGGCACCAGGGTGATAGGAATGCCCTTCAGCTTGGAGAAAGTAGACACTTGTCTCCAGCAGCTTGCTTTTGCTATGACAGAGCAAAGATCTCTGAATCAATGCTTGCATTGGCAGCCTGTGGTTCAGCCCTTCCTTTTTGCAGAGAAAACCAAAGGCCCAGGAATCTCAGAAGTCTAAAGGATCGCAAGAAGAGAGTCAAATGTTGATGACTTAGTTGTTTGGAATCACTGATAGTTGCAAGGGACATTGTGCAACCTCTTGAGAATGCCATAGCAGGTGGACCACTGAAAGATTCCTAGATGTTTTGGGAATTTTCCAAGGTCTTTCAACTTGAACATAGGTTGCATGTGCACTAAGTCATCCTTCCTCTGTTGGCAGTTAGCTTATCTTTCCATTGTCTAAGGAGGATAGTTTTCTTCCTGCTGCAATGATTCTAAGGCAGCTCCAATAACCTTGCAAAGTCTGCAGAAATACATGGTGGTGGATCTTGCAGTAAACACAACTGGAAAATCGTTGGCCAGTTGAGCTATGGATAGCTCACAGAAGCTCTAACCTAACCTGGATCATCTCAGTGCCAAAAGCAAGTAGAAAAACTGGATATCAGAAATCTCACTGTTTCCTGACAGAGGAAGATTTCCCATCTCCTTGGAAATCATGTCATGCTTGTCAAAAAGACCAGTTCTGAGCCTTTGCAGGCTGAGGAGTAGTACAGTATCTGGCAGGGGATCTGGTAGGATGCACAGATGCTCTGTGCAGGAGCCTAGGCTGTTGCAGGACAGCAGAAAAGTTTACTAGTTTGCAGTATTGAAAAGAAAACAGAGCCAGAAAGTACTAAAAAAATTAATTGCAGAGATAAAATAACCCATTAACTTTATAACTTATAATGTACAGATATATCCCCATTCCGAATAGTTGTTTTGTCAGGTGATGCTGCCTGAAGGCAGTACTAATGATTTTATTCATTGTATAGGTTGCACTTTTCTCACATTCAGAGGTGGGAAACGGTAACATTCACAGTTTGGAATCATTTTCTCTTGTTTGTTCACTGCTGATTAGCAGTATAAACTGAATAGGACCTCTGCTGACTTGTGCTTACATACTCTGCTGTTGGGGTAGAGAAAACAAAAACACATTTACCCTTTGCAGCTTGTGGACCTCTTATTCATGTGCTGGTGCCTTTAGACAGCTCTTCCTATAAGAGTGACCATGTCACATGGGCTTGGGTTCTGACCCTGCCTTACCATGAGGGGCAGGACTGTCAGTATATGCTTATGGAGGCCTGGAGGTAAAAGGGGTGCAGCTCTGCAGGTGGCCTCTCCCTTTCTCAAGGCTGTCCCAGCCAAAAAGCAGGGGAACCAGGAACTTCTGGGGAGCCATTTGAAATAGCCCCTTCCTTCCTCACCACAACCTATTCAGGAATGCCAGCCTTCCAAGTCCGATGACACACACAGCATGGGGGAAGGAGCTGATCTGATGGTGCCTGATTGTAGTGCATGGGCTTGAAGCATGCATGGAATGTCCTACACTGTAAGGAGACCCATGGATAGCATAGGAATTGTTCATCCAAGGCAAGTTTTGCAGTGTGGACCAGGCCCAACAGTGGCCAGCATGAAGGCAGAAAGGCCAGGTGAGATGGAGGAACGGGGAAGCTTTGATCCAAGGTCATGTCCAGTCTTTTATCACCTCCATTTAATTCTTGATGCCACTTGCCATAGCGAAGGTAGGAATGCTGCTACTGGGAGACTTGGGGGACTTGCAGAGTTGTAGCATTAGCATCTCCTCTGTTTATGGATGAAGTAAGATGTGGGCAAGGCAGGTTAAGCATCTGCTAGAAGATATCAAATGAGACAATATCCATGGCTGCAAGGAGGGGAAGCACTGTGAAGCATTTTTGGACATATTTCACAACATAATTTTAGAACACAGTACTTCACTTATCTCCAAGAATATTCAGCTACAGAAGGAAGAGGTCAAAGGGGGTGGGGGGAGTGTGGAATTACAAGGTTAATGATGCAGGATCAGAAAAAGCTTATGGGGGTTTTATTAACAGTTTAAATAAATACAGTTTATGCTTTTAATGGATGAAGAGGACCTGCAGCTCAGGGAACAATTACCTTCAAAATGATGAACTGTTGAAAGCAGTTCACTAAGCAGAAATACCACTGCGATCATATTCCAGAAGAGTTTGAAAGCACATTTTCCTTCCTAGAAATGGCCAGACATGTTTTTGCTTCTACTGCAAGGTAAACTGGTTCTTGCTGCCCACAGTACTCCAGGGAAAAATCACAGTGATGGAAATTTTAAGAGCAACATCTCCTGAGAAAACATGGCAAGAGCACATTGTCTATTTGCACTTTGGTTCTGCTTATAACCTTCCAACGCTGTAGACATAACATCATAACATAAATTTTGTGAGGAATGGGCGACCTTTTTTAAGATGTTGTCTCTAAGGGCTGGGAATGGACTTTATTACACCTGAATCAAAACCAGGGTCCTGTTAATACTGTTTTCTTGCTATGCATGTACGATGCTTAATGTACATGCCATCTGCAATGCTTTTGCACATCTCTCCTGTAGGGAGCTGCTGCAAGACCTGGCCAAATAGCATCTCCTGCCATCTAGAGGCTTATTGCACATGTGTGAGGGTATCACTAACATTCACATGTCACCTGCTTCCCAGAGGCAGTTGTGAGCTTGCACAGATCATATTTGGAGAAGTACATGCAGGAACTACTCATAGTGAGCAATCTAAGCTCAGAAATTCTTCACAGGAGTCTACAAGACTTCTCTCTTTCCTTCTATTCTGTCACAGCTTTCCTTGCAAAATCACAGAATCACAAAATCACAGAATGGCCAGGGTTGGAAGGGACCCCAAGGATCATGAATCTCCAACCCTCCTGCCACATGCAGGGCCACCAACCTCCCTATTTAATACTAGACCTTACAGGCACTTAAGCCTTTATCTGTGAGCCACTTTGCAACTTACATTTACAAAAAAAAGATCAACTAGAAGTTTTTTGTTTTTTTCTTTAAATAACAGTGTTGATTTCCTAAAAGAAAATAAATAATGACATTGTGGTCTTGTAGACAGATTTAAAGGCACTGGTTTTCCATAGCAAGGAAACATTTCCTAGCACACCTCTACGGAATGACAAAGCTACATTAAGCCAGCTACAAGAACCTTCAGGTATGGAGTTTCCTTCACTTCTCTGGGCTGCTGCTCCTATGCCTGATCACACTCACACTAAAAATAGTTTCCTAAAACTTCACTGAACTTTCCCATGTTGTAGTTTGTTTCTGTTGTCCTCTCTCCTTTCACAGTGTGCCTCTGACAAAAATGTGGATCCATCTACTTTACAACCTCATTAGGATGTTAGAGATATCAGTTAGATTCACCTCCCTGCCAAGCTTTCCCACTCCAAGACCAAATAATTGAAGCACTCAGCATCTCCTGTATATCCTGTGCATATGCTGCTCCAAGTTCTCCTTCCTACTATGGCCATCCTTTTCACCAACAGTTGTGATGCAATGGGCATGGCAATGTGGCACAAGTCCTGTGGGAGTGCTCCTGACTTTATGAGACACAGAAGCACAATGAGAAAGGAAGCTGAAATACAAGGCATGGCTTTATTTTCAAATGTTGCCAGCTTTGACCCTTCAGACAGGCTGGCTGCTTTCTAGGGGTGGGATTTTTTAGACAATTGCTGATGTCAGCTTCACCTTGGGGGGAAGCAGTGCCACGCTGCTGCAGCATTGACCTCATTCCCTTTTGTATTTACCTCATTCTCTTCTGCTGGAGGAAGGCAGTTCTTCACAAGGAGAAGATATCTGCCAGGCTGCAAAAAAGGACATGGGCTTAGGGGGATAGAAAACCATGAAGCTTCTTGTAGGGAGAAACCACAGGGAGCATTCTACATTGTTCACTGGGCTGGGTTACCTCCTGCCAAGGCCTTCAATTATTTTTCCAAGTGACGCCCAATGCTTCCTTCATCACCAAAGAGCTCTTCTGTTCACATCCTGGGTCTGCATGCTGGGCTTTGGCTGCCCCCAAGAACTCTTGGCATTTCTCACATGCTGACAATTGTTCCTGTTGCCTTCAAGGCAAAAATCCCAATTCTCACAAAAAAATACGGTGGAGTGAGCATAGATTAGAATCTGGAATTGACCAGGGTCAGACAATGCTTCAAGCAACTTCTCTGCCTGTCTCTTCCTCCCCACCCCTTCCCTGCTGTGTTTTTTTTCCCTTTATTTGCTAGCTCTATAGAATTCCCCACCAGGCAGGGCCCTGGCATCCTCCACTCTGGAGAAACTTGGACAAGAGACAGTGCCTGAAAAATCTGCGTGAATATTCTCTCTGCAGGGATCCTCCCTCTTTTCCATTCCATTCCCTCAAGGATTGCTCAGAGGAGAAGACAGGGTTGGTGCAACACCACTCAGAGCCTGTGAATGGACATGGTATTCACCGGTCTGACGCCAGGGGCTTGGAGACCAGATGAAGATGTGGATTTGCCAGTGGGAGGAACATGGGAGAAGAGATGGAGGGAAAAACCCGTCCCTCTTCCTTTAGCAACATCCAGAGCAGTACAACATCCCTTTACAGATAGTGCAGTCACAAAGCTGCACAGATATTTTGATAGTGTAAGTTTTTACCTGGCACATGGGCACACTGTTTGTCCTACTGCTTGTTCTATGAAGACTCAGGACCATTGTGTCACAGGGACAGTGGGGAAAGGGTCAGCAAAAGGGTCAGGGCACTGCCAGAGCCTGAGAAAGAGGACCTGGATGAGAAGTGGCTTTTCTGATTCATGCGTCTTCAGTTTCCTCCTTCTGATCCCACCACCTTGTAGATAAAAAATGAGCAGTGTGCAGAAATACTATCATCCAGAAATAGTATTGTCTCTTCAGAGAACTACTTATTATGATAGTAATGTGTTACCTTGTTCATGGCGCAAAGCATGCAAATGCATTGATCAGATCAACTCACACAGCACAGACAGTTCATCCTGACCCTAAGATGAGGGGAACATATTGCATACCACAACTGCCTGAAGGAAGGTTGTGGCAAGGTGGAGGTCAGCCTCTTCTCCCGTGTAACTAACAATAAGACTACAGGGAATGGCCTCTGTTTGGTGCCAGGGGAGATTCAGGTTGGACATTAGGAAATACAACTTTTCCGAAAAGAGTGGTCAGGCGCTGGAATGGACTGCCTGGGGAGGTCTTGGAGTCACTGTCCCTGTCCCTGGAGATGTTCAAGAAATGTTTAGGTGTTGTACTGAGGGACATGGTTTAGTGGGAAATGTTGGTGATAGGTGGATAGTTGGACTGGATAGTCTTAGAGGCCTTTTCCAACCTTGGTGATTCTGTGATACTGTGGCATCTCGTGTGTTTTTCTCTTGTATCCTGCTGCTGACTTTGTCCTGGCTGGCTTAGCCTCGTCAAAAATTTGTATTGGAGAGTAACAATGGGCAACGCCCTCCACCCCTTCTCCCAAGCACTTCCCAATTCTTTCTCAGCTGAGGCTGTGGGAGAAAAAAATTACGCCCTGAGCTCTTCACTCTAAGTGGGACACCCCTGAATGGGACTGCTCCACCTCAGGAGTATTTCCAGCAGAGGATGAAGGAAACAGATCTCTGTAGGTGAGGAAATCAAAACCTACCCCGTGGTCTCCGAGGGTGAAAATGCAGAATGCATTGACTGTAGAAGAGAACATTGATCTTCAGTCAGCCAGATCGTGACTGGTGAAACCAGGCGCTGCTCTGCCAAGTCAGTGGCACATTCCATTCACTCATACTGAACACTGGGCTCTAGGCCAAGGCATGATTTTGATTTAATAACAGTAAAACTATGTTTTATTATGGAATGTCTGCTCTACAATCATGAAAAGTCACTGAATAATTTATATTGGAACGGATCTCTGCAGTGCTCATATTCAATCTGTTGTTCACACGGACCCCAAGTCCTCTTTAGCAGAGCTGCTGTCTAAAAAGTAAGCTGCAGCCCATGCTGCTGCAAGGAGATATTCCATCCCACACACCAGACTTCATTTCCTTTGCTGAACTGAGACTCCTGTCAGCTCATTTCTCCAGTCTGCTAAGGTCTCTCTGAACAGCAATTCAGCTCTCCAATATGTCATTCACTTCCCAGCCCCAGTTTAGTATCAGCTGCAAGGTTTTTGATGGTGCATTCCTTCCCATCATCCAGATCATTAGACTACCGCTCCCAGTCCTGGCCTTGAAGGTGTTGTGCCTATAATCAGCTGTCATCGGGACTTTTTGATCACAACTCTTTGAGTTTAGTCCCTTGGAAAAAATCAATACCTCTTCTTCCAAGAAAGACTTCAAAGAAGCAAATAATTTGTTACATTGTCAGGTTGTTTGACACAGATGACCAGAAAGGATGGAATAGAAATTGAACGATTTATCATAGGTTTATTAGGGAAAGAAGGTATATTTCAAGACCATATATTTGGCACTGTATGGAAGGAAAAGTATCTGAGAACAGTTAAAATGTTAAAACTCAAATAAAATGTCCTCTAATCACTTTAGTCCCTCTTCTCCCCGTACAATTTACAGTAACTACTGGAAGGAACTCAAAAGGTATTAGTGCTATACTAAATGTAAGCTGGAAGGAGATCTGGGCTATCAGAACAGTGGAGACTTACTAATATGAGCAAAGGTATTGAGGTGTTAAAAGGAAATTGTAAGATTTAAAAAGTTATTTGGTAAACCATTAGTGCTAGATTGCCCAAACCTACTCAAATCTTACATTATTACAAGCCTACAAATGCCTGCTAAAAATCATTATAACTTTCAGTCATGTCAGATTTTGCTTTCTGATCTGGATGGAAGAGATTTTGGTAGCATTTTAAAGGAAGTGTATCCCGATTTGTCTTAGGATGGATCAAAGTCAGAGGAGTTTCTTAGTATTGGAGTCCTGTAATGGCTTGATGGCTTTGGCTTCCTTTTGGAAGACAAATAAGAGCAGTTTCCCATTTGCAAGTTACTTATCTCATGCCTCCACAAAGTGAAGTGAAAGATAAGGAAGGAGCAAAGAAATAAATAACATACTCATTTGATGAAAATTGATTGAAGAAAGGTTGCACTAAACCTGTCCTTATCTCAACCTATAAGCTTATTTTTTCATTGTACTTTCTCTCCCATATCACTATGGAGGGAGAATGAGAGAGTGGTGTGGTGAAGCTTAGCTAGTTATTGGTGTTAAATGATCACAACTGTAAAGCACAGAAAATTTAACAGATGTTGATATACTGCTGGATAAGTGTTTCTGCTGGAATATACATTGCCACTCTAATATGGACAGAGGAGTAGATTCCTCGTGAACATCCAGTCGGTAGGTTGCCAAGGAAATGGGACATGGGTTTTTGATCAATAATTCATATATCAGATCAAGAGTACTCACAAGAAGAATATAGATCTTTTCTTGGTTAATATATTGTTCATAGCATTATCTCAAAGAATTAACAGCACCTTTTACATAAAAATTCCAAATATATTTATCTAGTGAACAAGAAAATCTCAGCATCTCTAAGCAGTACTTCTGCAGATGTACAGTACTGTATTTATATAGATATACATAGATATATATATCAAAGTGAATTTACACTGTGACCTGGTGATTAGTCCAGCAGCGAGTGAACCCACAGATAAGTCTTCAGGAAAATATATTGCTTGGGCGGGCGGCCAGCTACAAGGCATGACTGCATAGGAGAGCCCTGGCAGCACCCGCTGCTGGCAACGAGGGACAGTTTAGCATTCCATTCAGCAAGCACAGCATGCTTAGGTCATTCCTGCAAGATATAAGAAACTTCCATATTTTCATGGCTAACACAGTTCTAGTTTTCACAGGTCGCGCATGTTGCAACCACCTCTCTCTGCCTTAATGACCCAGAGGAGGAAGGTAGGACACCAAACCTAGATCCTGTCCATGCTTCCAAGCGGAAGTCAAACAGTACCAAAGATTTAGGCTCATGAAGGTAGGACCATGTCTGGTTTCGCAGAGGTTTCTTGAGCAGATGGTCTTCACTGGTTTGCTTAATTTGTGGTGTTTTTTTCTTTTTTTTTCTTCCTTTTCTGACTCAGCTGCTCACAGTCCTCTGGTAGAAATCATTTGAAAAACGTGGTCAGCCTGTCCTGCCTAAGACGGAAAAGCAGACTGCTACCATTTCCCTGGGATGGGCACACCGCACTCATACCAGCCCACATAGTAGTAGGGAGTTGTGTATCCAATGCGTCCAAATGATACAGGCTCCTGGCGGTACTGGCGGTAATACCCTGTTGGGAAAAGACACAGGAATCTAACAAAAGTGACAGACACAGTGGGAGTCAATCCTACAGTCCAAATGAAAGCATACAAGCTGTCTGCTAGTGAGCTTTATCAAAAGGCTATTTGTTAGGCCTGGTATTTGGCCTAGGTCTTTGTTGAATGATTTAACTCCGGTCTTTTATATTTCCTGCAGTTTTGATCAGTTTTACTGTTCAAAATCTTTTCAACTATTGTGTAATGCTGTGGTCTGCCAAAGAGCTTCTGCATTTCACTCCAAAGGTGGCTATATTTCAGCAACTTTTATGAAGTTTGCAGATCAGTTTAAATATATGAAGTACTCTAGGGCAAAAAATACCATCAAATCGTATTATCTCATCGGGCTCAAAAGACTATCAATAAACATCAGCTTTTCACAAAATAAAAAGGTATCATTTCATGCAGTAAATATGAATTTAAGCCCTTTCTGCCCCATCTGATAGACTTCTTCATTTGTTGAAAGAATGCAACTGCTTAATGCGTTAGGGGAGGCTCAGCATTCTTCTCTGCATAGCTTGTGCACTGGAACATCTGAAACACTGATATGTTGTGCCAATAACGTAATTCCTGCGTGCTCTTTATCTCAGTCTCCTAGACCTACTAATACACAATTCTTCATTCCCCTTCTGAACACAGAAATGCAATACTTCTCAGGAATATATAAATATCAGTGAGTACTTCAGTTTCTTCCTGGTAACACCACCACGAATATAAACAAATAGCATGGAAACTATTAAAGCCAGCTGAATAGTTTATATCAACTGATTTTTTTGAAAGGACTGGCTGAATTTCATGATTGGTTTTCTTTTGCGGAGTAAGACATCAGCCTGTTGGCTGCGTTAGTTGAGCAGTGTCTCAGAGGAGCTCCCTCAAGGTGAGAATTTTCACTTGGAAAGAAGTTTCTATCAAGCCAGAATAAAAGTGCTGCAGACTGACCTAGACACACTTCTATGTGTTTTGTACTTAATGAATTGGTCAGAAACCATTTGCAGAGCAGCCTGTTGAGCTGTAACTGTCTATTGTGTTAAGTGGAAGAGGTTCTGCCCTTTGATTCAATAAAGCATGTCTTAAAATTGGGAAAAAAAGATTTCATAAGACTACAAAATTTCTTTCTGCTTTAGTACTCTGTTCCTGTAAATTATTTGCATTACATGCCCTTCTTTCTCTTTCTTCCTGTGCAGTGCTCCCTACTCCTGAACCCTATAGATAGAGTGACAAGCACTTGGCCAGCAACCCACTCCCACACTGCCATACCTCGGATGGTGGGCAAGGCTTCAATGTACGACTGAGGTCCTGTTCTTCCATCCAGGTGTGAATCCACAAACTGGCAGTGGTCTTCACCCCTTCCCCAGCTATCCCCAATGCTATAGAAGGTATCTGAAGAGTAATAGAGACACGTTATTTGATTCAGCATTATTTTTGTTTGGGATGCTCTTCTACCACTGTGGAAACAGATATAAAAGAAATATAGTTAAAACGCATGCAACATCACCTGTGAACAAACAGTGGCCGAAAAGAGAGAAAATGCTACTTTCACATTACAGAAATAGAAATTATGGAAAACAAAAATGTTTTATAACTCAGTAAGGACCATTCTCCATTTTACAAGTTTATGGACGCATTGCACCAATGATGACGGATACAGAGAATTTCACTGCAATACATGTAACACAATAGCAGCCACTGAGATGATCCCAATACCCCAGATCAACAACAGGGAAAGTTTGGTTCATTATCTTTCAGCAAACGGGTCCAACTATTAACTCTTGGGAGTACCACTTACTCAACCACTGTGATACCAGCCGCCTTCTCCTCCATTCCTATCTGAATCTGCCCTGGAGATCTCAAGGGCATATTGCTCTGTTTGGCCATTGCATCCAGCGACCATCTATCTGCCTATGGGGCAGGCATGAATCTTCCCAGGAAGACATGTGGGGAGCAGAACATTGCTTTCAAGGGATAAAGCACAATATCTTTACAATACAACTGTGCGTACACTTTTCAAGTGAAACTTTCTCCTGTTCTCTGTCTCAAGAGCTCTGCTTAAAAGCTAATGCTATTGTAGGAACAAAATGCAGAGGCAATGCAGCCTGGCTATCACACTGGATCTTCTCTAGAGGACTCTCAGATAACCACCACACAAGACTCAGTGAGAAGTGAAGAAAGTGAGAAGACAGAGACAGTATCGAGTAATCATACAGCAGGAAAATAATCTCAGTGCCTACCTTTCAGGTCATCGCTGAGGTAAATCTTGTACCTTAAGGAGTTACAAAGAACCACTCCTACAAACTTCCGATACCAAGTTCGCTTCACATACTGCTTGCCACTACAATCTGAATAGGTAGGGTCATATTTGAAAGTGAATGGGATCCAGATAGGCTCACCACCTTGAAGAAAAAAGAATCAACATTAAGGACAGACATAATCAGTCTTAAATAAACATTCCCACTAATTTTATTAACAGACTTCTCTACCTACAGATTCCTAGTTCCTTTTCTAAACAAAGCCTGAAGGTAGTTCTGACAGTGAAGCTGCCTAAACAGTCATTTGCATTTGAACACAATGTACAATCTGTTGCTAAACAGATATTAAAAATTCTGTGGTGGCTAACAGACTGTGATGTGAAGGAAAGTCTTTTCTTACTATTGTCTTAAAAAGATGAAATTGGAAACCTACTTTTCTATTTTGTTTTCTCACATTACATCAAAACAGTGAAGGTTCCAATAAAAGCCAAGTGAGTCTTTTCGTGGGGAACTCTGCCCAAAGCACTGCAGTTTGATTATATCACAAAAGATTAAATATTCTACTGGCTTGCTTAAATGTTTGCTTTATATTTTTCTTGCATTAATGGTACAGAATGAGATAAAGAAGTTCCAATGCGGTAATGGTATTCTCTCTACCTACAGAGCAGAGCCCTGTTTTTACTGTTCCGTTTTGAGGTCAAAGGTATTTCCGTTAGTCGTTCTTCCTCCTTTTCTCTAGGCACATGATTTAAATCCTGCAGACACTTGCAGGTGAGAAGCAATCACTGATCAGTAACCCTTAAAACTCTACCAGTATGAAGACAAATGTAACTGGACTGACTTTATGCATTTAGTCACATGGCAAAAGGATTGCAGGATTTTGGCCATTGATTTTTTTTTAGAACAAAGTATTATCTATTTCTTGAATGCAATGCTATTGCTGTGAATAGTCCACTTTCACCCATCACTTTTGCTCACTTCCAAATTCCTATAAGAGATGAATATTAAATTGTCCCCTAAGAGCTTAATTCTCAGCTCTTCATGCCCACAGTTCCCAAACCGCTGCTCTGGTAGACCTCTTCTTGGTTTACCTATCTCTACCATTGCAACAACATGAATGTTAGAATCATAGAAAGGCCTGGGTTGAAAAGCACCATAATGATCATCTAATTTCAACCTCTCTGCTATGTGCAGAGTCACCAAACACCGGACCAGGCTGCCCAGAGCCACATCCAGCCTGGCCTTGAATGTCTCCAGGGATGGGGCATCCACAATCTCCTTGGACAACCCTGTTCCAGTGCATCACCACCCTCCTAATATCTAACCTAAACCTCCCTGTCTCAGTTTAAGACCATTCCCCCTTTTCCTATCACTATCCACCCTTGTAAACAGCCATTCCCCTTCTATTACCTTCCAAAAATCTCCTTTCCTTAACAGACCCACAAAATAAGTGACAGCAAAAAAACCTGGAGGTGACTAGGAGTATGGGAAGTCCACTATTCTTAGAGGCCTTCCATACTGGCTGCCAGAGACACAGCATATCTGTACATCATCAGAGACACGTGGGTGGACATGTAAAAAACAGGCTAGCAAGCATAATCAAAATAGGAGGGAGTAACATGCTGGACATTGTTTCTATGAACAATGTAGTTGAAAAGCCCCTGGACTAACCATTTAAACTGCTTAGGAAAGCTGACAAAGTGTAATAGCTGTGAAGGCCTTTTTCCTGCTTCCCTTACAAGAACATGTACTGCCTGGGGTTACATATCAGCAAGGCTGTTCCTAGCACCAAAATACAAGCTCTTCTGATTATAGGCTGAATGTGCAATAAGCCACAAAGGATGCAAAGTGATAGGCTTGAAAACAGAAAGCAAGCTCAGCAACTTCATGGCATGTCCCTGTCATACAGTTCAGTTACAAATCCTGGAATTTGTTATTATTTATAAGAGTATGACAAACAGTGCAGATGATTGTAACAGCTAAAGATTGGAAAAACTGGTTACGCTGTCCAAGCTATGCTCAGGCAGCTAAAGGACACAAAGAAGCAATACAGTTCAGTGCTTTTTACTAAGCAATGAAGGCTGACGTACCAGGCAGAAGGTGGGCCCAAATAAAGCTCATAATCTAACAAAACTTAGCACGTGTTTCTTTTCAAAGAGTAGGGGGTCCTAAAACTAGCACAGTGAACTATTTCCCTCTCCTGCTTAAAACTGCAAATTCAACTGTCTGTTGGGATGCTTCTCTAATATGTATATTCTGTTTTTCATAAATGTCACGCCCTGAATGAAAAAAAAATGGAAAAAGACTTACCAGGTGGTCTGACAATAAGGAGGGGATTATCTAGAAGAAGGAAACAAATACAAAAGGAATCTCAGTATTTTATTCCAAATCTTGTTTTATCAAATGAAACGTATAGTATCTCTCAAGAAAATAAAGATCAAGAATAACTGCCATTAGTTATGCTGTGAATGTGGGATTTATTTCTCACTGATTTGCAGAGCTAAACCATATGACTAACACATGCAGGCCTAACTTCCAAAGGAAAAGGTAACCTATCTTTTGCATGCAAACTTTAGTCCCAGACATTTATCATGTTTAGCTCATTGTTGAGTGGTATTCATTAACATGTGAAATTTATCATTTTAACTCCTCATGTCAGAATGGTAGAAGATTTTCAAGAGCCAACTGGACAGTGTCGAGCTCTGTCCAACACATCAGGAGCTTCTACTTGTTTGAAATTTTTTCTTGACATAAGGAGGATGGAATAGGTGTGGAATACGGATACATCAACAGTATCTAATAAGTGAACTTCTTGTTCATTTCAATGCCATATCCGCTGTCTCTTAACTGGCTTTTATTATATACAAAGTACCTGAAGAAAAAGTATGGTGCTTATATACTGATGGGAAAAATAAACTCAAGGGATTTTACAGTTTGATTAAAGAAAAGAATGGTTTTCTTTCCTCTTCAGTACATTACTGAAGGTAAGATGCAATATTTTCAGTAAGCTACTTGATCCCGTGGTAGCATTCTTTATGGGATACTCTCATCAGCTCAAACCTTCCAATTGTACTCAAACAGCGCTTAGAACCAGCAGTTTCTCACTTTCTTTTGATCTATTAATCACTGTAACTATACCATTTGGCTTTAGTTTTAGAAACTGCTTTTGTATTTGTGCCAGCTGGAAAGCCATCTTTGGCCATGTGACAAGTGCAGGAACAGTGCTGCAAATAAAACTTTAACTTCAGTGGATTTAACTTCTTACATAAAGTTCATAAGGTGGCTGATTTTGGTTGGAAAAACTAGGCTTTCAGAACTGCATATTGGCAGTTAGCTAATCAGCAAAACTCCCCACAAGGCACAGCATGCTGTATTTGCCCAATGTCAGACCTCTTGGGATTTATATTTGAGATTCTGCTACTCCTTTAAAAAAAAAAACAAACTCTGAACATGTTATGCAGGACCATTTACTTTTCTTGCATCTCTGTCTCCTTTCTGTGTAGCTTACATTCCATGTGTCTTAATGGCTCTACTGAAGTGAGCACTACAGGTTGAAGCTAAAGAGCAAAACCAAAAACCACATAAACCCCATACTGTCAAAAGGGTAAAATTCATAAGAAACAACTGAACTATTGCTCAAGTAAAGATAAAAGTATTTGTACTTTATTTTTCAGTGGAATCAGTGGCCTTTGGCTCAATGGAAGAAGAAATGGGTAAAAATAGCTCACTGAACACACTATTTTTAAAGGGGTGTTGCTCTTGAGCACATTATTAGCCCTGTGAAAAAGAAGCATGCTTTGTCAAAAAAGGAACAGAGAACTTTGCCCATTTGATGGAACAATTGTTTCCTATATTTCTTCCAGAGACAGCCACTTCCAACTGCTCAGCTGTTCACAATTAGGAAACCAATTTACCAAATGTTTGGTCAATCTATCAATTACATTAAACTTCCCATTGCTTCTGTATTTTGGAACATTAGTAATCTTTTGTATTTTAAATTTAACTTCCTTTTCCCCAGAATCTTTCACATCACTTATATTTTCTTAGTGGCATTATGACTGTGTATTATGTTCTTAGCTTTACTGAAAACAAATAATTAACCTTAAAAACTCTCAAAGTAGTAATTTCAGGATAATCACCGTTACTACCAAGTTACCACTGCTTTCCCACATCTTTTATTATGAATTCAATTCTGTGATGAAAATAAAAAGTAGAACGTACCAGACTCTGTGATAAATGAGACTGAAGAGCTAACAGGTCCATAACCAAAGGGATTCTTTGCTTGGACTTTAAAATAATACCTGAAACACAATGAGAAGAAAAATAAGATTGAACCATTGATTTCAGTGCAATGACTACATAAGAAATAATATTAAAATACGGAGACAATCAAACCAGCACAATTCCAGTGAGTTTGAGTGCCCTTTCTATTGTATTGTAGAATTGTAGAATGGCTTGGGTTGGAAGGAGTATTAAAAGACCATTCAGTTCCAACCTTATGCCATGGGCAGGGCTGCCACCCACCAGATCAGGCTACCCAGGTCCCCATCCAACCTGGTCATGAATACCTCCAGTGATGGGACATCCATAACTTCTCTGGCCAACACATTCCAGCCCCTCACCACTCTCTGAGTAAAGGATTTCTTCCTAATATCTAACATAAATTTCCTCTCTTTTAGTTTATAACCGATTCCCCTTGTCCTATTGCTATCTACCTCTGTAAAAAGTCTATTTCCCTCTTGTTTGTAATCTCCCTTTATAAAAAAAGATTTGGACTTGGATACTCAGCCAGGCTATGATCTGGCTGTTACATACAAATTTCATCTTTTTGTAATTCTCATTTATTTTTATCATCTTCATAATTACATCCACTTTATAAGTAACCAATAGCAGTAGACTACAAGAAAAAGGTTGCAAGGAAATAAATTTTGACCTCGGGAATCTTTATCTGGATTAGTTCCTAGGAAAGTAGCGGTATAAGCTGCAAAACTAAAACTGTATCAGGTTTATACAAGATCAGAAGCTAAGCTTTTGACCTTTCTTCACAAACTCTAGCAGCATCGAGATTATTTAAATCACATGCTTAAATTAAAGCACATGACTAGCCACTAGAACTCCATTCTTTGCCTGACAGAAACAAAATTATCATTCTGACTGAGGGAGAAGAATGCGTAAGCATATTTTTTACTTCGTTTCAAAATATCATGATTTTTATTTGCTGCCTACCCTGACATTTATTTTTATGTTTTTATCCAGTCCAGCAGAAACAAACAAGAATGGAAGATTACTGTAAAAAGCTCCAGCACAATATTTTTTAAGTGCCTGTGTTTAGGTTTCCCTTTCTTGCGTGCTTGCTCAGTTACACTCTTGTAAATAAATTAGTAAAAAAAAAAAAAGAACAACAAAACTCTGTAATATCCACACAGCCTAGAGCTAGCTTTTCATCCAAAAGCAGACATTTTCAAAACCACACTGTGTGACCCGCAATATTGGGCAAGCACTTACTCATAGGAATAGGTGCTACCAAGCATTGATGGGCAAGGTCCCATCCAAGTGGCAGTCTGAAAGCAAGCCTCATGAAAAGCATCAGCCTGCTCGTGGTGGCAAAGGTCACCCCATCGTGCAGAGAAAACCTTCAGCACTGCTGTACTTGCATGGCTCAGCAATGGGGTGCACTGGGCTAAGACAGAAAGCTTCACAGCAGTTGTGGTCTGCCATCCCCTGGAGGCTTCTGCCACCAGGCACAGTCTAAGTACAAAGTACAGATGCCATCTACATCAAAAGCTTAGCTCCCCTTCCTTCACTTCTGTGCACAAAAAATGGCAATGTTACGCACTTACATTGCAAGGACTAATGGCTTACTGATGAGTAAGATGCTCATGCTTTGCAAGCTAGCAGGAAGCAAGCAAATTCAACAGCATCCAGCTGCAGGAACCTTGCTTTTTTCAGCAAGGAGTAAGTGGGAGCAGGAATGGGAGTATTCAGGAACATTCCTGAATGTACACAAAGGGCTCGCAGTTTTCTTTTAAAAGACATACACACCGTGGCAAAATGCAACTACATTAAATAGTGAAATTTAGCAAGGCTATGTTTTTTGATAATTCCCAGCATAATCCTGATAAAAGTCTTGTCCTGTGGTTTCAACTGTTGGCCTTGATTTCCTGACAACAGCTTGCGAGTGTTCAGTGTGGCTGGGGAAGGACAGGGAGGCGAAATCCTCCTGCATGCCCCTGTACCATGGACTAGAGCACGAAGCAGAGGACTGCTTTAATTCCCAAGTTATCAGTGTTTCCAAGGGACACTTGCCACACTCCATTCACACCTCCTTTGTCACTCACACCTCTATGATCAGGTGTCCTACTGTGCACATAAAAAGCCCATCCGAGATACACGATTGTTGGGGTAGCCTGATTCACTGTCTGGAAAAACATGTGATGAATTTATGAGTACATTTCTCTTCACTAAATTGGAAAATTAGTTCCTAAGCCTTTAAATATACAGGAAGACTTTCATAGTGCCAGAAAGAAAGCCAGGACTCATGACTTGTTGACCTGTGATTTAAGCATAGACCATGCAGTGCTTGCTGTATTAAGTGCATCAATAAAATAATGAAGTCAGGATATATTTATTTCTCAGACATGACAAATAAAGAAGAAATTGCCAAAGCCTTTCTAGGCCAGGCGTCTGACATTTTCATTAGTCAGGATCCTATTTGCATTACAGTTGATGGATTTGCCAGGAAGTCTCAAATCAATATAACTCAACTGTTCTTCATCACATAAATATATGATGAAAAACTGTAGTGTGGAAGTTGATTGTGCTTTTATTACACTTTGCTCAGCCAGACTTGTAATAAATTGTTACCAATAGGCATATAAGAGTCTCCGCTGAAAGAGATGCAATACTGTGTGTTTTTAACACATACATTAAGCTTTTTTTTGCTAAAAATAAACCTCCTTTGAGATTTCATATACAACATCTACTGACATGTAAAGAAGGCATTTAATAAACACAACAGAGCAATGAATGTGATATTTATGTTCATCTGACTATTCCTATCCATACCTGTCACTTGGAGCAAAATGATTTTATGACTTAATTCCAAGTGTTTCCCTCCTGCTGAAAATTAATTGGTGGAACTTGTAGCTACAAAGGGAGATCATCGCTCAGCAGAACAGTTAGGGAAGCAGTTGTTGTTAGAAAGATTAATCATTCACAAATCACTTCCCAGGACCCACCAGCAGCAGCCTGAGATGATGAGACATGTAGGCTGTACCACACGCATCCCCTCTGCTCAACCTGGGACCACCCCAACACCACAGCTGCATGTCAGCAAGGGGTAAAAGGGACTGTGGCTGCTGATATCCCCTCAGTGCTGGAGGAGGGTGATGGTGGTTGTGCAGAGGCAATGTGGGAAAAAGGGACTATTTCTATCAGGAAGCAACTGGCATGTGCACCTGACCTGGCTGCAAGGAGGAGACCCACATGGGGTGCTGCCTCCATCAGAAAATGGCTCAGCACCATATATATCATGAGTATTTATACTAAATACATAATAATTCACTAGAGTGGGGTTGGAAGAGGGGTTTCCCTGCATGGTTGCAGTCAGATAGGCATGCATCAACAGGTCTACCGCTTGCTTGAGAAGAGGGCTTCATCCACATCTTACCTCTTTTATGCTGCTCTGGTGACACAGAGCAGCTGGTTGTGGCTGATGCTTTGTTTAATGGAGATAGAGAAAGAAACAGAAATTTTCAGCCCATTTGGCCCTCAGAGCTACAAGGTCTCGCAATTGCTCTGTTTGCAATTGTGATGCCTGAATCTGAGAGCCTCCTGCAATATGCTCTGCACAACACCAGAAGTGGTAGCAGACATTCTGGAGTCAAAAAAGCTGTGAAGGGAATAGAAACCATGTAGAAACGAAAGGTTTGAAGATAAAGCAGCAAAAGATGTTGTTGACATCAGACAGCTACCTAATTCCTTCTGTAAGGCATTGCCACGGCTATCCTGCAGAAACACAGAGAAAAGCCTAGCCATATTCAAGAAGGAGTTTGAAATGTTTATGAAGAGAATAATGTGACTGAAAGAGTTTGGATTTAGTGGTGAGTGGATGCTCTCCAGCCCTTATCACTGCCCTTCTTCTGTGATGGTGGAGAATTAAGATTAGGAAAGGGATATTGTCAAGATTGCCACTTTAAAGATTTAAGGTTTAAAGTAATATTAGCACCTATATTCCTATGTCATGAGGAAGCAATTCCTGTACCCACCAAAGCTGACCAGTGTTTTGCAAATGGGAAAAACTTCTATTCTCAACTGGACACCAGGCCAGGCCTCCAAAGAAAGCTTATTGCGTGGGCTAAATTTAGACTTCAGTTTTGTTTGTAAAAACTGAACACAAGGCAGACATTTTCCAGGACATGTTGACAGCTTCAAGTCTTCTCTAGAGCTGACTTCTGACACAATACTAACCCCTTTCTGGTCTTCTGTGTGCACCACAGATTGTACCACCAATAACCTTGCAAGGAACACCCACCAATCCATAGCATCTGCATACAGCAATCTGACTTAATCAGAGATATCTCGCACTATGCATTCCTAAAGCAAACACAACATTTTTAGACCAATTTCAGATACCACGCCATGTTTTCTTAATTAGGATGGAGTTCTTTCCCAATGGTTAGGGAGTTATTTTTAAGACTAAAAATATGCAGTCAATTCAGCCTGTGGATGTGGAGAATGTGAATGAGACTGGCTGATATGCACAAATTTTCTCTTGTAAAGAACCCTACTTCTCCACCACAGATCCCACACAACGCCTTTCTTTCTTTCATAGAGTATACAACAGAGGCCAATGGATTACCCTGCTCTTCAGAAATAACAAATGGATTTTGTTTGAATCTCTCTGCTTTGAAAAAGCTTTCATATTCAACAAAGGAGTCAGTATATTTGTGGATATGCAAAAACCTTGCTGTTTCTATAAAAATTCATTCTACTACTTTAATCTTCTGAAGCCTGGAGTTCACATACGTCTCAGCAGACATATTGCTGCCTGGCAGCTCAATTCCCACTGATTCCTCTGCTCAGAGTATGGCTGGGGCTCCATGGGATTTTCACTGCAATTGCTCATTTAGGTGACAGAAAACCTTTGAGGTTTTGGGCACAAGAAAGACCTATAGTAGACATTTGATACTGTTCTGAGGACAGCAGGAGAAGGAGGCTTGAATGAAAGACATTAATAGGACGAGGAGCTGGGGCTAGAAAGTGGAAAGGCCAGAGAAATAAATGATGGAAGATCTTTCATAGGGGAAGCTGGGGCACAAGGGCAGTGCCTTCCTGGCCTGCACAAGGCATAGTAAGAGTAGGGGAGTGGGAGAGAAACTATGGAAAACTGGTAAAAAGGAAAAGGGCTGTGGACGTAAAGGAGTCTGGGGGGTGGAGGCAGGTACTAGAGGCAAGAAGAGAGAAGTTTAAGGAAGTGATGTCCTCGTAGAATGAAGATGTACACACAAAGGCAGGAAGGTCTGCATCTGCTTCTCTCACTATCTAGGAACAGAGTTTAAGTCATCTGAGATGTCATCTGTCTTGTTCTAACAGGTGAAATCCAGAGGTAAACTGTGCCCCACACCTTCTTCAATATTTTTATAACAATGACATTTTATAATAAGGGCACTAGCAGATGCAGAACATCCAGTTGTAGTTATCTGCTGTACAAATAATCCTTCTTTAATGCACCATGCACATTTCATAAGGACTTAATTAAAACTTCTAGATAAATAATCATTAATATAGGTGTAACATATTTAAGCAATTTAGATAGACCCTTATTTCTTCAACACATTCCTGCAACAGACAACAAGGATATTGCAAACTCTTTACAGCACATTTCACAGCTGGTTCCTGCTCAGCATTACTCTACTGCTGACAAGGAATCTTGTACCTTAATATTGTTCCTGAGAGCTACAATAAGAGAATCGACAATAGCTGGGCAAAATCACTCTGAAAAGCACTGTGCCATGGTCAGAAAAAATATGCCAACTCACTTTTGAGACCCGAACACTATACTGCACTGGCTTTTCCTAAATAAGTTAATTAATTGTTCAGATGAATGTTCAGATAACTCTTCTACGTTTTCCAAGTTGAGGTTTATAGTTTTAGCAATTACCCAGAACCTTGAATAATATGAGAAGTTATACAGCAGTTAAAATAAGTGGGATGTAAAACCTTACTCTCAACTGCTTTTAACTCTCATACATAAGCCATTTTGGAACAAAAATATCCTTTAAGGAACACTGTTTCTCTCTTCTGTGCTGCTGTGGCTGTTCTAGGAATGACTGGTCTGATTTATACTTTCTCATCAAGTGAGGCATGCTAGTCACCAGGTTCAACCCCAGTGCATCTCCCATACTATCAAATACACGAGCAGCACATGACACCAGTGCTTAAGGGACTGTAGTCATCATAAAGTGAAGAATCATCATGTAGCAAACAGCAACAACAGAAGTCTTTCAGACTCAGAATTTGAGAGAACGGGATTGAGAGACACTATATATCTGTCAAAATCAGTGATTTTAACATGTTCCGTCTGTGCCCATTCACTTCCCACCCAATCACCATAAACTATTCCAACATCATGCACAGCAAGCACTCTTGCTTTGCATATTCTGTGAGATTTTTTGCAAGATAAAGAGCTACAGCTCCTGCCAAACTGACTTCTACGCAAGTGTCATGGCCTCTTTTACCGTGAAGCCTCCTCTACTGACACAACTGATGTAAGCAGACAGCAAAACCGGGCCACAGAGAGCTGGCACCTTTTCCCACCACCCCATAGCTACTAAATTTTGAGTACATTGGTATGTTGGAATGGCCACATTACATTACAACAAGAGTATACTTTAATACACTCTTCCCACAAAATTTGATTCAATTATGCATATGAATAGAACACAAAGTTTTTAAATTATATTTTTTCTTACTGGTAAGTGTTTTTATATACACAAACATATATACTTGTACACACAGTCATCTATTCTAGGATTAACATGGTAAATACGTCACATAAACTGCTGTGAGATTTACAAAACAATTTTCTGCCAAATAGAATGAGTACAATCTATATCAGGCATAGATATTTATACTAAGGCCAAGAAAAAAGAAGTTTGTAAATAATCAAATTTGTTTTACTTTCCTTCTAGAAATGAAAAGAATGGATCAAATTCTTACCGTGTGTTTGGCTTCAGGTTCTCAATTGGCAGATGAGTAGTACCTGCAGTCCTAGTTGACCACTTGTTTTTTAAAAAGTCATCGTAGGATGCACTGTACACCAGATAGCCTGTAAAAAGGAAAGACAAAAAGCTGGGAGGATTTTAAACTTAAGTAGTATCCCAAGCTTAGGTGCCATGTTAAATTTCATGAGTTAGAAGGAATGTAAGCATCTTTGAATTTGTGAGTTAATGCCTAGCTCTCCTGGAACTTCCAGGCTACAAGAATTTCCTGTCATTAGCCAATAACGACAGTGCACTGTATTACAGAATGGTACCAATATGTAATTACTGATTTAAAAGACACTGAAGACAAAAAGATGACAAATTCAACCTATCCGCTGCTTTAAGTTAGACACTGACTACGCAGAAACATGAGAACTGTATAGATGTTGTGCTAAGGGATGTGATTTAGTGGGAAAATGGTGGTGGTGGTGGATGGTTGGACTGGATGATCTTGGAGGTCTTTTCCAACAGTGGTGATTCTATGATATATAAATGATATTCTCCACTTCAACACTGTGGTGTCTAATTTTTTTTTATTTTTAGACAAACTGTGCTCTGTGAGGTACTGGATCTACAGCTTTGAAGAATTAAGTGCTGTAGGATAGACACCACGTGGCCTGTTCAGGTGCAGCCCGATTCCTTACAAACCGTTATTACCGCTTTGTCTCTGCTAGTTCCCATCTCCTTGCCACTGCTGCCATCCACAGAAGTGGTAGCACCAAAGTCAAGGCCTTTTCCATGACTTACTTCAGATATTCTGGGTCCAATGGCAAATAGGCTTTGATTTTCTTCTAAAAATATTTCAGTAATTTATTTATTTCAGTGTTTTCTAACAAGTTTTGAGATTCATTTTTGAAGTCAGTTTGTGCTTTTATGTGGCTCTTTAAAGGTCTGAGGTTGCCTTAGCTCAGAGGAGACTGAATGCAAATGTGAAAGATGCTCCAAAGGCAAATGTGGGAAGTGCTTGCAGTGGTGCTGAGAGTGCTACCCAGGAGCAGAAGTAGTCAGTCAAACTAAGTGCTATCACAGACACTGCACTGGTGAGAAGTAATGCCTTCAGAACTGCTGCCACAGAAGCGGAGCCAAAATCTGAAATATCTGGACCGGCATGAACGGATAACTCTGGCACTGAAGGATGACAAAAGGACCTTTCTCACCGCTAAGAAAGCAGCTCACCTCCCTCAGAGAACTGTTAATACAGAGAGAATTTCATGAGCAGTTGGCTCAATTTGATAAAAATGGTCTCTTTCAGCAAAATCTTCCCCCCTCAGGAGAACAGCCCAGCCTACCCATGTGCTGGAGACACCAGCTCTCCAGTACCTGTTACCATGTCTCCTCGAGCAGGCTTGGCCCAGTCCACGATGACAAAGGAGTGACAGCCTTCTACTGCCACAACAGTGATGTTGTGAGGGGCTTTGAGGGGATGTGTGTCTTTCTCTTTAAGGTCATTAGGGATGATCTCATCAAGGCTTTCCACTTGGAAGTGCTCCAGGGCCTCTGTCAAGGAGCAGGGGGCTGCTGGATCTTTATTTAGATAGGTCACGTAAGGTGCTGGAAGAGACAGGAAGGGTGACATTTAGTTAGCACTTCATAGATTTCAGAGTAACAGGCAGGCTGACAATACCCTGTGTGATTCCTACAGCTCTGACTAATAGACAAGGACCACTGTCGGCCAGCTTGGGATCACACCAGAATTTCCTATGTTTCAGTTTGTGCCCATTGCTTTCTCTTTTCAGTGGGCACCAAATGAGTAAAGCCTGGCTCTCTCATTTTTACAGTCCCCATCAGCTATTTATGCACATTGGCAAGGTTCCACACAGTCTTCTCTTCTTCACATTGAAGAGCCCCAGCTCTCTTAACTTCTCCTCACATATCAGAAGCTCCAAACCTTTTATCACCACTTTCATGGCTCTAGTGGCTTCCTTCATTTCTGCTTACCCTACCTAGCCAATCTGACTTGGGCAACTCTGGCTGTCCAAGCTCTACACATTTCTTTGTACTTTAAGGTGACAATTCCTGCACTGGTCTCAGCCAAGTTCTGTAGACTTCACTGTGCTATGGCAGTAAATCTGACCTAAAGGAACAACATAAATATATATCGTGGTAGAGAAATGATTAGTGCTGCTTGTGCTCTCTTTAGCCTTTCCTTAGCTTACGCCCCTCAGACCAGACTCTTGCACTTACCAAACTTAAATTACCAAAGGAATTTAGAAAGGAAAGCTAAGATTTTGGTGGTCTCTAGGTAAACAAGCAGTGTAGAAATCCCAACAGCTTTAGATTATAGCCTTGCCCTTGCCTGGCAGCCAGGAATCTTCTCATGCATGTTATCTCTCTCCATACAGAAGTCATCTGCACCAGGCAGATATGCAAGAAACACTTACTGGTCTTTGTAATCAGAAACTACTGCAGCAACAAAGCATGGCTCCTGCTCAGTTCGATTCATAAGCAGGGGAAAGTGGGATGCCAACATTTAGGGCAACCCCACATTCACAACTGTACCTAATTACCTAAAGAGAGGAGGTCCATTTTTACCGCAAGAGACAGAGGAGAGCAGTCTGGCTGCAAGAACCTCTGCACACTACCTACAGCTATTCTGGGATGTTGGGTGGAAACATCACACAGATTCTTGGCATTTTACACATGGGAACAGACCCTGCCAGGACCTAAGTATCTAAGACTTCACCAGGTCCTATTCAAACATTCTGAAACTAGGCTGAAACAACAGGATGAACAAGAATAATAATTCCAAAGTGAAGTCTGAACACTTAAAGCAATTAACAGAGTGATCCCCTGGGTATTAAAGGACTGGGAGTCATGAGTCTCCACCGTCCAGGAACATGACCTGTAAGCTCTAATTTTAGAATACTTATATTGACTGGAATTTCACTTTGGCTCTGTAAATAGATTAGACCATCTTGTTACTTATTTAAATGTCACTATAACATTCAAAATAAGGACTATAACACTTGCTTTTGGAAATGTTTATTCAGTTGCAATAAAAAAAAAAACCATTGAAATGGTAATATTTTTCCCTGGTGCCTTTAAATGCTCATAAACTAATGTTTCTTGGTTTACCTTATTGGATTTCATGCCCTTAGGAATTTTTTCCAGATCTTGCAATGAAGCTAATTTTAGCCCCTCTAGCTAAATGAATCAAGAAGCACTGTCAGTGAGAGAGCTGAACAGAAACATCATGAAATTGTTTGGACAGCAAAACTGAAGATGCACTGGAAAAAGTCTTGGCAAATATAAAAACAAATATTTCACTCCAGCAGCAGAGCTCTGCTATAAAACACGTGAAGCTTGCAGATGTTGGAATGGAAAGCAAGACATGATTCAAAGATGACTCTCCATCTCCTGAACTCACATCTGAAACACCAGGCAAGCTAGCACAAGACCAGATCTCATTTGAAAGCTCAGACATTTGCAAAAGAGTGCTAGGGGTCAAGCAGTCTTGGCTGGAGGCTGGAATACAATGCCCTAGCACCTCAAAATCCCTCTAGTCTGATCTCAAGCTGTTTCTCTGACAAAGAAGCAGAGCTGTTCTGAGATGAGAGCAGCAATGCCTATCTACACACTTGAATGGCTCACATATGCTAGAGCAATGCTCACTCTTCTTGCCAGCATACTGTGGGTTCATTCCCTATGTTCTTTCTGCAGAGCAAAGAAATAGCAAAGTCAAATTTACGTCTGCAGGCTTTACTTTTTGGAAAGGTCATATTCAAATGTCATTCACTTATTGACTTTCCCCATATGTCCTAAATGAAACACACCTTTGATGTACGTGGCGAAATCACAGGCGTTACATAGGGCAGTGAAAAGAACTAGGTCCTCCAGAGGATGACTCACATCTATGTGGAGACTTGTACTGCATGCTCTACTGGTGTGAATTTAAAGTGATGCAGCTGAGCTTATTGGAGCAGCAAAGCAGATACTCTTACTTTCTCATTGACTTCAAGTAAACTGAACATGATGCAGAATATAAAGCAGAGTACTTACATTATAAGAGTTGAGAAAGGTTTGCACTGCTTCAACAGTATTGGAGTGAGTCCACATGCAAACGTGCAAACAGCAAAGCAATGAGCAAAGAACTGTTGTTTAGGTTTCCCTGGTATCAGTCATTACAAGGACCCCACACTAGTCTGTTATTCATATTCATGAAATAGCCTCGGCTTAATGGCTGATCTTCCTAGAACAAGAATTGCAGCAGTAGCAGCAAGCTACATAATACAAAGTATATCCTTACCAGTGAACCGTTTCTTCCCAGCAATGTCATATTCTGATACAGGGCCAGTACCAACAACACTAGTCTCTGGATAGACAATTTCTGATTCTGCTGTTGTGGTGGTAGTGGTAGTGACAGTAGTGGTGGTCGGTAGCAAAGTGCTCTCGAAAAACTCATAATCTTCAAAGGAAACACAAAATGAAAATGTTAGCCTGTTTTGACATTCACAACATTTCACACTGTTTTGGCTTAGTTATAAGAAGGAAAACATTTACATGACCAGCCACAATCCCAAAGAAGTGCTGTGTATCCTACTATAGCTACTGCACATTTCTTGTGGGCCTCTAAGTCACAGTTAATCATACTTCAGTGTCGCAAGTGTTTCCACTAAACTGCACAAAGCCTTAGCAAACTAATGCCATTGCTGACTAGGACCTCATTCACACAGGTAAAAAGGGTGACAGTAAACAAATGTATATTCTATATTTTTATATAATCTATATTCTGAATCCGCTTTATCTGCCATCTCCTCTTACTACGCCTAAAAGAAGACAGCACAGTAATTGAATTCACAGCCACAGCTTTTTAAGCAACCTCCATATTACTAACCTAAAATCTTAGAGTTGTTTCCTACTGCTTTTAAATCCTTCAATAACTTACAGACACGGTGTCTTGTACTTGCCATTTGCAGTCCCGTTAAGGGCACGCAAATTGGCACATATGAACCTCCTGATATTCAGCTGTACTTGATATTCAGTACCATTAAATCCAGTGCTCTTTGAAAAGCTACCATGCTACTAGACTGACACAGAAATTGAAGGGAAAGAAGCATTTGACATCCCTGCCATGTCCTCATATGGGCTATGAAAACTCATCTGATCACTTTTCCTAAAATTGCTGCAGTCTCCTGTAGGTGACCTGCCCCTACAGGGAGCCCCAGAAGAAGACCTGCATGCTGAGGATGTGGGGATGTAAGGAAACTCGTGCAGTTTTTAATTCATTTTCTCCTCGTTAAATTCTAAATGTCAGCCTCAGTATGAAGCTTCTGGAATAAAAGTACAAAACTCTCAGCCATTTTTCTCTCAGCTGCTACACTCTTTTTCAGTGCTTTTTTTGACTAGTTGGTTTGACTTAAATTTCCAGGACCACATCCATCAAAAGAAAAACTTTTTTATTCTAGAGCCACAAATTATACTACTGATACTAAAAGGTTTGAGTTCAGCAGAGGCCTGTACTTATCTGCTTTAATATGTGGGTGTAAGAGCTGGAATATGAGAAATAAAAGCAGCAGAACATCAGAAACCAGCGGTGGTGTACAATGCATATTAGTCCCAGTAATTTATTATTTCCCTTCCTTCTGTAAATCGATAATTAAATGTTAAGACTTGAAGCTACCTGTTAAGCTTCGTGTGTCCTGACTTATAGGACCAAGGTGGCATGAACATAACTGCAAAAATGTTTCCCTCTTCTCCTTTTATCTGTTTGCAAATCTCTATAATTTAAATTCTACAAGGATTCAGCAGACTAATTATTTTATGCCTAGGTGATCTCATTCAGTGTGAAAAGATTTTATAGTCTAAATGCAGACTACACATCAAAAAAGACAAGAAAATATTCATAACACTGGATTCATAATTCACTGGGACTCTAGTGCTAAAAAAAAACACGTGTTTCCAGGACTCAAACAGTATTTTGATTTTCTATTTTAAAACAATTCAGTGATTTTGGACTAGATGTTGTACCAGAGAATGTCTAGCAGTGAGTGTATGAACCAGCTCTGAATGTAATTTATTTCCAGAATAGGTTCCTGTTATGTGGCAGGACTGAGAGAAGAGGAACCTCATGTCCATTAACAGTTGCATTTGCACCACTGTCCTTCATGTATGATGCAAAACTATGGAAAATTTTTCCAGCTCACCATTGCTTGCTTAAGTGCTGAGCATGTGCATCGATCTGCCATGCAAACTCAATTTCAAAGAAAGAAGAGGGGAAAAGCCAGCAACCCAAAATGTGTCATTTGCAATAGATACTTATAGTTAAACTGTACCATCATCGTATATCACATATGCCTCTGGAGTTGCTGTCACTTCTGAATCCAGTCCTGAGAATGTATCTACTGCAGGAAAAAGAAAAAAAAAAAGTTATAAAATTCAATTGTCTCATCCTCACCTTCCTATTAAAATATCATAATAAAGTTTAAAATAAAAATATTTATCTGGTTGATTTATAAAGAAATAAGACAATCACCAAGTTTGCCAGATAACACAGTGACAGTCCATTCCGCATATTTAGAATAACAGATGAATAGTTAACTGCAACAGCCAGGAGTTCTGCTGAAGGAAAATGGTTTGAGAGCTGCTACTGAAAACTGAAAGCAATAAACCTTCCAGGGGCTCTGCCCTGGGCCCCAGGGCTCTTGGAGTAAAGGCAGACTATCTACAACCACATAGCACTCATGTCAGGATTTAAAAATATTCTATAGTCTCAAGAGTTGCAAATATAAGAAATTCATATTTAAAAAAAAAAATTCAAAGCAATTCAAACAACTGAAAATTTCAATTCAAATATTTTTTGCAAGGTATAAAAAAAATTAAGCAATTCACAGATCCATATCAATGCAGTCCAAAAGATATGAATTTGTGCAATGATGCAATTTGTGCTGGGTGTCCCAGTGTCCAGCACCCAGATCTCCTCTGCACTTGCTCTAGTCTGATCCAGACATGTATGTTAGGGCATATACATGTAATTCTGAAGTACTGCTTCTGCCTTGGTTTCACCCAAAAGGAATAGAAATTGTTTACACAGAGATTGCCCCATAATACATATAGAAGCATGGCAAGTAGAGATGACTGGGAGGTGCACATCAAAACCCTCCAATTCAAACCAAAGGCTAATGCTAATGCTTCCTAAATTCCCGCTCACGTGAATCATCTTAATGTCTCTGCACATGAGGTATCCAACACCTGATACACCAACTGCCAGGTAGCTCAACTTGTGAATTCTGAAGGCTTTCCAGCATGCTTGGAGGAATTTCTCCACAGTATTCTGAGTACACAAGGCTCAGCCATGAAAAGCTGTGCAAAGAAATCAGAAGTGCGATGTCGAAATTCACAGCAGGTAAAATCAGAAGTCTTCAGTGAAACATTGAGTTTGAGGGGAGGGCAATATGCAAACAGAGAAGACAGGCAGCAATGACCTCAAGGTAACTGCTAAATTAGGAAAGTTCATACAGCACTTGATATGAGAAAAAGAAATGTGATTTTCACTAGGCCAGTACTATGAATATTGGAATTTTTCAACTGCAAACATTAAATAAATTACAAATTCAAATGATACATTTTGCATTGCTTTTTTAAAATTTAAAACCAACAATTATTGTAAAAAATGACGGATTTTTTCTACTACATGAAGTTTCTTTTAAAAATGAATAATACAGCAATAATTTTAATTCCAATATAAGCTACAAAAACATAGGAAATTGGTTAATTCTTGCCAGACTTTCATAGCAATTCTGATATTTTCTAAGACATGTTTAGGTCGCACTCTTCAGAAGATCAGCCACTTGAAAGACACCTTACAAATTAGATTTTCTGTGGAATTCTGCAGATCTTCTTTGACCCCATCAGAGTCATCAGAAGGCTCAGATAAGCTAGAAATTTGAAGTATTTTGTATGGTAGATTTCAACTCATTCACACACCTATTAGCTAATCAGCTTTCATTCATATACTCATTATATATATTCATGTATTTATTTATGCTGAATTCTATTTTCTATTTTTGTGTCTGTGCAGCCTATTCTACTTCACTTTCTGTATTTTGTTGCATTAGCTGTGGAATGAAGAGGATGGGGTAGTACCTAAAAGACCTGTCACTATTATTTTCTCCCCATAAACCAGCTGCATTTGTCCTGCTTGCTCCAAGCACCCGTGCTGGATCTTTTCATTTAACCCTACCTGTGCCAAGTAAGGCTAAGTCTTGTTTGCTGTGGTCTTTTGCCATCTGTGAAGACAGCAGACTGCTCAGCCACCACTTGATTTTTATCACACAAAGCAAATGGTTGAGGTTCCACTTTTATTCCATGTGAGATCACAAAAAAACTAACTAATTTCACTGGCAAATCACTCCAGTGTGGTCAGTCCCCTTCCTGAAAGTTCAAGACTTTTGAATCTAGTGAAAAGTTGATAATAAATTCTGCTGGGTTAAGCAAAAATTCTGCCAGAGAGTAAGAGAATTTGCCAAAGCTTAAGTAGAACATGTGGCGGTGTTTTTTGGCACTTGCAGACTCTGGCTGTTTAGGAGTAAAGCTCTTAGAAACAAAATAACAAGCTTTGGAAGAATAAGCATTTCATTAAATGAACTGGAGCGTGTTCCAGATGCAGATTAAAAGGAAAGACAAAGCAGAAATATGATTTGGAAACTGTCAATGGAGAGCAGCATGAAATGTTTTGATAGTTCAAGTAGTAGTTGTTTATCCCTCTTGAAACAGATACAGCACTTGTTAAACAAACAAACAGCAATCATTAAGTAAATACTATCATCATGCTTTCTTTCCAAGGAAGCTCCTCTGTGAACAGGCAGGTTGTCTTGCTGCATTCATAAACTGCTGGCCACTAGGATGAAGGGAAAAAAAGAAAAAAGATGCTAGAAAATCCTAATAATCACTCTTCAGACAAACTTTCATACTTGTTAGGTTGCTCAAGTTATGTAAGGAGCGGAAATCCAACATCATCTTGTACTTGTACACCTCAATCCATCTGCAGACTTACTGTTGAAATGTCAGACAGTTTAGGAGTGACTTTGAGAGTCATTCTCACTGAACACACAATCTGTACAAAAATACTTTTTCTCATTCATGGCTCTAACAAAGTTCAAAGCATCATCAAGCTACCTGGTAGAAGGCAAAATAAAAACTCCAAAATACACAGAATCACAGAAACGCCAAACAGAATGTTTTTACATGTTCATAAATTCACAAGAAAACTCCACAACCCACACCTCTCCTAAAAATAATTTGTATTGGTCAGCTTCTGGAGCCTTTTCTCAGATTTAGCTGCACAGATTTAGCTATGCTTCACAAAATGTTATTGTTCTTATAATATATATTGTCAGAAGAGGTCCTTCATGTATCAAACAGCACAAGTGGCAGCAATGGGAGGTACACTAACACAACCAAAAATTATAGTCCCATTTAGGCAACTTAGAAAATACCAGGCTAACCATGTACAGCAATATTTGTAACACTTTCGTAAATACATAACAGCGGAGAAAGTACCAAAAGGAAAACCAAAAATCTTCAAAGAAAGATTTAATGACACAGACAACCATGGGGCTAAATATTAGATATACATTAATACTATAAATTATTTTAATTCCATCTGTACAAGGCAATAATATATCTAACTTATTACTTACCCAGTGTAATTGGTAAGGAAATTTTCTGTCTTCTCAGATCCTTTCCAAAGCTGCTGTCTTTACACTCACTACTATTTGCTGAAGCCATATCTTTCCATATCTTCTTTACTCTTCAATGTGATAGTTCAGACTTCCAGGCCATGGTTACATGACCTACTAGTAAATGTACTTTGGCTTCAGAGACACAGGTGTATAAGAGAAGGTAAATGGGCTTAGTTACCCATTGAAACTAGCTACTCCAGATGGTAGATGTCTGACTGCAAACTCTTTCTTTATGTTAGAGCCATGCTTCTGTTGCCCCTGGATAGACTGAGCTGGGGACTACCTATAAGTGGAAAGAATAAGGACTGCCATGGTGCTCCTTGATCTAGTTTCATAAAATAAGTAGCTAACTGATTTTCAATGTAACATTCTGGTGATGAAAGGATAAAACCTGGTAAGAACAGGCTCAACACTCCACAACTCCAGTGAATTTATGTAAGTTTACTTTGGATTTTTGATTTGCACAACATCCTGAGCTTGTATAACTGCATGAGAGAAACAATGGCATCTAGCAACATCATTTTTTACCTTTAGATGAGAAATAAATTAATATACAAATCTTTGCATTATCTGTGCAGAGCCAAGGTTGTCTTTCCCCAAGTTCATCCATACTGTGCTGCATTTCTGCTTGAAAATCTCTACCTCTGAGGTCTGGCAAGATAACAAAAATCCCATTTTTTGAACATTCATCCCATTATAGCTCAAAAGAGAGACTTTTCAGAACTTACTGTGAGAAATGGATGCAAAACAGATAAGCTGTAGAGACTCTTTTGGGTCCTTCCCTGGCTTGGAGTGAGGACTTGATTCTAGGTGGCTGCTTCAGCCACAGAACCGCTGCCTATGTTTGTGCATATGTGCAAACATATGTGAAAAGACTGGATTCAATAGAAGGCGAATGTTTTTCCGAAATCAACATATTTCCATGATAAACTTCAGCTTTGGGGCAAGCTAACATTTTCTAGTGGAAAACCATTTAATATGCAAACCCTTCTCTAGCTGCTCTAATTTCAGCTTCTTACTTTTTCATTAGGACCAAAATCTTCAGAGGCAGATTCCTTTCTGCTTTACATTTATGCAAGTACCAAGATCAAACAAGTTCAAACAACAAAAAAGAAGTTACCTTCTGCATTGCATTCTGGCAGGCCATCGAACCCTAAGAGCAAGTTGCCTTCATCATCATACTGTGCATAGGTGCCTGGAGGACAGGTTGGGGGTGGTTTCTCAGTGGGAGGTTCAGTTGTAGTTGGTTCAGGAGTGGTAGTTGTAGTAGTTGTGGTGGTGGTTGTAGTAGTTGTTGTGGTGGTTGTTGGGAGTGTTGTAGTTGTAGTTGAGGGAGTGGTTGTTTTCTTAATCATTTCCAGACCAATCAGAGGTTTCCCTCCAAGACTTATTATAGGTTTATCTTGTGCACTTGCTACAGGCTTACTAAATCTGCCATGTCCAAACAAAGGTATTCCATCAGGACTCACCATTGGGGCACCCTTTTCATCTAGGACAGAAGAACAAAGTCAAAATATCTCATTTATTATCTGTTGCAGACTTAAAGTATGGTACTTAGCAACAGTAAAAACCACATGAATGCTGAAAGTAATTACAACCTGCTGTAATTAATGTGGCAAAAAAGAATGTTGTTATGTAGAAAAGACACATGGCTAAGAAAATCAGTAAAAAGTTGAGAAGAATCTCAGGTAGATCACAATACTGTTCACTGATACTAGTTGTATGATGAACGCTTATTGGGAAGAGTAGAGGGAGATTTCCTTTCAGAATCGCTATATCACAAACGATATGCAGACTGTGTCCATATTTAATTTAAGTCAGTCTTTTAACTGATGAAAAGTAGGATGAAACCATATTCTGTTCCCTGTCAAATATGCACAAGGAAAGACTGGAATGAGAGAGGCGCTGTCACTGCAGATTAACTTTTGTGCCAAGTCCCAGATACTGCATGTATTCACTATCACCAGTATAACTGCAGGCACTAAATCTGCATTCAAGAGATCTATTCAGATGGAGTGGTAGTGCCAGCAGTGTTTTCACAAATCATACACAAGGTTTTTTGCTATCTGTAGTCAGTTTCAGAAAACAAACAAAAACCATCACATACCTAGGACTGTGCAAGTAGAAGAATAATTATTTCTATGTATAGAAATAAACAAGTATCAATCTCTATTCTGGCTCAGTTCTGCAGTCCCTTCTAATACTGATACAGGTGAGACAGACTTGGGTTATTCTTTCTGCCCCATACTCAAGAACCTTGCAGTGTGCCCTCAGGCATCCCCAGATCCTGTGAATGTGCTGACTGTCTGATGGTGACCTGAAGTATAGTAATCCTAAATGGCTTGCACAGGACCTAGGAATGCCTGAAGCGCCAAACAGCTCAAAGATTTGTACCGTGTGCAAAAAAAACTTTAGATTTTTTTCTGTAAAATGGAAGCTGTAACTTACCAACAATTGTACGTCCGTCCCCTCCTAATTTCACTCGAAGTGGATTGCCTTGGGAATCTTGGAGGTATTTTCCTTCAACATTTAACACTAGTCCTCGGTCAAGATCTACAATCTAAAAGCAATAGATGGACTCAAATTTAGCTAGCGTGAGAGAATATGAAAAGAAATCATGGGGAAATTCTGTTGTTAAGTGTGATGAAGAATAGGTACAGCACCTCCAGACAGACTTTTAAAAGTGAGTATAGGAATCACTGATAAATTACTGCAGAAGAAGGCAAATCCCCAGGAGCGAGGCTTCAATGTTGCGTAAGAACCATGTTCATATTGGCCTCTATAGTGCTGGCATGTACAGGAGCTACTCCCTTGACTTGCTGCACTGAGTTTTTTGGGTTGCCCTACTCCTAAGGTGGATTCATGTAACGCTTATTTGAGTATGACCCCAAGTCCTTTTAAAAACAGTATTTAAAAATACATCTGCTAATCAAAAAAAAGAGAAATATTAAACTAGTTAATTTAGATTGAAATAGCAGTGAAAACAAAGTAACTAAGATTTTAATTGAGGTAGGAGACTGAAGAAAAGCCTCTGTCTCATAAAACAAATCTGTCTGAGAGCCTGGACTGAATTAAAGAGGTTACTTCGACTAAAATCCAGTCCTCATTGCTATTTCAACCAAAAACAGCTGAATTGTGTGCTGTTTTAACCCGGGTTATTACACACTGTGGCATAGAGCACAAAAATACAAAAGCTGCTAGCTGATGAGAACTGGGAAAAGGACAAAAGCAGCACTTTCAAGTTGGCAAGAAAAACTTGAATTTGGTGTTGCAGAAAAGACTGCAGCAGGAGGAACAGCTAATCATGAGATTTGCAGAGGTCAGGCAGTCTCTGGAGGCCTTCAGGCCCCAAATGATGACAGATGACAACATAGGTCCTCTTGCTTTATAAGATGTTTAGAAGGTTCTCCTTGCAGCAATGTTTTCCTCTTCTGCAGCAGGGACAGATGCCTCACAGCTTCCCTAGGACTTTTCTAGCCCACTTTCTGAAGTCTATCTGAAGAGTCTTGGACTTGCTTTTCCAAATGCCTTCCTTGAACATGAGTTACCTGATGCACTTTTCTGTGCTCCTCTATTGCAATCAAGAAGACTGAAATGGACATAAAATAATTGGTTTTATGCCCCTTCTTTTACTTGTATCATGTGGTGTTCTACTGTATGAGCAGCTCTACTGACATCACTGAAGCTGGTCAGAGCCTTACCCTATCCAGTGTTTGAACAAGCATGCATGAAACATTATTTTCTTCACTACAATGGTTGGTCATAAACTGACTGTAAAGGATTTTATAAGTCAAGTATTTAGGCTCCTAGTAGGACTTTCTATTAATAGTGCCTGAGATCTGAAAGTATCACTAGAAATTAGACTGAACCACAAAACACTCAAAAGTATCACTTTGAGGCCTGTCACCCCATAAAACCTACTTTGACATATTTGTTTTTAGAGCACCATGCCATTTATTGAGCAACTTCTCATGTTGACAGTCTTGTTCATGAGCCTCTCTCTGGAGATGCATCTGGAAGAAGCATCATCACAGAGCCCATCTTTCATGGGAACTGTTCTGGACAATTTCCATTCACACTGTGCTGCACCATCCTGAGTCACTGGGGAGCATAAGTTCCACTGACTGTGATTGAAAAAAGTTTTGCTAAGTCTATGGGAGTACTGATACAGTTAAGCATTTAAGGTTTTAAATCAAATGTTTGAAATGGAGTATAAATGGAGTATTTAGATTTAAATGAAACAGTGGAATTACATCATTAAACATCACCTAATTTTACAGCTTCTTTGACTAGGGGCACTGTTTCTCCTCTATTCTCAAAGAAAAAGTAAGCAAAACAAAAGGCCAAAGCATCTCAAATTTGCAGAGGTCACCCTACCCACTTTGTTCCTTGTGGGCCATTGATTACTCTCTGTCCACTTGGTTTTCCATTATTACCAGTTAATATTTTTCCATTTCCATTCTTTGTTGTAAGGTTAGGTCGGCCATTGTAACCTGAAATAAGAGAAGGAAATACACTGTTCAGAAAAAAATTGTGTATACTACAAAGCATAGTAATTTATAACATAGTTTAAAATGCAGTTTAAAATGCAAAGGAATACAAAACCTCTTAAGAATATACTGTTAAATGCAAATCCTCTGTAAGTGTTTTACTGGTGAAGGTTCTAAGATGACTCCCACTAGCATCCCTTAGCTTTGTTTAACAGATGCAGATATTCAGGACTTTCTTGTGATACATCTCAAAATCTGCAATCAATATTCAAAAAGTAAGCAACTGAACCAATGTGTAACATCATTGCCGGATCTGAGAAGCCATACAAAATCCAATTCAGCAGCCCATTTGGGCTGCCATGCATTGCAGCAGAGGTGGAAACATGGCCATCAAGACAGTTTTGAACTTTGTAAACATCTGGGGTGTGTGCTGGGAGAAGAAATTGTATTAAACAGAACAACTTTCCTAATCTATCCTCACACAAAACTGAAGACCCAGAAATCACTACGGATGATGGGAGCCTGTGCAGATCAGACTTCAGGACCAAAGGCTTAGGACACACATGGATTAGACAGTGTCCTCAAAAACTGGGCTCCCTGAGAACATCCAATATAAAAAAAATAGAATGTTATACTAAACAATTGAGTTTGCATTCTGATAGAGAACTTTTCACAGGATTATTGAACTTATGAAAACCTCAGTTCAGTAACATTAATAGAACAAAGACAAGATACCTTGCCTATAGGGAGGTCTAACAAACTGCCGCTGGGAAGGGCTCCGTAGCCTGGAGTTCAATAGTCGCTGGCGAGGGGACAACGTGGAAGAGGAAACAGTTGGAGGAACAGTGTGTGTCGTGGTAGACTGAGAATAACGTGGCCAGATGAAGCTTGGTTTAGAAGGGGTATGTTTGTTTGAGGAATGAATAATTCGTGACGCTACAGCAGATTTGCCTGGAGATTCAGGAGAAGATATTTTTAATGTTGGAGTTTCTTCCTTCTCTTCCTCTTCAGATCCTAGTTTTTGAGGTAGAAGAGTGTCCATAGATTTCCTCTTATTGCTAGCAGTGTCATATGTGTTTTTATTACCTCTAGAAAGAGAAGGGGACCACTTTGCTGCCAAAGATGTAGGTTTCTCTTCCATCTCTTTTTGATCATACTCACTGTTATAATCATCCTCTTCATCAGAAACTGATTGGCGAGATTTAGAAGAGGAGGAGGAAGGAACTTTTTGAGGAAGTTCAGCTTGGGACATTTTAGATGGTAACAGATCATATTTTTTCTCTGTATGGGACACTATTCTTGTAGCAGCCCTTGATTGACTAGGTAATGAGGGACGAGTTTGTCTTGAAGAAGTGGATGACAACTTTGAATTATACTGGTTGTCTTTTGCTTTACTGCTGGCAGAACTAGAGTCTGGCTGATTAAGCTTTGATTTGTAGGAAGGTACCTGAGAACCTGGCTGCTGTTGCTTTGATAGAGACAAACTTGAGCTTCCCTGAGAGAAAGATGTAGGTAATCCCCTAGAAGTGGACAGTTCCTTAGGAAACACAGAGCGACTGCTGGCTCTGTCACTGTCTTCTGTTACATCCTCATCATTATCTTCCTGCAATTCCTCATTACTCTGGGATGAGACAGGAGATGGAAGCCGCCTGCCCCTGGAATGCAGCAAGGAAGGACTGGTTTGTACCTTCTGGAGAGGTTCCGAGCGGGAGGTCTTCTGGGTCTTTTGTGATGGAAGATGAGAAGAGAATGTCTTTTTAGGCAAAGATACACTTGAATGGCTTGGGTCCACCTCATGAGTTACAACAGACTGCCGATTTGATGGCAAACCCCAGAGTCCAGGCTCTGAAGTTTTAGAAGGCACTTTCACCAGCAAAGGATTTGGCTTTTCTTCCACATTGCCAGAGAGATCATTATTTTTAGCAGGCAGAGAATGGGAAGAGGCTTTAGGAGAAGGCACATTAGTGTTACTTTGCCTCAGTTGCTTTGTTTCGTTATCTGAGTACTTAGGAACAGATGAGGCAGAAGAGCGTTGTGCTGAGGATGGTGACAACGCTAATGGCTCACGTTTCTCTGTGCTAGTCTGCTGTGATGCCTCTGGTGTGTGGATTCGAACAGGGGTCCTCCCTGAGGCAAGAACAGGGTGGATTGTCCCACTAGAAGACAGAGGTCTGACAATCCTCCTGTGATCCTGGGCTTTTGGCAATGTCACTGGAGCTTCTTCAGATGAATTATGATCCTCTGTCACTTCAGTAGACTGAAGATCAAGTTCCAACTTTCCTATCTTTCTGGAAGGTAACTGAGATTTACTTGGAACACCTCCTCGAGTCAAGACTTTATTCTTATATTCAGAAAGAAGACTCTTTTTATCACCAACACCAGGTGAATGAACAGATGACTGCTTAGAGGAAAGTGACATCTGCACTTGTGAAGAAACAGAGGAACTTTGAGAAGGAGATGAACCAGCATTCACAGGTTTTTTAACCCCTGAATTGTCTTGAATCTTTGTTTGTTGCTGAGCAACTGAATCCTCATTAGGAGCTGAAAAAAAAAAAAAAAGTGTTTATTCATAACAATAGCAGAACAAAATACAAGAAGAGAAACCAGTCAGGTAGCAAGAACAAGACTACTTAGGAGAACATGAGACAGTATTTATTTCTGTACTAATCCACTTATGTGGATTTTTTGGTGACTTGAGTAAAATTTCAAGCAATTAAAATCAAATATCTAAAAGTGGGGACTGCAACATTCGGTCAACAGAACCAGATCTTTTGCAGAACTTAGTCACGTTTATGACAGCATGCTGCACTGTTCTGTCTGAGGCAGGACACATTTTTAATTTAGGATTCAGCAAAATCCCACAACAGCACCTCTTTGGCAAGAGGTTGTATGAAAGTAGACCAATTTAGCTGACTTTAAAGAGCAGGAGTTGTCAGGAATAGTGCAACCAAAGAACCAAGTATGATTTTATTTGGCCTTTGCATAACAAAAGCACATGTATTCATGCAGCATACCAGGAAATAGAGTATGATTTGCCTTTATTTAAAGTATTACAATGTTCATAATATTACACGTGGTAGAGGAATGAATGCTCATTTATAAGCTTATCTACTATAAGCTTATCTGCTCATCTACAAGCACCTCTTTGGATGATATAATGATGAAAAGAGCTAGCAGAAGCAGTGTTGAAGAAGTAAAATTCCACAGGTTAGATAGAGGGAGCACAGGAGAAGCTAAGAAAAGTCAGAGAATGAATGTAACTGGAACCAAGACAAGAATAGACAGACTAAGCAATTAGTGACTGACTTGCTGCTTACCTGCTGGGATGGCGACACTGAAGGCTTTAGACTGAGGACCGGGTCCCCTCCTGTTTGCTGCACGAATTTTGAAAATATAGCGCTCCCCAGCCTGCAGACCATCTATTATGGCTGATGTTGTAGCTCCAGAGTAGGTGATGGACTTTGCTCCAAAAGGCTTGAGAGCAGGGGCGTATGAAAGAATGTATTCTGAAATGATTTGGCAGACGGTTGGAAGGAGGAAACTGAAAACAGTCCTGTTTCCAGCGGACAGACTGTATGGGTAGGATGAATTAGAACGTGCATTACTAAAATTAATACACTAGAAATGCACGTCGAGTCAACAGCTGGAGTACAAAGACATGATATATCTACAGATAGGTAAGTTAAATAAGTATTTGTCAATCTTTATAGAAAGATAAAAACAAATCATTTCAATGATCTAATGTCTGAGATGATTTAAGAAATTTGTCTTGTTCTCATCTTTCAGATTAGGATTACAGTGGTACACATGCACCTGCTAGTTGTCTGTAGGAAGGGATAACTGTGGGCATGAAGAGGAGCTTAGCCACATGTAGATTTCCTTGTCTTTTGAAGCCTCTATAAGAGGCCAAAACAGGATTCTGAAAATAATTCCAAATGAATGAGTGAAAAACTCTAAAACTGTAAAACTACTAAGAACATGGAAATTATTTTTTTTCTAAAAATGAGATTGTATTCAGTGCATTAAGAAATAATCCAAGCACGTGTCATCAAAACAAAAAAAAAAGTCATGAATATGGAAACGCATTTGCTGCTTAGACAAAACAAACACCACATGGTATTAGAAGGTATTATGAACTTTGAAATAGATTTTTTGTTTGTTTGTTTTAGAATGCAGAGGAGATGTTTTAATTACAGAAAAACTGGTGTTACTCCTGGTAGCTTTCAAATGGCTACCAGAAGGCAGTTCTTTAATATGTGGTATAAACACATAAAAGGGAAAGACTGCAAAACAAAAGGACAGAAAGACAAAAATCCCTGATTACCATGTGCTATCAAAATGACTATGAAGTGCTAATTCAGTGGTTTCACTTAGCCAGTGTAAATATTATGTGTGCTGTTTATTTAGTTTAAATATAAGGCCTTTCTTGTAATACTTCATAGCCAAGCAAAATGTAATGATACACTAAGTGCATATAAGTGTTCAGCCCACCAGTATACAGGCACCTTTAAAATAGTTCATCTAGTTGAATCGTCTAAAGATCAGCAGCCAAATATGGAAGAAGGGTTACAGGCTGCTCAAAATTACAAGCAGATTTTAAATTTCAGATAATGTCCCTGCATGATCTTATTTTAAAAATAATAATTGTTAGACAGAATTCAGTTCTATTGAAGTAATTGGCAAAACTCCTTCTGAGTTCAAAGAGGAAAGAATTCCAGCATTGCCTGGAAGAATGCATACAGAAAGTCTTTTACAGGGACACAGCACACTTCCCTCCAGGACTGGGACTTTTTAAACCCTGAGATGCTACAGCGCTGATAAGGCACTTCCAGAAACCTGTGTAATTGGAGAACACAATCCCATCAATCAGTGGGAATGAGAGAGGCCAAAAATCCTGCCTATTTCTTTTTGGAGGGAAAAAGGAGAAAAAAATCCAAGAAAGCTTTTTTTTTTTTTTTTAAACATCCCATGAAAGTTAATGGCCACTCACTGACAAATGAGCTTTCCACCCACGTATGACAGTGCTACACTGCACAAGCCTTATGTGTGAAATCTGTTGAAATCTCTGTGCTTGCTTTATAAGCAGAGGCTTTCCTTCTACAATAATCTAGAAATAAAACACAGTACAAACCCACTCACATTCTTGGCAGACACTCAACACTTCCTTAGGTTTTTTGTTTGTTTGTTTGTTTTGCCTGTTACAAATCTTTTGGGAAAAATCCTTCCTGAGCTCCACTGCAACCTGCTTAATGATGAAGAGGTAAGTATGCATGTGTGATACCTCAGGAAGCTCTGTGATATCCTGGGAACAAGGTGATGGCTTCCCAGCAGTGCAGTAGAAAATCTGGGCTGGAAACAAGGATATCTTGCTCGGGTGTGAGCCACTAACAACCAATGGAGTCCCAGCACAGTCAGTAGTTTCAGCTTGCTGAGTAGTGGCAATCTGCTTTTGAGAAGACAAGATCCTATTCAGAGTTACAAACTGAGGATGATGACTTACCTTTGACTTTTCCTTCACTCTCTGGGAGAGCATCCCAGGATGCTGCTACAGAAGTTGGTTTACCCTTCAAGGGCCAAACATCTAAATTTTCAGGTGCACTTGTAGGAGCTGTGAAACAGACAAATAATAAAAAAGGTAATTAAGAAAGCATGACCTACTCGCACTTGCTTTTTGCTCCTTCTTCTCATGGCAGAAATGCCTATATGGTCATTTCAAAGACAAATGCAAAGTACGTACAGAGCTCAGGTCCATGCATGCCCCTATTACATCTCTGTCAGGCTGATGCATCCAAAGAAAGAGGCAAGTCCAAGCTGCTGTGCTGTCCTCTAATATACCCAAACCACCTCTCCCACTCTCATCTCACTGCAGCAGCACTAGATCTTTTCCATACATACCCGCCTCTGGGGTTCGCTGGAAAACAGACACACTCCATTTGCCTTCCTTTTCTCCCTCCAAGATTTGGACAGCAAACTCATACATGGTGTCTGGTGCCAAGTTCTCCACCAGCGCCCGCCGGTTGGACACCTGCTTGTAATCCCACCTTGCTGATTCTCCCTTTTCCCGATAACGAACATTGTACTGTCTGAGATTAGACACACAAGAAAACAAAAGTTCAAACACAAAGCACATTAGCAGAGTGAAAGCAGCAGCCCTCGAGGTCTCAGCCCCATGTTGCTGCCTAGTCCCCATCCCACCGTGGTTTCTCTGCTTACTTTTGCCTCCAGATGGTGAAGCACCCCCTACCAGCCACTGTCACAGAGACACGCAAATTCCTGTGCCCTAAGTGAAACTGCTCCCATTACCAACTGTTACTAAATAAATACAGAACTAATCAGTACTGCACTGTCAGCATTTCACCTCCAGCACCTATTCAGAAAAGGACACATGGGCTAACTACCTATTTGCTGCAACCTTCTGCTTTTCATATTGTTGGTCCGTCCAAGCAACAAGCACAGACTGAGAGGACATCACTCGAACAGTTATGTCCTGCACCACCTCCACCTCTTCTTCCTCTGAAATGAGAAAATAAAATGGCACATCAATAACAAGAATAGTGGAGATCTCATTTAAAAAAAAAAAAAAAAAAGACCCCAGTAATTTATGCTATAATAGGTAGACAGCATGGATGCATAGCAAAGACAGGGGTAGTGAAAAAGCAAGTGCATTTGCTTACAGGACCTGAGTACTCATATATTCTGCAGCTCTTTAATATTGTGCTCAAGCAAGCAGCTGCAAAGCACACTTCACTTCTTTCAAATGGGTTTTCAACGCAGCTGGTTCTCAGAGAATACAAGATTTTCCAATGTAAACAAACTCTCCTGCACAGTGGCAAAGAGTTCTCATCTACTACTCAAAATGGCTTAGAGGACCTATCCACAAAGAACACACGTTTTTTACTACCTCTCATGATGGCAGTATCTCATAAACAAGCCACAGAAGTGGAAATCTCTGCCTGTCTCCTGAAAGTGGTTGCTCGCAATGGGAGCATGTGAAAGGAGAAACTAAGCGTGAGAAGTGGATGGCAACACCTCCACAGAGAAGATGGGATTTTAATAAGACACAGCTCCCAGTTCTGACAGAGGTATTTTCCATCACCATCAAAATACTTGAAACAAATCCATCCACTCTACACTGTTCTAATCATAATGCAAGGGAGCAAGAAGGCGGCATAGGCAAGGAGATGACTCAGAAATTCACTCATCCTTTTTGATCCCATCTACAGGATATGTAATACTTTCCCTCGAAAGGAAAGTGAACACTTTCCTATGCCTTTGCTGACTAGGCTTACTGGAAATCAACTCTGCAGAAAACAAGGCAGAGGTATGACAAGAAGGCATCTAGTTGTGGAGGTGCTGGCTTCCATTTAATCAAGCCTTCTCATGGGGTTATTGCAGTTTGCAATGTTTGCCAATAGCTACAGCAGAGGAGATTAAAAAATAAAGAAAAACCAAAAACTCAACCATATTATGGGATTCTATTTTTTTATTAATACTGCTAGAGACACAGAAGCAAATACAACCACCAAGCACTTTAACCCGCATAGAAAAACCTATCTCTTTCATTTGCAGTCAAGAAACACAAATCTCATTTCATTCAAATGTTTCCAGGAATTGACAGTTGATGTGAAAGAAACATACCTATGACTTTCCTTTTAGTTAAAGATGACCTATAGACAGGTTGACTGCGTCCTTGGGTACTTCGTGATGGCAAAGAAACCACGTGAACTGATTCAGAGGCTGTATATAGGAGGGAAAAACAGACTTTTCTGTAAACTTGACAATTGTAAAAAAAAAAAAACAACAAACATCTTTACAGGCAAAAAATCCATTTTATTCTTTCTTAAGATACGAAAGGATACATAATTTATTTGGATTCATATAATTTACTTCATAAGTTTCAGAATGCATACGGTAAGATCAATAAAGTTGGTACTAGAAGCAGGAAAGCAAATTATTAACATGAAAAAAACACATTACAAGATTTCTATACTCTAGCCTTGAGTTTCTCTCCTGAGAATTTGATTATTTAAAAAACATTTGTTCTCCATCTTGAAAAAACTGTAGTACAAAAGAATGCAAACAAGATGGTTAAAACCACGTTACATAGAATTTCTCATCAAGATGCACTATGATACCGAATTCCCTTTAAATCCATGGCCGAAAAAAAAAAGATAAAACAAAAACCCACAATACATAACACCTAGAGACAACCTCAGCCTGAAGAAACATAGAGTAAGGATGAAAGTGTAAGAAACAGAAGCAGCAGCAGCAAACACAGCAGCCAAGCACTACAGAGAAACTCGGACCAGAAGAGAACTGGATTGCCAACACAACATTTGCACAGATGTGGAAGAACTTCCAGCTACAGTGAGTCTCTTTCCAGAGCTGGTCTTGGCAGAAAGATGAAAAGTGAAGAGAAGGGATGAGAATAATTAGGAGATCCCAGCTAGGAAAGGCTGTGAAACCCTGGAATAACTGATAAAAGTGACCTAGTAGTTCTCTCTCCTTGGATAAACCAACATAAATATGTTCTTTTTGTACTAAGCCTACAAAACAAAAGAGGAAACAGATATTTAGATTACAACGCCAGGAATTCTGGCAGTCATATGTGATTTTTGAACCATCACCAGTCTTGTAATCCAAGACCAAACTGTCTGTGGGACAGGCTTTCAATATACAGGAGAGATTAAGAATTTTAACCTTAAGCAAATGCATCCAAGCAGTAAAGAGCAGATAAAACTTCCAAGAAGGTTAAAGTGAGAGCCATGAGTGTAGACCTTGAGCCCACTCAAGGCAGAGAGCTTACAGGACAAAGAAAGGTAAGAGGAGAATGACACAACACAAAAAGAAATGCCCTGCCTATAGAGAAACAAAATTGCTGCAAACCCCATTGATACAGCGAGCTGGAAGTCCTTTAGGTCAAGAGCATGTGACCTAATGAAGGAACACAAATCATCGCAATATGGCAGGACAGGACAGGAACCACAGCAGAGGCCAACCTGACACACACACAACAGTAGTGGCCAGAACCTCTCTAAGAAATTAGTGAGAACATGGGCACATGAGGGTAACACTCCAGTATGGGGACCGTGAAACAGTTTTACTAGTAAACATGGATACCTTTAATTTGTTTTTTATCCACTGGTCTGAAATAATGCAGGGGCAGGGGCACAATTTTTAAGAAGTGAAGAAGAAACAGTGGATTTGAGAGGTGCCCCCTCACCATGTGAGGAGATTCTGAGCTATGCTTCTTCTTCACTGCCCTCCCTCTGCTATTCACACAGGTAACTTACACATGGTCTCCTTTTAATATATTTTATTATGCTTTCCAGCTTGGTAATCGCATTTTCATGTAACATCAAACATACTTACAGCAAACATTTTCATTTATAAGAGGAAATAATTCTGATGGCTACAATAACATGATCTATGGCCACGTAGCAGCAACAGACAATTACAAAAGATTGCTTTTTGCCAGGAGAACAGCCTTGTCAGATACGGCAAGAGAAACCAAAGACAGAACGAATTGATGGGGTCACTGCCAAGGGCAGTCTGGCAGCAGTTCTCCCTCAGGTGGTATCATAAAAATCTGGCTTACCAAGTTTTCTTGCTTCCTGGTTTTGCCGTTCTTGCGGCAGCGGAGCATAGCTCATCCTTCGGCTGCTCTCTCCATACCCACGGATCTGCGATCTGCTGCGTGGACCCCTGAAGCCAGCTCCGTAAGGAGGCCTCCACCGAAAAGAAAACCTGCCATCTGGAGACTGGGCACGAGCTCTCAGGGGTCTGCTTGGCATGTCCTTCTCTTCAGAAAATAAGCAAACACACACAAACCCCACCACAGTTATTAAAAAGCATATGACATATATAGCAGCCCACATACATCTGTTGCAAGCACACATATTAAATAACATCAGAACAAAGAATATAATTTTATAGTTTTTTAATTTTGCTCTAAAACCCCAATGCAGAAAGAAGGTTTGCTAGCAGGATACACAATATTCCACAATTTCTTTTCTCAGGCACTTCAGACAGAGTGGTACAGCACACCCAAAGTGAAAACACACTGTAGTACAAGAACTGCTGCCAGAAACCAGGATTGTCTTGCAGCTTTCCTGTTGAATCTCTCCCCCTTTTTTTTATAAATCCCCTTTCCATAGTTCAGGCACACAAGAACATTATTTTTCTGGCAAGTGCTAAAGGTCAGTGTAAAATGAAGCACAGAACAATTTCACTATTTTTAAACTTTCAGAAAGCAATCTACATTAAAAGCAGGTTCTCTTCTCCTAAATCTCTCACTAATGGTTCTGCTCACTTAACAGCCTCGCATTTAACAGGTCTGTTCTACAAATGCCTCCACTTGACTTCACAAACTCCCACTACACGACACTTGAGCGTTCTGCACTGTAACAGGTACTTCATGCAAGCCATTTGGCAAGTTAGCAGTGCTCTTTTAAGAAGCAGCTATAAAGCAAGCATTCCTCAAACAGCTAGTTTGCTTGTACTCAAACCCTCTCACCCAATGGCTAAGCCAGCTACTGTAACTACAGAAAAGCCAGAACAAAAGCCTGGGACTGTACCAGCAGCCAGCTGCAGAGACCTGGGCAGACATCAGTGCACTGAAGTACCCCCTGCCAGAGCAGCAGTGAAATCCTCTTTCCAGCACCAGCTTGGGAGCTCCTACTTATTTTCAGTTATGTTACCTGAACTGTGTATCAATGCCCCCATGTCCCCACATAAACCAAAAGCAGATTCTTTGCAATGTTCCTGCTCAGTGATACATCTAAAACCAAACTCCTGATCTGCTGACAAAGTTTCACCTTCTCACAGTCTACCAATAAACTTTTATTCTATTAATTTATTCTTTGGAAAGGACCATAGTGACTCTCAAAGCTGTTTGCAGAGCTCTCTTTGAAACCTCTAAGAAATGCAAGATTTCAGTGCTGAACAGGTATATAACGCATGCAGAGAACACACACTCCCAGGGAACTATGCTATTGCCTGAAACACTGGGCAGCAGCTCAGCACAGCAAACTTCTCTGCTACTTTTATTTCACCTACAGAAAGACAAGGTCATCACTTTAAACACACAGACTTAACTGTGCCTCCCTGGTAGCTGCTTGTCACCAGTCCAACAAAATGAAGCAGCTATAAACCCAGATTAATCAGCCAATTAAATCAGTACAATAAAGAGAATTGCTTTCATGAGACTCTCCAGTCACTTTTCAAGGAATGTTCAGTCACACATGCTGTTAAACACCTGCTCCCACAGAGTTTATTCTTCTTGCTCTCCTGCAGTTGCTGAGCACAGATTTCAGAAGCTCACCAGTCATTGATCATGCAGGCAGAAGTCTTCAATTACAGCATCACCATGGAGAAACAAAAGACAGCAAAATCCAAGTTGGAAGGAAGCCTCAGAGGTGGCCTGTCTAATAGGAGCCAGACCACCTCCAACACTGAGCAAGGCCAGCTAAGTCTTCAAAACTCTGTGGACAGAGTTCACAGTCTCCCTTTTGGCCCACTCCTGTGCTGCACCAGCTGCCTAGAGGGAAAGTTTTCCCAAATGTCCCACCCAAACTGCAACCTGTGGCTGCTCACACAGCCTAACAGCACCAAACAGCAGCTTTCTTGTAGCCCTGGTTTAAGCAGTGGCTGGCTGCTGTGGGATATCCCCCACCTTCCTCTTGACCAGACCAGGCAAGCCCCACTCCCACAGCCTCTACTAGCAGCCCACGTGCAGCTGGCAGCCATAACCTCTTAAATCTCAGCATCCGTCCTGAGCCCCATCCTTGGAAGTATTCAAGCCCAGGCTGGATGGGAGCCTGGACAGCCTGATCTGGTAGGTCACAGCCCTGTCCACGGCAGTTGGAGCATAATGATCTTTAAGGTCCCTTCCAACCTGAGCCATTCTATGATTCTATGAACTGGGTCCGATTGGACAGCCGTTGTGGCTGTCCAGCTCTGGCCAGAAGGCAATGATAAAAGCCCAGGTTTCTTCTCAGCAGTCCTGAACGCTGCTGAGAACTGAGAGCCTGCTGGTGTGGAGAGCAGGGAGCGACACTGGAGTGCATCAGCTCTGCTTCACCAGTCAAAAGCCATGGCTTCCAACTGGAATTAAAACAGAGAACTGTAAGTGAAGAAGGATTCAAAATAAACTAGCCTAGCCAGAAAGTCATATGGCAAGAATTCAATTTAAAACAAATGTGGCTTTAAGCAAAGAGAATTTTACCGGCACTGATGTTGAGTGAAGGAGATCAGCTGAGGTTTTAAAACCAGTGCTTCCTAAGGGTTCAGTTACTTTCCTCATTGTAGCACAACATTTACTGCCCATTGCTTCTATTTTGCTAGTTAGCTTCACTCTTATTATTCTTCTCTCATTACAGTTTGACCAACAGGAAAGCATCCATGACAGAGCTATCAAAGAACTGTTTAGATAGTTCTGATGGTAAACGTGGAACCACCAAAACCAGTATTTTTATGTGAAGTATGTGTCCAGCTAGGCAAGGAGGTTCTTTCTCATTAAGAACAAAGAGCAGCAGAATGAAACTTCTCCGTGCTGCTGCAGCCCATGGCCTGGGAGCCATCGGCCTCATCCAGAACATGGTGAAAGCCCTGACCTTGGACACAGAAAAAGACTGCTTCATCTTATATAAGCACCTGCAAGCTTGCTGTCCCAAAGGGCTCAATTGCATCACAAAGCTGGACTCTCCACTCTCCACCAGTCAGGCCATTTCCCACTCAGTAAGTCCTCACAGACAGCAAATCACTGCTTTCTGCTGTCACATCCTCTGTATCTGTGCACTCTCCTGCAATTCAGTTCCCAAAGTAGTGATTCCTGTGGGGAGCCTCAACTCCTCAGGAACAGTCTTAAACAGCTCACAGTTCACGAAAAAAGAAAGGTCAAAGCACTACAAAGGTCAAATCCCATGACCTTCTTCTGTCACTAGGATCCAGGTGCTGGATGTGCACGTGGAAATGTCAAGACTTGGATTTATGAGAGTATGCAGTTTGTTTATTTGCCTTGCTGAGCTAAAGAAAACAAAAGAAAGCAAAACCTTTTGGGAAAAAAAAAAATAAGGCATTGTTTTCAGTCATACACTAAGAGAGACAAGAACAGGTACAAGAAATGGGGTTTGAAGAGGAGAGGCTGAAATGATGAAGAACCAGGGAAGTAACTGCTTTATAACAATATTAAATATTATAATAATACTAAAGGCAACATGGAAATATGAATACAAATGGAAATTTGGTGTAAACTGGGAAGAAACAGTGCTGAAATTGAGAAAAGGACAAGAGAGAAGTATGGATGGAAATGAGAGATGGATGACTATAAAATGGATCCACTGGGGTGATGCTGGGCTTCATCTACCTTCAACCAGACTTTGTACAAATTCTCTAGCTTCTTCCAAACAGGTTAATGTGACAATAAGAACTAGTTCACTTAAACACAAAAATCCAACAGGTATGCAAGTACAACAAATGGTAAAGAGATCAGTAAATTAAACCTCTTCCTGCAGATGGGAGAAAAGATGCATTGGATTACAACTGGGAGTTTTCATTTCCAGCGATGCAGAAAGTAGTACATTTACCAAGAGGAGATCCAAACACACAGAAACTCCCATATCTTGCTCGCTACCTGGCATAACATATCCCCATGTTGTAGGATGGATGCTTTGCACTGTTGCTCACTCCCAACATTAATACTACAGGTCCATCCATGCCTGGTGAGTCATTCCCAGATAGATGGGCTTTTTAAAATGGACTTCCTAAAACGGACAGTGAGAGCAATCAATTTTAGGGTCCCTGAGAGTGGGGGCATTTCCACCACTTCCTTGGATTGCCTATAGGCTGATCCAGCCAGGCATCTCTCTTTGTCTTTTACAGTAGTCTAAACATAAGCAAGTTGCTTGAATCCTCAGTGGAAGATAACTCCAAAGGGTCCAAAGACAAGATTTCAGATCAATGTGAAAACTGAACAACTGACAGCTGTGACAGTGCTTGTGACTTCTCCTATGAGACACAGTAGATCCTGCATTTATAAAAGCACACAAGCCTGCCATTATTGTTCCCCAGTTAATACCTACTCTGGCACACCAGGAATACAACTCGATTTCAGCAAACTCTTGATGAGGCTCAAAAACCATAGCAATGAAAAGACTAACACTGCAAATGCATACACTTGCCCATCTCCCCAATACTTGTGCCTGCAAATACGACCAGGCTTATTGCCTGAAAATTGATTTAACAGTTTTGTGGACCTCCATTCTGGGCAAACTATAAAGATTAACTACTAACCATCTTAAGACCTCATCTGAAGTTCTATCTGCAATTAAAACAAAATCAAGTCCTTTTCTACATTCAGGAAAATAGGAACAAATGACTCCACTGTGCTGTCTTCAGTGTAGAAATATTAGCTACAGCTGCAGGAATTTGTATATTGTATCTTGGACCCAAAAATGCAGGGCTGATTAAAGCCCTGGTACTGACTTATCATAGTTGAAGCATTCACTAGTTTTGCCAAAGTTTCTGTGTGTGTCAGGACTGTGGGAGAACATTTTAGAAATGATGTAAGCCCAGAGTTTGAGGTCTAAGTCGAGGATAAAACATCCTCTAAACAACCACACAAGAAGGCAGCTTGCATTTGCCAAATCACACAGATTCTTCAGAAGGCCTCATCAATTATCGAGCAATGGAAAAACAGATTAGCTCCAGATGAAAAGGAAAGTACTGACCCCTAGTAATCAATCTGTAACTGTGGGGAAAAAATATCCCAAGCAATTCAAACCAATTAGAATATGAATGTAAAAAGTAGCTGAAATCTGAGGACACCAAAAAAATAAAAAAAATCAAAAAATTGGGCGCTGTTAATTTACCACCACAAATCTAAGTGCAAAATGTTTGCTTTTGCCTTTCGCAGTCAGCAAGAACTTTTCTGCATTTTCTCTCCATATGTCATTACTTTCAGCCCTGGAAAACTGGACCTATAAAATGTGTTCCGCTGCAGAGAGAACACGTATTTGGCAGAGATGGTAGACAACATTCATACAGTCTATAAACATCTACCAATCTTTTCATTCCAGGCAGAAGTTTGGAAAGCTAAGCACAGTGACCCAAACTAGCAAACTAACAGATTGAAAAGAGACATTGCTTGGAGATAATGAGCTCATCAAATGCACGTATTAGCAAAGACCAAAAATGCCATCTGGGAAGGAAATCCTGATGTGGACAGCTCTGCTAAAAATCATCATGTCTGCACTGTAACAGCAAGCTGGTGGAATTTTTTATAGATAGAAAGATATTTAATATTTTAGCTTTTCAGATAAGGCTGATTGATTCTGTTCCCCTCAATTTGAGACCAGTGCTCCTTTACTAAAAAAAATAAAAAATAAAACAAGGAAGACTAAATAAAATGTGCCAAACTGCTCAGTTCATTCACCCTCCTGAAAGAGTGGATCCTTGTCTTAAGAAGTCCTTAGCTGCTCCCTGAGCACAATCAATTGTCCTCTGAGATAATAACACTGCACCACTGCCAAATTGCAAGAGCTATCCAGTTTCAGAGCTCAGCAATTCAGTTTATAAACGCCCTACAGTTTCCCTCCCAAGACCCACCACCAATGCTAGAAACCAGCTATGGTTACTACATCTCTAAGATAATTCGTTAGGATATAACGCTGTTGTATACCATGTGCTTCTAAGTGTTCAAGCCCTGCCATTGTGGAGGAGAAGACATAATTGTATCAGTTGTACTTGTATAAAAAAAAAAATTGACAGAAAACAAACAGAAAAGAGAGGCACTATATTTTGATTCTTTAGTTGGCAGCTCTAAAATGAATTCCATTTGTGAGGCAAAACTCTTCATAAAACATCAGCACTCTATAGCTTATTATATCAACCTCTCCTCAATGCTGAGAAATGTACATTTGGTGACACTTAAGTCTGTAATGTGTGGCAAATGCAGCCACAGAAGGCACCAGGAAAGCCAAAGAGTGTTCATGCACCAAGGCCTGTATCACAGCCAGACCTCTGCCAGGAAAAGAGCTTATTGTTTTCAAAAATGCTTTGCAACATGATCTCCTATCATTTCTTCATGCCCGCAATGGGTGTTGTTTTCCACATGGCTCTCCATAGTCCTCCAGCAGGTAAACCACTTAATGCACTGGTATTAAGGGCTGGGATAATTTGGATACATCATTTCATTTTTCCATCCAATTTGAAATAGAGTATGAATCTGAAAAAGGAGAAAGCAAAACTTCAGTAGCAGAGCCAAGCATCTAAAGTTCTACAATTCTTTGTGTAGCTCAAGGCTTTCTATCCAGCAGCAAAAGAAAAGCCGCATTTTACCATCACTGAGAGGCAGCGTAGAAAGCACAGCTACCTTCCTCATCCAGCAATCTGTGCAGGGGCAGCTGCTTTGTTCTCTGCTTTCACATCCTCTCGATGTTACTTATCTTCACACAGCTATCCCAAAGCCACATCAGCAGAAAAGAAGAGAACAGACAAAATAATACAGGAAGACATTTGTTTTCTACCCAAAAATTAATGCACCGTGTCACTTTGGCAGAATACTAATGGATTTTTCCTTTTTTTTTTTTTTCTTGAGCTGATAGCTTGATCCAAGGTTCATTGAGAAAATAGGAGCAATTCCACTAGCTTCATCGAGGGCTGGACTGGGGCCATGCTGAGCGGAGTTCACTCCTCAAAGATATTTCCTGCAGTCGGTGAGCCAGCTCTTGCAGTGCTGATGTGGCCCTCTGAATTGAGATGTGCCGCCTGCTCCAACTGCACAAGACCTTGTCCTTGACTTACTTTCGCTCAGTCATATCACACAGCATGGCACTAACTCTAGCAGGGCTCTTCCTAGCATTGAGGCACTTTAACGCATAGAAAAGTGGAAGTATCCAATTAGAGAAAATAGGATTGAAATGGAAGCCCAAATCCAGCCTCAGGCTTACTTTGAAGTAGGCACCATCAACCTTGACCCTGCATGGACTGATTAGTTTATTTAATGCCGCTAATTCATATGCTCAGCATCAGATCTCCTCCTGGAAATAAGCCAAACAGTTAAAGTCGCAGAGGCAAGTGACACACAAATCCTTTGTTGCACACAGAAAATTCATTCAACACATTTCCACACACACAGGCTTGGCCATGGAAAGCAGGGACTAGAACACATTAGTTCTAGCAAAGCACAATAGAAAGTGTGCCATAATTCACCAGGCTCCAGCAAGGAGTTTTGGGCAGAGGACCAGTATCCAACGGTAATGTTTGATTTATGCAGAGCTATTTATTATACATCCGTAGAAGAGTTACCTAGCATCCAGGAGACATTCCTTAAATTGACAGCATTAACAGAAGTTTCCAGGGCTCTCTCAGAAGAGCCCTCTGAATGCCAAGTAAAGTAGGACTTTGCAATTTGCAAACTCAACAACATGCTTCTATGTGTTTAACAGACAAATTACAACTTAAGAACAGCAGAGAGCAAGTTACTGAAGGCTTCAGTTGAGGCATCTCCAGTGACCAAATCACAAAGGCCAACTTCCTCTGGTAAAATCCCAAAACCCTGTAAGGGTCGCAAAAATCACACCACAGCCCTGCCTTGGTCTGCATGTGCCCACCAGGCAGGGCCACTTCCTCAGCAGCCCCAGGAGTGAGGGCTGGGAGAGCAGAGGGAAGGACTGGAAGGAAAGGGGAATACATGCACACACACCCCACATTGCATTCAGAGCAGAGGGGTTTAAGAGAATGAGAAGCACGTCTACCATTGAAGAAGGAAAGAAAAGGGGCTGCAAGTTTATTTCAAAATACTTTCCAATTTGGACCCCTTTCCACATCCTTACCATTAGATCCGTTCACTTATGTGAGCAATCATGTTCAGAGTCAGAATCTGAGTCCAGCTCTGCAAGCTTCACATCTCCCTTATCAAAAAGTTGCACTACAGTGAGACATTCTCTTCTTGGCTCTCTATCAATCAGTAAATTTGGAAGAAAAGGCAGAAGATTTGTGAGTGGCACAACTCTGTGTGACATGACATCCACGCAGATGACAGCTTCATTCCTGCTTTCTCCAAGGAATCCAAAATGACAGATGTACATACTTTTACTATGGTAGCATCCACCAGCAAAAACCATTCCAAACGCTGTTCCAGACTATGAAAAAGAGCCAAGTCCATAAATCGCATTATTAATAACATTTATTTTGAGTTGACTTTTTACTGAACTAACCACAAAGCAGACTTCCACGAGTTCTGCTGTGAGAGCAGTGCTAAGCTGTTCTGATACAGGATGAACACTCCCAGCTCGTCTGGGAAAGACTTCAGCACCACTGTGCAGATAAGACTGCAACTTTAACTTGGAGTTTCCTGAATTCAAAACTTTCAACACCAACATTATGAAGAATGAGGTACGCATATAATAATAAAGACATTCAAGTAATAAGCATGTGTTTGCTAGTTTAACATTTCCCTGTGGTAATATACATGGATACAAATTGCAGATATACCTATATGCACTGACAAAATTTATAATACACACTGAAAGATTTAAAAAGACATCACAAAGAAATAAACATGAAACGAAGAATACCATGCAAAGCAGCAGCATTGTCGTTGCTCCCATATTGACCAAAGTAACAACACAAAACCATTAAAAAAAATAATAAATAAAAATAAGTGAAACTCTGGTTGTATTAGTTGGAGATTATTCTAATCTGCAGTGCAATTAAACCTTGCTGCTGTAAAACTGTGTTCTACAGTCAGTCACTATGTTTTAAGAGGGATACAGGTCCACCAAAGAAACATAAAGATGTTAAGAGATCTAAAATGTGACCTCAGAGCTAGAAGAAACAAGAAACATCACAGTGCCTGGGGAATGAGGCATTAAGTGCTGTCTCTGAAAATAAAGGGCCAAATTGCAGCTGGAATTCCCCTAAGGAACACCTGCAAAACCTCCACAAGGGGCACTTCCTATTGAACATCTGTATTTTCTGAGAAATTATCAGTAGTCCCCTATTCAATACAATACTCTATTAGATTTTTTATTTTTTTTTTAAGTCAATGCAATATATTCAGGGAGGTTTTTCTTTTTTTTTTTTTTTTAATGGATGCAAAAATATGTTTCCTTCTCAGTTGCTTGATTCCCTATTATCTACTGATAACAAGACCCACAGATAAATAGGTAGCTCCGACCAGATGGCTTGAACCATCAACACAGAAGATGGAGAAGCTTCAGTCGCCATTTGGAGCATACCCTTTTGGAAGGGATTGCCTACAAAGATCCCAAGACAAAACCAATGTTATACCAAGCAAAGAAATGCAGCAATGGATTAAAGCTCACCTCTGATTACCTGAAGAATGACAACTACAAAAGGCATTGACAACATCTCAGAAACTACCAACAAGGCAATGGGGTAAAAACATAGCAGATGGCAGTCTGACAAGCACTTAAAAGTATCTCTCTTTGATTTCTTTCATTCAAGACTTCACCCAAAGCTCTTCAGTGCTCTTCAAGCTGAGACCTTGGTAGCACACAGCTTATTTTGTAAGCTACTCCCACTCTGGAAGGAGAGGAGGAGACAGCAAATCATTGCTCCTTCCCATTCATGGTGCAGATAAAAAAAAAAAACTCATTCCAACAGTCCAGCGAAGCTGAGCAGGAGAGTCCTGGCCTCCCTTGGCTGCAAGGGTCAGGCCCCAGGCCTTCCTACTGCAACACACACAAAGCGGGCTGCCTGGACTCCAGAGCATATGGTTTACATCAAGCCACTGTTTCAGTTCCTGGAGAACTATGGCAACTGCTTGACTCAGCAGCCATGTCTGGGATTATAAAACATGAAACCCTTTCCAATACCAGGCCTACTGAAAATTTCCAGGTGCTGAGCATGAGATGGAGATGGATGTAGCACAGACTGTAAAATCAGGTATGATATGTAGAACTGTAACCCATCTGCAGTAAAATCTTCAATTGCGAAAAGAAAATGGAGCAACGTTTAGAGAATAATGTATGTCATAAAAACTTTAATTATTCTCAACTCCCTAATAGACAAGAAATAGAAAAAGCTGAACATTTGGCAGAACCATTTCCGAAGTGTTTTTAAAACCAGCTACTTCAAAAGCAGTACCGGAAAGTGGCTTTTAAATCCATCACTCAAGTCATGTCTTTGTCCAGATACATCTCCTCCACCTGCTGTTTAACGCACATTGGTATTATTCTGTTTTCCATCCTAGAACCTTTCTAAGTTTGACTATGGATTCTCTTCAATGCATCCTTTATGGTTGTAATATTATTAGCTTGTTTACATTTGAAGTTCTTCACTTGGCAAAAGTAATCTTTATTTCTAGTATATCATTCTCTTTGATATGGTTCAACCATCTCAGCCAGAAGCACCATCAGAATGACTAAGAAGGTAAGAATTCCTTCTCTCCACAGAGGACAGAGCCACAAATTCAACATCAACTGTTCTTTGCGAGTGTGGTGAACCATCAAAGAGTACAAATCTAATAGGTGTTACCATCAACAGAACTAGGCTTATGACCTTCAAGTTTTTGATAGCAATTAAATTTCAAATCTCTAGCCAAGCAAGTTTCAATTGTATATGCAAGTATGCTTTTAATCTTTGTTTACTGACTTAGTTTAACCTTTTTCAGGCTTTAAAAGAGAAGCAGGTAAGGAGTTTCTGAACTCTATGGTACTCTAAGTTTGACTCGATATTCCCTGACCTCAGGGAGGGAACCTCTCCTTTATCACAGCTGTCACGGGAAATTAGGTTTGCAAAAAGTGGAACTCACTGATTAAAAGAAAAGTTGGCAATAGACCTGATAAAGCCATCAATTCCACCTGATTCTCCCAAGTACATCCTTTCAGTTGCCCATCCTTCCAAAGGAAGGAATTTGGTGCTTCTCATCTGCCATGCACCTGAGGTTTCCCATTGCTGACCCTGCACTGCTCCTCAAGACTGCTGGCTGATTCAGCTGGGGGCTCTGATGACTCTCAGACTCAACCAGATGGGCAAGAAATTCACACTTCTAGGCTTCAGTGTACATCCAACTGCAGAATGAGCACAAATATCAACTTACAAGCTCTGTTTCTGCGATAAATTAGAGCCTAAAGGTGCTCTAAGTGGTGAGGTCTGAATTTAATCTGACAGCAACAGAAACATGTCAGAAGCAAAGAATAAAGACAATAGAGTTTGTTTTCTTCTAGATTCTCTTTTTACAAGCTGTTTCCTAGCTCTAGTCAGAAATTCATTGACAGCCAGGAGACCTGCTGGAGGAAATCAGAACATGAATCCACATCAAGCTTCTCGTGCCATGGCAGGAGATTGTCTGGAACAAAAAGAGCTGTTTCAAAGCTTGTGTCATTCTACACTGTGGACATGACTCTAGTCTGCACATTATTTACACATTTGATCCATGGTGATTTTCATAATCACATTCCCCTGTTACTTAAACCTGACAGTAAGTTAACTTCAGTATCTAAACAGTCTAAAATGAAGTATCATAGAATGGCTTAATTTGGAAGGGACATTAAAGATCTTCTAGTTCCAACCCCCTACCATAGGCGGGGCTGCCACCCACTGGATCAGGCTGCCCAGGGACTCATCCAACCTGGCCCTGAATGCCTCCGGAGATGAGGCATCCACAACCTCTCTGGGCAACCTGTTCCAGCACCTCACCACCCTCTGAGTAAACAATTTCCTCCTAACATCTAACCTAAATCTTCCCTCACTAGCTTAAAACCATTCTCCCTTGTCCTATCACTGTCAGACTGCATAAAGAAAATTGGACACCCTCCTGCTTGAATGCTTCGTTCAAGTACTGGAAGGCTGCAGTGAGGTGTCCCCAAAGCCTTCTCTTACCCAAGTTAAATAAGCCCAATACCCTCAACTTTTCTTCATAAGAGAGGTGCTCCAGCCCTTCGATTATCTTTGTGACCCTCCTCTGGACCCACTCCAACAGCCCCGCATCTCTCCTATAATCGGGCTGCAGGCCTGGACACAGTACTCCAAATGGGGTCTCACAAAGGCAGAAAGGGACAATCACCTTCCTCTTCCTGCTACCCACCCCTCTGTTGATACTACCTAGGATACTGTTGGCCTTCCAGGCTGCAGTAGCACACTACTGGCTCATGTCTAGCTTTTCATCCATCAAGAGCTCGAAGTTCTTCTCTGCAGGGTTGTTCTTAATGAGCACTCCATAGGATCATCGAATGGTTTGGGTGTGAAGGGATCTTTAAGATGATCTTGTTCCAATCTCCCTGCAAGTGGGGGGATACCTCCTACTAGACCAGGTTGCTCAAAGCCCCATCCAGCCTGACCTTTAACACCTCCAGGGTGGGAGCATCCAAAACCTCTTTGGGCAACCTGTTCCAGTGTCTCACTGCTCTCACAGTAAAGAATTTCCTCCTCATATCTAGTCCCTCTTCCAATTTAAAGCCATTTCCCCTTGTTCTGTCATTACATGCTCATATAAAAAGTCCCTCCTGAGCTTTCCTGTAGGCCCCCTTCAAGTCATGGAAGGCTGCTATAAGGTCCCCCTGGAGCCTTTTCTTGTCCATGCAGCCCGAGCTTTCTCAGCCTGTTCCCATAGGGAAGGTGCTCCAGCCTCTGATTATCTTCATGGCCCTCCTCTGGACCCTCTCCATGCCTTTCTTGTGTTGGTGGCCTCCACTCCAGGTGGAGTCCCACAAGAGCAGAGCAGAGCAGAGGGACAGAATCACCTCCCTCGACTTGCTGGTAACACTTCTCTTGATGCAGCCCAGGATATGATTGGCCTTCTGGGCTGCAAGCGCACATTGCTGGCTCATGTTAAGCCTTTCATCAACTGACATCTCCATCTCATTCTCCTCAGGGCTGCTCTCAAGCCATTCTCTGCTTAGCCTGTATTTGTGCTTGAGATTGCCCTGACACAGATGAAGAACCTTGCACTTGGCCTTGCTGAACTTTATGAAGTTGGCACAGGCCCACTTCCAAGTCTATTCAGGTTCCTCTGGATGGCATCCCTTCCCTCTAGCATGTCAACTGCACTACTCAGCTTGGTGTCATCTGCAAACTTGATGAGGGTGCACTGAATCCCACTGTCCATGTTGCCTACAAAGATGTTAAATAGCACTGATCCCAGCACGAATCCCTGAGGAATGCCTCTCGTCTCTGGTCTCCACTTGGACATTAAGCCATTCTTCTCTCAGACTGTACACATACCTGGGATTGCCTCAACCCAAGTGCAACACCTTGCACTTGGCCTTGTTAAATCTCATTAGATTACCCTGTGCCCAATTTTACCCTCTATTGTGTCAACTGCATCACTCAGCTTGGTGTAATGAGCAAACTTGCTGAGGATACACTCCATCCCACTATGTCATTAACAAATATATTGAAGAGCACTGGACCCAAGATGGACCCCTGGGGGACACCACTCATGACCAGCCTCAATCTGGACATAGAGCCGTTAGCCACTCTGTGGCTACATCTATCAGAAACCTCAAAAACTCTGCCAAGAAAGCAAATATTGCCATAGATCTAACAATCCTACTACATATCTAGATCTAACAATACTACTACATAGATGCTCTCTCCAGCACTGATGCCTGCATGATGCTGTTCTGCCCAATCTGGACCTTCATCTGGGCATAATTTCATCACAGCCTGTCCACAAGTCTTTATTCCTGTCTGCAGGTGAGTCAGTCTCTTTCTCTGGAGTAGGCCTCCAAAAATACCTGCAGGCCAGGTAACAAAAGAGAGAGGTTATTGTTTCTAGGCTGTCATGCATTCCCTCCCCATCCCACATCCCCACAGTTAGCTTTGAAGTAGATTGGCAGGGGACAGAGCTTGAGCACGTACTTTGGTGAGCCAAACCCCATCCTGCTGCCTGCAGCCATGGCCATCGATCTCCAAGCAGTAAAACACACCCATGAAAATTGCACTGCTCATTAAGAGGCCAACTAAACCAAAGCAGCATCTTTGTGTTGCACGCCTGGATCATTTCCCATGAACTTAAATCTCCATTCCATTGCTCTGTTTTCATATTAGTGCAATTTCATTAAAAATCACTGGCACATTACAGAGGCAGTGAAGTGAAGAACATAGCCTTTCTCCTTCAAAGGCTGAAGGAAACATTGCACATAATTATCTTGATGGGATATATGGACAGGGCTTATAGAAACTCACAGCAGGTGTTACACCAGCCTACACTAGCTTTCACTCCACCCCCACCAAGCAGTGGTTACTCACACACATAAAGCACAAGGCTTTATACCCTTAGTTCACATTACTCATTTTCTACGCCTAGTATCATTCAATGAAATACACCCATTCAAACACTTAATTTCCTTCTAAACTTTCCTCAGCTCTTGGCTGCTGGGATGTTTTATGGAAGATCCACCAAGCAGGAGACGAATGCTGCTCCTCTTGCACTGGTTTTGGATTCCATGTTAAGAGAGAATCAACACCTCTCTGCCACATTCACTTCTTTATGTCATTATCCAAAACCTTTGAAGAAAGAGTTCATCTTAGGTACCTTAACACCCACTAAATGGATTATCCTAGTCACTTGTGGAAACAATACTAAGTGCTAACTAACCAAAAACTCATAGCTTCAACTGTTCTTCAGGTACCTACACCATAATATTGATCTCCCCTCTCTCAAAAAAACGATCAGTGAGACACTTCTGAAGAAAAGACTAGTATTGGACCAAAGTCTTGTCAATTTAGATGGTGTGGCTCTGGTTTTGTCTCATTTCTTTATGTAAATCATAGACTTCACCAAAAGCTCTGGAGAACTTGCATATATAGAAGGGCCAGTTTACTTCTCTCCCTAAACCCACCCCAATACATGCTAAACCTGCTCCCTTACTCTGTAAAGTAGCATAGATCTTTTAATCTACCAGAGATTCACATGTTTACGTAAAGTTTTTCCATTCCATCTCTAGCTGAAGTGTACGTTTAACTTTCCACTACAAATTGCCAAAAATTCCTCAAGCTCGCAAAGTCAGAAAGTAGGAATTCAAGCTTCATCATGCACTGAAGGAAAATAAGTTAAAACTCTCCACATATTCTTCACATTACAAACCTTTCATAAATCAGAAAAGTTTGAGTTTTCCAAAGCACAGGTTTGCTAAGAACAAAACACTGCCTCTGCACTAATCTCTGCTCTTTCATTAGAAGTTTTTAGAGATTAAGTTTCTTCAAAAAGATTAGAGAAAGTACATCCTAAAATAACACAATCAAACTTGCTTCTTCTCATTCACAAAAGAAATGAAAATAAAAAGCATTAAAACATTATTTAATGACCTGTAATATACAACTGCTCACGATTCACATCTTGAATTAATACCAGCTCTGATTCTTCTAAATAACTTTATTACACATTATTTATTGTAAAAGATCTTTCAAAAAAAACATGCACAGGTTTGTACTCTGAAACAGGAAACTGTCTGCACATAGTCCAAGTCTCCAAAAGTTTGAAACTCATAAATACTGGAAAAAATGCAGAATAATTTTACCATTGTCTTTCTGAACTCTACACTAGGTTGGACTCAGAGAAGAAATAGGTAAGCACAGATTTTCCTTAGTGATAAACAACCTTCCTATTTCATTTCATTTTCAGAAAGGCAACACCATCAGTGAGATCCAAAGTAATGTCTTCATGCAAAGCCCAGGGTTGTACTCCACATTTCTCTATACCCAGTCCTATAACATCTGAGCACATACTGCTAAGGCAAACAGCAACAGCCCCCAGCAGTCACATCTGTTTACACACTGTGGTCTGCCAACTATTAGCTGGGGTGGCTCAGCAAAGATTGTACCCAATTAAAACTCTCGAAGAGCAGCTGAATGTAGTGAAAAGACATACATCTCTGCAAGTTTGTGAAAGAGAATCCATTGACATCTTTCCTGGTTTAGCCTAGGAATATCTACAACTCTATACACAGAGTCCTACAAAGCCATTTGTAGACCGCTACATTATCAATCTGCACAGCCTGTGGTCTGCTGTTATTATTGCACTCCTATTGCAGCCAGTGTGGAAGATTTAGTAGAAGGGGTGGGTGGAAGGAAAGGAGTAACTGATGCTACAAAGAAGAAGATAGAGGTACAGGACAGAAGATACTTTTTTTTTTCCTTGACATAAATGCCCTTCATAAAAATCTTCTTTTGTATTTGCTTTTATAATGAAGAAAGTCCTCTCCATTCATTGCAGCAATCACCACCAACAGGTCTGCCAGCCAGCATCAGCTGTTTCCTATTTCCAGGACATGGAGCTGTGACAGCATCACTGCATCCTAAGCACAGAAATCCTGTGGCTCTGTAACAACGTCCAGCAAGATCTTGCCTACAGCACAATTTCCTACCATTGTCCTCAGCAAAACAGTCACTGGCCACACTGCTTGGAAGGGAAGTAGGGCAGAAGTTGGCTTTTAGGATACTACAGCAGCCTTCCCATGGGGGTTTGAGACTTTCCAAAGACATAGGGAGTTTTAAATATTCCAGAAGATAATTAATCATAGAGCTCTGCACCATTAATTGTCTTTTTTATATCTGGTTTCAGATTATATCTACTCAGTGATAGTAAGACTGTGTCCTGTCACATGTACCAACATTAGCTTCAGGAAAGCTACTAACAGAGTAACTATGAATATGCATGAGCAAATGTAGTAGAATCTGCTCTTTGCTCCCTGTTTTTGTTAGTGAACTTTGACTATGGTCTTCAAGGAGTACTTCAGTAATTGTTGGCTAAATAAAATCACACTGAGGCAAGACAATCTGAGCCATGATTCTGGGGAAGAAAAACTGAACAAAGGAGTAAGGCAGAGGGAAAGGAACAACTGGGGTCAGAAAACTCAGAAAAAATAAAACGGTAATTAATAGCTGCTCTTACCCCAGTGACAAGCTAGAAAACAAAATGAGCGCCTGCTGAAAACCATCTCCAAAAATCAATGTCAGGAAAATCCACCATCACAGGGCTTTGACTGAACCTGCACGGCATGCAAGGTGCTGTTCAACATAGTTACAGGCAGCCTGGATTGTGAAGTTCTGTATGCTGAACACTGAGGAAGCAGCTCTGCTGGGACAGCAAAGACAGAACCCTACCTTGGGTCCCTCTAACCAAGGCTACACCCTACTGGCAAGGCAACAAAGTTTGCACTGCTCTACGCACAGCTTAAGCAATTTGCGACTGTCATCTGGGTTTGCCATCTGCTACCGTTCAGAAGCACAAACGTTCTGTTAAAGAAGTGAAGCTCCTTGAAAACACAGTTTTCACAGCCCAAAATACCTAAAGGCTCCTGCAGACAGTTCGAAGTTTTAATATTTGCCCTCTCCATTTTTACAGGGAATGCTTGTAGAAATAATAAACGTTTAAAAAGTAAGAGAATAAAACCTAAAAATATTAATACAGAACAAACAGCTTAAGATATAAATTCTGGAGGCCCACTAAGAACCAAACAAGTCCTTTCAGTACCAAAAATCTTGCAAACCCTTTGGCTAATTTCCTGGGAGCTCTTACATTTTCTTTGGAGCCTGTTTCTGCCACCCTTACTGCAATTATTAGCAGCATGTTCTGCAAAACACTGGCCTTAGGAAAAAGTCTTCTTTCTCTCCAAGCACAGCAACAGGTTGAATGGTGGCAATGTGCTGACATGACTCACCACTCTCTTCACGCATCCTGTCTTTGAGAAACATGATGCTACTCAGCAGCTACTCTGATGCTTGTCCTCACCAGAACAGGAGGTCCTTCAAATGTCTGAACTCTCATTCCAGCACTCTTCACTGCACTGACATCCTTACTTCTGGATGCTCAGAAATGAGCCCATGGTTTGTGTATAACTGCCTACAAAGATGCCAAAAAGTCCTGATGGAAGCCCAGCCCAGAGCCATCTTCACACTCAAGATATTTCTGCAGTGGGGGCAAGCACCCCAAAAGAGTTTAAACCCACTTAATCACAGAGCATCTCTAGGAAACGACAATCCTGATTCCTGATGAGAAAAAAAGAGACAGCACTACAAAAGCTATCAGAATGCAAATATTAGTACCAATGCCAAACTTTTTTTGTTCAAAAATCATCCTTTTTCCTTCTTTGTCTTAAAATGTATGCTCAAGAGATCTCCCCTCTCCTTTAGGCAAGTCAGCTGAGCCTAAACAGACAAGTGCCCTGCACTGCTCCCAGTAAGGCCATTTCTCCATGGTGCCAGCTCTCAAAACAAATGCACTCTTAAGATCCACACAAAATCTCCTACTGTCCTGAGACATCAACACACTTTGCTCTCCATATGCCTTTGCTCAAGACACCCATATCTATCACACACCCTAATTTAGGAACTGCTTTTCTGCTTCCCTCCTATCTCTGAGCATAGACCAATAAGACTCCTAAACAAAGCCACCCCAAAAAACCTCTTCTGATCACAGCCAACCAAGCAAGTTAGCTGGACTCTTCATTCAGTTTCTCTGCATGCAACCTTATCCTTGTATTATCCTCTATCAGTACGCTCCCATCCCACTGCTGGTCCTGGAGAAAAACTTGTTTTCTCTTTCACTCCCTCTTGCCCTGACACAAATACGGGTGTTGCTTCCTTCAGTCCAATGGAGAGCATAGAGTCCATACTCTCCTGGAAGCTCTCTCAGTGATTGGCTGTGTAGACACTGCCATGTCCAGGGCAGCCTTCCTGTGCCAGCACAGTGTCATCACCCCAGGAAGGGGTATGAGAAATACAAAGCCATTTCTCCTTTAGCTTTGCTATAGTGGCGATTTAAAAATCTGTTTCCACTTCTCCAAGGTTTCACATTCATTCCCATTACCTCACACCATCAGCACAGCCACTCAGACGCTGGTCTGGAAAGGTTGCCACTGAGATGCACACCAAGCCCACTGCATTCCTGACGTGGCATATCCTAGGGCTGCCTCAAGTGATGGCAGCCAGGAGGAGCGAACAGCAGGAGCCCAGAGCTCTGCCATGGGCAACACTGCCCTGCAAACAAAACTCTACATTGCTTCGCACAGCTAACGAGAACATTTGGCTTCCTAAGATTGTTCACACTTTCTAGGTTTTCATTGCTGTAGCTGTGCAGCCAGAGAAGAACCTACTTTTTCTGTTGCATTTCATTTTCTGTTCTTTTCTGGGGGACCCATTTCTTGAAGCAGGGATGCCATTCAGGACCTCCTTGGTGGACCCACCACAGAGGTGAAGATATTCAGGTCCTCACACCATGCATAGCAAGGGCAGCTCTTCCTCTCTCCACTGGTACATACATTCACTCTGTAACTGAGGAGAGGGCTCTAGCATCACAGAGATCTCTAAGCTCCTACAATACCACCAGTACTTAGATCAGCAGTAAACCATCTCACTCATAAACCAAACAAATTAAGGCCTCCCCCAGAGCCTTCTCTTCTCCAGGCTGAACAGCCCCAGTTCTCTCAGACTGTCCTCGTAGGAGAAGTGTTCCAAACCTTGGATAATTTCTGTGGCCCTCCTCTGGATGTATCTCTCCTGTTCTGAGGACTCCACATCTGGACACCTCTGGAGTGAGGCCTCACCAACACAGAGCAGAGGAACAGGATCACTTCCCTTGACCTGCTGGCCACATTTCTTTTGATGCAGCCCAGGGGATGGTTGGCTTTTCAGGCTGCAAGGGCACATTGCTGGCTCATGTCCAGCTTCCCATCCACCCCTAAGTCCTGTGCTCAATCCTTTCATCCCCCAGGTTGTATTGGTAGTGGGGGTTGCCATGACCCAGGTGCAAGACCTTGCACTTGGCTTTGTTGAACTTCATGAGTTTCACCTGGGCTCACTCCTCAAGCTTGTCTAGATCCCTCTGGATAGCATCACTGCGTTGACCACACTACATAGCTTGGTGTCATCTGCAAATTTGATAAGGGTGCACTCAATCCCAATGTTGATGTCATTGATAAAGATGTTTAATAACACTGGTCCTAGGTCTGATCCCCAAGGGATACCACTCATCACTCATTCTCCATCCAGACATTGAGCAGTTGACTACCACTCTCTGGATACAAACTTGCAACCAGATCCTTGTCTTTCAGCTGTGCCTAGGACCACCACTTCAGCAGAGAAGCAGGCGTGCAAGCACTGAGTAAATCACAGCATTGAACAGAGAGAGTCTACAGTAGGGACAAAAATCACAACCTGCTTCCTAAGACACAGAGGGGAACCTCAGTCCCTGCACTATTGTCCTCCAGGGAGAGTTCCGAGTGGAAGAGAACAGAGGCTGAGGCTGGGCATCACTCAGGCACCAGGTCTTCAGAACAGGTAAAGTGGAGCTGAGGAAATATGAGCTATCACCCTGAAAGTTTGTCTCTGACATAAATACAACCAAGTCTGCTGGTCTCCAGTGCTCTGCCCCTGCAATAAGATCTCAGACATTTAGCAAATACATGTATAAAAAACACACAACTCAAAATCACATTAAAGCCCCAGTCCATCTGAGCCAGATGGAGCCTTTCTATCACTTCCGTTTGCTCTTTAATTGTTTATAACACATTCACTTTGGGAGACCAGAAACAGCAAGCTGATGGCACAGCTCTGAGAGAAGCTGATACAGAGCTTGTCTGACACTGATCACAGCACAGCAAACACATAACCCAGAGCACCTACTTCTGCAAGCACTGAGTGCCCTCTGCCAAGCTGGCTTCAAGCTGCTGCAGCCACTCTGTTCTTGAGCTGAGGAGCCATCTGCAAAGGATCCAGCACTAAAAACCCCACACAATTATGTCACCAAACTCAGCATGGCTTCAAAAGGTGATGAAAGGGAAAGACATTCAGACTATGCAAAAGCACAGCTCAGTTGTTCATGCAGGGCATGATACTGATGCTGTGATGTATTTCAGTGGGGCTGCCACATAAAGCAAGACACTATCCACCAGGAATAGCAACATCCAAATCTGGCCCTCCATCTGCCTGGACAGAGGGATGGAGCATGCTCTTACAGAACATCCAGATAAATGATATTGACTACTCAGTTTCTCTTACTTTTGTCTTTTTTTTTTTCTTCTTTTTTGAGGCAAACGAATGGGAAAACCAACATTCCAGCTCCAGCAATTCCATACTTTCTTCCAAACAAGAATTTCAGCCAAAAATATTGCAGCCAACTATACAGTAAACATGACGACAAATATCCATTTGAAGAGTCGCCTCTTACTTTACAGCAGACATATATATTAAGAGTGACTGACTCCTTTACTGGAAAAATAATCAGTATAATGCCAAAAGAATACAGCAGTAGGAAAGATTTGCTGGAACAGAGACTGATGCGAGATGCCCAAAAAGACTTGATGAGTAGCAGTGAAATAGCTATGCTGCTGGAACGATGAAGTAGGAACACACTCTATAGTCCTCAAAGGGTAATTTGTTCTGTTTAATGAAGAGCTGATTTGATGATCAAGTTACTCATTGAATTGGGGTGATGTAAAATGCTCACTTCTCCAGACCCCATTCTAACAGGTTCATATGTAATTTGGATGCACATGTTAAGTTTCCTTCCAGAGCAAGGAGAAGCTTGGATTAACTTCCTTATAGCACCATTTCACTATTTCCTCTGTGGTAATCAATAATAATCCATTAGTTTAGCACAAGCTCTTTTTTCTTAGGATATACAATTTCTACATGACTAGGGTCATTCCTTCACCTTTCTTAACTTTCTCCACTATTCAGGGCTGCTGCCTGTTCCCAGTATAAACCAACACTGCCAAACGCAAGCCCTGCACTGAAACAGAGCTACATACACAAACCAATTGTGGGGGCAATGCAGGTTGCACAGGCTCCTTTACCACAAGGACTTGGAGAACCAGGAAATCCAGGGCCAACAGGTATCCTAAAGGCTCTGGCTTTTACAGATCATTTCCGTTCATTTGTGGTAACTGTTTATGTCCTGTTGCCACTACACAAGCACTGGAGAATCCTTGCCACTGACACAGTTGTTATTATCCCTGTAACAAGCAATAGCACCATCCTGGGCTGTATAAAATGTGCCAAAGCCTAGGCATAGGCTTGGAGGAGCAGCAGAGAGAGGGCCCCGTGTTACATCCCTGAGAGCAGACCCTGGAAGCTGGGGAAGAGGAATTGAAGTTGGCTGAGCTGCACCAGTCAGAGAGCCAGCAGCTGCCTGCCATGGGAGGAGAGGTCCATAGAGATGCGTGTACCAGAGAGAAAAGGACCCACAGCATGGAGGAGTAGAGAGTAGTCAGATGCCATCAAAGGTCCCACTGGGGATATGGTGGCAGTCACCACAAACTGCCCAGGCTGCCAATACCAATACAAAACAAAGGTGTCATCATGAAAACACTTTTGATGTTGTCCTTGATAGCAGCTGAGTGCTCAGGTACACAGTCCGTTTTATTATAGGCTTCTCTGAAGCTTACCCACGAAATTTGATACTCCCCAGGTGCCTGTTTGTCTCCAGAGCACCCAAGTGCTACTATCCTATGAGAGGGTGCTGCCAGCAAGTGCTGCAGCTGGAAATAAATCAGGGCTGGGATCAGAACTTCACGGAATTCAGACAGACACCAAGCCAATGCAAAACCCCTTGCTGGTGTAAGTGCCCCTTTAGTGCAGAGGCAGGCTGTGGAGATGCAGGCTAAGCTGCCAGCCCTCTAGATCCCAAATATTCAAGGGCGTGGAGAAAAGCTCAGGAACGTGTGTCCCTGAGACCCAGAGAACAGACAGCAATGCAAAACATCTCAGCCCTTCTCAATTTTAAATCTTGGGCTTTCTAAGCCACTGTCTTGATCTTGGCAATGCTTATCTTGGCACTGCAGCCTGTGAACACTCAACACAAGCTGCAGGCTTTCTAAGCCAACAGCACAGAGAAAGTATAGCAAACACATAGACAAAAATGTAAACCTGAGATCAGCAGCTTCACGCTGGTCATGCACAGCAGACAACCTCCCAGGCCACCTCCTGTTGCTTCAGAAGCCCCACTGCTCCTTTCCAGCCCTGAAGACATGAGCCACACTCCTCCTCAGGGGAGTAAAAGCACTTTGTGGTGTAACATCAGCAAAACAGCTTCTGCTTCACTGCACTGAAAGCAGAAGAGATGAGTGGGACTTTCAGGGAGGGAACTGCACCAGCACCAACTTAGAGGACACAGCACCTGGTAGCAGCGCATCCTCTTGCCACCTCAGCCTCACTCCTGTCTCCAGTGATAGCGAGAGCTGGGTAACACTGGGACCAGCTGTCAGCCAGAAAAGCCACAGTCTCAAAACACCAGGAATGGAGCCTGGTAAGAATACTGCTCTGCTTCAGTGTTCTGAAGACAGCAGAGCACCTGCAGGCAGCAGAGCACTGCCTGGAGCAGACATGAAGTCCAACCTCAGTTATTCAGGAGCCAGAAGCCACGTTTACCACTTCAGTGTCCTGCATGAGAAATGCCAATCTCAGGCACTGCATGTATATGAGGGGGAGTTGTCTATATGAATGCACACCCAGTACACTGGGTTATACAGACAGGATCCCGTTCCTTCTGCAGGCACAGTGTACATCATGTCTTTTTTTGCGCCGTGATTTACACCTCTGTAGCCCAGCTTCTGCAAGTATCTCCTTAACCACACATCAAGACAGCCATGGTCCTTGTGCTACCTGCAGGGCTGGACTTACACACTTGAGCAGCACCAGGGCTTTCACACCTCTGCACACCCAGAGGCTAGTACAGAGCTACACAGTTAAGCCATTACAGCATCATTCTCAATAGCTGAGAAGATACATTGCATAGAGTCAAATGAAGTGGAAAGTTCCCTTTGAGACCTCACAGCTCTCTGCGTGTATGTCACACAGTCTGGACAAGGAGGGAGCACGAGAGCTGCTTCTGCTGTCAGTAAGGCTCTCCTTCTGAACTCAGCTTCGTAACGTTCCTCCCAATTTTCTCTCGCCGTCCACCACGGACGGTGCTTCAGCGTTCTTTGTATGAGAGCAACCAAGGAGGGGTTGTTCCCACAGGAGGACAGCTTTCCATCTGCCTGTCAGTAAGAGCTCGGCACCTTTCCACACGCGGGATTTGGCAGCGGGCAGCGAGGGTCTCTCTGGGCAGCGCACAGCCACATCTCCCGCAGCCCGGCTCTGCCACGACGCCCCTCTCTGTCGCCTCCTTGGCCCAAGGGGCTGCCCGAATTCGACTGCGGCGCCAGTGCAAGGCCAGAGCTCACATGAGAAAGCCTTTTCTTTCTTTCCAGACAAAAACGCAGGGCTCCTTCCCTCCCTTTGCCACGGTCCCCCCTCGCGGAGCTCGGGCAGCCTCCCCGCCCCCCGGGCACAGCTCAAGGCAACGGCTCCCAAACGCGAAGTGAATTTGGGACCGGTTCCCAGCAGGGGAGCACCAAAGCGAGGGAAGGGGAACAGGGATGGATTTACTCCCACAGGCTTCAGCCTCTCCCAGAACCACTTCAGACGTTGCAGTCGGATGAGCAGAAGGCAGCGTTCGGCAGCTGGCTGCCTCCCCTCCCGGGCGGTGACACTTCTCACAGACATTGCCCGTGCCCCAAGCACACCAACTCCCCACTCCACCCCCTTCTCCTCACGTTCAGGAGTCTCAGGGTCCTTTCCCTCGGCTCGGGTCAGACAGAGCTCTCCGGTCCCCTGCAGCCGCACCGGGCTGGGACGGAGCAGGGAGCAAGAGCCGAGGAGCAGCGCCCGTCGTCGCCCGGCGACGGATTGCCCCTCTGGACCCCCTGCACCCTTCTCGAACCGCGCTTCGGGCACGGGATGAGGAGCTGAAGCGGCTCCGCGGGGCCGACGGTGCCGGCAGAGCCGCAGCGCTGTGCGCACCCCCGGGGGAAGGGTGGAGGGGATCCGCAGCGCGCACCTCCGGAGCGCCGCCAGTCACACACCGGGAGCCCGAGGGTCGCGGCAGCGCTCCCAGCCGCGCTCACTGCCCGAGGGTGCGACGCGCGGGGCCGAGGGAACGCACGGCGTTTCTTTCGCCTCTCCTCCCGGAGAGACGTTCGGCGCCGGGCTGCCCACTCGCAGCCCCCTCGCGCAGCTACGGGAGAACGCGCCCGGGCTGAGGAGCGACAGAGACGCGAGGCGGCGACAGGTGCGGCTCCACGCGGGGAATTGACTCGCCCGTGCCTGGGTGCTGCCTACCTGTGGCGGCGGGGAGCAGCGCGGCGAGCAGCAGCAGCATCGGCAGCAGCGCGGCCCGGGGCTGCGGCGGGGCCGCGGGGGGCGCCGCCATGGGGCCGGGGAGCGGCGGGGCGCGGAGCTGCCGCCCGCCCGGCGTCCGTCTCCGCGGGGTTGCCCCGCTCCTTCCTGCGCGCCCCGCCGTCTCCTCCTCCCGGGCTGCCGGGACACTGCAGCGGGGCGGCCCCGCGGAGGCGGGCTTCTGCCCTCCGCCCCCCGCCGGCCCTAGCCCCAGCCCCGGCCCCGGTCCTCGGTCCGTCCCGTCCCGCCCCGGGGGCGTGCGGGCTGCCCGACGCCTCCTTCTCCCATCCGCAGGTTGGTGCTCATGCCTCCCGCCTGCATCCAAAGGAGATCCGTAGTGCCGTGGCATTCGTTAATAGGTCGTCTGCTAGGGGGAACTAAGGAAGAAAAGGAAAAAAAAAAAACCCAAAGTGGTTGAGAGGGGTGCGGATATCACAGTCCTTGCCTGCTAAGCAGACAGCAAACCAAACGCCCTGCTTCGCACCTGCCCTGTGCAGACACCCGCCCTGAGTGCTGCTGCAGCGTGTGCAGGATGGGCTTGGAGGCAGCTGCGGGGGCCACGCTGCCAAACCGCATCCGCACCTCTGCTGTTTGGGGTACTGCTCCAAGGCCCCGCTCTGCTTCCTGCTCAGTGCCGAGCTGCTCGCAGCCTTTGCCCACGGGAGCGCCGCGGCGCGGTCTGTGCGCGGGAGAGATTCCTCTCAAGCCTCAGGTGCCAGAAATTAAGTACAGACAGCAGCTTGTGGTTTTATGGCAGAACGCTGCGAGCTGTATGCCCTGGTGACACTGCACTGCTATACTGGGATGGTGCCCACTCTTCCTTGCTGGGTTTGGGGGTATCCCCCCAAAGAACCGTACCGGTTTGCTTCCCAGCAAAGTGACTCCTGTGCCCTGATGTGGCCACGGTTAAGTGGAAGCTGTCGCTGAAAAGTGAGCTGGAGTCCCAGACTGTGTGTTAGCATAGGCACAGCAGTACTGACCAGCCAAGGGACCTGATCCCTGCCCTCGGCTGTTGGGGTCTTCAGAAAACGCCTTTCAACACTCCTGGAGTATTTCCTCCAGAACCTCACTGCTACAACACAAAAGAGACTTTTAGAAGCAAAGCTGCCTACCAAGCAGGAAAGGAACCTCCAGGTGACGGGGTTCAGGCAGCTGGAGGTAAGGCACAAATACCACCTCCCATCCAGATCCCAGAGTCTGGGATCTCAGCATTGGTAAAGACCAAATCCTGCCTGAGACCTGCAGCAAAAACGTTTGTTTGTGAAGGTGTTGTTGGACAAGGCAGTCATCTGGGAGTTGCACCTGCTGGATTGATGCATAGAGCTGGGTGTTTGCTTTGCTTTGCTTTGTGCTTAGCAGAGAAGGACTGTGATATCCACACCCCTCACTCTCATTTTCCTTTTGGTTGGGTTTCTTTTTTCCTTATTTCCCCTAGCAGACCTATGGGTATGGGTGGGATGGATGGGCAGATACTTGCCCTCAAGAGCAAACATGATGCTCGGTAACTGGCAAGGCAGGCATACAGCCTCAGCACTTCCCCAAGCACCCACATACCCACTGAAAGGCTTCGCATTTCTCTTCCATCTTTCTTCACCGCCTGCCCAGTGCAAGTGCACCCAGGACAGACAGATGGCAGCAGCGCGGCCATCTGTCCCGATGGAAGTGCCCTCCCAGCCCACCTGCATGTGCTGTACACCAGAGAGGTCTTTCACTTAAAAGGCAGAATTGCACTGAGATGGTGAATAACTCATGAATCAAGCAGGGATTTTGATGAGTAGGGACTTGTTCCTATGGTAATGTGGAATTTGTTTTTCTGCAGTAAAGGTGTTTGCTGTAATTATCCATTAGCCCAACTGACATCTGTGTAAGTTCTGGGATTAACATATAGCCCAAACCGAGACAAGGGATATTTGGAACTGCTGATTCTTCCTCTCTTCTTTATGCAAGCATTTCTCTTCCAAGCTATGTGCAGCCAGGCAAATTATCAATGAAAGCCCCAGAGCAGCAAAGATGCAGCACTGGGAGCCTGCTTTCTGAATTTCTGAAAAACTCACTGGAGCAGATCCTTTGCTGGCAAAGCTCAGCTTCTAGCAGAGCTTCTTGTCTCATTTCCTTTGATCCCCTTTTGCGCTCTGCTAATTATGAGGTAATGAAACAGCTTTGTGCATTTGGCAAACAAATTTCTTCACTGCTGACTTCCAGAATGTTTGTCATCATCAGCACAAAAGAAAGATGTCTGCAGGATCTTTGGGTAAGAGTGGTAATCCCACGGGATCACAGAGGCAGGTTTAGAAGCAGAAAACAGACAGAGGCACATTAAAGAAAACTTTAATGAGCAAAATTGTCCTGATATTTACTGGAAACCTCAAGGGTTCTGGACAGTTTATATCCTGTGCAATCCAGAGCATGGACTTGGACACAACCAAGCAGGTTTCAGCCCCAGCATTGGTGTGGATATGGAGGTGGCAGTGTGGGCTGTGGGATGGGCAGCTGGCAATTGTCTGAGAGCTGGCTTCCACACAAGCTGCAGTCTCATCTCTGGATGCAAGTGAGAACACAGCAGCTTTCATGAACCACAGTAACGTTTCCTTTACCTACACACATGAAAGTATGACTGCTATATTAAAGGAGTTTCTGAACAGTTATTCTAATGGTTTTCATCACAGCATTGACAAAATTGTTTGAAACCTGCAAGAAGTGCAAGAATTACCTGTACATATTAAGCCTAAGTACCTATTTCACTTCAAGATGAGTAGAAAACTGATGTCAATCACTTAATGCTTTTGAGTTGAAGTGCACAGTTCTGTTGGAGGCTAACAGCTGCAGCAGAGAGAATCAGGATGAAAGAGAGCCAGATATTGCCTTCTAGCCACATAACACTCCTGTGAGCACCTGGTAACCAGCCCCTTCCCTGCAGATTGTCCTCCTTCAGCACCAGTGTATGCACAGGTGGTAGAGGCACAGGCCTCTGAAAAGAAAAATGTTAAAGTGAAGTGATTGGTGGAATGTCAGTGTAGTCTGGGTTCCTGTGCCCATCTGGTAGACTCATTTAAGCAGAGATGAAAGAAGAGGCGGTTGTGTCAAACAGCGTCTGCATGTGGACACATAGTGCGCATGGTTTTTCAGACAGCAGTGGAGCTGGCATTTCTTGCTCTTTGAGTTGTTTGTGTCTGAAACCACGTCTACTCCATGCTGTTCTGATCACAGAAACCCTGATGTTTTGATGCAGGGCCCAAATGCCTGGCACTGCTGCTGTTGTGCTCCATTGGATGCTCCTCCTTCCAATGGCTCACAGCTCTACCCTAACTCTCCTCTTGCCTTCCTAAAGCACTTTCCTGCAGCATCTCCTTTCAGTCTTTTTTGGCTTTTTCTTCCAGGGAACAAAGATCCAAAAAGTGTTCTCTGTAGCTGATCTGAACAAATTCCAATGTACTGTATTGACGAATACACTGAAAAATTACTTACTGCCATAGGCCCAACCCAAACTCCAGTCACGGATCTAAAATAACAATTCTGCCTTCAGTGTATTTCCTGAAGTTTATTATATCAGTTTGTTTATTCTAAGCTTCTTTCATTTGGTTCTTTTTCTCTCTTTTTTTATCAATCTACCTAAGAAGGCATGTCTCAGTTACTGCTGCAGCTGCCCCCAAATCCCAATTCTCTTCCTTCTCCTCCCACCCAGTGCTTTATCTGCACAGAGACTCGTTATCCAACACAATGAGATTGAGTAGTAGTAGCATGCTGCTCCTCTCTATTAAACAGCTTCTGCTCCTAGAATAAATAAATGATTACCTTTGAATGTTTATGGATATGGAGATAGCACTGTATTATTCTAAAATGTGATTTGTCATAACAGTGAACATACTGTGATGACATGGTTCCCCATTCCTCATCTCTTGGTGATTTTCTTTACAAGATTGTGTTGATGTAATTCAACCATATAGAGATATAATCTTTACTATTCACCAGACACTTTTCAGCACTATAGTCAGCAGTAAAACACAAGATCTGTTTCTGAAAGTGTTCACAGAATTTATGCTTAAAGCCTCAAGAACACGATTCCTTTGCTCTGGCAAGGTTTCACAAAACCCAAGTCTAGCTCTGGGACTGACAGCTCAGTCAAAAATTAGGTGGGTAAATGCAGAAAGCCCTAAAGTTTATCAAACCCAAGTGTTGCTGTTGCCTGCCTGGAGCATACAGTACTCAGAGATATAGGACCTATGCCAGAGCGATGCCTGGAGAGGAATGTTCACACCTCGGGGACTATCAGGAGAAAAACTGACTGACTTGAAATCCAGTGACAGGCATCATGAGAGAGTCAAACTTGGCTAACTGGGTTTAAGGTTATTTCAACTGCTGAAATTCACAGTCAGCACAAAGCATTGAATCCAGTAAGCATTGTCTTGGCAAGCAGCAGTCTAACAAAAAATGTGTCACCTTGGCCACTCTGACTGTGTTCTTCCAAATTAAACACAATGGTAGCTGCTGCTAAAATGGGGTAAGATGCCTTGTACTTCTGCACTGAACCCTCAGCAACAGAAGATCACTTAACTGGAGAGGCCCTCCGAGTTTCAAGGCTGTGGTTCTTGAATGGCTTTCATATCTCCACAATGAAGATGGTGGTGACATTGAGACAACACTCTGAAGAAAAACCTCAAGGAGAGAGAGAGTTTAGGGCTCTACACAAAACCCCAACTTTAGCCACTTTGCCAAAATAAACTGGTTTCCATCACAGTTCCAAGGGAGCTCCCCTTAAGTCCTACAGAAGGAGCTATGCATTCTGCCAGAAATTGGGAGCACCGAGGACACAGAAGAAGCTGCCCATATTCACTACTCTTTTCAGAGCCGGCAACTCAGAGGGAGCCAGCCCAGAGACAAGGAGCTCCACTCTTATGAGGAGTGGGCTTTCTCCAGGCTTGGAACTCATAGGGATTGTTCTCTCTATCTCTTCGGGCTCCATATTTGTAGGGATTTTGTGAAGATTAGCGATGCTTTGTGAAACTGAAAGTCTCGAGGACTTATCTCCCAACTCCCATAAATGTCTGCAGGACCCATGTAAATTCTGTTAATTTAGCAATTTGTCCACGCTCCTTTTCCCTAATTGTCCTCCACCCATCAGGAAGCAAGTGACAAGCCCACTTCTGATAGATACCTTCTAAGAAACTCATTTTCCTGGAAACTCTGGAGTACAAAACCCCTATTTTTTTACAACAATACCAGACACAACTTCTCATTAATTACATAGACAGGAAAACTTTTTTCTAGGTTAAGAACTCTTCACAAAAATATAATGTTCTCTTCCCTCCCCTTCCAAAAAAAAAGTTTTAAAAAAAAATCCTGATGTTGTATATATTTTCAATTCAAGGTTTCCTGAGGAGCTTCACATCATGTTACATGGTAACCATAAGGAAAAAAGTATGATTCAGACCTATTAACCTATGCACAGCACAGGCTGAGTATCACTAGTTTTAAAGGGGGATCCTGACCAGGGCTACTCACTTTCATGCAGTTTGTGCATGGGCCTCAGCCACAGTGCCCCTGATTCTTCACACAATTCAGGCAAATCTTCTGCAGCACTAAGATGCTTGTGCTTTCCTTTTTTCTTCAGAAAGAGTCCCCGTGGACAAACAATAAGGAGCTCCATTGCCTAAATCTCTGTGTCAGCCTAGAGACTGGAAACAATGCTGCTATTGCATAAGCCAACCCCCCAAACATTGACAAGTTGTGCCCGATTTCTTCATGAATGGTCTCTCTGTCACCAGGGCCCTGAGGAAGGCCAGATCCCCACCCCCAGCCCTGGCTACCACCCTACAATAGCTGGGTGTTTCTGCTAAAGTGCTAGGCAGCAAGCACTGCTGGCATTCAGCTGTTAGAGCTCAGCACCTATTAAGCTTTCCCTGGCCAAGAGATGCTGTCACTGCCGGATCCACAGCTGAGAGGGCAGCACACCCCACAGGCACAGCTGGAGCTGCAGGGTGGGGCTGGAGAGCACTGCCACAGGCTTCAGCTCTGCCCATGACACAGAAAGAAGAGGGATGCTTGGCTGGCATGTGAAGTTCCCTGAGCTCAGAGGAGACGGCCCTGCTGTTACTGTCTTTGGAGAAAGATATTCCTAACGAGCAATATCTCCACATGATTTAAGGGCTGGTTTGGAAACAGGGCACAAGGCCACCCTGGCAAAACTCTTCTGCAGCATTTATCTTATTCAAGGTGCTTTATCCTTCAGCTTTGCACAGATTAAGTTCTTTCTCTGCTTCAGGGATTAGGTACTTTTATTAAGATACCTGGCCTGGGAGTGTGGACTACAGACTATTGGTATCCAGATACTGTGAAGGGAGTCGAAGTTCAGCCTGTCAACAGAAGCCAGTGATGATACTGCAGTTTCAGAAGCTCTTCTCCTGCTGTACCCACTGCCCTTTTCTTTTCCAGCACCGTGGTTTTGTCATATCTCATTTTTCCTTTGCCTAGTCAAATCTTCTCACTTTTCAGTTTTCATCCCTCCTCCTCAGATTATACTATATCACTGTTTCCTTCTACTTCTTCCTTTTCCCTCTTACATCTTTCTCAGCAACCAGGTCCAGTCCTCTCCCCCAGGGAGACAGAAGCTGCTGGACTTTTCTTCTCATTATTACCGATTCCAGAGCTTGCCCGCTCTTCCTCACTCTTTTCCCATAATCACCACTCATCCAATGCTTCTTCTGGCCCTATCCTGGCACTGCTGTCTCCTGATAACCTTTTGATGTTCTCTCTCAAGCTTTGACTTTCCTTTACCTCATTACCTCCTAACTCACCAACTCTCACCTCCTCACGGATGTCCATTTGATTACCTGGCATCTTTGCCCTTTTCCTTTGATTTGCCCAGCATCTGCATGTTTCAGACTCCCTGAAACAGAACTTGCTTTTGCCATGGACTACTTTGCTATTGGTCTGCTTGGCTGTGAGGATGGCATCCACTTTAGCACTGCCTCCTGTGTCTGGCAAGTCAGTAAAAGATTCCACTAATTCCCCTCACTCCTTCACATGAAAGGAGTTCTTCTATTGCTGGATAAAACTGCTTCTGTGTCTCAGTTTTCTTCACCTTCTGCAGTCTCTCTAAAATCTTCCTTAACTCACATCATTTCACAGCCCTCCTCCTTCCCAGACTTGTTTGCTGTTGTGCATACTCCCTTCAGAATGCTACTCTAAATCATTTTCTCTTCATTTCCACTCTTTTGCTTCCCAGCACCTACTAGCTCCTCTTTTCACCTTTCAGACTCTCCCCTAGGTGACCATTTTTAGCATCTTTCATCCCTGAGCCTTTGGCATTTCCTTGCTTTCTGCCATATAAAACTTCTGCATGTGAAAATTTGCTGTAAAGGGCTGTTTCCTGTCTCATCTCTTAAGGAAGGGACTCAGCTCCCTGATTTCACACCCTGTCTAAGCAGAATGACTTCCCACCTGCAGCACCAGCTTGGGAAAGAGTTGTACTATGGCCAGTGAAGTGAAACTGGCTTGATAACAACAGCTAAGTCATTCTCACCTTGATGGAGAACACCTATGCAGATGGATGGAGACAGGATTTAAGTAAACCACGTAACATTTATACTTCCAGGTAATCTAAATTACTTCTGCATGCATCCAAGTTTAAAAATAAAAAGACCGCATCATGGTTGATTCTTAGCAGTTTTTGGTGCCCAGCTATTGTATGTCTTTCTCTTTTCTCCTGTAGACACCTCTCGGCAGGGTTCATCTCATTTCTCCTGCTGTACAACAGCCAGAAGAACACAACCTCACTCTCAGTGGGGCTCTGGCAGCACCAGAACTGGGTGGCAGTGCTCCATCTAAACAGCACTGCAAAGGCAATTGGCATGAATTTTCTGGTAGGAGAAAAGACTGCCTGAAGGGAAACTGCTGTTGCAATAGGGATGCAAAACTCAGTATTTCCTCATACTTAGGATGTTTGGCACAGAAGTTATGAAAATAAAGGACAATCAACTCTTTTCTAGGGAAATAGGTACAAAGATAATTCCGATGGAAATTCTTCTCATAAACCCATTTCCTCCATGAGAATGCTGGCAATTAAATGCATTTTAAAAGCAAAGAAAAATGCTTAATTTGTCCTCTGCTGCCAGACAGGAACACTGCATTTCAGATTTGTCTCAAGAACTTCCTGAGCAAGTTAGTTTGACGTGTTAACCTCACTCTCAGTTGTGGTTAACTTCAGCTCAGTGCCAGTATTGCTAGGAGTTTATTGATTGCTGAAAAACAGCAGTGTTTTAAATATCCAATGGGATTTCACATTTAAACAACTACACACTAGTTGTAATGGAGATAAGACTGTTGCAGACCAGACTTTTTGGAATGATGGAACATTTGGATGTACAGAAAATGATTGCTCTTTTCTTTTTCAGAAGAAGACACCAAAGCACTGATTCTGATTCAATATATTGAATTTCTGGCTTTTTACTGCTTAAGTGAATGGTTGATGAATGATGAAAACTGGAACTAGATCTTTACTAATCAATTTAGCCAGTACTTAGGTGGTTAATAAAAGGAATCTGTTGTATTTAATGCTAAGTTGATTTCCAGTGTGTCCATTAGAGCCAAACATTTTTCACAGTGTTTCTAAATTGAAGTGGTGGGAATTCAGACATGGGACAAAGAAGAACCAGGAAAACTGCCACCAGAGGTGCTAAAAATCTCTAAGAGGTCAATCAAATATAAAGATCTCACATCTTGTTTGGTGAATCCCTCAGCTAGAGATCACTGCTGCTCAGATGAGTAGTGTAGGAAACAATCACTCTACACTGGCTCTATTTTCTGTCCTCTTGTCTAGGTTCTGTCTTTGGCCATTGCCAAAAATCAGATACTAGCCTGTGAAATTAGTGTGTGATTCAAACCAGACTTTTCTGTGGCTGTGATGTAAGTTGCAGCTAAGCAGAGTAGCTGCTCTGGTCACCCAATTTCAGTAGAAAGTAGTTGTTGTTAATATGCAGACAGGGAGAGAACCAGTGCCTCACCTCACCCATGTCCTCCAGGAAGATTGTCTAAATGAACTTGTCCCAAAAATATCTGAATACAAATTGCATCTTTCTGGTTTGTAAAGAGGATCATGAACAAACACTATTCTGACTCAACCCCTGCATCATCCAGAAAGGAAAGTTTTCCTTCCTCCCAAACTACCACTGAGGAAAGCTGAGGGAGATGCTCTGGCTTTAGCCAAGTACTGATCAGGATGAAGACTTGGTCCGAAGCACATATATAAAGCAACTAGCTAAAGATTGCTGATTTCCAGTTACCTACCTAAGCATGATCTAACATGAACATGAATAGGTTCAAGCAGCACTGTGCATCTAAAGAGAAAGCACTGAGAAAACTCCTTCTTGCACAGACTGTTGCTGTGCAGCATCCTAGTAATACAGGTCACTGTAGATACACTCACCCGTCCTCCTGACAGTCCCACAGAGAACTGATTCACATTCAATATCTGAGACACTTATTTCTGAGGCACTGTGGGGTCTGGATCCATGCCATCCAACAGACTTTCCACTGCTGCAGTGTGATTGAAGTTGATGAGTTAATGCCTTGGTACAGGAGTTCTTCCCATTGCTAGTCAGTGAGCACCAGACAGGGCTTTCTTGAGAGTTCATGTGACACCAAGATTCACACAAACATCACAGTTGGCCAGCTGGGATCAGGCCAGCTGCTTCGTGATCCACAGATCCACAGTGTGCCCAGAGTCTGCTAACACTGGGGCACAAACACGAGGCAAAACTCCTCTCTTTCCATTCATTAATTTCCCAGTAAACCTGAAGAAAATTGGTAGCATCTCCTGTGACACAATTGTTTGTGCTCTTGGAACAAATGTTCTGGACTTCAATATATCTTAGGTGATAATATTTTTGATCGTGCTGGGATTAGACAAGCTGATACTATTTATGACTCCTGAGTCTGAGATTTAAGGTCCAGTGAAATGATCATCCAGAAGGATTTCCTCTGCAAAACAGGATGGCGAGAAGACAGATTTCAAGCCCTCAAATCCGAAGGACTTAGTAAAAACTATTATAATTGTAGTACACTTACAAGACATAAAGCCCCACCTTCTGGTGAATGGCTAAATAGCAGGATAAGATATGGCTCTAGGTTAAATAAAATAGGAGAATTTTTACTAGACGATGGTATTCAATTAGTAAAATGCCTTAAGTATACTTAAGTATTTTAGTAAATACACTGATTTCCACCAAAATATCAACAAGAAGGTTTTAAAAAACATCACAGTGTTTTATTTGAAGAGGTTTTAATGTCATACATTCCATGTTCATCACTTGGTATAAACTGTCATGCTATTAAATAAACTTTATGTTTCAACTGTTTTAAACAAAACAATTTGAAATGCCCTGCTGCACAAAACATTTCAGTATTTTTTCTTTTTCTTTTGTTAAAGCGAGTAAAAATACACACTGAAATGTTAAAGTTTCTCCAAGGACGGTGAATGCTTCCCAGGCAACACCCCATAGCCTTAAGTCTCATGTTGCTCACTGTCAACACTTCTCTTTTCTGCATACTGCAATAGATGCAGCCCCAGCAGATGTTACCGATGTGGTGTTCCTTGGCAAACAAACAGTAAACATCAATGAGGTGATCTTACTCCACAGGTCTCAGAAAGGAGCTATGCACATGTACTGTGAAGAAAGGTGGGGAAAAGCAGGAACTGTGGCAGCTCTTTTTCACATTATTACAAATGAATATTTTAAGGAAGGATTGGAATCTGAAAGGAGACATAAATATGACAGGGTTTTCCTCTAGGTGCACAGGACAACAAAGGAGAAATCACAACGGGAGAGTAGCCTTCCCAGTGGGTACAACAATCTTAATGTGTTATATTGGCTAGTTGGAAAACCAGGGTAAAAAACAGCATGACAAGAGCTACAGTTGCTTATGAGTGCTTGAGTTCTGCTGTCTGCAGTGCTAATCCTTGTCCTTTTCAAGTTTGGCTTCTGGCACATGCTTGTTCCTGGCACATCCAACAAGTTGCTGCAGTGCTCTTAAAGAAGGTGAGGGGGGTTGTTTGTAGGCTATTCACATCCACAGAACATCCACACAGTGTGAAATGACAAACAAAGCTGCATCCTTGGGAACAGCATGTTTTCGTGAGCCACAATTTACAGTGTCTAGAAAACAGATTTTCAAGACAAACCAGTTTTCCTTCAGTTAGCAAATGGAAGATAAATATCTGAGGTGTGCCAAGATGATGCTTGGAAGCAGTAGCACTTAAAAATACATTATCCAACTGTTGGCCCAGTCTGTGTATAATGTACACATATATACACACAGTGTCAGTCCATCATGAGGTTTTTTTTTCCGCTGCTGCTCAAAGGCCAAGGGCTCTCTGTTTTTTTTTTTTTTTATGCTGCGAGAGAGAAAATAATGAAAGTTAAACTGTTTCAAAGAGCAATTTGGGTGTGTTTTTTTGGGAAGGTGGAATGAGGGCTGGATCCAGTCACCCTGTGGGACATTGAGCCTGTCTTCCTTTTCTTCCTTTACAGTACACAAGCTGCAGGCTGTATAGCCTGGTGCCATGGGAATGGGCTTTGCCCTTACCACTCCTCTCCTTCTCTTAGCACTCCCTCTTCCAGCCACAGCAGACCCATGTTGAGGGGAAATATTTCCTTCTGGCTTTCACATTGACATCTTCTAACTTCTCCAGTCTCAGGAGAAAGCCACCTTCCTCTGTAAAATCATGCTTTCCTTGTTGGAGAAGCCGGGAGATGTGGGCAAATGAATCATGACTCTGGGAGGAGCTGACAGATGGTCCTGCCGTCGTGGAATTTGCATTTAGCTCTGTGGGACTGGGGGTCTGACTGGAGGATTTGGGATGATCTCCTGTGACACCACAAACACAAAAAGCAACTAGAGCTGCACATTGTTTATCAAGTGACTATGGAGGAAAATTCAACTCTGGAGAGTCTCCAGCCTGATTCTGTGATTCTTGTGCATGTGTATCTCAAAATATATATACGGAATTCATCTGGAACTGCAGTCTTCCCCAGATTATTCCTCTGGGCATCTGATACAAACCAGTTGCTCGCTGACAGCTCAAAGTAGAGCAATTAGTCATAGGCTAACAGGCTTGGCCAAAATAAGTTTGCTTTTTTTTTCTTTCTCTTCTAACATCACTGAAAGACGGAAACAGAGGTATCAGCACTAGGAGCTGTTGCTAGGCTGAGACATCAAGCAGTAGCTAATGCTTGGAATGCTATGCTAACTGTCTGCTAACAGAAAAAAGTGAGATGAAAAACACAGGCAAAAGACAGAGTAAGAGAAGGGGTTACATGAGAATTGTCTGTAGGAAAAGCAGAAAGAAGGAAATGTGGAGAAAAAACAGTCAGTCATTTGACTTACCTCATGCACCCAGTAGTGCCTCAGTGGGAGGCAAATCAGAGAGGGCTAGCTGGCAGGGGAAAGAAACAGGCCAGCAAAAGCTGCAGCTGACCTCTGAAGTGTGAAGCTCTTCCCAACCACAAAAATTCACAAGATCATCCAGGGTCTTCCAGGTGCCACAGGTTGGGACTCAACAGCAGGATACAAGACTTCATGAGCAGAGATGAGAGGCCAGATTAAGATCTAACCCAGAGAGATGATGAGGACTTGAAACTCTCTCTAGAATTCACTGGGAAGCTCCAGGTGAGATGTCAAAAGCTGAATAAGATCTGGATCCAGATGCCCAATAGATTGTACACTCAAGTGCCCTGCTCAGTTTGGAAAGTCCTAGCCTAAAAGTAAGCACTGTTAAGGACCAGACTGTAGCCTTGCATTGCCCCATGTCTTGACATTCCTCCAAGTCAGTCATCCTGTGCTGCTGCTGGGATACCACAGGCCTTGTTGCTTTCTGGGGCTTGCTTGATGAGCATATGGATCATTTCTTTCTCTTAAAGCTTCTTCATAAACAACTGGTCAGAATACTGGGAATGCAATCACAAAGCAGAGTCTGGAGGGAGCTGTCTGCCAAAAGGCTCACTCTAGCTCTCCCAGGTCATCCCAGGACAGCTGCAGTTAGCTCTGCGACACAACAAGTTAAATTGCTCACAGATCTGTCTGCACATAGCTGCTTCAGAACCGATTGCTTAGAAGGAAAACATTTTAACAAGCAGTGCAAAGCAGCATACGGCTCCTTAAACAATGGGCTTTAGTGCCACTTGTGTGAAGGCCTGCTGCATCTACTCAGCAATGCCACAAAGCCTTGGTGTGGGTGTAAGCTACTTTCCCAGCCTGTGGACAGACTCGTCACACTCTCAGGGCAGCTGGTGGAGGTCCAGCTCCACAGGTCCAGCCAGTGATGTCTCACAGTTTGTTTTTTCATAACCTAACAGAAGGAAACAATACTAAAGAAACATGTTTCCCTCTAGTTATTACAGCTTTTACTACTCTATAGAGATTGAATAAGAGCCTATTCTCAAACACTGACTAATGTGAAGACTTTTTGCAAAATTAAGAGGCAAAATGGACCAGATGCTATGTCCTTGATCTTTTTCTCCTTGTTCGATTATTTCATGCTCTACTCATTCTTCAAAACCTAGTTTAGAGAGCTACATGTTTTACTTGCAACAATGTCTTAGCAGATGCAAATGCTACAGAAACAAGACACTTCAGAAAACTACAGCTTGCGATCTGTAATCTGCTCGTACCCTTATATCTGAGTTAGCTCTCAGAATAATTTCAGCAAGGAAGAATCATAGAATTGCTAAGGTTGGAGAAGACCTCCAAGATCACCTAGTCCAATTGTCCACCTACTACCAATAACTCCCCACTAAACCATATCCCTTAGTACAGCATCAAAATATTTCTTTTGAAAAGTTCCTCCAGGAAGTTTTGTCTGAATAGTAACTTCATGAGGGATATTTAAAGACAGGACACATGCTATCTCTGGAAAAGGTGGGATAGGAGAAAAAAAAAGATGCTTAAAATGCAACTAATTTTATCTAGATATTGAACCTGACATTGGGAGATCATCGCTCTTGAAAAATTACATTTAACAACAGCACTTCCACCTCCTTTATATAGCACTTCTTCACTAATGCTGCAGATCAAACAGCAAGCACAATAAGTGTGATGCATACTAAAACTGGAGGGATCAACCCTAGTTGCTGATACATGCTGGGAAAATTGTTAGAGTGAAAATATTAGGTAACTTTCCCTTTTGGGGAAAAAAACAAAACAAAACAAAACAACAAAAACAACTGGGTTTTTAAATTGACATTACAAGAACAATACCTAGATTTTACTTAAGCACCAGACGCTGCAAGGCTTGGCTGCTGAAGCCTGCCCATGGCATGTGTGACCACTGCAAGCACCGTTTAATGGCAGCGCTCTGGTTTTCCAGGCTTTACACATGTGAGCTTAGCAATGCATGCATCCAATTGTGCAGCAGTCTGCAGGCTGTTACCCCAAACTTTCCACACAGACTGTAAAAACTTCTGGCTCGGAATATAAAACATATCATGTTTTCTTCCTTTAGCAAAAGTGACTTTCAATTGTTTTTGCTTCCAGTTGGTTAATCTCAGCCTGTTGACAGCAGCTCACGTGATTCAGTTATGTCAACATCACGTGCAGTCAGGCTTTAAGCCTGTTTAAACACCACCTCCTGACTTTGTGTGATGCTTACAAACCGTTATCACCCATGAATATTTATTTAAATGATCTTAAAAAACAAATTCGAGTTTTATGCTGAATATAACTAAAGTGAAAGAAGTGACTTCAGTTGGATTGTGTGCGGGAAATAACTCACTAGTGCAATTGCTTCACCGTGCAAGTGTTAACTAAGGCACTGCTGTCATTCCAATAAATCAGAAAGAAAGAAAAAAAAAAAGTACTCGAAATGATAGTGCTGTAGTACTGTACCGGGTTTTCCATATTGCTCTATTTACCTATTCAGAATAAAAGGTATAATATATGTTCTGAACCTTAGAACTGTCCCATAGGAAAAATCTCAGTATTTCTGCTTACTGGTAAGTTTTAGCAATTTTTTAAAGACCCATCTATTTCTTTCAGAGGAACTTTGGAAGATAATGCACAACTTTACTTATTTCAAGTAATAGCATGCCCTCATTTGAACAGCACTGTCATTTGCTGCCCTCTGGTGTCATAAAAAAGAAAAATCACTTTTATTGGAAATTAGGAATTCATAAATTGAGTAAACTGTTAAGATTTCTTAATTTCCAGAATAACGTATTCATCCTCACACTTCTACCTGATATATAAGGCAGACACATTACCAAGAAAACAGTAAGAAACAGAATTAAAAATGAAGGTAGTAGTGCACTTCTATTGTAATGTTCTCTGTATCGAGTATATCCAGCTTGTAAGTAAAATGAACCCTCTCAGCTCAAAGCTTTGCATCCTTCTTCTTAAGGAGTCAAGCTTGATTCTCCTTCTCTTGAATAATCCATAATTACAGCACTGTCAGCAGGCCTTTCTCCTCACTTACACCTGCCATCCTCAGAGTTCTCACTTTATTCAGAAATCTTACCTAAGTCATTTTGGTATTGTATTCTTAGCTAAATAGTTATTAAATACCATATGTAACATCTATTAGAATTTTTAATTAAAAATATCAATAGAATAGTATGTATACATTCTACTCCACAGAGAACTTACAAAAACAGGATAGTTGGCAGAACAGGAACAGGTGAAATTCCTTTGTGCCAAACACAAGGCACGTCTGCATTAGAAACAAATTGTATTTCTCACACTTCACTTTATCTAATATTAAGCTACATACATTTAGGAAAATGAGATGGAGATCACACAACGGAAAGCCAAATTAAAGGCATACTGCTTGGACAGAAGAACAGAATGCAAAACACTAACCCATTTAATAGATAAATGGTATCTTTCATCTTTAAATTAGGACTGAGGTAAAAAAAAAAGTGCATCCCAATGGGCTTGGCAGTTAACTCCATTCTTTACAGTTTTAGAGTATCAAAATGGGAGAGTTCACTGCCTTCACTGAATGGTTGTGAAAATGGTTTGAGACTTAGGAAGTGCCAAAGGTTAGAAACATAATCTTCAGTTTCTCCCAGTTGTATCTAAGTTTGATTGGAATATTTAGGAATACTAACTTCCCTTCAGGTTTCTGCAGTTCCTAAGAAAGTGTTTGTAATGTTTCACAATCAGAACTTAATAGAGCCTCTCAAAAAACTTTTCCCAACTACACAAAAAGACACACGTGCTTAACTGAGATCCCAATGTCTGTACGTATGCAGCAAAATGAGCAAACAGGTTAATTCACCATGTAACTCAAGACTTCTCCCTGAAAGCAGCATGGCTTATATCATGAAGAGATAGCCTGTGGGAGGGAGGTGTTCAGCTCCGCCCATGTGCCCTACCCTTATTGCTCACATTTTTTAATATTCTGTGAGTACTGAGTATCCATGGTCAGAGCTAACTGTTAGCAGTTTAGTCTGAAAGAAAATTGCCTTGAACATATATTTCATTCTAATTTTTTGCATGGTTTTCCATCCATGTAGTTCTTCTAACAAAAAATTGCAAATCCATTTTCCAATCCATTAAAGAAACCTCCATACTCTCACTCTACACTTAGTCACTGCACTGAGGCTCAAGTTCCTGGCTTGTTTATTCTCCTCCCAGCCCCCAAAGAGAGCATAAGAGTGAGAATGTAAGAGTTGGTATGTTTACATACAGCAAGAGAAACAGAATTTTCCCATTCTATCCTCTTCCACCAAGCATATTGACTACTAATATAGGGAAAAGACAAGTTTCTAAGCTTTGCCTTAGAACAGCAACGAGAACACTTGCTTTATTTAAATATGAGTTTTGCTTGATTTTTGCAAAACTGTATCTCATGTCTACTTTGAAATATCTGATCTCGTTCAAGGAAAATCTTCCAGCTATGTTTCTTAGTTGGTAAGGAACTGATTCTCTTTAAATTACCTGCACCAGCTCGCACACCTATTTCAAGCTGTTCTGCTACACCAATTTTGAAGTACAACACAACCCTTCAGAAAACACCAATTTTAAAGATGAATTGCAGTGAAAAGTGCAGACGAGGCATTTTCTAAAAATTACTCCTACAAATTAATTTCTTGAAAACCGCAGTAGTCCCCCATAGATCTGACAGGTTACATTTATTCAAGATCGTTTAATCTTTGCCCTCATTGTAGTACGTGTAACAGCAACAAAAAGCTATTTCTGAGCTTCTGAGTTCTCCAGATGGATACTGTGGCTTGAACATGACCTCAGGAGTGAATGCTCTTGTTCTTACTGCAGCATTTTGAACAGCTTAGTTTATAAGGCTCGGCAAAGAGTATGAGGCATTTATTGCTCAGAAGTTCTGAGATCATCAACTTCAAAAATGGCATTGGTAAATTTGCATACAACCTTAGCCATGTTTTACTTTGATGTTTTCTATTAGAAATCAAAATTTCTTTTTACTACAATAAGAGAAAGCCTATTTTAGGTGAAAAACCTAACATCCATCCTGTTTGCAGTCTGACTATAACTAAAGTGAAAGTCACTTCATGGGAGTTTCTAGGCATTTTACTTCAAAGTAGTAATAAACTCTTTTTTTTTCTCTCTTACAGGGAGAAGAGAAATACTGAAAAGTCATTTGGCAATCGGTTTAGTTTTTCCTTTGCCTCCACATCACTCTTATTTACAGTGCCTAACTCCCACATCCATACTCACTTGTGCAGTGAATCACGGAAACATTTTTAATCACTGGATGGCCTCAAACATAAGTAAAAAAGAAACTAAGCTGGAATAGACACAATAAATATTTGGAAAATGCAACATACAGGAAAAAGGAAGATGAGGCATAAAACAGTCCATGAAGAAAAGTCTCTGGAGTTTCAGGGCCCTTAAGCAATTGGCCTGCATTCAGTCACAGATTAATCAATTCAAGAAATGCTAACAACAAATCAAACCATTTCAGTGCCAACAGACTTCTTCCTCTCCCTCCCAACAAACAATGCTGGTAAGTGAGCACCACTCAGCAGGGCTGGCAAGGTGCTATCGTGCTATCTGTTAAGCATCTGGACAGCTGCACTGAAAAACTTAATATATCAGTATTCCCTTTAGAACCAAGGGCTCTTATCAGCAGATTACCACACAACACGCTAGAAATGCCCAGTAGATTTTATTTCCCGTTAAAAAAACAAAGGGCAAACAGTTGTGCAACTAAGAGAAACTAAGGTGTCCAAGAGCGGGCGTTTTATAGAGCTTCCTCCTCCCTCCAACACCTTTCGCCGAACACAGGACGCGGGACATGAGGATGGGGCGACTCCATCTCCCCGCGGCGTGCGGAGTCACAGCGAGACCGGTGCCGGCGGGCAGGGCGCAGGGTTAGGACTCGTCGGGCTTGTCGGCGGGCGGCCCACAGGGCTGCAGCATCTTCTCCATCAGGTTGAAGCGGACGCGCGCCTTGCTCTCATTCTCGGCGATAGCGAAGTAGTTGAGCAAGTCGAAGTGGCCCATGTAGGAGCAGTACGAGTCGCGGTGCTGGTTCACCAGCCACTCCCATTTGGTGGTGTCGGCGTGGCCCGTCCCGATGTACTTGGACTGGAGGTGCTCCAACTGGCTGTGGATGGTGTAGCGGTCCGTCATGGCGCCGCGCCCTCAAGTCAAATGGCGGGCGGAAGTGACGTCACCGGACGGCGTGCGCCACTTCCGCTCCCCTAAACCGAGAGCGGAAGGGACTTCGCCGAACATATCGGACGGGTGGGGCGCAACGCGCATGCGCGCCTGTAAAGGCGTGCCGGGAGGTGTAGTCCTGGGCGGTGCTGGAATGGGGCCGAGTGTCCTGCGCCCGCTGCTTCTGCGGGCTGGGAGGGACCCAGAGCCCGGCCAGCGCCCGTCTGCGGAGAAAGGCGACAAACTAAACAACTGTCCCATTAGGGGGCCCTCGGAGTTGCTATCAATCTCTCTGAGAGTAATAAGTATTAATACAATATGAACTGAAATAACTTCTTATTCATTACTTTGACTGAGCAATCTAGTAGTGAGCCAAGCGAGGATATGACTGCAGGCCAATGTCTGTCTGTATTACTCGTTATTCTGAAAGGTGTGTTTGAGGACCCGGTATTCCCAAGACAGACACAAGGCTGTCTCCCTGAAGCCAGCACCAAAGCCTCAAGTTGATTCCTAAAGGAAAAGCACACTTTAAGCGTTATAAATGCTGCTGAATTCACCCATCTGAGGATCATGTGAGCAGTTGCTAGCACATCTGGCCACAAGCTACCTAGATAGTATCTATGTAAGTTATGTAGATATTAGGAAAAAAATCTCCAAAAGAGTGGTGAGGTGGTGGCAGAGGCTGCCCAGTGAGGTGGTGTGGTCACCGTCTATGGAGGTGTTCAAGAACCATGTGGATGTGGCACTGAGGGACATAGTGATACAGTAGGGATGGGCTGATGGCTGGACTTGATCTTAGTGGTCTTTTCCAACCTTAATGATCTTGTAACTCTATAATGGGGCTTTGGGGACAAAACCATAACATCTCAATTTATCAGGAAATGCCAGAAAGCAAAATTAATGGAGCGTCTCCTAAAGCTCATGTTTCCCTGCTCCTGGCATTGTCTCTGTACAGATTATGTCTTATTTTGCTTTTAAACAAGTGACACAGGAAGTCTGACTCTGGAGGAAGAGAGCTCTAACAAAAATAGCCACGAGATGCTAACACTGTCATTAGCTCTTTGCTTAAAGGGCAGCACTGCACTTTTGTGATAACTTCATTGCAGGAGCTCCGTACTGAGAAATGCTAAAATAGTGCACTGAATTTGAGAGTCCCCTCAAAAGAAATATTTTGGTAAGGGCAGTGCAGCTACAGCAAGCTGTGTTAAGGTACCATCTTGTTTCCTTTATGATAAGCAGAGCTCTTACTTTTCCCCAGGCAGACTTTGTAGCTGAGCAGGGCCAAGGGATACATTTAAGCCAAAATCAAATGTTACCATTGGAAAAGATTTTTTTTTCTTTTGTTGATGCACATAATATTTTATGTGGATATTAAACTCAAAAGCAGATATAAAAATCATAAATTATAATTTGTATCACCTATCTAACTTGGTCAAAGTTGAGACTGAAATAAATTCTATTATCCATCAAATAAGTAGTCTTTCTAGCTCTCTTCAAGAGAGCTATTTAAAAATTCATGTTAAATACAAAAGGTGTGGAACAATACATGCTTTCATATGGGAGCACTGACTTTAATTACTTGCTTTAAAATAGGAAAGACATGTAGCCAGAAATTTTCTGATAGGACACTTCAAGCTATTTCTTGCTTTCCTTCTGTATGCTGCGTAGTCCAAAGAAATCCACAGAAATCTAATCCAGATGATTCAAGGCCCCTTCTTTACAAATGAGCATCTTATGAAGCCAAGGCCATGGAAAGCAGTGTCAAAGCAATAAAGCAATATCCTAAACTGTTTTATTGCAATGAACTAAATGAGGACTATAATTTTTGTTTTGCTTTGTCTTTATGAGGACTTGTAGAGTCATTATCAAGGCTTACTTAACAGGAAGCAGTTTTACACAGCTGGATACAGCAATTGCATTCTGTAGTTGCTTCCAGAGAGACTAAGGGAGGGAGGGGGGGAAAAAAGTAAAACACCACTCCTGCAGAAAAAGGCAGAGATATCCCACTTCTGGAACTTTGAAAAAGCTGTCTGTGATTTATATATTTTAAAAATCTGGGCCAGAGACTATCAGGAAGGAAACTCACCGATGTAACAAAGAAGTGAGGTATATTCTTAGGGGCTAGCCTGTGTCAGATGAGAGAGAGTGCATGTAAAAATGTCACATTAAGCACTTGAGATGCTGACTACGATAGGGAGACTGAGCAATATAGGTATTCAGCAGGACTTTAGAGAAGTAATCTAAGGAAACTATCTTTCAGAAATCTACTCCAAGCTTTCTAATATTAGTGGCCTCTTGTTTCATCTTGGAATTGTTTGTACATGACTCTGGTTTATAGCTTAGAATCATGGAATCATAGAATGGCCTGAGTTGAAAAGGATCACAATGATCATTTACTTTCAACACCCCTGCTATATGCAGAGTCACCAACCACCAGACCAGGCTACCAACAGTCACATCCAGCCTGGCCTTGAATGCCTCCAGGGATGGGGCATCCACAACCTCCTTGGGCAATCTGTTCCACCCTCTGTATAAAAAACTTTCTCCTAATATCTATTTTAAACCTCCCCTGTCTTAGTTTAAAACCATTCCCCCTTGTCCTATTACTATCCATAATGTCTTCTTTCTCACTACAGGCTCAGTCTTCCAATCTTAGTCTTACAAGAGGTGCAGTTTAACATGGTGAACATCCCAAAGACTGCATATGTAGTTGCTGAGAGTAGGGTGAATAAAGATGACCTCCATAAAGGAAAAGCCAAAAAGGTTTATTTTACTAGAATAAACATCACTGATATGCTTGAGAGACAACTGTTTTATGGTGAAGGGATGTACTACATGCTGATATACAGAAGGAAATGGAAAAATCTACTTAAAATGTGGGAAAGCTTTCATTTCTTTTTAAAATTGTATCTTTATAAAGAGTGGGACTTTATGAAGGACACTACTACTTGATAGATGTTCAGAGACAACACAATGACATATAGGGCTGACCTCTGTGTTGCTTTCAAATTGTCACCTTGAGAATTCTAAGCTAGGAGATGTATTGATTAAAAGAATCCATTTTTGGAATAGAAAGATGCCCAGGAGCTTATCCATCTCTTGCAGGAGTTCATAGAATAAGTAACTGCATTTAACAAAATAAACATTAGAATTCTAGTTTAGAAAAAAAAAAAAATCCTGGAAGTTTAAACTTGAATTTTTCAACAAGCCTGAAAGTGGGACAGAATAAGACACTGAATTCAAACATCCAGAACTCTGGGAAAATATGCACAGAAATGTCACTCTATTGACTTTGATAAAAAACAACTCTGTGGATACAAGACAAGCTAACCAGAACCAGGAAGAAAAAAATAGGTAAAATTATTAGTCAACAGGCAAGTAACAAGTATTTATAAGCAATTCTCCAAATTCAATGTTCACCCAAGAAGAGGTTTATATGCATGCACAGATGTGGATTTATAAAGTGAGAATTATTACTGAGTTTTAATGTGCTTCTGTGGTTGGCATTTCTGAATAATTCAACATTCAAGGAGGTTTGAAAGTTTTCATACTGAATACTATTAAATATAATTATCAAAATAAAAATATTTTGCAATTGTCTGGCCCCCTGCAGTAGTGTTGATAAATATTTTAGAGTTCTAAACAACAGAAGCTTACCTATGGAAATCACTGAAAGAAAGGCATTGGTTTTAAAGCAGAAATTATTTTTTTGGCGATAAAAGCCATTAACAACTGAAGCCAAGTTTGGAACGGTCTGGAATCCAGGAGCAGGTCGTGAGTGAAGTGGCCGCTGGGTGTCAGAGCTGTACCTACAGCACCTCAGTACTCATTGCACGGGAGCTGCAAAATCAAAAGGAATAGAATAGATGAGGCGGATGCACCAACAGAGGGTGGTAGTGACTGTCCCCTTCAAGGTATAACCGGGTTTTCACATTTCCTTCAGACTCTTTGGTTGAAAGAGTAAAGACTTTTGCCCCTCCAAGAAGGGGAAAGGATTACTTGAAAAGATAAATGCAACAAATGCCCACGCAGGTGATGAAATGAAGGAAAGGATGTAATAAATTTTTTTGAGAAATTCCTCTATTCTTCACTGTATCAATTTACCGTGCAAATAAAATTTCAGAGCAAAAAAGTTGTTTGAAGTTATGGTAGCCTAGAAAGAATGAAGATTTCTTGTGATAGAAATTAAGTAAGGATTAATAACAAGATTAATGTATTTATGTGGGAAATGACATTTCTTCTGAAATATGTTGCTTCTAGTGTAACAGGATTCTTAAATCCTTTCTTGCAGAGGTCACATTACAAATTAACAATTTTAGGCTGCAGAAATTATCTATAATAGGTTGCATGTTCTTTTTGTGTGTGTGTTTTTTTTCTCAGATTTCCTGTGTCATCACATACACCGTGAAATCTTTTCTGAAGTGTATGCAGTTTGTCAAGTGTTGTCATAGCCTACAAACATAAACAGCCTCAGGAAATGCTTCTTTTGGCCGTGAAACAGGTGGAAGATCTTTTCACTGTTTTTTCTCAGAGGTCCTGTGACAAACCTTTTTCATAAGCACGTATCTTTCTTCACACTGTCTTGCGTAAGCTCCTCTAATTTATTCCCCTTTCTGTCATAACTGTGGTTCTGCTCCAGTGCAACAATAATGCCTTAATGCTGTGACCACTTGCAGGCTTTGGGAGTCATCCTGAGATGGGGGAAATGCAGTCACTGGAAGCACTGTTGAATTTTAAACATTCACCTCTAGACCAAACACTAGAAAATGTGTTTTGCTATTGTTTTGAAAGCATAAATTTATAGTGTGGATATACCCAAATATCTGAAAGCTGCTTTTAGAGTTGTGCTGCTGATTCCTAGCCAAGAAGAAGAACAGGAAATAAGCAATAGGAAAAGGAGCAATACTGTTTATCCTGCCATTCAAGCATACACTTCAAACTGTGCGTCAGTGTTCTGGAGAAGAAAATCATATTTTAAATCAGCCTGCAAGATTTCTTTCTTTTGTCTGATACAAAATTCACTGCTGAAAAATCATCTTGTCCTGAGGCTCAGGAGAAGTAGCATTTAGTACTGGGCAGTACCATGCTCAGTCTTTGATATGTTGTGTCTAGAGCTGGGGCAGGAGGCTTTTGCCACTGAGTGGTTTGCAACTTATTGGAAATTAAATTAGAAATGAAAATCCTAAACTTCTTTTAGTGTCAGCTTCAGAACTTTTAGATTATTTTTGTTTTGTTTTCATTGCATCATATCCTTATGCAAAACTCCTTGAAGTATTTCTGAAATAATATGTTCTAGAGCACTAATTGCATTGATGATGCAATCTAAAAGTCTTGATAACGTGATCTGATGCTGCATGAGACCCTTTGCTATCAAACTGAGCAGATGTGAGACCTGCCTTCAGAGTCTTTTGTCTGGGAGCAGCTTACAGAATGCAGAGGGTCTGTCTAGCAGCTTTAGCACTGCATTGCTTGCTTGTGAATGTTAGCATATCATTGTACTCCTTCTGCATATATCTGAGTAACAGCTACATGCCTTAAGTCTGCCCTACAGTTCAATTAGCTGAATTTAGAAGTTAAAAGCCATTTCCTACTGTGATGCTGGAGCACCTTAAAAGTAGAGACACAGTAGGGGTCACTAGCACAGTGTTTACAGGTGGGACTCTGAAATACCACAAGCTGATAAATGTGGAGCACTGCTACCGGGAGCACATCCGGGCTCTGGGATAGTCAGTGATCATTTGCTATTTTAGGGGAAAGATTTGTTTTCCAAAGCCATTACTTAAGAAGATAAAAATCCCTCCGTTAATATGAGCAGCCTTCCAGCTGAATATAGAGCTCGTAGTGTGTCAGGTGAATTGAAATTGCTTCTGTCCATATGCATTTTTGTAGTGGGGAAGGATTGTTCTTTCCATGCATTTTGAAATAAAATGAATTGATAACAGTAAATGCAACAAAATTAGAAAAGACTGCAAGATTATTCAAGATGCAGCTGTACCCAAACCAAATTTTTCTCTGCCTTTGCTTCGTTCACTCCACATAAATTGTCACAGCTCATGCAATTAATAACTGTGTTCAATAAGGTATGCAAGAGTAGAAGTGATGAAAGACAAATCTTTAAATAAGCCTTAGAGAAGATACCAGAAATTCATATGAGCTTAAATTAGAAGAAACTGATTTGACTATTGAGTAGCTCTGTGTAACATATTACTATCTTCTTTCAGTGTGCAGGGTAGAATTAAGGACACAGGTGATTTTCCTTTTCTAAGTCTGACTCTTGACGCTGATTAGTGCAGCTCTTATTTTTTTATTTACTATGTAAGTATCATGTTTTAAATACACTAATTTCTTCAGTACAGAACAGTACTTAACATTACTTAAAAGTGTTCTCTGTGAAGAAGCCTGTCTGTAACTAGTTTTTTTTCCTATTCCAGCTCCCTCTGCGCACATGCACACATTTCACCATTCTGCAGTAAGCATGGAGAACATCAGTGTCATAAACCTTGTCTCGACAGAACTCCAGCATGTGTGCAAGGCTAAAGCTCATCTGCTAAGAGTCACTAAGGGTGAAAAATAACAGCAGAAGAAGCGTGGAGACAGTGGCATCATGGAGTCATCCACTAATCTGTCTGATGCTGGCAGAAGGTATTGTAGTAGTTTGTGCTAAGAGATGCCAGTCTGTGGGTTGCTCATGCAGCAGATAGCAAAGGAGAGGGGGGAGGGGAAGCAGTAGTGGCTGTTTGGGAAATTAACGCTATTACAGAAGAAAGAATTTAACTTTTCCTTCCTTCTATCTCTATGAAGAGGCAAGCCAGTAACTGTCAGCTAACCACTTGTTTCTCAACTTCCTTGCATGAAAGAAGAAATGGGCACAACCCTCTTACATTTAGTACAAAAGAATAGCTTCAGTTGTCACTAATAATGCAGTGTAATACATCCCATTTTCAGCTTTATCAAAATATTGCTTTTAATTAAATTTAAGGCATATAGAACAGAATTTTTCACCATGAAAAAATGCACGTGTTCAAAGAACATAAGATAAATGTCTTCCTGCTCGCAGGTTTATTTCCTGGGAATATCTTGTTTGTCAGGAGCTGAACAGTTTGGAATGCACCAGACCCTGAGAATACAAAATAAGTAAATTCAGATTGTTAAGACTTGGCAAGAAATAAGCCACTGAAAGGAAGAGAGTTATAATCAAGATTGGGCAAGATTCATAATGTATGATGATAGCCATCACACCCATACATTCTGGCATGTGATTTAAGAGCATGAGAGAGAATTGTTGGTTTTGGAAAGCAAACATATGCAAGGAGTGCAGCAGAAAGATTTTATCTGTTTCAGATGTAGTCATTCTCTGCACCTCAGCATCATGCTGACTGAGAAACCTTGAACTGGACAAAATACAAAGAACTGCTGAACAAAGTACTGTCAAATCCAGGGCCTCAGAAATCACTTGAACCTGCAAACTTTTAAGTGAGCTTTTAAAACTGTTGGGGATTATGTTTATGTTTGTTTGTGGGGTTTTTTGTTTGTTTGTGTTTTTTTTTTTTTGTTTGGTTGGTTGCTTGGTTGCTTTGTTTTGTTGTTTTGTTTTGTTGCATTTTTAGATTCTGTATTTCACATAGTCTGTATTTGCTTTTCTCTGTAAGTGTTAGAAAGTGTTTATTTACATGATTTTTGAAAGTACTTATTTTTAGAGAATTAAAGGCATACTTTTCATGAGTTCAAGTGATTGCAGGGACGGAGGCTGTAAGAAAAGTGGCAGTCATTGTGAAAGCTGTCAGCACTGGGGGTATGATCTGGGACTCAACAGGACGTGCATCAGTCATGCAGAGGACTGCTGATACAGCAGTCAAGAAGAACAGCATTTTGACACGCCCATACTGCAGGTACTCCATCCACCTTGTATTGAAACTCGTTTTTGATGTCTTAGAAAAGCCTCTTGTGTGAAATTATAACGTTTGCACCATAAATCTCTGATCCCTTTTCCCTGTCTCCTTCAGCCTCACTTAGCTTGACTATGAACTCCTCTTGGGTAAGACATTCTCACAGTGTTTGCACTGTCATTCACCCATTGGGGCCTCATTCACAGCCTCATTGTGGGATTATTATAACAACTAATGTAGCTGCTGGTGAAGTTTGCCTCTGGGCATGAGTGTAAAGATACCCTTTTTTGAACAAGAGTAATGGTAAATATATTCCTTACAGGAAGGGAGGGGGAAGTGCAATCTACCCACTTTGTTCTTTGCTTACATATCCAAATAAAGCCTAACTTTCTCTGCACTAGGCATTAAGGATCAAATATTTCAAGTGTGAAGACGATTGGCAACAATCATTCATACCTGGCACCTCAAAAGGATCAAATGTGAGAGGAAAGGATACGTAGGTAAGGAAAGCTTGTTAACTTAGTTGTGCTAATAAAGAAGTCCTCCCTCCCAGATGAGGATGGAGGAGCAATTCCCATGCCAATGTGTGTATGTGTTTGTGACTGCCTTTAACTGGCATGATAACTCAATCCATGTGACAATAAAACATAGGAAATTATCTCCAACCCTTGGAAAAAAAAAAAAAAAGGTGAAGATAATGAAGTAATTCATCCTAGTCTACAATAGCAATTACAATAAGTTTCCAGTTGATTTTTATGAACAAGGGAACAAGGGATAAGCATACATACACCAGTAGCAACAGAAAACGCTATGGGAAAGAAAATCTAATCTCTTTTAGTACAGGACTGTGAGCACCACTCAGTGTATCCCATGACAGCTTTTTGTTCCCTCATGTAGTTAGTTTCTTGTGTGAAGATGAGCTGAACATTATTCTACTTTAAAATGTATTTATTCTATCTCACATAGGTAAGGACATGCAGAATAAAGGCTAAATTTATCACAGGGAAGGGCTGCTTCGACTGATTGCTGCAGGATGGATTGGTCTCCTCAGTGGAGAAGAGCCATGGAGATGCTGAGTCACAAACTTGCCTGCATAATTGGAAGGGTGAAACAAGTTTGTTGAGTGACTGGATTTGCAATTTGATACCACACTCATTCCCACATGCACATGCACCTGTATTCTGGAATAGCAAGGGCAGATAATTACAGTTTGAATCATTTCAGTGGCACTCATGGAATTTCTCCTTCAGAAACACTCTTCTGCTCAATTTCTGTTCCATAATCCCTGGCATCCAGCTGCGCACTTACTACTCAACCCCAGGGAAATAAATATGTGTTTTCCTTTACATCTGAAACCAATCAACAATAGTTTCCTCATTGATCCTCAAGTAGAGCTAAAAGGGAAAACAAAACAAAACAAAAAAACAGCATTTGCACTTTGCAACTTTTTAAAGAAACAATTACCACCCTATTTAAAGAGCTTAATAATAAACTGCTTTCAGTGGTACATTAGGTTTAGAAAAGAAGATGAATCTTCTGTGCATTTGTAATATTCAGAAACAGTAGCATGGAAATCATAAGCCAAACATTTTTTTGCAGATAAATGTATTTATTTCTACTGCTTTGAGGAAGGAGAAAAAGTTGGCCTTCCAGCTCAGACCTGATGCTCGAGAAGAATCAGAAAGCACTCTGCATTGAGAGATTGTTTGTCCAATGCTCTGTCAACCAAAGAAACAGAAACATGTAACTGTGCCTTAAGAGAAAGTGAACTATACATCTAGGGAAAAAATAGCATTGAGGACAGTCATCTACTTTACAGATGTCATTGTTTCCTTTATAAAACGCATTAGGAAGTGTAATAGGATCTTTATTGTGTCCTACAAACACTAATTCTTGATAGCTGTGCAAAGAAAGGAAAATAAAACTAGAGCAATGAACAGGCTAGAACCTGACATAAGCCACAGTGACACCACTTGCCAGGCGTGCCATGGCAGCAGGGCAGGGCTCTTGCAGGCTTGCAAGTACTCAGCACCCTGCTGCAGCCCACCGCTCCTGGCACATCTTCCCCTGACTCAGTACATTGCATCTAGGTGAGACACATTTCTGACTGTGGCAGTTCGTTTGGGGTAAGTTAGCCCTTTGGAAAATTTCATTGTCAGTTAAGTTTCTGTTTCCACCCTCGTTCTTGAGTGGAGTCTGCTGAGCCCACACACATGCTGACACATTTCTCACCCTGCTCACACTGCAAGCTGAGCTTCTCTGAGATGCACATGATTTGCATGAAGAGTCCGGGGTTCAATGCCACTGAGTTCTACCACCCTTATAGCAAATCTGATAATTGTCGCTGTCTTACTCAAATCAAAACAAAACTCTGTTGGTATGGGCCAAGGAGTGGGGTGCCTCTGACTACGCTTTCAGACAAACAATACCTTGCATGTGCAGGCTCTTTGCAAAGGACTGTCTCAAGACAAAAGTCACGTTGTTCAATCCATTTCTTAGTTTTCTCCTGACAGTTGGTAACAGCTTGTGAAAGTAACAAACTTGAGGCTTAGAAAGGCCTTTGATAGCACGCTTTTCTATGGAATGAAGGCACTCAGGTATAAACATCTATGATAGATGGGTGGAAGTAAGGGCCATGGATTGCTACTCCATCTCTGGGTGTGAGCCTTCTCAAAACCTTCTCAAAGTTTGCGGCACCCTGGATCAGCCCCCAGAAAGGTGAGACAGTCACAAGTCTGGTTGTGATTTGCCATGTGCAAGTACGTGAATTCCAGGTGATAGTTTGGGCTTGTCTCTAGGATCTGGAAAGCATTTCATCAAAAATATATGTTGGAACTGCCAAAGCCAGCTGCCAGAGCATTTGAATAATTAATTTCAGTTTGCTTTCTGGTTCTTGTCTTAAGGGCTTTCACTAAAGGAAATGCACAGTCTCTTCACTCACCGGGACACAACTGCTGTGTTTTTATTCTTCTTTATACCAGCGTAAGTGCAGACAACAGCCTATCCTCCATGCAAAACTTCCTGTATTTTTTTATATTGGGCCTGACTCTGTCCCCTTTGATGGTCAAACTTCCATTGACTTCATTGAAAGAGAGATTAGGCAATTAATTTTTACTGGCACAGGTTTCTTATTAAGTAACACAACAGCATAGTATTCTTATCTAAGAAATTATTTAAGAGAGAGGAGTAGAAAAATGACTGTATGGAGGCATAAGCCTGATGAGAAGAATACTTCTACAAGAAAAAAGGCAGAGATGTGAAAAGACATGTAATCTTTTTTGTGAAAGAAGTCTAGCACTCGGGGGAATTTGGATGCAACTTCCAGTTAGATTAAGGCTTTCTGTTGTCCTGCAGGCATTCTGATGCTTTCTGTGATTTCTTTCCCATCTATAATATATGGGTAACCATATACATGGAAAGTATTTTTAAAGTAATTGCTTGCAAATTGCTTTAGAGAGCCTGAAGTGGAATATGGTTAAAAAATGCAATATGATATTTGTTATCACATTAATTGAAAATCTAGTTTAGTCCATCAACTTAATTTGTCACCAATGTCACATGTATGGCAAGGCTTCTAACATTATTTAGCAATCACCTTGCAAGTGAAAGTGTTGCATTCAAGAACTGGCATGTCTATCTCCTTTCATCTTCAGAGAATAAGGATCTGAAAATTCCCACGTAGTACAGGTTTGAAGGCTGATGGGCATATTACTCTGAGTATCAGGTAAACTGGAGAGTGCTTGTTGGAAGGAAATAAGAAAACCTGATGGCCATGGTGGCAAGTCCTTTACAAGCCCTCCCAGTCTGCCACGGGTGGGAAGCACCTGTTGTTCAATCTGTCTTTATGATTTGTATTGTATGGCAAACACTCGTTAAACACTCGTTAAACTGCCATTTTGCAACATATGCGGCCAGTCCACCATTTTATGTCTGGCCATGACAGACAGAAGGCGGATAGCTTGCTCCACTCAGACACTTAGATGAAGACAGAGTTGCTTTCAAAGAAAGCTATGAACTGTTAAACTGTAGATGTGTATGATCAGAACAACAAACCTCAGGAAAATAAGCTCAATAGATTGGTAACTGAGATCAAAATGAAATGTGTATGTGTTGCAGTGAGAATGCTGACTAAGGACCAGTTGGCCTTGCTGTACCAGCTCAGTAGCCTGCCTGAGCCAACATTCACGCAGTAGCAGGCACTAGTTTTGAAGCTGTAAGTTATTAAATGTGTCTATACTAGGCTGTAAGTTACAAACTTTGTGACTCTTTGTTGGATTTAAGCTCATTGAGATCCCCTTCATAATGGGAGTCCCCAGACTTTTGACTGTCTCATGAAAGAAGGAGTGAGTGAGCAAGAACTCTTCCTAAACCTGCACCAGACTCTCTGGGTCATGTAGCTCCATAGCAATAGGGAAGGTTATTTATCTACTTGCTCTTTCCTAAGAGTAAACAAAATGTAAGACAGCAAAAAGACCATTACTAAAACAGACCTATGTAGGTAAGGAAATGACCTTAAGAAAATTGTATATTCCGAGGTATCTGGAGATGGAAATGTAGGGAATTTGTCTTCTCTGTGCATCTCTCCATATCTGCTGCTAGATGATTTAAAGGAGGGGGTTGCACAGCACCAATTGGACAGGTGGAGAAATGGAGAAATGAAAGGGGAGAAAAAACCTCTGTAAAGAAGGATTGTCTTCCATGTAATTAATTTAACTGTCAGTATACCTGCAGATATGGCAAGATTTCAAATACCGCTTGGAAAATTTTCTTGTCATATAAAAGAAACATTTGTCATCACAAATTGATGTGTCTATCTCCCGTCATCTTTACATAGCGAGCACATAAAATTTGATATGCAGGTATTTGGTGTGTTATTTGGAATGGAAATGAAGTATAGATTTACTTCTCTGCATGTACACAGAGTACTGACTATTGGTGAACTTTAAATAAATTTGCTGTTGGATATTTCGGGAGATTAATTGTGTTTATCTGATACTGAATGCTTTTGTTAAGTTATATTTCATTTTAGGTCTGCACCAAATTACTATTATAGCAATCGTAGATGATGTACAGTTAATACTAAACGTGAACAGTATTGTCAATTACTGTTTATGGGGATCTTCTCTTGCTTTCTTTAACTTACTGTGTTGTAAAAGATTTATTCTGTGAGATGGAAAACGTATTTAACATCCTTCTTATCAGTACACTTCTCGCACTGCCATTATTATCTATCAGCTTTGCCATAAAACCAATGGTCATGCAGTATAATTGCAGTATCATTTTCTGTGTATATTCCTTTTCAGTGTACTTCTTCTCTTAGGGGAATTGTCTCCTCGTCCAAGGAGGAGAGTTTATTTTATTAGGCATTATACAAATATGTATTAGATGATATATCATTTCAGAAATAATTTTATTTCAGTAAAAAGATTTCGAACTCACTTCTTGGGATGAAAAATACAGCTTCCTGGACTGTATAAAGTTACTATATTTTGAAATCTAATGCAAATAACAGATTTTATGTAATTTCTCAAAACCTTACAGTGTTATTGTAACTGTTTATTGGCTTAAAATGATATATGCACTTAAAATGATATATGCACTTTCAACCTTCGATTTGAATTCCAGAGAACTGATTTAACCTATCTGAGGCCTCAGTCCTATGTTTTAATGTATTTTAATATTTTGTATTTTTATAAATATTTAAGTACATCTTAAAACATTTTAATAAGATTTAGAAAATAAAATTCAAGAATTCATACAATCCACTAACCATCTCCACTTAAAGTCAGCTCTCTACATAAGGAAAATTATTTTTATGACAAGTTTAGTGAAGCACTGGAACAAGTTGCCCAGAGAAGTGGTGGATGCCCCGTTCCTAGAGACATCCACGGTCAGGCTGGACAGGGCTCTGAGCAATGTAATCGAGCTGTAGGTGTCCCTGTTCGTTGCAGGCAAATTGGACTACATGGCCTTTAAGGGTCCCTTCCAACTAAAATGATTCTATGATACCTGAATTATTCCTACCAGATATTTACCTAGCTTAAAAAAAGTCCCACAGTCAGGATAGGTTGCTCACTGAAGGTGAAAGTAGAAGGAAGGGATAAGAATGGAATATGTATGCACAGCACAGTCCTTTTCTGCTGTGGCAGCACACAACCTATGCAAAGATGCTACTTGTAAGACACATATTTAAGTATATAACATGCTTTCCAGACCATATAATTCTCTGGACAGACTTACTGGAACAGGAAAATAATAGTTGCTTTCTAGGAATCTATAACCATATGCTTTGGCTGCTGCAGAACCTCTCTTATTTGCAATGCTTTCTGAGCTCAGAGCCAGGTGAGAGGCCAGCAGGAGCTGGCAGCCACACAAGACCCCAGCAGATTTGGTCAGGTTTCATCTTTCTCTAAGCTACTGCCAAGGTAGATACATCTATCAAAAAACAGTCGTTCACACAAACATAAAAGCTGTCATTAAAATGCCCTTCTGCCATACCCACCTTCATGTATAGATGCTGCATCTACAGAGATACTCCTTGACTGGAGTAAGCAAATCTATGAGCTCTAGTGGCATTTGTATAAGCTGTTTGGTGCCCACAGTATCTACTGTCTGCATTTCTTAACTGTAAGACTTGAAGGCTGATAACAACAGCATCCTGGAAACCTGAAATACTTGCAGCATCTACAGACAGGTTTGAAAGATAAAATGTATGCCTTCACTTTCCTCAGATAGGTTTTCAGGTTATCTGACAAATACCTCTCTACCTTGACACATGTCATTAATTTTTAACTTTTCCCAGCTAAAACACTCCCCTGTAAAGTATAACTGTAAAAATGACTTTGTTTCATTCCATGGAAATCTGTCATGCTATTGCTGTATCACATATAACTTGTCTATAGACTCTCCACTGGGTGAGACCTCTAGATAGCAATTTGTGCTATGAAATGTATTGCCCTTGGGCTGCGTATTATAAGCTACAGAGGATCCCAAGTGATTCTTCCTTTGCCTTCAGCTCACTAAAAAGCATCTTTTCATCTTAGATCTGTCACACATCGCCACCATGCTAATCTTGGGTAGGTCTACTGCAGAGCATTTAGATCTAGCCACAAAGCCATTTGTGCAGGATACTTTCAGAGCCTGTGGTGAAGAAGCACACTGTGCCATCTCTTTCTGGAAGAATATGGGTATCTTGCTTGTTGAAAAGGACTGGCAGCATGGGGTAGGTGATGCAGGCAATGTAAAACCAAGCTGTTCTAGCACAGAGATGTTTTTATGCATTGAAACTTTTTGGTTGTAAGAAAACAGCCTGTTTTCTCTGACTAACTAATTATTTGAAAAGGATGCTCCACACAAACTGGATATATTCTCATTTTCTGATGGCTCTCTTTGTGTATGTCTGTTTAGCCTCTGTCACGCTCTTACCAGGCCTCAGCCCCTGACTCTCCCTAGCCCCCCAGGTACTTCTTCCTTCACTCCTAATTTACAGCTTGCCCATTTTCTGATCAGAGAACACTGTTGAGAGGAAAATGAAGAAGTACATTTTGGCAATGGGAACCTGCCCTAGAACCATTTACTGCTACTGGCCTCACACCCAAATCTGAGCTCCTACTATGTGCTTCCCATCCAGTCTTTTCAGTCAGTCATATTACAAAGACTTCCTCGCCTCTCCTCTGCCAGGTAACAAAGTGCTCCTCTGTTGCTGAACCTGCTGTTAATCGAAGGGTGTGTAAGTGTAAAGAAGATACCTCAATCCCCTCTGATAACAGGTGTCAGAACATGTCTTTACGGAACACAGAAGCAGGGTTAGGAAACACTTTTTGTTAGGCCAACGGCTGTGATAGGATCCTTGCCATGCTGAGTGTGTAGGACTATACCCTTGTGTTCAAAAGCCATGACAGGAATATAGACAGCCAATGGTTTACTTGATAACAAACCAAGCCTTCTGCTCATGGAAATCAGTTTTGCTCCATTGGTTTCAGTTAACCTTTTTTTTTTTTTTATGTCCACCATGAGAAAATACTTTAAGTATGCTCATTTATCAATTAATAGCTCAGTGATTAAGATGCCATCACCTCCAGAGTCAATGCAAGAGGCAGGGCTATTCCCCTTCCATCCAATCTGGCATTTAATACAATCTTAACTAGATTTGCAGTGCCTTAAGCACTTGTGTATGCGTAATGAACCTTCAGATCCACATATGAGAGCCAAGCTGTGGTTCAGAAGGAATCAGGGGCATTAAGCTGAGGGCTTGCTCCACATGCCTTGCTGGCATAACTGGAGAATGTTAACTCCTTTCCTAAAGGACTGAGAGAAACAGCCCTGTCATGGGGCATCCTCTGCCTCTGAGTGCACCTCTGTCTGCACAGCTTTCAGCAGCCCTTCCTTTTCTAACATCCTTCTTCATTCCCAGTCAAGGAGAGAAAAGGAAAGCTAAAAGGAAAAGAGCTGCAGAGCTCAATGCTGCTCTTTGCTATCCCTTGCAAATCCAAACAACTCTGTGATCTTCAGCAAAAATTTAAGCTGGATTTAGCTAGCTGGGGAGAGCCTTGACTTCTGAATTCTTGTCAGCAGCCCATTCCTCATGCCAGTGAGAAGGATCTCGCTGCATCACTGATGTTTAGTGAAGAAGCTGTTCTGTGAAGTCCCCTGCTTTTGCCAGAGGCTGCAAGGACTGTGAAAGGCTCAGTGGAGAAGTGCTTGAAGGGCATTGCTTGAGGTGGGAGTGTTGCAGCTGGAGACTCCCAGTGAAGGCATATAATGAGAGGATTTCCTAGCATCAGTCTCAGTCTTCCTGCATTCATCTTGGAAACTCTTAACTCATTTGATTTCGGGACTGCTTAACAATCCATCGGGTTGAAAAGAGAAAGGTTGACATTAATATCAAGTTATCTGTTCAGGACCATGAAGCAGTAATTCAATTAATCCAGAGTGTGCAGAGTTACATCAGACCTAATTCTAGCTTAAAAGAGGCTTACTTGGCTCATTCAGAAAAGCAAACATAAATTTTAGGTGTCTGAGAATGGGTTCTGTAATGCAGAACTGAACTAGCATCAAAGTGCTCTATTTTCACCTAAAAAAATTTCACGAGTATCCATTATTAATCAACAACATTAACTCCATAGCAGGTAGCAGGGCTACTTGTCCTCCAGAGATACTGTGTTGCCCAACCCCTATTTAAGAAACTATGGGTATCACCACAGTAGTCAATTCTGCCTTTAGCTATGTGAACAAAGTACTTCCTTTCACAACACCTTCACAGAATGTCTCTCATATAACGAGAAATGGTATATAGTAGAAAAAAAAACTACTTTGTCACTTTTGTAGCTTTGCAAATAATGCTTCTCAGGACTTGGAAAAAAATAAATTGACAGGGCTGAAAACTCTCAGTCTCATTTGTGGGTAAATCACTTTGTCTACTCACTTTCATTATTTCAAAAATTACAGAAATGAGCATAATAAGTGCTCATAATAATAACGTTCATAAGAAATGAACATTAAAAGTTTATTTCTCATGACACAGACAATCTTTACGTACGGCATACCTGGTTTTGTTCCTCTTAACATTGTACAAATGGACACCTTTTGTAGGATCCAGTAATATAATGTGGTCAAATACTTCAGGGGCTTTATTCACCAGTGGTCATTTTTAATTATTTATTGATGTAGCCTAATTAGCTAGCTATTTCTTGAGCCTTGTAGACTTGACTAAGTTAAGTGTGCAAATTCTAAGTTAAGAATTTACAGAAACAGTACTCACCATTTCCCTTCTCAGAGGGTTAGTAGTAATTTAACTATAATAGTATCTTGCCACTAGTCAGATACTAGAGATATAGAATCATAGAATCATAGAAACGTTCAGGTTGGAAGAGACCTTAAAGATCATTGAGTCCAACCACAACCTAGCCATACTACCCTAACAAACCTCCGCTAAATCTGGTCCCTGAGCACCACATCCAAACGAGGCTCTTCTAAAGCAGAGGATACTCACTGTTCATCCATTTGGTCTTTTTTTTTTCTTCTTCTTTTTCTTCTTCCATTTGGTACTCTCCTCACAAACTGTATGGAAGACCCCAGATGTTTCTGTATGAGCCTATCTTCCTGAACAGCTCGCCAGGCCCATCACTGATCCAATAGCATTGCTTTTGCTGGAACACCACAGCTCAATTTGCCATTGCTGTTCTGTCATGACCCTAAATTGCACCAGAGGAGGTTCAGCTTGGATATTAGGAATAATTTCTTCTTAGAAAAAGTGGTGAGGCAGTGGCACAGGCTGCCAGGGAGGTGGTAGAGTCACTGTCCACAGAGGTGTTCAAGAACCGTGTGGATGTGGCACTGAGGGACGTGGTCAGTGGTATGGTGTGGGATGGGCTGGCAGCTGGACTGGTGATCTTAATGATATTTTCCAACCTTAATGATTCTGTGATTCTAAACAGTCTTTACCCACACAGTTACAGTAGCATGCAGCTTCATTTTCAGCTCCACCTGTGTTTAATGCCACCACCCTGGAAGCCAAAGACTCCACATAGAAAGAAGCAAGGAGTGCAGTCTTGGATGTTTTGCCTTTCCCCTCAGGCAGACACAGCCACTCTGTCAGACACAATTTTAACTGGTTGTTAACCATAAAACCTCAAGTATTTACCTACTGCTGAGGTGTTTTTTCCTGAAATAACAGCAGCAGGGAAAACAGAGAGGTGGGAAGCTCTGCATGCCTTTGCAACAGACTGCTCCACGACAGGAGTGCATGCAATGTGAAAGAGGTTTGGGGGCTTCAGTGGAACTGAGAACAGCTTTGGAAAGCACAGATGTTCTTCCAGGCATTACTTGGTATCATCATCAGGAACAAAAAATCTTTGTTTTGGAATTACCAGATTCATGTTTCTTGGTTTTCTGGTGAAAGGGAAGGAAAAAATGTGTACAGAAATAAATGCTTCTTTGAGATGCTGAAGAAAAACAAAAACTCCTGATCACATCAGGATGCGAAGAGCCTTTATAACTAATGGTGCAGCTTGCTATTTAGCTCATGGTGTGCATTGATAACTGTGTGGCTAAAGGATTTGTTGCTGTTTTAATTAAAAGAAGGACTTTTAATTTAAAGAATGCTGAAGAAGGGTGTTTTTCGTTTTATTTTTTTTCCAGAAAGACACCAAGTCACTGCCCAAGAACAGGCTAAGTGCAGCCCACATTGCAGCACTGCGTGGAGCTCACCTCCTCTCACACACTAAACGGAAGCAGTGGTTTGATCTTTGCCCCCAGTAGCCGGTCCGGCACGGTATTTCCGCACCCACATCCGAACCCGGCAAGAGGGGGCTGCCAGTGCCCACGGTGCCGACTGCCAAGCAGGGCCGCCCCGCGCTCACCCACGTTTCCCGTACAGATCCGCCCCTCGACGGGCGGGGGCGGGCGCTGCTATGCAAATCACCGCTCCCAGCAGCCAATGGGCGGTGAGCTGAGCCGCGGGGCGGGGTGATTGCCGGGACCAGCACTGGCTTCGACGGCGCGGGCTCTCTGACAGCGATTGCGGCTTCAGGGCGGTGCGTTTGGTGCTGGAGGTGAGCGCTGCGCTGCGCGGGAGGAGGGTCGGCGTCTTCCGCGCTGCCGAGCTGGGTTCTAGGTGTCGCCGTCGGCTAAAGTGCCGGTGTCTCGCTCAGCATCGGACCCGTGGGGTGTCATGAGCACGCTGTAGTTCGGCTTTGCCTTAGAGTAAAGGAAACGGTCCTGTGTGAGCCGAGAGGAAAGTGTAAGTTCGGTAGCAGGGAGTGGGCTGGAGGAACTTACTTCCATCTGTGGTTGTGGTCACCTGTAAGGGGCAGAGGGCATCGCTGGGTTTCTGGCACAATCAGAGAAACAAGGGCGTTCTCAATATCTCCTCGTCAGGTCTCAGCGCTGCAGTCTGCCTCGCCCGTTATCCTGCCTCGTGGTGCTGATGTGGGCAGCCGAGCTGGCTGAATGCGCTTGGCTTCATATGCGAACTTGTGGTATTCCCCTTTTCCTCGGGCATCCTTGTGGCCAGGTCTGTGAGCGGGGCAGGAGTTAGTGTTCTTTGACTGCTTCCTATTAAACTGACATTAGTTTCTTGTCCTACAGAGGAGCGTTAGTGTTATGTGTGTCTGAGATAGCAGTGGCAGCCAGTACCGGGGAAGGAAATGACTGGGAGAGTATTGCTGGCCTACAGTGCACAGTGGTGCTTCTTGTTCTTCTGCTTCAGGTGATATTTTTGGAACCTTAGATGAGAATGCAATTTGGAGGATGTTGGCTTCCTGTTAATAGTACTCCTTGCTGTTTAAACTTTGTTCTGTGGTTGTAGTGAGGCTACTGGAGGAGCACAACCTTGTTCAAAAGAACAGACAAAATATTTATTAGCCTAAAGAAAAACAGGGTGAAACTCCATCTTACAAAAGGATGCTTTAGGTGCTCAATACTTCTCAAGACCATTTTCTTACCTCATGTTTCTCACTGCCTGCCATGTATGACCACTGCTCTGAAACTGACGCTGCATGCTGAGCCATAAGGCACATGCATATGTGACTAAAGCCACAAGTTAATCTCTGTTGTCGTAAGTGATCTTTATCCAGAAAATAAGCATGATAATCTCTCAACACATTAAAATGCCACTGCATGCTGCCCCACAGTCTTGAAGATTTAGGGTGGTGCAGGGTTAGGCTCTGTATCTGACAACTTGTGTTGTACTGTGCATGCTGTTTTTGGAGAGGGAAGCAAGAGAGCCTTCTGTGAGGAAAGACACGATGCTAACATAACTAACCTAGATCTGCTCCAAAGGAGAGATGCTCGGTGATAATAGAAAGGGAAGAGACTTTCTGGGTAGCAAGAACCACCAGGACTTCCATGGCTGCAAGGGAGCTGGCAGACTCCTTGGACAGGTAGAGTCATGGAGAGATTTAAAGGCATGGCCCAATCCATTCTGGGACGGCAGAGTGGTGCCCCCAAAGCAGGCCTGCGGGGCTTTCCTGTAGCCTGTTGGTGACCTCTGAGAAAGAGGGCTCCATGGTGTTCTTGTGGAGAACTGATCCCATTTTATCCTATCGCAGCTTGTTCAGTGCAACTCACATGTAAGTCAAATGGATGACATTGGAAATAAACAAATAACCATTTGTTTATTTGCATTAGAGTGTGGTGTCTTTATGTCCCATTCCTTGAGGCACTGTAGGCCTCAGGGCCTGGTAGGTGGCAGTCCTGCCTTTGGCTAAGGATTGGATGTGAATGGGTTTTAATGTCCTTTCCAATCCAAGCCCTTCTGTGATTTCTCATTGATCTTCTGCAAAGAACAAGCTTGTGTCCCTCTCCTCTTCCTTCAAGCTCCTGCTTTCTAAACCATTTGGAGACACTGTTCAGTATGCGAGACTTTCCTAGCTTGGTAATAGGTGCTGGATGCAATATTCCAACCAAGGCCTTACTGATACTGAGTAGGGTACAATTGGTGCTTCCCATGCCACCTCTCATATAAGTGATGTGTGAGGTTTTTTTTGTTTGTTTGTTTTGTTTTTTTTTCAGTGGCTTTATAATGTGAACTTGCATTTTAGCTTGTAATCTGTGAGGTAATGTTAATTTAACCTGATAAATTTACCTCAGCCTCAGATGCTGGCTCACCACATTGATGCAGCCTTGCAGAGGGAGTCATCTCTGGGGATACAGCTCCAGGCCTGCCCCTGGCCATGCTCATACTCTGTGGCCATCCCATGCTGCTGGCGGGGGGGCTGCTGGGGAGCCAACAGTGTGGTTCAGCTTCTGCCTTTTTGCTCTGCTGTTTTGATACAGCAGAGCAAAAACTGATTGTGTCACCATCCTGCTATCTCATCTAGCCTTCTGCACACAGTGCTCAGTGCATCTCATTTAGACCCTGTTTCTGTAGTTAATCATGGTATCATGGGACCTGACTTTGTGAGGCTAATCATGTGTGCAGCTTCTTCTCTATATGCTGAGCAGTAAACAGGGAAGCAAGTCTAACTGATGTGGTGGAAGATTATTCTTGATTAACTTGTATCAACAAAAGCTGGGGAAAGATTCCCCGAGTACTGGTGGCACTGTACCCCCCAGTTACATCTGTACCTTGTCTCAGTGTCCCTGGTACTTTGAAGAGGCCTGTGAACACCCATAGGCACTGTGTGGTGACTGCTGTACTGCTGGCCAGCATGTCCTGGGGCTGAGACTTTGCCTGTGCATGTGTGTGTGAGCGTTGCTTCCTGGCTGAACCATTTTGGTCCAGTTTCAGGTGTGTAGGTTTTGCCCAAGAAGAACCCAGAACTCAGCCTCCTGTACTGGCCCATGTGAACAAACACCAACAAGACACCTCATATTAAAACATAAAGGGATTTTTTTTTCTTTAAGTTGAATACTTGATATCAGATTGTTAAAACTGTAAGCTCTAAATATTTGCATACTTAAAAAAGAAGAAAAAATCTGTTGTGCTAATTTACAAATACTTGTAGAACACTTTGCTTCTGACTGATGATCACATGTAACCTCATATTTCCACGCAGATGCCAGCCTAATGTCTTAATTGTGCTTAAATATCATCTGGTAGTAGCAGTGGTAGTTACGTGCAGCCTGTACCCAGTTGTTTTGCTAGGCAGACCTGTGTCCAAGTTTGTGAGGTGATTCACCAAGAGCAAGATCCACCTGTAGCACTCAGTGATGGCATCACAGATTTCCATGTGCCATGATTCATCGTGCTGCTCAGCTGCAGTAATTGCCAGAAATGCATGGATGGCCGTCTCACTGCTTATGTTTCTGTATGACTGTTTGCAAAGCCTGGGTATAACCTATACTCCCTTGTCCCCCATCCTGTTTTAACTGAAGACTTAAACTTTGCCTATCACAGGAAGACAGGACATGCTGCAGTATTTAGACTGTAATATACCACATGAGAAGGACTTACAGGAAAGCAATGGTGGGATTTTTTCTCTGTGTGATAAATATATATTCTCAAGCACAAGCAGGTCCTTGTAGTGGCATTCCCCTTTCAGAAAGCTGGGCGTGTTCACAGCGTGTTCACAGGTGGTAAGTGTTCCAGCAATTGTTCATAGTTTCAGAGCCTGAAGCTGATAACCATAGGGTTTCTAGAGTCTTTAGGGGAAAAAAAAAAAAAAAGAAAAGAGGCTAAATTTGGGGTGTATGTTAAACTTGTCTGTTTTCATTCTTTTCATATATGATGACTGTTAAAGGGAGTTAGCAATTTTGGAGTTCAAACAATGCATGTGAAGTCTACCATTTTTAATGGGCCATGTCATGAAGATGGAGAAACCTTTTTGTCTACAGTGCTGGTATAGACCCCTTCCCCCCCCCCTACAACCAGACAAAAACGAAGCTGGTTACAATTGTGTAGTAGCGGTACTTGTGAGAAAAATACCCAGAGAAGATGCTGAGAATCCATCTTATTGTCTGTGCAGGATAGAAGACTTGACAGTGGTGATCCACAGGTCCCTGGCAAAAGTGTAGACAGTCCAGTAAATAGTAACAGCAGGTATACATTCAACAGGCTGTCCTCTCTGATAATGTTTAATTACCATGTAAACTGTGTAGTAGCAAGGTAAAACTTTACATTGTTTTATTTTGCCAGCTTCTTCATAAAAATCTGAAAAATAATATGCATGTTATGTGTGCGGCAACTTCCCTTGTTGGTGTCTGGAGAACCTGATAACCAGCCTCTGGGAAATACTAAAATAGTTAATTCTGCTGAATGCATCTGGGAAGCAGGAGACATGTTCTAGATCTCTGGATTTATAATATGCTCTGGTGCAAAAACTGAGTGTTACTTTGTGCTGAACACTGTAGAAGAAATCTAGGTAAGTCAAAGAAGCTCAAAAGCTATCAGCAGTCAAGCAGTTATGCCTCATTATTTTGAATTAGAGGAAACAAACTATTTGACTGTTAAGGTTTTTTTTTTTTCCCCACTATGCCTTTCTAACTAGCCTTTGTGGTATGAAAGAAAGCAAGGGAGACATGGAGATTTAGATAACTGCATAAATAGTCTACAGAGAATGAGTTCTCCCTGTTTCTCTGAATATACCAGCTTGTAATAAACAACTTCATGTGATGTAAACAGAAGTCAACACTCCGTGTACGATCTGAAAAAAACCTGCCCCGAGACACCTGCAGTGTCGTGCACTCTCACTAATATAAGTAGGATGGGAGTATTATTCTGCTGTGAACAAGTGTTGACTACAGTACAAACTAGTTGTGTCTAATATTCTCTGGGTAAATTTTCAACTTTGTGTTGGATTTCTGTATTTTTTTTATGGCCTGTGTTCTGTGTTATTTTCAATCCTGAACACATTTGGTGTATTTTAAAACATTACCAAATACAAGAAACTCCAGAGAAAATGATAACTTCCTTTCAGTGAGGCTATGAAAAAATTTCAACATGCTGACCTCTATTGTGTTTGTTAATATTGGAACAGAATAAATATACGTGATCTTAAAACAGCTCCAGAAGGCACAGTGTCCTCATTGCTAGATGATGATTTTTTGGACTTTCTTCAAGCTTTCACAGACGAGGAGCAAGAAAAAGAGAAGCCATTCCACCAGTGATGGAGATGATTTAGAGGTCAGGGAATTTAGTCTTGAAATATGTTTTGCATTATGCTCTGATTCAAGTAGAAGCATGGTGGGTTTTTTTTTTTGGGTTTTTTTTTTTTTTTTTTTTTTTTGAATAGAGGAAATCCTATTGCAAACAATAGTCTGTTGTCTGACTTACTATTATCTAACCTGTTATTGGAGAATAGATACCAGAGAAAATGATTGAATCGGCTCTAAAACAGAAATATAATTGTTAAATCTGACTAACTCTGAAAAGAAAGACTTTTTGTTTTTTTTTTACTATAAATTATTCAGTTTTGTGTAGCACATTATTTGCCTCACTATTGAGTATATTAGATGCCAGCAGTCCATATGAGTTCCTGTCAATACTGTATGGTCCATAAAAAGCATGGAAAGTCATTGGAATGTGCTGATACACAGCAGGCTATTAAGTAATTCTGCCTAGGAGTAGATTGTTTTGCAGTTGTTCACCACTTGTTTCTTGGGTCACGTCTGTGGTGTGTCATACAAGCAATAGCACGTGGCATTCAGGAGTAGGATATCAGGCCAGTTGAGCCTTAGGTGCTCATACTGAAGCAGGTAGTGACTTTTACCTTCCAACCAGTGAAGAACTGCAGGTAGAGATGTTTTTAAGTGGCTTGTTTTGAAGTATCTGTTATTCCTCTAATAGGCCACTTAAATTGAAGTAAGACTTTCATCTTATAAGGTCTTACTCAAGGATGAAACAATTACTGACTAGACTTTTGTTAACTACAAACTGTTTTTAGCTAGCAGCTGCCTTCTGGGAATGATGTAAAAAGAAAAAATGCACACTGCTTCCTTCCTAGCTGCTTGTGATGCAAATGTGGATGCTGTGTTGAACCTGCTGGTATATTTCACTGCTTGTCACCAAGTTCAGTGATGTGGATACAAACATACAAATGTTAATGCTGAGACAAATAAAAGTGTGCAACTTGTTTGCTTTTATATATTACTTTCCAGCCTTTCTTATTTCTACTTAAAAGTAAAACATTAGCACAGTAGTGGAAATACATGTTTGTAGTGCTGCTGTGCATAACTTGCTCTTACAGCCAACATTTGTTACTACAAATAGCTTATTTTATTAGGCATTTTATTTTACCAGTAATTCAGGACTTCTTGTCCGTACGCAGGGCTTCTGGGAAGCAGGTTTGTGCAGCTTTTAGCTTTCAGAATGGATTTCCTTTTCTGTCTGAAATCCCATGTCATGCACTCTTATTGCAACAGAATAGCTTGCAAATTTCTCATGCATCATGGGAAAGTTAGTCATAGTGATTAACACCAAGAAGGAGTGTGCTGACATGAAGAGGTGAATGAAACATATTCCCCCCTGACTGTGCTTGGTGGGTATTTGGCTTCAAAGCAGTAAACTTTGCAGTCATGACCTGGCGTGTGTGTGTGTGTGTGTGTGTTGGTGTATACACCATGATGAGTTGCAGAAGGAATTTAATTTTTACAAGGACAGATTTATCTACCCCAAAAATACGAACAGCGAAGTACATGTTGCAGTTTGAACATAGACAGTATTTTGAAATAAAATCAAACCTGCAGCTTATCTATTAAAACAGTATTTGTAGAATGAAGTCATTTATACACTTGGGGTAGTTATTCCGAGGTACAGAGTAACTTGTTCTCGATACAATAATGTGTTAAACATATCTTAAACTTGTGCAAGTAGCATAGTATTTTTATTTCATTCAGATTATCAGACTTCAGACCTGAGGCTATGTACACTGGAGGGAAATTCTGGAGGTCGTCTAATCTAGCCACTCTCAAACCACACATGGGTAGATCAGGTTGCTGAAGGCCCTGGCTGGGTAGATTCCAAAACTTCTTTGGGAACCTATTCCTATTCCAATATTCGTGAGGGTTTTTTTTTTTGTTGGGTTTTGGTTTGGGTTTTGGTTTGGGTTTTGTTTTTTTTTGTTTGTTTTTTTGGTATTGCCTGCTTTCCTTCCTCTATTTTCTGGTTCCCACTTTGGTCTGCTGCCCCTGCTGTTGTACACCTCAGATTTGGTAGGTGCTGGCAGCAGTAGGATGTCCCAAGAACTTTCTGTTTCCATGCTGAACAATCCCAGTTCTCCTGGACTCTCCTCACACAGGAGGGACCCAACACTGCAAACCAACTTGGAGGCCTCTGTGGGGCTCACTCCATGGTGTTCATATCTCTTGCAGTGCCACAGATATAGCACTCCAGATACAGACTCTCAAGTGTCAGATGGGAGGGATCACTCCCCTCGACCTCTTCTGCTGCTCCTGTCAACAATGCTGTTGGTGTCATGTGCCACAAGGGTTCAGACCTGATTTATGTTCAAGTTGATGTCCACCAGGACCCCAAAGTTCTTTTTGCAAAGATGATTTCCAGCCAGAGAGCTCAGCTTCTCCTGCTGCATGGGGCTCTATATAAAAGAAGAGGTTGCTGAGGCTATCCCTAACAAATTGTACTATATATCACATGTTAACATATGTCTGTTTTAATTACAAACTGTGCTACCAACATGTAAGTAAACGTAACTAAACTGTCCTGAGTAACAGCAGCATCTGATAAAGGAGGTCAACTTTTCTAAATACTGATCTGTTAAGTTCCCATTTTTCAAACGGCTGGTCCCCTCTGCTTTCCTATTGTTGTTTGTTTGTTTCAGCTTTTTTGTCAATTCAATTCTGTCACTGATTCTGTCAAAGGAATACTTGGAAGTTATTAGCCTCTCCTGGGAAGATCTCTTCTCCTTTGTTTGAAATGGGGAAAAACTTCTGTAATGCCAGTGTATTTGAGTTTGCTGTTTTCCTTATGAGAATGTCTAAAATTTCACCAAACTGTGAATCTGTCAAAATAGCAGTTTGCAGATGTTCCAGATGAGTTCACTGTTTTGTCAGAAGACTGAAACTTAAGGAGTTGTTTTTTGGGCTGTGAGGGCATATTGCTGGCTCATGTCCAGCTTGCCATCCACCAGTACCCCAAGTCCTTAAGGATGGCTGTGCTCCATCCTTACATCCCCCAAGACCTTACACTTGGATTTGTTGAACCTCATGAGGTTCACCTGAGCCCACTGCTGACGCCTGTCTGGGTCCCTTTAAATGGCATCGCATCCCTCAACCATGTCAACTGCACCACATAGAGTTGGCATCAACCACAATCTTGCTGACGGTGCACTTGATCCCACTGTCAGTGTCATTGATGAATATGTTAAACAGTGTCAGTACCAGTACTGACCTGAGGGACGCCATTCATCACTGATCTGCATCGGACATTGAACCATTGAACGCCACTCTGGGTACAATAGTGGGGGAATGTGTCAAAAGCCTTACAGAACTCCTGACAGATGATATCAGTGGCTCTTTGCTTGTCCACTGACACAGTTACACCTTCACAAAAAGTGACAAGGTTGATTTGGCAGGACCTGCCCCTGGTGAAGCCAAACTGGATATTGTATGTTGCCCCCCCTCTCTGCTATGTGCCTTAGTATAGCTTCCAGGAGGATCTGCTCCATGATCTTCCCTGGTACCAAAGTAAGGCTGACAGATCAGTAGTTCCCTGAGTCGTCTTTTCTACCCTTCTTAAAAATGGGTGCTATATTAGTCAAGCAAATTTCATTTGCACGAAGTAAAAGAAATGACCTACCCAGCCATGGCATCTGTAGATCTCTGACTTTAAAGAGTAATACCAACATTATTTACCTCTGGTGATTAAACATACTGTCACGTTTTTCCAGAGGGTATGGTTGCTTCATTCTCCATATTTTGACATGTACCATTGCAATGGCCTTTCTAAATCCCATCTCTGCTTGTATTGCATAAGGCATGCTCCGCCTCCTGCCCAAAGCAGCTGTGTTAAAAAATCAGGAGTTCAAGGAGATATGACCTTAAAGCCTTGTATTGCCACTTAGCTGTGACAAGTGACCTGAGTGAGTTACATAACTCTGCTGACATCAGCTTCCTTATCTGTGAAATGGGGAAAATAATGCCTGTCAGGCTCAGGAATCTTTGGAGCAAAACTGTTCTAAAGGGAATATAACAACTCAGAATGATTAATTTAATTTACTGCCCCTGGAGGTGTTCAAGACCGGGTTGGTTGGGGCACTGGGCAGCCTGGTATAGTACCAGATCTAGAGATTGGTGGCCCTACCCATGGAACTTGATGATCTTTGGGGTCCCTTCCAATCCAAGCCATTCTGTGAGTACCATTTTTTCTGTCAGCAAGGACTTCATTTGACCACTATATGACTTGCCAAATGTCACAGAGTGGCTTGGTGATTACTTCAGCCAGTTCCTTCAGGACTCTGGCGTGCATCTTATTGGGACCCATAGATTTACAGATGTTCAGGTTCTTCAGGCAGCCACAAACCTGATCTTCACTTTACAGTGGGAGGAGAATTGCTCCCCCAATCTCCACATTCTGAACCATCCTCTCACGGGCTGTGTGTAGAGCCACTGCTAGTGAAGACTGAGGCAAAAAAGTTGTTGAATTACTCAGCATTTTCCTTGCCTGTAGTTACTCACTAGGGACTCTGGGACTTTCATTTTCTGGTTGCTGTATCTACAGAAGCCTTTCTTATCCTTCTTTGCACCCCTTGCCAAGATCAGTTCCAGCCTTCCTGACTCCAGCCCTACACAGCTTAGCAGCATCCCTATATTCCTCACAGGTTACCTGTCCCTGCTTCTATTGCCTATGTATTTTCTTCTTGCTCTCCATATTGACCAGCAGGTCCTGGTTCAGCCATGCTAATCTCTTGCCTTTCTTTCCTGACTTTGTACATTTGGGGATGGAGAGCTCTTGTGCTCTAGGGGAAGCTTCTTTAAAGATCCACTAGCTCTGCTCAGCTCCCTTGTCCTTGAGGACAGATTCACAGGGGATTTTGTTGACTAAATTCCCTGAAGGGCTGGAACGTAGGCTTTTAGAGCAAATCATTAAGAAACTAGGAATCCTCAAGCTGAACATTGTCTACAAAACATTAATTTGATCCTTCTGTTCATATTTAGAATTGGATTCCACTGGATTACGGAGATCGTAGGAGATGCTGCATACATCTTTGGAGATGAACTCGTGAGTGGCTCAGACCCATGTGTTTGTTCACCAATGTCCAGCTTGTTATTGTGGGATCTTACTTGGTCAAGTGCTTGAGACCAGCAGCAGTGTCTGAAGTCAGGCACTGACTTCTGAATTTACAAGGTATGGAGCAGTGTGCTTCAAGTGTCTTAAGTTGGCATTGTAACTCATCAAGAGTGATGTTGTTGTCCATAATCACTCTGCTGAAATCTGTATCTGTGGACTGGGCTGTTAGAATTGCCCTTCCCCAAAGGACTCTGAGGAATGTATAGAGCATTCTGGGGGTATCACATGAGAAAACCTGAGGAAATGAACTGCAGTAACACAGTAAATGAGATATCTGACCATAAGCTGAATTGTTAATATTCAATTTTATGTTGTAGAACTTTTTTTTTTCTCGCACATATAGATTGCAGACAAGTGGTGGAAATGGTAGGATGTTAGCCAGTGTTTAATTCCACGATCATTCTGTGTATAGACAATATTACAGTGCATTCTGAGGCTATGCTTGGGAGGTCTTTGCTCTTATTTTGGTGCTTGACTTTTTAACTTTTCATGTACTTTGTATTAAATGAACAAACAAAAAGACCAGTAATTTTATAGAGATGCTGCAGAATTAATATCGATGTAAATTTATTACAGCATTAGTAATCATCATGCTATGAATTACTGTGTTTCTACTTTTCCATTTGTTCTTATTTTTGTTTTATTTAATGTTTTAAAATAGTTGTGAATAAGAAAGACAAATTGCAAAGTGCATCCTTGAGGGTAGAGGAAGGAAGTGTAGACCTATCAGCAAGTTATTGTGCAAGTGTTCTTATTCCGTGTAGTTCTCTGTTTAAATGTAAACTTTCCTCAGTCTTATAACTTTTGCTTAAGCTTTGAACAAACAAAAACCAGTTATTATTCATTCCAAACTCATGTTTTGTGTGCGTACTTGAGAACATCTCTGGATTAAAATGATAGGTAGATACCTATGTTCCTTGAAGCCTGGAAGAACACAGTGTAATGGCTAATAGATTGAGCTGTTCTTATTTTTCCAGAGCTCACCAACCTTATTAAGCACACGCACAAACACACACAAATAATTATTGTTGAGCCACTTGTCAGGCTGCTTGCTGTGGAGATTTCTGTAGGAAGTCCACTGAAATTTAGTTTTCCTCAAGCTGAAGAACCATTCCTTCTAGCATAGGGGTGATGTAAGCCTGCACACACAACAGACAGAAGTGAGATGCCATCTGCATAAAATAGATCATTGCTTTGAGGTTTGGAAAATAAAAATTATTGTTTCCAAACGTAGATGTTAAACACAAAGTGAATAAATCGCTGAGCACAGCACATGACAGTTAAAGGGTAGAATCTAAAAGTGGGAGGATTTTAAACTCTAGGGAAGCCACTAACAGTCAGGAATGCAGTCAGACTAGCAATGTGACTACTTTTCAGTCCCACATCTACATTTCAGGTGAAAAACTCAGAAAGAATTGGTTACTAGAAGAGATTGCAAGATGGCTCTTTTTACCCTTTCCACCATGCTGTCTAGAGAACATTCCAAAACCATTTCCAAACACAGACGGTAGTTATTCTAGCTACAGTTCCTGTAGCTAGTTTTCAAGTCAAGTAAACCAGTCATTAAAGCTGCCCTATGCAACTTTGTTTTCCTTGTAGGTGGGGATTTTTCATCTCAGTGCTGTGGCATGTGGTGTAGGTCTTGATTTTGTTATTGCTGTGGGAGGTGGTGGAAAACCTTTGATATCTGAAAGCTTTCCCTGTGTAATTTAATTACAGCTATGTGGATTTAAATTGGTGGTTTAAATTCAAACAATTGTTACAAATGTAGATTCCTGACTGAAAGCTCACTTTTTCATCATATTCTTTTTTGTTTGTTTGTGTTATGTTGCTTGGAACAGAATTAGTTTAGGTTGACAAACCTTTTTTGTACCAGTGTAAACAAGATTATAATCAGGATGCTTCTTGAGATCAGCATATAGTCTCATTGAGCTGAAGAGGCTGTGTCTGTGGTGGAATCTTCCTTCTCCTCCCCAACACCTTTAACATATCTAACGATTCCATGAAATTGGCTATACAATTGAAGTCTTAATTCACATTGGAGTCAGGCCTGTTATCCTCAGTATGTTCACCTGGGACTTTAATTTTAGAGTAACTGATAAACCTACAAAGGGATGTATCCAGAGCACATAACATGTTCGTAAATGCTTGTAAAGGTGCTCTAATTCCTGGAAAAGCAAAGATAATTCTTCTAGACACAGAGATTTGGCGATGTCATGCTTGTAATTACTTCTTAATTTAGTTCTCTTTCTTATTAATTTAAATGATGTCATGGGAGATACGTTTTTTTGATGGGAAATTTTCAGCTTCCTGCTTGCTGCTGTACTTAGTACAGGGTTCTCACTGAAGCTTTCAGTCTTACTTTCTGCAAAGTTTTTTTAGATTTTAGATTTTTAGATTTTAATTCTAGAATTTCAAGTGAGTAACATACTTACAGGAGATTTATGTCTTGTTACCGCTTAACTAGTCTACACAGATTACTCATTCTGCATCTGTTTTAGTGAAATTTATAGTTAAGTAAGTCTGAAGCAAAAAGAACAGATTCTGACCTTAACAACATTGTTACTTTGTTCTTTCTGTAAGATATTTCCATTACACAAAAATAAATAAGACTTGAGTAGTTGATTTTACTTAGAAAATTGAGCTATTGCTGTGTTTTTTTTAATGCCTGGTGTAATATGATTAACAATGGCATCTGAAGACCCCAAACTTGCTTTTTTCTTTTCTTCCTTTTTTTTCCTTCTTTCTTTAAAAAATAATAAAAAAGAAAAATAAAATAATAATAATAAAAAAATATGTATATGTATATATACATATGTGTATATCTTGCTGCTTTTCACACTGTTTCTCAAAGTTTTTCTTTCTCAACAGTATTGCTTAAAGCTGTATACTCTTCTGAGAGACTTCTGCTCTCTTTCCAGGAAAAGCAAGTTTAGAACAATAGAGGATCTGCAATATTTTGTTTTATCTCTAATGTATCATTAGTTATGAACCTGGAAAGCAATACTTTACTTACTGTAAATTTTTTTTTCCTACTTTTCCTGTGTTTTACAGACAGGATGAAAGACCGGCTAAATGAGATGCGTGAACTTGCCAGGTTGCACAACCAAGAGTTTTCTTACAGTGAGGATGATGAAAATTCACCCCGTGACATTCTGCTTTATGAGACTGATTATGCCTTGGAAACTCTCCATAAGGACATAGAGAACATCCGGACTGAAAATAACCTCCTAAAAGAGGATGTCAAGCGACTAAAAAAGCAAAACAACCGCTTCCTTACTTCCATGCGCCGTCTTAGTAGCATTAAACGAGATACTAATGGTATTGCCAGAGACATCAAGGCCCGTGGAGAAAGCATCCACAGGAAACTCCAAATAATGAGAGATTTCTGCGAAGATGCAATAACAAAATATGGAGTTATGTCTGTGATTGCCAGGGTAGCAAAGAACCATTATGTTGACCTCATGCATGCCTTTCAGGAAGCTATGTTTGAATACAATGCAACAGAGATGAACCAAAGGGAGAACTGCAAGATCCGAATTCAGCGTCAGCTAGAAATCATGGGCAAAGATGTTTCTAGCAACCAGATTGAGGAGATGATTGAGCAAGGCAGGTGGGATGTCTTCTCTGAGAATCTCTTGTCGGATGTGAAGGGAGCTCGCTCAGCCTTGAATGAGTTAGAGACACGTCATAAAGAGTTGGTGAAATTAGAAGGTCGTATTAAGGAGGTTCACGAGCTCTTTCTGCAGGTGGCCCTGCTAGTGGAAGAACAGGCGGACACCTTTGACGTCATTGAGATAAATGTGCAAAATGTTGAGGACTATGTAGGAGAATCCAAAGAGCAAATAAAAAAAGCATTGGAATACAGAAGAAAACACCCTCTCATGACAATCCTCTGCTGCTGCTTTTCGTTTTGCAGAAGGTGACTATCCTACTGAAGTTATCATGGACCAACTTGAATGTTTTCAAAATCAGATATTCTTTTCAATGATTTTTCCTTAATGACAACCCCTATAAGTGTGGAAGCTGTTGTGCAGTTTTTGTTTGGTAACATTTCCTAAATGTGCTGAAAAATCATTCTATTTATGGCCTAATGAGAAGTGTTGATAAACTGTTTTCAACTACTCTCTTACTGTAACTGGAGGTGCAAGTACTCAGAAATTCTCTGTGCAGTGATACTTGTTCCAGTCAAGAAAGAGGAATGAAGGATAGGCTAAGAGCCTAGGGAAAACAACAAATTTCAGAAAGTTCTTTTGTTGTTTAAGAGTCAAAGTGGTCTGCAGGCAGTGCATGCTTAATGCCTGTGGTGACAGAATACACCACAAATCAGGAGGTTGGAATTCTAACTAGTTTGGAGCCTGCTTGATGCACATACTTGGAGAGGTTTTTGCTCTGCTTGTGCAACAAAATACTGAGCCCGTTACCAAGAGCAGGATGCGAAACTAGTTTCTGTTTCAACTTTATTTCCATCTGTCACTGGTTTTAACAGAAGTAAGCTGCATCTTAAAGCATAATAGGCATGTTTTGCTGTTTGCATTCAGGTGATTGCTTTTCTCCATTTGAGTACCCACAACTGCAACATGGAGGCATCGCACTGACTCTTAAATTGAAATACTGAAAATCTTGATTTAAAAACTGCCATGCTTTTAGGTTTCAAATACATGTTTCTGCCAATTGACATATCAGACAGCAAAAGAGATGTGTGCAGTGGCCCTCTGTAGAAGCATGCGTAAGAAGACAACAGCTGGGAGGCAAAGAAAGCATTTTAGTCTCCTGTGCTGGCACATACACACAAGCAGTCTTAGTGGAAGGATTACCCTATCAACAGACTTTTAATAAGCATTGATTTTAATTTGGAAATTTTATATATATTTTTAATAGCATGAAGAATTACATTTATTAACATTCAGTTTTACTGGTTTACAAAAGTTAAGGCTTTTCTCTCATCATTAGAAAATCTCCTCTGGGGAAAAAAAAATTCAGGTGTATTCTTCAGTGCACGTGAAGAATAAACAGTTTTATGTCATTTCAGTACCCTTTTCAAGCTTAAAAATAATCTTTCCTATTGTGTAAGAGGAGTCTGCCCATAGTTGGTTTGACAGATGAGGAGGGAATAGAGCATTGCAGCCCTGGAAACCACTGAGCATTGTCAGTGAAAGATATATTCATAAGGTCTGGGGAGCGACTATAGCTCCTACTTCTGGAAGTTTTCCAACTCTAATATTTCTAGGTGGCTTCCTGTTACACTGTGATCTATTGGTATCCTTTGAATTAATGCAGGACATTTTTTCAGAAGTTAGTGACTTTTTTTTTAATTCTTGTCATATTTATATCTATTATAACAAACGTATTTAAACATTTCAAGTTTTTTGTATTTAGATTTTTGCCTAAATGTGCATAACCATCTTCCCTCGCCAATCACAATGAAATTTTTCCCTTCTGAACTTTTGCACACTAATTTTATATGTTTTTAAAAAAATACCCGAACATTTCGTACTATTTATATTGATATATAACAAAACAACACAAGAAATTCAGCTTCCAATCTTTTATATCCTTGTGGGAAATGCTCCTTTGCCAGATAGGCTTTTTACACAAATAGAAGCTAAATAGATAACAATTTTCAGAAACAGGAAATCTCTTTAGCTGAAGCACCTGTCTGTGGTAACATGGAAGCATGAAGAGCACTGGTCTTCTAAACTAGAAGATATTTTGATATTCAGTGATGTCTTGATGATATCAGTATTACACTTGCCTGAGACTCTCTCAAACAACCCAATATTCAAACTTGAAGTGGGAGAAAAAAGAGCGGAGGTTGAGCTGGCACCATTAATTTATTGCTTTGGTGCTACTCAAGAAGACAAAAGTCATTTATTCCATTACTGACATTCAAGTCAATGGAACTGTGTTTGTAGAGCAATATCTTAAAGAGCCAACAGTCAGAATGTGGATGTAAATCAGTAGAAATTAAAATACATATTTCATTTTATCTGCATATTCTTAGCACTTAACAATGCTTTTGATAAAACTATGTATCTGCTTTTGATTTAAAAAAAAAAATAAAAATGTACCTATGGTTTCTTTTTTGCACATGTGTATGTCCACAAAAGCAATAAAATATTTAATAAGAAAAACTGAAAATGCAGTGTTGTGTGCTGAGTCAACAGCTCTGAATAGTTGTTCACATAGTCAAAGTTTTATTTAAAAGCTTCTGGAGTAAACTGTAAATGAGTGAAAGAAGATTAATGTCTAAAAGAATGTCCTCAGAATATTTCTTGCCACAGTAAATCAAATATATTTCGTATTGAGATAGACTTACCATAATTTTTCCTATTAAAAACATTAAGTATGAGTTTCATACATTCTAAGACAATTCTCTACTGCAAGAAAAAATACAAATTTATTCTGACAGTTCTGAAAGATCTTGATGATTTTGTTATTAGGAATACAAAGCTTATTTTCAAATCTTCAGTCTGATTTGAGGCACAGGGGAAGAGAGCAAAAGCATGAGGAAAAAGGTAATTAGAGTCCTTGATGTAACCTCAGGCTGTTGTTGTGGGGAAGAAACTAAGAATCACTGAAATCAGCTTGGTACCCACAAAACTATCTCTCAGTTGCATTGTGAATTAGAGGCATTTGAAAAGCTACTCCCAGTAACTAAATAAATAATTATCTTCCTTTCAAACTTGTTCATCGCTTAATACTAAAGGGTTTTTTTTTTTCTTTTCTGTTGTAAGAACTCCATGAACAGCCAAACAGGCTTCAGAAAAAAACAGAAACAACACACCACACTGATTACACTACAGTTGCAAAGAATAATGTCACACAGGATGAGTGGAAGAAGATGATAAAAGTAAAAGCCTGATACTGTGTTAACATACTACTAAAAGAAGCTGCAGATGGATGACTTCATGCTTGCGAAGGAGAGCTGCCTTCTCAAAGTCAACACAACTCTTATGGAGACGCAAGTAGTATAACCTATGGAACTTTTTTTCCTTTCCAAGATGTGGAAAAACCCTATAGCTGAGTCTGAGGGGTTTAGGAAAAAGTGAGATGACCTACTTTAGCTTTTAGGATTGCTAGTATTTTTTGTTTCAGATCTTTCTGAGGAGAAACGAAGACTGACAGCCAGGTTTCCATTGTTCTTTCTTAAAATGTGAGAGAGAATTGTATAAAAATGAAAGAAAAAAAAAAACACCCTATTGCAAAATATATTATATGGTAAACAACACTGAACTTTTTGTGTATGAGTTTCCATTTCATCTCATGGCATTTTTTTTTTTTTTAGTCTTATTTTATTTTGAAACACAAGTTTAATTTCAGAGAAATTGAGAAGCCTGTTACCCCAATGGGAAGGCACCTCTCTGGCAAGTGTCTTGGGAGAAACTTCTCGAAATATAAGCATAGCATCTAGTTTAAGATATATTTAAGAGGAAAAAACCTGAGCTTGAGCTGAGCATCTGAACTGCTATTTTTGTAATCCAAATTTGTGGAGGCCAGCCTTCATCAAGAATTGTTGAAAGCATGCCCTCAGCTGTATTTTCTAATTTCTTGAAAACAAAATAGGTTCTCTAGAGTTTTGGGTCATGGCAGATGTTTGAAACAGATCTTAAAAAGAGCTACACATGATTGTGTTTGTATCTCTACAACACTACCACATGTGATTAAAGCAGGAAACTGTCTTTTAAGATACTGTATGTGGTGATTACATTTAATCAGAAGTAATGTGATTTTTACATGAAGCCAATATATTTGTTTCTCTCATATGTAAGAATGCACTAACAGGTGCATCTTCTTCCATATTTATATCATAATATGTAGTGTTTTCCAAATAGCTGAGTTGAAGCCTGTAACAGTTAGTGGACAGATCCTGTTCTGTCGTACCTTATCTTACAGTGCCTACATATGGGGGTGTTGGGTTTTTTTTTGCTCCTTGGTCAATACCATGCCAGGACCTGCATGCCAGGACCATCCTACCATTTATCCAACTGCTGCTTCCTGCAAATTCCTAATGATCAGGGTCCTGTAACTTCATTGGGTAACACATTCCCAGTCATAATTTCTGTTGTTGTTAGAAAGCTTTTCTTGGCTTTGATTTAAGAATCTCTTAAGTGAAACAGGGTATGATGCAGCCTATTATTTGTTCTCTTTGTAGAAACTTGCCTTCACTAATGCATCCCTCCACTCTTCAGTTACCTCAAACATGCCATATGCCTTGACGTGAGGTTGAGAAATGACCTTGGCCTGGCCCAGAGGTTACCATTTTCAGTGCAGCTGCTGTCTGAAGAGCATCTGATCTGCAAAGTAGAATCTATTCTGACAGAGGATGCTTCTGGGTGTGTGTTAGAGTAACCAGCCACCAAAGCACAGCCTGACACATCAAGAGAATCCAGATCCTCTTCCTCTTGACCAAGGAAGGCATGCACAAAGCCTTCACAGGAAAAACTAACATTTTATTTTGTCTCTCTGAAATAATTTCACACATGAGCAGGAAAGAAAATAACCTAGATGATGTTTCTTGAAGGCATTTGCTGCGATACACCACCACACTGAACGTGGACCACCACTAGCAAATAACACAGCATGGTAAATGCCAGTCAAGGAGTTGTTCTTCCGTCTATGGACATCAGTGCATGAACGATAAAATTAGGGGAAAAGAGGCTGCGTGCTTTACATCTGCTCTCCATGCACGTCACGCAGAATCACAGAATGGCCAGGGTTGGAAGGGACCTCAAGGATCACGAATCTCCAATCCCCCTGCCACATGCAGGGCCGCCAACCCCCCATTTAATACTAGACCAGTCTGGCCTTGAACACCTCTAGGGATGGGGCATCCACAACTTCCACATCCACGTCCCATACCCCTTTGGGCTGGCTCAAACATCATGGGAGATGTTAATTTTCCAGAGGAAAAATAAGCACAGCAAGAGCAGGAACCCGGGGAAGGATGGACACAGGGACATGTTTCCAAGTCTTCTCAGGCTGGAAGAGGGGCAGATCTCAGTCCGGCCACCTGCCCAGCAAGCACCCGGGTAGGAATAACTACAAAGTCGCTACATAGCACCGACTTTTCCCAGGAGCACCTGCCAGCTGGCATCCCAACAGGCAGAGCCGTCTAGGAAAAGAAGAAACCACGGCCGGGGCGGTGCCGCTCGGGTCAGCCGGGCTGCTGGCCGCCTCCGCGTCCCGCCGGCTCCCCCTGCCTGCGCGGCGCCTAGCAGCCGCCCAGCCGCCTCCCCTGTGCCCCGACAGCGGAGCGGTGCGACCCGGGCCCGCGCTGGGTGCCGGCGGCCCTGCGCTCTCCCCTCAGGCGCGGCCCCGCCCCGGCCCCGCGCCTCCAAACCCTCCCGCGTCGCGGCCTCCCCGCTTCCCCCTTCCGCTCGGGCTCCGGCGCCCGCCAAAAGGCACGGCGTATGGGTGGGGTGGCCGCCAGGTCCCGGCTGGGCGAGGGGCGCAGACCCGAGGCGGTGACGGGCTCCCCTCGCCCCCCGCCGGGCCCGGCCCGCCTCTCCCGAAGCAGCCGAACGGGGCCGCCCGCGCGCGGTACGCTGCGCGGTCTGCGCCCTCCGGCGCTGGAAATGAAGGTGGGGGAGGGCGGGGGGGCGCGGCGGCGGCGGCGGCCGCCTGAGGGTCGGCGGGGTGCGGGCCGGAGCGGAGGGTGGCCTCGTATGTAGGAGCGTCTGCGGGCGGTTCCTGTATCTGCACCAGGATGGCCGAGTGGTTAAGGCGTTGGACTTAAGATCCAATGGACGTATGTCCGCGTGGGTTCGAACCCCACTCCTGGTAAATACCGATTTTTTTTCGGGAGCGCTGCGAATTTGCCAGGGAGGGCGCGGGCCGAGGCGGAAGCGTGTCCCGGCCGTGGGCTGTGCCGGGCACTGGGCGCCGGCCTGGGCCTGCGGAAGCGGCGCTGGGGCTGGCCAGGCTGAACGCACTTCTGCGGCCTTTTTTTGTTGTTGTTGTTTTGGCTTGTTTTTTTTTTTTTTTTTTTTTTTTTTTTTTTTAAACTCCGTAACCAGCTTAAAGTTGGTCACACAGCTTATTTTTATAGAGCCCCCCCGCTGGCTGTAATTGCAGCTGAACAAATGCTTCTGAGCTCTCAGTCCCAATGTATCACACTGTACAGAGGCTGGCACACTGCCTTTTTTTTTTTTACTATTTACCTATTTAACTGTTCCCGCAATTCTAAATGCAAAAGAGCACCTTCTAGAAGTGTTCATTGAAAAGCAGTACTGTCGGGTTGTTTTATTAAATAAACCTTCATTCCTGTTATTCAGGAACAAAGTAGTAAAAATGGGACTGTATTTGAACGCACATTTTACTTTTAACGTTGTGATGGAAAATGGCTGCCCTTGAAAACCCATGTTTGCATACAAATGGGGTAATTCTGTCTGTGTGCTTATGTACTTATGTTTGCTTGTGCAAACAGAAAACCTTCAGGTAAATGTTGCTAATGCAGTACTAGCTGTGATGAAGAGTCCTGACTGTGTCAGCTACAGGATGGGTTAGTGGCCACTATTCAACATTTAAAGAAAGAGAAATGAAAAGTAGAAGTAATTGCAAGTTTTTTTACAAAAGCACTAATCACTGACAAAAAAAAAAAAACAAACACAACAGTCTTCATGTTAAAGAGATACAGAAGACCCAGAGTTCCAGACTGCAAATTCCGCTACAGGCCCAGTCCTTCCTGTAAGAGATTTCTTTTGCAGGGAGCTTCAGTTGGTCTTGTGGTGAAGCTGTGTTCCCTGTGTTCTGCCATGTCTTGCTGGAGCACATATCAATCTAGAGTTCTTCTCCTTTCCTACTCTCATGAAATAACCATAAAATCTATTGGCAACAAACATGTCCCAATCCCATCCTTCACGTTTCCACGTAGAAAAGGATAATGTGCTTCTTTATTGGCCTCTGTTTTAAGTGAAGTGACAGAATGGTGTAATGGTGAATATCGCTTTCAGCTCTGGAGCTGGCTGTCATTTTCATTTAAGGTTTTTTATTTTATTAAGCAACTAGTTTTCTGTCTTTATTCTTCATTAGTTGCCTTGTTAAAATTTCCTTAATTATTGGTTGCTGCCTTTGTAATTTGATAGTGTTATGTGTTCTGGCCTTTAGTTAAAATGGTATTGCTTTCCATTGGATTCCATTATATGAATGAGTTGCCTTTCTAGAAAGATCAGAATCTATAGGATCCTTGCAACATTTTATGAAGAATTTGGAGGAAAATGTATAGTGGCTAATGCTAGAAACTGGAATAAGAAAAGAGCAGCTTATGAAGACAGTTGAGTGCTATTCTACAGAGCTAGGTATTTGGCCACTGCATATTTGCCGTCAGATGGGGAACCAGTAGATTAAAACTTCCATAAGCAATCACTCATTTTCATGTTCCTCATTTCATGGTATGCATCTTGAGAGCCTCAGTCTTGATTTGCAGAAATGCAGAACTTTCATGAGCACAGGTGAAACCAACGGTCACCTGTATTTTAAGAATTCTCTGAAAAAATGGACATTATGTGTCTCTGAATGAGCAGTCAAGTTACTGAAGTTATTTGATGTTGATCTTCCCATATCTCATTTTTCCAATGTAATGTAGAGATAGCAGAGAGTAACTGTCTACAAAATAGTTTACTTTGAAGTATGTTCATTTTTTTGTGAAGAGAGTTCAGACACTTCAGTAATCCAGTTATGTTAGAAAAGCCCGTGAATGGAACATCAGCTAATTCAGAAAATAACATGAAATAAATAGGGCTCGGAGCCACACTTTGGGCTATAAAAGTCTTGTGAAGTACGGAAGAACTGGTTAACCAGCAAGCCCAACGTGATATGTGCTGAACAAAGTGGGATTTTTATAGGGAAACAGCAAGGCATAATTTAAGCGAAAATTATTTCTCGCTTCATAATCAGGAGACCAAATCATTAAGAAGGCAGCCTACTGGTGAAGCAGTCTTTGAGATTGTTTCAGTATAGCTTGTTCCATTTTAAAAATGTTGAGCAGCTATCACTTTCTTCAGTTACGTTTAGGAGTGTATCTTTTATTACTTTAGTTAAACTGTTTTCCATCATTCCAGGTGACCAGTACCTCAAGTTGAGGAAGAGGATATAAAAAAGCTATGAAGTTCTTGATCTCCTGTATAATGCTGTATAAAGCAAACATGCCTTTTTCTGGGATTTTTAATTGCGTTAAAATAATCTGAATGAATTGATTATTTTTCTCTCAGGGATGGAGGAGCTTTTGTCTGAAGAGCACAGAAAATTTACACATGGTAGTGGTGGTGATCTTACATTTGCAATTAGAAAAATGCCTTCATCTCCCTAATGAATTTAGGAAGGGAATGCACTCACCAGGTTTCTTCATTTTCCTCAGTTGTTTTTCCTTCACTGTCTGTGCCTAACCATGACTGCTTTTCTGGGTTGGAAGTGCTTCAGGCTCTTTCCTTCTGACCTCCTCTGCCTCACCTTTTTTTTCTGAGTGTTGGCTAAAGCTGTTCATGTACTTCTTGGCTGGAGAATACTCCCTGAATGTGTGATTTGGTGAATTTCTAATGCCTGTCTCTTGCTTTCTCATTATTCATTGTAAAGGTGTGGTGCCGCTGGTGGGAAGTGTAGTTTGCATTAGTGAACTCTGTTTTCCAGCTAAATCCATATTTAATGATTGACATGCATATGTTTCACGTGTCCAGTTTTGTATCTGTTGCTATTTTCTGTCACGCCCCCACTGTTAGCTTTTTATGAGTGCATCAAGAAGCAGATCAGCTAGTCGAGAAGCTAGCTGCTGCTGAAAGAGGCAGAGATGCTGTCTCTCCCCTGCCTTGGCTGTACTGTACCAACTCACCATTTCCCTTAGTCTTCTATTGTCAGTTTCCCATTGCTTGGATCTAAAATTAACTGCTGAGATTGCCTGAAATTCCTCAGTTCTTCACAGGAAAGTTTTAAAAATGAAATAATTTCTTGTGTTTTGGGCTCCTAAGCAGAGGCAGTAGATATCAGTTAGCTGTTTTTCTTCCCTGCAGGATGGTAGGGGCTAGAAGGCCACCCTGGATCTCCTCTAGTCTAGCTCCCAGCTCAGCAGGGTGGGTTCATGCAGGTTGGTCAGAGTCATGCCCAGTTGTGTTTTGAATATCTCCAGGAATTGAGACTTTCTGGGTAACCTGTGCTAGTGTTTGACGGCCCTCATGTTTAAAAACAAAAGTTTTCTTACATGTTATAAAAGAGACAAGTATTTTCTCGTGTTTAAAGCATTTTCTTATGCTGAAGCTTATCTCAAACTTACAGATCTTTGATCTGCTTGCTTGTAAACTTCACATGATTGTGTATTTTCTCAGTGCTTAGATTTATGTTCCTAAACACCCCAAGGTAATATGAAGGAGCTACACATGGCACCACAGGTGCTAGGACACACACTGGATATATGAGTTTACTGCCATGTGCATTTTACTGAGACCTCTATTGATTAAAAAAAAACACAATACAAAACCCTGCAAAGATCTAAGCAGGTGCTTAGCTTTAGGTACTTAAAGCCATTCTTCACATAATTTTGTTTGCGTCAAGACAAATGTATTATTTTGTTGACAGATATGTACAGTTTGCTTCCTGTAAGGAGTGAGTAAATATGGCTTTAGCCTGTTGAAATCCAGATGCTTGTTAGAACATTACACATCAGATGACCTTCCTGGTGTCAGAATTCAACTTTGTCATCTGCATAGTTAAGTTACTGTAATTTGGTCTGAGTTCTTTAAAGTGGTGTCACAGCAGTAGTATTAACAAGCTATGTCTGTCCACCAACTTGAGGGAACGTGACACTGTTGGTAGCTCTCACCTTCATCCCGTGCTATTTTCTTTGTTCCTATATTTGGAACACAAATAATTGTTGCATTTAGTACTGACTTTTTTTGTCATAGTATTTTTAATTTTTTGTTATGGTTTTGTAGATTGCTTTGCTATGAGAGTAGCTGATTTATTGATGAAATGTACATTTAATTTTTATCCAGCTAATTTAATAGCAATAATTTTCACAATGTGTATTTTGATAGCACTGTAACAGTGCAAGATAGATCTATGCCAGTTAACAAATCCTATGGTGTTCTGTAACTGAAAAAACATGCCTAACCTGTTGTACTACATTCATGCTGATGACCTGCCCCAAAAGACACTTGACACATCAGTAAAGAAGAGATACTGAAAGCAAGTGGATTCGGTTATTTATTTATATTTTATTATTATTTTTATTATATCTGCCTGTCCAGCCCTCCCAAACAAAATATTTTTTCTATAAAAACAAAAGAATGATTGGATAGGGTAAGAATGATATGGTATGAATGCCTGAGCCAGATTCCTGTGAGAGGAGAAAGTAGTTAAGCCTCCCAGTCTATGAAACATAAAAACATCATGCATGTGATGAAGTCAGTTTCTGTAGAAAAGAATTAGGGAGAGAACTCATCCACCTGCACGTGTAGTGGGGTGGAATGGAGCATCTCAGAATTGTAGTCAGCTTCTTTTAGAGCTTTTTATTGTGGTCAGAAAATCTTTTTCTATGCCTGCTTCTATTGCTTTTCTTGGTAGGTTGGCTCCAAGAGAGATTTCCGTAGAGTTTCAGAGCACACCTATTTTAGGTTGAGATCTGCAGAGAATGTGTTAACTGATATTAGCGTGCATGGTGGTGGTACCCACATCCCTGAAAAGCAGCCTCTAAAGGTCCTCTTGAGCCTGTTTGAGAATGCCTCTTGGACATCTGAAAGTGCGTAGCAGACTTGTCTTTACAACCAGTAGTGAGTCTTAATTTTAATGTTAACTATGTCAGAATGCTGTTGTTTTTTTTTTTTTTTTTTTAAACCAGAATTACTATATTAAGATGCTGTCAGGTTGGGATATGCATGCTTAGTAATGTTCTTTACATTGTTCCTTTTATCTACTGTTTGTCATTAATAATGTTGGCATTACTGCTTCCTGGGTCGTGTGTTCTGGTATAATTAAAGCATTCAGCTTCCTTTGCAGACAGAACCTCAGAGATAGTATCTCTGGAGGGAGACATTGGGAACTAACCAAGGAGTTACTGACTGCTGTTTATCTGTAAACCAGTACTTCTGGTTGTGTATTTCTGAATGAGCATCCCTGACCACTGCAATATATACAGGTACCTGCTCTGGTCCATGTGCATAGGTCATTACTTTGCCTAAAAAAAACCACTGTATTTTTTCAACAACTTATTTTGTAGCCATGCGTTTGTGAAAGCAATTTAAAGACTTATTTCATTCATATCAATATCCATGTAAAAACATAACTCAGTTAGTTCTTAACCAGATTAGCTGACTTCCTATGGGGAGGTACTCATGTGAGGCACTTTTGAGGATATACTTTAATAGTTCTTTTGCTGCAGCCAGTGTTTATGGATATAAATTCAAGAACGCTAATCCTGTGACAGTTTTTGTAAGCAGATTGTTCATCACTGAAGTTCTGGACAGGCGCAGAAGCCTGCTTACGTAATGAAAGTTGTGGTGTCTGCACAGTGGGTATATTCTTAAAATTACTATGCCTCAACATCACCTCCCTCTATTGATCTTCAAACCAGCACAAAATGAAATTGAAAACGTAAGCAGCTCCAGCAAAATTCCATTATGGCCCTTAAAGAGTATAGAGTTTAGCAGAGGTTCTCTGCAAAAGCAGGTTTACAATGTTTTCTCTATCTCACAGGAATTTTTAAGAGGCATTATAGTATTATGAGATGCAAAGAGACATAAATCCATATGGAAAAACAAGAAATATGCATAAGCAGTTAGCCTCTGCAGAAAAAAGAGTCATAGGTTGTAAGCTCTTTGGAAAGCCCTTCTTCCATACCACCAGGTCGTTTAAATAATTAATTTTTGGGAATTTCTAGAGTTGCAAAGAATAGACTGGCTGTAACTTTGTGTAAGGGAGAAATGAAATACAACTATTAATCTTGACTGTTTGAAAAATAAAGGCCCAGTTAACATTAACAAGGTTGAGCTGGATGACTTTTGGAAAAAACACTTGGATTCTTTCCTCTGTGTTTTACACAGAAGCCCTGATGCGTTTCAGGTGACTGTTAGCAGGACAGGTCAGGCTCTGAACATGCAAACAAATTCATTTTCTGTGCCACTTGTCTTTCTTTCCGTTCTTGATTTATCCTTTCTGATATGTTGTACTGAATCCCAGATTTAGTCCGTGGGTGCAAACAGTTCCTAAAAGGAATGAATTGCCTTGCAGGCAGCAGTTCTGCCCCTTTCACAGATGCAGCCGTTTCTGATACAGAAAGGCCAGAAGAGCTGGCCAGGGGCCAGCAGGCTGGGTGAACGCGACTCCTCACTTACGTGTCTATATGGCTCAATTACTGAACCGTTGCACTGTTTCTCTGTTAGGTGGCAGAAGTGTGTTTCTTTCAGGGTTTTGAGTATGGAAACAAATTCCATGGCACAGCTGCCATGTCTGAGGCGAGTTTTCCATGCAGGTTAGTGAGAGAGGTGCAGTCAAAACCCTAACGTGCTTTGTATCAGTCCCATGTTTTTTGTATGATTCTCTTGCCCCAGTTGGTAGGATAATTCACTCCTTTGAATGGTGCTTTTGTGCTGATCTACTCTGCTTCTTGCCCAGAGAAGTTTCTGACGGCCCAGCAGTTTTCTGGTCAGTGTCAATGTCCCCAGAAAGCTGGAGGGATGGCCAGTCAGGTCTTGGTTATTAGTAGAAATTACCATCCAGCTTTCAGACTTATTGGCCAATTTCTGCTTTCTAGTTACTTCATGGGAGAAGGGAGCAGAGTGCGATTCGCAGTGGGAATCTGATGCCTGCATAATTGCCTGTAGTTTAGGGGTCTGTGATCACAATTTAAGGGGTCTGAAGGCTGCCCGTGTATTAAGAATATTGGCACAAAGTCTGGGAAACGTGAGTGGCTTCTGGCGTATCCTGCATTACACAGAAGCAGAGGGCAGCCCCAGGGCACAGCAAACCAGTCAGACTCCACTAGAAGTGGAACTATTTATGGAAGTTGGCTGTTTTCTCTTGTGACTCAAGGCTGTTGCCTCTTGTTCACCCAGGTTCTGAGCCCTATCACTTTGCAGTTAAATATCTTTCCCAGGTTTTCAAATGAGCTGTTTTCCCAGAGGAATGTCTGTTCCTGGCTTGAGTCCCTCTTTTATCATACTGAAAACCATCTCACTCACTGAGTGTTGGTGGCTTCTGATAGACAACCAGCAGCTTTAAGGATGGCTGACCACCACCCCCATCAGATTGGAGGCACTGTGCTTCAGTTGATTCTGCCTCCTAGTTTCTTCGTCCCTTGCCATAATCCACAGAGGAGGTTTGCCTTCTATACAAGCTGAGGCAGGTGGTAGTAGGGTTCATGGAAGCAAGTGCATGTGCAGCAGGTGTTTTGTTATGGCTTGTGATGCCTACCTATATCCAGTTCTCATATGCCTAATAGGCAAGGACAGTGCCTCAGCACATGTGACAAAGCTGTCAAGATCAAGTGCTGTTTCTGTGTATATACTCTGTAACTTAGTCAAATGCTGTAATTAAAGGGAAATCTTTTCAGGACTCCTGACTAAATAATATCCACAGGTGGCATCTTAAGTACAGATACATGGCACTTGGTTTAACCTCAGAGTTAATACATGATATAGCTACTAAAAGAAACACCTTTGTTGCGTGTTTTTCTTCATAAAAAATTTGATTCCATACAACTTAGTCCTCAAACCTAGCCTCACATTTGTATAACTTTTTGAGTCATTTAGAGTTGGAATACACTTATGCATTTGTTACTTCAAGTGGGCCGTAGTTAATGATGTTTTGCAGAATGCTGAAGTTCTGTTATTCTCACTTCAGGTCAGAGAGATCAAAGGTCTGGTGTTTTAAGTGATTTGGCACTTTTAGATAGAACATGGTGCATTCCACTCACATTCAGTCTCTAAAGATAAGAAGGGAGGAATGGGTAAAAGTCTGATAGCTCCTTGGAAAGGATAGTCAGAATGTAATTTTCGAAAGTACTGTGCATTGTCGTTGTTTTCATTCTTCAGTTTACCTTTGTTTTCTACTTTTATAAAGCCTTTTTCACTTTTTTTTTGTATTGATTATGTGAACATTTGATGCCTGCTTTGTGAAGATTTTGTCATTAAAACAATTGCTTCTCAGCATTTCAGTTGTTCAGGCAGAGTCCTACAAGTGATTATAGCTTTTGGGACTTCCAACTGATGTTATTTTAACATACGGTAACAGTATTTGATAGTTTCCTCTGGGAATCCCACCCACTGTGTTAGCTGCAAACAGCCATATGAGGAATGCTGTTCTCATGTTTTTAAACACTTGTAATGCTGTCCCACCCAGTGTAACCTCAGTTTGAGAATGACTTCTAATCCATGAAGTAAGTAGCGGAGCTGTATGTTACTGTCTCTGATTTAAAGGCATTTCCTCCAATTAAGTTAGTACAGAGCTTCCTTAATTTTAGTCTTAATAAAAATACAATCATGTAGTTATATAAAAAAAAAAAAAGACAAGTGTTTTATCTGTTTCATTATAGAAATGCACCACTGAGTTGCCTTGAAAGGGGGATATAGAATTCTCTTAGTTCAATCGAATAAAATACAGAGTATGACAGGATACATTTTCCTAAGTGAAATAGAAAATTGGCTTACGTTAGGTAAAACATTAATGGCAGTTTCATTAAAATGAAATCCTAATGCTGCAGTTCTATCTACACTGTAATTTAAGACTAGAAATCTTTCTAGAAATTCAGCCCATCCTGCTATAATGCAAGACTGTTTTAAAACAGAAGCAATTTCATCATGGCATGTGCAGGGTTTGCAAAATTCAGAAGTGTCTCAGGTTATCCCATCATGATAATGTAAGAATTTTTTTATTCGATGAGAATCTTTGGATGATTTCTTCCATAATGCTTTTCCCTCTCATTTCCATACTGCTACTGCTAGCATTTTGTACCAGATGCCGTTCTGTCATAGAAGCAACTGCTTCTTGATTTTTATTTTTATTTTTTTGTGCCTGAAAACTTGTCTTCCTTTTCTGAGTGTATTAGTTGGTCCAATAAAATCTGTTTCCAATCTCTTCAAATCTCATTATACTTTTCAGGTTGGATATTATGAATAATTTCTTCTCAGAAAGGGTAGTGAGGCATTGCAACAGGCTGCCCAGGGAGGTGGTGTAGTCACCATCCCTGGAGGTGTTCAAGAAATGCATAGATGTGGCACTGAGAGACATGTCCATGGTGGTGATGGGCTGATGATTGGACTAGATGATCTTGGAGGTCTTTGTCAACCTTAATGATTCTGTGATCCTTTGATTCTGCTTCTTCCACTGTGCAGTTTAATGGTTGAATGGGTTTAAATGGAGGCCAGAAGGGTAATGCTTTTTCCTTCTCTGCCCTTGGCATCACTCTCCCACTGCTGCTCTCAGTGCTGATTCAGTTTGCTTTGGAGTCAGCTGAACAGCTGTGCTGGAAAAGCAGACCCAGTGGAAACGTGCATGTGAGAAGAGAGGGAGCATCTATTTGGCTGGCAGCTGCCGTCTGACTCAGCCGTGTCAGGGAGCTGCTTTTCTGGACGCCTGCTTGGCCTTGCAAGGTGCCAGCTCTTTGTCTCTACAAATCCAAAGCAATCAAGTTGTTGAGGAACAATATGGATTACAAAGGTGAAGATAAAGCTTCCACAGTCAAGGGAGTCAGGGTAGTGAAGTTTCTAGGGAAGATTAACTGATTCAGAAATGCACCAGAAAGCTCTCTTGAGAATGCCTTGCAAACATATGTTTTCTGAAAAAAAATATATATATATATTACTCCCCTGAAGCTCCCTTGCAATCTGTAGACCTCCCCAGAATAAACGTAAGAGCCTTCCTGTAAATAAGAGAGCAGGCTCTGAAGGCCATCAAGGCCTCTGTGAAAAGCTTCTTTGTGCCAGTGTGAGAGGGATGGAGCTGTGGGTGCCAGCAGGAACACCACTGCCAGCTGGTTTGGCTTTCCTGTACTCTGCAGCTGAGGGAGACCAGCTAAGTTACTGGGGTGTCTGACACATACAGAGCCTGATGTAGTTTTTGGGGCTTTCTACCAGATTGCTTTCTGCCTGTTCTGGTTCAGGAAGGTTTCCAGGTGAAACACTTGATGGAAAATTCCTGCTGAGGAAAAAAAAGTAGGGACTTAACTCTCATAACAGCCTTAATGGTGGGTTGGAGTCAAACCTGATAAAGCCGAGGCTTGGAGTGGTGCTGTCCCACTGAGCCTGTGCTGTGTGAGGGACACACGGGTGCTTCTGCTGCTGTCAGGCTGCAGAGTGGTGATGCAGGGATCCTCACTGGTTGTTCCTTTCTTGCTGCACCAAGTGATGATCAGAAGAAAATGTGAACTCAGCACCAAAGCCAAGCTGATCATGGAACTTTGGGACGGGAGGCACTGTGAGGGAAATGAGGAGAGCGACTGAATCACTTCACCTCCCACTGAAATGCTCTGCAGATAGTGTTGTTTAATCATAAAGCTGATGCTGAAATGATGTAATCATGAAGGTATAGGGGGGAGAACCCAAAAATTATTACCTTAATTATTAGCGACAGCTTTGGCTGAATTTGAAAGTATATCCTAAAGGCGAAAAGCAATCCTTGGATTTACAGGATTTCTACATCAGCTCCAGGACTTGTAGGCTTCCTCAGTCATTGTTTTCCTTCATTTTTCATCTTCTAATTTGGTAACGATCCTTTCCCGTTGCTAGTGCTCCCGTGCTCTGTTTATGGGTTGCTGTTCCTAAAAAAAAAAACAAACCAGGCTTAGATTTTCATGGGAAAAAGATGTGGAGTAGAGAAATAGAAGAAAGCCTTTTGGATGATTTGTGGCATTTAATAACATTACAAACAAGGCCAACAGCTATTTTAAAAAGAACTATTCAATTCGTTTATTTGTATCAAAAATAGTGGAGGCCAAAAAAGCTCTTACCCGCATTGTGAGGCTCAGGACATTCTGCCCATGGTATTTATCCCCCTGCTGCATGCTTTATCTTCTGCTCGGCCTCGATGGAGGATTTTATAACATGCTGCTTATTTCACTCTGTTGCTCTGAGATGTCAGCACACTTACGCACGTGGAATATTTTATAAATAAATCATTAGTTTTCACAAATCATCTGTTCTTCGAAGTGGGCAGAATATTTTAATGGCGTATAAATTCAGAGTCGTGAACTTTAAAAGTTGGGCTTGTAGTTTTGACCTGCTGTAGTTAGAATTTGTGTCCACGCAAGTACAAAGAGGACACATAGAAGGAGCCTGGCTGACCAGCAGCAGTAACAGAGACCCAGAATATACCAGGAGGTGAGGAGCTGCTGATGAATCTAGTTGTCTGGCTGTATCTGCTGGCCTCTGAAGGCCATTCGTGCTCCTGTGAGGCTTGGCAGACACTGCTGAAGGCAGTCTCATTTAAAGAACCTCTGCACCAATAGTTGTGAGCGTGGCAGGCTCTGGCCACCTTGTAGCATCCATCTGGGGGCCTCCTGTGGCATTCCTAACTGGGGAACTTTAATAGTTCTGTCTGTGTAACATTGACACATAATTGAGGCTTCACTGGTTGTTTTTGGCAAAGAAGACCCTTTCAGGCTCAGCGCTGCATGGAAAAGGCATCCAGGCATTTGCCTCTCTTTTTAAGAGCAGGACGTACAGGAGCAGTCACACACCTCATTCCACTCTCAAAATAGCATGGCTCTTTCTATGGAAAAGTAAATTCCCAGTTCCTGAGGGAAGGAACACTGCTGAATAGTACTGTGTGGACTTCAGTACCGTGTACACTACAGTGAGGGCGAGCTTCAAGGGACAGTAATGACAAGGTGGAGCTGAACTCACAGGGCTCCCTGCTGAGAACTGGGCTGTTGCAATTGGTAACCCCAGTGAAATTCTCCCGCAGACATTTGCAACCAGAGCACACTGTAGACTCCCTTGAACCATTATTTTTTTTCCTTCTGCACCTCCCTGTTTCACATCCCTTGTCAGGACCATTTCTATTCTGTGCTGGCAAAGCGCTGCCAGCTGGTGATTGCTACTTCAGGGCAAGGGCAGAGAATTTTATATTTCATAACAAATGTTTCACAAGATTTGCTAAAATTGTTTTTTTTCCTCAACTAATTGTACAGTTTCCCTTTTTCCCCCACTTTTGCAGCCTCACATTTCAGACTAGGTTTAAACTCCTTTGATGCATTTGTATTTTAAACGTGCATTTGTCCCAGCAGTAGCTGAATTTGCTAGATGACATGGGCAGAGTTTTGCAGCACCTCCTGCCGCAGCCCAGACACACTCTCTCCGGGTGAGGGACTTTGCTGCTCCATGTTTACATTTTGTCTCTCCCAACAGCAGCTTGTCCTGGCGGAGCCCTTTGGTACTACTGTGCTATAAATAATCTGGCTCTGATGTACCTGTTAAATGTTTTTAAGATTAGTCTGTAAGTGCTTCAAGTGTAAGTGCTTGGGTATTATGTTACAATTATGTTATTATGGCACGGTATAGTGGACACTGTAAGAAAAATCTTGGTCTGACGTGCTTGGAAATTCTTCAAATGTACGAGTAAGATTTTATTTTCTGAGATACAAAGTTCTTCCCTTCAAAGTAGCGTTGTTCCCTTCTCAAGCTCTTGGCCACTGCATGCCACCTCCAGTTAGATACAGCACTGATGCATTAAGGTTTTTTGTTGTTCCCTCATTTTCTTTTGACAGTAATTCCAAAAAAGGCTTTTTTTCAGAGTAGGAAAATTATTTAAATCATCTTTTCATTCAGTTTTGTGGTCTCTTTCTTCGTTTCAGTGATTAGGGACTTGGCAGGGTTGGGCTTCTTTTTTGATTTCAAAGATAGCTTTGGTTTGGAACATCCCAAAATAAATGATGTCCAGAAGTTTCCTCTTTGTCTGCTGTAATTTCAAAGCAATTTTCATGGCTCCGTTCAGGACTGCCTAATAGAAGAAAATGGAACAATAATTACTGCCTACAGAGATTTTAACACAGCAGTTATTTAACTAGGAACTGACACAAACATCTCTTAGAAGCACTCCTGCTCCCTGAAGAACTGCAGACTTTGAGCCAGACCCTTCTGCTGGAAGTGAGCACACAGCTCCTGCTGCACTCAGGCGTGCAGAGCATGGGAAGAGCCGGTGTTGTGTTCACAGGCTGCTCCTCAGAGCATCATCATTGCCCCAGGTGGCATGGCTTCTGCAGACCATGCCATGTACTCCTTCCGTGCACTCCTAATGGCATAAATCAGCCTGTTTGTCCCACTGCAAAGCCCTCAGCGCTCACTAAGTTCAAACCTCAGCCTTAAACTACTGACTGGAGTAGCTGTAACTACATCTGGTGGTCACTGACTTTACTCATGCCAGCTTTTCTTGAAGCAAGCATGAAAGTGTGAAGCAGTGCAAAGCAAGGCGACTCAGGCAGCATAGAGATCTGTGCGTGCGATTTGTCCAGTGCCATGGCCTGTAGAGCACCTGCCAGCTCACGTGTTTTGAAAATATGATGCCTATGGTAGTCGTGTGAACCCAAATTGAACCACTAAAGTGGGGTTTGCTGAAGGGCTGCATTGGTAGGTGTGGCACATCGTGGTCAGACTTCTCTTTGCTGGAGGCCAAATCTGTGAACATCTGTTCAGTGCTGTGAGAGAAGCTACACAGCTCCTGGACCGCAGCTGCAGAGATCAATGCCAAGGAATTTCTAAGCTGGCTCTTGTCCACCTTGGTAACCACCCATGTCCTTGCATTATTCAGGAGGGTAAAAGCCACAGTCTACCTGGTGCAGTCTGTGCAAGGGATGGATCTGATAGAAAGTGCTTAGTAGCACGCCATCCACAGCATGAGCTTCTTGCTGCTGCTTTTGGTAGGCAGGGCTGTGCCATCGTCCTGATATGGAAGTTAATGAACCATGTTCTGCAGAAAAAGCAGAAAGAGCTTTTATTAACACTTGAGCAATCTCATATGTAATATCTTAAATTATTCTTACAGTTGGGAAACTTCTTAAGGGGGCAAGTACAAAACATCTGCTATGATCATTTAACAGGATACAAGGAAGAAATAGTGACACGTACCGGATTGCCCGGTCTAATGTAAGGCAAAAGTGAAAAATAACGGTCATTTGTGGAAAAGTATATTTGTTGCACTTGCTTTTTTTGTTGTTGTTGTTGAAGTTGGCTTGTATGCATTGTATATTGAGAAGATTCACAGAATGGTAGAGTTACTTTTTATGTTTTGTAAGAATAAATTTCATCTTCTCCTACTGCCTGTCTTTGAAATAAAAAGGTGTATGAACACCCTGTCTGCACTTCCACCAGTTTTTGCAGAGTGCTGAGTGCTTTGCTTTTGAAAATGTTTCCAAACAGTCTCTCTGACTAATGTATGATTTAATTGAAAGACTGATGCTGCTACGATGGAAGATGTTACTTGTGAGCCAAGAGTGAACCAAGTTGCTACAGGAATGAGGCAAGTTCCCCAAGTTTATATGTTGTATTAACACAAGAACCCTGCTTCCTATTCTAACCACTAACTGATAAACACTGCCATTGTCAAAGTCGCGTGTGTTTATTCATTTAGCTACTAAACAAACCTGTGCTGATACATAGCACTGCTGTTTAAAGGAGGGTGAAGCAACACAAAGAAACCCAAACAATACAAAAACCAGAACAACAAAACAAAAACAACAAAAAAACCCCAACCCAAAGCAGAAAAGAGTTTGTACCAAGAGTGACTTTGACTCACAGCTTTTACTTGTCCTTGCAGGCTGTGGCAGCACAATGTTGACCAAAGGTTTCTGTCTTTTTGATGATGGTGGTTTTCTACTCCAGCTTAGAGTTATGTTGGGAGAGTAAATTGATTACTCTAACTGTTCATTAATGCATTCTTGTTTAATGTACTTCTAGGGTTATATTCTTCAGAATGATGATAAATTATGGTAGCTGCAATTAATGTCACTGCAGTTAAAAGGATGTCAGCATTTCTATTAATACAGGGTAATTTTGGGGGTTTTTATAATGAAGCTATTAAAAATGGCTGAAACTTAAGATACAAAGTTCCAGTGTACTTTATACACACAATATTGCCTTGATTCTGATCTAATGAATAGATGAGGGAGGTGATCCTCCCCCTCTACTTTGCCCTGGTAAGGCCTCAGGCCAGTCCAGTTCTGGGCTCCCCAGTACAAAAAAGACAGGGATCTCTTGGAAAGAGTCCAGCGAAGGGCCACAAAGATGGTGAAGGGCCTGGAGCATCTCCCCTATGAAGAAAGGCTCAGTGAACTGGGTCTGGTTAGCCTTGAGAAAAGACGACTGAGAGGGGACCTGATCCAGATCTATAAATATCTAAGGAGTGGGGGGCAGAGTGGTGAGGCCAGACTGTTTTCAGCAGTGTGTGGAGACAGGATAAGAGGAAACGGACATAAGCTGCAGCATAGGAAGTTTCGCACGAATGTGCGTAAGAACTTCTTCACAGTGAGGGTGACGGAGCACTGGAACAGGCTGCCCAGGGAGGTTGTGGAGTCTCCTTCTCTGGAGATATTCAAGACCCGCCTGGACACCTACCTGTGCGACCTGGTGTAGGGAACTTGCTTTGGCAGAGGGGTTGGTCTCGATGATCTCTAGAGGTCCCTTCCAACCCCTATGATTCTGTGATTCTGTGATGTATCGAATCTAATGAGATGATAAAAACAGAGTTGAGAGAACCTCTGAAGATTCACATCCCGAATTGTGGATACAGAAATATAGTCACGTGAACAATGTGGGGACGACTAGAGGGCATTGTGGTGGTGAAGGTGATGGTCACTTTGCTTGAAGGGTGCTCTACCCCCGACCTGGCCTGTTTTTTGGGCTATGGGTCCACCGCCTTGCTTTCTGTATCAGCAGCTTTCTGACATGCTACTCCTGACACATGGTTTGCTGTCTGTGGCAAAACAGTTCTGAATGTCATCAAGAAGTATGACTGGTTGCTGCTGGGTGGGGTGGCTATAAGGAAGGGATCATGTCTGCAGCATCTCCCATGCAAAGAGAGGAGTCAGGTGCCTTCCTCACTGCAGCTGGTAGCGAGGCAGTGGGGCCAGGCTTGCTGCTGTGGGGCTCGGGAGAGAGGTGGATGCGCAGGGCTTCTCCACATCCGTGTCCCTGGCAGCCCCTGGTAACAGTGGTAAGCAGGAGCAGCGGAAAAAGTGATGGAACAAAAGTACATTAAATATTAATAAGATGAGTGATGTAGAGGAGCTCTGAGGGAGTTTATACACAAAGGCAGCCAAGCTTCAACTAAAAATAAGCAACCTAATGTTAAAATCAGGTCCCCAGCTGAGGAAGTGAGGGTAGAAAGTACTGTGCCCACCTTTAAAAAAACAAGTGCTAGGGCTGATTTTCAATATTTTGGATAATTAGTTGAACAGTAAAGATATTCTTGGGCACTTAGATTACAGGAAAAGAAAGAGAAGGAACACGCGAAGGATGGCTCTTTGATATACTAACTAACATCTGTGAAAGCTACTGCCAGAGGAGTCATAGGTAGGACCAACCCAAGCTTTTGTAAAAACCTGACAATTTTCCTCACAGAGGAAACATACAGAATTTCTAATTAATGTGTCTTTTTTCTATAGTTTTTCCTTCAGATGAGAGGAAATGGAAACAGGGAGGGACTTGTCCTGAGCAGCTGGTGTGACACAGAAGCACCAAGGAGCTGTTATATGTCGATTGGGATCCAAGTTGTGCAAGAAACGTCTGCAGAGCGACAGCATGCTGAGCCTGGTACCTGGGAGTGATGGCACACCGGGGGTACGTGGGGTGGGACGTAAGTGTCAGTCTCCTGACACAGCAATCTGTTTGGTATTGTCTCTCTTCCCAAATATAGAATGGTTTTCTGAAATCATGACAAAACATTGATCAGTGAGTACAGGCATTATTATAGCAGTCAATCTCCAGGTAATGAGATACACAGAATTCTTGGTTGTAGCAATCCTATCATTTATGGGTGTTTTCCAAAAATAGAAATGCTGAGAGCAAAGACAAGGAGCCGAGGCAAGGCGCGCTTGGTCTCGCGACTCTCTTGTTTCCATGCATTATGGAATGAGGTGTTATTGACTCTCGGGTCAGAGTTCAAGGGCTCCACATCAGCACATTTCTTCTCAGTTTCTCTTTCTGCATTCCGCTTGTCTTTGCCTTCTTAATGTTGTCTGAGAGCTTCAGGGGCTTTTCCTTTATTTTCCTAATTTATTCTGTATTATGCAGAAAGGTAAACCGTGGCACACAGTGCAGATGATATTAATGGTCTGCAGCAACCAGGATGGTTGTAGGTGCACGTGTACAGGGTATTAAAGATTTGGGTGGCTTCCCTCCCACTCCCCCCCATCTTTTTTCTTTATTTCCTCGATGGCCTTTTTGCCTAAAGACCCGAATATAAAAATTACAGCCCTTGCAACTTAGAAGCCGACAGCCTCAGTAACTAGCTCGGAAAGCTCAGACTTTGATCAGCAGCCCAGTGAGCACTGCTGTGGAAAGGGACATGTCTGAAGCGCACCAGGAAGACGCGTTCAGCCTCGTTCGATTCCCTTTGCGCAGCTCGAAGGAGAAAGTGACGCTGCTTCTGTCTAAAGCAGAGAAAGAAAAAGGAAACGCTACCAGGTTAAACCGTGAGATACTTCCAAATTTGTAAGTGCTTTCAGAGCGAGCTTATAAAAATCAGGACCCTGGGCTTAGACGCAGAGATTGGCAATGGGACACGGCAGCTTCCTCCCGCAGCCCGTGGATCGCAGGGTGCCGCCGCCTGGCGCAGCCTCGCAGCCTCGGCGGGACGCCAGCCGCTCGTGCCGGTCCGTGCTCCCGCCGGGACTGCCCTTTTTTTTTTTTTTTTTTTTTCCTTCCCTTAAGGGAAACGGGAAAACGTGGCTAAGTATCACAGCTCAGGCTAAAATACATCTCGTCATTGTTTCAGAGAGGGTTGGAAGGGACCTTAAAGCTCATCCAGATCCAAGCAACCAACGGGTCAGGCAGCCAGGGCCCCATCCGTCCCATCCCTCAAAGCCCCTAAAGCAGGACGGCGGCAGATCCCAGCACAAACTGCCGCTCTCCCCGCGCGACTCCTGAGGCGCGGGGCGGGACCGGGCAGCGCTCAGGTGCGGCCGGGGAGGCGCCGTGGGCGGGGTCGCGCTGACCACGCCGAGCCGCGCCCACCCCGCGGGAACCCCGGCCTCGGGGCCGCGGGGGCCGTAGGAGGAGCCGCGCCCCGCCCCGCCCCGCCCCGCCCGGCCGTGTCCCGCGGCGAGCGCCGCCCCGCCCCTCGGAGCGAGCCCTGGGCGCTCTCCCGCAGCCGCCGCGTTGCCCGGCTAACAAAGGGGACCGGGGGAGGAGCCGTGAGGGCCGGAGGAGGGGCGGCGGCTCGCAGGAAAGTTGTGGCTTCGGCGGCGCCGCGGGACGGGAGGAGTCGTGCGGAGGGAAGCGGAGCCGCTCCTGCCGCGGAGTCGAGCTGTGAGCTGCGTTGGTGCGGGAGGCGCGAGGCGGGACGGGGCCGAGTTCGTTCCCAGCTCCCCACCGGAGAAGGGGCCCCGCCGCGGGGAACCGGGACGGGAAGCGCCGGGGCGGGCGGGCCTCCCGCCGGCCGCCCCCGGCACCCCCTTCCGGGCCGAGTCACGGCGGGGGTGTGGCGGCCGTGTCACGCCGCCTCTTTGCTCGCCCCCAGGTGCTGAGTCGGGACCCATGGGAGCTCCCGGGCGGAGGGCTTAGCAGCGCCGGCAGCGGAGCCGCAGCGCGGCGGCATGGCCCGCGTCGCCCCGCCCGAGGAGGGGGCCGCCGCGACGCACGGAGAGTTCGGAGACATCATCAAGTCCCGCTCCGGTAAGCGGCTTTTGGCGGGGTCCTGAGCGCTGAGTGTCCCGCCGCTGAGTAGGAGTTGTGCGTCTCTCTCTCCCTTCTCTTTTTTTTTTTTTTTTTTTTTTAAATCGTTAGTCAAGTCTGTTTGTTTGCGATCCACCTCCCGCGTTGTAATTACCTCTGCTTTTGTAAATAACCGTGTGCTTACAGTGCTCTTATGCAACCTGCCGTTGGCAGCTCTTATCCCCGCACGGAGCAGCGATGCCGTGCAGCGTGCCGCGGTGGTGCCCGGGCAATAAACTGGTGCGTTTCCCTCTCCACATAAAGCAGCCGTGTGAGGCTCTCGGCTCGGGCACTTTCTCTGGCAGATATGAAGATTAATGAAGGCTATGCTTTGTTTTGGTACGTGTCAATCTTTCTGAGGCAGTGGTGGATGCCGGAGAGGTGAGGGACCATCCTCATATCAGCAGTGGAGACTCAGTAGGTGCAGAAGTGTGTCGCTTACACATTGACAGAGAGCTGTATGTGTCTGGGGTCTGGTGTCCACAGCTTTAGCCTCAAAGGCTCTTTGCTTTCTAAAGTGCCAGGTGCCACCCATGTCAGAGGAAGTTTTATTCTATATATGTAACTTTTATAACGTGCTTTCTAGAAAAAAAAAAAAGTTCTTTATATTAAAAACCGTAAGTTCTCCACTGACTGTGACTTGATCTATCAGATGGAGTGTATGTGGATTTGAAACTGGATGCTTGCATAGACAGTTCCCAGACGTTTCTGTTATGAGAGCTGTGGTGGATGGAGTCTGTCTCTTAACTTCCGAAAGTGCAGTTTAGGAAACAAATGCTTGTGGCTTGAAGCTTTGAGTGCTGTGGTGCTTGTGTATGTTCTCTTCTGTTACTTTTAAAGCTTTGGATGTGACTTTACTTGACTGTAGGCATGTAGGAAGAACCTGTCAGTGCTCTGGGTTTGGGGACAGCATGCAGACAGTTTGTGTGTCTGTGTGTAACGCATGCTATTTATCCATGGTACATCCAAGGGAGCATGGCAGTGTTTGAGGTTTTCCTTGGATGTGTGGATGGTGCAGTGACTGCTGTTGTTTGGGTTTGGGAGACCAATTGTAGCTGTCCCGTTAAAATCACTGTAAGTTTTCTCTCTCAATGAGAAAATTATGTACATTCTTAGACTTGGACTTGGACTAATAATTACGAACAGAGATTGCTCTTAAATAATTGATCTTTTTAAAAAAAATGATACTCTGACTTGGGTGTGTGAGCTTGTGAAGCTAATCGCTATACAACATGACTGGGTCTGAACCTTTCCCATCAAGTGAACTCACGGTAGGAATTCCCTAATGAAAGGGCTGAAGTTCACTGCGGTACCCTTGGCAGCAAATTAAAGGCCAGTTGTCAGGACTGGGGAAAATATTGCTGTATCTGCTTCTTAGGTACATGGAAAGGAGAGAGCTCTTCCTTCTAAAGTGTCAAAATAAGCAGAGTTGTTTATTGCTGGGCTGATTTCTCCAGTGTAGGATGGCCTTCACAGTGTCACAGGAGAACAGTAGGATTGTTACCTTATAACTTGCTGCTATTTGAGGTCTCCGGAGTCTGCCTCTGTTTGAGGACACACAGCGCAGGGTCAGCCAAGGTTTATTGTCTCTGCTTTACTTTCTTTTGCAATAGAAAACGAGTGGTGTTCTGTCCTTGGAGATGTTCAAGAAACATTTGGAGGTGACAGTGAGGGAGGTGGGTTAGTAGGCATGGTGGTGATGGCTCAGTGGTTGGACTAGATGATTTTAGAGGTCTTTGCCCACCTTAATGATTCTACAATTCTCTGAGCTCATAACCAGTAATGTGGACCATATCTAGCAGTGAATCAATAAAGCATGCAAATATGCATTTAAATTATTTTGTTATAATTTGGAGGAAAAAGAATCATTTGCAATTTCCGAAGATAGGCCCTTAACTGGTAAGAACATTAATATTTAAATATATGTGTAATCTTAAACTTTAGCAACCTATCAGACTCAAAATATTGTTGTAGTCATTATGCTTTAGTTGTCTTGTGTAGGGGAACTGGGGAGCATTTGCAGTCATAAAGATGGCAGGAATGCAGTGGTAGCTAACTGAAAACCTGAGTGTGGATCTAATGCTGCTCTTGTGAGAATGCAGTTAAGACTTGTGGAGTTCTGCTGCTGCCCAGGATTGCATGGTGCCCATCTGCATCCATTCTTATGGGAGGAACCGGCTGCGTAACTTCTTTCTTAATGACTTGTCATGGGAAAGCTGCCAGCAGATCACGAGAGGACTAGAAGAGTGTGGCAGCAAATCATGATTTTTCTATAGAGCAATCAAAATAAATTAACAGAGGGTTGGGGTTTTTGTGTATATTACTTGTGCAATCCTGTATCACAGGATTTCACAGATGGAAGAAGTAACATTGCAGGTTATCTAATTCATCCCCAAACAGAGGATGAAGAAATTGTGCTTCTGAACAGAGATCCTTGTATGTTATTGATTATGTTGAAAATACTTTCTCCTTCAGTGTTCCAGAAGAAAACTTGTGAAACTGCTATATGCTGTAACTGTTGTAAATGATAAATGCTTGACTATGGAATGGAAAAGCATTGGGTTTATCCAGTGGTCTCACTTCTGTAATTTGTGACACTAAGGAACGAGAGTAAGACTTTTCCATTGTTCAGTTAGCCTTTATTTTCTGCCCTGGATGTGGCTGTTCTTTGACCAGACAGTTTCAGTGCAGCAGATACAAGCTGATTTTGATGAGACATCTTCCGCACTTAGAATAGACTGCGACAGCAACTAAAGCTGCCTCTAAAATAACTGTGTTGCTGTGATAATCCAAAGGGAGGTTGCCTCATGTTTGCCTCCCTTCCTGGGAGCCAGGGCTGGAGACTCACTGGCAGTGTGCTTGCTCCTGGGTGGCTTTGCTGAGTTTGTAGGTTGGATATTCAGCATGTGAATAGTCTGTGCAATGCCTGTGCCTCTTTATGGCTGCTTGCTGAGGAAAAGCAGTTTTTCTGTCCTGCTTCCTTGTGCTATAAAGTAACATGTACAAAGCCAGTTTGTATCTTCGAACAGTCTCTTGTACAAATAGGTGATCTTCCTTCTTTGCTTTATGGAAAGGAGTGGTGGGGGCTGATTGCCTTGCAGTGGTGAAAGCAGTGCTGTCATCACCCTGCTTGAAGAACAGATGAATCTTTGCTATGATTAATTATGGAAAAAAAGAACTTGCTTAAAATCTGTCGTGGTAGTTTGGAATGGCAATATGTAATTAAACAGTAAGACATGACAGGAAAAACATTTCTAGAAGATTACTGTATACCTCTGGTGCATTTAAAGATATGAGTTCCTGTCTAAATGGAAAGGAACTTAATTCTCATCTGACTTACATTTTTAATTACATTTAATACATTTTGGTGAAAGACTGCTTTAAGAAACTGTAACTTATTTTTGTAGTTCTTGAGCAACTCTTCTGAGAAGGACTGCTGTTTGTCCTCATGAAGCGATGCCTGCAGCTGCCCTGCCTTGGGACACTGAGCTTTGCCTCTGGAGACAGTTCCTTCAGCCCAGCCCTATGTGGCCATTTCTCATCTGTCACTTTGGTTTCATCAGTGTGAAATGGCTGCAGGCGTGCCCTTCAGATCTGTCTGGTGCATGCAGGATGGGCACAGCTGCTTTTGCATCATGTGATCTTTCCAGGGGTGTTCATACAGAGCATGTACTGGTGAGGTGACACGGACGAGTAGTAAATTCACAGCTTCTTATTTCTAGCTGCTAAAACGGAGTTGTCAAAAATAAACCTCAAGGTTGCTTCAGACTGGCTCCTTTCTGTCAGCTATTGCTGCCTTGTCCTGTGTGGACAGATTGGGTACTGCGATGAAGACAGTTCTAGGGTGATGCTATAGCTTTCATGAATTGGCAAATATATATATACCAGACTAGTTTCCTCTAGTCGCTTGATTGGTAGCTAAAAAAATAACATATGCCATACCGTGTGCTTGAAGCACGACTTTGCCTTGGAATAGAAAGCAAGGCTCCTCAGGGAAAGAAAAAAAACCCAAACCATAAAAGCAGCCCATTGATTTGTGTGTGCTGTGCCAGGAAATGAAGAAATAACCCTGGGCAGGAGCTGCTGCACGAGGCACTCACTGCCTGTTGCACTTTGAATGCCTCTGAAGGAGTCTGAAGTCGCAGTGGGGAGAAGTGGCTGCTGCTGTGCAAAACCCCCACTGTCAAGGATGACTCTGGGGGAAGGGGTGGACAGGAAGAAGCAGATCTGGAGATCTGCAGTATTCCTCCACTGCCTCCCCCTCAGTCCTGGAGTCTGACAAAGATGGAAGAATCTCAAGAAGTCTAAAGAAAACAAGTGTGCATGTGTGTAAAGAAACAGTCCAAGTTTACAACATTGGCCAGTTTAACAAAGGTTTAGCCATCTCTCCACAATGGCTTGTCACTTTCTTGCCTCTCCTTGAATGTTTCTCCTGACAAAATCACTTGTGTATGATGACTCTTGTGAGCAGGAAAGAGTAAGGCAGTATTTGTATTCATGTTTTCAGCATGTGAAGAAATGGGGGGGGTGGACTGGCATATGTAATTCAGTGCATGCGTGGCAGCATGTGGGGAAGGCATTGAAGTTATACTCCAAGTGAGCCAGTTTTGTTTTGGGACAGTGCAGCTGCTCTGCTGCCAGGTAGCTGTATGGATTAGTGTGCTTGGAGCCTGCAAAACGTGCTGTTTTTGTGATGCAGTGTCTTTCCTCTGAAGGAAAATTCTCCGTGAGAAGCCCACAGCTGTTCACACCAGTCTTGGGAGCAGAAATGTTTGTTATCCAAAGTTGGGGAGAACCATATCTAGTTTGGATGACTAAATAACAGCCTGAAGAATGAATAATAGGGTTTAAACATGGTGAGGTGGGAGGGAGGAGTTTCACTGTCTGACTTCTTACTGTGTTGATGAAAGATTAAGTTTTAGCGTTCCGTAGTTCGTCAGAAGTCTGCTTTATGTCTTCCTCCCCTCTCTCGTGTTTCTGGAACTAAATGAGGAAGTGAGATGAGCTATAATTTCCAAAAGTGACAGTGTATGTTCAGAAGAAAACTGGGACTTTGAAGATAGTGACAAAAATAACAGGCTAAGTAAATAGAAGAGCCCTCTGGCATCTTCAGATTTGACAGAAAGCAACAATATGGTTTTGTTGCAAGCTGTAGTTTTGGAAGTGAAGCAAAAGTTGACTGCCTTGTAAATTGACACAGCTGCAAAGTTGGTGAAACATCTGTTTTCAAAAAAGAAGAGTCAGAAATTGCTATTTATTTATTAGAATGTGACATTTGGGGCCCTTTTCTTCGAAGGGACTACCACTACATCTCATGATCTGTTTGGAGTGAGGAGGTGAGAAGAACAACTTATTTTGGTCATAGTAACTGAGCTGAGCATGTTGCGCAGTGGCACCAGAAGGACCCCAAGCAGCACACAAACACTTGCCTTTGCCTTCTGCAGTTGCTCAGGTCTGGTGTGCTGTGATACGCTAGGAGTGCTGCCAGGAGGTGGCTGGCTGCAGCAAGGAGCGTGCAGGAAGTTGTGGTTCCTCCTGCCTGGCTCACGTGGAGCCCATGGCAGGCCTAAGGCTGTCTGGGTGTGTTCAGTCTTCCCTCTGACCATCAGCCCTGTGGGGAATCCCAGGGATGCAGTGGGCTCTGTTTATCAGCACTGTTTAGGCTCATCTATAGATTTATCTTGAAATTTAAATGTACTACTCCTGTCAAAATGAAGCTTTCTCTGGTGATCTGACTGCTTTTCAGGAGTGGGTGTTTTCCAGTGATTATAGAGAGAAGTGGTGAAGCACTGCTGAGTCTTCATCTGGTGGGAGCTGGGGTGGCTCCCTGTTTTGGTAGAGGAGTAACTTCTGTCTCAGAAATACTGGATACACATTGTTAGGGAAAGATGTAGCTAAATGTCAGAGATCAGGTAGATGTGTTTTCTCAGTGTTACTTCAGTGGTTAACTTTAGGGAGCCAACAGCCAGAAGTTATTGGTAGCAAAGATCCCTTCTGGATTTTGACAGCTTTCCCTCTTGCCTGGTGGAAAACAGAATTAGTGTCCACCATCCAAAAACTGTTTCCTAATCTCTGTAGAAGAATTCAGCATCTTTATGGACAGTCACTGGCTCATGCATTTAGCTGTGGAAAAACATGCACTTAAGCCATAAAACAGCATTATTTGATGGGTCTGTGTAATTCATTTCACAAATAACTTCAGTTAATTCTTTTGTACTCTGCTTTTATTATCTAGCATCAAATGTCATTTTTGCTCCCTTTCCAATTTAGATCATGGCAGAGGACCAAAGGTGGAATATGCTCCTGACATATAATGTTACAAATTATTGATTGGAGAAAGTGGTGTGATGTGTAAGTTCTGAAGTGCTTTGCTAGATTTTTTTTTTGTTATTGAATTACCACGATATCCTGGATGAACAAATAACTCTCTGTGTATTAATTACATATAGAGAAGATTTATTTGAAAATTTATGGGATCAGGCTTGGTATAGAGCAGAGCCTTTTGGTATCTATGTTCCTTTAATTGTTACAATATAAAATACGATTATATTAAGAGAATAAGTAAAGTAGTATTTAAATGCCAATAGACCAAGACCTTTCTGTTCCCTCTTTCTAGGCTTTAACTTCTGTTATGACTTAATAATGAACAACAGCTATGATCAGCATAAATAATTTTCAAAGAGAGTTCATTGCTCTCACTCTCTTCTATTTCCACACATACATCTTGTTCTTGGGTGACGTTTATTATAGAGCTTCATGGGAATGCATTTTGTTAATGTGGTGCCTCTTTCTTGAGAAAAGACTTTGGAAGCTCAAAGTCTAGCAGACTTTTTCTGAATATCATTTTGCAGTTTGGGTGTGTAATCCTTCTGTTTTGGATGCTTTTCCCATGTGTTCAGGAATGTTTCTCTTGGACCTGGCTGTAGTGCCCACTTCAGAGCTTCTGGTTTATTTTTCTCAGCTCTTTTGAAATACAATTTTAATATATTTTTAGGTAATTTAATGCACTGATCAATAGGGACAGTTTATTGACTGTAATCTGAGAGTTGTTAGAAGTCACAGTACAGATGTGAAATGTTTGCTCTGACCTTTCTCCCCAAAAAATGCTTACATGTTTTGTGATCTGTGTAGAGTAGTGTGTCTGGTGTGGCATCTGATAAATGTAATGCCCAGGTGGAGGCAGGCAAGGAGACAGCTTGCTCCTGGCATGCTGAGGACAGGAGGAAACTCTCTGGACTGCTACAAGTTCCCTTTGGTTTAGGTCCACAGCACCATTGCATCCTTGGGACTCTGTGCTTCTTCATTCTGACTGATGCCTAAGAAGAGGCTGCATTTCAGGGAGTTCATCTGTAGCTTTTTTTTAACAACTTGAGCTCTACTATTTGAACACCAAGATAATTCAAGGCAAAAGGACCCTTTAGGTGGGAACAATCCAAAAAAAACTAAGCAAATGCTGTTCTAGATTCATTGGCCATTTGAAGATTTACTGAAGCCTGTGTAGCATATCGTAGGTTCAGGAAGGTCATGTTGCTATCTTGTTAAGAGAAATCAAATGTTGAATGTTGTATCAATGTGGAAGTGAGTTCTGTACTGTACTGCACAACCAGCACTTTCAAAATTGAACACAGGAAAGAGAAAGGAAGAGCTCAAATGGGGTTGCTCCTCTGTCACAAATATCATGCCACTTTGGGTTTGTTCCTCAGTTCTCTTTTGTTTTTCTATTCAATTGAAACCTAATTGAAGTTCACTTTTGCCCTACCCTCTGAATAGTAACTGAAAGTTCATTCTCAGTTACAGGAGGAAAAAAAAAAAAAGTATTAAAGGAATGGAGGTTCTTCGCTTTCCATGACTTTAATGGGATGCTTTACTGACGTGTGATGGGTGCTGGGCTTTTATCCTGGTGCTCTGTGCCTTAATAAGCTCCTGCTTCCCTGATCCTTTTTCCCCACATGAAATGTTGAGCAGAGATGCAGCTTTCGCAACTGTGCTCCAGTTCTAGTGAGACTGCTTCAGATGCCAGGGTACTTCATTCCACTTTTTCTTCTGTTTATGGATATTGGGAAACTGATGGCAACTATCTGCAGCGTGTTTTCACGTGGATGCTTTTCTCAGTACTCTCTGATCTAGAGAAAACCAGATCTGTCAAAACATCCAGGGCAGTTGAAGTGTCAGGGAGGAGTAACTACAGTGTCACTTGAGGTGTCACTGCTGTCCTACAGCAGAGCTTCTAAGTGACACCTTTTCAGAGCTGGACAAAACGCATTTTATGCCAAAAGGATTAGTACATTGTCTGCATCTTTGTTCCATGTTTGCGTGTGTGGCAGGGAGAGTGTGAGGTCTTGCCACAAGGCCTCTGGACTGATTTCTCAGTATCTTTTTTTTGTAGCTCTTCTGAATGTTTTCATTTAGTCTGTAATAAAGTAAGTGGTTCTAAAGCTCAGGAAACTTGATGTTAATGAATTCCATGTGAATTGTATGTTTTTGTTTGTGTTTGCTTTAAGAGGGGAAATAACTTCCGTGGTAGGTCATGAAGGCTATTTGTTTTTCCTACTCTTTCAGAGAGGAAAAAAAAAAAAATCCTGTCTGTTCTTGGAGGCCTTTTCCTCTACCTGTGAACTGCTGGAGGTTTCCTGTCTCTGTGTGGTAATAACATACTCTTCTCACTAGACAGTATTAAAAACTTCAGCATGATAGTACTATCTTTAAACAATGTTTACGTGCTGGCAGTATTGTGTGTATTCATATCTGTGAAGAAAATCATAGAATCATAGAATGGCTTGGGTTGGTAGAGACCTCAAAGATCATCAAGTTCCAAACCTGCTGCCACAGGCAGGACCACCAACCTCCACATTTAATACTACACCAGGTTGCCCAGGGCCCCATCCAACCTGGCCTTGAACACCTGGATGGGGCATCCAGAGCCCCTCTAGGCAGCTGCTCCAGCACCTCACCACTCTCATAGTAAAGAACTTCCCCCTGACATCCAACTCAAATCTTCCCTCCTTCAACTTAAAACCATTTTCCCTTGTCCTGCTATTATCCACTCTTTTGAAGGGTTGAAAAATAGTCATAACCCACATTTTTAAAGTTAAAAAACAAACAAAAAAAAAAAACAAAAAACAAAAAACTGTAAATCTCCAAATTCTTTTCTTTGAAGATCGCTTAATTTTGAACAATGTGTACAGTGTGGTTGAGGTGTGACAGAGCTCTTTGCACGTCTTAAGGTACATAATTGAGAAGAAAGGAAGAAGGATTAATCTTTAAACAAAAAGTTTTGCTTCCTGTAAGTGAGGAGATGGAACGGTTTGCTGATGTCTCATGAAATGGGTGGTTTTTGGGTGATGATCGCTTCCAGATTGTCTGCAGTCAAAATTAAGTAGGAGTTCTGTTCCTTCTCAGAGAAGCTAACCTGTATGCTAGAAACATGGAGAGAAAAGTGAGGTTCTTTGGTCTGGCCAAGCTGAGTCATGTAGCAGGACAGTCTTGGTGGCTGTGTGTGCTGTCCTTGTGTTGCATGCTGTAAAACAGTTTCCAGAATAGATGGGCTGAATTGTGAATACGTGTTAGACGTAAGCAAACTTTTCCCACCCATTTCCTGTGTGCATTACTAGTGAAGCTGGGACACTGATGCATCTTAGGCTCAGTGTTATAACTGTAAAGTACAATAGCCCCCTCTCTGCCTAAGTATCTAAACCTCATTTCGGTATGTATCTGTCTGAGCCAGCACAATCTGTATTTTTAAGATGTGTTCTGGAGTAGCTGGAGTTAAGATGTATTATCCTGAATCTGATGTGATGCAGTCTGTTTTATGCTGGACAGGTGTTGTGGCACATAGGAGCCAGGAGCTGGGAGGTTCATGTGAAAGGTGATGACAGCAGAGAATGGCCAGCTGAGCTGATTTCCAGCAAGGGCATTTTGTAGTTGTTTGTGGCCCTGATTTATTACCAGTTGTCTCGTCTCTCCAGATGATTGGTCATGGAATGAATAATATTTAAAAATAGATGTCCTGTTGAGTTCCAAGTATGAGAGAGATGATTTCTGAACATGATATGCAGTTAAAAATAATTACCCAAAACAAACCAAGTATCTCCAAACTTTGCTTTTTGAAAATCATAACTTCCGTTCTTCCCAGCAGTTGCTCTTTTTTTGTGTGTGCACTGCTCCCCTTGTATGTATCTTCCTTAGCTTCATAGTTTTCCTTTTGGCTGGAGGAGGGCTACTGTGACTGAGGCCGTGACTATTGCATGGTGTATGTGAGGAAGACCAAAAGAGCTGGAGAAGCATTTTTCCATACTGTCCTCAATCTTATATGAGTGAAAGATGGAAGGATGGACAGGATAGCACTGGGTTCTGCTGCTCTGGGATGTGGCCTTATGACTGTGCCCCTGCAGCTGTGTCAGAGCTGTGACTGGGGACATCTTCGCTCTTGTGTTCTAGGTACCATCTCATCTGCAGTGTGGATAGAAAACAGGTCAGTGAGTGAGTCTAAAAATCTAGTGAGTTAGATGGAGGAAGTCATGATATAGTTTTCATGCTACACTCTGCTGCCTCTCTCTCTTCACCTCCCTTATCTAGAAGGCATCTGCAGGGAGAAGAAAAAGGATTTAGCTGCTATTCCAGTTATCTTCGTGGGAGATAACTCCGATGAAGACTGAGTTACTTGCTGAGATGCTGCTATAAATGTTCATACAGAGAAAGCTTGGTGCAGAATGAGCTGAGGACAGTTATCGTATAGGCCTAGACTAGAAAACCTTTCGGGTATCTAATGAGAAATTATGGACCTGGTGCTTCAAGAGCCATGAGTAGGGAAGAGTCCTTAGCTGTCTACAAAGAACCTGAGTGTTTTAAAGCATCGTCCTTATAACTTTGATTGAACAACTATTGCTTGCTCCTGAAGTTTGCTACCAGTTTATTACAGTATTGTTACAGGAATGCTGAGGGTGTTTTGTCTTGGCTGAGGCCTGTGCGGTGTCCCTGTTCCTGTGTCATCTCAAGGCCCCAGCTGTCAGAGATGATGAAAAACATGCAGGTGTTATTTTTTTCCAAAATAGTCACAGGTGGGTGGAGGGAGTTTGGGGGTGGTGCCCATCTTTCCTGTAATTGCCTCTTAATTAGAGCCCTTGTGTTGAATTGTCACTCTTGAAATGCCAGTCCAAATTTTCAAATGGTTTCCAACCACTGACCATTGCCCCAAGCATCAGGCGGGAGTGTAGGGTGAGTTGTAGTCTATTCTCCTTGTGTTGCACTGTGAGAATGGGCCAGAAGAGGCTAGAGAACATTCAGGGTGTTTCTTATTAAGTCAAGCACAAAATCCAAACGTGTTCTGGGGAGAGGTTTTTGTGTATTTTTGCACTAGAGATGTACTGCTTGATGACTGTGTCCAAGCTTTAAAGCCAGAAGAGGATTTAAGAAGCTTGCCCGTGTGCTGAAGCTTACATTGAAACTTCTGTACTAAAATTCAATGCTGAAAGTTGTTCATCTGACCTGAAGAGTGGACTTGTAGTAACCTATGATATCTTTCCCAGGAGAAAGGCATTGCAAGGTCATAAATCAAGAGCTAGAGAAAAGGAATGTTGGTCTCTCCTCCCCCCCAAAAATAAAACAACCCAAACAAACCCTTGTGTTGCTGGCATTAGCAACCATCTGACCACTGCAGTGGTTGGTGGCTGCAAAAGAACTTAGCATTGCCATGATATCAGCCCTTGTACTGTGGAATGACTAGCCTCGTAGGAACAGTTCTGATAACATTTTTGAACAGAAACCCAATGTAGGAGAAGAAAAAGGCATGTTGTGGTTGGCCCAGATGAGATAAAAATTCTGAAGCTTATATTAATGTCACAGTGCAAATAACTGGAAAGTCTAGAAAAGAGAGGACCTTAGGTTTCTACACAGAGGGGCCATTATGTCACTACATATCTATAGATCCGTTTGACAAAAAATAGTCTGTGATTGACCTGAAGAAACATGGGAAGTATGTTTTGGAGAACTGTGGGGTTTGGATGATGCTGGTCAGTGAGTGTTGAGCTCTGGTGCTGCATGATGTAGAGCTTGTTAGCTTGAGGATGGGAGTTGTAGCACTGATCTGGCAGGTGTGCTCCTACTTGGATCTGTCTGATGTGGTCAGTCACTTGAACAACATGACATGCTACAGTTTGTGCAGTTGGGGTCTGATTCTTGGTGATTTGCTTGGTGAGGTTGCTGTTGTTTGGGGCTTCTGAATTCCCAGAGGAATCGCATGTTAGGGTGCATTGCATGTCAGTGCAGCTGAGAAGGTCCCAGCCTCACAGAGGAATGTGTGAGTGGAACGTCTGCTCCAGGGCACGCTCCCATCACAGCAGCTTCTGCTTTTTGCTACTTCTTCAATGTTTCTCTTGAAACTGTTTTTTTTTCTTGTTTGTTTGATGCTATACCTGAAATGAGTGGTTACTGGGTTAGACCAGGGCCAACTCTAGCATATAATCCTTATTTCTAAGGGAGAATGCATTTTCTTCAGGAGAAAATGTGATCGAAGAGTTGCATGTAATACCTAGTGGATCCTGTTGTTTCTAGCTTTATAAAAATATAGTTCAGTGGTTTTTTATTGTTGTTGTGGTTTTTTTTTTTGCTTTGTTTTTCCAGGATGAATGTCACATGGGATGTGGTGGTTGGCTTGTCTATGGGCTGGATATAATGCCTTTGGAACTGAGAAAGCTAGAATGAGAGATCAAGGTTTCTAGGACCTTTCATTATTATTTTACACATCAGATTTGTTCTTGTCCTTCATCTCCTTCTGATACGAGCTTCAAGAAATTCTGTGCCATTAGATTCATCCTTAAGGATTCAAGTTTAGGTGATTAAATTTAATTTTGAGATGAAGCCTGTGCTTGACTGTGAAGGCTTTTCTGAACTAATACAAATGTGTTGAACAGGCCGTTGGAGGAGATAGGAGCCATTGCAAATCGTACCACTGGAGCTGGCTAGGAAGAAGCATGAGTAATTCACACTGCATGATCTACTTTTGTAGAAGTTTTGGTTTTAGCATGATTTGGGAAGAAAAATGAAGTAATAGAACTTACTGTTGTTGCCTTGGAAGTCCTGGTGCATCCTTTTCTCTGTAGCGCTACCCGTACCCCTGTAAGGAAGGGGCATAGCCAGGCGGTGGTAATGAACTTAACTGTATGTAATACCCAAGTAGAATGACTAATTGCTGAGAAATGCTTTGCTGATTTGTTTTCCACCCTGTTTCTTGTCACCTTTTATTACAGGATCTTATTTTGGCCTTGTTTCTGGTTTTAATTTGTAGTCATGTGCCCATATAATAAAAATACTTGAAATTGGAAGTCTATTTAGTCTTCTTGGGAAACTAAAAAAAGGGTGAAAGAATATGATTTTTTGCGATGGAATACATGACTGAAAGATGCTAACATACTGTAGTGCTCATCTGAATTAACTTACATGGCCTGGAATGGGGCAACCTGCTGGTGAAAGTGTTCTGCATAATTTGTGTGGGAAGGAGGAGGGAAACTGTGCAATGTTATATCTTTGTTTGTTTTGTATAACTTATCTTTTTTCTTTATTGATTTGGGTTATTATGTCTACTAAACTGCTGTTTTTTTTTCCCCACCTTTGTAAAAAAAAAAAAAAATGCACGCAATTATTTTTTTCCTTCTTGGGGTTGGAAGACAGAGGGCAGAAAAAGGAGTTTTGTTTTTTACAAGATATTATTTCTGCTTGGTATTCCCACTTGCTTTGAGGCTCCTTTCATGTTGTTCCAGCACTCTGAAAGGATCTTAACTTGCTATCCTATTTGGAGCCTCTTGTGCTGCCAGAAAAATGTGAAGAGGCTGCAGGCATCTGGGGCTCAGCTCTCATCTACAGCACAATGAGGAGAAGGAAATAATGAAGTCTTGTCTGCCCAGAATTTAGCAGAGCCAAAAGGTTATCAGCTGACAGAGTAGGTGAATTGTGATTATCAAAACTTACGTTACAAAAAATCTTTAAAAAGCAATTGAATGAATTATATTTGATCTTGGTGAGAATCTATGGCTGTTGTGATGGCTTTTAATCTGCATCTGTTCTCTGGGATGCAATGTTGCAAGTGAAGAAATAGTGTGTGTGAATTGTGTGGGACTCTCCTCTGCTTTGTATCTCTGTATTATTGCATGCTTAGAGAATATATCCTCTTTTTTTCATTTAAAGTTCCTTTTCCATCCTCTTTTTGGATGAATAAATTGAACTCTGCTGCATTTTGGAACCTGCAAGGTATCATGAAAGCTTTTTTCAAAGTCTGTCAAATTGTGAAATCTGATTTCAGTGAGAATATACAGTTTTCTCCTGCTACATAAGGTGGATATAGCTTAAAAGTGTTATAAAACCTACTTGTCTGACTGTTTTCCTACACAATTATTCAATTAGTGCACAAAGCAAGAACAAAGAATTTTTGGTTAAATTACTATTTCAAATAATGCAGCCTTAAGCAAGGGGAACAAGAAAGGTTTTTAACTGCATAAAAAACCCCTTCTATACAACAACCTTCAGACTCTTTCTCTAACCCTCTTTTGCAGAATTTAGAGAGGCGAGAATAGGGCTGAGAAGCCTGGGTGGGTCAGCCAGATCACATCTTTGAAAGTCATCCAGCTCATAACAAATAATCATCTACTGTTTATTTAAATAAATATGTAACCTTCTGCTATGCAATCCCAGTGTGTGTTTAAAAAAAAAAGTGTCATTTTTTTTTCCTAAGTAAGAGGAAGAAACTTTAATTGCATCTCTATAATAAAAGGTTGTGCATTAAATCAAGGTGTGTGGTTTTTCTCTGCTGAAAATTAAACAAAAGCTGGTTCGGTGATTGTAATTTCTTTTTCATAATAAGCAGAACTAGTTAAGCAAGTCCTTTCAGCTTTAAGTAGCTTCTTAAAATCCTCTTTCAAATTTCCTTCTGTAAAATAAACAACTAAATTCAATATGAATAACCATGTATTTAATTTTGAAAAAGATAATTTACTTTAAATTCTTGAGTAAGAAAGAAAAAATATATATATATACATATATATGCAAGAGTGACTAATTTTTAAAATGGCAGCTTTGAGGAAGATATATATAAAATGTACAGATAGGTGAAATAATAGTAAAAAATACCTTCTTGGCCCTGAAATGCCTTCTTGGCCGTGAGTTCTTTTGCTTTTTTTCTTTCTAAAATGACATTTGGCTCTTCACCATGGATGAAAAATGTGGGGAAAAAAAAAAAAAATGACATCTGATCTTACATTTTTCCTTTATGCTTAAGCCAGAGTCCCAGACTCTGTGTTAGTATAAAACAAGCCTGTCTGTTCCCAAACTTATTTTAGCTTTGCTCTGCTGCCTGTGTAGTTCTTGACCTGGTGATCAGCTGTGGAGGATGCAGATGGCTATCTTTAGCCTCTTTGAGCTTCCATGTTTAGCTGTAATGTGATCCTCTAAGCTCTCATGATAGTCTTTTGGTAGTTTTGTTAGTACTTAAGGGATGCTTGATGTACAGAGTGGTCAACTTTTCCTCTGTTCCACTGCAAATATGTGGAATTTCGTTCTGACAGGAACTGTTCAGGTCTGCTTTTAATTCACTGTTGGGTAGAAGTCTGGAAGCAGTAGCTTACCCTGTTCCAAATGGAGTCTTGTATATGCTCCATCTGCAAGGAAAATTGGATGTTCCTGCTTTACTCGAGATAGCTATATAACTTGGCTTGAGAGTACCCTGGGCTGGCCAATGTGCTTTTTATTGGTTGTTTCCCCACCCCGTTTCAGCGGAACTTTGCTGAATTCTCAGAAAAATTTTCACCTGACTGTGTGTTTCCATCCCAGGGAGGAGCAGTATTGCAGTGAGCAAAGTGTGGATGTGGCCGTGTAGCTGTATAACCACACGTACTGCCTTAGAGCGGTTACTCATGAATATATTTGAATATTTATATGGTGGATTAACACCATGGTGTCACAGAGCTTTGGCAGAAGATTTTTGCAGTATCTTGCAAGCTGCTCTATGCAAAGTTTGTGGTTTCCTTGCAAAAGCTTATATTCAAAAAAAGGTACATACGAAATTTGCTGAATAAGGATGTCTAAAACTGAATCTGGCAATGTTTGATTTTGTAAATGCACGTTGTGTTATGGATTGTCATTTATTCTGTCAGATCGTCAGTTTCTAAACTGCTTATGCAGGGGAAAAGCTTCATACCTTCTCCAGGGGATATCTACGTTTCACTGAAATTCAAGTAGTCATATTGTAGATTCTCATTTAAAAAAAAAAAAAAAAGCATTCATTTAAAGGTTTCTATGAATTGCCACTTGGTTGCAGCGGTGATATATCTCCTGTGGTCTGTTCTGTGTTGTCTGTGATGTTAATGTGCTGGAGAAGGAAAGATTCTCTCTTTCGAATTCAAGTAAAATTCTTCATTTCGTGGAGGTATTTGAGGAGTGCTCGCTTCCTTTCCTTAATTTTTTCAAGCTGACTTTCTTCTTCGAATGGCCGTGTTCTCCTGTGGCATCCTGCCCAGACTGAGGGGAGCCTGCAGAAGGGGTTAGGGGAAGCTCACTTCCAAGAACAAAGCTTGGCAAATCTAGAAGAGCAATGGAGATAAAACAGTCAGGAGAACAGGGCTGGCCATTAGAGGGGGAAAAAAAAAAAAGTGCAAATCACACTTCACTGGTTGAGGCTGTATGTAATGTGAACATTGATTCCTTGGCATGCAGTTGAAGGAGAAGTTATCCATGCAGATCTTCTCAGGTGGGAAGGCTGGGCTAAGGTCAGCCAACTATCAGCAGTTAAAATTCAGGACAGAAGGATACGATGTTGTACCCACTGCCAGTCTTTTCTTTATTAACCAGACTTATGCAAATGAAACCTGGTCTGTTTAAAATTTAACCCCAAATGATGACTTCTCTGTGAGCCTTCTAGTTTGAAAGGATCAGTGTTGATGCATAAAAATGGGGAGTAAGTGAACGTGCTTGAAAAGCTTCTGAAAACTCTTCCATCTTAAGAGAACAGAAAACTGGAAAAAAAGATAAGCATTTTCTACACCTGATATATTAAGTTTATATGCAGTTGTGTCTAGCAGGTACTGGATTGGCAATGCAGCTGCCTGATATGGACTGTGTGTGCTTGTCTGTTTAAAACACCTATTAATGAGTTTGGATCCACTTACTCATTTCAGGAACCCTCTCATTTCGGTTAAACCTGATCTAGACATTGAATTTTAATATGGATAGTTTTGTGTGTCCTTCTTTCTTCCTACTCTTCCCTTTTTTCCCTTTGTAATTTATCAACAAAAACAACTCTGAGAAGATAGCACTGAAGCAACTGAGACTTTTCTGTGTGTAGTCTTCCTGAATTTGCTTCCTAGTTGGTGGAACTTCTTAGATCATTAAATTACTTTTAAAAACTTCTAATTTCAGTTGGATGTAATCTGTCGTATAATCAGTATAGTTGGCTGCTGGCGATAGTTTGCTTCTTAGTAATCTGACTGCAGGTCTTTGGTTCCTTAAAGCGAACGACCCAGAATGATCCTACTTTATAGGATAAAACTTCTCTTGACTGTCGTCTTCAACCTGTAGAGTTCTTAGTGTCAAAACCTTCTTATCAAGATGATCTTTTTATGCTGGAAAGGAAGACTGTACTTTAGAATGCACATGCAGCTGAAATTTGAAGTGCTGAAGACCTCTTTATGTTATCATCGTAGTTTTGGAACACTATCACAACACTTGCTGATTTTCAAGGTACTGGTTTCCTTGCAAACGAAGCCTGCTTAAACTGCTGAATAGTGGTGTTGTTTTCTTCCCTCTAGCAATCAAAAAGAAAAACCATAAAATAATCTCCTCTGTACCTCTTTTCTGTGCTTTCAGAAGTCATAGACTTTGAGTTTGACAGGTGCATATGATGTTTAGGTTATTTGTAACTTAGATCTGCATCTTTGTCCAGGGAAACATCGATGATGTCCAGGAAGATCAGCCTTTACCTTTTACGCCGCAGCCTACTTTTATTTAAGAAAACAAACAAATCATAAAAGAAAGCAAACAAAAAAGCTTGCCGCGACTTCCTGCTCCTTTCTCTTTTATTACTGTGGATGTGGACTAGACCTTCCCTTCCATGATGGGAAGAAGACAGAGGTTTTAAAGACTGTAAGAATGTAATCTTATAGTTACTTTTATTTTCAAATAAGCAGTAACTGGATGTAGGAATGTTCCCCGGGATAGGAATTTTGTGAGAAGGGCAAGAAGACTGCTGCCTAGCAGAACTGGCCCAAATCATAGTATATTATATGTGTCAGTCCAAGATAGGCAAAATAATTGGCTGTGTTGTCGTAGGGATAGGAGAATGGAGATGAGAGAGCTTCAGGGTAGAAAAGATTGTTTCTGAAAAAACAAAACAAACAAAAAAACAACAACAACAACAAACAGCATGGGTTTTAGCCCTGAAAGGAGTGACATGTATAGAAAGCTCTTGTTCCTCCCCTTCACCTGCACCAAAACTAATGGTAAAATAACAAAAAACATATTTACACATCTTTGATCTGGAAGTTTCTTTGTGATGTATTTTAAAAAAACCCAATCCAATCACAGAGTCAGATACTGTTTTCAAGTAATGGAGCCTGAAGAAGTGGCATTTTTAGATCATTTTTGCAGCATGTTTAAAGGTGGGGGAGGTCTACGTATAGGCTTTGTGTGCACATGTATGTACATACACACATACATTCACATATCCCTTCTAAGAATTCTGTTTGAAAGTAGTGAAATTCCTGAGAAATTGCATTCCTTGCAAGTTGAGAGTAATCATATAGCAGTGCGTGGATCTGAGATTTGGGTCAAAAGTCTTTAACTGGGTGTTTCCAGTTCTCTATTTGGGCAGATCTGTTGTTGATGCTTTGTCTGTCACTCACTGGGTGTGAGTTCTCGTGATCTGTCTGTGCCCATGGACACCCAGCAGCTAGTGGCACAGCCAGCTTTTTTTCCTCCCCCTTCTGCCTGTGTTGTCCCCAGCTAGTGAGGGTGACCAAGGGACACCCATGTGTGTTTGAAGCACACATTCTGCCGCCTCTCCGACACAGCTGGAGCAGCCCAAGGGGATGGATTTACCTCCTTGCTTCATACAGACTATGCAGCAGGCTCCTGGGCTGTGGGAATAGATGAAATCCTTGAATGATAGCAGTTGATAGCAGTTTTCAGTCACCAAGTTTATGTTATGTAATATAAAAAGTAGTGTATGGAGTCCTGAGGTCCTTTTGTTTTTTGCAGGACCTACTTTTGGTTTAGATTGTTAATTTCTGTATATTGCTATCTCTTTCCTTTTCAGCACCCTTTCTTACTTGCAAGTGTGTAAATGGTGACTGCTCAACCAAATGACAAGGATGAGGGGTGGTTTCATGGACTGTGGCTGGAAAATCCTAGCTTTGCTCTCAGCAAGAGTTCTCTTGCTGCTGGGATGATGTGCCATGCTGTGGTGGCTGTGCCAGGCTTGTGCCTCTAAGGTTGTTTTTGTAGAAATTGAAAGCTGGTTCACCGTTTAAGTATCATGGATTTAATTTCCTATTAGTTCCTGTTTGTATAATGTTGTAAGTTACCACCTCTGCTGTGCACCCGCCTTTTTGAACGAGGGAATTGTTTTATGATTTTTTTTCTTCCATTTCCTGCATGCGTTCTTCATAAATCCTAGCCAAAGGTCTCATGGTAACTTGCTAATGCAAACAGGAGGCATACAGTTGCTGTAGTCTGCCTGGCTTATGCTTTTGCAATAGATTTTATATAAAAACATGGGATTTATATGTGTGATGATGCTCCCATCCTCTTCTCCCTTGTCTATCACTTGCTGCCTTTTGCACTGCTCTGTGCCAGAAAGGAAGGAGAACTGACTGCAGGGCTGAGCTCAGCAGTGCTTTATTGGCAGGCACTGGGAGTATAGTGACAGTGCACTGGAAGATCTTCTGGTGAAGCTGGTCTCTGCAATGCATGCTTTGTTGCCTGCACTATGTAAAAAGAATTTGGGTTATGCCAAAACCATTTTGGAGAACATCTCAAGCTGACTGCTTGGAACACTTCTGTTGTGTCTGTGTGAAGTTCTTGTGGATGAGATCACTACTTTCTACTTAAGATGTTCACAAAGCTTTTCTAACATTATTCCAATATGTAGGTCTTTTTTGGCCAATAAAGCACTCTTTGGCATGGACTTAAAATTCATCAGATCTTTTATAAATAGCAATTAATTCCTGTTGCAGCTGAGATGCACAGGAGCAGCGATGGAATTACTGTGACTATATGCTACTGCCAGTGTGATGCAGTGGATGCTTCCAGGACAGTGCAAGTTGAAGCAAATGAAATGGATACTTCCTTATTCTTATAGCAGTTTTAGTTGTGCAGTTTTATTACAGTCTTTTTTTTTTTTTTTTTTAATCTTCAGGAAAAAAAGCTTGACTGGAGCTGTGAAGCTCCCTATTTTCCCCATGTAATTTTTATTAGCAGCAGACTGTGTTGGAAGTGCTCACTGTCCGCTTGATTTCTACCTCCCAAGCCCTGCAAGCTTTGAGATTGCTACAGCTTAAGCCTTTTTGCTCCCTATCAGAAACAGCCTGAATGTGACCATGACTTGTACCTCCCAAATCTTGGCTACTCTGTGACAGAAAGTGGGATTCAGATGAAGGAAAAAGTCTGAATAAACCCTGTTTTCTGCTCACAGGGTCTGTTCTGTGTCCCATCCTTGGGCTCCTTGGGATGTGTGGGCCATAGGATTGGCTATGACTCAGAAGTGGCATTTTGGGACTCCCCTTCTGATGTCACTGCTGCTCTGGCAGGACTTCCAAGCACGCTTCCTTGTTGGAGCAGTGGTTTTTATCTTGCGCAGCCTTTTTGGAAGCAGGCTGCTGTTGAGGTTGGTTTGCTGAAGCAGTGGAACAAATGTCAAGCCAACTTACATCAGTAGTGCCCTGGGTGGTTTTGGCTGGAACTGGTTGTTGAGGGTGTGGGAAACTGGATGGCTATCATAGCAACTGAGAGGAGCTCTGGATGTTTCCATGTTAATCATGCTGGAATGGGAGGTACAACCTTGTTAGTGTAATAGGGCCTGATGCTCATGTGGGAGTGAGAAGAGTCAATTAACTCTCTTGTGATTTGTTTTGTGAGCTGATTTTTTTTTTTAAAGTACTAGAGAGGTGGTTTATTTTTTATTTTTATTTTTTTTTGCAGGAGTAACTGAGTGTTTGGAGGCAAGTGGTGAGAAGGATGATGGTAGATGGGGATTGTTAGTTGGATAGAAAGGATTTCTTAAGCTGTGGAGTAATGCATCTCTGACTGTGGTCATTTGGCTGCATCTAAACCAGAGCTGCTTTTCAGTGACCTTTGACCTTGTGTACACTCAGTAGTACAAGTTTTACTAATGGTAGTTAGTGCTGAGGTACTTCTCAATACAGGAAAAAAAAAATAATTACACTTGCATGGAGTTCTATCTCTAATTTACCACAAGCTTAGCCTAACTTCTCCTGAATTACTGTGCTTGTCTTGCAAACTAAGCTCTTAAAGTCTTTATTACAGAGATGTCTTTTCTTCTATGTGTAGGAGTGCTGTATGCCAAAGGAGGATTGGTTTGTTTATTTTCCTGCCTCCTCCTGTGGCTGATCTGAAGTACTTCTGTGATAGGAAGTGACACCGATTCGAACTTCTAAAACAAGGAGTGGAGTATGTCAGAGCTAGCTGTGATTTTAGAATGCAACCTGAAAAAAGCACCTACAGGCAACAAGAAGTTTAGTTCTGTGATAGTGATATAAAGTTTAAAAAAAAAAAAAAAGCAGCAGTGATATTTTACAGAGCTTCATTTATATAACTGTCTTAAATGATAATACATAAGCAGTATAAGTTTATATGAAAGTATATGGGAATAGTACAGATACAAATTCTATTACGTAATGAACGCTGTCTGATGTCAGATTGAATTTAGGTATGATACAGAAGTACTCAAATGTTGGGTGATCTGAAGGCAGAATAACAGAGATGGGAGGGTTGTACACTTGTATGCCAGCTGCAACTCACTTGCATAAATACAGCTTGCTTTGGTGTTCTGCTTTTTCTCTGATACAGGAGGAGAGAAGGAAAAGACTACATGTTTGAACAACCTTAATGCAACTCGCCTCACTAATAGCTTTGTTGATTCAACGTGGCAGTTGCCCATGTGTTGACAGTCTTTCAGAAAAAGGAGAACTGCTTTTTGGCAGCACCCCGTTGCTCCTCAAGAGTAAGTTATAGTAGTAATGAAATAACCTCCTGAGAATACCTACCCAATGATTGCTTGGAGCAGCAAGAGCATTTAAGATAGAAGGAAAGACTAGACAAAGTAAGGAATGAATTGGCAACTGTGGTGTGCCACTCGGAGTGCTTTACTTGTCGTGCTATGGAGATTGTGGTGCTGGGAATTCCCATCAGCTGAGTGGAATGAGGATCCCCCACACAAGAGGTCGTGTGTGGTATTTCAGAACTGTAATTGCATCCACTTTGGTGTAAGACCTTTCATCAGTTACTTATGTATTGCATACTCATGAACTCATAATTGTAAGTATAAATATACTTGCTACATACATACTGTAAAATACATTAAAGCTTTGTGTAGACTTTCCTTTTTTTTTTTCTTTCCTGAATTTAAGGGCTTCATTCCTTTACTTTTACAGAAACATTTTAATGTAAAATTTTATTTTGCTTGTTGTAAGGTTGTTCCAGTAAATGTCGTGTAGCTTCATGATAAATGGTACAAAATGGATTGGGGGGTGGGGGGGGAGGAATGAATTAGCAGAAAAGGTGATGTTCAGACCATTGAAAACTTGTGCCTGTTTATTCTTCGACTTTAAGGTACAGTGCTTTGCAAAATGACTGATAATACTGTCAATATAGTATATGCATCTTTTTCAACCGTCAAAGTGGTTTCAGTCCAGGTAAACTTATATTTTTTGCATGAAATTTTTATGAGAGTGCTGTGTTGTATCACAGTAATTCTGAAGCAGAAATAATTTCAGAGCTTCATTTTTCAGGTTTGGGAATGTGTGTGATTTGCGTGACTGTCTTGGACAGGAAGACTCATGAAATTTATGGTATCTTTGGCTGTATTTCACTTTTTGCATGTGATTTAATCTTTAAATTCAACTAATGCTTGGTTCTGCTGGTGACACAAGCCACACTGGTGATCACAGTAGCAGTGTGTGTCCCAGCATCGTTATACTTGTGAGAGGTTCTAAGTAGAGTTCTTGAGACTGATACTGAGTGATGGTAGGCAAAATCCTGCGTGGTTATGCTGACTTTGCTTTGGAGGTTACTAGGGAATTTTATTATGATTTCTTAGTGGGTGGTGGCATGCGAAGAATAAAAGAATGCAATCCTTCTGTCCAGTGAAGCTTTGGTAATTACTCCTCCACACACTTGAGCTTGAATAACTGAGCCCAGTGTTTTCCATCTGACCTGACAGAAGGCTGCAAAAGATATGTACAAAGAGCTTGCTGGTAGTCCTTGAAAACAAGAGAGAGTATAAACACAGCCTTTTGCTGGCTTGCGGAATTGAATCCCTCATTGTCCAGTGGCTGCTTCCCACCACGTTTCTGCAGTTGGTGCAGTGTGCCTGAGCTTTTCTACTTGGTGAGGTGTCAGCTGGCCTGGTTGTCATGCACTATGGGATGGGCTGATCTCTGAGCTGCCTGGGAACTGGGGTGAGTGGCTTGAGATGATGCACTGTGCTTGAAAAGGATGTGTGCCTGTCCTCACTGCTGCTGGATCTCTGCCCATGGCTTTGTGTGTGCAGTAACTTTTAGACAGGATTGTTTTGTTTTGTTTTCCCTCTAGGTAACTACTTCATGTACATTGTTTCCACCCTCGTCTTCTTTCCTTGCGCATCCAGAAACAATATGCTTAGAGCTGCCCTACGGAAGCTTCAGTTCTCTGCTCTTTGGCTATGACACAGGCTAACGGCCTTTGTTGCTTTGCTTTTTGCTCCCATCTGACCTCGTGGCCAAGTACTGGCATGGCACAGTGGCTGTGTGATGGCATTCCATAAAGTGACCTTGATCATGGGCTAGCCTAACAGGCTGCTACTTTGCAGGTTCCAGTATGTTCATTGTTTAATGAAGGACGTGGTTTCACCTCACTTTTTCTTGCAGCTGCAGTTGTATGGAGGAGAGGAAAAAGAAGGCCATGCATTTTAATGGTCCTTTTAATGACACACTTCTAGTTCCTGACAACTTCAGTGCAACAATATTTTATCATACAATCTTTGTACTGTGTTATATCAAGCAAAACGTCTGATGCTGAGTTATCTATTGAAGAGTACTCTCCGGCCTTGTTGCAGTCTTGGCAACCTTAAACACAGTGATTTGTGGTTAGTTGTTGTTAAAAGGAGATCAGAGGCTAGGGCTCTGAGATGGTGTGTAAGCTTTTAGCAGTGAGTGGCCTTTATTAGGGCAAATCAGTAAGATGTACAGTAAGCCTGTAGTTAGCTGAAGGCTTTAGAGAGGTTTGAGCTGGAACATACATTGGTGATGTACTTTTGTGGTAAAGGAGTCTTTCATGAAAGGAAAGCCTTCTATTTTGTGCTGTGTAGTTGTGCCAGCTTCTGTGCATCCAGCACTGCCTTTTTGCTCTGAGCTGAGTTGGCATGCTATTTTTTTTGTCTTTCTTTTGACTCTGATAAAGTCAGTGCTATTTTGGAAAGAGATGCTTTTGCTGAGCCCTTGTCAGGAGACAGGCTTATCTTCTGGGGAGAGGAGCTCTTTACAATATTTCTGCTGCTCAGGGAAGGTTTGGAGTGGCCAGGAAGTCCTAGTGCTTTCTGCAATTCCCTTCTTTCCAGGTTAATTAAACCATTTGTCCACTGTGTCGCTACTGTAGAAGTCCCGAGCACTTTGGTGAAGGTGCTGCAGCGGGCAGAACAACTCTGCAAAATGCTGTCCTCTCTGCATGGCTTTCCTTTTTGGAAGAGAATGAATGAAATATGTTGTTACAAATGGGGAGGGAAGTAGACTGTCTGGGTGGGAGAAATTTAATGCTAATTTTACAAAGACTGGTAATAAAATGTGTACTTATGCTCGCTCAGTGGCAATGGAAAAATAAATATTATGTGCTCTAAATGGTATGATTGAAAAGTTAATGTCCTGCAGGGCACTATCTGATCACTCAAGTGTCCTTGAAGGGCATAAAAATAAAACCAGCAACCTTCGGGATGTTTGATGGTGCAGTTACTCCTGGCACTTTGCTAACTGCCATCCCCTCAATCATCGCCGTGACCAATACTGCTGTGGAAATGTGCCTGGGATAAATTAAAACCCAGTCATCTCCTTTCCTTTTTCCCAGCTGTAGGAGATCAAGGAGTATGGTTGTGCTTTCAGGATGAAAGCAGAGTTGGCTGATGGAGGCTTCCTTAGTTGAGGCCCGAAGGCCTTGGCAAGCTGAGGGCCATGTGCTGTTCCAGAAGGGCTTCTTTCTTTGCCCTTCTCTTTTCTGCTGCCTCAAGGCTGACCCACCATCTCAGCACAGCCTTGCATGCCTTCCTGGGGAGAGCTTGTTTGTGTTTATAGAATAACGTTGGAAGGGACCTTCAGTAATCATGTAGTCCAACTGCCTGACAGCCTCAGAGCTAACCAAAAGGTAAAGCATGGTATTGAGTGCTTTATGCAAATGCCTCTTGAACACTGACAGGCATGGAACAGCTCTTGGCTTAGTAAGGTCTACTGCTGTTTGGAGTGCATATGTGTATATAGTGTGCATATGTAGGTATGCTGTACCTGTTGCTTTCAGCCACTCATCCATCCTAGCATGTGGAACCAAAAAGTAGAAGCTGGTTGGTACTGCTGTAATTGGTAGAGAGGAAAGGAATAGGCTCCTTCTGTGTAGGTTCTGTCTTCTCTGTGCATCAGCTTATAGACTTCAGAGTACTTGTTTGCTCTTACACTGTTGTTGGGACTGTTCTACAGGTATGCACACCTTGGCAAGCATTTGTTGTCATAAAACCATTTAGTTGAAGTGGACTAGAATGGGATACCTGTGGAAGTCTACTCAAAATAAAATCAACTTTCATTCATTGAATTAAGAATGAAATTTTACAGGTTTGCCATTCTTCCAGCCAACGTTTTATATGTAGATTTAAAAGAATCTACGTTATCAAAAGACACTTTCTGATGAAAAATCCGTATGAAATTCCAAAGAAAGTTTTGAGATGTTTCAGTTTTGGAGGCGGAAACTGGCATTTAGAAAGTGGGTGACTATTCCATGCAAGCACAAGGCTCCTACTGAAATACGTGTTGTACACTGACTGGGGTGCAAGTACTGAGCTGTGTGGCACAGGCTGTGATTCTTTTTATAAAGGTGCCTGCAAATAGGAAGGAACCTTCTTTTCAGTAGGAGTGCTCAGCATTTTGAATGAGAAGCAAAATGCAGAAGGCACCTGTGCCTCCTGTTGATCTGCTCTGGCTCCTCTGGTGCTGCTGGAAACTGGTGGCTCAGGGTGCTTTGTGGAAAGGGTGGTGCTGGTTGTGCTTCCCAGGTATGACTGCAATGTAAACAAATCTGACAGACTAATGTGCTCCGGAAGTTTGCCTTGAGTTTACATTTTAAATGATCCCTTTGGTGTCTGTACAAGAGGAAAAAAGAGACCTCCCCCTACAGCTCCATGTTGAAGATAAAGAGTCTGTATTTTCAGTTACTCTCAAGGGTGTCATATTTATCTGAAATTCTTGATATTTCCTTCTCTGGGATAATCCTGTTGATTAGTTGCAACTGCCATGTAAGTACTGTTTTACAAGAGCTGTCCACGTATGTCAAACCTCGTATAACTAGAATGCTGTGTGCTGGAAGTGGTTGGTGTTGGAGCTGTCAGTGTGTGAGAACTGTGATGGTATCAGTATGCTCTCTGTACCACAGCTGCAATACTCAAACTCATCTTTCTTTCCTACAGTAGTGAGGGCAGTGCTAGTTCCTGTGCTCCCTATTCCCTTTTCAGAAGAGTGCTTTTTGCTGATATGAACCTGCTGTGTGAAAGAAGGTTACAATGGAGATGCTAAAAACTCTTTGTTTCAGTCTGAAGTTGCTGTTGCTTTGGGTTTCCAGAGAGTAGAGCTTAAACTAATAACAGTTTCTGTCAAAATTGACTCAAAAAATTAGTTTCTGTTTGAGTTTGTCGTTGCTTTTTCAGCATCCTTCTCTTTACTGTTGTCCTCTAATCTCTGTTTCCTTGGTGAAGATCCAGCTTTGGATCACCTGTTAACTCAAAGCAGTGGCTTGTCAGGCCAGTGGAAAAATGTCACGTTGTTGTGGTGAAATTAAAAATCCTGAACAAAATTATGGGGTGTTAGTGTCACACAGCATGAATAGCACTTAACTAGAAGCTTGCTGTAGCAGTGTTAGGAGGGGCCTAGCTAGAGAGGTAGTGCAGAAACCCTGCAGAAGCGTGCTCCTCCTCTAGGAAGAATAAGGAACTCCTTATCTGTTTTGTCTTCTCTTGGTAAGGAACAGTCTCAGTTCTGGTTGTTTTTCTTCTCCTTTTCTTTCTTTTTTTTTTTTAAATTTATTTTTTAATTTTTTTTATTTTTTCCCCTTCTCTGTAAAACTAGCCTTTCTTTGCAAACTTGTCTGCAGGGGTGGATGTTCAGAGGAGTTAACCAGGGCCTACTTGGAACACAGCTGGAAGTATGGATGCAGTGAAAAAGAAGCTTATTTCCTCTTCTCCAAGTGAAAGAGTTTGGGGCTCTTGAAATGCTCCCAGAACCAGATGGCAAAGAAGTGGAAACCCATCTCACTGTAGATGGTTTCATTGCTTAAAGGGGATTTTTTTGTAATTAAAGGATGTTACTCTCTGCTCCAATTATTGCTTGCAACTTTAATTTCACTTTGAACCTAGTGCTCATGTTGTTCTCAGATGGGATAGAGAAGTGGTCTTAGGTATTTCTGAGTTCATCTTCAAATGAATGGATGAATTATCTTTTTTTTTCTTCTTTCCTCTTCTCTTTTCCCAGTGCTGTGCTTTCTTTCTTCCCAATTCCTGTGTAGTTTGTGTAGGAAATGTGGCATTCAGGCCTTCTCTAAGACCTGAGTTGCCCTCTAAGCTGCAGTCCTGAAAACTGTTAAAAGTGTTCTTGTGTTGAGCCTAGCCTTGTTCTTCATTATTTGTAATGCATGGGTAAGTAAGTGTGTGGTTTCTACTGATTAGGTATTTTTACATAGGCTTGACTCTACTTTTTGCTTATTATTGCAGTTTCAGCTGGTCTGTTTGGTTGGTCTTTCTTATCTTACACGATGATAAGAAGACTAGGCAGGCAGCCATCTATTGCTGAACTATAATAGAGTTGGTGGTATGTACAAAATTTGATTACTGCTGTCAACACCAATGTGAATAAAAGAGAGCACGTACTCTAGGCAGAGAACTGCGAAACAAATGGCCTATTGAATTCAGTAGTAGTAGGAATAGACCTTCTCATGAATGAAGTGTTTATGGATAGTATGTGCGAGTGTGTAGAACTCTTGAGGTTTTTTTTGAAATAATCTCTTTTGCCTTCTTCAATTGCTTTCCCCTAGAGCTCCCATTTCTTTCTTGCTTATCAGCTTTTGTGGTGAATGCATGAATTTCACACCCAATATTGCAGATTTTGGCAGAAGTCATACCCTCACTTTCTAAAACTCAGCATTAAAAAAAAAAAGCCTTCCTAAAGTTAACTTTGTAGATAATTTCTGATATGAAAATTCATATTGTTAGTTCTGTTTTTGTCTAGGCAAGACATGTTTTGTTTTAAATTGCAGAGAAACTATCCCTCCCAAAACTTGTCACCCTCAATACTTTATTAAGGTAATAAATATTTTTATCTATTGAAGGTTTTTATTGAAATGTTGGATTTTTGAGTAAAATTTGCAATTAGATAAAAAAGCAATTTATCCTATACATGGTATGTAATTGGCAGTGGCAGTCAAAGCTCCAGAGTGCGGGTTGAATTAATAGTATCCCTCAATGCCTCTAATATCTTAATGCTGTAGTTAAAGAGAGAGAGGCTCAGGCATGGTGTGGGTCTAACTGCCCTCACAGGCTGCACTCCTTTGTTAAGGAGTGGGAAAGCTTGAAGTGTTGCTTCAGGAATTGACCATTCTGCTACTTAGCATATCCTTCGTGTGCCTGTTGGAGGAGGTCTTAATTTGAGTTATGGGCCTTGTGAGGGGAGAGGCAGAGACAGTCTGCAGTAGTGAGATGGTGTATTGGATTGACAGGAGGGCTCTCCTAAGGAATGCGGGGCTGTTGGGTTGGTAATGCTTCTGGCATGCATGCATGGCTGGCTGCTAATTGTATACTTGGTAGAATTGGTAGTGCCTCTGTCTTGTGCTTTTTAAGTACAATATAAAGTTTAGATTTGTATTTGCTATGGCAAAATAAATTATTTTTGGTTTGTCTCTAAAATAGGAATCCTAGATTTAAAGCAGTGTTTTCGTGGTTGTCTTTGCTTGCATGTTCCATGGGAACGTTCGGACACAAAAGCCTGATTTAGCCCCATGAATGTATGATTGTCTTTATTCATGGAAACAAAACTCTTTTTGTATGCATTTTTCAGTCTTCAATTTGGCGGAATTCTTAAAATTGGAGGAAAAGGGGGGGAAAACCAAACCAAACATCCCACAAAACAAAGCAAGATTGACTCCTAACCCCAGTAAATAAAAATCAAGATTTTTCCTTTTATGTGTTTTCTTCCCCTGTCCCCCACTTGTGTCTGTCAGGTATGTGATATGGTGAACTGTGTCACACAAGCTGCTTATGAGAACTGTTCTTATTGCATAATACACCAATACAGACAAATGAAATAGCATCTGCTTTTCTGCTGCAGAAACCAATTCATTCATGTATAGCTCCTCTTTGAATGTGATACTTGTGCTTCTGTGTTTAGTCTTCTCTTGCATTACTTTTTTTGTGACTGCTGGAATCCTGTACAACTCAGTATCCGAACGTGTAGTTTAGAATGGTGTGATTTTCAAAACAATAGAATTGCAAGTTCTCTCCATCTGATTATAACATTGAAACAGGATGTTGAAGGTCGATGGATTAGATTCCCCTTCTATACTGATGATAAACAGTTTAAAGGCCCTCTGTAAAATAACTCTTCTGTCATAGCCTGACCTTATGAACCTCCTGCTTTGCTTATTTGGAATTACTGGACAGTGGTACCTGCATACTACTCAAGTTTGTGGGTTTTTTTGCCTTGATACGGAGGCTTGTGTAGAATTTTTATGCTGAAGTCTTGTGACAAAATTTTCTCGCGCCATTTTGAAGTACAGCTGAATGATGACTACTCACCTTGCAGGTTGGCTGTGGTTCCACGTTCTATCAAGCATGTGGTAAAAGTGCTAAGGTAATATTGCAAGTTTTTTGCAAAGCAAATGCTAAAACTTTCAGGATTCTTCAAGTAAATATGCTATTTGACCAGTCAGTTTGATTTGAACAGAAAAAGTTGCCATCTTCTTTCCTGTTCTCTGAATGTAGGCTGTAACTTGCCAATGCTTGAAAGTTTGAGTGTTCTTCTGTTTTCATAAGGAGCAGCAAAGCAGTAGGTTTGTTTGTTTTTAAATAGGAGAAACTTTAATTTGGTCGAAACTTACTCGTTTGTGCACAGTTTTTTTTCTTCTTAAAGGTTTGTTTCCTGTTTGATTTGTCAGTCGCTGTGTAACTGAACGTGTCAAACCCTCTGAGGAAAACCAATGCTTCCCTCCCCCTCAGATCCCGGCATGCTGTTCTTGTTGTGGGTATTAGTGTGCGCTTCCTCTCCATCTTCACTTTCCTGTTATTCAAAGAGCGAGCTTCATCATGAGTGTTCAAACAGCCAAAAAAACTGCGTGGAAAAAGTACAAGGTTGCTGTGCCACGGGACACTGCCATGCAGAGCTGTTATCCTCCGCTAGGTAAGAGCGTGCTTAAATGTATTTTCAAGGCTGTACTGGGTAAAAGCACCAGCCACATGGATCTGTTCTTATCTTCTGTACAAGCTGCTTTTACTGACTTTGTTGAGGTTCGCTGGATATAGCGGGAGCAGGTAGTTGAAGGTATGGCAGGAAGCAGTTCAAGGAAAAGACTTTTAATAGTCTCTATTAGTTTTGATTGCTGCTCTGCTGCAAGCACTGAGAACCATGGCTGTTCAACAGCTACTGCTGCAGGACCTGCTCCTTAATGCTTGTCACAGCTTTTCCTTTCATGTATGAAATGCAATTTCTTCAGCCAATTCAGCTCCCTACTTGAAAGACTTGCCTGCACTTTTCTTAAACTATGCATTGTTATGGTGATTTCAGTATTGATTATGCTTTTATTCTGTATAGTTCTGCTTAATGTGTATTCTGGGACTTTTGATGCTACGTACTTACAACAGTTCCTTCAACCCTGAGCTTTTCTTCGTTTAATTTTGATAGTATTTCAAGGGAGCAATATTTCCTGCAACATAGAAGGAATATTTTTTGGGCCATGATGCCAAAGAGGAGAGGAATTTGGGAGTGTTTCCCTTTCCTTTTCTTTCGGCCATCCTGTCCCACCCATCCCTACTGAAATTTTGTGGGTTAACTATTGCATTATTCTAACTAGGCTGGCATGGTAGAAGTGAATTTGGGGATTCTTAGTAGTTGAGAGTATGCATTTTAGAGACAGTAGTTGTCAGATGAGGGCTGGTTATTTTCTGAATTGATATTAGGACTATGCTGATGTAGAACTGACCAATCCACTTTGGTCAGTTTCATTTAACTTGAATTCTGGTGTGATATATGTAGTTGTACAAAAGCTGGAGTCTAGTATGGTGTTTTGTTTTTGTTTTGTTTTTTTTACAGCTAGAAAAGAAAAACATCTTGAGACATAGTGACAAAATGGCTAATTTGAAATAAATAAAATGATAGGCTGAGTCTCTGGTCTTACATGAGCTAGCTTTTATAACAATGAAGCGTGTTTGGATTTATGCCAGTTGAGCTGAGATCAGAAACTTTTCCTTTATGGCCCAGTCTGAACTGTTAGAACTCTTGAAAATGTTGAGAAAACTGTGTGAAGTGAGTAAGGTGGCTTTTCACAGTGACTCTGGAGAACTTGTTACATTGCAGTTATCTGGTGTTCTTCAAAATCTGTGTATTCATCCTGCTAAAGAGGTTCAACTTCAGTTGATTTCTTTTGTATGCAGATAAAATAAAGTGATGTTTTTGTGCATGTTGGATTTCTTGGATGGTTCCTGTCCTAACTGGGGCTAGGCTGGTGTGTGAAACTTTCAGTGTTAAGACCAGCTCCTCATTTGTCGGTATGCTCTATATGCTTGAGCACAAAATGCTTAGTGACCGTTTCTTAAGGCCAGCATAGTTCTCTATGAGCTGAGAGCCCACTGTTTTTAAAAGCATATATGTCCTGGCTGGTATATTGCAACTGGAATTGTTTTGTCATCAAACATCAGGTCTTTTTCTAAGAAACTTCCTGTACAGCAATGTTGTAAACTTTTCATAAAGTGGAGGGCTGTAAACTTGCTTTCTGAGAGACTGATGTTTTCAAATTCACTATTGTCTGTTCACTCTTTTCCACTACATGTTATGAGGCTTTGACAGACTTGTGACTTTAGATAATTGAGAAGTAAGCAGAGAAAAAGAAAAGGTAGAAGGAGAGAGGCATGGAAGAAAAGACTAGAGAAGAAAAAACTGAAAGTGAAAGGTGAAGTCTCTGTGCAGGGTCAAGAAGCGATCTTTCTCCAAACAAGGGAAGAGTGAATTTTTAGTAATTCAGTACTAGAAATATGTGTGTGTGGGGGGAAGGGTAAAAAAAAAGTTGTTAGTGGTGTATTTATTTCTTCTTCACACTCGTAAGCATTCACATAAATACAGAATGTAAATAGGGAGACGTTTAGAGAAGTTTATGCACACCTTGTGTGCAGGCAGCTCTTTGGCCAGAAGGTTTAGGAGTTATTTATTAGCTTGTAAATTTTGCAGCGTTGGCAGAGGTGCAGCTCTGGTCTTGTTGGTTTGTTTGTTCAAATGCTATGGATTTCCTGAATGGCAAGAAACACAGCTATGTGAGATGTGGTGGGGGCTGGGAGCAGAGAGATGGAAGTTCTTATCTGGAAAAACGTATGCGTGTAGATGAGTTAGTTCAGGTGAAGTCTCACTGGATAAAAATTTTCCGTCCTCTGAAGCTGAACACCATAGAAAAAAAGGGGGAGGCTTTCTTCCTCTGCTCCAAACCTGACTCGAACCTGCTCGTCATTTCTTGGTTGCATGGACAGTATTAACAACTGCCTAATGTTCTCCTGTCCCCTTGTTTATGTAAGCATTGCTTATCCAAACTGAGATTGTCATAAGGCCGTCGGCTCTTGTCCTTTGAATGGGAGTGGCTTGCTTCATTTTGGAATTTGTCAAAACCAGAAGTACTTCTAATGTGGCCTCTTAAGTAGTGTTAAATGCTTTGGAAAACAATGCAGGGAACCCTGTAGTGAAAACTGTAGCGTCCGATCTTTAAAATGAGCATGTTATGTTTGAGTTGGAAACATACTAAATACTATTTTAGCTCATGTAGAGGGATGTCCTTATTTGTGTACGGAGGTTCGATCTCCTAAAAACTGGAAAGCTCTCAGGTCAGTGCTGTGAGTGCAGCAGCTATGCCAGAGCTGGATCTCCACCTGAAGGGGGCATGAGCACGGCTCTACTGTTCTTTGCTGTTCCATACCATGGAAAAGGATTTATGTTCTTTCAGGAAAAGTTCTGAAATTGTTCCAGGAAAGCTGTTGGGCTATGCTGTGTTCATATTTATTTATACATACCTAGCAGTGTTTTCTATCATTTTTCTTTTTAAGTTACTATTAAGTTACTATTTTTTCTTACCTTAATTGCCTCATTATCTAGGTAAATGTCACCCTGCCACTTGAAGGGGGGATTCCTTAACCCACATTAAGGAGGTAGAAAAAAGTTGCTGGTTATTGGAAGCCTTCTGAACGGATCGCCCTATGGCTCAGCTTCCATAAAATGCCAACTCATGTAGCACTCTGCAATAGTTGGATAACCTTTGTTACTTCTTGTTCATAAAGATGTGAACAGAAGTAAAAGAGATCAGTTTATGCTTTATGTGAGCGTTCGGTTGTTCAGTACTCCCCACTCTGTTATCTTTTCATAGGAGTTTAACCATAGTTCAACAGTGCTTGGTGGTGGGGTTTTTTTTGTTTGTTTTTGTTTTTAATTGTGCATTTATCTTCTGTTAACAGTTGGGTATTCCTTCTTGCTCCCACAGCCTCCCTTTGGAAATCCTAGGAATGCTAGATTATGAATTAATAACTTCCTGTCAGGTGGGAAGGAATTTATCTGTGTTCTCACAAGATACTTGCACTGATGGCAGCTTGAAATTGTTTTATCATGAGGCCATAAGCTGCTACAATAGTAAAAATAATATTTACTGTATTGCTCATGTTACCGTGAGCAGTTGTGAAGCCCTGGGTTGATCAGTTTGCTTAGCAGAGTTATGCTGAAGGATCAAATTTGTTTCATTTAAAACAACTCTAGTTCTTGAACACATGGAAACTGTATATTTCCTTCTTGGCAACAGACGATGCCAAATGCGTTTTGAAATACAGTGTAGTTTTAGATGAAGCACACAAGATCAGATCATTTTTGTATTACCTAGTTATATTTTGAGTCTCCATGTGAACTGTTTTTAAGGAATTTTTTTTTAGCTCTCTTCTTCCCATGTACATTGGATTACTGCATGCATATGTACGCTGAAAAAGTGGATAAATTTTTCTGTTTTCCTGTAACCCAGTCACTTCTCCAGGCCATAGGGGAAGTTTTTGCAGTTGGATGAAGTCTGTGCCCCTTTGCATTGTCGGCTGCGGCAGTGCCCATGACTCACTCTTGCCGTATGGAGAAAATGTGAATAATCTGATGTTGGTTCACTTTTATGTTTTCACTGAAATGTTCTGACCCTTAACTGGAGGGCTCCGTATGCTTCCTGTTGTGGTCCCTTATGAATAGGCAGGAATTGGCAAGAATATGCTCTGCTATGTGACCTAATTTGTGCGGCGTCTGGGTGGAGTGCATTGTGATTGTCAGCAAGCGGGCGGCTGAGAATGCGAGCCGGAGCAGTTCCCTCACCGACCCTTCCAGCAGAGAAATGTGCACTTGTTTTACAAGGTGAAGAGGAATTGTGATCTGCGTTCAGAAGAGCAGCAAAAAGTACAGTTAAAAGGCTCTCTTCTGAAATTCAGAAGCAGAGGGGTGGTGGCTGAGCCTCTGCAGTGTGGAACAACAGCCCGCAGCTTTCCTGTCTACTCAGACCAAGCCTGGTATGGAGCTCACTGATGACTTCATGTAGTGTTTGACATTCACTATCATCTCTATGGATTACAGCAGGAGGGTTTTAGCTGTCTTTTTCTAATTGTGGATTTCATAATGAGCCTAAGAAACTTTTCTTTTTTCATTGCTATAAAATATTATTCAGGCTTGCTTAGCTGTTCTGGGTGTGATCAACTTGAAATTAGGGCCTGAGATGTGCTAATTTACAGCATGTAGATGCAATGTTATGTTTTATGCCTGGAATGCAAAGTGGGCTGGGCAGATACTGTAACTATGACTGATCATCTTAGTAGAAGATCACATGCTTTCCATTGTGCTAGTAAACTATCTAAAAGGGGAGAATACCGAGTTTTTAGTTAAGGATAACTTCATAAGGAGACAACATGTGTGGGATGATCTGACAGGTCCTGTCCCTGCGTGTCCCCACTTGTGCTTGTGGCTGGTTTGAGCCTGGCACTTTGGAGAATCGAGTCTGAGCTGCATGTCCATCCTCACACCCATGCTTCAAGGCTACCTTCCTTGGATGGAGAGTGTCATGCCATGTTTCATGGCTTTGTGGAGCAAAGCCTGTATTATCACTTATTTTATTTTCTTTCAGATGTGCTGTTCTAGTGCAGGAAAGGTATCACTCAATCACTTTAAGCTTCAGATTGCTTTAAACGGTCCTTAGCTGGTTTAGTATGCTGCAACACAGAATACTTTTAAAGCAATTCACAGAACACACAGTGCAGACTACTGAAATCAATTTCTGCTCCAAGCTGTAGTAAAACTAATATTTACTTGACCTGTATGACCTAAGTCTCTTCATATATAAAGGAAAATATTTTTTTTCACTGCAGTTTTAAAGGTAGCAAAGCGATAACAAAGTCTGTACTTTCTGGAAGGAGAACAAGTCCCCCTAAATAAAGAACTGATGAAATTATATTACCACTGATAGCAGCAGAGTCTATGCAAATTTTTGTCAAATCTGTCAGATATACTACTTTGTAAAACATTAGTTGCTGCTTCTCCATTTCTAACTCAGAGAGCAAATAAATGAGATTATGGTCTTTCTAGTAGCTGAAATGAAAACCTGGAATTGAATATTTGAAAACAAATCTGTGTAGCTAACTAACATTCATTTTAGTTATTCTGATTTTCTGTCATGGAGGTCTTGAATTGTTTATAACTTGCTATGAATTCTTTAGTAGTTTTCCTTTCAATGAATGTGTTTTAAAATTCATTTTACTTATGACAAATTGAGATTCAAAATTATACTCTCAACTTCTTAGCACTTTGCAAAAGAAAAGTGGAAAATACTGTCAGTTGATGTCTCACCATCATTCCTGTATCTATGTTCTTAAAATCTCATGTCAGTGTTTCTTATCTAATCTACAAAGAATAAATGGCTTCAGGGGGGAAAAAAAGGAACTTCCCAGTAGGCATTGGGACTTTCACAGATAACTTTCCTGTAGGCACATGCTTCAGTCTATTTAGCAACCTTGAATCACCCACAATGACCAAGCTCATTTGATGGTTTAATAAAAGTGAGAGAAAATGTTATTGATGAACTTAAACTTGAATGATGACTTGCTGGCAGTGTACTTTGTTTGACAGTTAAATAGGAGTGAAGTATTTTTGTTTCTTTGTTAATTTCCCCCCCTGTAGACAGAGCTGATTGTGCGAAAGTTAATGTTAGCAGCGAGAGTTGCAGGTAATACTAATGCAGAATTGAACCATTTGTAGTAACTCTCCTATGATTTTAGGTGTGTGATGTGGTTTCATTGCTGTTTTTGGTATAATCAAGTGGTATACTCTTGGGAATTGTTATTTATTTTCCCAATGTACAGTGCCAACTTTCTATTGGAAATTTATTAATTTTTGAGTAACTTAGTCAAGCTCTTAACCAAGTCTCTTTTGCTGTTTTTGCAATTGAAAGAGAAACCCAAAAACTGTAGGTCAACCACAATTTGTAGTCCTGTGATATTTCACTTTGGCAACAGATGAATATCAGAAAACAGTGATGTTTTAATTCATTGTTAGCATCAAATGATTTATATGAATGATAGCGTGCAATACTATAGTGCACTTCTTTTGTGTGTAGAACATTCATCTTGTCTCTCGGGGATATTTTTCTTAAATTTCTTAGCAATAAAAATAGCTTGAGGAGTGGTATTCCCAAGAGTTGAGCTGGAATTATTTTATGGCCAGGTAAACTGTTATGCTGTCTTATCTGACATTCTTCCTTGAGCTATGGAAAAACGTATTTCTGTATGAAAGACAGAAAGGATGCTTTATGGCAGTTGATAATGTCTTTTTTTAAATGCAGAACAGCTTTGTTGTTCATCCCCTGTGTGGGGTTGACCTGGCTGGCTGTCAGGTGCTCTCCCAGCTGCACACTCATTCCCCAGTCCTCAGCAGGACAGAGGGAAGAAAAAGGATAGAAAAGTTGAAATATGGGCGAGGAGTTTGCTTACTACTTACCATTGTAAGCAAAGCAGACTTGACTTGAGGAAAAGTATTTTCATTAGCAATGAAATAAATTAGAGTTGGATAGTGAGAAACAAAACTTGAAATACCTCTCTATACCTCACTCCTTTCTCCAACTAGGCTGCACTCCTTCCCTCCTTACTACTCTACCCTGCAGTGTTCAAAGGGTAATGAGGAATGGGGATGTGATCAGTCCACAGCAGCTCCTCTCTGCCACTTATTCCTATTCCTCACAATTTCCTATTCCATCAGGCATTTATTCCGTGGGATGCAGTCCTTCAGGGCATAGTCACTGTGTTCCCTGTGGAGTCTTTTTGCTCAGGGGGACAGCATCTTCCACCAGACTTCTGCATGAGCTGCAGGGAAGCTTCCACTTGGTGTCTAGAGCACCTCCTGCCCTCCTTCTGCACTGACCTTGGTGTCCACAGGGATGTTTCTCTCTCATTTCCCACACTTTTCTTTGCCTTTCAATCTACTGTCCTCTCTTAAGTGTGTTTCCTAGGTGCACCACCAGGTTGCTTGCTGGGTCCAGCAATGTCCAGTGCAGTTCAGCCTGGCTAATTCTAGCAGAGGAGCCCAGCAGTCCCCTGCCAGCCCCTGGGCACTTGCACTCCAGGTCAACCTATCCCTTCTCTCAAGTGATTATGGCTTGGCTTGTAGGTGTGAATGATGTAAATGTTCCATGGATTTAACCCCTGACAGCCAGTTCTACTGTGATGTGGGCCCACTGCAGGTTTTCCTCATAATAAGTACAGGAGAAAAAAAAAAAAATCCTTTCTGGGCATTCAGCCTGTTGACATACCAGATAATGATAGCTGTGCACCTGCTAAGTAGATGAAAGCTGTCCTGGAGGATGCATCTTTCTGCCTCTTCAGTGACAAGTGATATTCTTTCATGTATACTTTCCAAGAAATTTCAGCTGTGGTGCACAGGTGAAACCCAGTGTTTCTCTCCAAAGGAGATCCAAATGTTTGCAAATTACAGTGTAAATATTAAATAAATGCAAAGACCACTTCCAAGCTTGCAAGTGGAGCAGACATCTTGAATAGGAGCTGAATAATGTATGAACAGAAATGAAGAGAGCATGGGTTCCAGTGCAGTGTCTTTAAGCAGTGGCTGAGTCAGGTGCTTCCAGGTGAAGTAGAGCAGAGATGTTCTTTACTACTTCAGGTATAGCTCCTGTGCAGCACAAAACAGAAATGGTATTTTGTGTTGCTGCTTTTGTAGGCTCTTCATTTTGCTGTAGTGTGTATGGGAGGTTGTGTGCGTTGTAAAGCTTTTTGTGTCCACTTTGGACTGGCTTACTTCCTGTTTAAAGACAACTTTTGATTGATAGAAACAGTGAATTTATAAGCAGACTGTGCTTACTTGGTGTATCTTGATAGTAAAGGTTTTAGGAGTTTGTCTTTTAATATATTATGGGAATTTGAAGATCAGTGGGAATGAAAAAGCCTGTGTATTTAAATTATGGTTTTAAATAGAGTTGGTTTTTATTTATGAGAAAAGCTAGCTTTTCTTGGCAGGTGTGTGCAGCCAACCCTTAGCAAGAGCATGAGCTTAAAACCTGTTATCCAAAAATTTCCAGATGGTAAAAAATTTGGCTCTTATTCTCAAATAAACTTAAATAGATTGGAAAATAATTCAAAATGTGATTCAACGAATATATTAATACTGGTGGGAATAAGGTTTAGCTGATACTTAATGTTTTCATCTAACTTTCTTTATGGTGTATGATTCTAAAAAAATAACAAAAACTGGACCTATTTAGAGGCAAGCAGACTTGTGTTAAATATTTGGCAGTCTTTGAAACAGTAGTAATCAGCTGCTAAGCAGGTGAAATGTGACTCTGTGCTGTGTTTAATCACTGTATTATTATTTTTAATGGCCTCAAATGAAATAGCCTGCAGCAGTAGGACTGGTTTACATCCAAGGATATACAGGACAAGCAGATGCTTTTCAGCCCTCTTGCTGATGTCTCGTGGCATGTCTTATTTCCTTCTCCCTGTTCTCTCTCTGATCCCTATTGCAGTGTGCAAAATTATGAGCTCTGAAGCTGGCCCTTTCCAGGGCGATGTGGGGTGAGTCAGGTCACAGTGACAGGACTTTTGTATTCATATGATAGTGTTGTCCCAGCAAATGTTCTTGAACATTATACGCAGCAGAGTCTTCACTGGCAAATAATTAGCTATTGTTTTGACAGTGTTAAAGCGCTCTTTATCTGTAAGATAGGAAACATTTGGCTAGCCTAAAAAAATTAACTGTAGCTATTAAAAATAAAACAAAAGGCAAGCATATTCATCTGTATGCACAAATTATCTGAGTCTAGAGAAATTTACTAAATTTTCCTCAGCAGATCTGTATTTAGCATGCAGTCCTGCCTCAGCCGCGTATCCCAATTCAATTACAAATTGGATGTTACAGTATGAATAAATCTGGATTCACCATCTTTTTCATAGTGTAGTCCATGGGAGCACATCAGAGTTGTGGCTGGAGCTGGTAGAAATTCTTTCAAAATGGTTCAGCCTAGAAAGCAACAGGTTTTATGGGAAAATATTTATTGTTTTAGCAGTACTAATGAAAACTTTCAAAGCAGCTAGATCATCTGATGGACTTGCTTTATTATTGAAAATGAAAGAATACTCTCTTAATAAATCTTGGAAATTTTATTTTTTCTCCATCTCTATATTAATTCACCTGTGGTATTTTTGTGCTAGCCTTTACCTTTGTGAGAAACAAAAATCAAGTATATGATGGAGGGAGAGTTGAAACAAAGTTCCAAAGTTATGTTAACAAAGAAATATCCTTGAGTGGAAAAGCTCCTTGGTGTAAGTGATGTTTTTTTAAAAACTTTTCCTCAATAGTGATGCTGCTAACGGCTGGGTATGGCGTTTTTTCCTGTCATCTCTATTTTTCCTCTTGTTCAGTTGCATTGAAATACCTCGTTGAATCTCTTCAATAAACATCTTCAGTTTCTCAAGCTCTCATTTCATCCACTCTTTCCTCATGCTATGAAATTATATTTCTGTATTTATTTCTTAACTCCATAAAGTAGTGCGTTTTAATTTGTTTCTGTCTTACCCTTCCTGTATTCCTTTCTACTGTTCTGTGGTTTGGAGACTGACATAATCCGGGAGCTGGGTGATGGACTTGAAATTGGGCTGGAGATGATGTGTTCATCTCTACGTTGCAACATCTTGTTTTATCCTTACCCACTCTTAAAGTTCTGTAAATGCCTCTCCGTCCCTAATGGATGTTCTCACATGGTACTTTCTTGTATGGGTCTCTTTCACTCCGCTAGCAGTAGAATTCATTCTGTTCTGGAAAGACCCTATTTTCCCTCCTTCCCTAGATAGTATAGCCTGGCAGCTGGAGTTCTTTGTCATCTTTTAATGCTCCCTTACTGATCCCAAATTACATTGTGCATTTGGAGGGCAGAAGGGCTGTAGTCACCCTTCGTTGCTGTTCTTTTCTTTCTATGGCTGTATAAAGACTTGAGGAATAATAGAGAAGCGTTGTGACATGAATAGAAAAAGTGTAACAATGTGACTCTGATTATAGACAAGAGTACAGCTTCTGAGCTTTTACTTATTATGCTTTGGCAAGTTGTTATTTTTTTATTGTATACTTATCTCTGCAGGACTACAGAGAAGCCTCTTGCATATAGAGGACTGTAATTAAATGCACCAAAATTCAAGCTGGCATAATAGCTTGCAAAGTCAGTACTTAGTTGCACTAATTCTTTTGAGAGCAAAATTCTTGCTATGTATTCCTTTTCTTAGTCTCTTTGGAGCTCTTCTCTTTGACATCCAGGTGATCCTTTTCAGCCTTTCACTCGATTTTTCACTTGTCACCCGAAACATTTGTGAGTTGTTTATCTGAATAAACAGAAGTTTGCAGAAGTGTTCTTCTGAAGCCAATTATGCCAGCCCATACTTGAGCTGTGTAATTTTGAGGGGGAATGATAGCAGCATTTATAATGTAACTGTATAACAAAGGGAAGACTGTATTGCTTCTTATCACTTGATTTACCCTACAAGAGAGAATTTCATTTTGCAAACATTATGAACCGTGATAATGTTTCTTGTGCTGAGCAAATAGCGCGTAGGTCACCGTGAGTATTCTGCCAACTCACAGACTGAATGTATAGTTGCAGGAATTCCTTCCTAGCCTCTTTCAGGTGATAAGCTTCATGAGTGTTTGGGTCTTCTAAATGATTCTGCTTCTGTCCCAGGTTGGTCATATCTGTCAGCAGGGGAAATATGAGCAGTGTACTGCGGCCTGCTCTGTGATGTTTCAGACAGCTGTGTGCATGAGTTCACGTGCTCTACTGTAAGTCATTATGACTGTTCAGCAGCTTTGCTTTTGTGCTATGATTAACAAAATATTTTAACTTTCAGGAGTACCCTAGCATAGCAGTAGCGTGGAATATCAGAAGTGGTGGATGACACTCAATTGCAGAATCTTCAGATGTGAAGATCTGCTTTGTGGCGTGTGAGTTACATTGTGTTGTAGACAAACTGTATGTATGTATGTTTTTTAAAAACAAACAAAAAATAATGAAAACAAATAATAAACAAAAAAAAGCTCCAAACACTGGATTCTGGATTCATTGGATTGTGATTCCTTTTTGGACTGTTTTCTGAAGTAACAAACAGCTGAAGAAAAATTTTGGAATGGCTGTTTAGCGTTAAGGCATTCCAAGCTTTAAACTGTATTCGTATTGTATTTAAGATAATATGGTAAAATGGAACAATTCAAAAGAGCTATGTAGGTGAAAAATAGAATCCAACTGAGCTGTAGTCTTTATAACACTGTTAAGAGTCGTAAATCCTTGGCAATCACCAAGTAGCCAGACATTCTTAATACTGTGCTTCACAGTTTGTCATAGGTTATCATTTTGTTGAGACTTTGAAATTTGAAAATCTTATATCTGTGAAGTTAATTTGTTACAGTAGCTTTCTCATTCAGACAAGTGTAAATACATGTTAATTGGCAAGCAGTTAAATAGAAAGTCTCTCTTTTCCTCATTCGGAAACCACGTAAAAGTGATTCTTCTTACTTTGATAAAGAGCCAATCCTTTTGCATGCTTCTGAGATTGTATGCCTGCTTTCTCCCTGTGTCCTCTCCCTCTCTTATTTTCCCCTTCGCCTCTAGATGAATAAACATTAATCCAAACCCTTCACCACCTGCTCAAATGTGGTCTAGCTTTGCTTCACCACCTGCTCAAATGTGGTCTAGCTTTGCTTCACCACTGCTGTTTGTTGCTGAGGAGTGCTCCCGTGGTCGCGTCTGATAGGCCTGGCCTTTGGCTCTGCTAAGGTGCACAACTCTTGTTTTCACAATGCTTATTCCATATATTTTTGGAGGGGTGTTTTCTGGAGAGAAAGATTATATATGTATTATTCTTCCCAGTCCTATTTGTAGTAAGAAATTTTATTTGTTGCTACTTGCAAATAATGTTTTTTGGGGGAGGGTAGTGGAGTGAGGGTGGTGGTGTGAAAACTGAGGAAATTCTCCCTTGCATTATGTGAGTCAGCAATGGTGATGCCATCCTGGCTTCTTCTCAGGTTTTTTTTTTCTTTAAAGTACTGATCTTGTTTTTAATCCAGTACTACTCTGGAAAAGCAGAAACATTTTTTATGGATTAAAATATCTTAGGTGAAATGCTCTGAATTTCAAGATAAACTTTTGAATTGAGCAAATTACCATTTTATGTTATGTCAGTGCTTTTGTCAGCTACAGAGGTTGCATTTTGTGTTTTTTTTCTACTCTGCTGTAGAGCCTCCCTTTCTCCCTGAACGTAAGAGTTAATCTGCCATGCATTGTATTTTTCTCCTCAAAATAAATGAATTAAGCCAGCCAAAGCTCTTTTTCCTTGACACAGATTTGGCTATATTAGAGATTTGTTATTACTGACATCCGTGTGTGTTTTTCATAAATCAAACCAAAGTAGTGGTACCACCAAAACTTAGCAGTGTATGTCAGTGCTTGGATGCTGACTTATGCCCATTGGTGGTTAAAAAAAGTGTTTCTTCCAATATTGAAAGCTAGTTTTCATTGCAGAGGTCATCAAAGGTACGAGGTTTTTGTAGAAATAATTCCTTCTTTAGGAAAATTTCTAGGTAGAGTTCCTGTCTAGGTTAGGTAGCAAATTGCATTGCAGGTCTGTTTTTAAAAGGTCTTGACTGCTTACCAAAGTAGTCTCATAATAATCTTCTGCTGGCAGTTTGAACATTGAAATTGGTGCAATGGGACTGTTTGTTCTACTTGCATCTCTTAAAACCACGTGCTCTGATTCACTATTCCTGTTGAATTTAGATGTCTCTTGAGCTGCTCAAGGGACAGTGTTCCTGGAAGGAGCACTGTTCTAAATGCAGCAAAAGCCCCCTTCAGCCTGGTACCTGTGGTAGTGTCCGCAGGTAGATGCCACATGCTTGTACTTCTTCCGTAATTAAATCTTCAGCAGTGCTTCCTCTTATATACCTTACTTCTCAGTGGTTTGCATTTCTTCATAAATTATAACCGCCTTTCTGTGGACTCTTAATTCCACAAACTTATCTTGCAGCTTTTTAAGCTCACTTATATTAGTGCCTTCATTTGTGTTGCTTTCACTGGTCTTCATTGTCATTAATTTTGGTACTGAGGCTGCAAGCTTCAGCCTTGCTGAGGGAAGGGAATGCTCTGCTGCAGTAATTTTTGTCAGTGGGTGAAAGAGAGAGCCGGGGATGCTGAGCTCTGGAGTTGGATCTGCTTGGCAGCTGTCTCCAGGTGAGGTCTGAACCTAGCCTGCATGGTATATGACTGCTTAACACCCAGGAAGGTGTGCAAAACCCTTCTGGAAAATGCACCGAGAAGAGGGTTAAGCGAGTATAACTGATCTATTGGAGTTGTTGCTGGAGGCAGTGGTAATAATCTGATTTGTAATTGCCTGCTTTCATTAGGTGAGCTTGCTTTCCATATAATCTGTTTCTAGGTAGGTAACGACGAAACATTTGTTCCAAATTTTACATGCCCTCACAAAACCTTCTGATGATAGTGCTCAAAATCCACATAATTACAGGTTTCAACACAGTCTTCCTAAAAGCTGGCCACTTAATAATAAAAGCATGGAGATTGGGACTAAGTACACATAATCCTTTACTTAAACAGCTGGCTACTGGACGTTCCTTGGCTCAGATTCTACCAAAGCCTGACAAACTTTGAGCTTAGGTTGCTCTGTTCTTGTGTTTCTGAATCTTCTCCACTTTTGGGTACCCCATTTGGAATGGTGTGTCCCACAAGAGCTTTCTGAAATGAAGTGAGAAATCTTATGTAGGCTCACACTGAAGGTCACTGTCTTGTTTCTTTGTGTAAGTACTATTTTACTGCATTCTGATATTCATCCTGCAATTGTTATACAATTCATGTACTTTCAAAGCAGTTAATCAGGAAGAGGTTCAACTTTGGGGGCTAATTAATAACTAAGCCAGAGAAGAAAGCCAGAGTTTAATTGGATGCAGAACTAGCAGTGCCTCAGCCTTCTGCAGGACTGATAAAACCACAGATTTGCTAGAAGCCGTAAGAAAGGACCATTCATAATGCTTCACTCTGCTTTATCTTTTATTTTTTCCACATTAAGATGTCTCAGTAAATATGTAAATTGGATAAGACACCTTTGGCTGAGGTGTTTCTTTTTTTTTTTTCTGAAGCTGCATAGTAATTTCTTTCCAAGCAAACTGTTCAAAACTCTGCACTGGATCATGTTTTCTGCAGAAAGACTTCCTAATCCCCAGTGACGCAGTATGACTTTTCTTTGGTAAGAAAAGAATTGGTTGAGAAATGAAATGAAATAATTTATCTCGAGACATAGACATGCTTTTTGCTTCTTCTTTCTTACTAGTACCAGTGACAGAACAACACTGAATTTATTTTTGGTAGATCACACAAATATAGGAATGGGTGTACTAATGGTCCCTGTTTCTGTAGTGAATTGCTGTAGCATTTTAGGAGCAGAAATGAGAGAATAGTTGGTGTGGCTTGCTCTAACAGATTTTGGACTTTGATTCTTCAGTCACCCAATTCATTCTTTTCATCTGCTTCTCCTTTAAGTTTATAACACCGCTAGGGCAAATAGATTTTATGAACTTCCTCTGAGCCTTCTGTGTTTCAGATTTCCTCTTAGTAATTACAAAGGTTAATAGGCTGAGGTAAATAATTTACAGGCATCAGCATGATTCTGTTCCTTGACAAAATAATGGAATAGCTAATGAAGCTCAAACTTAAAATATCTGAAAGCAAGTAGACGAAAATAGTATGAATTGTTTATTTTGATTTTTTTGCAACACCTAAGTTCAGTTTTGTTGTTGAGGTCAGTGTGCAGTAGTTTGAGTTAAGGAATGCCTCATATTTGGAGCTTCCTGTCTGCATTGTCTTCAAGCATTACTTGCATTGAGGATTAGTAAGAGTAATATGGTTTGGTGTAAGTCCCAAATGTATAGTTGTGTTGCAAGTGTTACAAGTTAGCTACAGAAGAATATAGAAGCTTTCCTGTACTCCACCAGTTTGGTGAAACTGTGTAAATGAGCAGCTTCTCAGCAAGTGACTTGAGCTTTAAGGTGGATGCTAGCAGGTTGATGAAAGAAAGTTGTGCGGTGTACTTGTCGGAAGCAATGCTCAGTCAGTGAGGAACTTGCTTTCTTTTTATTCCATAAGCATGTTGTTGTTCTTGGACATGTTCCCCTTTTCTCAGTACTGGTGAGGCCATAGGCCATGCCTAGAGTGCTAAGTCCAGTTTTGGACTCCCCAGTATAAAAGAGACAGGGATATACTGGAAAGAGTGTCCAGCAAAGATCCATGGAGCTGATGAAGTGACTGCAGCATCTCTTCTGAGGGTTTTTGTTTCCCCCTCTTTGAAATGTGTAGATGTGTTTTCTCTTGCCTGGTGTGGAGGGGCCTGTGTGTGGAGGGATACAATCTAGTGCATGCTCAACTATGTGCTGCCAGAACCTGGTGTGTGCAAGAAGTGGATGGGAGCTTGCAGAGAGAGGACAGAGAACTCATAAGGAATAGCTGACAATGATGAGGCTCCCCATAATCATCTGCAGGAGGCTAGTCTACTTAAGAATTTGGAGCATGATATGTGTGAGCTCGTTACTATCAGTTTACTTCTCAGGAATTGATTTCTATCTGTCTAGGAAAAGCCGTTGACCAACAGAGGTTTATAATGGGAAAGATGAAGGGCTCTGGTGGTAGGAGATTTTGGTAGGGATAGATAGGTGGAAAAGCCTGGGAAAATGATTGATGACTCTGAAGAGAAGGTTGTGAGAAGACAGAATGGAAGAGGAGGGGGATTGCAAATTGCAGCCTTTAAAATTAGAAAAAGGAGGATAGGAAAATCTGATTTAACAGGATTGGGATAAAAGACTCTGGACTACAAGGGAATAGAAGATTCCCTGTTTCAAATGAGAATTTTGCACTGTGCTTTTGTCCTTACCTGCCTGTCAAAGAAAAGAACATTAATCTATCCAGCTGCTATTTTTTTGTCATCTGAAACTAACTGCAAGTCAGCCTTCTTGGCTTGGCACAAATGATGCGGGTTCTGGGCAGAGCTCCAGGAGTGTGAAGAGCAACACATGGAGTATATTGCATCTCTGATAGTACTTCTGAGAAGTTGTCTCTGGGATATTTCTGTATTTCCTGCTGCCACATCAGATCTATTTTTTTTTCCAGTCAATTATTAAAACTTTTGAAAAAATATTTTTTTTCTTATGTGCAAGATTGCTATTCTTTTTAAAGAAATTTTGTCATAGGGAATGACATAACGGGAAAATGGTATTAAGTCTTTTGTATCATGACCATTAAAAAAGGTTGTTTGGTATGTTGGTTCATTCTGAAACTGCTGTCAGTGACAGGGAGATCTGCATACAGTTTGTGGCTTGGCTTGCTTTTCTGCCCTGGCAGTACTGCTTGCTTGGTTTTGTGCGGGATCTTTAGCATCTGTCTTGTCTGATGCCTTCTGGTATGCAGATAGATCTTTTGTGGGAATGGCTCCTGTGTTATGCAGGAGATTGTACTAGATGTTCACAATGATCCCTATGACCTTATATCCTGTGAATCACCTCCACAAATGCAAGTGAGCCTAATAATAGTTCTAATTTGGACGGAGAAGAAAGAGCAGATGGCTAACATGAACTTGTAGAAAGTAATTCTATTTTGTTCATAACCATTCAGAAATACAAAGACCTAATTTGTGTTCTTAATAAAATGAGCTGTAGTAAATGTAGTTTGTATTCATTACTCTCTTATTTATGCCTTCTGGTTTACTGCACCTCTTTCGATGCCATTCTGTTTGCTTAGAAACATCTAAATTGCCAGATTTTGGTCAGGAATTATTCCCCTTTCCCTCTTCTTTCCACGTGCCAGCCGTGCTGGCTAGGATCATAGAATCATGAATGGCTTGAGTTGGAAGGAACCCCAAGGATCAAGTTCCAGTGCCCCTATCACAGGCAGGGTTGCCAACAAGTAGATCAAGTACTTGATCAGATTACCCAGGGCCCCATCCAATCTGGCCTGAAACACCTCCAGGGATGGGATTTCTACAAGGTCTCTGGGCAACCTGTTCCAGCACCTTACTGCTCTCTCTGTAAAAAAAAAAAACTTCCTCCTGAAATCTCATCTAAATCTCTCTTCCTTTAGTTTAAATCTATTTCCCTTGTCCTATCACAATCTACTCTTGTAAAAAGGGGATTTCCTGCATGGTCATAAACTCCCTTTAAATATTGGAAGGCTGCAATGAGGTCTGCCTGCAGTCTTCTCTCTAACAAGCTGAACGGCCATTTCCTTCAGCCTGTCTTCACAGGAGAGATGCTCCAGCCCTTGGATCATTTTTGTGGCTGCCCTCTGGACCCACTCCAAAAGCTCCACATCTTTCCTGTGTTGGGAGCCCCAGACTTGGATGCAGTTCTCCATCTGGGGATTCAGAAGGGCAGAGTAGAGGGGGATAATCATTTCCTTTGCCCTGCTGGCCACTCCTCTTTGAATGGAACCTGGGATATTGCTGGCTTTCCTGGCTGCGAGCACACACTGATGGGTCACATTCATCAACTGGGACCCCTAAGTCCTTCTCAGCATGGCTACTGTCAAGGAGTTATTTTCCCAGTTTGTTTATATACCTGGAATTACCTTGACCCTAGTGCAAAACCTTGCACTTGGCTTTGTTGAACCTCATTAGGTTCACAAGGGCTCACCTTTTGAGTTTTTAAAGGTCCCTCTGGATGGCATCCCTTCCTTCTGCTGTATCAACCACACTGCTCAGCTGGATGTCATCAGCAAACTTGCTGAGGATGTACTCAGTCCTATCATCTGTTTCATTAGGAGTGCTGGACCCAAGATGGACTCCTGGAGGACACTGCTTGTTACCAGCCTCCACCTGGACAAATCTCTCTGATTTAGAGATGAGGATGTGGTTAGGGACTATGTCTAAGGCCTTGCCTTGATGTCCAGGTAGATGACATCAGTTGTCTTCCCTGTCACCAGTTTGAGTCATGGTGATAAGAGAAACTTCATCTTTCTGGCTCAATGAGTGAAGTTTGTCCTAAGATACCTACAGGCCCATATTATCCAAGGCTGTCATTATAAAGGCATTTGAGACACCTTTATTTTAGTCTTTTCTTCCCCCTGCAGTGCTCTTTGCTGGTAGCTGAAACCCTTTGCTCTGATATATGATTTACTCTAAAAAAATTGCTGTAAGAAAATTTAACAAACTTGCTCTAAAATGTTAAGCTTTTAGTGGAAACTTTTCCAGCTTCTAACTCAGATATGTGATCACTGGCTGTTTGTGAAATGTGTGTCAAAATGCATTTGTATCACATCCAAAGATATTGCACTGGGTGATCTTCTACTGGGAGGTGGTGCTGGTTAGCTTGACTAAAAGTTCTGTTGGACCAGAATGGGGAATATGGCATTGGAAAGCTCTACCTGAATGATCAGGAGTTTTCTTCTGAGCACACTGCTTGCTGTCACCCCAGTGTCTCTATTTTCTCAGTTGTAGCTGGCTTACCACTGTCAGCATGCACAATTTGTCAAAACTGGGTCAGCTTGGGGCTGACCCGTGAGGCCTGGTTGGGAAGGGAGTGGGCCTAAAGTCTGTTCCTTCTCCTCTCCAGCCCTTTCCACCTACACCTTGGCCTCCTATCACTCTCTTTCGTCCCACTGAGAATAGAAAGCTGTCATGCGCCCTCCAGAGCAGCCCTGTGTATGTACTGGGGATGCTTTGCCTGGAACCCTTGGTTCTGCAGTATCATGGCATGGAAGCAGTCAGGTGGCTGGCTGGTGAGCGTGGGAGTTTGAGCAGGCCTGTGGTGTGGTGTTGCAGCATTATTTCTGTCTGAGAGCTTTGTGCTCTCTTTAAATACCATTCCAATGTGCTGAGGCCAGCAGCATGGAGCGTTGGATTGTTTTTGCTGGGAGGTATGGGAACAGCTATTTTAATATTGCTTCAGCTGTGAGGATTCCTTCTTCTTAGTTATCAGTTGCTGGGGGATTTTTTTTATTGTGAAGTAAATCCAATTTAGCTTATACTCACAGCACACTTGAGTGAAAACCACAGGGGTTCCTCATTACTACTCTGTAGTGCTTTGTTTCAGCTGGTGTTTGGGAAACACCAGGGAGTGAGGTGTAAGGTTTTTTGATCTGTGTTTCTTTTGGTAGTGCTTATTTCATAGTTTGGACTCTACAGAGAATTTATGAATTGGGCAATTGCGTTTTGTTGCAGGTGCCATTACTCTTTTTTTAGAGGAACCATTGTTACAGCTGAGTTCTTGCCCAACTGCTGAAATTTGCTGTGAGGGAAGGAATGAAGAAAACCATTGTGCTGGCCACTGGTCGTGGGGACTGAAGATGCAGTGGGAAGGCAGAAACTTACAGAGTGAATAGCTTATTACTGCATACATTTGTTTTCTAATGGTGGTGCAAGAGAAGGGGATCTGCACAACAACCCTAAGTTTTGCTTTTTTGTTTTTTTTAAAGCATTGACAACACAGGAAAGAACTGCTAATTAAGCTTGTTCTGTTATAATGAAGTCAGGGCCCTGTATAGACTGCTGAGTGTTGGAAGTTCTTCTTTAAGCCATGTGGTTGTGAACTCCAGTGCTTTTGTAGTTTGATTTGCTTTGCGTCTCTTGCTAGCGGGGGTAAAAACTACTCTGGTTTCCAGCTTCAGATCTTCAGTGCTTATTTTTGTCTTTAGATGTGAATTAGTCTGAGGTGCTTTGACAAAAGGATGGTTACTTTCAAGATTTTCAGTCAAAAAAATCCTGCACGCAAGAATAGAAACACCGATTCCTTCTGCTGATGCGGGGCCCGTCAGATGTGCTAGTCCTGGGTGGGGCCGTCCTTGTGATAGATACTCTTGCTTGCCCAGAGGTATAGGCAAAGGGTTGTTTCTAACTTTGTTACATTCCTAGTGCCTTAACTGGAAGCCGCAGGCTAATTCCTTCTTTTATTTCTAAATTCATTCTCTACACTTAAGTGAGAACTTAAATAAAGAAGTGAGGAAGGTAAACTTAAGTCTTAAAATGTGAGCTGACCGTTGGCAATTTGTTTTGCATTGGTTGGCAAGTGAAACACAGGATTTATCTAGTTCAGTCTGTTCATTTCCACAGGGCACTTTCCTCACAGCGCTGCTCTGCCAGCTACCTTGGGTGCGATAACTTTTGTCTTTCAAAAACTGAATAGCACAGTTTCGTCATGTAAGCACATAATGCATTTTGGGGAAATAATGGAGCTGACTCTCAGTATGAAGCAGAGGTTAAATAAAGGGCAAAGCACAATCCAGTGAGGTTTTTGTTTTTACCTCTCTATTTTTAGTTCCTTTGGATTCCTTTTTGCTCCTGAACATATTTGTAAGGTAACGGCTTGAACCTGAACTGCACATTCTACTGTCTCAGTAGAATTAAGGGACAGTGCTCAGAGTGGAGGAGGTACATAAGACTGTAAACGTGATTACTGTGGGAGATCAACTGCCAGGACAGAGTTAGGGCGTTAGTTCACATGAGCTATTTGTTTTGGGAGTACCCCTATTGCATAGTCGTGCATCATGTTGTGTAACAGAAGCCAACATCCAGAATTGGAAGCTTTTTCCTTCTGTTGTCATCACAAGAGTTTAATATTGTGTGTGTGTTGGTTTCTTTTTACTTCCTCTTAAAGGAACAAACTGTTCTGACATCAGCTGTTAAAAGCCCATTAAGTGACTGGAGGGCATGTAGAGCCACATTTTTTCAGAGGAAACAATTGGTGTGATGGTGAAGTAAAAGTTGGCCCACACTCTGTCCTTTGCTGCTCCGCAGTTCTATTCAGTGTGAGGCTCCTGTGAAAGGAAACACAAGTGTTTTAGCAAGTTGGTAAATTTGTTTCTCACTCAGCTAAAACTTGCTGACATTTTTAATGTCTTGTGTGAAAAATGGTGTGTAGTACCATGTGCTTCACTGAATGGTAATACTATTTTTTGGCTAATTTGTTATCTGAATCCTTATGTCAGCCTCCAGAGATTAACTTTACAGACTCATAGGAATCTAAAGAAAATTAATTTGAGGGATAAAATACCTTCTTGCTGTTGTTAGCAAAGCAGCACTATATTGGTTTCAGATTGTTTTCCAGTGATTTATAGCAGAAAGCTTGACATGACCCTAGCTAAAATGGCCAATTACAAAAATCCTAGTTTCAGAGGGTTTTTATAACGCAAATGTGGAAGTGTAGTTTAAGTGGGAAAGTATCACCTGTTGATTTTATTGCTGAGCAAGACTGCTTCGGCGAGATGAGGGTAGTGAGGACTCTCATTCTTTGCTCAACTAGAAAGGACACTGAGAGATAATGGGATCTATAAATCCATATTACTTCTGCCTCCACTGTAGATCAAGTTAATTTGTGTCAGTTCTGGGATTGTTGTTTGTTTCTCTCTCCCTTGGAAACTTTTTCTTGAAATGCAGGAAAAGTGGCTGGATTTTTAGTAAATGTCACATATACTATGGCAATGCACAGTCTAAGCATATAAATTGAAGTGAGCCTGAGCTTTGGAAGCCAGAGCTGGGGGACAGGTGCTGCAGGAGCTTGGCCTGGCCAGCTGAAGCTGATATAATGCTGGGGAATAGGAGACTTCCCATGTACTGTTCTGGGAGGGGGGAAGGGTTCAGAAGAAGGATGGAATTTACTGAATTATGTTTAAAAAGAGATCGACATTTATATCTCAATGCACTCGATACAGATAGTACTTGCAATTAATGTGAATGGGAAGCATTATTAGTTGGTGGACAGAACTTGGGACTGAATTTTGTATAAGGCTAATTTTTTGGTCTACCAGTATCAGTGAATAATACAGTTCGTTCCTGTCTCAAAGAAAACAAACAAACAAAAAAACCCACAACACAAACTTGGAGCAGGAAAAAGTCAAAATATTTAATGTATATGGAATTTAAATCTTGATTCTGATATTCTGTGTCAAGCACCCACCTCATAAGAGACTATGTCTAAAATTACAGCTGACTCCCAAATGACATTGTTAAAAACAGTCTAGAAAGCAGTCTTTTCTTTGCTGAGTTGCAGGCTGCAGCTCCTCCCTGTGCTTTGACCTGTAGATTCTCTCCTATCTTTTCTCTTCATCCCGCTGGGTCCCAGGCTGAGGTATGCTGATGCTGCACCAGTAGATGCCTGCCTGGCTGCCCAGCCCTTTCACACACGGGTTAGTGACAGTTCATTCACCTCGTTTGTGATTCAACTGTAAAACCAAGCCGGAGGTGGGTAAGCACGTGAGTGCTTCCAGGGTTGTCCCAGCAGCTTTGCTGCTCTGCTGAAGGAGGCTATTATCTGTATCAAAAGCTTCAGTAAGGACCTTAGCAGCTTGTGAAGTAATGCATCAGGGTAATAAAGTGTTGACAGACTGTTGTTTAAAAGACTGTGGTTTTGTAGGCTGCTGCTCTTCACCATCTTGGAAGCTTGTGATTTTGGTATGTGTGTCGTTGTCCATCTCAGTGCTGGGGAGCACTGTGAAGCTGAGCTTAATGTAAAGGAGGCACAATAATTTCTGTCAAAGCTGAAACTATACCAAATTTTTGTGTAGTCTTCTACAGATAAACATATTTCTGCTATTGAATTTGGGTGGTGTTTAGTTTTTAACAAGCTAAGATGAAGAACAGTACATTCTCACTCATGGCTTTCTTGTCTCTCTCCAGATGAACACAATGATGTACAGAAGAAGACGTTTACGAAATGGATAAATGCTCGGTTTTCCAAGGTAACATTGGTTTTGAAAATACTTTATTCTTTTTTATTCATTGCTTAGAACAGTATTGGTTAAGTATACTTCGCTCTTTTGTAGAATGTGCCTAGTAAAATTGTCAAAATATTTAATGAAAGCGTACATCTGCTAGGCAAAACTGTTTATTTCTTCATTTTCACCACACACATAAGCATTTCCCACAAAACAAACATACTGCATGCCTTGTTTAAGATCTCAGAATGATAGATTCTATTTGTCGTTGTTAAAATACACCGTTATCTGCATTGTGGTGTCTGGTTTTTAGTCATTTTTAAACAGTTTATTTTGCATGCAGTTTTCTGAGTGTATTAAAGTAGATTCTGAGCAGCAGTCACTGTGTTTACTCTGTGCTGCTGAGTCAGCTTTGCTCATCTGAAACACTCTGCAACCTCTGTCTGAGGCCACCTGTTGTTGCCACTTTAAGTATTGACTGAAATTTTGTATAATTGTTTGCTCATTTTGAATTCTCTCTGGCTCTCATGCTGTACATTTCTTGTTTTAATTCTCTGTATTGACTTGAGACTTACTGAGGTTCTTGTTTTATATTTTGGGATGAGAAGGGAAGTGGTGGTTGCTTTGGGATGCTATTTAAAGCCCACTTTTTATGCCATTCTGCTAATAGTGAAAAATAAAGCATTGCCCAAGAGTGCGGTGCCTGTGGGAGGTTTCTCTGGTTTACAGTTTGGACATACAAAGGAACATGGGTTATGATCAGAGAAGAACCATGGTTTTTTTTTTTCTTTTTCTCTAGTATGGTGCTGAGTGGAATAGGGTTAACTGCTAGTTATCCTGCTTTGAATAGGGCCTTATGTGAAATCCTGGAAGTTGATGCAAGTGTAGAAGGAATATTTTGGTGCTTTTTAAATATAGCAGTGTGACAGTACTGTGGCAATGATTAGCTGCCTCTGCAGCATTGCCCTTCTGATATTCTTGGTCAGCTTATAAAGAAGGTTTTACCTTCCTCCCGAGCTTCCTGTGCAATCAGACACCAGGCAATGCAAGGTTTGTGGCCTCGGTTGATTCATTTTGGCCTAGGTTTGTTTTGGCTGAAAGCTGATATGCTGCACTCTTTATCCAAGGCATACTTGTCTAGCTTCCTCTTTAGGGGAGCAGTGTATATACATAAATGACTGCTCTCTATTCTGCCTTTGCTGCTGAAACAGAGGAATGGTTCTGTGGGAGCAGTTTGGCAGGGCAGCCTTGTGTAAGGAGTGAAAACTTGGTAGGAAAGGAAAGCCTATTTTAAGAAGCTTTCCTTGGCGTAAAGATGGCATGATCTTGGAAATGATAGTGATACTGAGAATGTGTTATGTGGCTTGTTTGTACATGTTACAGACATGGCTTTCTATGGAAATAAATACAATTGTTTTCAGCTTTTATATATATATAAAATATGTTATATAAACATATTTAATATATAAACATATAAAATATATGTTATATTAAAAGGCTTTTCCTTTTATGTTATGTATTTGTATGGATCCTGCTTGCCCTGTGGCAGGGAATTCCAGATGCTATGGTCAGATAGTAGTTAGAATAACTTGGTAACTTCATGGCCCATTAAAGTACCTCTAGCTATGTAAGCCATGTTAATAATTAAAGAGATTTATTTTTGAGGACATACTTCACACATCTAATTCAAACTTGAGCATGCCCACTTTGCCATGTCAAGATCTTGGCTTAGGAAGATATATGAACTAGAGTGTTCAAATTACAAGGAAATTGCTCATGTGAAGCAGAAATCTCCTCCTGTAAGAGTCTAGTTTCAACTATACTTTGAAAATGGGAAGGGATGAATTACATTGTTATTGAAGCTTTTTGCATTGTTTAAAACTTTTCTCTGAACTAGATTGAGTGAACTGCTTAGTAGGACTGGGATTTTGGAGGTTGGATGAATGTATTAGACTTATGTGGCAGAAAATAAAACAGTGACTAAAGAATGTATGAAAATGCAAAGTTCACTCAAAGAATTTTAATTGTCCTTCCGTGCTAACTATGTTATAGTGCCCCTTCATCTAGATACATGAATAAAAACTAAGTAACTCAGGCTTTAAGCCTATTTTTCTAACTTTGGGATTTTTGTATGCCATTGCATAATGTACTCAAAATTGCCAAACTTGATTAAATAAATCCAGTATAGATTTACGAAGGATCTAGAAAGGGAGCATATCTCTCCTTTCTCTCTTCAGAGAGTAGTTAAGTGAGTGCAACGAGTAAGGCTCAAGTGTGCTATACTGATAGCTACTTTGGGCACCTATCCAGCAAAATGTAAGTTCTTGCTCTATTTTATAGTACAGTAACTTGGTTTTTGCACATTTAAATTTGAAATGCAACTTGTACTTGCTCATGAAGTGAAGGGATAAGTAATTTAAAGTGGTTAGAGACTTAAAGTCAGTGAATGAACTCAGCCAAACCTCGGTGCTTGCTGTAGAAATCTGCGCCTTAGAAGAGCAATATATACAACTCACAAGCTTGTGATGGTCATGTAGCACAAATCTTTAGTATAATTGTAAACAAAATTAATCTAGCTGTTTTGTAAATTATAGCTAATATTGATACTAAAATTGATAGAGGTTGAATCAATACAGATTTGGTATTGAAAAAAATATCAGTGCAGAATCATAGAATGGCTTGGGTTGGAAGGGGACGCCAAGGATCATAAAATTCAAGCACCCTATTACAGGCAGAGTTGCCAACTGCTGGATCAAGTACTTGATCAGGGCCCCATCCAATCTGACCTTAACTACCTCCAGGGATAAGACATCCACAACTTCTCTGGGCAACTTATTCCAGCACCTCACCATTCTCTCAGTAACAAACTTCCCTGTGACATCTCATCTAAATCTCTCTTTAGTTTAAAACCATTCCCTTTGTCCATTCTACCCTTGTAAAAAGTTGATTTCCCTCATATTCATAAACTCCCTTTAAATATTGGAAGGCTGCAATGAGGTCTCCCCCTAGCCTTCTCCTTTAACAAGCTGAATAAGCCCATTTCCTTCAGCCTATCTTCACAGGAGAGATGCTCCAACCCTTGGATCATCTTTGTGGCCCTCCTCTGGACTGTCTCCAAAAGCGCCACATCTTTCCTATGTTGGGGGCTCCAGAATTGGACACAAGTCCATGATCTTATCCAACAATTTCAGTTTGATCTCCTGAAGTTCAGGGTCCTAACTCCAATCTTTGCCAGTCCCACATTCTTTGAAATCACAAACTCAAGCAGGGCATGGCTGCCTCAATCTTAATATCTTTTAATGATTTCCTCCACATTGTTGAGCACTAGATCCAGCAGCACTTCACCTCTAGTCGATCTCTCCAATATTTGAACTAGAAAGTTATAGTCAATGGACTCCAGGAGTCTTCTGGTTGATCATTTGTAGCTTGGCCTGTTGATTTGCAAGCAGATATCCTGGTGGTTGAAATCCCCCATCATGATGACAGCCTGAGAATATTTCAGCATATTTTTATATTAAGCCATACATATGATGTTTGTCCTTATTATTTTTCCATTGCTCTGTCCAGTCTTGATCAAGACTTAGATTTAGCTGTTTCACTGTCAAATAGCCTAGTTATATGTATAGTTAATAGTCTTTAAACATACTAGAGTTGTATTCTCTATCCCCTTTTTATTCCTATGTCATTTCTTGCATTAATTTTGTTTATTTTTGTGGCTATGTATTTATGGCTGTACATTAAAATAAATAAATCTGTTCAGGTTCTAAAATCGAGAGATCAAAAATGGAGAAAGTGCTGAAATTCATGTTCTTACCCTGTATGCTCTACTAAAGTTTTCATAAGTGAGAAGGGTCATGTACTGCTTTTTTCTGCTGAAGTTTGGTATTATTCAAGATGGATTATGCCCAGTAAGTCAATTATCCAGTATATTTTTGTGCTTGCTGAATATATGGCCACATGAATGAACTTAGTAAATGTGATGTTGCTAAACCTTTTTATCACAGAATTATAGAATGGAAGAGACCTCAAAGAGCATCAAGTTCCAACCCTCCTGCTACAGGCAGGGCCACCAACCCGCACATTTAATATTAGACCAGGCTGCCCAGGGCCCCATCCAATCTGGCCATGAAGACCTCCAGGAGTGGGGCATCCACAACCCCTCTGGGCAGCTGTTCCAGCACCTCACCACTCTCATAGTAAAGAACTTCCCCCTGACATCCAACTCAAATCTTCCCTCCTTCAACTTAAAACCATTTTCCCTTGTCCTGCTATTATCTACTCTTTCAAAGAGTTTTTTTTTAGTATCGTTGATTCTTCCTTGGTTTCCTTTATGTGATGACTGAAAGGTTTACTTGTTTGTAGATTTTAATGGGTATATTTTCAGAACACCTTTATGCAATGCAAGAGTATTGTCTTGTGTTTACAGCCACTGCAAATATTTATAAATATCAAAGGTAAACTAATTTTCAGTGTCCCATCAAATATTGGCTAGATATGTAGAGTTGGATATTTTTGTAATGTCTTCACATAATCTGGAGCTCTAACTGAGTCTTATTTTGTCTCAGATAATTTATTCTGCAAACTGAAGCAAACCATCTAAAATATATACATTTTAGATTTTGAAATGGAACTTGATCAGCATAGGGAAGAGATTTGGGAAAGATGTTGCCTGTGTCAGCAAAGACAGGGCTAAGTGGTCTTTAGAGGTCTCTCTCTTTTGCACATAGCTACTTGTTACTTATAGGTTATGCTTTGAATCATAGATCTCACTAGAAAGCCAGAGTTTCCAAGGAAAACTTACATGAAAAGTGATTTTTCTCCCATGAAATGTAACTGCATTTTCTAACCAGCTCTGCGAATTGATGCAGTGATGGCTGCAGCTTGCCTGACACGTGGGTACAGCCCAAACCGCGAAGGCCAGATGATCCACAGCTCCTTAGTCAGTGCCCCTAGGTTATAAAACAGGAGGAATCTGTCTTTAATATCTTTGCCGTGAAATCACTGCTTGTTCCTACCCCGCTTCTTTCAGTAATGTTCACAGAAGTAGATTAAAAAATTTTTAGCGTCACAGGAGAACTTTTGGTTAAAAGTAGAGCTTGAAACTAGTTCCACAGGATAGATTTTTTGCTCTATCATCCATAGGGCCAGTCTTTTCCTTTTTGCAGTATTCACCTTTGCTTAATAAATGCTCCTTTTACCACATGGTGAAATAAGGCAAGACCTCTAGATCTTTTTCTGCACAGCAGTAATTTGCTCTTCGAGCAGATCCGGTCTGTGTACTAGATTAATCCAGGAGAAGGTAGAGAAATCACTTGATAATGCACATGCATACAGTATTTGCTGCAAGTAAGTAGTGGGAGTGAACAGAGACTTTGTATTCAACTCTGATTTTTACTTTCCTGGGCTTTAAAAATAATTGTAATTGGAGTGTATTTGAACGGCAGCAGGCTTTGGGGTGTGTAGATAAATCTTGCAGACCTGTGACATTTCAGCTGACAAACAGCATAGTGGTAGGATACTAACACTTTCGGTGTGAAAAACTCTAGAAGGTTACTAGATTTTATAGGCACACCGAGACAGCAAGAAGTATTATTTCCCACTTTACACCCTGCGAGCACAGACTTTTCTGCCCTGTTTCTTTACAGCTCCTATTTACTTAACTCTGTTCTTTTCTCCTCAATTACTATTACAACCTCCTGCGTTTGAAAGCTTGACTGCCCAGCAAATTCTGGCAAATCTGGATTTTTTTAAATCGTACTGCCTATTCTATTCCCACTTCTTTGTCACTTAGTTACTTATCCAGTGAGACCCAGTTTTTCTTGTCAAAGTTGCAGATATGGTCTATCTCTCCTTTGTTTCTCCATCTGCCACTCGAGATCTTCTCGTCCCTTACAGGATTTGATTTGTTTTGACTTGTTTTGCGTCTTTTTGCTCCGTTTTGCCCTTTTTATTTCTTGGCAAAGGGTCTTTGCTGGCTTTCATGTTCCTATTTTCCAAGGTATTCCTTTTCCAAGCTTTCGGATTGCTTGTTTTACTCTCGTGCTGTTTCTGAACTTGGCAGGTAGGAGCCACAGTCAGCACAAGCAACATGATGCCCTATATCTTAATTTAGATCTGCGGAATCAGATCTGTCACAGCTTGTCGGAACTTTGCTCTGTCACTCTAGAAGAAGTTCACTCATTCAGCATGGGCAAATTGAGACTTTTTCCTAAGGAATCATTATCTTCCATTGTATTTGGGAAATTCTCTCACAGATGGCAAAAACACTATTTTTAAGAAAGTAGTGTTCTGCTGAAAGAACATTAAACCCCTGGTGATGTTTATACTGTGTGCGCTAACACTTGGTGCAGGGCTTCTGTGCATTTGTTATCCTGGGCTCTGTTATGTCCTCCTTTCCTAGAGAAGTACCAAATAAAACAACAAGAAGGTGGCAGAGGACAAACTGGCGGGCTTTTATTTGGAGTGCTTAGTGATGAGATAACTTTTATGTATCTTTAAAATTAACACATTCCCTTCTCCACTGGGAATTCTTGTGATAACTGCAAAGTCTTATCTAACTTTCTGAATGATGTGCTATATAAATCTTTTCCAACATTTTTGCTCTTTACTTTTTTTTCTCCTGTTCTCCAAGGGTTGTTTTTTCATGTAGTAAATGTCTGACTCCATACTTGTGAAGACATATTGTTACTCTGCTGTGGCTCTTAGCACATGTGATAAATCTTTTTAAAGACAAAAGCATGCCTCTACAAGATAATTAATTTCACATGACCTAGGATACCTGAAGTCAAAGACCTTTTGGAATTGATTTTTTTTTTTTTTGACAAGAGAATTCTGAAGTTAAATATATTCTAGAGGGTAGATCAAAAAGATTGATTAGACAATTTTGTCTGTCCAGGGAAATAAGACCCAAGAGAGTCTGTTCTTCTCTTTCTGGTTGAGCCTTTGTGGTACAAGCAAGGAAGTAAAATAATCACGATCTGCTTGTTCCTGATGTTTACCAATGCTCAGTTTAACTCTAAGACTCGCTCAAAAAGGTAGTCAAGTCTTATTTAAAAAAAGGAAAAAAAAACAAAAGAAAGCAAAAAGGCATCAGCCTATGAAACTACATGAGTGGAAAAGAACTGTTGTTTGTATGAACTGACATAAAGCCTTGAAAAAATTATTTGGTGCGCTTTTGTTTCTTATGTGGTTTGTTATTTGATCTCTTCTCAGAGGGAGGCACTAAGAAATGCAGGAAATTATTTTTCTCTTCTAGTAGGCTGTGAGATGTGATAAGGATGGTGAGGCAATAATAAGTTAATGATCTCTCCTGAATTTAGATACTGCATGAGAATTGCTGGTTTTCTGCTTTTCTCTTAACTCTACTCTAATGAGTGTACAGTCAGCATCATCCATGCAAGACTTCAAAGCTTGTGATAATGATATGGACTGTAACTGCTGATTTTAGTTACTGCTCTGGACTTTGAATTAGATTTTGAGTGTAATTCACAATCTCAGTTGGTAACTATCCCAGTTGTAGTGTTTGTTTGTTCATCCTCAGGCATGACAGCTGAATCTGGTATAGGTACTGAAGCAAAGTCATTCCTTTATCTGGTCAGCGGGACCTTTTTTTTTATTTTTAAAGGAACCAAGTTACTGTGCTGAAGTTTATATACAAATTCATTTTAGTTCTGTTATGTTATATATCAGTGTGAGGTAATGTAAACGCATTAATAGTAACTCTAGGACATGGGGAAAATATTCGGAGTTACTGATGACTTGTTTGTTTTACTGGCTTCCTATGTCTGATATTTGCTTTTATGTTTTTCCTCTTTTTAATGTGTACTCAATCAGATATCTCAGGTGTTCTGTAAAATGAGCTATCTTTAGCTTTTTGACTCCTTAAGCTCCTGTCTATCACCTGGTAGAATTAAACTTTCTGCTGTATCTCAGTGATAGGTCTTAATTTTTTCTTGTTAGTCTGGAGTTATTTAGTTGCATTTAATTACTTTAGTGATATTTAATTCTGTCTGTAAGGTATTTTGCTCCTGTGACTGTAAACTCTTATTTTATATTCAGTATTAGTTTTGTATATTGATTTCACTAGGGCATATTCAGCAAAGATGTACAAAAAGGAGTAGAGCATACTCAAAGTACATCTGCCAAGTTGCAGTACATCTAACAGTTATGTCTGTTCTTCTGTAACTCCTCCATGTCAATGGAAGGAAAATGGAAAAAAGGATGACTTTTTAATAATAATAATAATAATAATAAGTTATGTAACCAGTGATTAGGGTCTTAAATTAGAAATTGGCAGGATTTAACAGTTTTATTTGTTGACATGGTTGTTTACTTTTTTCATTGACCTTTTTGCTTTCTGAATTTTCCCACATTGAATTCCCATGTATTGGTCTCATGATGAAGCAGCACTGGACATTCTGAATCTATATTAGTCATAATAAATTGTAGTTCTTACTCACTGTGTTGTTTGTAACTGAGTTTAAAATAAGTGGTTACCATGAATTTCCTGGGAATGTGTTTGAATGTGACAAATGGTTCATGTTGTTCATTAAGCGCCATTCAATATTTCTCCTTTCTCAACACAAAAAGGGGAAAGAATATTTGCAACTCTACTACTGTTTACTAAATACTTATCTGTTAGTTACAAAACAAACAAAATCACCAGTGCAAACCAAAACAAAAAAAACAACTTTAACATTAGGTAGGGTCATATAATTGAAGCTGTGCGTGGTTTTTGTCCAACAAACTGAATGCTGATGGATGAATTTGTACCATCAGTAGCTATGGACGATTCTTTAGGAAAAATGAAAATCTGATCCAGATTTCATTTATAGCTTGCTTTGTTTTTGGGGAACACCTTCTGGCAAAGGGAAGGAATGATTTCTGCACAGTCATGTTGGCAGGCCTGAATGACCTTTCTTTGGAAATCCCTCACACAGCATGTAATCCCAGATGTATGCCAGGATGTGAGCCCCTGTCTTAAAGATGAATCTAGGTGGAGAGGCTGGAAGATGGCCAGCAGGCATGTGAGGGCTGCTGCTGTCGGGATGAGGTCACTGTTTAGTTGCTCCTGCCTACTTGGGGGTGGTTCTCTTGCTACAACGAGCAAAGCTTATGCCTGTGCTGACTGGTCCTTAAGGCCTATGCCTTTCTCCAGTTCAGAGATGGCTAAGAAGAGGTAGCTACTGCCCTAGACACAGAATTGTAGAATCATTTAGTTTGGAAAAGACCCTTAAGATCATCAAGTCTGACTATCAAGCTCAACACTACCAAGCACACCACTAAACCATGTCAATAAGCTCCGTGTCCACATGTTTCTTTAGTATCTCCAAGGATAGGCTTCCCTGGGTGGCTCATTTCAATCCCTAACCGCTGTCTGTGAAGAAATTCTTCCTGATACCTAGTTTAAACTTCCTCTGGCACAACTTGAGGCTATTTCTTATGTCATATCACTTGTCACCTGAGAAAAGAGGCTGACATCCTCCTCACTGCAACCTCCTTTCAGGTAGCTACACTCCTCCAGATTTATGAATCAGCATTAAATCCACTTTCTGCTGTAGATAGCCAGTAGACATTCTTTCTGCACCCTCCTTGCCTCATGTTATGGAAAGGGCTGGCACCAGAAGTGCTATCAAAACGCAGTGTAAGGAGGTGGGCTGTTTCTGATCCTCGTTTGTGAATCCTTTGATGGATAAAACACATGTTGCCATGTCAAGGTTACAGCAGACCTTTTCTGAGATTGCCTGCAGTCCTTAGCTCTTTTTTTTTTTTTTTTGCTTTCCTTCCTATTGCTCTGCCTGCCTTTCTCTCCCCTCTCCCTCTTTCTCTTATGCCAGTCCCTGCTGAAGTGAATCAGCTCCTTTCCTGCTGCCAGTTTAAAGCATTTGGGAAATGACTTGGCCTTTTCTTAAGTCTGTTAATTATGTTCTTTTGTCTATCTTATGTAGCCCTTGTCTCTATTGTAGAAAGTGTGCCTACAGCTCTGCTGGCAACGCGCTTGCAGGCTGTGAAAAGTTTCTGCCAGTGTTTTCTGTGACAGCAAGAAAAAACAACAAAAACAACCAGAACATAAGTTACGTGGAGCAAAACTACCTTCTGTTAACTGATAGAAGTGTTCAGTGAGGGGGATATGAATGTTTTACACCCTGTACTGGCGCAGTTCTTCTGGTACACTCTGTGTTCCTGCCTGTCCTTTATACTATCTTGGTAAGCTGGGACCTATTTTGTCTTTCAGAAAGGACTCTTTATCTGCCTTGTTTGTATAGCGCTTAGCTGGCCCTTAAGTACTTACCAAAGCAACCATGATTAGCAATTTGCCCTTGCTTGAGGGCTTATGGTTTATCACTGTCAGTCTTATAGTGCACGTACTTGCATTTCTTCATCTATTATGTTTGGTAATGGAGTGCTGCTACTCACAGAATGCTGAACTGTGTTCTGCTTGTGTCATCTTGAAGTAGAAAGTGAATAAAATACTGTCAGTTCTGAAAAGGTAAAATTTAGATTGGCTTAGCATACTGTAGACTCAGCAACATGCTTTTTTATCTTTCTCAAATGTGTATTTATGTGTGTGTGTCTGTGAATATCTGCACATAGACTTTTTCCAGGAGGCCAGATCTCTTTCTGGAAATTAGATGTGTGGGTGTGGGAAGAGCTGAGGCCTTACCTGCAGTATGGGAGGTGACTTCTGCCCGTCCCTTCTGCCTGAGCTCTGTTGACTGCAGCACACCAGCACAGAGCTGTCCTGCGGCTGCATACTCCACCACAGCATGACTGAGGCAGTGCTGCTTGCACAGGGCACTGTGGCTCTCTGTGGACTGTGGTGGCTTCATGTTGGTGGGCAGCTCAGCCCCACCACACTTCTTTAGTTCTTTAGTCCCCCTCCTCAAAAGAACAGGGAGAAAATTCAGTGAAACAAGAAAGCTTATGCATTGAGATAAAAACAGGAAAGTCACACACCAATTATCATCCTGAGCAAAATAGACACAGTGTAGGGAGATCAATATAATTTATTGTCAGCTACTAACAGACTGAAGTAGCGAAAACTAAAGGTGAATTAAAAACACCTTCCTGCTACCATCCACTCATCTGTACCTTCAAGGTTACACTTTTCCCCTGCCCCACCACGGGCTGCTCCCCAGGGGCTGCAGCTTTGGCCCAGAGCTCTCCATGGACTGCAGCTCCTTCAGGCCTCATCCACTGCTGCACTGTGGGCTCCTCCATTGCTGCACATGGAGATCTGCTCTGTGTGATGCCCATTGGCTGCAGGGAGCAGTCTGCTCCACCATGGACCTCTCTGGGCTGCAAGGATCTGCTGCTCTGTTCCTGGAGCACCTCCTGCTGCACTGACCTTGGTGCCTGCAGGGCTCTTTCTCTCACATTCTTACTCCTCTCTCCCAGTTGCTGTTCTGCAGCATTTTTCTTAACCTTTTTTAAATATGCTCTCATGGAGATGTGACCAGTATTGCTCACTGGCCCACTGCTGGAGCTGGCTCTTATCCAGTTTGGGGCATCTTGCAGACTGCTCACAGAAATTTTTGCAGTTTTTTCCTCACCTCACCTTTAACAAAACATTGTTGCATAAACAAAATATGTGAGGCAGTTGGAGTAGTGATGCTCAAAATTCTCCTGGCCCCATTGGAACCTGATGTGGATCAGGCTTTTTGACTAGACAGGTTAGTGATCTCATGCTGTGGCTCCCATCTGCTTCTGCACTACTTCAGCAGCATCCCCCAGCAGGTTATGTGGTGGGCCCTACAGACTGAGGTGCAGCTGTACATCTATGAACACAGCAAACTGGCCTGCTTTGGGACTGGCCAGTACCTGAGCAGAGGAGGAGCGTATGTCTATTCTGTCTGCATTGCCCCAAAGTTGTTCCTTGTCTTCCCTTGGGAAATGGATTTGTGGATTTGTGGCCCCATCCAATCTGGCCTTCAGCACCTCCAGGGATGAGGCATCCACAACCTCTCTGGGCAGCCTGTTCCAGCACCTCACCGCTCTCATAGTAAAGAACTTCCCCCTGACATCCAACTTAGATCTTCCCTCCCTCAACTTAAAACCGTTTCCCCTTCGTGGCTCTCCTCTGGACCCTCTCCAACAGCTCCCTGTCTTTCTTGTACTGGGGGCTCCAGACCTGGACGCAGTACTCCAGATGGGGCCTCGCAAGAGCAGAGTAGAAGGGGACAATCACCTCCCTGTCCCTGCTGGCCACTCCTCTTTCGATGGAGCCCAGGATACCATTTGCTTTTCGAGCTGCCAGGGTACATTGCTGGCTCATGTTAAGTTTTTCATCTATCAAGACCCCCAGGTCCTTCTGGGGGGGAGAGTAATTTGGTTTGCAGAAATAATTTAATGTTCTCCTGCTTACTCTCCAAACAAACGATGTGGTGCTCTGAGGGCCTATGAAATGAAAAAAATGATTCTCTTGAGAAAGTGAATCTGAATTATTTTTACTATTGCAGCAGGATGCATTGGATGGGGCTGAGATGTACTACGACCTGTTGAAATGAATGACTGAAAGTAGCAAGTCATTTATTTTGCTTTTGTGACTGGAAAGGGAGGGAATGGGATACAGAGAGAGAAGGCTGCATGCTTTCAGCATCCTTGGTGCACTGTATTAAATGAGGCATCTTTCTGCTTTTTTCAACAATTTTTTTTTTTTTTTTGGACTTGTTTAAACTTCTAGACCTTTAGCAGTGAACTTATTGAGGATATATAGTTGTAGCATTCTCAGTTTTGATGGTTCCAATCTGTGTGTTACATGTATGTACATTGCTTTAATTGTTTAGTGGTCTGTTACATGAGAAGGTTTCTAATTTATGCATCTGTGTGTGGAGACTGGATTTAATGCAGTCAGTATCTTGCTAAAGTAATTAAATGCTTTCTGCAATTTAAAGGGAACTAGCAGTTGGTCAGATAACTTGTTGACAAGGGGAGGAAATCCATAGGCGTGTGCAGTGGAACCTGTCTGAATTCCTCTGTGTCCTGTGATTGTATGTGCTGTGCTTTCACACTGCCTGTTTGTGATAGGCTGTGCACAACCACTTTATGACTTGTGGGCATCTGCTATCACAGCAGTGTTTGAGTGGTACTACATCCAGCCAGACCTCTGCTAGCTCCTGCTATCTACCCTCCTGTACAAGTGAACAATTTCTCCATGCCCTTACCAACAGTATCTTCTGTACGGTGATGCAAACTCAATCTACATCAGATTTATTTCGCTGTATTGCCCCTGTGAATCACCTCCTGCCATTACATACCGCAAACTGTACGAGAGGTTTCCTGTCCTGCAGCTCCAGCATGCTTTAAAGGTTTAGTCAAGTTGCTGTGAGTAGCAAAACATCTGAAGCATCTGAGAAGTGCATGCACTAGGATGAAAGCTTTGAGCCCTAGAATGTGTATGGCTGAGCTTAGGCAGTGGCAGTATGTGATGACAAAACATTATCATATACTGGGATTTAGTGAATGCTTCTATTGAGTGTTAGTCTACCAGCTGTGTATCTTTCCACATCCTTTACGTAAGTACGTGTGAATGTGTAATATGCACACTTTCAGGCAAGACTTGTGAAAGTAATTAGAAAATAAATTTGTCAGAAAAACCCATTTTGGATCTAATTTACCATTAGAAACAGGCTAATGTCTTTGTATTTTAACTAAGTTGCCGTACTTATATGGTTGTCCTTTTTGTAGTTAGTTCAACTGGCTGAAACTGAGTGAGCGAGATGTGTTTCTGTACAGAAAATTGAAATGTGGTTCCCCAGCTACTTAACTCTGATTTTGTGTGCATAGTTCATAGTAGTATCAAACCTGGTAAAACTTGACATTTAAGGAAACCCCTAATGAGATCTTGAGGAAAACAGATATTTTGTCAGAAAATGGGATTGAGTGAGTAGTTTTTAAAAATTTTTTATTTTTTAAGTTACTAGTGGACATGGAGGCAGGAGGAGGAGCATGAAGGTACAGAAGGCCTGTGTCAGCTAATTCATGTCAGATGGACCTTTGAAAGCCTTCTTTCTGAAGAGCAATGTTACAAAACAAAGCAATGGAAAAAAGGCAATATTAAAGTTTTGTTTCTTTTTAAGAAAATATTCTTCTTTTCAAATTGACTTTTCAAGGGGACAACTTGACTGATCTGGCAGCCAGCAGATGAGTATTAAAAAGAAAATGCTCTTGCTTGACGGCGCAGTCAGCAGCTGTCTTAATCCCCCCTCACTCTGAGAGAATTTGTCCCAATGGATTCTTTCTGAAAAGCCCCATTTACCTCCTCCACTAGATACAGTTAGACCATAGCATTCTTTCACAAATAATTCCTCAAATATGCCAGGTTTTGTCTTTTGCCATTCCTGCGTCTGTCCAGTGTTGGCCAGGATATGCTCATTCTCAGTGTTAAGCTGCTGATGGAAAAATACAGGGCAGAAAAGAAGGATATCTTCCTGATCACTGTCATAGTTCCTTGATTTTTATCTAGTACATTCAGTAACGAAGAAGTGCATTAACAGATAAAAAGGAGAAAGTATCCTTTTCAGGAGCGTACTGCTTAAACACTATTTTTATTACCACGTTGGTTTGTTTGTTCCGCAGAGTGGGACACCCCCAGTCAAGGACATGTTCACAGATCTGAAAGATGGAAGAAAGCTTTTGGACCTTTTGGAAGGTCTGACAGGGAAACCTCTGGTAAGATAAATGTACATGAGTGTGTATTCATGTTGAAAACAAAACAAGCTGTCGTGTGTTTTTTTTGTTGTTGTTTGTTTAAATAAGTGCTCCTAGAGTATAGTCTGACTTGCTGTCTACATTTCCAGTGAATTTCCACAGAATTCTACTGATACATTATGTAGAGTCAGGTTGAAACCATTTGTGTAACTGTTGCATTTAAGGGTTAACATGCTGTTTAGCAAAGCAGGTAAAGCTAGTGGTGTTGTTCACACAGTATATATTCTTAATAGAGGTCTTTAAAGGTCTCTTTCTGGATGATTCAGAAGAGTGAACTACTTCTCATATGCTCGTGAAGACGAAAGTAAGAAAGGTAACATTTAATAGGCAAAACAAAAACATACATCTCCATTGGAAAAATCTTTTGTGATCCCACGGGTTTGAAAAGGCTGAAAAATTAAACAAATTTTGTTTAGATTTGAGAATATGCTTGTGGGGCTGAGAATTCTTAGCCTGCTTATACTGATGCCTTTTCAATCAGATAGATGAGGTGAAACCTACGCCATCATATGGAACTAACCTCTTGATTTAACTTTTTACAGAAATCTCAAGTTGACTTATTGCTCTTAACAGGAAATCTTTAGGCATTTAAAATTTTACCTTTCCAGCTTGCCTTATTTTTCTGAACACATGCATTTCACTAGTAAGTACTTGTAATGGTTCAGGGTCTGATTTGAAGTCTATTGAAGACAACAAGAATTTCTTGGTTTCTAATTTAGTTGATTACTGTGTTCCAAGTTCAGCTTCACATTCTTGCAGTTTGATGATGTTCTACTGCAGGAATTGAATTGTGGTGATTAAAAACAAATGGAGTGGCAGACACTATCAAGAGCTGCAGTATTTTTTTTTTCTCCTAATTTTAAAAGGAAGAAAAGATTGGGAAGTGTAACTTCTTCCCAGTATGCGAAGATTTAGCAGAGTTTTGCCTGCCAGAAAAATGAATTGCTCTTGTTCACTCTTGGGAGCAAAAAAATTCCAACTACTCTGGCAAACATTCAAAACCCTCAGATTTTCCTTTGGAACTCCCATTTTGCTTTTGTATTGCCAGTACATAATTTTGAAGATGCTGGAAATAAAAATTCCAGCCTAAGATGAAGTGAAACATGCTTAAAATCCAAAGCCTAAGTACCTTAGATGGAGGAATTTTGTTCTCACCAGTTTTCATCTTGATGTTTATTTTGGAAGTATTGTGGATGAACTTTCTTTTTCTATTAAAAAAAAAAAAAAATCACGAGAAAAGAAAGACAAGTTTTTCTGTTGCTCACTCACTTATTTTGCTTTGATCAGCTAAGTTTATTCTGATACAAACATTATCAATCTTTTTCAGCCTAAAGAACGAGGTTCCACAAGAGTACATGCCTTAAATAATGTCAACCGAGTACTGCAAGTCTTGCATCAAAACAATGTAAGCATGCTTTTCCACATCTCTTTTTGATATACTTTTACATTTATTCTTGGGTGTTAATGTGTTTGTAAAAGATTGTAGCACTTAAGATGAGAATTCAACAGGTAAATTGTTCTCAGTTTTCTTCAGCCAGAGTTATTTCAGTGTCTGGCAACGTTGTGAAATCCTAAAATGCAAATTTAATCCTAGTATAACTAAGTTCTCTTAGAATTACTAAGATGTGGATGTGTTCAGCCTTGAAAACAAAGCTGACTTGAAACCCAGCTATGCGTAGACCATGAGCATGTCAGGACAAATAGTTAATTTCCAGTGAAGGAGCATGACTGGTACAACAGTCTCTAAGGTTATGACAGGCGCTTTGTCTCTGTGTTTTCATGTCCTGCTCTCAAAATGCATGAAGATCTTTCCAGTGACAGCTGTCAAATCTTTCCTGAGCATTCCTGACTTAGCTCTGCTAATTGATCAGGAAGAGCAAACAGAAAACTCCAGCCACTTATCTTTAAGAAAAATGGGAATAACAGCTGTTTCTTTTATTTTAATTTTTGTTCTTACTGTGTAGAAACTAGTAACGCTGTAGCAAAGTAATTTTATTTTTTCCCGTACAACAACTCCTGATAAGCATAGTTGTCTATAATTAGAATTTCTATTTGTGAATGTCATGGCACTGATATAGTTTAATAACAACATTCTGGCAAAGAAATGCATCTAATGAAAAAGACACTGGCATAGTTATGTAAACTGCAGATTGAAAAGTAACATGAATGTGCTATATAATGCTGCAGTTTCCCTTCCACATTTGTAAACCAGTGTCATATTTCTAGGAAGCAGCCAAAGTTTAGTGGTGGGCTGTTTGTTTTCTTTCTTTGAGGTACTGTATATATTGATTATTATTATTTTTTTCCCTAAGGATAAGTAATAGGTCTTCCCAGCTTGAAATTTATTTAATTTATGAATATAATAAATGAAATGATATTGAGTTATAGGAATTAATTAGTTCTTCCATAAGCTAGTGTTTCTAGAAGTAAACAGGTGGCATTAGTTAGCTGAAAGTTACTGAGGTCACATATGATTTATACCTACTGTTTACCTTCATTAGAAAATGTTTGTTTAAGATGAAGGGAAAGCCAAGAAGCAGTTGCTTTCTGTGACCTGAGAGTTTGTGGCCTGCACGGTATTCATAACTTTGAAAACAACTTATGAAATCTTTAAAATCCACATTGCAAGGAACAAGCAAGTGTACAAGATGTAGGTGTTCAAATGACGATGGGACTTGATTCATCTGATGAGCTGAGTGACTTTATGTAATGAACTTAAACTTTTTTTGATTTATGGACCAGTTTTTTATTTCAAAGCAAGCAAAAGAAAAAACCCCAAATCACTATATATAGCCAATATCCATCTATTTTCAGAAGTATTAGAAGTCTACTGTCAGCATTCTTTTATTGGTTAACTTTGTTCAAATCTTAGCTGTGCATTAACCATTCAGTGAGTTGCTATCTGTGCGCTGGAAAACATTGGTTTAATAAAAAAGTCATTAAAATACAAAAGTGGGCATATGGATTCTTTTATGTATGGTGTAGATTGCAGAGGAAATACAGTACTTATAGTACTAACAATAATTATGCTTGTGATTTAAAAAAAAAAAAGTTTTTTTTTTTTGTTACCCATTCTCAGGAATGTTTCTCTTCTGTTGAGGTGAAAAAAGCTTTTGTCATATAAGTGTTTTGTTTTTGTGCCCTTCTCCTTTGGTCTTTCACCTTCTTGTGTTCTACAGTGCTCTAGACTGAATTGTTTAATGGTGGGCACTGGCAGCACTTTCAATGTGTTTTTGCCTGTTCAATTTACAGTTGCCTCAAGAAGGTATATCCTCAGTGTTTATAAAGAGATTTGCATTAAAATTCCATTCCAACTGCTGTAAAAACTGGGAGAGGTCAATCCACAAATCCAAGAACTTTGAAGCATAATTTGTGGATCCATGTTAATCTCAACAGCAAAGTTTGGGTTTGATTTCACTAATTGGGACACCTGTGTGGAACTGAAAATTGCGTAGATGGTATCTGAAAGCAATGAGGTTACAAATACGTTTTGCAGAACTCAAGCTATTCAGCCTAAAGAATGAGGCAGTTTGATAAGAGGAAACATATTCACAGAAAACCATTATTTTCTTGCATATTAGGTATGCCTTATAAAATAAAATTAAACTTTTTATTGTTTTTACCTGTTTTATCATTCTGAGCTAAATCCACTGACAACTAGAGGATGGGTTCAGTCACTGTCCTCTGATTGTCCATGTTGTTGAACTGCTAACCAGATCCTTGTTGTGGGTTTTGTCAATATGGACAGTGCTGTTCCCAGACACAGCTCTTGGGGGTAGTGTAAACTTGGAACTGGATAGTACAACTTTGTTCTGGAGCCAGGATAAGAACGGGAGAGAAAAGCTTCACCACAGAGTTGCAATACAGTGTTATTTGTCTGTGGAACTGGAGTATGGCACAGATTATTTGTGAGAATGAAGCCCCATTCTCTGCACTGTATGGGAACGTGTTTCAGCATCTGCCAAAGAGAGCTGTTACTAGCTGTTTCCATAGGCCATGGTGGTGATTAATGCAATGTCTGTTAGGTTCCTCCAAAAGATGGAGGTTGGTGGTGCTTTTCATTGACTGAATGGAGAGGAGTAGCCTCTATTCAAACTCTGAAGTAGCAGTGAGTGTCTGGTAGGGTGCTCTAAGCTCATCTTCTCCTGAGTGCTGAATACTTAATGCTGGAGTGGGTAGCCTCATGTATTCCCTTGTGTACTGAAGTAATCTCCTCTCTCCCCATTTTTTTAATGATGTTCTCAGTTTGAATGTCCGAGGCATATAGAAAACTTGAACATCTTATTTTTTTTGAGTTTTTCTCAAAAAAAGTTTTTCTCCTTGTGTAAACTTGTCCCACTTGGATGCTCATTCATACAAAGCTTTAACCTTTGACAATGTTGTTTGATAGAGTTGATCTGACCTTTCCAGGTGGAGTTGGTGAATATTGGAGGAACTGACATTGTTGATGGAAATCACAAGCTGACACTGGGGCTGCTGTGGAGCATTATCTTGCATTGGCAGGTGAGGAAGATGTAATGAGATCTCTTCCCTTCCAGGAATCATGTACATCTAATCTGGGATTCTCACAAATCTTTCTGGAGTTTTTGCAATGTAAAAAAAAACCAACCGTTTCTATTCTAGACTGGTAAATAAATACAGGACAGTGTTTGGTTTCTGACCTCTGTCTGTTGGCTGCCTCGTGTGATGTGTATTCTCATATTTGCTCCATTGTACTCAGTTCCTGGGGCTGTTAAATACTAAAACATTGTTTATATTTCTTCCTGAAGATTTAAGCAGTTATGTTTGCAGGTGTTTTTCTGCTATCTTGGTAGCTTTGTTGGGCTTGCATCTTTTATGCAACTCTGGAGGTTTGTTTCTCAACGTCATAGATTGAATTACTCCCAGTTTATCTGCATACCTGAGAGGATCACTGGATTCACTTGGAGGGACTTCAGCGGATGCTTGTGCATAGCACAGCAAACAGCACACTTCCTGTGTTGGCTGAACAGTTATCCTGTTCTTGCCAAAAGCCTCTGCAAAGTTGTATATTTGGGGTTGGTTTACTAATGGAACCCCAGTGCAAGGCAGTAAGAAATATTATACCCCATGGTGTGTGCTGGCAGCACTGAGGAGCGGGGGAGGGCTGTAATGTAGGAGTAACTTGTCATTTATTACATGGTGCTTTATTGGTACTTGTAATCAGTTGAGAATAAAGATGGCCTGAAGGCTCCTATTCCTACCTCTCATATAAAGAGATAAAACTTGACTCGTAGCTTTTCACAGAAAAGAAGCTTTCCTGGTTTGTAAATTAGTTTTGTTCAAAAGATTTGTATGCAGGAGAAGCTGAGAACATGTCTGTAAGATGTAGGTGCTGGTGTCTTGCAGGTGAAGGATGTCATGAAGAATATCATGTCAGATTTGCAGCAGACCAACAGTGAGAAAATTCTGTTGAGCTGGGTTCGGCAGTCCTCAAGACCTTACAGTCAAGTCAATGTTTTGAACTTCACAACGAGCTGGGCAGATGGACTTGCTTTTAATGCTGTCATCCACAGACACAAGTAAGTGACATAGTTCTTCTTTTATCTATTGAAGTAAGCTGTTTTTTTTTTTTCGCCTGTGTCTTTGTGCTTGAGTGTTTGTAGGCTTCTAGTTTCAGTAGTTCATTTTTGTTGTAGTAACAATAACAGTCATAGATATTACTGGACCCTTGCCAAAAACAAAGCCAAGGCAGCAGTGCAACTCTCAGAATTTTCTCATGCACACTCACTAACCCCTCTCAGTCGTCTTTTCTCAAGGCTAAACAGACCCAGTTCACTTAGCCTTTCTTCATAGGGGAGATGCTCCAGGCCCTTCACCATCTTTGTGGCCCTCCGCTGGACTCTTTCCAAGAGATCCCTGTCTTTTTTGTACTGGGGAGCCCAGAACTGGACACAGTATTCCAGATGAGGCCTTACCAGGGCAGAGTAGAGGGGGAGGATCACCTCCCTCGACCTGCTGGCCACGCTCTTCTTAATGCACCCCAGAATGCCATTGGCCTTTTTGGCCACGAGGGCACACTGCTGGCTCATGGCCAACCTGTCGTCCACCAGGACGCCCAGGTCCCCCTCTGCAGAGCTCCTCTCCAGCAGCTCATCCCCCAGCCTGTATTGGTGCATGCAATTATTCCTCCCTAGGTGTAAGACCCTACACTTGCTTTTGTTGAACCTCATCCGGTTTCTTACTGCCCAGCTCTCCAGCCTGTCCAGGTCTCGCTGAATGGCAGCACAGCCTTCAGGCGTGTCAGCCAATCCTCCCAACTTTGTATCATCAGCAAACTTGCTGAGGGTGGCCACTATCCCCTCATCAAGGTCATTGATGAAGATGTTGAACAAGACCGGACCCAGCACAGACCCCTGGGGGACACCACTGGTTACAGGTCTCCAGCCAGACTCTGCACCACCGACGACGACCCTCTGCGCTCTGCCAGTCAGCCAGTTCTCAATCCACCTCACTGTCCACTCGTCTATCCCACACTTCCTCAGCTTTGTTATAAGGATGTTGTGGGAGATAGTATCAAATGCCTTTCTAAAATCAAGGTAGACTACATCTACCGCTCTTCCCCCATCCACCCAGCATATGACAACATCATAGAAGGCCACCAGGTTGGTCGAGCACGACCTCCCCTTGGTGAACCCATGCTGACTACTCCTGATAACCTCCTTTTCTCCCAGTTGTCTGGAGATGGTATCCAGCACAAGCTGTTCCATCACCTTTCCAGGGACAGAGGTGAGGCTGACAGGCCTATAATTACCCGGATCTTCCTTCTTGCCCTTTTTGAAGACCGAAGTGACATTGGCTATCCTCCAGTCTTCAGGGACCTCCCCTGTTATCCAAGACCTCTCAAAAATGATGGAGAGCGGTTCGGCAATGACCTCCGCCAGCTCCCTCAGCACACGTGGATGCACCCCATCAGGTCCCATGGACTTGTGGACCTTAGTACTGCCTAGGCGCTCACGCACGTCCTTTTCCCTGACTAAAGGGAAGTCTCCCATTCCCCAGACCCTCTCCCTAACCTCCAGGGTGTGGGAAACCTGAGAGAGCCTTTTCGCTAAAGACGGAGTATCTCTGCCTTCTCAGCATCCCCTGTTACCAGAACTCCCCCCTCACTTAGTAAGGGTCCCACATTCTCTCTAGTTTTCCTTTTGTTGTTAAGGTACTTGAAGAAGCCTTTTTTATTATCCTTTATCACTTTAGCCAGATTCAATTCCAGACGGGCTTTAGCCTTCCTCGTTGCATCCCTGCAGGCCCTGACTACATTCCTATATTCTTCCCAAGTGATCAGACCCTTTTTCCACATTTCATGGACCTTCTTCTTTCCTTTGAGCTTGCGCATGAGCTCCTTGCTCATCCACACAAGTCTCCTGCCACCTTTTTCCGATTTCTTGCTCACAGGGACGCACCGATCCTGAGCTTGGATCTTCTCCTTGTGCTTTCTTCATTGTATCTTCCCTCCCATGCAATGGGAAAAACTCCTCCTTCAGTTTGCCATATCACTTCAGTAGGAAAGTACAGAAGCTTCAAAATGAGGGAATGAGGAAGATGGGCTTTGTGGCTCTTTTTAGGTTTTCAATGTATCTTACTTGAAAGATTCTATATTCAGCACTTTCAGGAGGGCAACTTTTTGCATTTTTTTGTTGAGTAGCAGAATGAAAGGAGAATAGAGTAGTTTTTCTTTGTATTTTATAATGAGTGGTGTTAAAACAGCTTGTGTTCTTTCTGATTTTGGGAGTCTATAGAAATCTCCATTTTACAGACTCCTCCAACACTCGCATACCTTTGTGTCTGATCTGTCTGCTTCTGGGCAACTTAAATGAAGGCAGTTTTCTTTTGCATGCGTTGAGTGTTCTTTACCATAAGTAACTATTTCAGTGTGATAATGGCATGATGACATTACCTCTTAGCCACCAGATAGCTGTCATAGCAAATAGTTCATACGTGCTGCGTATAAATATTCTGAATGTTGGTAAAGTGTTCACAAGGCCTGCTTTGAGCCTGCTGTTCTCTGATCTTCAGTCTGTGCTGACTGAGCTATCACAGGCTTGCTGCTTTCAGCCTGGGTGTGGTATGATGTACCTGTGTGTCTTCAGGAGCTCACTGGTGTTCAGCCTGCATGCATATATGGGGAGCATATACCCATTCTGAGGGCTTCTGAAAGTTTGGAAGTGCTTTTTTGGAGAAGGCAGAGAAATACTAATGGAAGTCTCTGGAGCTTACACTGTCAGAAGTGTTAACAAGGTGTGATCTTTATAGATGGTTTTCTTGTCAGTGTAACTGCCTGTAGAGGCATAACTGCCAGTGAACGTAAAGCTTTGTGTTAGAGCACCAGCTTTAGACATAGGTGAGACTCATGTTACTAAGAATGAATACTGAGAAGGACAGAGGTAGTAAAATCAGCTTTAGGCTGTTTGTGGACCTTATGCCCTGTGACTCTGCTTGGGCTTTCTGAGTTCTGAAATCTGTGAGCTCTGCCCTTTCCAAAGCACTGCTATGTAGCAAAAGCCCCTGATGAAACCTTTGCATGACTGTGCTCTCCTCTGGCTTTGGAAAACTTCTCGTAGTTAGCTGTCTCTCCGCTGTTCTTTCTGAGCCTTTTAGTCCCTCTTCTGGGAACCTGGCAAGCTCAGAATTCTTAACACCTGCAATCTTTCAGTGGAGCACCATTTTCCGCACACTTCTCAGAACCTTAGAGCTTACTTTAATTCTAGGCAGCCTTTGAAAGAGAGAACCTGTAAAAGACCCTTGCAGGGAACAAAAGGATTGAGGTGTGTTGCAGAATTGGTAGGACAACAAAGCTGTTTAGCTTACCTGGATCAGTATTGCCTCCCTGCCAAAGGAATACTTTCAGTATCGTGTTTTTTATTTAGTTTTATCCTTGGACACATAATATAGGGGAGTTTTTGTGGTTCCTATTAAGAGCTTTAGTAGCTCACTTTTCTCTTTTTGTCTGTGAACAATCGCTTATAGTTTTACCTTTTGGTTGTAATATTTAATAACTTTGTAACACTTGCAGTACTTAAGTTATATGAGGTAATAGGACATAAAACATCTTATTGTGTTAGTCTCTTTCATTTCCTAATATTAGCCAAGTTCTTCTTTGAATTGAATTCTGTTATTTGGTACAGATTTTTTTTTCTCCTGGGTCAATACCTAGGTTGCATTCTATTAGAATTTGTGTTACAGTGGCAGTAGGAGGGTTAGTGTGTATCCAATCCGTTTGTTGCAAAATGTTTTTCAAAGTAAAAGTCTCTTATGAAACTTCGTGAATCTGTGCAGCTGTGTTTTGCTTCTTGCATTGAAGTACAGTATTCCATAAACATGTATTAGGATCTTTACATATTTGCCCCTCTGCCCCAGCTTTTATTCTGGCTTTTTGCTCCTCAGACCCTGTTTGTCTACAGCCTTCCTATTTCACTAAGTGTGATGATTCAGCACATGTCAAAAGAATACTCTCAGGTCAATTTATAACTGAAATAAGAATTAGAAGAACTGAAGTCAAGCCCATCTTTTCCTCCCCAGTTTTCTGTGGAATGCAGAATCAATAGCAGTATTTTGATGAGAAGCCACTACACAGAGGAATGTAAAGTATTTTAATGGTTCGTAGCTTTATGGCTGTATTACTTCAGCACTAGGCTGATTATGCCCTGTGGGTATAGATAGCAATGGGAGGGGGCCCTCTTTGCTCATACTTTTTCTTATTCCATATTCTGCTCTTTACCACTTAGATCTGCTGGTATGCTTTTGGGTATGCAACTGGGCTGGAGATTTGGTTTGGTTAATGCTAATGGAAGGTGAAGGGTGCTGGGCTGCTGGTGCTGTAAATCTGTCTGCTCACAATGTGACTCATGAATGCTTCAGATTTTTTTTAAAGCATGGATAAAGATGATGTGGTGTGGTAGGTTAGCAGGTGTGGAGACTCCTGCTTCTGGCTGTGATGGTCTCAGCTGGTCACTGAGCTACATCCTAAGTTTGGAGTGAGGCTCTTTAGAAATAGAGTAGAGTGATTACATAGCATGGCCTGACACAAAAGTCCCGTAGTGGGAATAACACTGTAAAAAGAAAGAATTGAAGAAAACTGGTTCCAGAAGAAATTTGAAACACAGGATTTAATTATTTTCTTGTTATTAGCACTTAACCTATAGTTGCATTTAATTAGTATATATAAGAATGAAAAGTGGATGGTGCTGTGGACATGTGGTCACTTATCTGTTTGTGATTGCCGGTGTGCCACCAAGGATATTTTTGTATTTCTGTGTTTGTGAATATACACTGAAATTTGTATTTTGTATGTATGTTCATGTTTATATTACTTATGTAGCTACCTTGATGTCCATAACTTAAAATTCTGAACGGCATGGGTCTTTAAATTAAATTCATTGTTCTTTTTTCTGTTTCGTCTTTTACTTTCAGACCTGAGTTCTTCAGCTGGGATAAAGTTATAATGATGTCTCCAATTGAGAGACTGGAACATGCTTTCAGCATAGCCAAAAACCACCTGGGAATTGAGAAACTGTTGGATCCTGAAGGTGCAAGATAGTTATTCTACTTGAGATTTGAAGCTTTTTGAGCTCTTCTTCAAGAAAATGCTTATGTAGACATTTATTGCTACAAATTTCAGCAATTTTGTGCAGTGATATTTTGTTTCAGTCCCTTAAACTTGAAGTTAAAAGTATGTAAATTGTAGGATAAGTTTGTTTGTGTATGTATGTTTCAGCTTCTTTGAATGTTAAGGTTCAGAATGGCTTACCCTTCAGAGACAGCATACAGGAACATAAACAAAAACGTGTACCAACTTTTAGGGAGGGGTTCTATTGCAAATATACTTTTCTGATGAACTAGAGCACTTTGTAGAATGGAATAGCTTAAGACCTTGTGATCTTTTATTCTTTGTTATAAACACTGTATGTAACAGTAGCTATCAATGCTGTGAATACTTACTGTGAATGCTCATCAGGAAACTTGTATGGCCCTTTCTTAAAACCCTGAGCTGTCACTCTGCTTTGAAGTGAATCTCTGAAGATCCATTCTATATGACAAACTCTCAAACTTTATAGATTGAAACACCACCACCTTTTAATTTACTTTTTATTTTTAAAAGCAAGCTGAATTAGTAGAACTCATAACCCCATGTATATGTGAACCAGAGTCTGTGAAACTCTTTTCTATATGAAGAGTAAACAAATGAACTGACCTGTGCTGAAAGTGAGGATAGAACTCAAGAAGAAGTGTCTTTTTGAGGGATTTTGTTCCTGAACTGCATTTCTTCTTGGGAAATGCTGAAGAATGTTTCCAAAACCATTTTTATTCCTCAATAACCACAGGTCTGGGCTCTTCAAAAAGGTCATGCCTTTTAATGTAGTGTAGAAAATTATTTTTATATCATTTTTTTCCTTTGTACTTCATGCTTTCAACATGTGAAAACATCTGGTCTTTTAGACAAAAGCTTACTAAGGGCTAATTAACAGGGGAACCTGTGCTTTGCTCTGTATGTGAAATATTACTGTCTTAATTGTATTCTATGTAATGATTTAGAAAAGCAGTTTCTTTATTAACCCCTCTTCCCTTTTTTTTTTTTTTTTTTCCTTTTCTGGTTTTAATGCAGATGTTGCTGTACCACTTCCAGACAAAAAGTCTATTATCATGTATTTAACATCTTTGTTTGAGGTCCTTCCTAAGCAAGTCACCATGGAAGATATTCGGGAAGTGGAGACCCTTCCAAGGAGATTCAAGCAGGAATGTGAAGATGGAGAATTCGGCTTGAAGCAGGTATGTTTGTTATTGAAGCCTGGCTGGGTGTTTAGTTGTAATTTTAGCTGATCTTCAGGCTTGTCAGTTCCCTGGAACATGCTTTCTATCTTATCAACATTATTGGGAAAATCTGAAAAATCATACCATCTTTTTGATTGCCTTCATCGACTTTATCTTCCTCTTCCTCTTCTGATTCATGTATATGTTCCTTTTCACTGAGGTAGAAAGTTACATCTACATTATGTGTGTTTTGTCTGTTTAGTTTATTTTCCTTATTTATCTTGTGAAGTTGGAGAGAGTAACCTGAAGTCTGCAAAAGAGTTAGCAGCAGGGCTGCTAGTGGTGGTGGGATTTGGTGGGTATTTATTTCTGTGGGAGGTCCACTGCCCCGTTAAATTAGTAAAATTAAAGTTTTATATCCAGATCCTTTATTTTAAAGTGGAAGTTTGTTAGTGGTAGCTGTTGGCCCCTCTCATTAGAAATGTACCTAATATTTTTTAAATTTTAGGAAGGATTAAAAGGGATCTTAGTTGTTCTTAGTATCATTTTTTAAAGCATCTTTTCAGTTTTTTGAAGATGTCACTTTTCTCTTGGCTGCTTAGGCTGTAGCACCTGAAGAGGAGCAGAACAGCTCTAGAGCAGAGACCCCCAGCACAGTGACAGAGGTGGATATGGACTTGGATAGCTACCAAGTTGCTCTGGAAGAAGTCCTCACGTGGTTGCTGTCAGCTGAGGATGCATTTCGGGAACAGGAAGAAATATCTGGTGATGTTGAAGAAGTCAAAGAGCAATTTGCCACCCATGAAGTAAGCAGTAAGCTTTTCTTAAGTTATTTCATGGTTTTAGGGTTTTTGTTTGTTTGTTTGTTTTTTGTATTTTGTGTGTGTGTGTATATGCGTAGGGGGCTGCAAAACTTCTGTTTTTTGGTCCTTATCAAAATACTGCTAGTCTGTTTGTTTTGTCTTGGTAAATTAAAAGCACCTGTAACTTCTTTTTTTTTTTTTTTAATGGACAAATAATTGTTCATTTGGCAGTGAAATAGATCTTCCTAGGAGAAACATGCAGTATAGCAGGTTTTGAAACTTTTTTTAGTTGGCTTTCTGTGGCTGGCTCACTGGTGTCATAGTCATAGAATTATTTGGGTTGGAAGAGAACTTGAAGACTGTCTAATTTCAACACCTCTGCCATTGTCAGGGATGCCTTCTACTAGACAATGTTGCCAAGAGCCTCATATAACCTGAGCTTGAACACTTCCAGGTAGAGCACTCACAGCTTCTCTGGGCAACATGTTCTAGTGCCTCACTTGCAGTATCCATATTACAAAAACAGTCTAATCCAGCCTGATTCTCATTTCTCTGCCAACTTCTGAAAAGCTTGGTCTGCCCAATGTTACCTGCTGTGAAATTGGTAATCATTTCAGTTCAATTCAGTGGTCTCTCTGAAGCATAGTTTTCAGAAATGTGTTTACTTCCGAATCTTGGTTGTTTTTTTTTTGTTGTTTTTAAACTACTTTATTTTGGTTCTGTTCAAAGTCAAATATTCTAATGTTGCAGAAAGATTGAAGTGTCATGTTAGATGTTTTAGTTTTCTACTTTGTCAGCTTACTGTATACAACTTCATCTAAAATATAGTTACAGGTCAATATGAACTTTTAAAATTGTGAACAAAAGAAAGAGGTCGTCTGGATTTTCTCTAAGTATATGAATTTTAGTTAATAACTTTTAGAGTTCAATTTACTTGCTTATGGTACACTTCAGATTTTATTTGCCGTTGATCATAGGTTAGTTGGTAAGTTCTTGGTGAATTTGTTCAAAGACTACCAATGCAGACTCCTGTTAGGAGTTCACAGATCGGTGATGTGCCTCCTTGTACTGTTTTCCAGGCTTTTATGATGGAACTGACTGCACACCAAAGCAGCGTGGGCAGTGTCTTGCAGGCTGGGAACCAGCTGGTGGCACAGGGAAATCTGTCACCTGAAGAGGAGTTCGAGATTCAGGAACAAATGCTGCTGCTGAACTCCCGCTGGGAAGAGCTCAGGGTGGAGAGCATGGACAGGCAGTCCCGGTGAGTCACGCCTCACAGCCTCTCCTAAAGCTGCAGGACTGCCTTCAGTTGCATACTGCATCTCAGAGGACTTGCTTTTTATCCACTTTGTGGGATACTTTTTTGTGTGTCACAAACTGAAAAGCTAATTCTGAAACCCATCCTCTTCATACTTCCTAACATAAACAGAGGAAATGAATATAACTTTTCTTGGATTCTTAAGTAAGAGTATTTTAAGACTTCTGTTATATAAGCGTACCAGACTAAATATATGGTATCTACATGCAGTAGTTATGTAAACGTGTTTTTTAATATTTTCAGTAGCTTAAGTTCTTGAATAAAAGATACAGCAGACGTGAATAGCTTTATGTATTTCCAGAGTTAAAGAGCAGTTAATGGAATTTTTTCCCACCAATGCATTATCGAGCTCAGAGGTAGGAAGAAACAGATTGCAGCTCTCAGCAGTGGTTCTGGTAGCAGCAAATTGCAGTTTCAAAACAGTCTGTGGTATTAATTGCAGAATTCACTATTATTTGATGGTACTTAACTAGTTTATGAATGGTGGCGTCTTTCCTTTTGTAAGTAGAACTTAGTCTGTTTCCCTGGGAAGACTGTTTCTGAAATGGCTCTGCCTGTGTTTCCCCTGTAGCCTGCATGACATGCTGATGGAGCTACAGAAGAAACAGTTGCAGCAGCTGTCTGACTGGCTGACAGTTACAGAAGAACGCATTCAGAAGATGGAATCTCAACTTTTAGCTGACGATTTAGAGACCCTTCAGAAACAGCTAGAAGAACACAAAGTAAGCCTTTCTTCTGTAGTGTGAAGTGTTGATTGGAAGCTTTCCTTAGCTGAGGGGCTTTCTAAAGGACGAGGATGAGGAACTGGACATTGTGTAATACGTTAGCACTGATGAATATAGGAGAAACTGTGTTATCTTTGCTTTGTGCAAGAAATGAGGCCTTTCCAGGTGAATTGTTGCTATAAGGGACAGTATGAAATGAGTTGTAGATAACAGACATTTAGTGACTGTCAAGTGTTGCTAAGGCATATTTGAGATTTGCCACTTAAAATAATGTGGGAGTCAAAAGTATTGGGAATGACCTCTCAGTTCTACTTCCTGCTATTACAGAGATTGCATCCTAAGGAAGTGTATAGATACCACTCTCTGTGTACAACGTTTTTGAATTGGTTTGATTCTCAGTTAAGTTTCTGTATAGAAATATAGCCTTTCTAGCCTGCAGTGGTTTTTTGAAAGGTGATTTTTTAATATTTGTCGTGCTTGCAGCTTTGGTTTTTGCAGTCAGTGCTGAGGTTTGACCTTCTCTCTGACTTGGGGCGTACCTCACAGGGCAAGAACTGCTAAGTATTCTTAACCTGTGTAGTTTCTTGTCCCACACTTGCATTCTTTGCTCTTGTCTTCAAAGACTGTGGAGCTCGAGACCTGTTGATCATACAGTAGCTTAGTAGATTTTCTGGGGTGGAAAGTGATATTTACAGTACTTTAAAGGCGTATGGATATTGCAGAGTTATTTGAGAGGTAGGCTTCAACCAGAAGCTTAGCTGCCAGGAGTTGTATGAAGATTTAAATTTACAGATTATTTTAAACTAATTGGAGTGGTACACTTTTTGCAGTTGCTAGGCATCAGTTTGTGTTTATTGTATTTGGTACTTAGGTTTTGAGAAGTGTCAATTATTTAATGTTCATAGTGGTTTTTCCATTTGACATATGTATTCAATTAAAAAAAATATATATTGTTAAGCAAGTATCAAAGGGTAAGTTCTCTAATCTATAGCAGTAGATGTATAGCAATTCAGTGCAACTGTCATATAATTCTTCTAGACAAGAATGGTGCATACTTTCAAAAACATTTATTTGTTTTCCAGTATTTTAACAAAAGGGCTTTAGATTATTTTCTAGCAGTCTTGCTAAATATTTGCAGTTTGTAATCAGTGATGTGTTTTCTAGAACTTGCAGAATGACCTAGAGGCAGAACAAGTGAAGGTAAACTCTCTAACGCACATGGTTGTCATTGTTGATGAAAGCAGTGGGGAGAGTGCGACAGCTATTCTGGAGGAACAATTGCAGGTAAAGTGCTAGTGGTTTTTGTTTTTTAATTGTAAGCATTTAAAATATTTGCATATAATTGCTAATCAACATTTTTGTGCTTAAAAACAATTTGTCTTAGAAAGCAATTTTAAGTAATACAGTTTTAAATGTAAGTAATGTAAAGAGTTATTAAACTTGCTCAGCATAAAACCTGTGAAAGTAATTTGGCTTTCAGACTAAATTCCTGACTAGTCAAGCTGCTTGCATCCCCAGTGACTTAGGCACTTTTGTGATGCATCTTTGCAACAGTTTCATAAAATGGGGAAACACACAGTACAATTATTCATTTCATATAGGTAATTTTCATCAGAGAGTTATAATTTGATGGAAAAATATATAAACACGTGAACAGAATTTATCTAGGAAATACTGTATGAATTATTTTCCTGGTAGATTTCTTTCTTTCTTTCTTTCTTTTTTCTTTTTTTTTTTTTTTTTTTTTTTTTTTTTTTTTTTTTTTTTGAGTTAGGCTGTATCCCTAGTAAAGCATTTAGAAAAAAGGATTGATTGAAATGGAATTAATGAGATTTTAATTGCTCCTTTTGAGGTCAGACATATAGCTCCCTAGGTTCAGTGTATGCTCTTGAAATATTTAACCTTAAGTTTTGTGCAAAACAACAATGGCAGCTAATGGCAATAAGGTAATTACTGTAAAGAAAAAAGGTTACTGTGAAGAAAACACTTTTTTTTTCATATCTGATTTTTGGATTTCCTTGTGAGGCTTGTGAATATTCATGAATATTTCCTGCTTTTATAGAAGCTGGGTGAGCGGTGGACAGCAGTTTGTCACTGGACTGAGGAAAGACGACTCAAATTGCAAGAAATTCAGCTTTTATGGCAGGAGCTGCTAGAAGAGCAGGTGAGCTCTGTGGGTTAACCACAGTGGTTTTTTTTTTTAATTTTATTATTTATTTCTTACAGTATCTCTTAGTGGGGTTTAACAAAATCTCAGAAAATAGCTGTAAAGAGCTAGAATTTTGGTTACTGTTTGGATTCCCAATATTTCTTGAATAGTACAGTATTTACTCAAATACAAAAGTATTTACAGTTGAGCATTTACTCAACTTTTAGCAAGAAATTTTATGCCTCCTCATAAAACAGTTTTGAAGATAGCTATTTAATGTTTTTGTGGGATTAATACTTTCAAAAATTTTATTACTTTATATTCATCTATTTCAATGTAATCTACAAAATAAGAAAAATTAATCACTACACTCTGAATCTTTGACAAAACTATAATTATAGAATGGTTAGAAGGGGCCTTAAAAATAATCTACTTCCAAACCTCCTGCCATGGGCAAGGACAGTTTCCACTAGTTCAGGTTTCTCAAAGCCTTATCTCTTCCCCAGGGATGGAGCATGCACAGTTTCTCCGGGGAGTGTGTTCCAGTGCATCAGTAGCCTCATAGTAAAGATTTTTCTTCCTCATATCCAGTCTAAATCTACTCTCTTTTAGTTTAAAATTGTTACCCCTTTCACTGTCACTGCATGTTCATGTTAAAATTCACTCCGCAGCTTTCTATAGGCTCTTTTTAGGTACTGGAAGACCTCAGTAAGGTCTCCCTGGAGCCTTCTCTTATCCAGGCTGAACAATCCCAACTTTCTAAGCTCCTCTTTGTAGGAAAGGTGCTTTGGTCGTCCTCATGGTCCTCCTCTGGACTTGCTCCATGAGGTTCTTGTACTTATGCCGGGGATGCAGTACACCAGCTTGAGTCTCATGGGAGCATAGTAGAAGGGGGACAGTCAGTTCCCTTGGCCTACCAGCTGTGCTTGTTTGGATGCAGCCCAGGCTGTCGACATCCTGGAATGCAAGCGCACTGACAGCTTATGTTGAGCTTCCCTGGTGAGGCCACGTCTGGATTACTGTTCTGGGCTCCTCAGTTCAAGAAAGGCAGGAAACTTCTGGAGTGAGTCTAGCAGAGGGCCACAAAGATTATTAGGAGAAACCTGGAGTATCTCCTCTTATGAGGAAAAGCTGAAAAACCTGGGACTGTTCAGCCTGGAGAAGAAAAGACAGAAGGATATTACCAATGCTTGTAAATACCTAATGGTGTGAGTCAAGCGGATGGGACCAGGCTCTTTTTGGAGCTGCCTGGCAACAGGACAAAGGGGCAAGGGGCACAAACTGGTACACAGGTCAGTATGGTGAAACACGCAGCTTGTGTCAGTTTTCTGAGTCTAGGCAGTCACATTGTGAAGAAGATGGCATTGTGAGTTTTCTCTTGCTTTGATATTGTGCATTGTGGGTGAACCTTGAATACTACTAAAACATGAATTAGCTGTTATCATCCAAAAAAAACCCCCAAAGTAGTAACTGCTGCATGTTTTCAGCTGTTAGTCAGATTTCCCTGCCTACTGCTAGAGCTTGTTTTGTGAATGAACTTAAAAATATTTGATGACTTTTCCTTTGAAGTTTTTACTTAAGTTGTTTTGTTTTATTAAATAACGGCATTTATCACTGTAATTCATTGTTTAAACTCTGCAGTACACAGTGTGTTTAGATATCTAGAAGAAATCAAACTGTGCTGATGATACAATTGTTGCTGTTGCTACCAGTTACAGCCTGGTTTCTTTGACAGATATTTTGTCTGCATTTTTTAGGTTGCATATGTGATTCTCCCTGACCCCTCCCGTATCTATCTACAGTAATATTGCTAATCCGAAAATGCAACTCATGTAATCCTTGTTGTTAATATAGATGCAAGGTTCAAGTTCTGGCTTATCCAATGCTATGTTATTGTATATTTCTTACTTTAAAATACTGTCTTAGCATACGTGTGTGTGTGTGTGTGTGTATGTGTGTATATACATATATATATTTATTTAAAATTGTGTGTTAACATTTTCGGTAATTCTTGAGCAAGGTAAGACACTGAACTGAGAAATAAGGAATCCCAAAGAAGCTTTTCTCTTTATGTCAAGGTACTGACTACAACTGCAGTTTTGATGACTCTATGTGATCATTTTTCTGGCTTTTTCCACCTTTATTTGCTATACATGGAAAAATAACCATTTATTGACTGTTACAAAACTGTTGATTGTGTCAGCTTCCATTGGACTTGCTTGGCTCTCAGATTTTTTTATTTTTTTAAATTGCATGTAATTATGTTGCTTTGAAAAAATGAAAAAACTTCTATTCTTGTTTAATGTAGAATGTCAGATATCAGGTAATCAGGAAGTAGAAGTTAATTTTAGCTGGTTTAGGTCAACCTGTGTTTGCATTAATTTTTCAAGTTGATACAACACATTTATTACTGTCAGGTTTGACTTACAGATTTCTATTAAGTAAAGGACCAAAAAATTCAATTTGAAACTGATTAAAACTTCTTACAAAGAAGTACCTAAAACATTTAGGTACTGCTATTTCTCCATTTCACTCAGCCATGCAGAGAAATGAACAGCATTGATGCTTAAGCCTTTTTGTGGCTAACTAGAAATTTTTTTCAAAACCACATTGCCAACTCAACACAATTCTTACCACTCAGGAAACAAATTCCTCAATCGGTGCCAGATATTTCTCAGCACTGTGATAATTATATTTCAGTTTTCTAAGGAGAGCTATCTTTGACTGCTGATTTAGCAGAAGTTAATTGTATACATTGAAGGATTTCTAAGCTCCTCTGTTATGCATAAAGTAAGTTGGCTGGGATGGCAGCTTGATTTTTCCAAAGAAGCAGTATTTGGTGTTCTCCCAGCCCTTATAGTGTTTCCACCACTGTAACATTTGCTGTCTGTACATTTTGCACATTGTTTTACAGTGCCAATAAAAAAAACTGCCTTCACCCCTAGGCCCAGAAGTTGCTGTAATCAGTTCTGGGACAAAGCTATAGACTGAGAAACTACTGTATGTTCTGAAGTGAGTTTTCAATGAAAAAAAAACTGTCTGCCTTGCTCCATTATTTTATTTTATTTTTCATCAACATAGAGGGGTAGCAGTGCACAACTGAGCTTCACTGAGGAAAAAGCTACATATTGAAGTCTATAGTGATAGCTGTGCAGTAGTGACAAAAGAATACAAAATGAATAAAATCCTTCCTGCCATTTAATGCTGGTTTACTGCTGGAGTTTCCATAGGAGTACTGTGTGACTGGAGTGAGACTCAGGAGAGATTTCCTAGAAAAAAAGTTAGAAACTTGTTTTCTTGCTTTGCCATGAGCTAGTAGCCTCCAGAGCAGACTGCTCTACCTTTCAGGAGTTAATGAGAGAGTGTTTAAAGCTAGTTTGCAACTGGAAGTAGATATATTAAACACGGTGGTAACTAATAAACATTAAAGTCTATTGACTGTCTGGGTTAAAAAGACTGAATTAACAATGTAGCTTCTGTGAGAAAACTGTCTGTAATGGCTGGTTTTGAATCACAGAGGAAGAAGGGTGGAGAATGAAAGCAAGCATACATGCAGTTTTGCTACATTTAATTCCAGTATTTATAAATTCTGCTTTATAATGGATATTTTGTCTATATGAATAACTTGGAAATACTGATTGTATTGATTTTTTTTTTTCTGAAAAGTATTACTTAATTTTCCAGTCTGATATTTTTTGTCCCCCTTTAATGTAGTATTTTGTTCAACGTGAACTGAAATTGTAGGAATTTTAGAACTGTGTTTGAAATGTAAAGATCTTAAAGAAGAAATTGTCAATAGCTGTTTGATAAACGTGGCATGTTCTTGTATTGTTTTCCTTGTAATCTGCAGTGCTTATTGAAAGCTTGGTTAACTGAGAAAGAAGATGCCTTAAGTAAGGTCCAGACAAGCAACTTCAGAGACCAAATAGATCTGAGCGTGAATGTTCGAAAACTAGCAGTGAGTATTTGTATTCTGATCTATCCTTTCAAATCTGAGTTTCAGTGAATGGCAAGTTATGAGTTTGACTCCAATAGGAGCTCTGAATGCATTGTAGTCTGGAAACCAGATTTACAATCTCTCCTTGTCAGATTATTTAACTTGAATTTTAAAAATCTGCATACGAGTTTCTCCATAGTTGTTCTAGGTTGGCGTGACCTACTTTGGAACAGCTAACCTGTCTTGTACAGTCTTGTACAGTGGACAGTCTTGTAGTCCACTAGACAGCTATGTTTTCCAAGTTGTGATGTGTGTGTGTTTGTTTTTTAATGCGTTGATACAGGGTTATACTTAAAATAATCATTTGTAACTGTAACTCGAGAGCTGTAGCAGATTAATAGCTTTTTCAAGGATATACTTTCCTTAAGTGTATCATTAATGTTTTGTTACACAAGAAACGTGTGCTACATCTGGTTTAGGTAGTACATTTGTTCATGGAATGAAAGGCCAAGAGGTGGCAGAATTCCTACTGTCGTATTTTAATATTTTCTTTTAACCTCAGATTTTGAAAGAGGACATGGGTATGAAACGACAGACACTAGACCAGCTGAATGAACTGGGTCAGGATGTGGCCCAAATACTTGGGAATAGCAGAGCATCCAATCAAATTGACCATGATCAAGAGGAACTAACTCAGAGGTGGGACAGTTTGGTTCAGAAGCTAGAAGATTACTCTAACCAGGTACTTATTTATACTTATTTATGCTCTTTTTTTTTTTTTTTAATCCAGTTAGGTGTGTGTACAAACTATTGATTTGAGCAAAAAGTGTCAAGGCAAGTTCTTGGCATCTAGCTAGAGGTCAATGAATTCTCTTTCACGTGATTTTTATCTGTGGAAAAGATGTCTATTTGTTTTTTGTTTTTTTTTTTTCTTCCCCACTTTCAGAACAAGTTGTTTACCTAATTAATACCATTACTCTGTTCTCAGGAAGATTAAGCTTTATTTTTTCTGATGAGTAAAGCAGGCTTACTGTGTACTTTCAATCAATACAAATGCTTTAAAACAGTTATAAGAGTTCTAGGAGTGGACTAAATTTCATACTAATAGAAAGCAAAGACAACACTCAGAACAAATAAATAAATGGGAGTCATAGAGGCATTTCTTATCTGAAATGTCTTATCTGTTGAAATCAGAGCAGTTGTTTGTTTGATATGTAAGGTTGACAGCCAAGCTGGACTGTCAAGTGTTTGTTTTGGTATTTTGAATGTTTGCTAATATTTCATTTAGACAGAACTCCCATTGGCTTCTGTGAGAACTTTTGTCAGTTTTATGTCTCATGTGCCTCTTTTTGGTGATACTGAAAGATGATTATGGTGATGACTGCAGTGCTTCTTCACAATCCATTTAAACATACTGTGTGATCTATGAGTAGGGTCCATTTCAGCCTTACTTTGTTCTTGCTTAATACAGTGCAGAGTGCTTAATCCTATGCTTGTCCATTCACTCCCCCCAAATGTCAAGCACATGCTTAGCTAGACATAAGTCTCACGGGAATTAGTCTGTTACAACAGATGGAAGAATGTGGAAGGATTCTACTGACTTCAGTGAGTTTTTACATTAGTTTTTAGGTCACCTACTCTGTGTGTCTGTTCTTTCTAAGTTGCATGTTTGATTTTGTGGGGAATGTGTATCAGATACAGAACTGTGTGTTAATAAACACAAAGGACCATGGTGCTTTCTCTAAATGAACCAAGCAGCTGTGGAAGAAAATATACAAGTAATGGATTGTGTTGATTTAAATTCAGTTTTGCTAGCATGAAATTCTTATTGAACTGAGAATTTTGGTACATAACTCCCATCTGTAAAATGAGAATAATGGTCTTTTCCTTGGGAGTGCTTTGGCATCTATGATAACAATTATTCATGAGTACTTTTTGAAGGATAGGTATGATCACTTGTAGGAAGTGAGTGAAAGGGCTTTTATTACTGATGACTAAAAAGAACCAAACAAGCAAATTACAGTTTGCCTTAGAAAATGGTATTTAACCCTTTTTGTTAAATCATTTTGTGTAGGTAACTCAAGCTGTAGGAAGTGTAGGGATGCCACAGATTTCACAGAAGACTTCTGCAGAAACAATGTCATTGAAAGAAAAGGTGGTGGTAAGAGAATCCAGGCAGGAATCACCTCCACCACCACCTCCAAAGAAAAGGCAAATCCCTGGGGATAGTGAAGCAAAGAAAAAGTAAGTATATGTCAGTGCCATTTTCCCTCGCCCATTAGATAATACATAAGCTTATTTCCCTTGGTCTTGGGTTTTGAATCTCATTTTATGCAAGTGAGGAATGTTTAAACTGCGGTTGTGAATTTGGGTATGAGGAGTTGGGGAGTTTTCAAAGAAACAGGAAGCCTGCAGCTTCCATTAATTTCAAAAGAAAGCAGAGATGGTGTTTTTTTCCTTTTTTTTTTTTTTTTTTTTTCCCTTCAGAAAAGCAAGTCTTCATTTCTTTGTACCTCAGCTCCTTTGCTGAAAGATAGAATTCATTTTACTTATTTTGTTTTGGAAAAAAATCTTCACATCATAGGATTAAAAGTGTAGTGAAAGGACCAAGTGTTTTGATTTGCTGTGTATTTCTGGTCTCCATAAAATATACAGGAGAAACTTTAAAAAAACAAAAAACAAACAACAAAACAATGAACACCTTAAAAACCTATTCAATCTACCTGGTAACAGTAACAGACAAGATATTAGAGTGATGTCTCCTTTCACAAGTGTGTCTGGAGAGACTGATTTTTTTTGCATATATTTTTAATAATGTGTTTCAGCGCTTTCGTTAAATGGCATGTCTCAAACTAAAGGAATTGTTTTAAAGATAAATGAAGGTAAATGTTGCATACTCATCATTTAGCTATTTGTCATTGCCTTAGAAAATAAATTTTTTTGTGGTGCCACTTCTTTAAACTTTTGGCACATTTTCTAGGGAGATGAAAAGAGTGCTGCATCGAGAGCAAACAGTTTAAACTGTATTAACAGTAGCAAACTTTTCTCTGATGCTTTTTCCTGATCCTGATTACATACAGTGAAACCAACGAATAGCTAGTAACTGGAATTTTGCAGTTTTTCCCACAGAAATTCTGAGTGGCTGATAATAAGTTTTGCATCTCTTCTGAGATTGTTATTCCACATTAGGATTTACATCATGTTAAATCATACAACTGTAGTAACATTTAGTGGTCTGTAGAGTCTTTGCTTTGTCCTTCTCTCAAGTTGTGTATGATATTGGTTAATTTGGGAGGGTATTTTTGTGGTAATGGTGGTCATGACTGACTTAAGTTATAAGCTATGGTGCTTAGAAGTTTTAGGCATGAGAAAGTTATGTCAATATGGACAATTTCAGCTGTAGCCAAAAATCTTAAGTGATAGCTAATTTTTGATCAGTTAAACATTCAGAAAAAATTTTTTATACTCATTACCATGAACACCTAAGCTACTAGCTTTTTCTTCAGACTGAATAGCACTGTAAACTCTTCAAAAACCTGGAATGTACTGAACTTTAAGACTTCAGATTTTAAGACAGTCAACAGAATAGGGAAAAAAAGGGCCAAACCAAAATTGTCTAACCTTTTAAACCAGGTTTGATGCTGAAAGTGCTGAGCTGTTGGACTGGATTTCAAAATCAAAAGCTGCCATTCAGGCCACAGACATCAAAGAGTACAAGAAGATGAGAGAGACTTCAAGCGTGAAAGAAAAGTTAAAGGTAAAATGAGGAGAGGGAGAGTTTTTTCCAGTGAGTAATATATTTTGTTTCTTTAAGCTGGCTGTCAGCTTGAGGTGTGACCAGATCCACGTGCTTCATGGGGATTAAGTCCTTTTGTTAAATACTTCCAAGCTGGCCAGACATGACCAACTAGAAACAGCTTTTTGTCGGTGTTGGGTCACACAATCCAAAGAAAATTTTAAAAGCATGTGTAACTAATGCTTGCTTCAGACTTGAGATAAATCACATCTTCAACATTAGTATCTTTTTCCACAAAGCATTTTATTTTGGCTTCATGGTTGGTGGTGGATTTGACACCCACTCAGGGTCCAAAGTGTTCTTTATGTTTCCAGGGTTTGGACAATCGTTGATTGGTACACTAATTTTAGAGAAAAGAAAACAGTGATAGTTACAACTCATGAATTATTACTGGTTTGCAAGATAAGATATGCAATTCTACAATAACTTGTGGGAACCATGAAATAATTCTTTTATCTGTTCTTTCTATTTCAGGAAAGTGTTCTTGCCTTTTTTGGTTCTAGAACATGCTTTGTTAATGAAGGCTTACTAGAGCTTTGAAACCTTACTAGAGCTTTGAAGGCTCCAGGCTTTGAAACCAAAGACAATGCTTAAGATTATGTATATGAGACTTCTCAGTGTGCTAGTGGAAAATGGTGCCAATAGGAATGGTTGGAATGATAGTACTGTTGGAAATAAAAAGCAAAACAGTCCTCACTAATACTTAATATAGCTTTATAGAAACTCATAGCCTTTATAAAATAGGCTCCAAGATGAACACCAGGTTCCTATGGACAACACTGTTTTTAAACAATTGGACACAATGTTTTTTCTTCTCAACTATGCAAATGAGTGCGTGCTGCTTTAAAATTTACTATTGGAAGTCTAAGCCAGAGAAATAGTCTTGGACATTAATTTCAAAAGGATTTTATGTCTGAGAGAGGAACTTATTCCTCAAAAAAAAAATCTATGTAGCTTTATAGCATTTTCCTTGTTGTAACTCTATCATGAAGAAGAGTGAAGCTCCAAAGCTCAGTGAAATAGGAGTACCAGTATGCTGTAGTTTTTACTGGAATTTTAAGTAACAGGTTGCTGTTAGTTTCTGCCAGAAATCCCAGGAGACAGTGTAAAGGTGAGGGAATATTTAAGTCTTTTACGCTGGTTCACATCAAATAATTTTTTTTATCAGAAGTGTAACATTATAGCTGGTGTCTCCAACCCTTTTAACAGCAATTTATTTTTGGTGTCATTGTAATCATCTTTTTGCTTGTTTAATACTTGGCATCCATCTTTTGTGTTTGCTTTACGAACAAATAGAACAAGCATCCCTATTAGAAGGTGCTGGAATGCATTTTGGGCAGTAGAGGGGAAATAACATACTTCTAGATAAAAACACACAAACATCAAAACGCTCTCTGAAACTGTTCTTTTGGGTTTCAATTTGTAGGTGATAGAAAAAGAGAAGGTTGAAAAAAGCCAAAAGCTAGATGATCTGAAACGAAATGGACATATTCTTTTGGATCAAATGGGAAAAGGTAAAAGACTTGAAGGTTTTTCTGTTTTGTGATTTAACTGGGTGATTTACTGGTAAATAATACTGGAGTATATATTGTCTCCAGTTAAGCATCGTAACATATTCCTTCCCTTTCCCTCCACTTTATTTCCTTCAGAGGCATTGATCACTGTTACTGTTAATGGTAACAAATCACCAATTGCTAGTAAAGCTTATAGACAAGCTTTATTATTATTTTAAATTTTTAAGGGTTGTTTTATTGAGATAGGAGTAATTTCTTAATAATAGATTGGCATTTGCGTGCTTTTAGGGAGAAAAGTTAGTTTTATTTTAAATCATGAAAAACTTAAGTATAAGATTTTAAAATGCAACTATCTTGAAATGGAAATCTTGAAACCATGTTTCAGTTGGATGAATGTGTGTATATATCTTTCTATTCATAGTTTCCTCTATTTTTGAAAAATGTTTTGATAGTACAGTCACAATTTATAGTTCAAAGTCAAGAGAGAAGCCTACACGCTTGAGAAAATGATTGATTGTCAATTAAAACACTTATCTCTAGAAAAATTGTGGAAAGCTGAATCTTTAAGGCCTGCCAAAATCTTGTTTCATAATATGACTAAACTTCATCAGTGTAGTGTGACTTTCTCCACAAAAGAGCTATTCAGATCATCAAAATGCAGTCTTTTAGGTTTGCTGTGCATTTGGCTGTTGGTGAGCTTTCTGTAGCTGATAGTATTCAGATTGGTGAAAGGATGGTATTGCTGTTTTGCTACTGATTTCTATTGGAGCTCCCAACTGCCACACTTTTTCTCAGCCAGTTCATTTGCTAAATGCCTCAATCTGCTAAGCATCTTGAGTCCTCCTACCTTGCCCGGTACAGGTGAAGTTGTTTAAAATGCTTGTCATTTCCTGAACACTGGTGGTCTTGAAGCCACAGATTTGGTGTGGAGTTTGGATTATTAAAAACTTGTGGCTCTTCCTAGTTTTCAAACCTTGACAAAGATCTTCCACTGCTCACTCTTCTCTTTTTCTAAACCCCTCCAACCGTGAGTTTGTGGCTAAATAACCAATATTTGTTGATAATACTAAAAAAATGCATAGTTGAAAAATTGACTTATATCAGTAAAAAAGATGTAAAAACTTCTTCCTAATTTTTGCTGCCTTAAAGTTAGGAATCTGCAGAAAATAAGGCTTATGTAACCAATCCACATCCCCCAGCTTTGTTAGGTCTGCTAGTGTGTTTTATCCAACTTGGAATTACAGCCTTCTTTCCAAAACCAGGCCCAGCTGTACTTGTATACAGGCACATGTGTATGCATCCACTTCTGTCTGTACAGGCTTTGCTGTAGTAGCAGTGACCAATCGTTGCATACTCTTGTTACAGGACTGGTTGCAGCTGCTGTGCTCTCAGTTTGTAGATGTGCCAGGCATATGGACAGTGTGTGAAACACAGTGGGAGGATCTATGGAGCAGAGCCTTTGAATGCCCTTGTAGAAGCTGGCTGACTTCCCCAGAATGAAATGCTGGGCTGTGTTTATGCTGAAACAGGATAGAAATTGACCCCTCTATATGTATCTCCTTGCTCTCCTGTCCTGACAGACATGATAAGTTCAAATGAATTGAATATGCCTTGGTACAAAATCAACATCAAAAGCATGCAATGGCAAGAATGTATTGTTGAACACTCATTGGACTGAAATTTCTTGAGCAAAATTGCCAGACGCTTCTGGCACTTGAAGAAATAAAAGAATGTGGAATGCATGTGGATGGCAAATCTTTTTGCTTATGGTGTTGTGTCCTCAAGTAACACATTGATTTACCAGAAAGATGGTGTAGCACATGCTTCATGTAGTCACTGAGTGGGAAATAACTTTATCAGATTGCTTTTGTAGCTGTTCTTATTACCTAGTTATTAATCATGTCATGTGCACTGTGACATTGTCAACTGCTGTTCCTACTGTCTCCAAGGCAGCCTGCTGGATTTCCATTTACCTTTTCAATGAATTTATTGCTGCTTTCCAACTTGTGGCTTCCCTTTACCTTTGTGGAGGAAAAATAAAGCTATTTAAATTGATAAATCACCACGTAGACAAATTAGAATTGTGAAGGGAGTTGTGACAGTTTCAGAGTCAGTATGTTACTAAAAACTGAAAACCAGAGAAGAAGGAAAGTGGAGTATTTTACTTACATGTAATCTGACTTCTACTGTGGAAATCAAAAGTTAAAACACTGTCAGTAATACATTTTAAGGATTGTTGACTTGTAAGTGAAGCCTTTAGCATGTTAATCCAGAAGTGTGCCTACCTGTATCTGAAGAGACGAGTGGTTAAAACCTTGTTAATCAAAATTAGTTGCAGTTAATCAACAGTAATTTATATCATCTGTTTAGAGGGACTTCCTGCAGTTGATTTAAAAAACTTGATGGAGAAAATATTGTCAGGATGGAAAGAAGTGGTTCAGCTTCTAGAAGAATTGACCAGAAAGATAAAGTACCAGGAAGATATAAATGCATACTTTAAAGAAATGAATGAGCTTGAGAAGATTATAGTTGAAAAGGAGAGCTGGCTTAAAAATGATTCTTCAGCATCCCAGCCCTCAGCAGTCCTGAAGGATTTGTGTCAGGTAAGTGTGACAAAACTTGTTGCTTTTGATTAGAAGCTTTCAGGAGCACAGAATACCCCAGAGGAATTTAGCATCCTCTATAATGTAACTCGCATTTTCTGAGAGGCTCCAGGGCACTGGATGTGTTTGAAAGATTTTGATACCTGTGTCATAGTTGCCCTAGTAATAAGGATAACTTTTTACATTAGCTTACACCTTTGTGTTAACAGGGTGCAATTTGATTCTGTTTTTAATCTCTTACAGAGGGAGTTAACTTATCTTGTAAGCTTGAGTCCACGATTGGAACACCTGAAAGCTACCTGCAAGGTGCTCACATCTCAGCCTGTGTCTCCAAACTTTGTTCAAGAGAGCTTGAGTGGTTTTCTTGATCGCTTCAAGTTGACTTGCCAGAAACTGGACGAACGTCACCAGCAGCTGAAGAAAGGTGAATATTCTTTTATAAAATCCTCTCAATTCTCATATTCTGATTTTTATTATTATTTTTTTTCCCTTCTTCCTTTTCTCTTGAGTAATACCTTTTGGATGACACGATAAATAGTGTGCTCTTGGAGCCTTTGCGTTGCACAGACACTGCTTAATTTTAAAGAGAATTTGGAATTAAAGCAGTTACTGTGAAAGTATTGTCCAGAGATTATAATTGTTCATGCAAGACAGTAACTTCCTTGATTTTTATTTATTTATTTATTTTTTACATCTTTTCTCTTTCAACCACATTATGTGATTGTTTTTAAGGATCATAGTTTCCATCAATTATGATGAATTATCAAAGACTTAGTATAAGATTTTCAAATGCAAGTAGGAATAAAGTTATAAAGAGAGAATGCGAAAAATAGTAGTGTGAGAAGAAGGAGAGAGAGAAGGAATACTTGTAAGTGATGTTCAATGAGCAAATAATTCAAACACAATATTTATATTTTTGTCAAAGGCTTTTATTCCCAATTTCAAACTGGGATTCACTTGTAACAAAATCTAAAATTAAACATGCATTTTATATCTATATCATTTTACATTGACATACTAATGCAGTCTTGTTTTGATGTTCATAGATTATATTGTTACATGTGTATACACATTTTTTTGTGAATGGAAAAACTATGTTTAATAGATTAGCAAAATCATACTTAGAGTGAATGATATAGTTTGAAAAGTTGTTTGGATCTGTCAGTAACAGAAATAAATAATACTAGAAATTAAAAATGGAAGATTAAGGAAAACTTTTAAAAACTAAATGTGAGAATGGAGTTCATTCTTTTTCACGGCCTCATTGAGTCATACACAATTCCTTTTGTAACACTGATATTTTAAATTATTTGGAATTTGGTTTGCTTTTCAGGCATGTTCTACTTGGCCTCTTGTTACACTAAAAAACTTATTTTGAGCATTAAAACCATTATGCTGACTTCATTGTACAAAATAGATATCTGTTGATATTCTACAGCTGAATATGAAGAACACAGACATATAATCAGGTTTTTTTTTTTCATTTTGTTTTTGAGAAATTGGAGGAAGTGTTTTGTTAATGGCCCCAGGTGGAAGAGCATCTACTTTGTGTGTAGTAAAAATAGACTCAAGTACTAAATTATTTGGCCTTTTATACAGTGAGTTGCACAAGGCCTGAATACTTCAGTCATGTCAGCAGAAAACTGTATGAATAATGTATATCTACCATGCTCAAATTACAGTGCATATGTTAATTCTTACTGTGAAGAGTAATTATTTTGATTGTTATTATGAATTGGATCATATAGAATACCAGTAAAATGGTTATCTTGTGTGACTATAATACTCTTTTTCATGCCACATGTCATTTGAGGGAACATTAGTGTATTTGAGCCAATTATTAGTCAGTAAAAAAATGTATCTTGGTATGTTACATTTACATTTGTAAGTGTATTATTTGTTTTTTTTTCTAATGGTTGGTTTTTCTCTGGATTGCCCATAGCTAAAGAGCAGAGGGAAATGCCAGTTCAGGGTTTTTGTTTACAAAATAGCTTGAACTGCTGCAAGTGGAAAGAATTTCCCGAGCCATATAATGGAGAGGAACAGCTAGTGTAGAAACCAAGCATTTGTGAACTTGACAGGCTTTCTTACTGACACAAGTCCTACTTTTTTCATGGTTGTTAAGTGTCTGAGAAGTCCCTGATTGAGTGGTGCTCAGTGCCATCAATACTGACATTTTTGATGAAAATTATGACTTACTTTTTAAGAATGAGAGGCTATTTTTACTATTTTTTCTCCTTTAAGATTTGCTGTATTTTAGTGACAGTTCTCCTGTTTGCTTTATAGCAAGCTTTTCTTGTTTTCCCTGTAAATTGGTACTATCTTTTTAAGAACAGCAGGTTAGATAATTGTGTTTCTCCCTGTGCATGTTGACTCATTCCTTAGTTATAAATGGCACAACAGTTCTGATGGCAAGATGTTGAAAAGCTACCTGGTGAGTCAGAGCAAGTTCTAGATTAATTTTCACTCATGGTGAAGTAATGAAATTGCTTAGGAATTCAAGGCTGGAGGATGTGCATAGCAGAGTACTGTTTTTACAGCTGAGGTACTGTTTGCTGTAGTTTTTGAAAACTTCAGTTTTCATTCTGAAACTCCAGAATTACGTGCAGCCTCCTGTGTGGAATTCCACAAAGGACAGACTTGGTCAAAATCAGAGGTGCAAAGAAGGACCTCAAGCATATGCTCTGTCCAAACTTAAATTCCCTTTTCAGTGTTCCCAAAGAATGCCTCTATTCCAGCATTATGCAGAAAGTTGCCAGTTTTTTTTTTGTATTTGTGTGTATGAATATGTGTTTAAATTGAGGGGATTTAAATGTGCAAAAGCCTAAGTATTACTGATTTTTCCCTCTTCCAGGTAATTTAGGTGCTTAATTACGTAAAATGGAATGGAGATTTATATAAGAATATATGTATTTCTTAGAAAGGAAAAGAATGTTGCCATTTGTGGACTTTTGGAGTGTCTCATCAAGATTCAATATCTTTCATGATTTCTTTTTTTAAAGAATATGCTAATTCACATCTCTTGTAGTTTGGATCTTGTGTTTATGTTCTTTTCTTGTATTTGTATTAATTAATCTCTAACAATAACAGAGACAGAAAGCCTGCCTACCCAGGACTTCTTAGGCTCTCTGCAGAGGCTGAAGGATGTGCTGAGCGAGGTGGAGTGCAAGCAGCAGGCAATTGCAAGTGGGCTGAGTGACCCTAGTAAGGTTGAAAAAGCCTTGCAGCAGACAAAGGTAATCCTTACCTTTTTTACCCACTTTGTGCCAAGAAGCCCCAAAGAGGGTGTCAGGGCCCAGGATTTGTCCCCCTTCATAGGAGCGTTATTGGTGGAATTGGGAGTTGATTCAAGGCTGCCTGCTTTGTGGCTCCTGCAAGTGCTGTAGCCTAGCTAGATGTGGGATGCCTTCCTGGTGGTCATCTGGAACAGCAACTTCATCCAGTTTCATCCTGCTAGGGCGTTTTAAGAGGGTGACTGTACTCCAGTGGCCTCTAAATTGCCTTTCAAAGAGAAAGTGTTTGTGAACAATAAGAGTAATTGATATACAAATTCAGCACAGTAGAAGTGGAATTTTTGTTTCCTATTATGAACATACGGAGTACCTGAAAACCTGTGGTTGACAAAAACCTGTGGATGACAATTACTTTGTAAATACAAGGGCTGTAGTTGGGGAAGGAGTCATGCATCTCCTGTGCTGCTTTTTTTTTTTTAAACACACACACACACACAAATCAAACTCAAATACTTCACACCTCTCCCCGCCACCTCAGTGCTTTTGTAGAATAATGCTGAATTCAAAAATGCATTTTCTTTTTCCTATATGGCAAAAAAAAAAAAAAAAAAAAAAAAAAAAAAAAAAAAAGGCTGTTTCTTTCTATCCTCTGTTTGGCAGAGGGGTAATTTTTTTTTTTTTTTTTTTTTTGAGAACCCAAGAAACAAAGGAGTTTGATATTTCTTCTGTATTGGTTAAGGCTGGGAGAGATTTTTAGTTCCATACACTGGCTGAATTGCAATGACTTTTGGCCTCTGAAGATTTGTCATTTCCTATTTGTCTCTGGATCCCTCCTTCCTGTTGTCTTCAGAGACTAATTAACCTGAGAAGACATAGTATGTCAGTGTGGGATCTTTAGGGGTTGTTACAGGAGATCAGAACAAAATGTGGTTAATGCACTGCCTGTGGGCCTGGGATTGAGCAGCTCCCTCTTCTTCACCATGGCAGGCACTGATAAATTTTTCAGGCATAGACTTGAACAGGAACTTGACTCAGTCTGTGTCTCTGTGGCTTGTTGCACAGAAAGCTCTTGTTTTCAGAAGCATACACCCTTGTTCCCAATCTTATCGCTGCATCATTAGCTATCCTTTTAGAGGAAATGGTACATTTTATGTTGTTTCTTTCTTGTGAAGAAAAGTAAGAATGAAAGCATAAACGCACCAAAAAAGAGATTCTTCCTCAGTACAATGCATTAAAATGTATGTGCATGCATCCCACCTATCTGTATTAAATGTATGTACTGTAAAGTTAATTTAATGGTAGTGATTTCGTTTCTCAATTCTGAATTTCTCTTAAATTTTAAGTAAAATTGCAAACATGCTCAATTTAACAGAGCAGTTTTTTATGTCTCACGTTATATTGTAAACTATCATTCTTTCTTAACGTTAGTGAAATGGTTATTTCAGCTTATGTGACTACTTGGATGTACTTATGTTTGTATGTGAATGTGTTATACCTGATACTGCAAGTGAACGTGTATATTTTTTCCCTCCTTCTCCTTGTAGACTGTTTGTGAGACACTGGAAGCCCAGAAGCCCAGGGTAGATAAACTTGCTGAAGAAACAAAGGCTTTGGAGAAACAGTCTTCTGACAGGACAAAGGTCTACATGCAACAGTTCAGGCATGTGCAAGGGCACTGGGACAAGTTAAGGCTCAAGACTTCCAAAGATGTTAAACTACTGGAAGAGATTACTTCCAAATTGAGATTATTTGAGGTAAAATGAAAGGCTTTTTTTGTTATATTACTCAATTGTTATAGAGGCCTTCCTTTCTTATACTTTTGCATTCAGATGATACTGACTGACAAGTGAAATGGTTGTGGAACAGGACAGCGCCTGAAGGCATATAATGTACTTATAGAAGAGTTGTGTGGCTTTTAAAATGTCCAGTATATTATTTTATCTTCTAATAGCACTATTTTGCACTTAAAATTAGTATTCATCTTCTGCCAGTATCAGAAGCAAAGATTACACCAGAATGAGGAGTATGTTAGCTATGTTGCTGAAGGCCTGATCCTACCAGGGACTGAGTGCCCTCTGTTGTGGTTGGTGTCAGATGACCAACACTTTATTAGGTTGACATTTAAAACTGAAATTACATACCTGCTACAGGAAACCTGTTCCTTCAAGTTTGATTTCTGTCAACAGTTGATTAGTACAGCCTGTTAAAAAGCAAGTGAAGAAAATGTTTAAGTACAGTGAGTTTTCCAGTTCCAATAGGGCAGGAGCTTTAATGAGTGCCCAATTACAGATGTATGCATGTATACTGAAATCTGTATCTGCATTAATGTGGTTAGGTAATTGACTTGGATGATGTTGTACACAGAGTTGGACAATCTGTTGGTGATTATGGCTGGAAAGAGCAAAAACCTCAAAGCCTTTTTTTAACCACAAATCTGGGAAAAAAAACGTCATAGTAGGAGTAACATGTTCTAACTAAAATTAAAAGCAGAATGCAAACCCACACTCGTGAAAAACTATACGTAGAAAGAATGCTGGAGGGAGAAGCTTGCTCCTGCTCATTAAGTGTTATTCACTAATAATTTTGTTGAGGACTTAAGATGCCTTTCATTTTACTACTAAGTTCCTAGAGGGGAAGCGAGGAGGAAAAGCATAGCAGTCCAGTCTAGCCTAGTGAGATTGTAAATGAAAACCATGAGCCAACCTATGCATGGTAGGTGGAGTTGCAGCTTTTCAGAGAAAGTTTTTCCTTTTTGTAGAATTTTTGTGTTATTGTTAGGCTGTGTTACTTGAAGCATCAAAATAAAAGCCTCTTTTTTAAACGTGTTCAAGAATACATGTATTTTCACACATAGTTCTAAAACAACTTCTGCTTTTAGTCTGTTTTCCTTAGAATCCATCCTTCTGTAGCTATCTGCAGCAGCCTCAGGCTGAGGAGGAGCCACTGGTCAGTGGGATCTGCCTTGTGATCTGCCAAAGTGGTCTGGCTTGTACTGGCTCCTAAAAGAAATGAACTTTTACAGGCTTAGCCAGGTCCTTGTTTAATTATGAACAAGCTCCTTGTCTTTAATTTTTCTCCTGACTCTGAGATACACATTTAGGTCAATGCCTTGTTCTCTTCCCTTTCTTTCTACTTACTCTTATTAGCTGTTTAGGATGATGGAATAAATATTCTGCATATGAGCATTTCTCAATCTCATTTGTGCAACAGCTTCTTATCAGTCATGCTCATCAAATTATTGTACCTTTCCAGTTGTCTTGATTTTTCTGTAGCTGCACTGAGCTAGACCTACTTACTTAAAAGTGTATGTTTTCTTCCTTGTGGAGCAGACACTGAATGAGTCAGTACTGGAGATGTGATACCAGAGACACAAAAATACCTTGATTGATAATGACTGGGTACTTGTTAAGAGAGAAGATGAAGTATCTGACTATAAAAGTGGAAAAAATAAAAGGAGGAGGGGGAAAAATGGAATAAGTGGGTGGCAAGCCATGGAGAATGTATGGTTACTTACAACTGTGCGCAAGTGTTTGTTTGTATTTAATATTTACTTTTTTCATAATTCTAAAACTGAGAGGTTCTACAACAGCACTCCTCACATTTATGTTTTTGAAAAGAAAATGTAAGTAGACAAATGAACATGGCTTAAAACGCCCTCGTTAGTCAGATGAACAAGGCAGTGGCAGATCCGTCTGTAGGACCTGCTTCTCAGATGTCATTTCTGCAGTTTCTGTTGTGATAGAGGCTCCCTCAGGCTGACAGTGTGTGCACTGGTGACGTGACCTGTTTCTGTGCTGTATTGGTTTTGCTGTGATATTGTCTGTAATAGTCATGTGAAGGGAAAAGCAGACAAGGCTCCCTTGGTGAATTACTTCTTGTATTTGCTAGACCACTTCTGTATCTTTTGTTCCGTCTCTAATAACGTGTGGTTTGTTTGCTGTGTTTTTGACTAAGTATTACTATCAGCTCTTCTAAATGTACTGCGTATCTGTACATAATGTGGCTTTTTTCAGGAGTCTAAAAGGTGATATTCAGCACATTTGAGCTTCTTTGCTGGAATAAATTTTAGAAATAGATCCATTGTTTTAAGTCACTTCTAGCAACTGAGAACTCTTACAGATTCATGGTCTACACTGAGCGTTTGATAATTATTTATCTGTGCAGTGCAGGGGCGTTTACTTCATTGAACTTCTGTATATTTAACTTCTGATTCAGCAAGTTATTTAAATGTGTCTAACTTTGTGAGTAATCCCATTTAATTCATTTTGGCTACTTATTATCTTTAGCTAGCTGTGCATATCTTTCTGTAAGTAAGCTAAAATGCCTTGTCAAATGGCAACTTCTTATAATTATGTGTGTGTATATATAGGTATGGATATTTTTAAACTGTGGTTCACTGGTTCACTGTTAGAGCCTCCTGGGGTCTGATTTGAAAAACGTTCAGGCTCATGAACTGAACAAAATTCCTCCAAAAAGGAAGAGGCTTGTGGAAAGTGTCGTGACTTTGATCTCTAATGGTAGCATTGTCCTAGATATAAATGTAATCTTACTTTAATGTGTTTTCGTTAGTTCTGAGTTGTTTTTTTTTTTAAAGCACTTTATAATGTATAGATCTTGAAAGACAAGTGTGTGTTTTCTTCCCTGGTGATGTGTAAAATAGAAGATAATGCTGATGAATTTTGACTTGGCTTCTCCAGTAAGAATGCTCTGTTGTGACAAATGAGTCAAAATAGAAAGATAACATCTGCTAAAAAAAATGCCAGAACTTTTGGTTAAAAAAAGTTCAACTATATTATTAAAAATGGCAATCATATAACACAGTTGAATCAGGACAAGAAAAATCTTTTCTCCAAGTTTGTAGTGTTTTTATTTGTAAGGGTAATAGTGAACATTCACAATTGTGTGGGAAGGTGATGGCAACCCTCCTGTCCCACTTTACCCAGAATATAAGGCAACTGCTAAATTTTAGGTCGGGTGACTGCAATTCTGTATTTATAAATTTATTTCTGTGCCTTGCTTTATTGAGTACGTACTGTAGCTACCATTGGCTCCAGCTGGAATTTTTTAGTGCTTATTCTAATCCTGTACAGTATTTGCTTTTTATGCCTGTGTTTCTCTTCTGTGTTTCCCTGCATAGCTTCCATTTCTCAAGTGTTTACTATTAGGCTTTCCTCATCTAATCACATAGATACCTATAGAGGCCCTGTTTTGTTATTGGAGTGCAGCAGATCCTCCAAAAGAGTGTGGTGAAAATGGCTGCACGTAGTTGATAGTGTGAAGAAAAGACAATTTCCATTGTTCCAGCAAGTCCTTCGTGTGAAGGGTAGCCACATACTTTCTGAAGCTATTTTTTGAAGCCGTGCTTGTTGTCTTAGTTTATCCAGCATTTCTGTGTGATAGCCAGGATGAGTACAATGCCAATTAAACCATGGGTGCAAGAGTATCGCTATCGGGATTTCACATAAAGTTCTTTACTTTCTTTACTTTCACATAAAGTTAAGAATGAGAAATTGAAGGAAGAAAATAATAGAAGTGGTGCGACGCAAAATCTGGGGAATGCTTGCACGTTCTGAAACATTCTTTTTACACTAATTAAAATGGTTGAAATGCAACTGCCATACACTCACAGTATTATCAACTCTTTGCTACTATGTTTGATTTAGACTAATTCAAAAGTTGTTCAGAAGTGGATGGATGGCGTGAAAGGCTTCTTACTGACAGAAAAGGCTGCTCAAGGAGATACCGAAGGACTTCAAAGACAGCTTGACCAGTGCACAGTGAGTTTTGTTTTCCTAAGGAATCTTTGGAAATCATATGTTTACCATCTCTTCTTTATTATTTTGCTACTGTTATTGGCTGTGGTATATTATGTAAAGTCTGCCAGAATTGTCTTATCTATTTCACGACTAAGTTTTAAGTGCTTCCTTATGTGTATAGCCATAATGCTTTGTACATTTCAGAGTTCTTCACTATATTTAAAAATACGTATCCACAATTTACACTAACTCTTCTGTAAAAGTGTTTAATTTTTTACTCAGTTTTATGACAAACAGTTTGAATCTATCAGTGAAAACTTCTTTCTGCATAAAATTTTAAAAATAATAAGCAAATATGTATGATTAAACTTGTATGGTTTAGGAGTTGTATGTGCCTTGCAAGTAAGATTCCTTCCTATCTGGTGCAACATAAGGATCAAAGTCAGGTAGAATGTCAACTGACAGTAACTAATTACAGTGTAACCTCAAACGTTTGTTTCTGGAGGAAGAATATGCATCTGGAGTATACTAGAAACATCAGGGTATTTGAAATACATCATTTTGAAAGTTGACTTGTTCTAGTTTGGACATCTGATGTGCAAGAATGTTTGCACTGTGTATGGCAAGATGTATTTCTAGTTGCACAGCTCTGATGTTTTAGGTCACTGCAGGATTGTTCTAAACAGTCTGGTACAGAAAACGTTGCTCTCTTTTTTTCTTAAGTAAAGTTTCTCTGAAATAATTTAAAATTACAAAACCATTGGTACTCTATACATTTATTTTTTTATTTTCTATGTGTGTTTAGATTTTTGTTAATGAAATGGAGAAGATTGAGCCTTCACTGAAAGAGATGAAAGATCTGGAGTCAGTTTTAAGAAGTCAGTCTATTGCAGGCATTAATACTTGGGCAAAATCTAGGCTAGTAGACTGCCAGACGCAATGGGAGAAACTGAGCAAACAGGTGAGTTCTTCATATGTTGCTAGTACTTACTTGTTACTGCGTCTGTTCATTTCCATGACAGTGGGAGTGTGGTGAAGAGGTGAAGCAGTGAAACAGTTTCTTAGAATTATAGAATGAATAGCTTGGCTTGAAGAGGTACCCAAGGATCATCGTATTTGAATTCACCTGCCACAGGCAAAGTTGCCAGCTGCTAGATCAAGTACTTGATTGGATTACCTAGGACCCCATCCAACCTGGCCTTAAATACTTCCAGAGATGGGGCATCCACAGCCTCTCTGGACAACCTGTTCCAGCACCTCAGTATTCTCTCATAGAAAACTTCCCTCTGACATCTCATCTAAATCTCTCTTCCTGTAGTTTAAAACCATTTCTCTCCTTGTCCTATCACTATCTACCCATGTAAAAAGTTGATTTCTCTCACATTTATAAATGCCCTTTAAATACTGGAAGGCTGCAATGAGGTCTCCCCATAGCCTTCATTTTTCCAGGCTGAACAAGCTGAATTCATTCAGCCTGTCTTCCCAGGAGAGGTGTTCCAGCTCGTGGATCATCTTCATTGCCCTCCTCTGGACTCTTGACAATATATTTTTGACTCTTCGACAAATACACTCTACTTGTTCCGCTATCAAACTGGCTAAAATTCAACCTGGCACAGTAAATCCTTCACAAGTGCAAATATGTTAGGGAATCCCTATGCAACAGGGGTTTTGTTTAAATATGTACATTTCTAGGTATTTGAAGAGTTCACTGTGTTCCTTTCAGTTTAATTATTTGTATATAAAAATGAAATATTTACTTTGCTTCATACTGCTTTTTCTTTTCTCAGGAAAAAAAAAATCTGACCACCTAATCTTGCCCCTGAAATTTGGAGTATTATTTTGACTCTGAGTATTTTCAAAGCTGCCTGGAGGCAGCTTCCAGGCAGCTTTGAAAAATAAATGGCTATAAATAGACTGCCACTTCAGTCTGGCATATGCGGATCTTTCTTTTGGATGGAAGCTTTCTGTAGAAAAGTTTTACTTTCATCACAGTGCCTGACAAGGAAAATCTTGCTGTTTATGAACCTTGAACCTTTATCCAGACTGCCTGGGTTGTAGAAAAGTGTGAGGCCTGATGATGTTAAAGTATTCTGTATAAGGATGTACCTAACTATATGATATCTGTGATCAGAAGAGTGTTTTCTTCACTCTTTGTCATTCCCCCCTCCCCACATCTGACACTTGAATTGCCACCAGTTTTCACAAAAGGACGAAATCCATATCCTCTTTCCCTTCCTTACCTCTAGGTTTTGTTGGTCTGCTAAAAGTGACATAGATGGAGGGGGGTGACAGCTAATTTTAATTTTGCTAATTATAATGGCTTAAAAATACTTTGGTAGAAAATGTTTTAACAGAAACCTGTGGTTTTTCACGTACACAAGGACATTTATGTACCAAAACTGCTGTTTCTTTCTTCACCTTGAATTCTAGATCATTAGTCAGAAAAATCGCCTGTCCGAAAGTCAGGAGAAAGCTGTAAATCTGAAGAAGGATTTGGCAGAGATGCAAGAATGGATGACCCAAGCTGAAGAAGAATATTTGGAGAAGGATTTTGAATACAAGTCCCCTGAAGAGTTAGAGAATGCTGTGGAGGAAATGAAGGTCAGGCACATCAGGTCATTGTAGAGACCTGATTAAAGGGAAACAAAACTTAATGGTTTCTAAAGGCTGATCTTTTGTGGATTATTATCTGTATGTAAAGGAACTCAAGTCGTGATAAGATTAGTGCTATTTTTCACCTTTGCTTCATGGAAATTTTGTTTTAAAGCACAAACTATAGAAGCAGATGTTGTATTTGGCTAAGAGGCATAGGGATCATATAATGAGTAGTAGCACACAGAGCCTTCTAAGCCAGGAAGGCTTGCAATGCATTAAATCCTGAGAATATGTTACCTTATTAGAGGAGAATAAACTAGAGGAAGACAATGTGATATTCTGTCTGTCTAAATTAGCAGTTGTAAAACCACATTATTCTGCTTCCAGCTGTTGGACTTCAATTTCTCATCTCATGCTATAGTAACTCTACATTTAGTAAAACAGTTCTAAACAGTTTTGTAATAAAGGTTATCTTGTGTTCCTCATCTGTTGCAAATAGTGATGCTAATCCCTCTAATTTTGGAACTATTGACAAAAAAAGAAGAGAAGGCTTTATTTTTGCCTCAGTATAAATTATCAGCTGAATAGGTAATTTTCTTGGATTGCATGTACAGAGCAAACAATAATTCTCTCTGTTTTTAAACAATTCAGTGGGAGTTCAGGTGTGTCTTGACAAATAATTTGAATTATTCACTGCATGGTTACTCTGAGTAGAAAATAAAGTGTTTTGACAAATCTATTTGAAGATCCAAACTGCTCTTTTTGAAGGGGCTTTCTGAAGCAATTTTTAACAAGTGTTAATATATTTGTGTCCTTTGAAGCCATTTGAGATTTCAAAGTCTGACAGCCTGCTGAAAACATGCCAGGAAAAAAAACCCAATACTTTTTTTTAATTGGGAAATTTGAGAGATTTAGTACAGTAAACTCCATCAAATCCAGATTATATTCTGTGTTTTTTAATCTTGCAGATGTGTCAATGAGCCTGTGAATTTTTACTGTAACAATTGTGTATCCTCTTACGTTTGTATCAAGAACATTATGCTGGGACTGCCTCTAGTACTGGGGAAGAACACTCTCTGTGTATTTGACCCAGGAGCATTTTTTACATGACATTTTGAAAACCTCTTTAGCTTGCCTAATTCTGCTCTTATTTGAATGGAGCTCCTACTAATTTGAGGAAGTAAATTTTAAATGCTGTGAGGTCAGTTGAGATAGTTATAAAGTAGAATGTTACAGATCTCTATCCTTTGCCTTTTCGTTAACTGAAATTTCTTTTTTAATTGCCTTACATTTAGAACAATATGTCCAACAATAATGCTGTCATGGATTAAATTCTCCCATAAACTACAGTCCCCTTTATATCAGAGGTACTTCATAAAAGTGTCCTTGAAACCTGAAAAGAAGGAGCTAAATAACATTTCTATTTCTGAATCCTTCTAGTTGTTTCCACGCTGTCCAGTCAAAGTTTGTCCCTTACCTTTCAGCTATCCTGCTTCTTAAGTTCTGATGAGGACAAAATTCAACAGCCAGTAATATGATCTTTCTAGCCATATTTTGTTGATCTCAGACTTGAGAATGTTCTGGCAACTACACTTATGGTGTTAAACTGCTGATGGTTGTTTTGAGTGGTTAACAGCTGGATGCATGGCAATTTAATTGTTTAATATGTTCTTTTTGGGCAGAGAGCAAAAGAGGATGTGCTACAGAAGGAGGTGCGAGTGAAAATTCTCAAGGACAACATCAAAATGTTGGCCACTAAAGTGCCATCTGGAGGTCAGGAGCTGGCAACTGAGCTGAATGTTGTGTTGGAGAACTACCAGCTACTATGTAATCGGATCCGGGGGAAATGCCACACTTTAGAGGTAAGACTAGCAGATTTCAAAACTCAGGTAGGTGATATGAAGAATGGAAAAGGATGCTAAAAATGTCTGTGCCACAAAATCCAGAAAATTTGACAATGCATTTTGCAGTGGTGCTTTTCCAAGATTTTTCTCTTGAGATGAGGTCTTTGGAATGCATGAGGAAACCACCTGGATTTGCTTTTAAAATCTGTTCATAATCAACACTTGTACAAATAAATAATGTCTCAGAGCTTTGTTATCTATCCATGTTTCTTCAGAAACAACAGAAACTTCTCAATAATTAGAAAAAGTTGATCTTGGTTTGTGTATGTCCTACATCCTTTCAGGAGGAGTGCGAGAATTTTTGTTACGTTCTTAAATTGTTAGGAGTATCTGATGTCTGATATTTTTAGCACGAGTTTAGAGACCTTTGTATGTGTTTTGCCTATTTCTTTTCGTTATACTTCTGTAGTAGCAAGTTTTTCTATCTAAAATTTATTATGGAATGCTCAATTTTTGAATGTGTTCTACTTGACTAATGTGGGGAGATATCTGTGAGATATAATTTCTTCAAGCCTATGCCTGACCTTCTAGACTAATTTCAATTTTTCTGTTGCTTCTAGGAGGTGTGGTCCTGCTGGATTGAACTGCTTCAATATCTCGATTTAGAAACAGCTTGGCTAAACACTCTAGAAGAAAGAGTGCAAATGACCGAAAATCTGACTGATAAGTTGGATGTTGTCAATGATGCTCTTGAGGTATTGTTGTCGTTCTGCTGTACTGCTGACTTTTCAGATAGACACATTTGAAAGAACAAGAATTCTGCTCTTTAGAAGGATACTGAACAGTGTGTTGAGTATTCTGATTCTTCCTGTTAACGTAGTACTCTGAATTTGGAATGTATATTGTAAGAACAACACCCTCCACCCCTCCAAAAAAATATATTTTCTTGTTTATAACAATTGTGCCAATCTTGATATTATGCAGAGGTGAAACTTCATGCTCTCTTGTCCTCTGTAAATTAATTCCTTCCAGCACTACTGTGTGAAATATTGATGAGTAGGTGAGAAGTGCTGTGAAGTTTGGTTTTGTAAAACGAAACAGCTACTGTATTTGCCATCATGGATTAAGCCATAATTTATTCATACTTCTTTACACTTTTTGTCTTGAGAGTACTGTAAACTTTGCATGCGGACAGATTTCTACTTCTGAAAGTTCAGAAATATTCGATGCATTGACTTTATACTTTTTCCGCTGATTAGTCTCTGGAATCAGTCCTGCGTCATCCAGCCGATAATCGAACCCAGATTCGGGAACTTGGGCAGACATTGATTGATGGAGGGATTCTTGATGATATCATCAGTGAAAAATTGGAGGCTTTCAATGCCCGCTATGAGGAGTTGAGTCATTTGGTAAGAATTTGGGGGCTCCGTTTGTCAACTCAGTGGGCTGACATGCTTCCTCTTAGCTGAATTCATGGATGCAGGACTTCAACACAGGAAACGAGGAAGAAGTTTCATAATGTCAGCTGCTTTCAATTTAGAATAATACCCTAGGAGCAGAATACAGATTTTCACCTGTTACCAGTCGTGTTCTGTCTTCCACATTTGCATTCCTATTTCCCCCCTAACTCCCTCTATGTTTTTCTAGATAACTTTGATTTAAAAAAAAAAAAAAAGGTCAATTATGATCTCAAGAGGGCCAGTTCAATAAATTTCAATAACTGAGATTAATGTTCCCTTCCTACTACCATAAATACTGGTATACTGCTCATTAACTGTAAAAATGAAGGATGTGAATAGAGACATTTTCACTCTTTGAAAGTGCTAGGAAGAAGTTACAGTATAATAAGGGAACAGAAGGAAAGCATTCTTTCCATTCTCCATATGTTGCCTTGCCCCTTTCCTTTTCTCATGCTTGTCTCATCTATTCTAGGTTTACTAGAAAGAAGAGTATTAGCTGTATTTCAAGTTGCATACATTTGTTGAGTATTGTGGTAGCACAGGCCCAACCAGAATGTAGAATTGCAGAGCTTGTTTTTTTTTTTTTTGTTCCCTGCTACTATTGAAATACAGTCACAGATAGAATTTGGGTTCATTCGCATTACAGTGAGCATTTGCATAAGCTAGGGGCTACAAGCTGTCATTTAAGTTAGCATTTACTACTATTTTTGCCCTTGTAGCATTTCACTGCCATGTGAAAGCTGTCAGCTTTTGTATCTGCAGTGCTGATGTGCAGGGTTTTGTATCTGCAGTGCTGATGTGCGGGGTTGTTAATTACTTTCTGTCTCAGCGTGTGCTGGTAATGGGGATTTTGTGCTCACGTGGATCAGTGATCAAATGAACTTAGAAGTTTTGCTGCTTAAGAGGGGGCAATGGAAGGAAGGAAATGTGAACCTCCATTTTCACTTTAACAGGGAGACATAGTTTGTTGTTTTGATGGAAAATGTTCAGGTTTGCACATCAAACAACACTAAGCTACAACATATTGTGATGTCCCTGATTCCTGGGTGACTAAGTAGTTTTTGAAATGCCTGTTTTTAACAGCCTACTTTCCTCCTGAAGTGACAGGAGAAACTTGTTTTCAATGCCCTGTATCTAGCAGCATTATTTGTTAGTTAATGATATCAATCACGCAGTTTTTAAGAAATGTTATTTAAGACGACAGTTCTCTTGGCATAGAAGTTTTGGGGTCTTCCTCACCTTGTTTTGAGAAAGATTAATATTGTTCCTACAGAACAAATGCTCTCTCACATTATACTTTTCTTTCCTGTTAGGCTGTGAGCCGACAGATCACCTTGGAACAGCAGCTTCAGACTATGCGAGAAACTGACCACATGCTGCAGGTCTTGCAGGAAAACTTAGCGGAGCTGGATAGACAGCTGACATCTTACCTGACTGATAGAGTAGATGCCTTTCAGATGCCACAGGAGGCACAGGTATTCTATAACAGCTTTCTAATACCCATCAATTTGATTTATCTGGTGATAGCACTCAGCATAGACTTATTAATTCATGCAGGTTTAATTTCACTCTTGCACTGATGTTCTAATTGACAAGTTTTGTGATCTGGATTGCTTTCCTATTTTAAGAAGACTTCATAGAATAACAGTGTTAATAGTTTTCAATTTAGCAAACTGTGACCAGAGCCATGTTTAAAATCATAGAATCGTAATCAAATCTTTACATTCAAAATCTGGGATCATTTAACATTACAGACTGGATTTACTTCTGGTGGATATTAAGTAGTAAGCAAGCTCTTTTCCTCTCTGCAAGATGTGCTGTAACATTTTTTTCCTGTTTTTATATGGTAGAAAATTCAAGCTGAAATTGCAGCTCATGAGGCCACCTTAGAGGAGCTCAAGAAAAGTCCTCGCTCTTTCCCTCCTGCTTCTCCTGAATGCAGATCTCCCCGAGGTGGAACTCTGTTGGATGTTTTGCAGGTAAAAATATGAAAGTTACACTAAGCATTTAAATTTGAAGAGGTTCTAGTTATAAGTAGCACGCCGCTGTTGTTAGTCTGTAAATTGCTTGGTGCGGTCAAGCAAATCTCAAAAACTAATAGTGTATACTTCTACATGCTTTCATTAGGAAACAAGTAGCACTAGATTAATTGAATAGGGAAGCTGAAATCCTGTAATTATCATGGGATAAGTACTGAAAATAAGGTAGAATGGATATCTTGAAATTGTGTTGAAAGAGAATTAGAGCTCTTCTGCACCACGTGTGGAGATTAGAAATAGGTGATGGAATGTGGTTTGGCAAATGATATTAACATGTATCCTGAGTTGTGGTAGCATGAGAGATGGATTAGATTAGAGGGAGATGCTTTAAGTATTGTTATCCAAGTGTAGACGTTAATTTAAATTGATCTCTTGAAACAATTTTCATTAAAACAGAGAAAACTCCGTGAAGTGTCTACGAAGTATCAGCTTTTTCAGAAACCAGCCAACTTTGAGCAGCGCATGTTGGATTGCAAGCGCGTGTTAGAAAGTGTAAAAGCAGAGCTTCATGTCTTGGATGTGAAGGATACTGACCCAGATGTAATCCAAACTCATCTGGACAAGTGCATGGTAAGTATGGAATGTTCTTAAGTTATGTTTGGAGTTGTTTCATTACAGTGTGATTCTTCTAGCCTAATCTGTCTCCCAAGGGATGAAAATACTGTTACAGTTTTTTTACAGAATAGCAACAGAACTATTGAAAACTAAAACACTGCAATTCTTTTGAATTATCTGTAAACAGATGAGTTTACATGTAAAAATTGCCTTGCCTGTCCCATGGGAAGCATGACTCCGGGCAGGATTGCTTGTTTTTTTTTTTGTATTTTTTCTATTTAAATAAAAATAGTAAAGGTCAAGCATAGATCACAGTGTTAGTCTTTTAATGCAGATTATGTTATGGAGTAAACAGTGATGAACTATTGGGATAAAATTTACTTCATTAAAAACTGAAATTAGAATAAAGTACGGAAAATCAGAAGTTTGAAATCTGCTTGGCAGACATTTTTGCATTGCCCTGTGTTACTTTGATTTGCTCTTAATCCAAAGCTCAGAGTTTAAGTGCGCCAAATGAAGTACTCGAACATTTGAACTAGAAATCAATCACTAGTATGTCTATTTGTGCTTTAGAAACTCTATAAAACCCTAAGTGAAGTGAAACTGGAGGTTGAAACTGTCATCAAGACAGGAAGGCAAATTGTACAAAAGCAACAGACAGATAATCCCAAAGGAATGGATGAACAACTGACAGCATTGAAATTTCTTTACAATGACCTCGGGGCACAGGTAAGAAAACTAAATCTTTGTATGAACATTTATCTGCATGTAAATTATTTTATTTATTGTTTTGATGTCAGAAGGCTTTATAAGGTTTTGATTTTGCAGCTGATACTGCATAAGCTATTTGCTACATCCAGAAGGAATCTGTTGAGAGATGAAAGATTACTTGTAACAGTCTTGAAGTTGCTCAGATTCTCTATGATCATAGAGTGTTCCTGAAGGGGTAGGTCTTTCTTCAAGAAAGGAAGGTTCATAGGACTTTAGTCATTCCATTAAAGCTCACCTGCTACTCCTTAAAGTGTTTGTATGATGTTACACCTGTTTGTAAAACACCTTGCAAGATACTTAACTTTTGAATTGTCATGTGAGAAGTTTGAGTCGGTGTAAATTCTCTCTCTTTCTCTCTCTCTATTTATTTTTAGGAGATGTCATGATGATTTCTAACTGTAATCCATTTAAGAGTTGCCTTCAGGGTGAAATAAAAAATACACGTAAAAGTGCTTTCTAAGAACTTCGTTAAATATTGATTTGAGTAATTTTCTTAGAAGTTTTAATCCTCATTTGGATAAATTTGGAATAGTCAAAAATAACTAAATGCTTGGGTGGGTGATGGTGGGGGAAATAGGGATTTTTTTTTTTTCCTGCTTAAATTAAGGCAGAAGTCCAAGCAGAATCAGGCTTATTCAGAGTGAAGCTACATTAGTGCTCTGGTAATATTGTTGTAATTTCTTGAAATGAGTCCTATAAATCTTTTATAAAATAAAGAATATTCAAGAAGGCATGGACTCTAATGTAGCCTATGCACTTATTGCTCATGACATAGGAGGACAAGTAATAAGAGAGGGACAGTAAGTCAGGGATATTTGCAATGCGAGGTTACAGTCCTGTTTGTATCTCTGAATTTACTTTTTTTTAGATCTTCAAAGAGTATATTATTTTGTATAAATACGTGCAAACACTAAATTGAGAGTAATTTTTGAAATGTCACTTTATTCTGGCTTCCGTGGTTGGGTTGTTCTCAAGTGTTAAAGTTTGATCAGACAAATTGTATAGTCAGTGTGAAATGGAATTAATTGCACTGCAGCAAACATCAAATTTCACATTTATTTTATATAGCTGTTTTCAAGGGCAGACTGTATTTTCTGTGAAACTTTTCTTTACAACTTTCTGCTGTCATGTCTGCCCCAAAATACTGGATTCTGTATTTGCTTCTATTTCAGTTAAAAAACATAATAAACGTACTTTAAACTTTGACTTGGTGATTATTAGCTATAAGCAAGTGGTAAGTATGTTTCTTTTAAGTATATCTTAATTTATAATTATTCAGGTTTATGTATTCTGCTTTGTATAGTAAGATGCAGATGCTTATAAACAGTTTTTCTTTTCAGAGTCCTTTGTTGTGCAGGAAGACTGCTTTTATAATGAAAAGATTTGAATTCAAGTGGGTATTTTAGTTGACTAACACTTTCATTTTTGTTATCTTTTAAAATCTTTGTTTTTCCTTTTTTCATAGGTTACAGAAGGAAAGCAAGATCTTGAACGAGCATCCCAGCTGGCACGCAAAATGAGGAAAGAGGCTGCCTCTTTGTCAGAGTGGCTAGCTACTACTGAGGCAGAGTTGGTGCAGAAGTCCACTTCGGAGAGCTTGCTTTCTGACCTGGATTCAGAAATTGCCTGGGCTAAAGTGAGCATGCTTTAAAAATACATAGGATAAATTAATGTTTTTAACATTATAGTGATATTATATGGAAGTGACTGAATTTAAATCCTTGTAATTTTCTCCTGTGCCTTTTTCATGATGATGTTACTGTAGATTTGATTGGCTGTGTACAGTAGCTAACTGAATCTTGACTCAAATAGCCAGTGAAGTATTAAGATATTGCTATGTACTTACTGCTTAGTAGGTATCTAAGTGACTTGTTCTGTCACTAACATAATTTATAGGTTAATGTTTGTAATTATCAGGAAATATATTTTTGTCCTGTATAAAATATTAGGAAGAGAGCAAATTGAAAACTCATTTTTTTTTTTTTTTTTTTTTTTTAACAAGAAGTTGAGCATGTACCTTTTTCATTGAAACAGCTCGGTCTTAAAAAGTGTGACTTTACAAGTCAAAAAGCTCCAGTAACTTGTTATTTACTTTTTCAACCATAAACTGCAACTTTTCAGGGGGAGAAGAATGTCTTCTCATTATTCTGGAGAAAAGGATTTTCTCACGTAGTGGAAACTAGTATATGTAATAATCGGAGTTAGTAAAAACAGTCAGCTAATACACTTGTTCTGTTCTTTCCACTCTTTGGTTTGTCACCATTTCTTCTTGAAATAGATCTGTATAGAATAGAATCTTTACATTCCAAAGCTTACAAAATTAGAAAAGCATCTAGTCGTAACCTCTTCTCACAATTTTGGCTCAGAGTTAACAGTCATTAGTACTACACTTCTACTGTAGGAATATCCCTAAAATTTCTCTCCAAACAAGCATGTTAAATAGTTACTGAAGTAAATTTACTATACCTTTGTAAGCAGTGCAAATAATTCATGAGCTGTTACACTGCACCACCAGGAGGATAAACACATTATGTTGCATGAAAAATAATCTTTTCTGTCTCAGTGTTTTCTGGAGATGATTTTAGAATGCATGTAGTAATTTGAATGTTTGTTTCTTTCCCAAAGATAATAAGCTAAAAGTATTTAGCTCGCAGGGAATAAGATTTTTAAGAAGCTCCAGGCAGTATTTGCAATTAATTGCATTATTTCACTCGCTGTATACTGTCAAAGAATTTTCGAAATAGCCAGATGTTACCAGTAATAACTGGAGATATTGAATGGCAAGAGATGTTTCTTTCCTCATGGAAACCATACTCTGATATTCAAGAGATGACACATGCCTGGCTCCCTTGCTCTTGTGATTGGAGTTAGTTTGCAGTATGCTGTATGTGAGTGACTATTCTTGTTTCAGAATGTTCTGAGAGAGCTGGAAAGGAGAAAAGCTGATCTGAAGAGTATCACAGAAAGCTGCACCACACTCCAGGCTCTAGTGGAAGGGAGTGAGACTTCACTGGAGGAGAAGCTCTGTGTTCTTAATGCTGGCTGGAGCAGAGTTCGGACCTGGACTGAGGACTGGTGTGACACTTTGCTGGTAAGTTGTGTGTGACAAACATTTAGAGCAGTTTTACCTCTGTGCCCTTAGAGCAGTTGCCTCACATTCTGTGATGTGAAGCTTCTGTGGTGCTTAAAGGAACGTAGAATAGATTTCTAGGTACTATGTAGATGAAGAGCTGATTATTGAGATTTACAATAAGGTGAGAACTATTTTGCAAGTGTTTGATGCATACTGTTGGGTGTTGGTACCATGTACTTCGTAGAAGTGGGTAATCCTCAGTGAATAGGAGATGAAAATGCAGGATCTGGACATGAGTGTGAATTTGTATAAGTATCCCAGATAGTTAACTTGACTTAAGTGGGAATAACTTGCTTTAGTTATTAAGAATAAAACTGTTAGTTTAGTTTTATTTTTGTCTTTTATTTTTCTGGCTTTGGTGCAGGACTCATTTCTGTTGTCCTTACTATCCATAGACTTTGTGGCATGACATTCTTTTCTACAGAAAATCCAGAATATGCTTAGTGAACACTTTCATGTATCTGTTGCTTTCATGTCTTCTTTATATTTCCCTTTGTCTCTCCCTTTAATGTGTCTTCACGTTACATTTTAATCTGTTGTCTTCATTTACAAATTTATCCCCTAGTCCCTCTCACTTATTAACATTTTATGACCTTCTCTTTTGTTATACCAGTAGTGCTAGTAGACACCAATAATGTCTACTTGTTACTTAGTTCTTTACTGCTCCCACCTCTTTTCTAATATTCCTGCTACCTTAGTGCATAGAACTAAGTTGTTTCCAAAATTTTTCTAAAAGTGAGCATCTACCATTGCACACTGCACATAACCTGTGTGAGTTAAGAGAAATAAAAACATCAGAAAACTGCTAGTGGCTTGCTCTTTACCTTGTCATAGCTGATTCAACCAAATAAATAATAAATAACAAACAAAAACACATAATTCAAGTGTTGTCTGTTTCATAACATGTTAATGAGAGCCCAGAAGTTGGACCTTGTGTTAATGCTTTCTATGTGACTTTCTATAAGCTCGTGAATTTATTACCATAGGTAGAAAACCAGAACTAACAGAACTAGGCCAAAATGGATTTTTTCCAACAGGCTTCTGTAAGTGCTGTTCTTCTTTCAGCCTGAAAGAAGCCTGTTTACCAGCTCCAGCATTACAAAAAAAATAGTTTGTGTTATATGTTGGCTTAGGTTGGGAGGGGCCATAAAGATCATTGAGTTCCAGACTCCCTGCCATGGGCAAGGTTGCCACCCACTGCCAAATCAGTCTGCCCAGGGCCCGCATGCAGCCTAGTGTTGAAAGCCTCCAGAGATGGGGGATCCATGACATCTCTGGGCAAACCTGTTTCAGTGCCTCACCACACTCTGAGTAAAGAACTTTTTCCTAATATCCAAAATTGCCCTCTTTCAGTTTAAAACCATTCCCCCTTGTCCTATTGCTGTCAGACCACATGAAAATTCACTCCGCTTCCTTGCTTATAAGCTCCCTTCAAGTACTGGAAGAGATCATAAAAAACACTTGCAAAACATGTATCAGCATATCTGGATTTTGCTGGTTGAGTGCTGGTTGCTCTCAGTGTAAGGGGTTGTTACCGTTCCTTCACAAAGGAGTAAGGGGAAGAAATTCATTCACTTTCTTCTAAGACAAAGCTGCTGTGCTGTGCACATCCCTTAGTGCTTGAGAGGTGCAAAAACTTGCTATCATCGCTGTTGATTCCCAGTTACCATATCTTTTTCTCTGTCTAGTAACTTTCTGAGTTCATTACCTTCCTTGAGACCTAAATCATGGCTGTTGAACAGACATTTGATAACTCTCTAATTGTGTTAAGCAAGGCATTTGGGATCCTCTGTCAGTCTATTGCTCCTTTGGACAGCCTGTAAGTGCATGTTTTAAGTATATGCTGTGTCTGAATTAAGGCCATCAGTATCTGTTTGGCTGAATAAATGTAAAACTATGTATATTAACCCCCTGCAACCATTCACAATGGATGTGAAAGACAATTGATGTTAGCAAAAAAAAAAAAACCAAACAACCCCAAAACCGATGTTTTTAAATGGAGTATTTCTGTGTTGCTAGTTTGGTACTCCACCTTCAGAGGACACTGATAGGGCCTGAAACTGGAAACTGGGGATGGCACGAACCCTTCTGCCTCGTGTTCAGTGCCTGTTGCAAGTCATACAATTCATAATCTGATGATTTCTATGTTAGGAATTATTAAGATAGTTTACCCTTTTACATAAATGCTGTAAGAGTGATCCGCAACTAAAAAGCTTCTGAACTAATTTTATTCATCTCTGATAATGAGCATTGCCCTTGTGCTTTGTTAGATTAAATTGTACTTTCAGTAGGGGAAGATACAAATTTCTTGATTCAAACAAAAAAACAAACAAACAAAAAACAACCAAAACCAAAAACAAAAAAACCTTAGTCGTCTCTTCCCTACTTCTCCTCTGTTTGTGATATCTAAAAAAGGAAAAGCTCAGTCCCATATATGGGAGCTTCCTTCAAACCACTGTGACTGCACAGTAATTACTGGCGCTGTTAAGTCTGGGGAAAAGGAGGCTGAGGGGAACCTTATTGCTCTCTTCCAATATCTGAGAGGTGCTTACAGTGAGAGCAGGATTGGCCTCTTCTCACTTAGTGACAGGTGGCAGGATGAGGGGAAATGGTCTTAAGTTGTGCCAGGGTAAGTTTAGGTTGGATATCAGGAAACACTTTACAGAAAGGGTTGTTAAGCACTGGAATAGGCTCCCCAGGAAGGTGGTTGAGTCACCATCCCTGGATGTGTTTAAAATCATTTGGATGTGGTGCTCAGGGACATGATTTAGCAGAGGGTTGTTAGAGTTAGGGTAGTATGGTTAGGTTGTGGTTGGACTTGGTGATCTTTAAGGTCTTTTCCAACCTGAGCGATTCTATGATTCTATGATTTAGGTAATAAACTCTGTCTGAGGAGGACAGTACCTCTCTTTGCTTCATCTGTTGTCATGGATGTTCAAAGATGATCAGGACTGTGCTATCACAGTTCTGATGCCTGTCTATCAGGACGTTGACCAACAGAACAGCTTCTATATCTGTGGGAAGTAACTCTTGTCATATGGCTGCATTTTTGTAACGGCTGTCAGATTTTTGGGTAAACATACCCAAAAAGATGCTACTGTATCTTCCTGTCTTTTTTATCCTTTCGCATCTGGCCTGGTTTCATGTATGATACAGTCTTTACAGTCTTATAAATTAATCTTCAAGTCTACAAATTTGCCTTTTTATATTATTCTTCATCCTATTTTCCTTTGTTTCCTTGTTTCTCTTCCTTGATTATTAATATCCTGTAAAGACACAGTCTTTCCATTATATATTACCGATCTTTCTATTAAGGCCCTCTTCCTGCAAGAACTTTGGAGATTTACTCATATCTGTAAACAAAATAATGTATTGTTTCTGTTAACAAACATTACAATTTCTGACTGCATGTGAGAACACAATGTAATTTTCTAAGAGAAAGAAATATCTTAAAGGAATCAGTACAATATGAAAACTTGCAAATATTATAATCGATAGGTTTTGCTGTAAAGCCCGTTCAGTTGAAAATAAAACAGGGAAAACCAGCCACATATAGGGTATAGTGTTGTGTATTTGCTAGCAATAATTGAAAAAGTGTGCTCTGTTTGATTAAGCGATGTTGTGGTCTGGCTGCAATATTGTAATATACTGTCTGTTTTTGGTTGAGTCACTTGAACTATTTCTGTTTCTCTTTCTATGAATTAGAAATAGTAACATTGATGTTATAATATTAATAAGTATTATTATTATTAATAATTAATGTTTGGAATGAAAATTGTAATCTTGTAAATACCTTAGTGAAGGTAAAAGGTACAATCATGTTTTTGCTGTTTCTCTCCAAGGTGTAGCCAAGGTGTAGCCACAACAGTTTCTATTCCAATGATGTACTTTGTACTCATAACGATGTGGAGTGGCAGTTTTTTTCCTACTGTTTTTCTTTCTTTTCTGTTTTCATTGATGCATCTTTTTCAAATTTTTTCAGAATCATCAGAGCCAGCTGGAAATCTTTGATGAAAATGTTGCCCACATAAGTACTTGGCTGTATCAGGCTGAAGCCTTGCTGGATGAGATTGAGAAGAAGCCAGCAAGCAAAAAGGAGGAAACTGTGAAGGTAGAAAACATTACAGTTTAAAGAGGAAGCTGTGAAATAACCAGTTTTTTATTCTAAATGAAGTGATGTTTTCTGCCTCGTTTGCTTGTTAATACTCTTCCATTTTCCTACTGTAAACCTTTGCTTTTTCTTTCACTTAGCGTTTAACATCTGAATTGGATGATGTTAGTCTGCGTGTGGACAACGTGCGTGATCAGGCTGTCATCCTAATGAATGGTCGAGGGGTGTCATGCCGTGAGCTTGTTGAACCAAAGCTGGCAGAACTGAACCGTAACTTTGAGAAGGTTTCTCAGCACATCAAAAGTGCCAAGGTGAGGGGAGTGCCGTGAAATGCTCATTGAGTGTCAAAATAAAGACAAATAGCTTTAGAGAATAGATCAGATCTTTGCTAAAGTGGTGCTTGCCGGCTTTTGGTTTTCTTTTAAATGTAAATCTTTGCATGGAAAAAAAACCACCTTTATTTATTTATTTAAAATATTGCAGATGCTTGTTGGACAAGAACGACTCCCTGTCATGCCGGAGTCCCGTGAAGTCAGAGTGGCTTTTCCAGACCTGGAGAAATTTGAGAGCGATGTACAGAATATGTTGAAAGTTGTAGAAAAGCACCAGGAGCTGAGTGAGGAAGATGAAAAGGTTTGTGAGCAATGGAAGAATTAAATAATGGACTTATTCCTTTTCTTTTTTTTTTTCGACACATTATATTCCCACTGACTACTGGGGGAATTCTGGGAAAATCTTTTTAGTACAGGAATCAAAAATAAAAGGAATTACTGGGCTTTTGGAGACATTGCATGATTTTCTCATATGTTTCCTAGCTGCTGGTGCTGCTTCTTGCATAGTCCGTATTTTCATTACAGTTTTATATAATCTGCTCCAGATAGTGAACTTTGATGTGCATCTTTTTTTTTCTCTTTTTCTACTCAGTGTTATAAGGCTGGTTTACTGTGAAAGTGATAGAGTGCAAAATGTTTGTGTGTTTTTTAACTTTTATTTTCTTCCTATGTAATTGTCTGTACCTAGCTGGATCAAGAAAGAGCTCAGATTGAGGAGGTTTTACAGAGAGGAGGACAGCTGTTACAGCAGCCCATGGAAGACAATAAGAGAGAAAAGATACGCATGCAGCTGGTACTTCTGCAGACAAAGTACAACAATGTACAGGTAAGATTACAGTAGTTACTAGAGTTGCAGCTCATTTATGCCGGTCTCCCTTAAGTATCTCACTTACCATCTGGTTATAACTTTTTTTAATATGTAAGAGTGTCTGTAGGAGAGTTAAATGTGCATACATCCAGCCTGATTCTTTGAATGTTTGCAATTCCAAACTGTGGATTTTGTCATTACAAAATTTTGAGGAAGTGGTTTTGATTTTTCCTTTTCACAGTGTCACAGAGTGTGTGCATATTTGCACATGTGGCTGCAGACAACCAAGCATTTGCTTCACTTGTTGCCTCTTCTCACACTCCAGCAGTGGTTTATCTCCACCACAGGGCTGTGTTACGAGTGGCTATATCGGTGTGTGCACACAAACATATTCAAGTATATTCACGGGGTTCTCATTTTAAAAAGTTGTAGTGAATGTGAGTCTGACCCCAAATTTCTTCTCTGTTTCTACAGTGGGTATTATCGCTAATTTCTTACTCTAGTATATAGTAGAGCTTTCATACGTACCATATTTAAAATATTTTTTTGTGAAGCAGAAGTGGCTCTATATTAATATTCTTTTCAACTTACCTGTTTAAGTCATATTTGAGTTTGTAAAATGACGTACAGCTCAGATGAGGTGTAGCAGGATAAAACCCTTAGGCTGACTATGATACAATCTGTGAAGATAAATGGAATATTTATTAAAAAAAAATATAAATGGCTTATACTGTTGCGTATTCGTGGAGATGTTCAAGGTCCTGGGCAGCCTCATTTAGTGGTTGGCAGCTCTGCCCATGGAGGGGGAGATAGAGCTTGATGATCTTCCAACCCAAGCCATTCTGTGATTCACTGTATGATCCTATATTTTGGAATTTTTCCTCATCAGATGAATCTGTAGGATAGTTTCGTTTTTCAAATATAAGACCTGTCTTTCCCTCTTCTCATATATTTTTGTCTTTTTCCTGATACACCCAACTGTAGGAGGGGAGGTCATTTCAAAGGAGACAAGTGGTAGAACTCTCTCCAGTGTTTTCTCAGTATAAGAAGGACCATGACAATCTAATGAAGTGGCTGGATGAGGCTGAACATCGACTACCAGGACTGCAAGGAATGGAAGATGAACAAAAGCTGCAGGTAAATTAATTTTTTTTTTTTTAGAGTGAACAGAGGGAAGGCTGCATATAAGCTGATATGTTAGGGATTATGGCTGTTCTTTTGATAATTTATTGGGAAGATGTGTTTTCAAAATAACAGCATTCATTTTTCATTAGGGAATGATCTGCTTGTATAGAATTAGGGTTTTCTATATAGTAGTCATAGATCCAATATATCCCAGCCATCAGACTCAAATCTTAAAGCAGTTAGATCAAGATAGTTTCTGTTGTTGGTCTTCACATAAGGATTATGCTTAGCTGTTTCTGATGCCCTGCATCAAATAGCCTGATTCAGTGTCTCATTGGTGCACGTGTGAAAAAACCCTGTTTTGAAGCTTAAACTCTGCATGCAGTGATAGCAGTATTGTAACTATTAAGATGCTACCCTTCACTGCCTCAAATGTTTGGGAGTGAGAAATACCCTCACGTGATTAATATTGCTGTAGACAGTAAAGATTTTAGAAAATGACAAAATTTGAAATGTTTTTTTTATGAGAAGAGTTGTGTGCCACAGTGCGTGCGAGTGAGTCTTGACAAGCACTTTAACAAGTGGTTTAATAGGATGTCAGGGTCTGATAAAATTAACTTCTCAAAAACCTGTATTTCTTAGTTATTGAGGGTACAGATACTTTCAGTGGTGTATGTTGTGTTTTATTTTGTCTTTATTATTATTTCTCCTTTTCATCTTTCAAACCATTGTGACTGCATGGTAATTGCTTTAATATTTTAGGCAATAACAGTCAGGAACCTTGTGAAGCAGTAATTTCTTGGACAAGCTTGGGGGCTAGGCAATCTGTCAAGTAATTTTCAGTTTCTGCATATGAACTTTCATTATTAAAACAAATCAATCTCTTTTTGACTGCTGCGTAACTTTTTAACTCTGTGCCAATTAACTTAAAGACAGAGGTAAAATGCACGGTTTCCCTGTGAGTCTCATATCCATGAATTTGTAATGTGGTGCTCTTTATTCACAGGTATAGAGTAATGTGGCTTCAGCTGCCTACGATAGCTGTAGACGTGTGGCTGGCAGCCTGTTGTCCTTCCTTGTGTAGGCTGTAAAAGTGAACTTTTTTTTTTTTTACTTCTCTTTATGAAGACTTGAATCATAAGCTTCCTGCACAGAGCTAGGCAACAGAAACAACCCTAAGCATCTGCTTGCCTGTCTCTTTGCTCTGTTGAGTCCCCAATGGACACTCCTGATGATTTACTGTGGTATTTGCATGTGAGCTTCTTAGGACCTGACGTATGCAATGGAATTTCTTTGAAAGAACGAGGATCTGTCCATGTTTGAAGTACAACAGTATGATTCAGACAGGTATTCTTTATCCCTGTTGGTCTTGCTTGTGCTTGGCTGATCTTCTCTAAGGAAGATCTTTTGCTTTTACTAAAGTCTTAATATTTAGGGACATACTGTAGCTAATCCTTGGCATTTCTGGATAGAGGAAATTCCTTCGTCTTGGTATCGGGGTGCTGAATGCAGAAGATCATATACAATCATATAACTACAGATTGCAAGAGCTATTACAATAGACCGTGGATGAAGAAATTCTATCTTTGCTCAGATTTAGTTCTGCAAAAAAAGTCCTTACACTTCCAGATGTAATTTTTAGTCTGACAGAGTCCATTGGGCTTTCAGATGAGGACCAGAGCAGTTTTCCTTTCTGCTTTGAAGAAGCTGCTGCTTTTCCTTCCTGTGTCTCCAGCCTTCTGGTATCTTAGTGATAAGGCAGCCTGCCTCAGGTGACCGTAGTTTAATTTTTGTCACTTACTCTCTCCTCTGCTTCACTAATTGATCTTGAACGCTTGACAGGAAGGATGTGTCTTGAGGCTGCCGCTTCTTATTTTGATCTTCTAAATTTTATTTTTATCTATTTATTTTTTTAATTTTTTAATTGGGACTGTGCTGTTTTTGAAGGGAAACATAGTGTTCCCCTAAACGATCATTGTGTTAGATGAACACAGTTGCTTCAGAATTCCATTTGCATCAGCAGAGAAGAAACTCTGATACTGAAATACCTTAAGAACAACATCCCTCCATGGGATATGGATGAGGCACACTCTTCTCAGTGGTGTATAGTGATAAGACAAGGAGCAGTGGCCCAAAATTTGAACATAAGAAGTTCCATACAAACATATGGAAGAACTTCTTTATGGTAAGGGTGATGGGGCACTGGAACAGGTTGCCCGGAGAGGTTGTGGAGTCTCCTTCTCAGGAGATATTCATGACACATCTGGACACCTACCTGTGTGACCTATGGTAGAGAGCCTGCTTTAGCAGGAAGTTGGATTCTTGGGGTCCCTTCCAACTCCTGTGATTCTGTGACTGTGGTATGGCAGCTTCCTTCTCAGCCATGAGCCGAAATGGACAAAAGGGTCTGTATTAAATTAAGTGCTGGGTCAACACTTCACCTTGATGTGAGGGAGTTGCAGGGAGCAGGAAAACCCACATCATAAGTTTATAGCGATATGCTGTACATTTCCTTGAATTCCTTCTTTTCTAACCTTGTTTTAGTATTTATTGAATTGTTCCATTCTAACTTGCTGTAAAGAGGGAAAAGAGAAATTAAACCTTGTATTGCAAAAGTAATTAGTTGACTAAAGTTCCTGAGACAGTTTTCCAGGTTTTAGAAAGCTGTTCTGAATTAAAAATGATCGTTTTGCAGATGGTGAGTGAATTTGATGCCTCATGCACCATACTGTTTCTCTTACAAACTGAAACACAGATTATCCAATAATAAAGAAAACATATTTGCTTGCCTACTGTGCTTTTTACAGGGAAAGTTTTGGTTTTCTTAAATGTGGACCAGTAGCAATGTTGTCAACAAATATATTGCTTACTGACTTCACTAATTAGTATAGAAGAAAACGTGGTTGTGTGAGTCTAGCATTGGAAAACTTTTCCTCCAGAAAAGGTTGTCAGTTATTTTGGCTGAGAGAGAGAAGGGACTAGGATCGATTAAGAAGTGTGCGTTTTCTGATCTAAAGGGTATTTACTTGCTTAGGGGTGAAGTAATATATGGTGATCTGAAATTAGACTGGGTAAATGCTTGGTTATGACTTCCACATTACATTTTATGTCAATCTTAGGCAGTATTTTCAAAAATCCACTTAAGAAGCAAGTCAGAATATTGCCTTGAGTAGAATCTTTGTTAGAACGTGTTTAAAAATATGTTTAAGTATAAAAGACGAAAGGTAAAGAAAATCTGAAACCAAATACAGAACTGCAGGTCAAAAAGGTATGTGTTAAATATGGAAGGAAACAAGTTTTTGTTTAGCCAGTGAGTTAAAATTATTGTTAGCCTCTCTCATTGAGAGTTCTTGTTTATAGAACGTACGATTGTCATCCTGTCAAATCTCTTCCTAAATAATCTTTAATTTATAGCTTTTTGAGTACCTAAGAAAATGGTTTGTGTGTTCCTAAATTAAAATACCGACGTCTGTAAGACTTAGATGTTTGCATTGCATGAGACACATTTATGTCAAACTTCTGGTACTCCATTTTTTTTAATACTTACTACTGTAATTTAGAATCTGCTAGTCTACAGTGCACAGTAGAGAACAGCAGAACACTTAGCTGTAGTTTACAATGGTTACATATGCTCACCCTTAGAGGAAGGGCTGTGAAGGGAGCAAACATCTCAGTGATGAGAGACAGCTGCAGGAAATGTGCTTTGAAGGAGCAGCACTAGGAGGTGTACTGCCATGCAGAGGAACAGCAACCTGGCCCTGAACAGGGCTGTTGGGGAAGTAGGAAGTTGAACTGTGTATCATTATTGGCAGCAAGTGGAAAGCAAGTTCACTGAATGCCACAGATCTTTTAAATTCTTCACAAGTTTTCTGATCGGACAGGCATCCTGATGCTTGTTCACATCATCATGTCTCATGCTACTGAGTAAAATTTGCTTCCAATTATGCAGCCTTTGTCTTATTTCTGTGGAACTGGGGACCTCTTTGTCCACAGAAGAATCACACCACTGCCAAAGCCTTCAGCATTTGCTCGAAATTCCAGTGATGGACGCTAGCAAAATATGTACAACACATCAAGAAAATGTTTATTTGGGGAGCATCAAGAACCACAATGCTAGATTTGTAACTAAAACGTATATAGCAGGTTATAGCTTTTGCTATGCCACTTGCTTGCTGCAGTGTTACTAAAGCAAAAGTAATGGTACCTGGTTTCAGTATACTAACAGTTTTTGTACCTGTGCATTCTGTTCTTTTGATGTTCAAAAGAACATCTGTGGCAGGGGGTTGGAGATTCATGATCCTTGAGGTCCCTTCCAACCGTGGCCATTATGTGATTCAGTGAATGACTGAAAGCATACCGTGCTTACGATAAAGTTCTTGAGAGAGCACACCTTGAGTCCTCAGTATTGATGTCAGTCGCTGTGTGCTTTTAAACTACATAAATAAAATTTTCAGGAACATCCTGAATGGTGAATAATATAACATAACCTTTTTGATGCAGTCCTTTTTGCTTTTGAACTACATATGCCACATATTACATCAAGTTAATTTGAGTGACACATTTGAAATGCTCAGAAACATGTGGAGGAGGAAGATGTAGACAGGTATTCACAGCAACTTTGTTAGTGGGGCTTAATATTTAAACTGTTGGCAGCTGTGCTAACTGCCTGCATGTCTGTGCCCACTTAAATGCAGTCGTTGAAACCACTGTGAACCGATGATTATGCCTTTGCACTCGTAAGCATATTCTTAAGCCATTGCTGCTAGTAACTCACGCAGGCAGTTAAGTGCTTCTATGTATTTCTTGTTAAGAATTCTATTTCATCAAGTATTGGAGTGTGACTTGCTTGAATTCTTCAGTACTTGCAGATGGGTTTACCTTTTCAATGCTGATTTCAAAGAATGGGGCTCTTTTCAGAGATGGTGATGGAGGTCGGTTGGGTAGAAAATTTTTTCAGCGAGAAACTGCCTTCAGTCTTAGGAGTACCTGCTTTGCTAAGCTACCTTTGCTAGGTGTGGCCATGTATAGTTTCTTACAGCTAGTTTTCTTACACTTCAGATGGAGGGTGTGATTTCTAATTCAAGAAAAAGCTACCCAAACTTACTGTTCTTACTCTGCAATCTGCTAAGATGGTACTTGGCTACATGATCTGGTCTTACAGCCAGAATGGGTAGCAGTTGCCAACATCTCGAGGAGTTAGTACCACTTATTGCTGCATAATTAATATTGTATTACTGGTAAAGCATCAATTTATTTAAAAATAGCTGGGAAATATGAATGGGGATGCTTGCTGAGAAGAATCTGGAGAGAAGATAAATCTGCTTCATAAATTGGTAACTTACGGGATTTCTTGATGAGGAAAGCAGGCTCAGTCATGAAGTTTATGGAAGGCTGAGAATCAAGGTGAAAGATACGACAGCAGTGCCTTTCCCCTTCCCCCTACCCAGAGTTTTAATAAGGAATAATACAGTCTTATTGTGAAGCATGCTATCTACTGTTTTGTAACTTGTTTTTTCATTAAATAGTTTTCTGCAGGATTTGGAGCTTTCTGAAATGACGTGACTTGGTTAGGAAAGCTTTTTGTCTTTTAATTAAGATATTTTAATTCTGAATATAATCTACTGGCTCGTGACTTTTTTTTCCTTAAAATTTCTTGCACTTTGAAATATAAAATGAACTTTTGTACTTCTAGGCAATCACTGTCCAGCAGAGGTTAAAAAGCCACTTTGCCACAGGAGTTAGGACTCTCCCTTTTTCAGCTGAATACCTGGTTGAAATCAACAAGGTCTTACTTGCCATGGCTGATGTTGAGCTGTTGCTGAATGCACCCGAGCTAAATACTGGCATCTATGAGGATTTTTCAACTCAGGAGGATGCACTAAAGGTACTACATATCTAAACAGAGAGGGAAGAAGTGGAGGGATTAGCAGTGTTCATGACATAAGTGTGGATTTGTTTAATAACAATGGTACTGCTCTGAGAAATACGGTGTCTCTCTCTTCCTCAGGAACACATCAGCTATATAAAGTATTTCATCCTCTTCATAAAAAAAACTACTGAGAACATTCTGAAGAATTTGTGAGTGACTGTTAAGTTCAGTTGCTATAGTTGATATTATCTATGAACTGCTGATAGTTATGATCTTATTGTAGATACTATTTTGGAATAACATTCTGAAGACATTAATTTTCCCTGCTCACGTTCATTTTACTGATGGCTTATGTTGTTGTTGTACTTGCAGAATGTGAAAGATATTTTGGACAAACTTGGGGATCAGATTGCTGTCATACACGAGAAGCAGCCTGATGTTATACTGGAAGCATCTGGGCCTGAAGCAATACAGATAGGAGATGCACTAACCCAGTTGAATGCAGAGTGGGACAGAATTAATAGAATGTACAATGATCGTAAGTGGTAAGTTGAGGATGCTTGGTGTCTCTGATTAAGTGGTGCACATACTATGCGTTGAACAGAAGTGTTTTACAAATGTCTGACAAGTCTGACAGTGATAATAGAGATAAAAATGGCTGGTGTCATTGTCTAAGTAGATACTTCAGTAAGTTCTGAGCCACTGGATCAGGGAAGCGTCAGAATTTCTAAAGCATCAGCAAACACTGCTGTTTCACTATGTTTTAATTTGAGAATAGTGTTTCTAGTTGGGTATCGCTTTTGGTGTTTTTGCTGGCTGCCAGTGGTCCCCTCCAACATTTGGAGACAAAGGTTGCAGAATCTGGTACCTGTCATTACTGATCATGCCTGCAGCTGTATTGTTATCTTCATAAGCATGGGTTACGCTGAGCTTTTACTTATGCCTTTTTCCTCCCTATAACTTAATTTAAAAGCTTTAACTAATATTATCTTTCTGTAAGCGTCAGTAAAATTTTATTTACTACTAAAATTTCATTTCATTAAGTAGCCAGGTTTAACTGGAAACCTAATCTTCCTGTTGAAAACGATAATTGTGTCAAAGAGTAACTTCTGTGTTTATGACTAGCAGGCAAAAGGCCACAAATCACCTTCTCAGTTAGTTCACTGAATACAAATTACTTTTCAACTTTGTAACACTTGTAAAGCTTTGCATTTTAATGAGGATATGATTGGGCATAATTTTTATGCAAAAAAGACTGCTGGACTAGGAATTTAAGCAAAAATGGAATGCAAATTCCTGAATATATTAAGTGCTACAATTTTAATGGGGTGATGCATTTAAATTAATGAAGACAATTTTAGCATCAGTGTTAAAGTACTGTATTTTGGTATTTGTATTCTTTATCCCATTTTATTACTGAGAATTTTTTTTAACTGAACCTTTATCCAATCTTGCCCTAAGTTTAAGAAAGAAAACTAAAATAATTTATCTCCTTAGTAATCTCTGGCTTTTCCTATTTCTAGGATGTGTGTAGATTTTGACAGGGTTAGTACAAACAGCATCTGAAATGCTTGGCAAAAGACTGATTAGTTTTCAGAGCTACTAATGATTTTCTGATTGAGTTCCAACTAAGTAGTTAAATCTTGGATAAAAGCTCTAATGTAGCCAAGCATAAGTAGAATTCAGTTGCACTTACAAAGCCTTTAAGCACTCAACTGAATCTGATTGACTTGGTTTGATTTAAGCACGTGTAAATAAAAATGTTTGTGCATTTTTCATATGCAAGTGTGTGTGTCTATACAGAGGTTCAACAGTCTGTGTTGTGCTTCTTGTAACAGTGCTGGTTTGCTTGTTCTGCTCCTTCTGTCACAAACTTTCCACTGGAGTTAAAAGTGCTGGTGATTTGGGAATTCAAATCCAAGCTGTGGCTTGGAAACATGTGGGTTCTTCTGGAGAAAGCCAGGCATAGCCAAATCTTGGTGGTATACTTACAGGACTTGTGTACTTTTACCTTTCAGCCCAGGCATTCTGTGTATTGAAACAAATGCAAGTGCATCTACCTCAAAACTGGAGTTAAACCACTGATCTATGCTCGAAATACTGATGTAACTGTAGACTGGGAACTGAAACCATGAAAGCTTTCTATCTCAGTGTTGTACTGTTCTTAAACTCTAGATTCTGCAAAAATTTATGTCTCAAATTTTCATTTTGAAGGAACCCATTAAAATATTCTTTTAAACTATTTTAAGTGCTTAGTATATATCTTCACATTAAATCTGAAATGAGATACTACCATGAGACAATATATTCAATTAAAGTCTGTAAAATGTATGTGAGAAATAGAAGGGGAATGGGATTTGGGTCAGTATACAGGTTAGTCTAATGTATTGCCATGGGATGTATGCAAGAAAATGATGCAATAGAACTGGAAAATAGGGTCAGAAAAATGTAAGTAGGAATTTTTCTTTTTTGCTTTCTTCTTTATTGGAATTAGACCACACGACAAATAATAACAAAACAAAGCCCTGTATGTGCCAGCCTTGATAAAAACAAGATACAATTCTGATAAAAATAATCTCTCTAGAACTCTGGAATTGCTGAATTTAATTACTGAAGAAAATAGATGTAATGTAGCCTTTTAAAGTTTGATTTTGGATACCTTTGATTCTGTGGTGCTAATTTCGTGTTACATCTGGATACACACAGTAACGTTGAAGTCTTTGCGATTGGAATTTCTTACAACAAAAATGATGGGCTGCAAATGATACTTTTCCTCACCTCAGTGAGGACCTTCTGATTAGCAGGAGATCTGGTCTCCTGTGTGTCTCTTTAAAGAATACTCTTGGTATTAGTTTGGGATGGGATACTCTCTAGTCTACAAGAGATAATGTAGAACTTGCGTTAGAAGCATAGAGTAGTTTGGGTTGGAAGGGACATTTAAATTGATCTAGCTCCACCTCTCCTGCTATATGCAGGGACACCTCCCTCTAGACCAGTTGCTCAAAGCCCCATCCAGCCTGACCTTGAATGCTTCGAGGTAGGGGGCATCCACAGCCTCTCTGGGCAACCTGTTTCCAGTGTCTTACATCCTCACAGTAAAGAACTCCTTCCTAAAATCTAGTCTAAATCTGCACTCTTACAGTTTAAGGCCATTTCTCCTCATCCTGTCACAGCCTGCCTTTATAAAAAGTCTTCCTCCAGCTTTCCTGTAGGCCCCTTTCAGGTACTGTAAGGCTGCTAAGTGTTGTTTGTCTGAGGTCCCATGTCCTTGGACACGTTTGTACCATTTTTTTTTATTTTTATTTTTTAGCAATCAACAAATTGACAATTTTTGTCTATGCTTTTTGACATGCCTTTCTTATTCAACATTCATGGACTCTTTATTTTTATTTTTTATTTTTTATTTTTTTTACTTTGTTAGCATTGTAGAACATTCACTTTAAATTGGAAACAACTTTCTGATTGTGGTAATTTAGTCTTTTTCCATACTTGAAAATGCTACTCTTTGAGCTAAGCTTCACATTAGTTTGAGACTGCAAAGATGAAAATCATAGCAAAATGTATGGGAAATTAATGTGTGATTGAATTATAGAATTACTTGCACAAGTCTTCTGGTAATACAGTCACTCCTATATTGTCAAGATCACCTTAATTTATGTGTGCATGGTGTATGAATTTAAAAAAAAAAAATCTGAGCAATTAATCATATTTGATATTTCATACTGTCTGATGTCTGAACTGCTTTACAGTAAAGAAAAAAGGTTCTGGCCAATTTGATGCAGCTAATCAATCTTTATTTCTCTAAGTGTTAGAAACAAAAGTGTGCTTTAGACTGCCCTTTTTTCCTTAAGCTGGAAGTTACGCTGTTGGCTTTTACCAGCTGTTCCCATGTCAGGAAGCTTTCAGTGCTGGGACTTATTTATCCAGGCTATATGCTACTACTCTTTAGCTGTTTTCTAAGTCAAGTTGTATGGAACTCTTAAATATCACTAGAGCGAAAATTTTAGTCTTTTCATTGAAATGGTTGGATAATTTTTCAATGTGTTGTTTTTACAGTTCCTTTGATAGAGCAATTGAAGCATGGAGGCAGTTCCACTGTGATCTCAATGACCTCTCTCAGTGGATAACGGAAGCCGAAGGGTTATTAGCTGATGCCCGTGGTCCAGATGGCAGCCTGGATCTGCAGGCAGCTGGGCTGCATCAGCAGGTATGTATAATATGTGCAGTAATGGGACAAGCTAGAAAATCTAGATTTTTGTCTAAAATCATAGTTTTTTTTATGTGAGTTATGTGAGTATGAGACTGCAAGTAATGTAACTTTCATTTGTAGTTTAAAGTGATTCCTGGAAAAGATCACAATTCATGCTTGTAGTATGATGACTTCTGTCTTGAATAGTTTTGACTTAATTTGATAATTCAAATACTGGCATCGTTTAATCTAGGAAATGAGGAGATTTAAATGATGGGTGCCTTTTATTGTTTCAGAATTCAGTTTAATTATAAATATTGTAGTTAATATATAAATACTGTAGTTTAAATTGCAGTTCAATTACTTGATAATTTTCTAGATCTGCATTATGAAATAGCAGACTCTTCTGTTTAACTAAGCTACTCTCTGCTAAAAGAGAGGAAAACACTACTTTAAGAATCTGATTTATTTTTTTTTTTCTTCTGTGTAGGGAGTGGCTATCCAAGTGTTACCCTAGCACATAGTTTTTAATTTTATCCTTGTTACTACTTGAAATTTTTTTTCTTTGCCATATCCCATCTCTTTCTTGAATTATCTTGTTTCTGTTCTGGTTGCAGAGAAATTTGTCCTAATATTTTAAGCTTGCTGTAGTTCTAAGGAATGTTTGAATTTTTGATCCTGACATCTTCTGATTTCCTTCAGTTTCATGGATTTGTTGTGATGTTTGGAGAGCACAGGCATGATGATCCTAGCTAATATAGTGTTAAGTTACAGAAATAGACAGGGCCATGGTTTACGAGAAGAAATAGTTGTAAAAAAGAAAAAATTAAAAAAAATAGTCCTAGTATCTGTTAGCAGTACTGGAAAGGAAACAAAAGCAAGTGTGAATTGTAACACTGATCATTTGAATGAATTCTTGTGATCCTAGGTAGTATTCAGTAGTGAATTCTGTATCATCATCTTTTTTTTTATGACGCTCATTAGAAAATTAAACCACATTTAATAAAAGACTTAATAACTTAAATCAACAGCATCCAACTTTAAGTAAGATAGCTTCATGTGCCTATTTTAGTAAAACAATATGCACACATGATTTATTGTGCATATTATGAGCCATAGATCAAAGTCATCTCAGGTCAGTAATAAAATTGTGTCGTTTTTTTTTCTGACAGGAACTTGAAGAAGGAGTACACAGCCATCAGAGCAGTGTTTTGACATTGAACAGAACTGGGGAAGGGATCATACAGAAACTCTCTGCTACAGATGGGAGCTTCCTGCAGGAGAAGCTGGCAGGACTGAATAGGCACTGGAAAGCAATCACTGCTGAGGTCATGGATAGACAGCAGAGGTAACAAGTTACTCAGGAATTTGGATGGCCAGATGTGGTGAAGAGACTCTCCTTTAGCAGACTCTGTGAGAGTCAGTGTATTCTATTGCATGCTGTCATTTATCTGAATTTTCCTGACTTTTTTTTTTTTTAACTATCTCATATTCCTTCTGATTTTTCTTCTTTCTCAAAATCATTTCATTGCTAAGCCAGACACCTTTTTTGGAAGGAATGCTGAAACAATTGTATAGTGGAAGTCAAGAGCAATACTTCAAAACAAAAGCTTCAGTCTGTTTGCAGCCATTTAATATATCTGACCAGCTATTTTCTGAACAAACCAAAAATCCTTTGTGAATGAGCCTTAAATTTCCTTCAAAGATTAAAGTGTGAAATATTCTAAGATAAATACATGAATTTTCATTGTGTCTGATGATACAAGGTTTCCTCCTCTGTTTGTAAATATTATAGAAAGCTATTAAGATTAAGCTTGAGAATGTTGACTGGCATGTCATGTTCACTGCAAAAGTGCATGTAGATATTTTGTTTTCCTTTTTAAGGCTAAAAGGAGAGAATCAGCAGCTGATAGATTACAGAAAAAAGCTTGATGAATTGCGTTGCTGGTTGGAAAATGCAGAAAATGTTCTGGACATGAGATTTACATTCAACCATGAAGAAAATTTACGAGAATTACAGGCAAGATCCTTGAGTGTGTGTATGTATGCATGTATATGTTTTGTGCAAAGTATCAGAATGTGACTTTTGGAGAATATTTTCACTGTAAATTAATAAAGAAATATGTTGGTTGTGTGAGAGTTTTGTGTGATTACTTACGCAAGCAGGTAGCATCTTGTAATGAAATCAGGTTGAGTTGATAATGGTTATCTAGCCAGATGATGATGGCAGTTTCAGAAAGTGAGAAGTATATATACAACTGATAGAATTTGGTAAAAGGAATTTTACTCAGGATAATACCCACAAGTCTACTTTATAATTCTGAAGACATCAAAAGTCCGTAGGTTTAAAAGGGTATTGTGAGAATGGACAAAAGTTGATAAATGGACAGATGGGTATGTAAGCACCACTGTCTTGTTTATTAGGCAAATTTAATACTTTGTTGCATGCTTTAGACTGTATTTAACCTGCTGTTTTAACTAGTAAGGGTTGTGGTCATTTCCTGTTATTTAGATGTGTATATATATGTTATTTTTCCTGTTTATTTTGTGTCTGGGTTTGATAGCAAAATATCTTGAATTTTAGGATGTGTGAAAGAGAATATTTCTGGAATACTAAAAAGAATCCAATAGTCGTAGTTACTCATTTTTTAAAAATAACAATTAAAAACAAGTCTACTGCTAGACCAAATTAGAAAGCCTTGAAGTTGCAACAAATGTATATAAGTGATGTAAAGTAGTTGCTGTTGTATTTGTTCACTCTCTTTTTAATCAATTGAGTATCCTGCTGACGGCTACTGTGCAAGTTTAATTTTTCTCGTGAAGCCCTGAAGTAAAAGGTAGAAGTGGATCATAGGGGGTGTCTGTGTGTGCGTGTGTGATATAAGAATTTACTAAGAAGCACTGGCAGGGAATTAAATATCATATTTGGACCTATCATAGCAGAAACAGCATTTGCAATTATGATTGTGCTAATTAGGGAAGTGAATTCAAAGTACTCAGGAGGGTGAAGAATTCCTCACAGGTAAAGAAACTTGGATAACTTTCCTTGTTTTGTATAGCCAAAGAACGATGAGGAGACGGTGAGAAGAAATAGGATAACATGGGGGAGAATATCTGTTATTAAAGACTGCTACTGGGGAAGTGGGAGTAATGGATGTTAACTGATCAGTCAGGAGTAAATACTATCTGGGAATGAGAAGGAGGTTTCTAAATAAAGAAAAGTAAAATAGACATTAATTCAAACAAAAAGAAACAACGCAAACTTATTTTTAAATAGATGCTTGAAAATTTAGTAAAGGTACTATTTGGTATTGTGTTAATTCTAACCGGATGCTCTGTTCAGTGAACTACCTTCAGGCCTGTGTTCCTCTCACTTTCATGCACACACCTCATAGTAATGTGTTATACAAGTATTATAAATATTAGGGTGGATGAATATGATGCATACTAGCTAATGTCATATGTTTGTTCTAGTGCTTTAAAGACAAAACTTATGATTCTCACTCCATAGTGCTTTTGGTCTTATGGGCAAATGATAGCACAGTTATGTTAAAGTCAGTGGGCAGTGCACCCAAGAGTAACATTCTTCTTGCAGGATCTGACCTGTACTTTCATCTTAAAAAAAAAAAAAAAGACTATGGGAGGTTGATCAAAATTGAATTGTAAGGTTGCATTAAGTTTTTAACTATCTTTAGAGCACATATCAGTAGGAATAAAGTATCTTGTGACTATAGTTTCCTACATCCTGGCTCATGCCAGGAGCGAGCCCTTAGTTTTTAAATTATTTCTAAAACTAAAGCAGGCTATAATTTTGATTAAAAGAGCATTGACTTTTGGATACACGTGATGCATCCAGAAGTGGTCAAATAGAAGCATCTTGTGAGGTCAGAATTGATGTGAGTGATGTCAGGCTATGTAGGTACCCTTTGCATGTTTTCTTCAATTAGTAGTAAATGTTGATCTTTGAATATTTGTTTTAATAATTTCTACATGTTACCAAGAATAAGCAAACAAAAAACAACAAAAAGCTGCTTCTGTTACATATTTTGAAGGAAATTTCTAAGTACTAAAGCAAAAGGAAAACTTTTCTTCTTGTTATTATTTAACACTTGTGCATTTGACTTCAGTCCAAAACTATTCTGTCCCTTTTAGGTCTTAAGTGAAGAGATGGAATTACAGGGAGACAAACTGGAATGGTTGAACAGAACTGAACCTGAAGTTATTCTGGATAAAAATGTTGATCTGCAGGAAAAAAACAAGCTTTCTGATAGCCTGCAGTCCCTCAATGTGAGATGGAATAAGGTGTGTATTTATTCAGCATTTTTACCTGAAATTGGAAATATAGTGGTGTATTCAGAGCGATAGTTTTTCTTTTTCCATGCATCTGTGACATCTAAAATGTCTTGGAAGGTGTGTGCATGTTGAGGGACTGTCTACCTGGCATGAATCCATGTCTGCATGAAAACCCTGGTAAACGTTATTTCATCAGAATAAATTGATTAGTTTACTTGTTTTGTTTTTTTTTTTGTTTGTTTTTGTTTTGTTTTTGTTTTGTTTTGTTTTTTTGCATTGGCTTTCTTTCAAACAATTGGATCAAAAATGTTTAGTCATAGAACTATAGAACGTTTTGAGTTGAAATGGTTCTTGAGGATCATCCAGTTCCAACCCCCTGATGGGCAGCTATACTTGTTCAAGTTGCCAAAGCCCTGTGTAACCTGATCACTTACAGAGGTGGGGTGTCTACAGCTTCTCTGGACAACTGTTCCAGTGCATCACCACCTCCATAGCAAATAATTTCTTCCTTGTGTCTAGTCTATAGCTATTGTCTTTTAGTTTAAAATCATTACCAATGGGCCCTAGCACTATCCTCCTTGATAGGGTCTCTTCCCATTTTTTTTGTAGTCTCCCTTTAAGTTCTGGAAGGCTACTGTAATGTCCTTTCAGAACCTTCTCCTTTCTAGGCTAAGTAACACTAACTCCCCTCAGTCTGTCTTCTCAGGAGAGGTGCTCCAGCCCTCTAATCATCCTTGTGGTCCTCCTCTGAACCTGCTACAATAAGCCCATGTCCTTGTTATGTTGGGGGCCTCAGAATAGAATGAGTACTGCAGATGAGGTCTCACAAGAGAAGGGGTAGAATCATCTCCCTCAACCTGCTGGCCATACCGTTTTTGATTTTCTGTCATTGCCTTCTGGAAACAGCAGGTCAATTTGTTTTCACTGCAAGAGGATTTTTTTTAAATTAATTTTTACATTAATTATGTATTGCCTTAGTTTTTTGTGATCACAAATCATGAACATTCTTTTGAAATGTGCTTAGTGAGTCTTGACTTTCATACCTGGACAGTAAAAAAACAAACAAACATGCAAACAAACTAATCTATAAAAATTAATTTATTTCTCTACAAGGTTTAGGTAAGACACGGAAAGCTTTGGAAAAACAAATATTGAGCATCTTTTGGCATTTTTATTGTTTTTAAATGATACTTTGAAAAATTTTATTGAGATATGAGGCATACCAGTATAGCAAATGTGATGTAAAATACTGTGTGTGCTCTAATACATGAACTTTTGCTATTAATGTTGATTTATTCACTGCTTTTGTTCCTCTCTGCTGGGCTGCAGGTGTTCAGAGAAGTGCCAGACAGAGTGAGACAACTGGAGGCTTTTGTTAGGCAGCCTTACCTTGTTGCACAGGCAAAGCCTTCTGGTAAGTAGTCATTCCTTCCACTGAGCTGAATACTGTTTGTAGTCAAAAAGCAATCTAAAAAGGAAAACCTTCCCTAGTACTTAGACAAATGGAAATAAGAAATGTTTTTGGCTGCTTGGGACTCCCCTCCTGTTATCAGGGGAGAGAGAGAGGGAATATCTGTTTAGGGAAAAAGTCAGTTTGCATTTCAGGTTTGGACGTTGTCCATTGATGCTCCTTTAAATGTGCTGAAGCAGAAGAATGTTTCAGTAAAGCTTAGATGTCCTCATCAGGAGCCAGTGCTATACGTACAGGAAAAAATATCCAAACTAGCTCTGTCTGTGACTGTTTGTTTCCCAGTAGATTTGTGCATTTTTACATTTGTGCCTCTTGGCACAAATCCAATAGAATGTTTATCTACAGCTAATTATCCTGCATATGGATTCTCTGCAGTCCTATAAATGTCATTCTGCATATTTTGGTTCAGTAGGAGCACAGACAGGTCTTTTCCCACATACCAGTTAGTTATTTTTCTGAACTCTGTAAGGGAAGCTGTCAAAAAATATGGTCTTGTATCAGATATTCATACTCACTGTATTTTTCAAAAGTTATCAGAGGCTGATAAGCAGGTTGTGTGTAAACAAGATGCCCAGGTCTCCGTTTTAGAAGGACAGTCCTTGCCTAAAAGAAATTACAGTTTGAACTTCAGAAAATTAATTGTATTTTTTCTTAAGTTCAGTAGTAGCAAAAATAAATAAATAAATAAAAAATCGTGGAGCACAGAAAACTTTCTGGCTTTTCAGAACTCTGATTCAGCTTGTTTTTCTTTTGTACAGGCTATTTCTTAAGAAAAGCTCCTGTCTTTTGTTGTGACCAGTGTGTAATATTTATGCTTCAGCTTGATTTAACTTTGTTTTCTTGGATCTAGAACACAGCCAAACAACTTCTGCATGGAATCCTACTGTTCAGCCCATTCCTCCCTCTTTACAGTATCATACAAACAGATAGAAAGGATGGGGCTGAGCTAGTGGGCATCTGTCCCTTTTTAGGATGGTGATGTATTGCCAAGTCTGTGAAGCCTCTGTTGTAGTAAATTGACTTACTTCTGCTTAAGTGGATTCTGAGTTAAGAATGGGAAAACCTTTCTGTCAAATAACACGGAAGTGAGAAAGGCAATTTCAGATTTTTACCTTAAATTAAATAATTGTTTAATATGCTTAGTGTACATCAAAGAGGGCTTAATTTCATTCTGTTAAAAAATAACGCTATTTTGTTTTTTTCTCATTTGTGTAGTATTATGGGTGATTCATGGGCCCTTTGCCGTGCAATGAGATAATTAATAGCTTCAAAACAATCGAAAAACCATAACGGTGACTTAGATTCTTGGGATTAAAAAGTCTCAAATGCAGATCTTGCTGTGTGGTTTTTTTTTTTTTTTAGATGCTGTTACCTATTCATAGAAACTACCAAAGGAAAAAAAAAATATATCCAAACTGTACGTGTAGCCATGATTCTTTTCTTTAATGAAAATACGAAACTCTTTCAGATGTCCAAAAGGTGGTGCTAGTATCTTCTTCATTGGAAATTCCTGTTCAGACACAACATGCTTTGGAACTTTCTGCACCTGCTGATCTGGATAAAACTACAACTGAGCTGGCTGAATGGCTGGTATTGATTGACCAGATGCTCAAGTCGAACATAGTCACCGTGGGAAATGCTGAAGATATCAACCGGACTATTGCACGAATGAAAGTATGTGTTTTAGTGAAGGCTGGTGGTTTGGAGAATTAGGAGACACTTCTAATTTCTTGACTAAACATATAGGCTAAAAATGTATTAAAAAAAAACAACAAAACAAAACCACTACCGTAAATGCTTAACCTGCAAATTACACTTCAAAAGCTGTTGATATTATGCTACTCTCACAGAACTATTTCCTGTTAATTCCTTGTCTCCCTTCACAAGCAAGATGTGAGATAGGCACTGCTATTTATTTATTTAATTAATTTAAACAAAACACATAGAGAAGAACTGCAGATGGTATCTTTAGTGATAATATATAGATAACTTATGCTGAAACCTTTGGAACAGCTTGAGTACTCCATCACTGGAGGGTGACCTGTATGATCCACTTAGTAGTGATTTTTTAAATGAATTTTGTTATATTGTAACTATTCTAAACTGATTTCCAGAGACATGTTAAAGAGATTATAGGCTTTAATGTAAATGGTTATGATGTAAATACTTTTCTGTTGATAGCTTATATTGTGCTGAGCTGTGACGAACATGGCAGCATTTGTGAGATGTATGCTGCCATTAAGGTTCGTTGCATTTGACTTGATATCAGTTAACATGAGTAACGGTATGTGTACAAGCTACAGGCTTAATGTTTCTATTCTGAGAACATCTAACTTCATTTGGTGTTTGATAGAATAAATGTGAAAATGCTATCTTTTAACTGTACAATGCATATGATATGAGGTGCTGGTACATAGCCATCGTTGAAAGAATTATCATGCTCCGTCTCTAGTTCATGCTGACTATTCTTCCGCCATACCCATCTCCCTGTAAATGTGTACATTTGCATTTGTGTCTATATAAAGATCAGAGCATGGTAAGGCAAAAATAAATTATGGAAGAGAGAAAAACATACTGGAAAATATTTCACAGTGACTGGTTGTAACTGTGATTTGTGCAGGTTAGCCTCCACATCTGTATTTTCACTTGTAATTCAGAATACTTTTGCATTTTAAAGCACTGCTATAATACTGTGACAGCTCAAGGGTTGTAAATAGCAGTGAAGCTGCCATCTGTCTCTGGAGACATAGATGCTTAGTCTTATGTATAAGTAATACAGATAATGTTAAGTAAATCCTGTTTTTTGTACCTAAAAATCATATCCTAATTCTCAACAGGTAACAAAGGCAGATTTGGACCAGCGGCACCCTCAGCTTGATTCTGTTTTTACATTGGCTCAAAATTTGAAAAATAAAACTTCCAGTTCAGACATTAGAACAGTGATTACAGAAAAATGTAAGTTCCTCTATTCTGTGTTTTTTAAATATAGTGTTTCCATGACGGTAAAATCTCCATCTCTTTCTCTTAAACTCTTGATTTTTAACCCAGCTGAAGTTGTCTTCCTTGAGTAAACTGAAAATTAGCATTTACATGGTTTCACTATAGAAGTCTAATGAAAATTCTTGGAAGAAGAATTGCTATTTATTTTGCTAACCTGCTGTATTGCTGGGATTTTAAAATAACTTATGAAAAACTTGAGTTACTTGACAGACACAGAGCCAGAGATAAGGATTTTATAAGTGTCACGGAGTTAACTAGATCAATCTATGTCCTTGACAGGGGGGCAGTAGGCCCCTGGGCCCCCCCAGCCCCACAAAATGGGAAGGGAAAAGGGATAGGGAGATGGGCTCAAGGAAGTAAGAAAAAACCAGCAGCAACGATCTATGGAGGAAAACTTACTTTACTAACTATGATATTGGAATACAAGATAACACAATATAATACAATCTGATTGAAATTGAGACTAATAAATAAGACAAGAGAGAGAGAGTTCCTGAGACCAAGTCAAACTAGAAAAGCTTGGAACAGCTAGGAAAGCACCCTCCAGCACCCACTGCAAGACAGTAAGAGACCGCCTCACCCAGAAGGGCCAGATCCCATGACTTCCGTAATGTATAGGGATAGGTGCCTGGAATTGGAGCATTAACACTTTAACTCGCAGTGCACTACATGATGTTATGATGCAGAATACTGAAAACCAAAAAATATAAAACCATGACAGTAAGGCTTTTTATTTGTTGATATAAAGGAGCTATTACTATATTTTTATTTTTGCTGATCCTACATTACACTGGACAATTGGTTTAAAAAAAAAAAAGCATGAATATATTGGCTTGGAAGACTAACTTTTGAAATTGTTGACTGAGAATTAGAGCTTTTAAGTCATTCGTGTGTGTACTTTAAATAAATACTTTGAAAATTTCTTTTACTTGTACTTACGGAAGGAAAACACAACTGACATGATTAGAAACTAGGGGATGTCATATTCTTTGAACTCCTGAGGCTTTGCCAGTTGCTAAGATTAGAAAATTAGTGCAGCAGGAAATACTGCAGTTAGCAGAAAAAAGAATCTATGAAGCAATGGAAAGATATATTTTGCCATCTTTTTCTGCAGAGTAGTTTGGTAGTAGAATGGTAGCTATTGTAGCTCAGTGGAGTCAATCAGTAAGGAGAGATTTGGTCATTTGCAAAGCATCCCTCACAAAACATAAAAGAGAATAATGAAATTGTATTTTGAAAACTGATGTTTAGTTTCCTGATAGCTTTTCTTACTAAAGATGGAAGCAGGGAAGCTATGTATGTTGCCACAAATGAAGCTTGCAGTAGATACCCTATGCATGTGAAGATTTTGCTACCTGTTATGAAACATGAAAAAAGTGAAATTTACATTTGTAAAGAAAAGTATGTTTCTGTGATAAGGGCTTTGTAGTAGTTTGCTCTTTTCTCAAGTGAAGAACAGAATTGCTTTGTACATCTCATTCTTTAAATGCTCAGGAGAATACACACTTGCAAATCTGCTAAGTGTCGTTAGATGAAGCCTAATTACTCAAATAGCTGGGAGCGCAGACGTAAAGTTTCTCTGGAACTTGCTTAGTAGTAACTGCCCACATGCAGGAAATTAAAAACAACATGTAATTGGGTTTTCTTTCCCAATTTTGAACCCACAGGCAGATCCTTGAGGCCACCAAGAATTTCATTGTCAGGGAGTGAAGGGAAAGGAAATACATCAATAGCAGATAATTTCATTAGGGTATCTTGAGTGGATAAAAGTTTCAATCCAGAGAGAGAGCAAGTTTAACCTGCCCATTCATAGGAAAAAATCTGTAACAGAAATTCAAGGCATATTCATTCATTAATAATATCTGTATAGAAACATCAAATATGTATCAATTTCAACCCACTTGCTGTTTAGATAGTTGTTTCACAGGGATGTTTTTCCTTCCAGCCTTGTGGGGAGAGCTTAAAATCATAGGAGACTTTTCTCTACAGTTTATTAGCCAGCGCACAGTGTTATACTCATTTTTCATTCCTGCTGTTTTTGCTTTTGTATATACATTTGCTGCTGTGGTTACTGAAGTTTTCTTCTGAGGTCTCATTCAATTCATTCAATGACCTACATCATGGCAGAAAATTATAGTCACTCTGGCGAAGGCACTTCACTGCCACAGTCCGAGAGCTCTGTGAAGCTGAACAGAATATTATTGGATGTATTTTAAAAGATAAGAGATCCTGCCAGGCAGATCAAGCAAAATGACTTTGGATGTTCATAAAAGATTTATAGAACAAAAACAAACAAAAAAACCCAAAATATCAAAACAACCTGCAAAGGATAAAGTTCACTTATGTGGTTTTTAGCTTAAACACATGCCTTGGCATTTTTTTGCTTCATGAAGGATTAAAGCAACTTGAGTATCAATTACATTGCTTTTCTAATAAAGTAAAATTACATACATTACTGGTAAGGTAATTACCTTGGCGTTGTTGCTTACTGCCAACCTGTTGCTGCTGAGAATACAGATGTTCTCAAGAAAGCCAGCGTAGGTGTTTTTTTTGCTTTTTCTCTTTTACATTTTTTTTTTCTTACTCTTCAGTTCAAATAATACAATGTGTTGCTACTGTCATGACAGGTAGTAGGGAAGACCTATTGTTAGCTCTACAGACTCTCAAGAAATATACCTTTTTTTATTGGTCTGTAAGTACAAAGAAAAAAGTATGATGCTGTTGGTTTCTTTCTGTCAGGCAGACTTACTACTTTCCCTGATGCTATTATTTTGCTCTAGGCTTCAGTCATGTTTTCTTTTTCATTCTTTGTTTATTAAAGGTTGAAGCTTGTTTATTGATTGTCTAAAGTAACTCTATTTATTGAGAGAGGAGATATTTGAAGGAAATGGGGCAAGATCAATAACTTCTCTGTTGTATAATCTACACAAGCCTCTAGAATCCTGTGGTGGAGTGAAAATACTAAAGCACATTGTTAGTGGAGTGCTTCTACCTTAGCCATAGTTGTTATGCAACTGCTACTAGACTGAGTTCACCACACACAGTGGTCAGTAAACCTTAGTTCACTTTTTAAGTGCAGAAAGGTGACTTGTTGTGGCACAGCGTTCACCCTGCCCTGGTGCTCCCTGGAAACTCTACTGGTAGCGGATCTATTGTGACATCTCTGCTGTGCAGCTGTGGCAGATTTACCTCCTGTGAATTTACCTGTATGCTGACCTGCTTAAACAAGATGCAGTCAAACCGCTACTTTTTGTTTACTTGCATGAATATATAAATTACTTGAGGAACTAAAATACAAAATATTGAAGTAACTGTATTTGCAAATGAGTACATTATTGCCTCTTGTCCTGAGGAGTAAGGGTAGTTAGGACTACTTGATTGGTTACCTTCTTTTCTTTTCTTTTTTTGCATTGTCCTCTCCAGTGGAAAAAGTAAAGAACCAATGGGATAACACCCAGCATGGTGTGGAGGTGCGGCAGCAGCAGCTGAAGTACATGCTGTCAGACAGCATACAGTGGGATGAGCAGAGGAAAGAAATGGAGCATCTCATGGAGCAGTGTGAGATCCGTCTGCGTATGCTTCAGCAGGCCCCAAAGGAGGTACTTGTCAAACAGATTTCAGATAACAAGGTAAGACCATCTGCAGTTGACTTTTCAGTCTGTGTAATGCTATTGGATTCGTTTGATATCTGAATGTAAGATTTAATTGTAAGGTTGATGTGGTGGTTCTGTGATTTTGGGCACTCTGTGTTCTAAATCACTTTTTTTCATCAGCCTTCCTGAGAATTACTTCTGAGAGAAAAACAGGTGGCATGAATACTTGTGTGCCTTTTTATAGGTGTGGCTAAAAGGAGCATAGTATAATCTGATAAATGATGCTACGCAAAAAGCCCTTGTATTGATAAAAGTTTTATCATAGAACCACAGCATGTAGCAGAAATCTATTAAAAATAGTAAATCCAGACATGGAAGAAGTTATTTAAAATTATCCCAAGTTTCACTTCTGATTGATACAAAGCATATTCATCTTATTTTTTCTCTCAATTCCATGTGATCTTTGTTGCTTTTTGTATCAGTGAACGTGCTGTGATAAATCAGTAAATCTGATGTCCTTCGTGATGGCTGTTTGAAAAAGGGCAGGCTGTAGGAGGCTCAGGGTAAGAACTAAAGAGATTAACGATTGAGGAGGGGCTCTTATCAGTGTGGAACTTAGAACAATCTTTAATAGACTTCGAAAAAATGTGTGTATGTATATAAACAGATATTCAGTGTAGGGATGTGGCTGGGTATGGAAGGAAGCAGAGAGTTTAGTAATGAGTATTTCTAACTGACCCCTAGCTATTTCAGTCAGCAGTAAATTTTTCTGTTCTTCATTGCCTTTCCTGCATGAGCAGAGAATTGGAAATGAGCTCTTAGGCCTACTTTTTTGCTTTCTCAAGTGAAATTAGACATGTGTCCAAGCACTGAGTATAGAGATAAAAAAAGGTACAACCGATTAATAAATAAATAATATATATATTTTATTTTATTCAAAACTCTGTAAGGGCTAAGTACGTTATATCGTGCCAGTTGTATCACTGTTAGCATAACTTAAATTTGTTCACGCTGCTAAAACCTAAAACTATATTTACTTCTGTTGCCAGTAAAACTACAGGAGAGTTTTGCTAGTTCTTGCTGGCTTTAGCAATTTAATTTTTCTCGCTTCTGTTTTGGTTCTTTGTTAGGATGCTTATTATTTAATAGATCTTCCTTTTAAAAGGAATTTTATTCCATAAAAGAATTATGCACATTCCTGGCTTTTTTAAGCATAAAAGAAGGTATTATAATGATAATTACATTATATGAAAAGCAGTCTGATTTTGATTTTGCTTTGATATCTTATTCTGAAATTCCTTTTTAGATGTTAATACACGATTTGCATAGGGGAGACATCACAGTAGCTGCGTTCAATGATCTTTCTAATAAACTTCTTCGAGAGTATCGTGAGGATGACACAAGGAGAGTGAAGGAGACCACTGACCAAATGAACACTTGCTGGGTCAATCTGAACCAAAGGTAGTTGGTTGCAAGGTTTCACTATATAACTTTCTGTTTTAAACTTGTATCTCATGTTTATCACTTACACCTATTTCAGTCTCTTCTCTGCAGGCTTGGCTTTACTGCAGCATTTAGCTCTGCTTTGGTAGTTTAATCAGGTGTAGTGAAGCTGAATTTTGATGATGGAAATTCCCCCACAGTTTACTATGGAAGGCTTCTGTATGACTTCCAATTCTTTGTTCAAAAATGATAACAATAAGTATTAAAAAAAAAAAAAAAAAAGTGAAAAAGGTGCTTCTCTCATGTTTGCTCTCCACTTTGCTTGTGGCTATTTTTTCTCTAAAGGTCTTTGAGCAATTCTTCCTGTTCTGTGATGTTGCTATGCTCTGTATATATGTAGTTTGTTACCGTGCTTCCTTTTTGTAAGGCTGAAATTATTCAGCTCTGCTTTCCAACGTGTTAATTTATTTAAGGCCTTTCATCAAATGGAAACTTTTCCTGAATGGGGCTGTACTTTGGGTTTTGGAATGTGATGTGTCTGACACTCCCAACAAGAAAGCATTTGATCTGTAGGAACTGAGATTTGAAGCTTCTTTGTATTCATCCTATTCATCATTTGCAAATAAGTCTTACAGACCAAATGCTGAACATATGATTGCATGTATTTTCCTATGCGTAATATTTTTTTGTGTATGCGAAGTAGTCTAATTGCTACAAAAGTCTTCAGCATTTTATGGGTAATTATCATAAGCCCAATGTCTGACTCAATACCAGCGTCTTTAAAAGACAATATACTTTGTGATTAGAAGGACGGAAGAGAGATCTGATCCTGTGTGTATGGGAATGGAGTAAATGACAACGAAAATCTGTATGTATGTAGGTGCACACAAAAAAGGGAAGCTGCTTTTTTTTAATTATTTTTTTTTTTAAATGACATGTGAGTTAATTGAGAACGAATCTTTCATAGTAAAGCTTCTACAGTTGAATGATATGTCCTGGGGAATAAGAGGAAGAGAACTTTACAGAGGTAAGCAGTTGGTTTCACAGGTAATTAAGGAAAGAAGAATGTAATGTCTTGTTATCCTTCCTTGGAGGAAAATGATATCTTTGTAGTTTTCTGCTTTTGATGTCAGAAAGAGTTTTATACAACTCGTTTCCTCGTTATTTCCATTGAGAGATAGATGCATAGAACCATTGAGAAATAGAACAGACAAAACTTTATATGGCTCATTCTGTGTGATCATTTGAGAGAGAATAAAGACTTGTTGATCTCTAAATGTTTTAGAGACATCTAAGATAGAGTTTTCAAACAACTAAAATATTTCATAATTGATCTATTGTGGGCATTTTCTTTTCATGGTTCTTCAGTTAAAATGTCCAGTAGACAGAGGCAAAGGAAAGACTTTTAGCATATGACGAAACTTCCGTAGCTTTTTACTTTGTGAACTAGGTTGTAGTGATGGGGTCACCTTTTGAAGTGACCCATTTTGACCGTTCGTTTGAACTGAGTCTGCATGTTTGTCTGCTTTTCCTCAGAGTAAACTAGTATCTTTTCCAAAAATGCTGTTAACTTCATCTGAAATAGGTCATGATGATTTCTGGGAATAGAGATGCAATTAGAGGTTGGCTAGAGAGCTCCTGGTTGGATTAGCACTGCCTGTAGGTTCCAGCTCTGTAGTAGCCTCATTCAAATTCAAACTTTGCAGTTTTGTCTAGAGCTAGCATAAAGCTACCCACCTATGTCAAAGCAGGTGATCAGAAAGAAGAGCTCCTGACTGGAAGCCTCTAATTATTTTTGAATCTGCTTAAAGTTTGGAATAGTAAACACCTTGTGTTCTATTGTGTGTAACTGAAGCTCCACAGTTATCACTTGGGCTGCTATGCTGCAGCCTTACAAAGATGAATGTCTGCTTTGTTTCTTAACTAGTGGCAGAATGTACAGGAGAACTCAGGAAACCAGTGGGTAGCCAGAGCATGGAGCTGCTCACTGTAACCCTGCGGAGCAGAGCAGAATTAAAAGGGGAGAGTGCAATAAGAGCACCTTTTCAGGCGAACGAAGGTTTTTATCTTTGCCTTTAAATGCAATAAACAAAAAATCTATTGAACCTTGGGCACTGAGGATGGCTTAATGTGACAGATCTCAGGACAGACAAAGATTGTTCCTGCAGTATGCATGTCCTATGGCTTCTATAAGCACAAACCTGTATTTATGGCATAATGCTTTAAAATACCATCTCTGGCTGTAGCTATGCCTGGAGGTTGCGGAAGGGGATCCTTATTAGCATTACCTGGAATAATCAGTCCTGAATGTCCTCAAGAGTGCTAGTGGTAAGGCTTGTCATGAAACACAAAGTTGAAGGAAAATAGTGGCATTAAGAGGCTGAAGCTTTCTCATGTTGACATTGTTTAAATTGACTATTCTGTCCGGTGGCTATTTATTTTTATTTCAGGATGAAGCTGTAGTTCTGTGTCATTCTGCTGCTTCAGTATTAGACTGTAGTTGCCATCTAAACTGTCTTAAATGTTCTTCCCTGATTTTCTTTTGATCGCATGCTTATACATTGCATATTTTTAGTGTAAATCTGAAAAAAAGAATTGTGTGGAATAGGGATCTGAAACAGTGCCATGAAAGCTTAAATGCTAGAGGTATGACTCTTTTTTTTCTTGGATATTGCTGATAGGATCTGCTTGAACATTCTCCACTACCACTGAATAAAGTAAAATTAGCAGCAGTTTTGTGGAATTCTGTGGGTTCTCTTTATATTTAATTCTTGCCTACTGGAAAGGCTGTCTTTTGGAGACTGATCTGATCATATTAGAATTCTTTGAGAATCTGAATAATCTTTTTGGCGTGGAGGAGAGGTTAATCTTCAATACAAAGTTCTCTATCAACTTCTCTTTTACATTTGAAGCCTTTACTAGAGTGAAATGAAAATATTTGGGTCTATTCTGTAGGACAGTTGTTCACTACTGCTGTATAGGTCATCATTAAAAGCTGCCATGTATTCTTAGATTTTTAATTGTAGATCTGTTAATTTATGCTTCTGGGTTGCATGCTTAACGCAAGGAATGATTTTCAGCTTTAATTCAAATATCATGACAGCATTGTTACTGTAATAGGATTTAATTCTTCACTTTAATTTCAATCAAGCAGAAAGTTTGAGAAATTAGGACTTTGGGCTGAAGATTACATTCTTCAATGAATCTTATTAGATACAAAGTTCAAGTTGTCTTAGTTCCCATCTAGTACATCAGTACTTAGGCTTAGAAATCTGGGTCACTTGGTGTTTTATCCTCTAGGGCTTTTCTCTTTCTTTGAAGGTCACCTTTATTATCAGTCTGTTCTTCTTGCTGTCACTCCTGTTCTTCCACCTTTGGCCTTAACCCCCCCTGCTAGGGAAGAAAATCCCTGCAGAGTGAGAGGCGTTTGAAGTCAGAGCTTATAAGTGGTTTCACTTTACACTTTCCCTCACAGTTCCATGGTGTGCTCTAATTTTTGAGCTGATGCTTGTTATTTTTTGTTGACTATATGCTGGTCAAACATTTAGTCATCCCTAGCATGCTATTTATTCTCTCTTTTTTTTTTTTTTTTTTTTTTTTTTTTTGTCAAGAGGAGGCAAAGCATGCCAAAGCTTTATTCCTGAGTGAAGGCTTCGTATCATGCTACTCATTTGCCAGTAGTCAAAACTTGGGGAGGCACAAAGTCAGGAACAATCCGTAGGATCTCATTTTGAATAAAGCAATTATTAACAAGTGGCGTAAGGTCTATCCTCCAAATATTAGGGTTGTAACTCTATCTTACTGCAGGTTGTTTCTAGAAAATTCTATTGTTTATGCTGGTATATTCTTGGACTATATTCTGATTCTGCCAGTTGTCTTTTCTTTAAACATGTTGAGTATGGGCTGACTGTTACTACTGTAACGTATTACTCTGAGTGATAGAGCCCACGGTCTTTTTTACCAGAAAGAATCAGGTATTTGACTTTTCACGCTTCCAGAGTTTAATTTTGCAGTAGATACAAATTAGGGGAAATGTTTCTGCTCACTGTAGAAGAAAAAAATTGCCCCAAATTCTCAGTGTTTCTACTCCATGTCATTTTTGTTGAAGAGAAGCATTCACACATTATGCATATGGGAATGACCTCTGCCGTTAAGAGTAGCATAAGCCTGTGATGATAATGCTCAAAAAGAAGATACCTCTGATTCTTCCACATGCATTCTTTAAAAGCACTGTAAAATACATAAGTTTGGAACATCTGTTGATAACTAAAAATATAATAATCAGAGAAACAGTGGTATAAACAATGATAAAACAAGCTGATACAGATGTATAGTTTCTTAATAAAGAGAAGTTTCAGATTATCTTTTAGAAGTTTCATTATCATATGTGTACTACTGAAGGAATGTTTTGATGCTTGCTGTCTTGTTTTCAGAGCTGTTGATAGGCAGAATATCTTGGAGACAGAGCTGAAGACAGTACAGACCTCATGCAAGGATCTGGAAAGCTTCCTCAAGTGGCTTCAAGAGGCAGAGACAACAGTTAATGTTCTTGCAGATGCTGCTCGGCGTGAGAACACAGCTCAGGACAGTGCCTGTGTAAGGGAACTCAGAAAACAGATGCAGGTGAGAAACTGCTGGTTATTGTGCTTTCCCTCAGTGGCAAATATTATAAAGGAAATCTAGTTTAACCCACAGGAGAGTGGAGATTTACAGCCTATTGGAATGTACTTAAAAATAGTATCTTAGAAGTCAAGGATGAGAAGGAAGCAGATATATTCCCTAAAATGTGTGTTTTATGGATATCTATTTCACTTAGTGCTCTTAAGCCTCTTTGTATGTTGGCTGTATTCAGGAAGAGTAGGAAGGAGGGACAGAACCTGGGTTCAGTTTTCATTAAGGGTACAATGTATTGATGGGAGAACAGGACTGTTTCTTAAAATGTATGCGTTTGGGCCTGTGGCAGGACAAAGCTGAGCATCACTGTATTTTGTCTTTCTGTTCTGCATGCATTTCCTTTGTTGTCCTGTTTAACAGATTTGAATGCTTTCATGTGTCGTAATTCTCCTGAATCTTTTAATATATATTTTTTCCTTCAATGAATTTACTTTATTTAGTGTAGTTATTTTGATATGCACAAAGCTGGGAAGCTACATCAGCTCTCAAATCCTGTGCTCTGTGCTCTGAGTTTGGAGCCATATATTCTGTGGCCTTAATTAATGGTGTTTGGACAACAAGATTCTGCTATTAGTAGGGCTCTAATCTGAACATATCTGTGTTGAATTTAAGTGAAACGAGGCAATTTGAATTATCTGATAACAAATTACTCACTGTGATTAGAAAAAAAATAATGATATATTGTGGTGTTTTGTGCCTGTGGAAGATGACATTGTCAGTCAGTGATGTTTCTGTGATTATGGTCAGTCAGGTAACTCATCTGTAGAGATGTGTTTCTCTGATAACAAGGAAAAGCTGTTATTTTGCAGTTTACCACTGCTGGCTATATGCTGTTGTGAAGCATCTTGGTAAGGGAAGATTGTTTGCTTCTTCATTGTTCTTCAGTTTGATTAAAACTGCTTGAGTAATGCTATTTGAGGGGAGAATTGCTGGGCAAAACTTCCAGCTATGTGGGGAGGTCTATAATGAACTCTTTATCACATCCATTGTCCTGCCTTGTAACCATAGCCTCTGAGAAGGGAGATGTAATGCTGGGTGTGACCTCCCCTTGTATGGTATTCCTTGAGCTGAAATTATCTGTCTTGTTCCTATGACTGCTTGCTCCTATACACTGTGTAGATGCAGTATAATTGTTTGAGTTACCTATTGCTTTATGTAATATTTTCAGCTACCAAAGTATTGATAAATATAGGTGAAATATATGCTAAAAACAGACAAAATATGATAGATTATTTTTTCTTAGTGTGCATCGTATATTTTCAAAATAAGATTATCTGTGTTGGGCAAGGGAGATGGAACTGTCTTCTATTGCATTTCAGGACTAACTTGTTAGGCTGCAGCTCAGATCACTCTGCACAGGACTCAGTGATAATGGGCACTGTTGAAACCTTCTTCTGACTTCCACTGCAACATCTGAGGTTAGGAATAGTACCATAAAAATAACTTTGAGCAAGGCAGAAGGTAGTGATTTTTTTAATTAATTATTGTTTTTTTAAGAGTTGAATTTTGCAGTTATAGTGTTAGTCTTTTTATTTATTTCCCATGATCAAAATATAGCAGAAGGCTTTCCTTTCAGGTTGCTGCTGGAACCAGTCTGTGTCAATCACTGTATCCAATATGTTTAGTAGCCACCTGAAAAAGGTTTAAACCTAATTTGAAGCAAGATGCAGAAAGTGAACTAAGAAACAGAATTAACTCTGGGACAACAGGGATATGAAGACCTGTGCCTACAGACGTATAAGTGTTCAGAATAACTTTGTCCTGTTTTATTGTAAATGGACTGTATTTGGTCTCATTATTAGAGTCAGAATGGTATTTTAGCTGACAAGGGAAAAAAAAAAAAGCAAAACTGTAAGAAGAGGGCAAGTGTAAGCTGTGGACATTGTTTTATGTAGAAGATATTTGAGCTCCTGCACACTTATTTCTGAATGTTTCGATGTTTCTGGACCTGTCCTGCTGCATATGTTACTTCCAAAAAAATTTATTGGCAGTGTTATCAGTTAATGATGCTAGGCTGGAGCTGTACTTGTGGTAGGGGAGAGTAGGTGTAAACCAGAAGCAAGAGAGTACAGGGGAATAGTTTAATTGAGTGGTGGAGATGATGGGAGAAAAAGACAAATTTGAGGTGGAAGATACAGGTAGTAAGATTTCTAAATATGGGATGGGAACAGTTTTTCAATCTGTCCTGTATGAAGAACGCTGCGCCTGGCACTCATCCTCGTAGCTGCAAAGTGCCTAAGAAGAGACATGCCAGCATATAAATCACCAAAATCTAAACTGTGAAGTATCTAGAATCACAGAAACTTGTCAGAGTTAATGCTAACTTTAGCTGGTGACTCTGTACAGTCCTGAGTGATGTGCTTGAAATGTGTGCATATGTTCATATGGTAATATATATGTTAAATAATATGATTGCTTGTTTAGGGTCTTCAAATTCCAAATCTAGATAGAAGTATGGTACACTTTGAAATGTGATATGCCCTGATTTTACTGTAACATGAAATAAAAGCATTTATCTTAGGTGAATTACATTTAGATCTGAATTACATTTAGATTACATTTAGATTACATTATTCAACTGAAGCTGAAGATAAGAATTAGCATGTTTTTTTGTATTGTATGATGTGTTTAGTTCTTCCCATGAAAGAAGTGGTTTACGTGTTCTGTAAAGTGATCTATGTTGTCAAATATGTTAATTTTTAATTTTTATATTTTTTAGTATTTTTCATTCCATAGTTCCCTGGTCTTCCTGTCTGTCAGGAAGGACTAATGTTATAGATCTGTAAGCAGCCTCAAGAAAAGGGAAAGATGATAAAAACCCCAGGTGGAGAATACACATAATAACTTCTTGTTTTTCTTGATACCTGTTGGCATAACTTACTCTGGAAGAGACATTTTCATTAACTGAATTTTTGGTTTTATTTTAGAGTGTGTATCAGACTTGATATTTCCTTTATTTGCCTATTTGGATCTTGTTTGGTATATGTCAATATACTTCATTAATTTGTGATGTATACTTCATTCCTGATGGAACTATACTTTTTAGATGGACTTGAGAAGACTATATCAGTTTTCCCTGATACTAAATTATCTAATCTGTGTTGAGACAGTCATCTGCTGTTTACTCCTTGTTCTACCACCTATAGCATTGATGATGGCCTCCCTGAATGTTTGCTACAGCAGTCCCTATAATACAGATTGAACTAGATTGAACATAACACCTTTGGAAGGAATGAGAAATAGCTGTCTCTGGTAATGTGGCACTGCCATACTTAGGTGTACATTGGCTGTATTGCATTGGGAGTGCCTTGCTAACTCTTCCATGGTTTTGAATGTCCTACTGTCACCTGTAGATTACTTAAATAATTCTACTTTGTCATGGGACAAAGTAGAACATGATGTTAGCTCTTTGGATTCAGTGATGGCTAGGAAATGAGTGGTGGCACAACTGTATACTTTCACTTTGCCAAAATCCTTGTTTCTTATCCTAATAAGTCATTAAGGGAAAGGCTTAAATTGGAATGGTTTTTAGGAGCCGTTTCCTAGTTTCTGTTGTGAGTGAGAATCCTTTGAGATCACTTTGACTAAATTAGCTTTGAGTTTTTTAGCAAAGGGGCAGAACTACCCCCTGTAGTTTTTCCTTTTGTATTTGATAATCTGGTTTTAAGAAGCACCCATGTGATTTATTAGTCTTTAGCATGTAGCTGATACAATTAGAGCAGGTATCCCTCTGCTTCTCTCTGAAGATTTATAACACAGTCTGTTATTCACTCACTACAGCTCTGCCAGAGCTGCGTTCAGTCTGAGAGCGAGAGCATCCTTTGCCAGAGTGAGGGAGCAAAAGCTCAGTCTGCCGATTGAAAGCAGCTACTGAGCGAGAGCATCCGTAGTGACACACTGGAGCTGTCTTCCCAAAGGAATTTTTTTCTTGTTTCTGCAGCTTTCGTGCTTAAATTAATAATCTTTCCTGGCTATTTAGTGTACTCTTAAACGGTGGCAGATACTCGCCTGCTCAACAACTTCATTTACTATCTGCACAGGCAGAGCAGAAGAATACTGGTTAGACAAATCTCTGAAGATTTTTTTTTTTTTTTTTCATCTTGTCGTTAATTTGAGAGAGAAACTTATGCTATATCAGCCTGCTTTGCCTTTGAAGCCTGTAAAGCCTGTAGCTCTCAGAAGCAATCCTGGAAGAGAGCATGCTCAGAAAGCTGGCAAATCATTGTCCAGTGACCGGGAGGAAATGATAGTTGCTCTTCATTTATAATGCAAATTCTGAGGTGTCTTCAGAAGTGTGGCAAACTTAAAATGATGGCTGTGGTGAGAACATCTCTGCAGAAAGTTGTGGTATTGTTGCATCGTTTACAAAGGATGGCAGTTTCTTCTCCACGTTATCAGAAGCTGTGTAAGGTAAGAAATGCAAGATCTGAATCCAGAGAATATCTAATGCTAACTTTTATCTTTTTTGGGTTTTTTTGTTTTTGTTTTTGTTTTTTTGAGAGAAAAAGAAAAAAGAACAGGACAGATGTGAAAAGTATCTTAGCTATATAGTATATTTTAAAGCCTGTTCATGTGCATGTTTTGTTGGAAGAATGATTAAAAATAAGTGCTTTTCAATTAAGAATATATTCCAAAAAAATAAGTGCTATATTATTTACCATTTAAGTGTCTGGAAGGAAAGCATTACTATTCAGTTACGTTCTGTAACATACATGCTGCCACATCTGCTTTTCCAGAGAAGTTGGTGAATTCTTGATAAATGCAGCAATTTAACTCCTAGATACCCATTATGTAGAACTGCATTACATAATAAAACCCAGTGATTTTGGTTTTGAGTTTAATTAACTTTTAGTCAGGAATAAGTTCAGCAGACTAATATGCAGCAATTTTCACATCACTTGCCAGCATTTACTGAGTTCTTTCAGAAATTAGAAAAAAAAGAAAAAGAAAAAAGTTGCATAAAAAGCATGTTGACACAGACTGCCACTCATATTGGCATTTTTGTGTTAACAGTTTTGGTGGCTGATTGTTTCAGTTTCCACCAAAAGTATTTCACTGTTTAATTGTTTTTTGCACAGATGCAGTAGTTGGGACTTTCAATATTGTGGTAGCAGTGTAAGATATCTAGTAAATGAAGCTTTTTAAGCAGGTTTATCATTGATCAGATTAAATTATTTGTTTTTAAGATACGCAAAGTTGATAAGCTAGTAACACCGCTGTGTTAGTTCCTGTGTGGAGTGGTCAAACTGTGGTGTACTATTGGACTTAAATGCAAAGGTCCTGCTCCGTAACTTTGGTTAAATATAAAATTGGAGAGATCTTCAGCTGTGTACTGACATAAACCATACATACATTAAGTCTTTCTGCCTGCCTTTCAAATTGATTTTTATTCTCACTGCTTGTGATGCTTTCACAAAAAACCTCAGGCAGCGTTAAAGCGCTCCTAAGTTTGTGTACAAGCAGAGGACCAAAGTGTGTGTGACCATGCTCAGAAGCCTGATTCTCATTCCAAGCAAAGCTACTACAACTCATGCTTGCTAAAACACATTTTATGAGCAACGTGCATTAAGAGAAATACAAAAATCTCATACAATAAAAAAGATCTCACCTTCAGGATCAAACTTGAAAGAAAGGAAAGAATGTAACGTGATATTTGTTGCATGATGGTCAAGTTTGTAGTATATGGGGAAAACCAAATCACTTTCATATGGGCCTTTCAATGTGCTTTTGTTTACAGGGCTTTAGAGTTGCATCTTCATTATGAAGAATGATGGTAGTTTGTGTACACATGAGCTATTTTAACAAGCATGCTTCGTTTATTTGTCTTTGTCAATTCTATCATTGAAGAGCTCTGGTTGCTTTTGTGAATAACACGAATCTTTTCCTAGTGTGAAGGCATGGATTTTGGTTAGCTTTTAATAAAGACTGCAGAAGTGCTTTAAACTTGTTTAGACACATTTTTGTATATGAACTTGTTTATAGCATCAAACAAGAACTATTTAATGATTCTTGCAGTAATCATTATTTGCTAATTGGAGTGATAACCTAGTAAATTGTTAGAGACCAAATTGGATGAGTTTAAACCTACCCAAGGGGCAGTAAAAATCTTCTCAAAGCTGCTACTGATGTATTTTTTCTAATTGAGAATCTATGCAGTGATGGAGAGTTTTTGTGTAACTTAAAATTAAAATTTGTTTTTAACATGCTGCTATTTTCTCCTGTGCATGTCTTCCTGAAAGTAGAATTTTTGTTGGTCTGCCTGTGAAGTTAGACAGTGAATGAGGGAAGACTGTTTTACAATCCCAGTTACTTCCAGCAGGTGTCAATGTAAGGCAATGATATATGGGAATCTGGTGATGGAAATGTTAATGCTTAGATGAGAAAATGGCATGGAAATTACAAATTAAAAACAGCTCTGATAGAGGGCTGGTAAGGATCTCTGATAGCAATCTGTATATTTCTATTTTTGGTATTTCACAGGTTTGTCCATACCTGTAAATTCAGTGGGTACACAAAATAGTTCAGTTCTGCCTAGGAGAAGTTATTTACTACATAGGATGTGAATTATTGCTTCATAAACTAGCATCTAAATGTTTGATGCAAAGTGTTCTCTGAAGATTAACAGTGCATGCTACAATGAGATAAACATTTAAAAAGTGCCAATGAAATATCCTTTAAGTTAGTGTTTGTCTATTTTTAAGCACAATATTTATGAAAGAATAAACAAAGCTTTAGTATTAAAGTACTGAGGAAATTTGTAGTTGTTCCTTTTATTAGCAGATTCATGTCGTAGTAACTGTTGGCAGTCATAGTCTGCATTTTGCAAATTTGTTAAAGGCAGGAACAGAAACAAATGCTTTGGTGAGATACCATTATAGCATAAGAGATCTTTTAGGATTTTTTTTTTTTTTTTTTTTTTTTTGGTGCTTTTTTCTTTCACTAACTCCTTTACGCCAAAGTAAGTTTGGGCAAATGTAACTTCTTTTTCACTGGTACTGCCCTTTGATTCTTTTACACTCATTCTTCTAGTGGCTTATTTGTATGCTTGGCAGTGTGTTGTCAGGACAGTGTGTAACATTGTTTGCTTTATTGTTAGTAGCTTTGTCTTATAAAGGTTTGGTGCTCAAAAGAAACATCCAGAAAAATGTTTTGTAGGGATTGTTAGCCACTCTGTATTGTTGCAAATTGTGATTGTCCCCTAAAGAATATCTTCTGTTATGTATATCCAAGTAGCTTGGACAAGAATGAATTTAAATTTTTATTGGGAGCAGAAAAATTCATGGTAAGGTAAAATCAATATATCTTTTCTGGGAAACCAGAATATTATGTATGAAAGTGAAGATTGAGAAGCTTTCTCAATTTTCCCTGGCTGAAGTGGAAGAATAGTATTTCTCTGTCAGACAGGTAAATGATTAACTTGAAATATGTATCTTGTTGGTGAAGCTTGACTGTGGATTTTTGAAATGCACTGCTGACATTGGAGCATTCTTCTGCTGGAGGAGAGACTGAGAAATATAACTGGTAGCTATGTATTTTCTTATTCCTGCTGTGGCAACTTCCTGAGAACAAGCAAATAATTGTTTCCAACCCAAAAACCACCAAAGAAAAAAAAAAAAACAGCTGAAAATACCTTCCTTATAAGGTGCTTGAAATCTCAAAATTGGCTTCTATGCGAGTCTTCCCTCTTGAAGGAGTTAGGTGAAATGCTGAATTCCTCAAGTGTAAAACGAAATAATGTTTCAGAAAAATATATTTTGGAGGATTTTTTTTTTTTAAATGAATAGTTTAAAATGTAGCTATCACACTTTCTGCTGTTTCTTTTTTATGGCTGGTGTTAAATTTATAAAGCCAAAGACAGTTCAAAGCAGTGAATGTTAAGGTCAGCCAAAATCCTCTTGCTGTGACAGTAGTGATTGCTTTCCAAAAGATACTTAATGTTGAATTTTTGTGAGTAGTAGTAAATTGTCAGTTCATATGAAATTTTAAAAAATGTGAAGATCACGAGGGGTAGGGAGACCTTAAAAGGAAAATAAAACAAAAAACAACCCACCAAATCAATGAAACCAAACAAAAATACAATAACAAACCCTCAACATGCATCTTAAAGGGCTCTGTTGAGATATGGGGAAGGTGATCTTGTTTCTACGTAAGTTAACTAAATTTTCTAGTATTTACATGTCTTTAATTTGATATAGAAAATAAATCAGACCTTTGATCACATTCATGTATGAAATACAGGTAATCAAGCATGGATGAGAAAGAGAATTGAGAACAAAATTAATCTTGGTTGTATGTCCTGAAATAGGACACTGAGTGAAGCTGTATGTTGATTAGAAATTATATATGACTCTGTCATCAAAAGCATTGCTGAACTCTGTAGATGATTTTAAGAAGAGAAGGTTAAGTCTGGAATGTTCCATGTTCTTTTAATCTACCATATGGCCTTCTAGAAAGAAGGAGGCCTGAATTAAGGAGAAACTTGGAAGTAAAGACTGTTGCCTACTGAAATATGATGAGGTTAAAAATGCACAGGTAAAAAGAGTTTACTATTTTGAAACATAATTTAATAAATATAATCGTCAGTGTCTGATGAGCGTAGGTTTTCCTTTTTTGGAAAACAGTTAAGAAATGTATGTGGTAACTACTCCACCTCTATACACCCCGCACCTTGTTTGTATTGTAAACAACAATGTAGACATACTGACATATCTTAAGATTTCATAAGATAACATATTTGTAGGAGTGGGATGAGACATGACTGGACGTATGGCAGGCAGAACATGAAGCTAATAAAGACTCAAATAGCTTAAAGTGCAGCGAGATAGCTTGCTGCCTTTGCCGACGTCTGTCTGACTGAAAGGACTAGAGCACCTTATCATTTGAAGAAGCGTGGATATGCCAAGAATGTAGATCAGTGAATGATCATTTAAAATTAATGAGATGGATTTCTTTTTTGATGTGGATTAGAAGCTGGAAACCTGAAAATTGGTGGTATAATACTTGAAATTAGGGACGTCTGAAGTTCTGGGAATTGAAGATTGTTTTGTTACTGGCATTTATTACAAAATAATTACAGCAACTACAGAAGCAGTGGAAGACTGAATGGAGAACCTTAATAGCTTTTAAAACTGACATAGATGAAGACTGGAATTGAATGTCTAGGAAAACTAATTTCTTTGTAAAATTCTCAAGGAAATATAGCAAGGACATGTTATTTTAAACTTCAGCATGGAAGGAAAAGGGAGAAAAATATGTTTTTGTACAGATGGAAAGGTAGGGCTTAGTCTGGAAGATGTAGAAAAGCATTAATATTGTGTATTAACATTCAGTGCAGTTCAGAGAAAAATACTGCTTTGCAATAAATTCTTTGGGCTGAAAAATAGATTGAAATTGTACATAGGCTGCTGTACACTGGCAGAAGTATTTGATATAACTGTGTACTAACTTTTTTACAGGCTATTAACAATTTAATAGCAGAAATAATAAAAGTATTTTGATGCTGTACTGGAAGACCTGTAAACCTCAGTGCATCTATCAAAAGATTTTAAATGTAAAATCAAATGAAGTTCTAGTTGAAAATACAAAAGCTTACAGAAATACAATCTAGTGGAAGTTATTTCTTTGTTGGTGTCGGATGTTAACATACAATGGATAAATTCCCTTTGGAATTTCAGAGGATGTGAATATTCTCACGTTCTGTTAAACTAGAAAGACTTGAGGTGCTAAGAACCCTTTCATCTCTTGAGGACAGGAGAAATTGCTCAAGCAGGCTGCCCAAAGAGACTGTGGCATTTCCATCTCCAGACATATACAGAACAGCAGTGGATGAGGTTTTGAGCAGCCAGAGTGAGCTTCTGCCATTGGCAGGAGGTATGTGTCCTCCAGAGATCTTCCAGCTTGTGGTTCTCTGTGAGACTCTGTGCTAGTGCCCTATTACCTTACATGTGAAAACTAAAATAGTTGGACCTGTAGTACAGCAGTTCTCAGCTGTGACTGCTGCCTACTTCCTGTCAAAAGGAACTTCGCATCCTTGTCTCACATGAAGGGTTCTTACTGTTCTACTGAATTCTGATCCAAATTTGGGTCTGCTGTGAATCTGTTCTACAGTCATAGCTTATGTCTATTTGAGACAGAATCCTTTTGCAGTGATGTAACTACAGTGGGAACAGTGTTATATGGTTGGTGCGTATCTGGACTTTGTCTTTATGATGTTAAGGCATTATAATTTTAATGTAAAACTTGCTGAAATATGACCTGCTCCCCTCCTTTTCCAGTACTTTTGCATTATCAGGTGTCATTGTCAATTCCTCTGAAGAGGAGAATGTGCCACTAGTCCCTTTCACAGAAAGGTTGAATACATCTTGTGTGATGAGTCTGACTGAAACGTAACTGTTTTATTTTGCCGTTTGCCTAATTGTGATCAGTGCCAAGTGAAACTTCATAATGAATTGCTTGCTTTCCAGTAAATTTTTTAACAGGAGACTGTGCTTTGTCATACTCTGTGTGAATATAAAGCTTCTCTAGAAATGAACAAGGAGAAACAAAATGAGAAACGACATAAAACTTCATATTCAGTATTTTTTGACTGCTGCACCAAGCATTTCTGTTTGCAAGCAGAGTGCAGCTTAACAGGAGAGAGAGAGATGATGGGTTCTTGGATATAACTTTTTTGTGATAGCTTTTTTCATAGTATTTTGGAAGAAAGAAAAGGAGGATATTTCAGGATAGCCTTTTAGAATCTTACACTTAAAGACAAGTCTGAATTTTGATCTGAAAGTATTTTGCTATTGCAGTGAAAATGGAAATGAATGTAAAATATGGGGTAGTTTTATTAAGGCACGGATGTAGGATTAATGGGAAAATTGACTTCCATGAAGTTCATGTGTTTACAAGGAACTGGATCAATATTTGATATATGAGACCATCTTACCATAGTATTTCACCACAGTGCTCTTTGATTGCTGCCATTTTTCATGGAACAACCTTTTTCCTCTTTCCCTTAGGGCTCAGTTACTCTGTCCAAATTCCTGAAATCCTGAAGCAGTAAATGCTTCAGCTCTAGCACCATGCTTCACTATTTTCTGTCTTTGGAACTGACCATCTTTCTGGTCTTCTACCTCATACACACATCGCTTCAGCGTATTTTTAAGAAAACTACACTCACTACATAGGTAGGAAAATAGTACTGTTTGGATTTGGCCTGTAACTGCTGGTCTTCAGTGACGCTGAAAGACCTGTGTTTCCGTTTGTCTCCCTATCTGTACTTAATCCAGACAAGATGCCACGAGACCGTGTTCCTAAGTAGCCCTGGGAGTTTGCTATTTCATTGTCATTGCTTACAATGCTTACAGATCTGTGGGACTGTGGGGCTGCCCTGCGATGTTCTCATGCTGAGCGTTCTTGATCTACTTTGCTGCAGAGCATTCTGCTTTGAAGTAACTTACGCAGTCCTATGTAGCTGTGTAATTGAATGTGGGTGGAAGGTGTCAGTGGCATTCCTGATAATTGGTGGCTACTGAAAGTGATTTTTCATAGTGGTAGCGGATCTGTATTTCCTGGTGTCTTCCTTTGTGTGCTAAGTGTGGTAGGTGCTGCAAATGAAGGAACAAAGTGAAATGCTGCTGATGCTGTAGATGTTCCTCGGTTGCTGATGAGTTCTGTATCTGTGGGCGCTGTGCACTGGTGTTTAAAATTTCTGACCTGAAGAGATCATCTAGGGGGTAGGCGGAGACTTTAGTTTTCAATTCCTGGCATTTCTGGTAAGACTGCTGACCAATTAGTACTAATTGTGCTGAGTTGTGTGATGTGGTCCTGGAACAGTCATCTGAGGTCACTGCTCTCTGTCACCTGCCTTCTTTGGACTCATTTTGAGCTTTATTCTTTCGCATTCTTTTATTTTTTAAAGACTAATTCATTATTAACCCTGAGATAATCAGCCACCCTTCAAATTTGATTTGGAATGTTCTATTTTAAATACTGCAAATCACTTAGTTATCTCTTATTGTTTGCTACAGAGAGAAGCATTAATTTGCTACACGTTTGGATACTACAAACTAGACGAAACAAAAATTTGCTATTACTGAAAGTCTTCAGAATCTAAATGAATGGTCCCAACTTCTTATTGTTTGAATTCATCTGAGATTCTTAGGGTGGAGTCTTAGTACAAGTTACAGACGACACAAAATATCCCCCCTCCCACCCTTTTAAATGCTTTTTTATTAGTAAGCACAAACCTTTCTTTTCTAGGAAAATGGGACCAGAATGAAGAAAGAGAAGCCTCTCAATGGAATTAAGCTAGGTGTTTGCATCAGGAGCTAACAGCACTTTCTCAGGCATTTTCACTTTATATAGCCTAGTGCAATGATAGATTAGCTTTGAAATTTCTTCTAGCCCTCAGTAAGATGACTACAGTTTTAAACAGTTCAGCTGTTATTTGTATGCAAATGAGTTAGCCAGATAGCTGGATTATGGGAAGCCTGCCATCCCTTATAATGGAGGGCAATGTTGTCTCCTTAACATAAAGATACTTTTAAGTGAAAATACAGAAAGTAATTGAGAGGTTTGAGAGGAACATACCCTTCCATGAGCCACTCTTCATGCCACTGTGACAAGATGCTTAAATAGTTTTTATTACAATCTTGGTGTTTTTGTTTTTTTTTCTTAATGCTTGTTCTGCTTAAAACCCCTCTTTGTTAGGGAATGGAGTTCTGTGTTGCACTGTGCAGCACAGCTTCATCTGTGCATCCTTCAAATAGCATTGCATCTTTGCAGCAATCTTTTTTAAGGGAAAATAAATAATAAGGCCTTGGATGATATAACATGTTTCAATAAAATTTTGAGCTGTTTATAATAAAGCAGGACATCAGATAATTACTGAACAGTGAAAAAGATTTGGTAACTGGAAACCACTAGCAGTGATAGCGACTCCTCTCAAGCACTAAGGGATGTGCAAAGCACAACAGCTTTGTCTTAGAGGAAAGTGAGTGCATTTCTTTTCCTTTCCCTTTTGTGGAGGAATGGTAACAACCTCTTTCACTGAAAACAATCAGCACTCTGCCAGCAAAATCCAGATATGCTGATACATATTTTCGCAGAATCACAGGGGTTGGAAGTGAGCTCAAGAGATCATCAAATCCAACCCCCTACTTAAACGGGTTCCCTACACTAGGTTGCACAGGTAGGTGTCCAGGTGGGTGTGAACATCTCCATGGAAGGAGACTGCACAGCCTCTCTGAACAATCCTGTTCCAGTGCTCTGTCACTCTTACCATAAGGAAGTTCTTCCATGTGTTAGTACAGGACTTCCTATGTACAAGTTTTAGGCCGTTACTATCCTTGTCCTATCCCTGCACATCACTAAGAGCCTGGCCTCATCCATTTGCTTCCCACCTCCCTTTAGATACTTATAAACATTTATCAGATCCCCTCTTGGTCTGCAAGTGTTTCTGACTGTCTTTCTATACTTCAGTAGTGCTTTCCCTTTTCTGAAGCAGCTTCATATTAAAGGTAGCCCCTGAAAATTATTTTCAGTTGTGGGTTATGATAGATTCAGTAAGGGAAAAGTGTTGGAGGGATAGTGTTGCTAATAGCTTGTTTTCATTTTGATATTTCTGGTAAGTAGCGGTAACAGGAGAATAGAACCATAGCCTGCTTGCATAATGTTTACTAATTGAGCTTGTCTGTGGCTACTGACCTGTCGCTGTGGCATCAAAGATGATATTCATTTGGGAGCATTAGTTGTCATTGGTACACATGCTGATCTGCCTGTGATAGTAATGATCAGTAGCAATTTTCTTATTCTGTGGCTAAAGAGGAACTATTTTTTTCAATACATTTTTATGTAATGAACCTCTGTTTTTTGGTTAATAGATCATCTGTTCACAGTAAAAGAAATGTGAAAGAAAGCTATGTGTAAGTCCCATGGAGCAAGTAAACAATGGAATATATGAAAGCTAGTGGAAGATAGCTTTGGCTGATGTTTGTTTGGTATCTTAAAGGAGAGTTGATTTTAGGAATAAAACAGAGTTATGCTTCAGTTTAAGAAGACTCTTGTACATTGGGTTAAGTATGCTAATCCTTGAATACTCAAGGTTCCTAATCAAAATTTGAGAAGGCAATGAAGATTTTTTTAGTGAGGCAGACTTATTAGGTCTAGTACATTGTTGAGGTGTGTGTTCCCTGGAGGCTCAAATTGGTTGCGCTAAAACTTAATGAATATTGTTCTATAGAAAGGAATTAGACTGAACAAAAAAGTAACAGCTGCAAATGAAAAGGAGTGAAACTCTAATTACTGTGTTTTGCATTTTTAATATAACTGGGCTGTCAGCATACTTACTGTGTATCTTCTGTTATCACCAGGTAGGAGCTGCTAGAAAGTATATGAGTCTAAGTGTAGGTGATGTACAGATGTTCTTTGGGATGGCAAGTAAGGACCAGTTTGAAAATAGAAGTGCTTAAATGTGATAGAATTTTAAGATTGAGAAAGGAGAGAAATCACAAAAAAAAACCAACCCCCAACAAAACAAAAATATTTGCAGAAAACCAATAAAGTAACAAAAAAGCCACAGCTCAAAATAAAGCTAATAGAAAAATAGGTTTTGTACACAGAAGTGACGTGTATAAATGACTTGTATTATGACATACATCATACACATGATTATATTAAAACTTTTTGATTGAAGCACAAAGGAGTATCTTATATACATGTATCTGTTTTCTCCTGTATGAAATCAAGGGAAATGACCCTGAATTGGTGGTTTCTATGATATTCTCTGAATGGCAGATCTGGAGCAGAACAGAACAGGTTTTTAAACAGAAATTAGAGAAGGCTCAAGAAGGCTTTAAACTACCTTTTCCAGGCTTCAATCCAATTGCATAGGACCTGTGAAAGAGGAGCTGTGATTAAGATCATCTCACAGAGCCCAGAGCATAAAACTAAGTATGGTCACTTGTCTTGTTTAGCTTTTTTAAATTTGATTATAAAGTATGTTTATATTTTATGGCTGTTTGATACCATCCCAGCATCTTTGCATAAGATAACTCTTTAGTAATGATATTTGTGTAGTGAGGAAGAGAAAAATAAAATGAAATTAAGACACTTCAGAAAGAAAAACATCTGGCTTAGGGATATATGAATGGGATGAATTTCCTTGTTTTTGTCTCACTTTGTTATGATTTCTTGGGATAGTTTTTTGAAGTTAGAATAAAAATGCTGTTAAATCAGGAGCTGGTAGTCATTCATTAGTGTACTTGGAGCACTGAGGCTTCAGTTTGTAAGGGAGCCTGGAACTTTTGCAGACAAAGCAACAAGTGTAAATGAAACTATTGGGAAGGAAAAAAGACGAAATAGCATGACTAGGCACTGAACTACAAAAAACACTCAGCAGCTGAATTGCTATGGCACTGTCCATTTTGTTCTTGTGATGCAACATTTTATTAGGTGCTCTAAGAGGAAAAAAAAGTCTTTTTTTTTTTCCCCTGGACAAAGCTTCAGAATGTCTTCTCCTACTGGAAAAAGACATTTAGTATCACTGTGTGAGAAGTTAAGGATCAGGCTGAATCTGTAATTACTCTAAAACTTCTCAGTTCAGAGAGCAAATGAACTGTACTGCCTCATCAAATGTTGATGTTCATGTTGACTTTTTTTAACCTATCCCTTTCTTCACCCCCTTACCTCCTTTCTGTCTGTAGAAGTTCCATCTGCATAAAATGAACACTTGTTTCTCATACAGACCCTTTTCAGACTTGCTTAGTTAAATGTTTCTGATTTGACTACTTTAAGCAGCAAGACTTGTCTGGGTTTGCACAAAGAGAGAAAACTAAAAGATACAGCATCTGTGATAAATCTGTGTGGATATACAGACCACCACTACCTCTGTGTGTATGGTTTGCTTTTGGTAGGAGTAAGTACAATTCAATTCCTTTCAATGGAAGAAAGCAAAGCAAACAAAAAAAAGTGAGTTAAGTACTTTTCTATTTGATAGTTTGACTATTTTTGATTTACAATATAATGTAATATAGTTTGATCGTGGCTGTAGGAATTCTGAATGGCTACTGTAATTACTTTCCTGGTTACTCTCCTGCACGCAGGTTTGAAATCGATTTTTACACATGCTCCAAGAGAAAATGATGACTGGTCCTTCCCTTTTCTGACCTTTTTCTGTCCCTGTCACCTGTGAAATTGGCTGCTTGGCAAGCATGCCAGCTTCAGGTCACCCAGTTCTTAGTTTTAGACCTTGTGGTCCTGCCTTCATTGATTTTGCACTTTTTATTTATTTCTCGGTATAGAAAGGAAGAAGAGTGGCAAGTCAAATCCTGTGGCTGTTGTGAACATGCTTTTAAGAGCATTCTCTGGCATGATATTTGGCATATAAAAAAGAATAATGAAAATTCTTGCTTCTGGGATGTGCTTCCTATGTGGCAGGACAGCTGTTACCTACACATGAATCTCCTGCTCACAGCTCATGAAATGATGAAGGCTCTCTATATTGTAACAGCAAGATGAGATGCTGGTAGGTATTCCTTGGAGATGCACTGTAATTCCAAAGTAAATGTCTGTCTGTACCTAGCAGCAGTCAAATCTGCAGGAAATTTTCCCAGCTTATCTACTAGCTTTTCCCTGAAAGAGAATTGAAAAGCAAATTTTTATTTTTTATTTTTTAATTATTATTATTATTTTTTTATTATTATTTATTTTTTTTACTGCCTGCCTTTAAGGGAGGATGTTAAACGTATTCAAGGGCAAGTCGGTATTCCAAGTAAAAATGTTAAATGCATAATTCAAGGACAAGCCAGTCTTCTAACACTTGTTGCTACACAGCTCAGGGGCAGCTATCCTAGCGCCCACTGTTCTCTGGTGTACTTACCTGAACCAACCCTGCTGGCTGCTTTCGTCCCTTGGTTGTCATAGCTGGAGAGGAGTTCAATGGATTCAGTTAACAGTGCACCATGTTTACAACTGACAGAAGAGAATGGATGCTGCATGGGAAGAAATGAAATAAAATTGTGTACTTTTAAGCTGCTTATGGTCGATTGTAGGCCAATTTTCATCATGTAATGTGGTGATCATGGTTGCAAAACTTGAAAGTTTTGCTGTAGAGACAGCCAAAAATATAAGATAGTGGCAGTAGTCAGGCAGAAGTATAGTTTTACTGTTTCTGTAAAAACGTCATTTTACCTTTGTTTCTTGTTTTCCCTGGTGAGCTAAAGACAAGAGCAGAAAGGAGAAGGAAAGGAGAAAAAAAAAAAAAGAGAAAAAGAACACAATTAATTTCACCTAATTTAATGGAGATTTTGTATCTTAAGCAGGTGTCTTTGATGTCAATTGTACTGTTCTGTTACTCCATTCTTTCCCTCACTTTCTCCATTACTTTAGCTGTAGCCTTTCTTTCTCATTCTCGGAGCAGCCACTCCTTATACTCATCAAGCCAGAGTGACAAATGCTCTTCCATATGAAGGATGAATCTTGTAAATTCAGTGAGGTCGACTTTCAAATGCTCCTTAGCTGAAGTTATGTACTGGGAAGTGCACTTTCTTAATTTCAATTGTATTCAATCCTTCCAAATGACAGTAGTAGGCTTTGAACACTGGGCTGAGGTTTTGTAAATGTAGTGCACTAATCGTTGCTATTTGTGGTTATTTCATCTATTATTCCCTCTGTTAAGAGACCAGGCTGTGACAAAATACATTTTAGAAATTCTTCCTTAGGCTGCTAAAACATTCTTTGTCATGTCTTCTAGCTCCATGCTTCTTCTCGCTGCCCTTGAAGGAAAAAAAAATTACTTCCTAACATGCGTTACCTGTATTGCAACACAAAGATGTGTCTAAAATGTGTTTCCTTTGCCAAATCTTTTCTTTTGTTTTTCTCCTAAAGCATGGAAACAGAAGCCTTAAAATCTGTCCTAGATAGTTGGTAAACTAGTATTTTAAGAAAACCTGCTGGGCCTACTAAACAAATAGGTTTTGTTGCTATCAGCACTTATTATTTTGAGTATAACATGTTGAGTTGTAATATTTACAGCCATAAAAAAATCTACAGAATGGTCACGTGGCAGTCAGCAGTGAACATACTGCAGTGCTGTCTGCAGAGAATGTCTGCAGATATTGCCTTTCCTGAGATCATTCTGCAGGAGGGCAGCACAAGAACATGCGTATGATTCTCTTCTTGAGGCAAGATGAAGCCCTCTTCCCTCCTTTCTGCTGTTTTACTACTAACGCTTCCCAGCTGATGCAGTACAGATGAAGCCAGCTAGATTTTTCTGGTTAAGAAATTATCAAAGTTTCAAAGTAGCGGTAGCCTTTATCTTGACTATTGTTACTGTCCTGTGGTTTCACTGAATTATTTTGCGGCGACTTGAAGTAAATGCCATGAGAGGTTTTCCTGTGGCACCACTGATAAATTACTTCCTTCAGGACTGAACTGTATATAAAGTATTAGAATATATCATGCCTGTGTGATTACAGTGAAGCTGCGCACAGAAAGCAGAGCTGATTTCTTATCCTGTTCTGTGTCATGTTACTATTGTAGGTATGTAAATGGGATCAGCTACCTATTTCAGTCTGATAAAATGGATTTGGTTGAAAATGAGAGGCATAGTGCTGTTGGAGGTATGTGATATGACTGTACCCAAAAGGGCCTTCAAAATTGCAAATGGAATTCAGCATTAAACCTCCCTAAGAACATCTGTTCCTGATGATAGGCAAATATGTGCTAAGTCTGCTACTGGAGTTTAGAAATGGATATAAAAAATTGCGTGCTTGCGATTCTGCCTTCAGAATTTTCTTTGGAATTTTTGATGTATCAAATGTATTTTTCTGTTAAGGTACAACCCTTTGTTTTCTGACTTGCACATGGAAAGAAGAACAAGCTATGTATGCACATAAGGATTGTGTGATGCTATGAATGGCATAGGTTTAGATTTGAAACAAGACTGGCTCTGGAAGGTATTCCTGCTATATTTGGGGAATCTCAGTTTTTATTATTCATGAGTTTATTACAGAAAGATCAAGTGGACATTAGAGATGATGATGAGTCTTAATTATTTGAATGGTAGGGAGGAGTACTGATAAAAGAGCATGAAGAAACTGAAGTTACTACCTAATTTCTTGGCCCAGTGTTGAGATCATTTATAGCTATGTCACTTCTTAGGGATATTTGGTCTGTTATTACCCAAGAGCAGAATTCTTACAGCTGGATTTAAGTCCAAGTAATTCAAGTTTTTCATGTCTTCACTATTACAGCTTTTTATTATTGGTATTAAATGCTGATGAAATGAGATTAAGTGAAATCTCCATTGTAACTGAGAGAAATATATCAACCCACTGCATGTTGCTCCCTGACTATAAATACAAGTATTCGCAGCCCAACATGAAAGTTGACCTGTATGTATTGGAAAACCATGGCAACTTCTTTTCAGACAAATCGTCATTTCTGCAGCTGTCTTCTGGATTCTTTGCTGTTGGTTTAAATAGTTCATGAATCTCAGTGCCTGAAACTTGAAGCAGTTTGCTTGATCAGACCTAGCTAGAGCTTAAGAGGATGAAAGAATTCTTCTGATTGCTCTTGCTGTTCCCCCTGTTCCAGTTAATATTGTTGGCTCATGTTCACTGTGAGACACAACGGTGCAACACCCAGATCTTTCTTTACAATGTCACCCTCTTGTTCATAATTTCTCAGTTACATTTGCTGTGTTGATTATTGTTAGTCTGTTACGGTGCTGGTTGTTGTTCTCAGAAGCATGCCTTCTTTCTGTTTTCCTAGAATAGTTCCTCAAATTGTCAAGATTTCTTACTAATTCTTATCTTTCCTCCAGATAGTTTGTAGCTTTACATTCTTTGTAAAAATGAGCAAGTTGACTGATGAAAATATTCATACGTACTGGTCTCAAGACCAGTTCTTGTGCAGTCTTTATTTATGTGAACCTTGATGGTGAACTGCTCATTACTAAGTATAATATTTTCAGTTAGGTATGCTTGAATCTGGGACTATTTTATAAGACTTTTGTCACTTGGTGAAGTCAAAATGAATGACATTTACTACCACTCCCATGTTCCCAAGGCTTGTTATCCTGTCAGTGAAAGAAATTGTTAGTCTGGCATGATTGATTCTTTACAAATCTTGTTGGCTGTTGCTGATTTTCTTGTTATGGTTAAAATGCTTAAGATGTGCTTACTGGGTTTTGTAGAAATTGTAGTAAAACTTAATGACAGTGAATTCCTCGGTTCCTCCTTATTCCTTAAGTTAAAGATTAGAACTGTTTGTGTTTTCCTGCACTCTTCTGTTGGTACTTAGCTGCTAATAGTGCTGATATGTAGTGACTGTTATTTAAGTACTTTTTTGGGGTCAAATTTTATCAGGTGTGCCTAAAGTGAAGAAGTCGAACTTACCTTATTACTCTTTGACCCTTTCTTATGGGTTGTAGCTTAAGTTTTTACTGCTTTATCTCCGGTTTGGGTTATTTAACACTGCTTATTTCTCAGCATAATTGTTCTTATTGAGTACTATAGCTTCAGAGCCTGGGTGTAGCATTTTAATGTTATTGTTTTTTAAGTATACTGTTTATGAACCAACCTTTGTGCCATTAACAACCTCCCTTAGTTTTTCTCTGGAAAATAAATAAATGTTATGCCTTTAAAAAAAAAATAATTTAGACAAATTGTTTTCTAGGAAAATGTATGTATATCTGCCTTTAGTTTTTCAAAATCGAACATATACCTCCATAGAATCACTGAAATTGGTTGTATATACTTTTCTGTCCCATTTGAGCTGTGGAAGTTTCTTATGTACAGCAAGTTTCTTCTAATTCAGCATACTGAATATTGTGGATCTGTAATGATTCATGTATGACTTTAGAGCTTACATGAGAAGCCTGTTAGAATTTTTATATTTAGAAGTCAGAAAACATCCAGGTAGCATTAGGGATTAGAAATAAATGGTGATGGTTTTTAGTGCATTTCTCTGTTTCTCAGTGAAGTGAAGGTAGAAAGCAAATGAGCACGGGAATAAAATTTGGGAGCAGTGTAGTCCTTTCTTGAGGTAAAATTCAAATGACAATTATTAGGAGTGTTTTGCTTGGTTTAAATTGCTGCGTGTCATATCCATTTATTTTCCTCCGTGTATTTTTTACTTTAACTCTCAACTTGCGTTAGTTGCTATCATGGGTGCTATTATGTTCCATCATACTCAGACTTAGCATAAGTAATAGAATAAGAGTGTACGTGAGACATTTTTATTGAGTTTAGAAACATCCGATTTAAAAGGAACTGATTTTATGATAATAGAAAGCAAAGGTCTCTTTGGAACAATATCTGCCTATATATTTTAGGACAAGGATGTGGCAATGTCTTCCTACTTAAAGGTAAATATGGAAATGAATGATGCCTAGCAAGGCTAAGACTTAAGGGTGTTCTTGGAAAGCTTGTTGTGAAATTAATTCTATGTCTAGTTGGTGATGAAATCTAGGCAGGAATTGTTCCTCTGTTCCACCCACGCTGAGGAAGATAGACTTTTTCAAGTGTTTTTGGCCTGTAGAAAATAGAGCATATCAGAGAATGTATGTTGCTGATGAATGGTATATGAAAAACAGACGTAAAGAAAAAAAAGTACCGCAACAAAAACTCTTTTCTGATCATTCTAAGTATAGGAAATTGAAGTGGAGGGAATTAGAAAGGATTGCTTTACAGCTTTTTTTCATTTAAAGACTGTGAAAGACTTTGTAGTAAATAGCAAATTGTTTAAGCAGATGGTAAATGTTGAAGGACTGTATGTATTTGTATGTCTGTTTAAAGAAATGTTAAGAAAAAAAAAAGAAGACAAAAACCTCTGCTATTTTCACAGAGTAGATTTTTCCGGAATCCAAAACACAAATTGGCATGAACTAGTATATAAGTTAATTAGAAAAAGAAAAAAATCAAAGCAAATGTACTTCAATATGGGGACCTAATAAAGGAAAAAGAAAAAAAAAAAAATCAAGACTGCTTTAATAATATTCCAAACTGGAAACAGATTCAAAGATGTCCATGGAATACCCACATCTCCCAAGGTAGAGAATTGTGTTGATTCTTAACTTATCAAATATAATGGAATCACTGTTTATGTTTAGTCCTGCAGTAAAATCAAGGGGAAACAACAGGAAAATGTATTTATCAGAAGTAGATGCCAAAAGGTTCCTAGAGATCTAAGTCATTTTTTAAGTCATGTGTTTATGCAAACACACTGACCACTATACAAAGGTTGTGCTATTCTTGTACCTTCCTGTTGGGTGTTTGCTCTTTTTTTTTTTTTTTTTTTTTGGTCTTTTTTGCTTTACAGGCTGGGAGACAATTCTTGATATGTTTCAAGGGAGGGGAGTCTTTGCTCTTCTTCATTTTTCTACAGGTATCAGGGATATAATGCCTTGGAAGCATTCAGCAGCTCATACTGTTGAGGTTTGGTTGCAGCTGATGGCTACCTACTCTTGGTTTTTCTTCCCCCTTCTGGCTCTCCATAGCTGTGTGCCTCTTTCTGTGTGCATTGCAGCCTGCCTTCAGCCTCACCTGCTCTGCTTTGCACACTGCTCAGCCTGTGGAAGCTCTCAGCTGTGGGACCCTGGCTGTGAGGAGAGCACAGGTGGCTGGGCATGGGCAGCTGACCACTCTGAGTCCTAGGTTCAAACCATGGAGCAGAGCCAACAGCAAAAACCTGTTGGAGTTCTTTTGTTGGCATTTGTTCCTCATGTCTGGTTGGTTTCCCTTATTGTTCTGCTTGTTTTTGTTTTTTTTTTTTCTTTCTTTCTTTCTTTCTTTCTTCAAATGGTGGTTGGGTGCTTAGTGTCTTGCCAAGTTTTAAGCAGTGTTTTTGTTTTCTGTTCTTCCTCCTACATCTCCTGTTAATTTAAAAATTTGGTCTGCGATTTCATGATTCAAAAGTTCAGCATGCAACAGTACCAATTCAATATTAGAAGCTTAAGAACTATTTAGCCCTTTTATCAATTTAAGTTCCCTAGTTAATACACCAAGAGTTAATTTACAGTGTCAGTTTCAAATAATAGTATTTCTGGTCAGTAATTCCTTCTGAACTCCTTGGGGGGAAAAACACATAACACATCTTAGTTATGTATATCTTAAAAATCAGCTCTCTGGTAAATGCATGGGATGTTTACCATTGCAATAGATGTAGGTGACTTCTGTTTGACATGGTGCTTATTTGCTCTGGGGTCACTATTTAGCATGCAATTAATGCTGTTTGCATTTGTTTATGATCATTCTTTCTCCCCTGGGATAGGGATTTATATTTGTATAACCTCAATAAAGAGTAATAAATTATCCAAGTCTCTCAGAAGTTATGGTCGAGTTGTTCCATAAATTAAAAGCTTTTTTCCCACACAGTTCACTTAAAAACATTAATCTTAACTAACTTTGTTTCTTCCACCACTTGTATACGTTTGAGCTGTAATGGAGAAGCCTTTTTTCTAAGAAAGAGCGGGCTAGCAGTTACCAAGTGTCAGCAATGTCTAAACAAGTGTTATTTAGGATTCTCATTCCTATTATATCATGAAACACAATGGTTTAAAATATGAATAGAGTGATACTACTGTGGATTGAATTGTTTGTCAGTAAAACAACAAAAAACAAAACTCTCGGTAGTGTTTCAATTATGAAAACTACTGAACTGAAATACTTTTGATAATTATTTTTTTCTAAAATTTCTCTAACCATCGTTCAAAATTCAAAATGTGCTTTTTTTTTTTAAAAAAAAAGTATATTATGTGTATAGCATGGGTCTTTATATACAAAGCGTAGTTTATTACGATACAATAGTAATGGATAAAAGAAAAGGGATCCAATGGCTAACTATTGTAAAGCTCTTCTATATTGTTTAAGCTATAACAGTATAGAGTGATTTAAAAACAAAAAAAACCCAAACCATTGCAATTCTGAAGACTTACTGAACTGTATATACTGAGTACTCCAATTTTTTGTTGCATTCATATTTGAAAACAAAAGCCTCTGCAAAGTAATGAGGAGGAAATATGATATGAATACCAACGTGTCTTGACTGATGGTACCTTTCATTTTATGGTCAGCTTGCTTTTTCTGCATTGGAATGCAGGAAAATCTATGGGGAAAAATCAGCTTTGAAATTGTCTCCCTGACAGGGGAAGTCTAAGGTGTGGATACAGGCGAGCTAAGCACAGGAGGCTTGCTAGTGATGACCATGGTAAGCTCAGGAAGCCAACTTGATTAAGAACCTCTTTAAACAATTCTAAGAGCACAGCAGGCAGGCGGTTACCGAAGCAAGTACTTAAGTAAGTGTTCCAGTGCTTGTCATAGACATTAAATGAGCAATGATTTTGTCCCATACGTTATTCTCAAATTAATTGTGTCATGCACTGAAAAGATCGATTTTGTTTTAATAATTCTTTTTTTTCCTCTGCTTGTCCTCTATTTCCTAATAGTCTAGCATTTTTAATGTACTGCTGTAGACCCAAGGTTATGGTTGTGGCACTGCATAATGAAGCAGAATGTTCAGAAGGAATTGGTTCCATTTGATGAACAATGGAGGAGCTCTCTCAGGCTTCTGTATGTGTGTATTTAGTTTATAAAAGCAAAATGTGAAATTTGTCACTGTAATCTTTATCTGGTTAGGCTGGGAAAAAAATGTTTTATTCCTCGTTACTGAATGATTTTTCTAATGAGTTATCCGCAATAGTATCTTGTCATGCCTGTAACGAATAGTACTTATTTATGTTTGTCATAAGGTATCAACCATACCAGAATTAAAAGCATGGCTATATGATTGGGGAAAATATCAACTGTCATAGCTGCTCTGCAGCCTACCAAGCAGTGCAGTTCAGTAGCATCAGCAAGTTCTGATCCCCAGAACTGCCTAATGCTGCTCCTGCAGTAGAGTGAGGTCAGGCTCAGGACTTGGGAAGAGTGATATGGGAGTCTCATCCATCCCTTACTTTCCAACAATCTTTAGGTCTTGTCTGTTAAAAATAATCTGTTGATATAGCAGCTTTTAAAAGTGTGTTAGTTCTGGCAGAGAAAAGAGCTTGCGTAAATGAAGGTTACTCATAAGACTTATTAAATGCTTCCTAGTTTTCATACATAGTTTCTGAGTTCTCATATATATTTTATTAGGTAAATGCATACCTTTAGCAAATATGCATTGATTCCTGTATGTGGTAAAGAAGTAAGTTTCTGGCTAGAGGTATTTAGTGAATACTATCTTTGAAAATCAAGAACATTTTTTTTTTTCCCCATTAAAAATCATATTTGCAAAACAGTCTGATAATTATTTGAGTCACAAGACATGCATCAAAATGAAAGGAGGAAATGTCATCTCTGTCAGTGTTAATATGTCAGGGTCAGAGGAATATTTAGGAATCTGCCAGCTTCAAAGTGAAACTTTATTGCTCATTTATTTTACTGCAAGCTTAATTACTAACTAAAGAGGAATATTTGGTATCTGTGTGCTTCTGAGAGTGAAAAATACATGGAAGTTTTAAATAATGTCCTTAAGGTTGAAATAACCTCCTTAGGATTGTGTCAGCAAGCCATACTTGTGTTTTTAATATGTTACGGTGACCTAAGTAAAACAGAAGTGCATCAGGTTTGTAATCACTGTGTCTTGGCAGAAATGTCTGGACTTAGTGATTGCGTTCCCATTTGAATTAAAGTTTGTAATGTTTTATCTGGTAAGCAAATTGATTTTTGGCCCTTTAAGTGTTATAAAATTTTAAAACAACATGCTAAATTAAGTACTCATTCTAAGACAAGTGAAAACAGAGTTACTACAGATAAGAACTATACTTAAGTGATGTGTGTTGTGATGGTGCCTAAAAAGTCAAACACTTGAATCAGCAGTTCTGTGCTCAAAGCAGTGTGTAGATGGCTGTGTTGCAGAGAATATCAGCAGTATCTGTTGTTTGTGTGCTGAATTCTACACCAAGGAAATGAAAACAGTGGTTCATCTTGTTATATCTATACTTTGTCTATTACATATCAGTGTTTAAAAATAAATAAAATTAATTAGCTCTCTAGGCCAATGAACTATTTTTTATTAGTCTCCATTAATCTGTAGTCACTTCTTTCTGAAAAATTCTCAATAGTAGAGATGTCTTCAAGGTCTCATGTGCTTTCAATGCAGCAACATTATGTTTTTAAAAGGGAGGTGCTGCCAAATATTTTTCTCCTCTTGTCTACTGCCAAGTTGTTAACTTGCATTGGTTCTGGGATTGAATGGGACCTACTGTCTGCCAAATTGCTTTTCCTTGCAATTGCAAGGAATTGCTGTTCTTGAAGGTAAGGAGCTGTTAGCATTCAGATGTATTTTTCTATATCTTTTATTGATCTGTTAGAATTATTTGTGAACTTTGTCTTTCTTCAAACTTAATGATAACACCGCAGTTATTGCACGCTTTTGGCATTGTGTTCCTTTCTCAGCTCTCTTTTCTCTTGGGCCACCAACAACTACTGCTGCTGCTTCAGCTGTCTTTGGAAGGACAAGGTTAGCATGAGAAACCTGTCTGTCATTTGCTCCATTTCATAATGGATGGTTCAACCTAGAGAAGACTGAGAAGAGATCTTATCCAAGCTTATAAATATCTAATGGGCAGAAGTCAAATGAATGGGCTCAGGCTCTTATTAGCGGTACCCAGAAACATGGCAAAGGCAGCAGGCACAAACTGGAACACTGGAAGTTCCACCTGCTAATGAGGAAAAAACACCTTTACTTTGAAAGTGACAGAGCACTGGAACGAGCTACCCAGAGAGGTTGTGGAGTCTCAATTTCTGGTGGTATTTGAAACCTACCTGGATGCTTTCTTGTGCAACCTGCTGTAGGGTACCTGTTTTAGCAGTGGGGTTGGACTTGCATGATCACAAGAGGTCCCTTCCTTCTCTCATGTGATTCTGTGACCAGGATCATGAAGTGCTTGTGGATACCTTCTTTCTTGCAATGTTCCCCTTCTGTGTAGACACGGAACTCTCTGGCTCAGTATTTTACCCTGCCATTACTGATTAGCTGATGAGTCAAGGATTGTTAGCAACCTTTTTGTATTGAATGGTGTTGCAAACCATAATATTCATAATTTCTGTAGTAGGTTCAAGTGCTGTAGGACACGTGTCAGGGTCCTGATCTCTCTGGAGACTAGGCACACAGAGAAAGCCATGATACTGTTAAGAAAATATGAATGGGCTTATAAAATCAGCTGGCTGCTTTTGATCATTATGCTTACCTAAAATATAAAGTAGCTTTTTAATCTGTACAGATGTGTTTGTGAAGATACGTTTATTTTGAGGGGATACTTGAGAAGGAAATCTTGACTTTTCATGAAAGGTAGTCATTCTACCTACTTCAACCCACTGTGTTGTTAGCAATCTCTCTTGCCCGATTTAACACCACCTCAAATGTTTGCTATATCATAGCCTTAGTAAGTGGGTCCTGATAGATGTCCTGCAGGGCAGCTGTGCATGACCAGTCATATTTTAGTGAGGCTTTTGAAACATGCATTTGTGAAGATCTATGCCCTCCAGAGTGGTGGTGGTATTGTATTTGCAGATGCTTGTGTACAGTAGATATGTGTGGATGTATTAATGCTGGGTAGCTGTCCTGAAAGAACCCTGTGGATTTTAGCAGCCTATCTGTGGAAAGTCACGCATTTCACTGCTGCTGAAGGTGTAATGCTTAGTCTGTTGGACAAGCTAATCTATCATAGATTAAATTCAATAGAAATAGAAATTCAATATTGAATATTGAATCTTTACAAAAGAACACAGTGTACCAAGGAGAAAATAAAACACAGAAATCTAGAAATGCAACAGACATCCAAGGTGTTTTCCATAAAATCAGCAGCCTGATGTTTAAACAAATCAATGTACTTTAATTCAGTTTCAGTCTCTGTTGGCAGTAGTTTAATGATTTTAATTATTGTCACATAGCATTTATAGAGCTTGATAAGAATCATATTTTACAGAAGTAGGAATTAGATTCTAAGGAACTTAGTATTATCCAAAGCAAGTGATAAGTAGAGTAAAACATGATTGGAGAGGGTGATTAAAAAAAAAAAAAATTGCTAAATTGTGAATGTATTGTACACAATTTTTTTAACTGTTATTGTCTTTAGCAGTAGATTGAGAACAGTTGATGCTAGTACTAGAAAGTACCAACTGCGCGTAGGAAAGTTCAGTGCACCAGATGAGGAATCTTCTCCAGGTATCCAGGCAGCAGATAGGTGTGTTGCATAAATACGAGAGGGAAGAGAGTCTCTAAACAGCACATAAAAGTGCTTTGCAAAGGAAACTGAGACATATGGTTATGTTAGTTTGAATAATAAGAAGAAAGAAACTATTTTCTGCCTGGCATATTGATTAGATTAGAAGATGCTGTAGGTAGGCCAGAAAGGGGGAGATTTTGTAGTTAAGACAAAAAAGAAGCATGAAGTAGGGTTGTTTTCTTGCAGCTGGCGATGAGCAGATACAATTCATAAGTAGCTTAGAAGGTTGGAACAGTACTGATTTAAACCAAGTCTTGATGTAGTCACAGATAATTGAGAAGATGGTGAGACTGCTGCTTATGGAGCTCCTCGGTAGAAATAAGGTCATCATTCATCACAAAAGTAGTTACTGTTTAAACTCCAGCAATTGTAAGGGGTGTCAACACAGGTCTTAAGGAATACTGTTTGTTACAGAATAGTGGTCTCAAGTCCTTTGTGTTTGAGAGAAGTAATTAAACTGAATAGTACCTTGCATTTTAGTCCCATTTTGAACATTCAGCATCTCAGCCTTATGTGCCACTGCTACTCTTCAGTCATTTTATGTGAAGAATATTATCTCAGTCAATAACAGATTATTATGTTATCCAAATATTTCCTAGTACTGCATATACAAAGGATTTATACTGTGTTATAAATTAATGCATTTTATTTATCTTCCTCAAAGCCCCTAGAAGTGATTACTTATGGTCCAGGCTAAATAAAAATAGAATTCAGAGCCGCTCTGGGAATAAACAATTTCTTAAAATTTAGGATAGTGTAATTGCCATAGAGGTAAAACTGCTACCTTTAAAATACACCTAGGAAGTTAATGTCTCCCTTTTTCTTGCACTTTACATATATATTATATATACACGCGCACACACAGATGTGCATGCACATGGAAACTACAACAGATATGAAGAGCATAGTAACACCATTGTTAGAGTGAATTCTCAAATACAAAACACTATTTTTCAACACAGTCACCACCATTAGCTGTGCGTTTTCACTAGCGATGAGCAAGAGCCTGCATGCCACACTTGTGAACATCCATGTGGCCGTCCAGAACATTGCTTGTCTTTCACATCACTATCACTGTCAAAATGCACCACCCACCACCTCACTGTGCTCTCACCCACTGTTTGGTCTCCATCAATGTTCAGTAAGCATTGATAAATGTCAGTGGGTGACATTTTTTCTGCATGGAAGAATTCAGTGACACCGCTTTGCTTCATACACGCTTCCATGTCAGACATCATTTTGTCAGACTGCCCCTCTCCTGCCATCTGTCAACAGCAACAAAATGTAATGGAATACTGGGGGAAAGGTTCAACCTCTACTGCCATACCACCAACATCCACCTCTGATGTCATGAGCCAACGTAGTGAAATAGGAGGCACTACTTTTGGAGCAGCTCTCATATATATGTATACGTACACACACACAAATATATATGTATTAAAGAAAACCAATAAACAGACGGGAGCTAAATATACTTTCTATATATATATCTTTAAATAAATCTATATATGTTTCTGTGAGTAAATCCACGACTTCTTCAACATTCTCTGTTTTTGTTTTTTTTTTTTTTTTTTTTTGTAATAAAGCACCATCTGTTCATTTGGCAGAAAAAAAAATAATAATAATTGAGGCTTGCTTACTGACATCCATGAAGAAATTTGGGATGTAGGCAGTTATAAAGATAGCAAGAACTATTATTGCTGCAATTTTATTCATTATTAACTGGATACTTTTCTTTCCTGTTTAAAAAGGACTATGGCATTCAAATGGCTAATTTGACAAGTACTGCAAAACTCACATGAAAATTAATGAGTTGTATATAATTGCTGCACATACAAAGAATAACTTCGCTAGCATGTGCTATTTTCTGTAGGTAGTTGTACTATATTTAAATTCAGCTACAGAAGTTTAATGAGCTTCATCTTCTGTACAAAGAACTTTGTACTTTGCGTGCTTTATCTGCAGAGTGGCAGAATCATTGAAAAGCTCTACTAAGAAAGTGATGATGCTTGGAACTGTGGGAAGGTGGTGTGAGGCACAGAGGTGCAGCTGGAAACAGCCTATGTGGTATGGCTGTCTGTGTCAGTGATCCAAGTGGACAGAAATACCCAAGTGGGCAGAAAATCTCTCAATCTCAAATCAGATTTTCTTAAGGAAAATCTGTCCTTGCTTTTTGGTTCTTATCAAGGAGTAAACTTGGAGTGCCTATTGGACTATCTTTCTGGATGAAACTAAATTAGAAGTTGTGGTCTCAGGGCACATCTGTCATGCCATTTGTAGAAGGTCAGTCCATAGGACTCATTGAGAGCTAATCTGAATCATTTCAACAAGTCCCACATGGATGTGTGGTCCTCAGCGGAAATTTCACAGCTCTGATCCTGTTGCACTTCAGTGCTTCCTGATAGAAAGATGATTCTAGCAATAGTTCGAAAAGCACGGCAGTCTGACAGAAGTGTTACTGTTAGGACAAGAACCCTGGATTCTTACTATGGCAGATGCTGTGCATGGAAGTTAAAAAGATGTTCTCTGCTTTAGCTAACATAAATTACCATAAGTAGGAGACAAGTGGATAAGAGCCCTGTTTGTGTTTAGACAGCAAGTTTCCTTTTTTGTTGGAGGTGATAGATATGAGATCATGAATACCACATTCCATAGTGCTACAGTAGCACAGATCTGAAACTTGAACACGAGGACTTCTTCCTGAACTTCTGGGGAATAGAAATGCAAATGAGCTGAGAGTATTTGTCTGTATATTCAGTGCAGAAATATTGACTCTCCATGCCCTATGCCTCTGCATTTTAACTTTGCACTCCTGAAACAGAATAAGTTTGATATAAGTCTGAATATCAACTTCATTTCTTTTTAGTTTAGTGGTTGAAAGGAGATGATAGAGATTTGAGAAATTAATCCTTTTTTTTTTTCTTTTTTTGGTTACTCTGTGAAATTTTATTGCACATGCAAAATGGTATTAGAAAAATATTAATAATGTTGAATAGTCAAGTTAAAAGATGCTACAATTAAGGTCACTTACATAACCTTTATTTCTCTCTCCTTGCATTCATACATTATGATTCAGTCTTTGTTTCTGATATCTTTTCAGTCTTTCATCTTCCTTCATTTAGTGTGCAGAAGTCAGTACTTGCTTAATGACCACTTGCTTAGTGTTTTTTTTTCCCCATATTTGTGTGGCCCCAGTCCTTTTTAGATCATACTATTCAGATTATAAAGCGAGTTTCTAGTTTGTTTGTCTTTTACAATGCTACAGTACTTTTTTTTTTTTTTATGGCCCTATGTTACCAAAGCGCTTTTCACATAGTAACAAATCTGTCTACAAAGCTGAGTGGTGTGGCTTTACCTTCATTTCGCAATTACAAGATATAGAGAATCTGTATTCAGCATCTTTTGGATAATTAGCTTGAAATCTTCAGGATGCTTTTTCTTGCTTATTTCTGTTTTAAGTGCTTACCATTACAAGGTATTTTTTTTTTGTTCATGGAACAATTTTCATTGGGTTTGTCTGCAGCTGCAAGCTCTTGGCAGCCTGGAAACTGGTGTCTGGGATCTGAGGTCTGGCATGAGAACATGGGGAGCTTGCTTTTGTTTCTTTGGAAAAGATAAACGCAAGCTCATGATGAACATCCTGCAGGATTTTTGTGACAGAGGTAAAAGCAGGCATAGAGATGGAATCTTAACATTTAGGGTCTTGTCTAGGTGCTTTAGAGTAACTCTCTTTTGTTGACAAGAGCCTGGCCATAAGATGTATGTTGAAACTGGTCTTTAGTTCCAGACTTTGCACAGCGTTTCTTGTTCATTCCCTTCCACAAGTGCTGATCCTTTCTTCCTTAACTCTCCCATTTCTGCCTGACATTTGTCCAGAATTCTTCAGGGAGAGTTGGCTTCCTCTCCTCATCATTGCCTTGCTCTGTGAGTCTGAGCCTTGCACCTGTGGCTTTCTCATTCAGTCAGTTTTTCTTCCAGTTATGCTTTTATCCTCCATTTCTCCTTAATATGTCCAGGTCCTAGTCTCTCTTTAGGTTCCTTATCCAGATTCCATTATCGCCGCCTGTTCTGTTATTCTATTACAATCATTTCCACAGAACGACCCACCTTGCCTCCTGGATGCTGTGCCTCCCCCTCAGTTTTTTTTCTTTCCATTTTTACCAACGATCAGTGTTCACTTAAGCACACTCCTGGCTCATGCTTTCTTGCAGAGCCTACTTACTCAGCCTCCCTTGTGGGATCTGTCTTTCTTCTGAGTTGCTGAGTCAGGCAACTTCTAGGAAGCAAGCTTGTTCCCAGAAGAGACACTGGAGTCAGTGAGTGTGTAGCAGAGCTCTGTTATCTCAGCTGAGGTGTGTTGACATTGTTGACAGTGCAACTCTATTTAGAAAGCCTGTGCCCTGGCTTGAAAAATAGATGATGTAGGAAGAGATTTGGAAGATTTTTAGGATGCTGAAAGTGAAGTTTTATTAATTGTTCGGACCAATTGGCCTTTATGCATGCATTTCTTCTGGAGTCAGCTGTACTTTCAGGCTTTAGCTGGGGGCTTGGTTCTGAAATTTGGGAAGAAAATGTGCAACTTGAAAGAAGAGAAATGTATAGTTGTCATCATTAACTTATATTACACATTATTTTTCTACACTACAAATTTTGTGTCTTTATGTGTAGTTTCTGTGATTTGATATTTCCCTGGACAACACATAGTTTGTGCTGAAATAGCAGAGGTATTGCAGCTCTGTAAAACAATATTTTTTGTTTTGCCTTTAAAAATCATTTTAGTATTGGAAAAGTTTATTTGGTGGGCCATACCGTTTCTTTGCTGCTTATTATCATTTGTTTTGTTGTCAATTCATTTGGCCTGAACTTCAATAGACAACAGCTTTTATTTATATGTAGCAATATGAAGGTGAATGGCTAAATCAAGCACTGAAAAGATGAACTATGTTATGAAGATGCTTACGGTTTGTATTTCAAATGTTCCCTACAGAAGCGTTTTTCTTTATTGCAGATTATATACTTTGCTATTTCTGAGTGCCTTTTAAAGTGGGTATTTTCTGGAACAGCTTGAAGATGATGGCATACTGTAACACTTCTGTTAAAATAACAAATACATTTATAACTGTTTAATATGAAATGCCTGTGGGAAATGTCTGATTACCTAACTAGAGTCTCAGTTTAAGTTATTCTTAAAGAAAATGCTGTTAAATTTTATCCGTCACAGGCACTTCCTTTTGCATGCATGATGTACAGACTCTCTTGTTCCTATAGTGCTTAATATTTATCTTGATTATCACGAAAAGTTTTAGCTTTTATTTCTGCTGAAGCGTGAAGCCTCTCTTTCCATTGTCATGTACTCCTGGTACAAATATAATTCTTTTTGCCTGGTCCTATTAGATAAGACTTGCAGCAATTGTTCTAGGTATCTTTTTAGAAATGTAGCCTCAGCCTACCCAATAATGTTTCTGTTGAATAATAACCATTTTCTATAAAGAAAGTATGTTTATCTATGCTTTGAAAAGAGTGCTAGGGTGTGTGGGTTAGGAGTCGTGTGCCATTTGTTACTTCAAGTATTTCAAACCTACATTTCCACTGCAATATGCACCAGCACCAAAGATCTTATATTCTGTTTCTGATATAGCTCAATACTGGAAATTAACAATACAACTACACAACAACAAAAAGGTTTGCACGAATAAATACGCTCATGCTCTGAAATAGGAAAGCACCTTATTCAATAAATTTATTATTTAACTGCAAATTTGGTTTTTCAAGGAGGCAAAGCAAATAGCGATTTTTTTAAAAACCAAGTGGGCTTGTGTACTCTTCTGGCCTCCTGCTAGCATAGCTTTTTTCATCCATAAGATTTTGCAAAGCAATAGTTCTTACAGCGCTCTCTCTAGTGGCAGTTTAACTGTTAGAGGCACCTCAACAAGAAGATGCAAGAGCAGAACACGATGGATGAGATTTGCCCCTTTTTAGACCCTTGTTTTCCTTTTGTGGCTTTTTTTTTATCCTTTGTAGTATGTAAGAGATCCAGGCATAGAGTGACACTAGGGTTAAATTCAGTTTTGTTACAAAACTGGGTACGTGGGGGAGGTAGGTAAACCTTAGTACCCATCTCGTACTGGCGGCTAGTGGCTGAGACAGGCATTCTCTTCATTGGGTAAAAAAAATGACTGGATGTCCAGGCCCAGACAGTGGTGGTGAATTGAGATAAATCCAGCTGTGATTTTATGAGTGGTGTTTATTGGTGATCTGGATGGAGGGGATTGACTGAACCCTCAGTAAGTCTGCAGATGACTCTAAGTTGGGAGGAAATGTTGATCTGCCTGAGGGTAGGAAGGCTTTACAGGGAAATCTGGATAGACTGGATCTCTGGGCTGAGGACAATGGAGTGAAGTCCAATGAGCCCAATCACTGGGTCCTGCACTTTGGCACAACAACCCCAAGCAATGCTACAGGCTTGGGGCAAGTAAGCTGTGAGGAGGAAAAGGATGTGGGGGTGTCGGTCAATAGCTGTCTGAAAATGAGCCAGCAGTGTACTCAGGTGGCCAAGATGGCGAATGACATCCTGATTTGTGTCAGAAATAGTGCTGCCAGCAGGAGCAGGGAAGTGATCTTCCCCCTGTACTTAATTCTGGTGAGACTGCACCTTGAGTCCTGTGTTCAGGCTCTTCGCTACAAGAAAGACATTGAGGCCCTGGAGCATGTCCAGAGAAGAGCAGCAAAAGAAGTGGAGGATCTGGAGCACAAGTTGGATGGAGAATGGCTAAAAGGAACTGGGATTGTTTAGCCTGGAGAAGAGGAGGCTCAGGGAAGACCTTACCAGTTTCTACAACTACAAAAGGAGCCTGTAGTGAGGTAGGGGTTGGCCTCATTTCCTAAGTAACTAGTGATAAGACGAGATAATGGCTTGAAATTTCACCTGGGAGGTTCAGGTTGGATATTAGGAAAAATTTATTCTCAGTAAGAATGGTGAGGCATTGGAACAGGCTCAACTAGGGGGGGTGGTTGAGTCTCCATCTCTGGAGGTGTTCAAGAAACATGTAGATGTGGCACTGAGGGGCATGGTTTAGTGGACTTGATGTTAGTGATCTTTTCCAACCTTAATGATTCTATTTCACTAAGTCACCAAGTAAGAGATAATTGAGGTACTTCTGCCTGAGAACACGCGAGCAGGACTGCTGTCTGGGAAGGCATCCAGGAATGCAGCTGCTGCTGGGCTTGGAGAGTGGAGAGCCGCAGTGTTCTCTGCAGCACCATCCTCTTGCAGCTGCTGGGAATTGTGTTCCGGAACACATGACACAGATGGGCAGAAAGGGACCAGGGCATCAATTGTAAATGCTGCTTCTTTGGAATGGAATGTTCAGACTGAAGCTTATTTTACAGGTGCAGTAGCATCCCATGGACTGCTTGCATTTAATTTAAGGTGCTCCTTCTCTCTTTTCACTCCCCAGTTAGATGTTGGTAAAAAATACAAAAACACAAAGTTCATTTAAACCTCTCCTCATTTTGACCAAGCCTGCAGAGCTGTCTCAAACTGAAATCTGAATAAAAACAGTTTTAATTTCTCTACCTACTTAGTAAAATATGTAGTAGTGAGTCTACTCTACTGAGCTGTTTACAGAAGAATTTTCATGCACATCTTATAAGGCATTACTGAACTTTTGCTTGTGGCATACAATATTTGTCTGTTTGACCAACCGTGAAGAGGTGGTAATTGTTATTACAGCTTTTGAAAAATGTCTTCAGTGTTGTGGAAATTACAGACCAGCAAATCTGATCTACACACCAGCAGAACTGCTGAGAACCATAGAAAGGAAGAGAATTAGTAGAAAAGAAAGAAATGTTATATATTGAGAAAGTCATGTGTTTTTGAAAATATATTATGCCACAAATAATCAGGAAGCCACTATATATGAAAAATCTTTTGATGAATATTCCTTTATGTAAAAAATCAAAAAGCAAAAAACCAACACAATTGTTAAGATGATGCTGTGTTTTAGACAAAGAACAACAAACTGTAAGTTTTATAGAGCCAGATGAAATGTCTTTTGGATTAGATTTCTGGATGAACTCTTATGGTTCAGTCTGTTAGTAAATGATTTGTGAAGGTATGAAGGGTGGAGTTTTGCTGTGTAGTGCTGATAAAAATGTATTTAATTGACAAAACTAATATGGACTGTGAAGATTTGCAGAGCTTTCTAAAATGATTAAAATGGCATATGAAAGATTGTGTCAGAAGAAACAGTCCTAATTATACATGAACAGTAATGGGTTCTTGATTGACAACAGTGGAAAAAAGATCTTCAGGGTTATTCTGGGTTTGAGTTTAGTGTCGATTCAGATACTTAGTTGTCTAAATTAAAATAGAATTTAAGAAAAGCAAAGACAATTTAATTAATAGCTGCTAATAAAAGAAGAGAGAATAAAATGGAAAGCATTATTTATGCCACCACATGTCCTTGATAAATCTTGTTACTGGATACTGTATGACTTTCTTTTCACCTCATCCTCAAAAGGATGTTCAACTACAAAAGATACTGAGAAATGGAAGCAGAGCAATCACATATTCTGGTTGGGTTTTGAATAGGGTGGAAGTAAATTATGACTCTCAGTAAGGAAAACCATGCACCCTCATTCATCTCACTCAAATCTATAAACTCTTTGAATAGCAGGGAGAAGATAAAGAGGGAATGATTTGTTCCCTGAGTCTCCTAACATGACAGTGAAGAGGTATCTAATGAGACAGCAAGTTATTAACTAAGAGGAAGTACCTTGTCATATGCCAGATAATTAAATTGTAGAACTAATTTCTGCAATGCAGTGGCCAAAAGTAAAAAGTGACTTGAAGTGTTGGACACTAAAACCATGGCAAAAATGAAAGTCATCAGGTCTCTTTTGGTTATGTCTGATCCATGGAGCTCCCTTGCTCGGATTTAAACAGAGAGGAAAAGGAGGGATTCTTCCTTTTGTCTGCTGTGTTGCAGACTTGAGCTGCAACTGCTCTCCAGTTACATTCTAAGCTGCATGTCCCATTCTTCATCTTGAAACTGAAGAGGGAAGCATTCCTTCACTCTTTCTGCCTTTATGTAGAAACAGAAGCAAAGAGCAGTCTCATTCACACTCAGGATTATGTCAGTCTGTCAGTGTGCAAAGCAGTAGGGAAAAGAATTGGAGAGGCTGAATAAAATATCTGATTGACCTTTCCAGATTTCCTGTTCTGGTATTAATACTTTTAATGGATAATACAGCTGTATACTCAGAATGTTCTACTTTGATCCTATCAACATGCAAGGTATAATTTCTGTTCCAGACTACTTTGTGCCTTGAAATACTAATTGGTGAAACTGAAGTTGTTTAGATTTGTTCTTTTGGGATTTTTTTTTGTTTGTTTGTTTTATTTTTTCTCTCTGAGCTTTAGGCAAGGAAGCTATTTCTGTCCTCGAATGTGGTGTAAAAAGGTGTTTTGATTGACATCTGTGAACTAACCACCAGTTAGAAGTTTGAGACAGAAGGGAAGGAGAGAGAATTTCCAAGGATCTAGAAACGCATTTATAGCATAGACATATAAAAAATGGTTGCAGACATATATAGATACATGAGTTACTCACTTTTGAGAGCTGTGCCGTTTGTTGTTCCTTACACACTGATTTATATTCTTAAAGGAAGTTGAGCACAAAAACTAACAGAAATTTTGTGAAGTTGCCCAGCTGCTGGCTTTTCCTGGGGTGATGTTTGTTTGCATCTCTTCCTGTTCCCTCTGCGCCATGCACATTGCTGTATCAAACACAGAAATTTCCAAGCCCTCAATTGCTAGCCTGGTATCTGTTGGTCTCAGAGGACTACTTGGTCCAGAGAGGGGGAGAATGCCTGCATGAGCTGATATTTTCAGTTAATCTCTTCCTAATTGGGTTTTCTGCTTCAGCTCAGTGCTGTCAGAACCAGTGTGAGCTTCAGAGCGTTTGCACTTTCCCTCTGGGATCATGTTATTAAGCAATAATCTGGTTTTTATTTAAAAAGTACAAGAAAAAAAAAGTAAAGGGAACAAAGTGCACCCTGAAAGCCCTTGAAACAGAAGACTGTTAAGCGTTTGTTTGACTCGTGGGTTTTGAATCCTTAGTAGTACTTGACATTTGCAACCCCATATACTAACCTCTTCCTTTGATCTGCTGGAAATCAAAAGTGAAATTGTGGTTGGTAAAGGGAGTTTTAAGACCAAGTTCTGGAAATGTCATTGTTCTCTCATATAATTTAACTTTATATGAATTGTATTCTATATATTCTGTGCTTTCAGTAAGCTATCTTCTGACTCCTTTGAGAGAAGCGAAGCAATGATTACCGTCATGGGAATTTTCTACCTATTGTTTTCTTTGTCTTGGTAGTTCAGACCCAGGAACTCATTTTTAATGAACAAAAATTCTTGTGATAATGTTCCTATTGTAATTCAGTGCAGGAAGAATGTAGATTTTTAAATGCCTCATTTTTCTAAACAGCAATTTAATACTTGGCTAAGATACTGCATGGGAGAGAAATAATGCAAATTAAGTAGATAAACTAAATAGAAGTTTTACCCTGGAAACTACTAGCATGTAAATGACACAGCCAACTTTGTTTTGGCTTTATGGTGAAACACAGGAATGTTTTTGATATTTCCTCAACTGTAAACTGAAGTCATGGATTCTACATCACATAAAAAAAAAAATCCCTAATTCCATGGAAAGTGGAGATTTGACTGTAAGAGCTTCTAGGAGTGCCAAGTATACTGACATATCCTGTGTAGTAGGTTCCTTCTTTCAGCTGCTTAGAACAGCTTCTTGGTGAAGTACTGTAACAGTTTTTTTTGATTTTTTTTTTTTAAACAGTTTGCTCAGTAGTTTATTCCTGTCACTCTCATCAGAAGACTGCCAGAGTCTAGTTCCTCTGATGTTTAGAACCTTGAATGATCTATAAACCATAATCTCTTATGGAGCTAGCAGAAAGGAGAAAGCACTAGGAGAGGATAATTTATATTTGGTATTTAGGAGCTCAGATTAGCTGTTATGGGTTGCCCTTGGAACGACTGATTGTCTTTTGATTGCTTGAACAAATAGACTATTGTTTTATGTTTCCACTGCAAATCCGTTTGTTCTAGACCAAACATATTCATGGCAATTTTGTGGGATTACTGAGAGCAGAACATGGTTCCATCAAACAGGATTATTATTTGAAACAAAGAACATAAAAATTGGCAGGATTTAAACTTGGAAAATGCAATAGTTTTTGTCTAAAACATTGTAAACTGCTAAGACCTCTCCTTATTTTAAATTAATGAAATACTTAAAGGAAGTAAGAGATGAATCAAAAGTTGATGAATAGTGATGAAGAGTTCAGCCAAAGAGGAAATTATTTGGCTTGTTAACGGTGATTAGGAAGCTTCTCCTGGGGGACAATACTGGGATGATATAAAGAAATAATTCAGCACATGGCCCAAAAAGATGTCCACTAATTAAAACACTTGATGAGACAATGGTAAGAGGTGTTACAAAGAAGAATCAGAATATTATCCATGGAGCAACTAGATGACTTGAAGACCTGAACAGTGTCTTGTGCAAGTTTTGTATGCTGGTGGACCAATAGTAACTTACACTATAAACTGTTTTGTTTTTTTTAATTGAAAATGTTCTTTTAACTGATCACATACCGATATATCTCTAATGTGATGCAGCAAACATGACTGCACTTTTAAGGTGAACCAATGATTTAAAAACTATGGATGTTTTGTAACTTAACCTAGATACCAGTGTGAATTTTTCCTCTTTAGATGATTTTGATCTTCCATGTTAAATAATTAGGCTAACTGTAACACAACTGTTACAAGGCATGTGGAAGAATGAACACTTCACTTAAAAAATCCTGCTTTTAGGTAATTTAAGAGGACTGAAAAAATGGCATAAGAACATCAGTGGTAAGAGGCTTCACAAGTGTAGTGGTGTTCTCTCAAAAAACTCCTAGCAGTGGATGTTTCTGCTGAAGGGTTGAGGCTGATAGTGTGTGCTCCCACTTCTCTTGTTAAAGACCCAATGCTGACTTTGAGCAAGTGTGGGCTCCTTCAAATAGGAGACATGCTTACGTTTACTGACTGTGTTTCTTATACCAAGTCAGATCTTTCTGTTGCTAATGACTTTCTCAGAAGTTCTGGTGGGATAAATGTTATGAAAAGAATTGCCAAAGAACAGAAACTTGTATACCGATAAGATTTATTAATTTGAAAATATTCTGCAAATTAGTTTTAGGTTAAATAACTGTTTCAATAGAATGAAATTCTGTCACTTTAGACAATTTGTTCTAAGAAAACAGTGTGTCATTGAGATATATATATATATATTTAAGCCTAGGTGATTTGATGTGACAAAAAATTCTTTTGTATTAACCTCAGAGAAACCTAGTTACATGCTGTCTTTTGTAGCAGTATGAATGTGTGATGTAAATGAAATATTCTAGTTTAACTTAAAGTGTCTAAGTTTAGTGTAGTGCTGGTTTTTGTCAACACATACGTAAGCTACATAAAAGAATCTGTAAATTCGAATTAAATATGGAAATTTATAAATAGCTTGCTTTAACACTTACTTAGAAATTTATGTATGCATTTCTTAATTATATGTCATCATCCCTTTTTTTCTTAGAGACTCTAGGTCTCCACAAATACCTCTATTACAAACAATACCAATATTGAAAATTGCATATTTGTGGAATACTTACTGTCATAATCTAACTTCATACTGGGTTTCCCAAACTCCTTTAATGCAGTAGATGATTAATATGGATGGGACGTAGAGTCCAGAAAAGAAACCACTGGGTGAATTAAGCACCTATCACTCCAGCACAGTTCATTTGCTGTGTTTAGCAGGAAGAATATTAATGTTATGATTCCAGATACAGTTTCAACAGTTCTTGTGGTTGGCAGTGAAACAAAGATTTGTCCTTCAAACTCTGCAAGGGTGTCACACAGACACAAGAGAAAAAAAAGAATTGAATGCTTAATTACTGCAGTTAGAAATTGCATATCTTGTGCTGAAGGCTCCCAAATTATTAAGTGATATCAAGTGATATTAATCATCCCTACTAGACTGTGACGATCACTATAAATAGACTCATGGTCCCTGTAGGACTTTTCTCTAAACTCCTTGCTGAATATATAGGGGACCATAAGGAAATGGTGGTCTACATCAGGGAGAACAATGGGAGAATAACATGGGCTTAGTTTTCATGCTTTGTCTTGAATGCTTTGGCAGTAGTGTGCCTCTGAATGGAATGTGTATATTCTTTTTTCTCTTATTTATTATTTTAAAAAATATTTTAAAATGCTTTTATTTTAAAATCTTCACAAATGAAAACTGAGCATTCAGAAAAATGGAGTAGCAACACTATTTCTCTTCATGTTTATAGTGCTTTTCTGTGATTTCAGTCAGCTCAACTTCTGTTAGAATTGGTGTAGGTATTCTTAAGACATGGATTCATACACAAAATTTCCTGTAATGCAAGGCTGTTGTGAAGGTATGCCAAACATTGATGTGTATAAATAAGGGATGCTCCACTTGACTGGCTGGGTTTAAACGTAAATAGAGCCTTATAGAATCATTAGCATCTCAGTGTGTTTCCCTCTCTGCTATGTTGCACTTAATGGAGTCTATCAACTCTTGTAACTCATTTTGTGGAAGACTTATTCCATGGGAATTCTTTGGCTACTGCCTTCTGGTCTACTTCCTTAATATTCAATGAGTTCTTTTATATCAACATTTCAAGGACCTATGTGAATAAATAGAGTGATTTTCCACTTATTACTAATAATGTTTTGAAAAATCTTGACCTGGCCAATTAATCACCCTTTCCTTCTCTTTCTCTCTCTCTTTTTTTTTTTTTTTTTTAGTATGAAACCGTAGGCCACACTAATGAAGATTAGTAAATATTCTATTATTCTTTGAACAAGAGATGTATACTCTTTCCAGTTAAATACGTTTGTCTTATAATTGCTGTTTTTCTGTAGAATATCTATGGTCAAGCTTTCTAAGATTCTGAAAAGTAGCCTTGGACTCCAAAGTGAGTCAAGTGAGAAGTGAGTAAGTGCAGGTGTAGGTAACACAGGTGAGGTTCTGCCTATTCACTCACTCCTTTTCTATGATAGTTTTGACTGCTCCTCTTCCCAAGGAGATGGAGCTTACATTTGTTTGAAGCCGTGACAGCTGTTTGAGTGTATTTCTTAGAGAATGAGCTGTACTATAGTAATTAGGCTCCTTGGTAGTGAGGTGGTTGTGAAAGTCCCTCATAGGCCACACTGCCATGTCTGTTCTTCAGTAGGTAACTGGGCTGTAGAAGTGAACCTCCTGTTTGTCACTGACGTTCTCCTGCCTGGTTAGGAGGGAGTTGCTGAGGGCACGGTGTGTTTGCTTATCCCGGTGAGAAAAGCCACTGTGCCCAGAAAGGTCCTCTTCTGCTTGGATCTTTAGTGATCCTTCTCTTTAGGCGTGCACTGATTAATCAGTTCCAATGTATTCTGCAGCAAGTGGTTTGAGAGTGTGAGCACGTGGCAGCTGCTGTTAAGCTCTTCAACAAGTTTGGATGAGCTCAAGTGCTCTCTGGACTGTATAAAACCTTGTGACTGCCTTGTGACACTTTGTTTTTTCTTTTTTGTTTTTAAATTTTAAGATGTTTCCCAATGAAAGACGTTTTAAAGGAATACCCATTCCTGCATTATCTTCACTACATCTAAATTGAAATAGGCTTTGCCAAGGATTTTAAGTCATCAGTGATAGATTGGGATGTTTATTCATATCTAAATTGTTTGCCAAATTGAATTTACTTTCATGTGATGGTAAAGGCCAAATGAATCACTGAGGGTTGCACTGTGCATAGTGGTTTCATTATAGAAACTCATGTAAATGTCTCATTCTGCAGACAGTTATTAATGCTGCTATAATCTAGAGGTCTGCATTGTGTAATGAAACAGATGCTTAATGGATGGTGTATTAATCAGAACTCTCTAAGGGTTAGTTTAGATGTTACTTGCCTTTGTTTTGATTTTCATTAGGAAGCAGGGTTGTATGTATCTGTCGGCATTGTGAAACAGTGCTCTAAGTCTTGTGGGGAAAGCGGCAAATATATATTTTTAGGAAAGTAATATGCGAGGACAGGAATTCTGCATACTGTAGAGCATTTTACATCTTTTGAAAATTGATTTTTGAAGCAACATTGATGTTGGCTAATTAAAGTTGAGGGAAATAAAACTCCTGTCATGACAGTAGTGAGTTAATATCTGGTAAGCCTTATTTTTGACTAAACTGACTCTGGTAGTTGGTTTAAATTTTTTCTTATATGTCTGAGGGAAACAAGAATAATTGCAATGTCTTCTCCTGTAAGGGAAGATATACCTATTAACTCATTACAGCAGCCATACCAGACTTATTTTTTTGGAAATTCTTACTGTCCATGTACTTTTAATTATCTTCTTTATCTGAAATACAAATGAAGCTAATCCATTTTGCTCTCAAGTGTTTATTCCCTATATAAGAACAGGAATAAAATAAGGCAGTATTTATTTATTGCCCTTTAGAAAGGAAAGAATGGATTTGAATTCTTAGGAAGAAACTTTAAGCAACCATCTTGTCTACCACATGACCATGTTTTTTGAGTGAATGGAACGCTTGCACAGCAGTGAAGTACACCAGAAATCTGTTGTGAGTGAGGATGTTGATTTTTAATTTTTTTTTATTATTATTATTATTTGATGCACCTTGGTGCCTTTCACATGGGCATCAGCCTTGACTGTAGTGCAGGTACCTGTTCTCAATCAGTATCTGGTCAGCTGTGGTGCCAAAATTGTCTGACAGATGCATGTGTGTAGATGACTGGTGATGTAAATGTACATGTGTCTTTAAAGCAGTAACAACGAAGGAAGGGATTTAATGCGTAGGCTGTGGATGGCCTATGTATGCATGGACTGCTGATGTTTTTCTGGCAGCAATTCTGTTATTGAAGACTTGTAGTTTTCAAGTGACAACGTCTGTGATAACACATACAAACTAATTGCTTTAGGTTTATACCTCTAAAGATTTTGGATGCTGAAGACTCTCATTTTAAGTTTTCCTGTCCTTAACACAATATAGAACTAGATCATAACCATACTTGCTTGCATAGTAAATTTAGATATAATTTCATTAGAATGAATTACTGCTTAAAGACTTGTATTTCTTTAGCCAAATGTTCTGGAAAAAAAATCTATGTTAACCATTTTATCTGTTTTCACTTGATTCTGTTTCTAAAAGAACCAACAAAGCTATAATTTATATTTTCAATCCATATGGATTTCTTAGCTATCTAATGTAGATATATTAACTGAGCTAGTTCTGATTTCTACTAGCATTTTCATATCAGCTAATCTTGAAGGGATTGTGTGAGTAAAATAGTCCACCTTCATGTTCACCAGGATAATTTTTAAATATGTGTATGTACACACTTTTTTTTCTATAGAAATGAGAAATTCAACTTAATTTGGAGTTGGTGAATTATTTTCACCGAAACTAAACTGTAATTACGCTTTTGTAAAATGAAGTGGCTCTCAATTCATTGGAAATGCTAGATTGCTGCGATACAAGTAGTTTGGAAAATGAGTGGAAGTGGCAAAGCAGCTAAGGTACAGTCAAATAAGCTATAGCTGTGCCCTTTTTTGGAAAGATGTCTTTATATAGTTTGAAACTTCACGAATTCCTGTGCGACCCTGCTTTTACAAAATGAGCAATTTATTTTCATGTCTTCATCATCAAAAGAAAGAGTCTTGGGACTAATTTGCCAAGATTTTGATAATGTTCTTTTAAATTGACTTTACAGGATGTTGCTTTGTAAAATAACACGTTTTTCAAATGGCATTTTCCATGGCATTTCATTTGTTAATTGCTTCCATGTGCATACTCATAAAGTGCAGCATTTTCTGCAATAAATAGTTTTACAACAGTTCATATGAATGTATTGCAAGGAGATGAAGATGACGGGAAATGTAACTGAAAGGGTCGCACCCTTAATTTTTTGATCTAAGTGTTTTTAATATGTAGTGTATTTAATATGCACTGGTAAAAGTCTTTGCTTAAAATACAGAATACAAAATGATGCAGAAAACTTATCTTACTCTGAGTCATTATGAACTGCAAATTGAAAGAGGAGCATAGAGAGAAATCTTTCCTCTGCAATGGTCTGAGCAGTGTAATTTGGCTTTGAAGTCAGCTCTGCCTGGAGCTGGAGGTAAGCTGCAGAGGTCTCTTCCACTATAAAGGGTGCTTATTAACGGGAGGTAGACCAGCTTTTTACACTGGCAGATAGTGATAAGACAGAGGAATAATTTTAAACTAAAAGAAAATTTAGATTATGCATAAATTATTTACTATTAGAGTGGTGAGATACTGGAACAGGTTGCCCACAGAAGCTGCTGATGACCCATCCCTGCAGGCATTCAAGGCCAGGTTGGATGGGGCCCTGGGCAGCCTGATATGATGTGTGGCAGCCCTGCCCATAGCAGGAGGGGGACGGAACTACGTGATGGTTAAGATCCCTTCCAACCCAAGCCATTCTGTTTCTGTGACTTGTTTTTGTTTCTGGCCCAGGGAGTGCCAAAGAAACAAGGCTCGCTTTCAGAGAAAGGAATAAGTCTTTGTAAAAGTAAATGTAAGCATGTGTAATGAGTACAAACAGCCTCTTCTGTGTGTGACAACAATGTGTTATAAGATAGTGCCTGCAGAAAAAGCTTGAACAAAAATGAGACCAAACACTTAACTTATTCTGAAGTTTCGTACAACTCATTGTTTGTAATTACTAATACTGGTAGTATTTTCTGAAGTAAAATATTAGGAAGTGCTTATTAGATAGAAATGATTCTTAGTTCAGAGAAAAGAAGCAGAATATTACCCACTGAGATCTTCCTTCTTTTCCATGAGAGGTGTATGTTCTTTCTTTAAGTTTAAAATGACAGTTGAAAATGAAATATAGTAACAACAAATTGTAGCTTCAGTGTGATTATGTATCTCTGATAATTGTTCACATTATCTCCCTCTCTACCCTTCTTTCGGGTGGAGAACATTACCATTAAAAAAAACAAACATAAAACAAAACCACTGTAAAATGCCATGTCAAATACCTTTCTATCAGTGATGGCATTAATGAAAGTGAAAACTAAGCATGCTGCCTGAGCCTGTAGAATTGAACAAATGTGGCTAGAAGATGGAAAGACTTTCCCTTTCCCTTTTTGTCTGGGGGTGTTCAGAAGACTGTGATATTGCTGCTCTCTGCAGTGGGGTGGGTGTGCGGAGGAGTTTCTTGTAGGTAACAAAATGTGATGAGGAGAATGGGGAGTCAGAAGTAGAGGCTGAGAAGAAGGAAGAAGCCAACTGAGCATAGAGCAATATAGCGCTAAATAGCATTGACTTTACTCAGTTGTTATCTGCTTCACATGAAATACTGCATCATTCAGGAAACATCAGACACGTGCTGCATGCACTAAGGCATACTTCACATCTGGAAGCCTTGTACTGGCACTGTGGGAATTCTGTGGATTAAAAATATTTCTTTAATTATAAGATGCAGCTGTAATATGCTGATGTTAGCTCTTCATTGGAATATATGTGATAGTCTAAATAGTAGAAATCATATATGTATGATTATATATTTATATAATTTATTGTTTATATATAATATATTAATATATATTTAAATGGGAAGAGAAGCAACAAAAAATATAAATCTTTATATGCTGAATATATAAACTATTTTATAAATGGACAAGAACTGAGCAGTTCAAATACTGCATTCATTTAGCTGCATTCTTGCATGTGGAAAGTGAGTTTGGGGAATGGTATGTTGTAAGTAGCTTATGAGCTTCAGGAGATGTGATCACATTTCAAACAACGTGCATTCTGTGTAATGATCATCCAAAGCAGAAAATATTTCTTTTATCACTGGCTAGGAAGACTATATATTTTATGTTCTAAAAGAAGTCTTTTAATATTATTCATAAGTTCTTGCATGGAATTTCCATAGTGACAAGAAATAATAGTTTTTATTCAGTTTTTCCTGGTTTATATTAGAGGCATTAGGAGTATTCAAAATGTTATTTACCTTCTCATCTGCGAGGCCAGTTCTGTTCCACAAGTGTTGTGTTTCTACATTAGCTCTTGACAACTCTGTTACTGCTTTGATCCATATTGTGACTATCTGGGACTGCCTTTACAGATGCTTGTTGCCTCTGCTGTATGTCTTGCATTAGCAGTAGCATTTTTCTCCTTTTGTTGACAAAGTAATTGTAACTCTAAATGGCATTCCCCTCCTTCCTCTCTCAATTAGTGATTTATAGGAATGTAAAACATTCACTCTTAACAATAAACCATACCTTTCTTTTTTGATCTTGGGCAACTTTTGTACTGTCATGTCACTAAATAGAAGCATTCTACACTTTACAAGTGCTAATGGTGAGAGGAGGGCAGGAAGCAGTGTCTGGAGTTGGGCAAGGCTGCTCCAGGGCTTGCAGTGCTCTGCGCTGGGGTTAGGAAGGGAAAATTTCTGATGATGAGCACATTAGAACAGAAGCGTATTTTTTCTTCATACTTCCAGTCATTCTGATAATTCATTTTTATAACCTAACCCTAAGACAATAACTTAGTTTCTAGGAATTTAAAGTGTAGCATTTTAAATATCTCCAGAGGAGACTCTACAACCTCTCTGGGCAGTCTGTTTCTTTTTAATTCTGTTCCTCTTTGTCCCTTAATTCCTACAGTCCAACACTGGCACTTCAGAAAACAGCTTATAATATGTGAGAAGGAGGCTTTTCTGTTACATGCAAAATGTATCTGAGATGTTGGTGCCACGTACAGCCCAGTTTTCATGCCAGTAGTTTGGTTGTAGAATGAAGCTCAAATAATTAACTTCATTTGTTTTTAAAACTTATAAGAAAACTTCCTGGTTTTTCACAGTATTGTGTATATACCACTGTAACAACTTATGGTGTCGAGACAGACTGCTGTCTTTTGCTCTTTTTGATGGGAAATGTAGACATGGAACTTGTATGAAGTAACAAATTGAGAAGCCCCCATTTATATTAGTCAGACAGAACAGAGACTGTTATTGTATGGCTGAGAAATATTAGATAGAAGTGCTTTCCTCTGGATTAATTTAAATTATCATTGTCGTCTTTACCTTTCTAGTTTGTTACTTTCCAACAGAAATTGTGGAGTCATTGGTGGACATCCTGAGCTGCTATTTTGTGCTTTCCTTTACCTGTTATAACTGGTTAATTATCAGAACATGCTTCTTTTTCTGGATAATTGGAACAATATTCTCCAGAAATAGCTTTGCTTTTAGCGATACTGGATCCTCGTTGATCAATCTCATTCCCTGCCCATTGTGACTTGCTTCCAGCAGCTCGAAGTGATGAAGCTTTTAGCCATTGTTTTAACCAGATGGCATTGCAAGGAAATACTCTAAGTCTGTTTGGATGCAGTCTTCCCAGTTCCAAACATGACTTGAATCATTAGTTTCTAAAGAGGCATTTGTATTCCAGCATGAGATCAATAATGTTCCCCCGAATTCTGGATCTCTCTTCCAGGGTCATCAATCACTGTAGCTAAACAAAGAGAAGGGCAGCCAAGGAAACTTGTCAATGGACATTGCACATAACAATTATATGTCAGGGTAACTGAGACTATGAAAAGTAAAGGCTTAAGCAGAAGCCAGTAAGAGAGGCAGATGCTTCTCATTTCATTAGTAATTCAGAGCTTGAGTGGACTAATTTGTCTGTGCCATCTCCGTGTCCTTCTGTTAATACTTGTTCTTTTATCAGAAGACTACATCTCCTGAACTTTATCTCTCTTAATTCTCAAATTTAACTTAAATTTGATGTGCCGCATAGCTTTCCTGTATCCTACTACCAAAATTTGCCCATTCTTGGAAAATCAGTTTGAAACTTTTCAATATAAAGCAATATTTTTCCTTGTTTCAGATATTTCCTTCTTTATTGTTTGTAATTTATTGTGCTTCAGATTAATGTATTACAGTTTTCACTTTGAAAACTAAGGCTAACTAATGAAAGTACTGCATTAAGTTATACTCCTCCCCAAGTCTATTTTAACAGATATTTCTGCAATACTAATACTATTTGCACACGAGAGTAGCTGTCAAATTGAACTTTTTACTTAATATAGATACAAAACTCTTCCTCCCCAGAATGTGCATTTCTCTGTTTTTGTGTGAATTTTGAAGGCCCATTTATTCATTCCATACTTCAGGTAGAGAAGCAAATATGTGAAAAGCAGGTCCAGTGAGGCATGACTTTTTTTTTTGGTTCTGTTTCCAAAAAATATCTATAGACTACAGTTATACATAACGTTAAAGTTAAAAGATTTTTTTTTCTAGTTGAGTTTAATGTTTAGCATACTATTCTCACCCTTCTTCATTCTAGAGAACATCTGCACAGATTTTCAGTTAGAGCATTACTCTTGCAATGTGCCTGGAAGCCACTGTTTTCTCAGAGGGGGATGGATGGTTGCTGGAAGTTGCTCATGAGTGGTTGCTGTAGAAAAAGCTTTTCCCACTTCTCTCATGGGATTAATCCATCACCCGTGTGTTCTTATAGCATCAGCCAGCTATTGTCCCTACTTCTCTCATCCAATTAACTGAACGGAATTGGATCGGTTGTCTTTTGGCACTTTAAGTGTTCAAAGGAAAGAGTATCTCAGAGGAAAATTGAAACTTCGTTGTAAATTATGCTTAAAACTTGATTCTGAATGGACTAATTTGACCCAAATGCACAGATATACCTAAGAAAGTACACTGATGCTCTTAGGGGAGAAAGAGATGAACAGAAGCTTTAAGTTTAGCCTACAGAAATGAAATAGGGAAGTATTTTTGATGTCATATGATATGTTTTTAGGTGTGCGATGCTTAATTTCATGTGTTTCTAGCATCCCTACTTTATATATTTAAATTCTATTCATTTTCAGTTGATTTTTCTACATAACTTACTAAAAGGAAGATCAGCTGGGGAGTTTCTGTTAATAAGGCCATGTAAAGCTGCAGTCTACAACCAGTGTTCAGCAGGTTACTGGCATTAACCTAATAGGTGTGGATAGACTTACGTGAATTACTGAATTCAGTCTCTTACTAAAAGTAGTCTCATTAACTAATGCCATGGAGAAAGAGAGCTGTGAATGTAGTAAATCCTTCTGCAAGTAATTTAGAAAATGTTTTTGTATTTTTCGTTTTTTGGTTCATTTCTTATGAAACCTTAGTATATATAAATGCAAGTGCTACTCTTGCTAAAAATGGAAAGTAGAATGAATTGTCATATAAGTAGAGATGGCTGTGGAGAAGGAAAGGCTCCTCTCCCAGCTCAAGCATGAGGAAAAAAAAAACAACAAACCTATTCTTACTCATTTGAGCTGTGATTTCAAAAGTAGATCTGCAGGTTCCTGCTTCTATATTGATATAAGACCATAGCATGAGACAGCAGTAATTCTGAACAAGTACTAAATGATGAAATGGCATTAAGATGATTTCAAAGTAGTGTACAAAAACACTCTGATTAACTCAAATAATGTTCTTGCTTTGGATTGTACAACTGTGCAACCTTTTTAGATTGACTATCCTCTATATTTGAACGGTTTGCTAGATCGAGCAATTTAGGGCAGTGAAAAGCTGAAAGTGTAATTCATATTCAGTAGGACCAATGTAGATCTGTCGTGATTTTGCTAAAATGTGCACAAACTGAGTGATGATTCTTAGCACTTTTAAATAGAAAGAAATGAATCTTGAGATGTTCAGAGATACTTAAAAGTTCTTAGAATGGCTTATGTACATTAGTGACCATTTATATGAACTACTGATACAACTCTGTGTCAGCATATGCTGCTTCCCTTTAATTTCTCATGCACCTTAAAGGTTATTTTGTTTATTTTCAGATTAGTAGAGTACAGCTGATTGTGAGGATTTTCTACCTCACATATTCAAGTATTCCATTTCAAATACTAAAGTGGATTTTATTTTTATTTTTTTATTTTTGAAAATGAGCAACGGCACTAATCCTTGATAGGGGCAAAATAATTTTAAAAGTTAAAAATTCAACTCTTCAATCCAGTAGCAAGAAGATGCATTTTAGGATTTTTACTCATTATCTGTCTGGAAAACAGCGCTGTTTCAAGTTGTAGTTTTTAAATGACAAATGCATAATAGGCAAAATATTATTTTTAATTCACAAATAGCAACAGTTACTTGATACTTTGCCTATTTGAGACCTCTTGATGGAAATTAATAATACAATAAATATTTTGTGGTTCATTTCTGATTCCTTTGATTTGCTGCAGATATTTGCTAGGTTGATGTGCTTTTCAACAAGTATTAGCTTTTCAATTCAAAGTATTGAAGTCATCAAGTAAAACTACAGATGGTGCCTGACAGAGGTTATTTGCTCACTTTTGTTATGAAGAGTCATGTAGACATTACTGATATAAAAATTAAATTTATATGTTGAAGGTGTACTAGCTGAATTGTATTAGTTTCATATCTATTTGTAGATCTGATCTGCTTTTCTTGTTCTTAGGCTGATTACACGCCTTTGGTACCTTAAAACAACTGGATTGCAACTTTCTGGGGCTTCGGTGCATCTTCTTTTTGGTTATTGGCTTAGATAATCTCAGTTCCTGCAGCCCAGTGATGTTGCAGTTGTTTCAACAGGTGTTTTTTTGTTTGTTTGTACTTCTAAAAACTGAGATTCTCCATTTTTATTTAAGCTGCACTACTGAGCATTGGTTTGAAGGTAAACGTGCTAAATGTCGGGAACAGCCTAGTCTGATCTTTCATTTAGTCTTTCATCTTAGTCTTTCATTTGAAAAGCAAGTATCAACTTCTGAAGGATATTTTGTTTTGTGTTGCGGCTGCTGTTCCCATGGATTTTTGCAAGTGGAGATTTTGAGAGTCGTTTAAGAAAAAAGATGAATGGTATTTTAGACAGTGCCAAATGCTTATCTGGGTACCACCAAATGCATCGGTCCATCCAGAATGTCAGCAAATGGTGTCATGGGAAACATGGTGCTCATGGGTGTGGTGTTCGGACATGTTATTTTGATTGTGGCAGGACAGGTGTGTATCAGCATAACAATCTTTTCCACCCTGGAAAAAAAAAAAGAAAAGAGCAGTAAAGAGTTGTGTGTCCAGTGGATATTAACTTATCCCAAGACCACTGACAGTTAGTTTGCTGAACAGTGCCGCATGGCACTTGCAAAAGTATCTACATGTAAATTAAATACAAAAGGAAACTGAAACAAGTTTTGAATATTCTTCTAAGGATCATGCTAATAAGTGTTTATGTTTCTTTTTAAAAGAAATATTCACTGTTGAAACATGTAAATCTTAATGATCTACCTGCCGTCTGGTAGGTATTGCTGGTCTTTTCTCTTACAGTCCTTTTATTCTTGATATTAGAAAATCCTTGGGGACAGTTTTGCTTTCCTTTGTAAGTCTTCTACCCTAATAGCAACCTTTTCAGGCATACTGAAAATGTAGTAAATAAACCTAAATTTGTTACCTAAGTCTTCATGAATATCTTATTCTCTGATCATCTTATTTAATAAAAATAACAATAGTAGTGATTCTTCCATCCACAGCTATCGAAGTGTTTTGCAGATGGTAATTAATTCTGGGAGTTAGATATTTCTTGTTTGATACACCAGTTCTTAGGATTGGAAGCTGGCCTGAGATATTTCAAGAGTTCACAAGAAAATATTCAGCCGGGCACTGAAAAAGCAGATATCAGTCAGAATTCTGTCACCTAATCTATTTTCTGTGTACTTTCACCTAGCACCTTGCTTAACTCTCTTCCAAATTGATGTGGGTGTGTTATATTTCTGTTTGAAGTGACAGAATTGTCAGATGAGCTTGTCTGGTGGACTGTTACACTCGTATCATCCCCTTTATCCTTTAGAGTTCATGAGAAATTGCAGACTAAAATGTTCCATAATTATATGTTTTTCAGACATTGCTTTCTAGCCTAAGAGCTGATATAAACACTCTTTTAGTTCCCTGACAATTTGAAGGTGCTTTTGTTTTTAATTGCTACTACTTCAACTGGATTGAAATCAGTACAGTTTTGCTCCATTTTTTGATTGTTAAAGAGACGTTAAGAAATAATGAACATGGGTATAAAATCTTATGAAATCATAAAGATCCCTAATTGTGTTTCATAAAATAATGATGACCTACTTTTTTCTAGAAAGGATTCTAGTTCTCCTTTCATTCCCGTTACCAGTTTCACCAATTTTGTTATATTAAGAAACAATAAATTCAGCCTAATTCTGGACTTGACTGGTGACTGTGTCATGTCATGTGAGAGTAACGTGACTGCTGCCTCAGTATACAGTACTTGTCTCTTGATAAAGACGAGTCCTGTTGGGCTGTTTTAATATCACTGGAGCAGCGGCAGTCTTGCTATTGTCCAAGTTGAACCTGAGATGAGTGGTGGAAAAAGTCCTGTGCATACAGGACAAGACATTAAAGAAAACTGAGTCCTGTGTCACTAAGAAAAGCTGCAAGAACATGAGCTGAACTCCCCTCAGGGCTCAGGGAAGCTTGAGACAAATTTATCGGGAGTTATGCATCACTGACTCCAGTGCTCACAGATCACCATTGTTTCAAATGAGCTTGTCTGTAAATGAAATGAAACTTCATAAATTCCATTTTTGGCAGAATTAAGAGCTCATTGAGCCCATCAGAGCATGGAATTGCAAACTTGCTGCTTCAGGCGCCAAGATATTTTGTCCTTTCACTGTAAGACAGTCATGTGGTTTGCAAGTGACATTGCAGAACAGAGCTGAATAAAGGAGAACTGTCCCAAGCTCTGCTTTCCTTTCTCCTTTTTTCTCGGCTCAAGGTGATTTTTAAATGACTTTTTGAGTATACCGTGTAAGGGACAAGCCAGCAATTATTCCTTGTCAAATTTATGTTTACCTGATTATTTACATCAGCTGAAAGAGGCCAAAATCAATGGGAGTTCTTTTGTGCTAACAGTGGAACTTCATTTTATCCCTGTCAAAGACCTAATTTGCCTCAGCAACTGCTATTGTCAAAGTAGGGCACAGCCACTTTCCCCGAAGACCTTAGAGCAAAACTGCCAATGCTGCTCTCCTCCCTTCTGTGCCTAGACACACAAAAGATCCTTGCAAAAAGAAAATGAACTTTAAAAATGTAAGACTTGAAAGTTATGTCTGCTGTTTTTTGCTTTGGCCCTCTGTAAGATAGGTTGGTCTTCACAGAAGTGTTTTTTTTCTTCCCTGTTATTCTGTAGAAGTTTTCATTAAATGTTAAGCATTACACAAACTTCTGACAGTCAGAAGGTCTATTCTAACGTTACCTTGCTGTTCCTGAGAAAGCTGTGAACATTGTGTGGACATGCAGCATACCGTGGGGGCTGTCTGTGAGCATGCGTGATGGTGTGCCCCATATGCTATTGAACTTAGTCCTATTTAAAAATTACCAGTGGTGTTGCTGGTTATTTTTTAATGTGTAGCAGGACTTGAACCACCTCATGTTCTCATAATTTCAGTAGGATCTTGATGGGAGCTCAGTGCTACTTCATTCAGGTTCAAATTCATGTGCTCAACCTGCTGAGATGGCAACAACCAACACGATGCTTGGAACCCAAGGGAGCTGGGAGATCCAAAGGTATGGCTTTTACTAGGAGGAAAATGCACAGCCCCTTAGAGGAGAGAGATTCCTTTAGCAGGTGTTAAGTTGCAGTAATAACAGTGAAGCCTTCTTTGTTTTTGGAAGTATCCGACACAATAAAAAGAAGCATTTGTCTTTACTCTGCCTTTTTGAAACTACAGAATGTCATTCTTTGAGGGGTTTATTTCCTTGCAGACAGGCTTTCACTTGTGTTTGTTTTAGCTTTAGTTATACAAACACTAGGCTTTGTGGAGACTATTTATCGCCTTTAAGGCCCACAGTCTCAAGGGGAGCTGCAAGTACTCAGCACCCTTGATGTGATCCAAGGTTGTTTTTAGCAAATCTGCTCCTGTACAAATATGTTCCCTCTTCGCATACCCTCTTTTATGTATGGGTGGGAAGCATGGAAGAAAGAAAAATGGTATGCATAAACGTGAATATTGTTTGTCACTTGGCAGTTAGGAGGGAAAGTAAGAGAGTAGTTTGTAATTGATCTGTGACAATGGTTAGTATCCATAGATGCCAGTGACCTAATGGTCCTATTCCAGGCTAGTAAGTCTGGTTCTTTCTTATTTGCTTTTCAGAGAGAGAATGGCTCAGCAAGAAAGGCTGTAATTTCCATCTTACATTAGCAAGCATAAGATCAATTTTGTTTGGTTCTTTTTGCTGCTGTTTTAAATTAATGAGAGAACAGTAATATAGCTCAATATATTGGGTAAGTTTCTTCAATTAACGGAGTGTATTTTTATAGGTGAATGTAGAGCAATCAAGTTATATGGTTAAGAAAGATTTTAGAGATAAATACAACTTGCATGTTACCCTCATTCATTCTTGCCTGAAAGTGTAATGGCTATATTTTACTTAAGGTGCTAAAGACACTGAGCTCTTCTTCAGCTTAATAAGTTTTGGTGTCTTACATTTTCTCTGTCCTGGTGTTCATTCATTTTACACAACTTGCAGTGAGTACTTACCTTTTTCCATGTTGAGCCTTTCATGTTATTCCCACGTGGCTGATCAGACAACTTTTGAAGTGGAAACTCTTGCCCTATAGAAGAGTCCTTTTCTGATGGGGGAAACATATGGCTCTGAACACCTAGTCCTCGTCCACAGCAATTCTCAGCAGCATGCCAGGAACAGGGGAAATGCATTGGGCAAGTGCCTCTGCCTTTTACAGCTGTTTGGATTGGTGTGTTACTGTTGTGCTCATTGTGGGTGCTGCCTGACATACTTCACTGGTCCACTCAGTCCTCTGTATTGTCATTCTATAGGAGATCTGTTTTAGCATGTGTTTATTCCACACAGAGACGAGCATGATTGACTTTGTCCACCCTCACAACCTGATGGAAACTTTCTGTTCTTTCTTTGTTTTGTGTGTGCTTCCCTTCTGCCTTCTTCCTGCATGGAGGCTTAAAAACATGCAGAAGTTCTAAAGAATCAAAAAAACCTTCAAGAACTTGCTTGACAAAAGCCAATGCGAGTTTAGCTGTAAATACTGTAAGGAGAACCCAGTGTGTTTTGTCCTGGTGAAGCTGACTGTAACCTTAATTCTGCACATCTATGTGAAAATCCTCAACTTCCTTCCTCCAGCATAAACTCGGGCATTTCTGAATAGCAGGTGGAGACCTTGTCTTCAAATGGCAGTTAAATGAGAATGAAAATGTACAATAATTCAATGGAAATCAAGTTTCTGACCATCCTTAAACAAAGAAAGCTCTGCCTGAATGAATTTGGAAAACCTATTTGTTTCTTTTAAAGTAACATGTAATAAAATGGGACTAGAGAAGCCTCGAGCATACTGCATTTAAATAAGCTTTTTGTTCAAGCCAAAGCTATAAGCTGCAGTTATGGGTAATGCAACTTACATTTTATTTCAAGAATAAAGATTATATTATCATAATTTCAATTGTAAATGCTCTTTACTTTTTGTCAACAGGAGACTGATAAGATCTCTACGTGAGCCTCTTAGTTGACAAAATGGCACAGCATGCAGAAGGATGATAAACCTTCTTTTGTGAGGAAATCTAGTTCAGTGCTTTAATAGCTGTAGTCAGATTGGATATTTCAAAAGAAAAGCATGCTCGCAGCAGCAGCACTGAGAAACCCAGTGGCAGATTCCAAGTCCCTCTGAGTGAGTGTATTGCGAGTCCTCAGAATGCTCCCTTCTTACATGACTGTCTTCCCTTCTGAGCTCACCTGCTGGGCTCCTCTTGCCTCAACCAAAGGAGTCACGGTGCTGTCTGAGAGCACAGCGGTAGCAGTCCTTGTGCACATCAGCATGCTGGACAAGGCTGGCGCTGGGGCTGGCAGAGATGGGAAGCGCAGCCTGTTTTGACTTTTGTTCATCACTTTGATTTTGAGCATGTACAAGAAAATGATCACAGGTTTCCTGTTCCCTTTGTTCCTTCTCTCTTCTACCAAATAACATGATTTGCTCCACTTCTTAAGTCTTTTGTCAACGTATCCTTTGAAACATTAATTACTGCCAACAACTTGTTGAAAGTGAAAAGTCACTGACAATGTTCACTGTAGTTCTCCCCAATCCTGAAAATGGATTTGGGATTTCCTGGAACACAGCTAATCCTAGCAACCCAGCTAGAGGAGGAGAGGCATTTTTGGGGAAGGCAGTGAGATGTCACTTCAGAAGTGCCAAGGATGAAGTCTACAGATGTTATAGACTTTATGTTTGGCACCCAGCTTTTCTGGGCTTTGCAAGGGGGGTAGTCTTTAGCCAGAAAATGAGTCCATTAAACTGATTTTGGTTATAGGAATAAGTTATCCAAGAGAAAACTTAGTTTTAAACCAGGTCATTACTAAAATTACAAACCTAGTCATTACTGCAGGCTCTGGAGTGGTTTTGGTTGTGTCTGTAAACCTGCTGAGCTCTGAGGGAGGTATCTCTTCTTTATCTGGCCACTAAAACCAGGGTTTGGGACAATACCTTCTTATCTGTCCTCCATGTGCTACTGGGGTGGAAGACTGAGGGGCTGCACAGTATTCAGAAAGCTAAAAACAAATGGGGGGATAGAACCCTGAAGAACAGGAGCATTTTTGCCAATTTAACCCTTGAAGTAAACATGATTTTGCTACTAGTAATTGCATATAGAACCTTGAAAGAAACTGGAAAGGAGTGGTTCAGTGCTGTGGTTTTGGAAGTTGAATTTAAATTGATGCTTCTTAGTGTAGCTTTATGTTTATTTCTTGCTTTGATAAATGCTGGAAATAATCTTCGGAAATTAAATTATTGAACAGTTTTAAAATAAAAAAATAATGAGGGAAGAAAAAGCAAAAAAACACCAAACAAACAAAAAAACCAACCCAATGTGTGTCTAAAGATTATACGTTTGCCATTCAACCATTGCAATATAGAACTCTTTTCTGTAGAAGATGCCAGAATAATCAGGAGCATGACATGAAAGGCTACTTTCAGCTGTCCAGGTGCTTAACAGCAAATGATATTCCCTTGGAAAGCCCTTAGATAACACTTGTAGAAGCATCAGTGTGGGGATAAGATTTAAAATCCAGGATAATAAAACATACAGTGTCTTGCTCCCTTGATGTCTTCTGATAAGTGAAGTCACACGTACCGTACTTAAATTTTAAGGTTTTTGTCTGTGGGAGGCTTGTCTGTGCTTTCAGTTTATGACTGTAATGCTTTACAACTGCTCTGTAAACTTATTTTCATTTAGAAGCAAAAGTGTTTTTAACAGGGTCTGAGCAAATGGACACTTTTTTTCCTTAACCCAAATGTTGCATTACTTTTTTTTTTTTTTTCTTTGACTCACTGATTAAATCACTTATGTGATTACATGCATGTGTGAAAAAATCTGGATAGAAGGACTGGCATTCATGCATTGTAAATCTCTCATGTTTCTTTCACGTGGTTGAGTTGCAGGCAATAAACATTTAAAGATTCTACCCACTTTTGTGTCAGGTACAAAATAGAATAATTTAATCTCTTAATTGTAATGAACATTTGTGGTCTTTGATTAAAACTTAGTTTTTTTTTTTTTTAAAGGATTTTTACATTAGCTGTACTACTTAATGATTTATTAAGTATTTATGCACCTTAATGTTAGTTTAAAATAAAAAAATATATACTAAGTGTTCTTTATCAAGTGGAGATGGAGGTAAAGAAATTATATACAATATAAAACAGAAAATCTAAATAGGAACAATCCAAATATTAAAACAATTCAGAAACAGAAAGCCCAGTGACTCCCAAAGCATCTAATTTTTCTTCTTCTAATGCACAAAAAGTTGAATTGAAGACAATTCAAGTCTGCTTTGAGGGCTGTTGAACAGGAAAAATTTTCTAATTCTTTACGAACAGAGCATATTATTAGTGCTATCTTCTGTTTTCTTACCTGTCTAATCTATCTTTGAGATGCTGGTGGTGAGAAGATGATGGGTAAAAAATAAAAGATCAAGAGGTAAAAACTGAACTGGAGTATGGCTTGCAGTTTGAAAAGGGTATTTGTTAGGTGCATGTTGAAGGTATAAGATTGCCTTCGTGTTCATGAGCTTTTGTGACCAGAGTTGAAACATGAATTTCCTAGAAATTTCAAGGTGTGTATTTCTCATAATCCCTTCCATCTTGAGAGTGTATTGGAAGTGATTTTACATATTGTCTGCAGAACTTAATGCTGCAGTGTGCTCTACATATAATGGCAAATCCAACACCAGGAGCGGTTCAGAATGAGAACAACAAAATTTTTTGCTGTTGCAAAAGAGTCTTTTAGCAGAAGGAATGAAACAAAGTTGCCCAGGAGATGCAAAGGGGTTTTTTTTTTTTTGGACTAATTATGGGTTGGTAGTGCTTATTTGATTTTCTGGCCCATGATGATGCTGGAGTTCTGTGTCCTAATTGCTTGATGTCTGCTTGATTAATGAAATTAAGCTTAACTATTTTCCTCATCAGTGAAGCTATTACTGACTTTGGAAGTAACCAAATGAGTTACTTTTTCTTCATAGGGCTTAATCTTGAAAGGGGATTCTTCTGAAATAAATGTGAAGAAGAATGTTCATCTAGCTACCATATGTATACAAAGGTTAGAATAAAAAATAAACTCAGACCTAGATACATGCTAGGGCATTGAATACAATCAAGTTAGTTGGTTGAAAATGCCTGCTATTTCAATTATCTCAACTTAGGTTTTTAAGTGTATTTCCCTGTACTCCTTGATAGCTATGCAAAGTCACTATTACCTCCAAGTTCTTTTCAGGACAAAGTCAAGATGATGAGAGTCGACTGCCAGAGCAGTCACTGGGAGCTTACTCCAAGGAAAAGATGTGCCAAATGTGCTTAATAGGATAATGTTCAAAAAGGAGAAATCCAGCAGGTGAAAGCATAGTGGTCTCAGTTATGCTTCCTTTACAGCAGAACTGTCATGGGTATAAGGAGGAAGTATGCTGTGGAGCTTAGATGCCTGGAGGCAATTATAAATTTAAAAATCATAATGCCTGCTGGGTACCAAGGGGTGGACAGCTGAGTGGCAAGAAGAATTTGCTGTGACTTTTAAAAGCCACAGTAAGCTGCCTTCCTTAGTTGCCCTGTGCAGGAGGAAGGTGATTTCTTACCACTTCATTCCATATTTAGAAGTATCAAAGATGAAGTCTTTAAGCATCACTGATAGTATGGATGTATATTTTTTTTATGGCTCTTCCACTATAGCATAAAGTTGATAAAAGCATATTTATCTATAAATACATTGCAGGTATGCTGACTTCAAAGTCAAAAGTTCAAATAATGCAAATAAGTTATTTTGTATTCTTTAAATGCAGAAGATTATCATAATGATTATGCTAGAAATTCGAAATGCATTTGTTTTTTATGCAACAAATGACTGGCCAGTATCCAAATTAAATGTTCATAGCACAAAAGATAACAGATAAAGCAAATATTAATGGCTGACTTTGGAGTTTGCAGGGAGAAGAGATGGTCCAAATCTCTGTGGCTTTAAAAAACAAAACTCACTCTGGATCCAGGTGACACTTCTTTCTGAAATATAAAGTCACTCACTTGACTGAGAGTGTAGAATAAGGGAGAGAATAAAATTATATATATTCAGAATTCAAAAAATTATTTTTGCTTGGCTGCTTATCCTTGCATTGCGGCAAAATGTCAATTTATGCCATGTAGCTGTAATAGCACTGTATTCTGGTAAGAGTCTTGAGTCTAATGCCATTGAATAGAAAAAAGTTGGGAAAAGACTGAAATATGTGGTTTAAATGATTTTTATTTTATTTTTTTAATTACAATCTATTTTTAATTCTATCTGGTGTGATCATTGCAAGCAAGCACAGGTATTACACCTGAAGAGGGAAAACCAGGAGGACAGGCAGCTGGCAGTCTTAGAAGAAGACTCACTGAACTTTTTAACAGACTGTCAATCAACAGGAACATTTTTTTTCAATCGCCAGTAATATTTAGAAAGGAACAACCTGATGATGAAATCCCTGCCTGGCATTAAAGCCAGTCTTCCTCCATACTTGCTCCTTCCCTCATTTTGTCAGTCAGGATCAGAATTAAAACCTTCATGTTCAGATCAATCTTCTCAGTGGGATTCAAGTCTCAGTCTCTTCTACAGTGATTTCTGCAGTTGCTCCGTGCCTGGGATTTAGTGGTACTTCCCTGCATGTTTCCCTTTGACATCTGATCTCTTTCAGATATAGTCCAAGTACGAGATATTTTAATGTGTATTTTCTGAGTACATTTCCAATATTCTGCTTTTAGTGATGGGTGTCTCTGGGAAGTGTAAAGAAGTTAAAATACACAGCTTATTTATGTTTAGTTCCAAAAAATTAGAAAATCATTGGTAGTTCATAAAGCTGAAAGCCATGTATTGTCCAAACAAGTCAAAACTAAGAGGAGAAAAATCAACAGCAAGTCCTTTACTACCCTTCCATGGTAGTGTATCATTTCCTGTCTCCAGGAATACATTATCTTATCTGGGATTGTAATACATTTCATTCTTGAATTTTAATGTCCTGTCTCATACCTCTTATTTTGAGGACGGCCACTTCCTTTCTGTGCTTACCTAGTATGGGACCATCGTTGAATACAGTAAATATTGCACGGGCCTGGCCACTCTAAAAATACTTTTCTGTGTCAAACTGATTGCATTTACTCTTTAAGGAAAGAAAGAAAGGCACCAGTGCAGTGCTTTGGCTGTGTGCTCCAGGGATATTGCAAACCCTTTCACGTAATTCATAATCAGCATTGCAATCACCACTGTAATAGATATATAAATTAAGAGGAAATTTGAGAAGTTGTGTTTATGTGACTTTCATGGTGCTACTGCTTTTTTATTGTAGCAGCTCAATTTGTCCATCTGTCTTGACAAATTCTTGGTCCTTGGGGTGCTGTGTCACTAGAGTATCTGCCTTCTGGCAGAGGTTAACAGGAGGGCAGTGCTGGAAGAACCCTTCTTAGAAACTCATGCATTGGGCTTTGCTGGTAGCAAGCTTCTGTGTAGGGATGAACTTGTTTGGGCTGCCTGTTAACTCCGTAACACAAATCTCCTGCAGAAGAGAGGAGGCAGCTCTCCTTCCATTTCTGATCAAGTTAACACCATGCATTTTGTAAGGCTGATGAAAATACCACAGTGCTTTTGAAAAAGTGAATTTTTTGTGTTCCTGCCTGGAGGTGCATCTCTCAAGAGAAACCAGAGTGTATTGATTTGTTGTAACCAGCTATTAACCCCTGTATCATTCGCATCTAAGTCCTACAAAAGGGGACACTATTCTTTTAATCTTTTCATTGTTGTGAGTTATATAAAATATATGTGTGCTGAATGTATATACAGCTGTGTCATTCACTCTTAACATTTTTGTTCCTGTTGATTTTTGCAGTTTTCTTCTAGAAAAAAACTTTTTTTCTTGTCCTTCGTGAAACTGTGCTTAGTATGACAATTTTGTTGTTATTTGCATCATATCTTAAGTACAAAGCAAATTTTTTATGGGGTCTTTGCACGTAAGTAATTTTGTTTTGCAGAGAGGCTGTCTGCATTACTTTTATCCTTTCTGAAATTCAGCTCCAGAGTTCTGAGAACTTCAGACCATGTCAAAGTTAATCAGATGTATTTTTCCATCCAGAAGCAGTGGAGTAAGTTTTTTTCCTTCTTCTTAATGTTGGTTTCATTGATTCAACATTCACATGTTTGCAGTTCCCTAGCATTCAGTTATTACTGGATTTACATATGATAAAAAATTGGATTTGTTACAAAAAGGTTCTTTGCTGAACTAAGTTTTTAGATAGGTCATTCTACTACTGGTTTTATAATTTCCTCATTAATTCTTGGTAAATGAGGAAGCTCTTAAACCTGGATCTGCTGGACATGCAGTTCAGAGCAGAATTCATAAAAAATAGTTGCAAGCAATCATATGATTGTATCTCTGTGTCTGCTGTGCTCTTCGTAATGTGGATAAAAGTACTTTTCAGTTGATGGTCCTTGCATTTTGCAGGCTGCCATTAGTAGCATTACCGATGGACAGAAAGTACAATTAGCTATTCATATTAGTATGCAGTTTTATGTTGTTATTTCAGATTTTAGAGAAAATGCACCAAACTAGTTTTATATCAAAATGTAATAAAATGTTCCGAAGTACATGATCATCTGCACCACTGTATCAAATGCATTAACAGTGCAGGGTTCAGCAGGGTTTGAAATTCCTATTTGGGGAAAATGTGTTATAGGAAAGAAAATACCCAAGACAATCAATGTTTGGGCATCTGGGCAGGGTACAATGCTTATTTTAATTAAACAATATTCTCTATTGATGCATTTTTATTACTGCTAATTAGTGTGACAGGAATGAGCAGACTGAGTGACCATACCCACTAAAGGAGGCAAAACTGCACCACTGCATGCTTCCCCAGATGCCTGGCCAGCAGCTAGGAACTTTAAGAAGTTCAGGCACTGTATCTGTTGGTTCCTGCTAGCACAGGGCTGCAGCTGCTTAGTTGCTGCCATTATTAATGCATAAACTTTGGGTAAACTAGGGAGTTCACAACCCTGCAAGATTGTTAATCACTTAGGGTCTGTACATTTTGTTTTGGGTTTGTTGTGTGATGAATTTGTGTAGATTGGAATAATTCTTTAACATGTTAGATTGAATAAAAGATTCTTTCTTTCAGATAGGATTTTTTAGGCTTGATATATAGTTTTTATGGGAAGTACAGAACACAGAAACGTACATCAGAAACTGCTGCTCCATAGTGTACTGACTGTCTGAGTCACTGGGAAGTTTTGGGGGAAGTATCAGTGAATAAATGTTTAACAAATGCTGGTAGTAGGTGTGTGAATGAGAACTTGTATGAGATTAAGCAATATGTGGGTCAAATAAAATTGCAATTGTTGCAGAATTAACTACTGCTGTATTCATAATTGGGATTTTTCCTTGCATAAGCTGTGGAATACATTTAGACAGCTTGACATCGCCCATCAGTGAGGCAGCAGGATTCTAGTCCTGTGTTCCTTAGGAAAATGTTTATTTTGCAAGCACTTCTGTAGTTTGCAAAATGTGCCTAACAGGCGTGCTGCAAAGTACAAATAAAATGAAAATCCTGCCACTGCAAGTAAACTTTTCCAAGTTTAATTCTTAAAACCCTGACCATACTAACTAGATCAGTGTAATCCACTAGATGAGAATAATTTTAAAGACAGTTTTGTCATTAGTGACTTTCCTGGCACATCAGTGAATTAAAAAAGAAAGTAAAAGTAGCACATGATTCACATACGGTCATAGGAGTAATACTTTGTACCAGATTTTGCAAAGGGTTGGTTGGTGTGCTTCTAACTACACATTTTCTGACTTGCTAGCAACTATTGCTGAGTTTTTTTGTTTTTTTTTTTTTTTTCCCCTGGCAGTTGAGTAATATGTGGTTGTACGGAAAACATTAGTAACTTAAATAGGCCTTCTCATGCACACAGGCTGTTTCGAGTGGGAATGCTTTAAAATGGAATGATTTCCTAGTAGCCAGCCTCCAGGTGTCAGGTTTCCCACTGAAAGGCCAGCAAAGGCCTCATACAAAAACAATCTGCATATGGTGAGTCCTGGGTAATGAGGGAGCTGTTGGAGGCTTTCTGGAGCACCGGTTGCTTTTACAGCTTTTACAGTCTAGTGACAAAATAGGCACTCTTCCCTTTGACAGGAAGGGAGAGGGGCGAGTGAGGAGAGCTGTGTGAGGATTTGTGGTCCAGAGCATTGCAGAGGTGGCTTTGCAGCGGGGAGGCCTCCGGGAAGAGGGAGTGTGCTTGGCTGTGAGCAGCACCAGGGCTGGTGGAAGGGAGGATGCTGATTAAAATAATAAACAAACGCTGGAAATAGATCACTGCACGCCTGCCAGAGCCACCAGGACCAAAGGAGGAGATCCCCAATGAAGGCTTTGGGGGTTTCAGTGTGATCCCTTGCTGGAGTTGTTTTGTTTTGATGACATGAAGGATGTGCCTTTTAAGCTTTTTTTAATGGGCCTTAGCTGTTCTGCAGTGCAGCATCCCCCTGACAAAGCAGAGCAAGTCAGTGGTGGAAGCTTGGAGGTGGTGTGGCCATTACCATCACAGTATCTTGCTGGTGGCTGGCTATAAGGAAGGCAGAGTGAGGAGAAGTGGCCTCCTGCCAGGTCCTGGGCTGAACTGTGCCTCATCTTAGTTCTTCTTCTCTGAAGAGTCTGCTCTTGGTGCTTCCTTTAAGCAGAAGTTTCTCTGGGGATCTTTTTTTCTTGAGTGGAGCAACATGGGAGTAATTGATCCTCCTCCCTGCACTCACCAGCAGAGCACAGCTTCTCTTGTTCGGGGTAACTGAGACTAAACATCGAGCTTGTGGCCTTTAAGAAAGACTTTGGAGCTCATGTGCCATTTCTAAGGTGAGCTGGAGACAATTCTGAACTGGTACGGTGACGAGCAGATTCCCCCAGCCCCATGGGGCCAGGCTGACCTCACAAGGAGCATCGCCTGGTTCACGCTCGCTTGCCCAGCCCCTGGGAAGGAGCGGGGACCAGGGGGCTGCTACCATGATGCTGTATGAACTTCCCCATGGAGAGCCTGGGAGAGAGACACATACAGCAGCCTCCAGAGAGATTTGAGACAGTATAGGCTGAAAAAGAGAGAGACTTTCTGAAGGCTATAGATGCAGCTTGGAAGACCTGCCAGGAAAATGTGCGCTTCGAGGGACATTTGATCATGATTGGCCTGAACTTCAGCTTACGTGAGCTGCTGACAAAATTTGAAAAGGTATGATATGCAAGATTTCATATACTTGGCTAGTCCTTTGAAAAATGTATAGTAGAAAGGACAGGTGCATGTTGAACTTGGGAGTTTTTATGTGTTGCTGTTAAGGTCCTTACAGGACTCGTCTGAGAAAATCCTGTGCTTCTTTATTTGCCATTCCAGGTTCCACAGAGTCAGTTTCAGAGTGTTTGCTCTGACTGTGATCATTTAGTTGACAACACTTGTGATGAAACCTGGATTATACATTTGCAGTAATCTTTAGCTTGGCTTTACATATCTATCTATATATATAGATAGATAGATACATATACACATATGTGCACACACACATACACACACAAACAAATATTTAAAGGTAGCATATATACACATAATTTTCCTAAGCCATGCAAGACCAGTCTTTAGCAAAGTATGTGGTAGTTTACAAATTAAGATTAAAGAAGTTGTGATCACAAAGTTGAAGTGAGTATTATAAAGAATGATTCCGTGGCTCTCTATCTTAAAGATCAAAATTTTAATTTGGTATTTTAATACAAATCAGCATTGACCAAACGAAAGGTGGTTTAATGGATAGTACTAATTGAACGTAAATGCCTCCTAAAACAAAATCAAGCTACTAGTTCTTTTTTCTGTTTCGTGTTTGTTGTATCGATTTTGGTTAATTTCAGAATCATGATAAGCCTGTGTCCTCAGAAGACTGTTACAAACTAGTTTGGTGGTTTTGTGGTGTTTTTTTGTTTTGTTTTGTTTTGTTTTGCTGTATTATTCTTCCACTCATACAGAAGCAAACTTTGAATGTAATGAGGCAGATACTGTTCAGTATCCCACCAACATTACTTTTATTCCAAAAATAGCTATAAATAACAGATGAGAACATTTGTGACAATGAGGACCACTGTTGTTTCTCTTTCCCAGTCTGTCAGCTGGGTTTCAGTGTTCTCTTGTAGTTGCTGTTGTTAGCCTTAAAAGATTAAGATGCATGCTGGAGTCTTTGAGATGCTACATGATATGGTTAAGACCAGTTTAGAAAACAGTGTTTCTAATCTTTTTTGGCCTGTACAGATCTTGGCATTGCAGATTCCATGTTCTCCCATGTGATTTGAGTATTCTTGTCCTATTTGTTTTCAAAGGGATTGTTTGTACGAATTCTCAATTTAAGTATAACTTACAGATCTCACAGCTGCCATAGTTTCTCACTTTAGCCTTACTGTGTCATTTTGGTGTCTTGTGGTTAGGTTTGTAAGGTGGAGGATACTTTGGTGTTGGAGAAGAAAGTTAACATAATTGGTAAATTTCAATCTCAAATTCTAATCTGTGCTTATTGAGCAATTTTTTTTTTTTTTTTAGCAAATTTGTCTCTTCCTCTCATGACTCCCCACACACCCATCCTGTTCTTTCTTACTGAGGACTTTGCTGCCAGGAGAAACACCATTATGACAGCAATCGTGGCTGCTTTAACTTTCTGAATTTGTTAATACATGTTGTAAGGAGAGAATTATGAGTGCTGTTTATGGTCATAATGCAGAAGCCAGATGGCATTTGCAGAAGTTTGCACGACACTCCCTTCCTATGCAAAAGCAGAGTCACATTACACTTGAGTGGGCAGCGCCTATTTGGCTTCACCCAGTCTCAATTATGTGACTGTTGGAATTAGTATTAATGGATTTATGATGCTTCTCAGATGTTTGGTCAGTACCATTTGATGGAGCCACACAGGTTGTCAAATGCGTGCTGACTTTCTCAGCCCATAAGTGCATCAGTATTCTTGCAGTGAAATGAATTCTTACCCACACTATATGGTACCTGTTTATCTGTAAATTTTAAGTACAGGCCTAGTCAGCTTTTTAGAAACTTGAAGCTGCTGTGCAAAGTTTTTGGTGGTAGAAACATGTGAAAATTAGATGTAAAAATATCCCAGAATGGTTTTTTCATTCAAAGCTTTTGTTTTTTTTTCCTCTTGAATTATCTAAGAGTTTGAGTAGCAATCTAGTTTCTGTTGTATCTAAACTTTTCTGAATTTCTTTGAACTTACGCTGTGGTCACAGTGGCTGCAGCGATGGGCAGTGTAGTCTGCATGTGACATCTTGGAGAGGTTTAATTGTTGATATATATGCTTCTGCCACTGGTGGATTTATGGTAATGGCAATTCTGCCCAAGGGTTCTGCATGTGTACTGCTCTTCTGAATGTGAATTTGTTACAAATTGATTGCTTGAAGGCAGACTGCCGCTGCAGGCCCTTGATAAAGCAGATGGGATGAGCCCTTCTAAAGTTACAACTTCAGAACTCTTCTAAAACTAGAGGAGAGACTCCAGATGAGATGAATACCTGCATTCTTCAGAAACTTTTTTTTTTTTTCTCCCCTACTTGACTCTTTTTGCAAGAGCATCCCTCTCTTGCTCCGCCAACATCACAAGGAACAGAGCAATAAAAGTCCCATTTCTTTTTCACAGTGGGCGTTTTCATATGCCCAAATCATGCCCAAATTCTTACTCCTTCATTAAGAACTATTGCAAATAAAAAGCTCTGAGTGGAGCAGAGGCTAAAGGGAACATCTGACACAGCAGTGTACCCAACTGCAGTTGGCAGCAGCAGGTAAAACATATTTGCTTCAATATAGTCTGCTATTTAAAAATAAATAAATAAATAAATAATAAAAAAAAATCCATTCCCCTGCCACTTGCTGTGACACCTCAAAGAAGGATGTTCTGGCTGATGTCTGTGCTTACAGTTACATCCTTTGGTTGGCATTGATGTTTTGCTTTCCAGCTGTTCCAGCTGGAAGAGTTTTCTGCAGATACTTTGAGCAGTCATCACTTTTAAAGGTCAGAAATAAAAGAGGCAAATGCAGCATTTCTGTAACTATGTCTTTGCTGACTTGTACACTGCCAGTGAAGGAAATGGGGAGTCATTTTTGAGGGACTTGCAATTCCCTGTACTGGAACCAAGTGTGCTGTGCTGTTGTAGTCATGAGCATGATTTGTATTGCATGGAAGAAGTACAAAACTTTCCCGTCTGAACAGCCTGAGGAACCTGGGGGTCTCCTTTTCTGGGGAAAATGCAGTTCTCAAACTCTTTTTTCTTTTGTGACTAGTCAACTTAAGCCCTGACAACTCCTCTTAAGATATTCATATGGTTCAAAAGCCACAGCAGTTTGCTGTTTGTTCTGTGGCTTGTATGTAGATATTAAAAGTAGTGATCTGTGTGCCAACACATTTTTGCCTTCAGTTAAAAGATTCTGATCCTTCGAAGAGGAATTTTTTTTGCCTCTGTTAATGGTGATGTAGTAATGAAGATGATATAAAAAATAAAACTAGAAAAAAATCAGAATGGAAGGGAATGTGCTTAACGTCCTCAGGAGGTTGCTGAGTGAATTAGAAAGCCCTGTGGACTTCTCCTTCAGAAAAAAAAAAAAAAAAGGTGCTGGAATGCCTATCATCATGGGAATGCTGTTATGATTTTTTTTTTTTTTAGTTTGTTTATGAAGGATTAATGGTTTCCAAAGGACAGTTATTTCTACTACCATACCTTTGAAAGTATCCCTGCTATTTTTCAGAAGGGAGAAAAAATGAAAAGCTTGATAGCTGGTTGACCTTAAAGTTGAACTTGCAATGTTTGGATCTGTTTGAATCTGTCATACACTTTCTTCTACCTTGCACAGGTTGATATAGTCTGCCTTGGGGATGTTGCAGTAGCTACTCCAACTGGAGTCAGCTACATCTTTGAGTCCTTTTTAGAATTGCTATCTATAATGTTATTGAATCTCTCACACCTTACTTGTGTACTCTTTAGGGAAGCATCCTCTGCAGTTGTGTCATTATGTGTTGATGTGATATTTTGATTGAAACTGAAGCAAGAAGTGTAGGCTCCTTATTATGGAGACAAAATTTTAAATGAGAACCAAGCATGAAATGAAAGCTTGAATCCTTGAGGCAAATCATTTGTCATGAAAGGGCAAGAAGGAAATAATTAAGTAAGTCTGAGGTTCAGAAAAGAGATGAGGGGATTTTGAATTCACGAGTCCTAATTGCAAAACAGAGGCAGGAGTTGATCTTATTTCTTAAGTGGAATTTAAAGAAAATGGCAATCCTCTAATACCATGGCTGGGTAAAGTAGTTAGCCTTGTTATTTCTTCTTTTCTATCTTTTGAAACTTGCATCTTGATTTATATGTAAGATAAACTGTATCCTTAAAGAGCTTTGTTTTAATTTAGGACAGTAATCCTTCAACTTACGCATGTAAATAGGTCTGCTGACCTCATACCAGTAAATTATCAATGCAGTTTAACAGATAGATGCACATAAATATTTGCAGAGTAACCAAAATATGACCTTAAAGAATTGCTGTGACATCTTGACTTCAAAAAACTCAGTTGATAAAGCATTGTAACTCCAGATTAAGAACTATAAACATCTTCTGGCTTATTAAAAAAAAAAAAAAAAAAAAAAAAAGTCTTCTCTATTTGTAGTGTATTTCCTTTGGTTGTTTCTTTTTATCTTTTTTTTTTTTCCCTTGTTTTTGCACCCTTAAGGAGAGAATTCTTGCCTGGATCTTCTCTGCTTCACTGGGCTAAGAAAGACTATTTCACAGTTGTGTGCCCCTCTTTTTGGCCATTTTATTTTTTCTTCTGCATCCTGTAGTGCATTGCCTCTGTGAATCTGGTTTGGATAGGGAAGCTTGTGTGTGTGTTTACGGGGAAGTGTTTTATACTGCTCTGAAAAACCCTTATGACTGACTTACCCTTATAACACAACACTCAGCAAATACAAGAATAAAACCTATTTTGAATGAAGCATCAGTTTGAACTGCTAAGAATGCATAGTTAAATGTCCACTCAAATGTAATCAAAGCTAGAATGT